>NC_140582.1:26369999-28769999 GCF_964204655.1 Triturus cristatus
GGCTTTATGGGCCGTCCCATGGCAGTACCTCTGAAAATGGGAACAACAATGGGAATGCCAAAAAAGTTCTTGCACGGCATGGACTGTAATGTCCATACTGTGTACGAACTTGGATGCTTCGTGCTGATTTTAAAGTGTGGGACAAACTCCCAGCACTAAAAATCAGGGTGAGCAGCTACTTAACAGACTCCACCACTGGCGAAACACCGCAGAGTACAGCGGAGCTTTTCTGGCACTTCGCAGAGTTCCGCAGAGTGAAACACCACAAACTCCGCCCAGGCTCAGTTTTAGATTGTTTTGTACATATACTTACATTTTTGAAGATGGAAGAGTCTGTAGAGAAGGGTAAACTATTAAAACACATGTGTCTAGAGATTAACAGCACTAACCTGCACCAACTTTGGTGAGACACTCTGCAAAATTTCAAGTAAGCATTTAAAATTGAACTGCATGTACCAGGATGCAAAGGGGCGAACTGTGCTGGGAGGTAGCAGTGTGCTCCCATCCCCCTTCTGTTTCAAAAGGGCTCCCTTGAGCCACTGAGCCTACGAGCACATGGGAGGCACCTGTGCGCCATGGAGAGGTACAGAGACCTGAGAGGATTGTGGCAGCTTTCTCAGCAAACCCCAGATGAATTTCGTTTTATCTCTACTGAAGAAGGATGAAATCCAGAAACACATGTGTCTAGAGATTAACAGCACTAACCTGCACCAACTTTGGTGAGACACTCTGCAAAATTTCAAGTAAGCATTTAAATTTGAACTGCATGTACCAGGATGCAAAGGGGCGAACTGTGCTGGGAGGTAGCAGTGTGCTCCCATCCCCCTTCTGTTTCAAAAAGGCTCCCTTGAGCCACTGAGCTGACGAGCTCATGGGAGGCACCTGTGCGCCAGGGAGAGGTACAGAGACCTGAGAGGATTGTGGCAGCTTTCTCAGCAAACCCCAGATGAATTTCGTTTTATCTCTACTGAAGAAGGATGAAATCCAGAAACACATGTGTCTAGAGATTAACAGCACTAACCTGCACCAACTTTGGTGAGACACTCTGCAAAATTTCAAGTAAGCATTTAAAATTGAACTGCGTGTACCAGGATGCAAAGGGGCGAACTGTGCTGGGAGGTAGCAGTGTGCTCCCATCCCCCTTCTGTTATAAACTATTAATAGGACACGTTTTCAACTTTAGTTAGAAAACTTTTAAATTAAATTAGAAAATATTCTTACTTTGTTATGATACCATATAGTGTATTTGTTGAAGGTTGTTGCGTTGTAGTACAAATCCTGCAGAGTTTTGTTCTCCTCCAGTGTTTCCTGTTTTTGATGTTGTTTGTTCATATTCATAATTTATTAGTGGCTTTTATATTGTTTATTTAATTGGTATAAGTATTTTATTGGTTGCTATGTTTTGTACTTTTATACTATTGGTTGTTTTATCGTCTGTTCAATTATTTTGTCAATTATGTGCTTATCTAGAAAACACTATTTAATGTTGTTTAAAGCTGTATATGGTAAATATTGTGTTTTTGTTATAATTTATGTATACATTTAGGGGCCGATTCCAATCCTGGAAAAAGGCCGTACGAATCGTCGTACGGAGCGTTTTCTCCATACGATCCATACCCGGTAAACTGTCCGCACAACCTAGGAAGTACGATTCGTAAAGAAAGCCTATTTCCGTACGAATCGTACAAAAGACCGTACGGGTAAAAAATACCTACGAATCTGATCCGGAACAGCCTGTACGCGACGTCCGTACGTATGTAAGCAGCGTTTTACGGCCCAGCAAGTACGAATCGTCCTTACGTCACTCCGTACGGCTCTTATTTTACGGGAGCCAATAACAGCCGTAAAAGAGTCCACAGGGGTACGAGTCGTACAGGCATACACCCCGTGCGTTATGTATGTACGGTGCATACCCCCAGCGCGTATGTATGCACCGTACCCCCAGTGCATATGTATGCACCGTACCCCCAGCACGTATGTACGCACCGTACCCCCAGCACATATGTACGCACCGTACCCCCAGCGCGTATGTACGCACCGTACCCCCAGCGCGTATGTACGCACCGTACCCCCAGCGCGTACGTGCTGGGGGTACGGTGTGCACATACGCGCTGGGGGTACGCACTGTACATACATAACGCACGGGGGTGTATGCCTGTACGACTTGCACCCCCGGAACTACTTTTCCCAGGATACGAGTCGTACAAACTTCGCTTTGTAGCGGGTAAAGTCATTCCCCGTGTACGGGATGTTTTCCGTACGATTCGTAAATCGGAAAGCCGGTCCGGATCCGGATCGTACTTGTACAAAGTGTCCGGGTACGTCTCGTACAACTTTTCCCGCTACGATTCGTACGGATCGGGCCGATCCGTATGTACTTCTTCCCATACGAATCGTACTTCACGGGTCGAACGTGACTTGTACGATTCATACAGAAAAAAATACGGATACGAGTCGCACGGGGAAAAAAAAATACAGGATCGGAATCGGACCCAAAATGTAGAGAAATAATGTTTATATTGGAGAAATATATGATATATTTTAGTAATGTTTATATATATGATTAATATTTTGGAAAATAATGTATTGTTTAAATATGTGAAATGTGTTTTTTCAGTGTTGAAACATTTTAAATTGTGTGGAAATGCATTAAATAATATGTGGCATATATTTTCATATTTTTATTTATTTAATAAATGTTGTTTTTTCAATTTTATATAGGTAAGTTGTATGTTATTTTACGATATTTATGTTATCGCTCTTATTTCAGATATTTTTGTTGTGTGCTATATTTCTTTAATAGTGACAATATTTCTGTTAACTATATTTTTGAATTTTGATATTTGCAAAATTGTTGTTTTTATTGGCGAATTTTTTTTCTGATATTAGTGTTTATTCATATTTAAGTATAGGCTTTTGATATTTTTGCTTGCGATATTAGTGTGATGAAAATTGTGTAGGTCGATATTAGCAGTGATGATATTATGTCAGTGAACCATATATACCATCAAGGTACATATATGAGGAGTTATATATAGTAAACGTTTGCTTAACTATAGAAAATAACCTTGACAATATTTTGGTACTCTATATTCTTGACACAACATCTTGTCCACACAATATTTTTTCTCCACTATTTTGTGTAAAAACCCAATATGGACATCTCTGCCCTCAGCTGCCCTGTGACTGCCATCACACTTAATAAGCACACTTGTTACTAAGGAAGTGGCAAAGTGGCATCCCTTCTGCAGCAAGTTTTTGATTTTCTTATATTGGTGTTTAGAGCATGACCATTGAGACACCGGCAACTCACCGATTTAAGGGGTGGCATGCTGCTATGTTTCAGACACAGACAGCCATGTGGCAACTGCCTTGGCTGCAAATGATGGAGCCCTCGATGGGCATCCCTTTGAGTTGTGTTTTGCTTTTGAACCAATTAATTGTTAGCTGCTGCCTATTGAATTCAAGGTTTCACTTACTAGCAGGTCAGCATCTCCAAAGTCCCAAAGGCTTACTTCCATCATGCAAATTAGTAATCTCTTCAAACGCATACATTCATGATACATTACAGTTGGGTGCAAGGTAAGGTGTGCTGGGTTTCTGGAGCAGAGAATCTAAGCAAAATTGTTTGGTGCTAAATGTTAACTAAAAGTTTGAAAATTACATTTCCAATTTAAATTGTTCATGAATTGTTTTAGACACACATTCATTTAGTGCTTAGATTCCATTATCCTTTAGAAGCATTTTATTTTGTTTGGCATTGATATAGAATTGTGACACATAACATGTATTTTTTTCTTTCAACTATGGTGATTTTCAGGCCTGTACAGCCAAAGAATTTAAACGTTAAGTGCTTGATTACAAGTCTGGTCGGGGGACTGTGGTGGCGGTCTTACGGCCACCCTATTCAAATTAGGGCATTTGGACTGCCATTGCCCTGCCACAGCTGCCAGGTAACCGTCATTGCCTGGGGGTGGTGCAGCTGTGTAGAGGCAGCAATATACTTGCAGATACCACCGCAGTCCTGCCAAGCATAATTACAAGGTTCCTCTCTGCCGCAGTTTTCATGGTGCCTCCTCCTCCATGAAAAATGTGGCAGAGGGAAAACAAAGGGGGCCCTACAGGGCCCACTAGTGCATCAGGGCCATGGGGTGCATACAGGGGGGGGACAATGTGCATCCCTGTGTGCATTCCCCCCCAGATCCTGCCATCCAGGAACTGTTTTAGGCATTCCCATTGTAGTGCCCATTTTGGGAGGCCAAACTCATAATCCGGTCCTCAGTATGTATATTTGTTATATCCCAAAAATCAGTGCAAACTTAGGGCCCGATTAAGAATTTGGTGGTTCGGTGCCGGATCTGCACCGCCACCGCACTGCCAAACCCTTGGTCGGGTCGCCAACTAGATCACAGGTGTTACTCGTGTCTAGTGGGCTTTTATTTTACATTCCCATGACGGTGCTTCAGAAAATGGGAACCACTATGGGAATGCCAAAAATAATTCCTACATGGCATGGACTGTAAAGTTCATGCAGTGCAGGAACTGGGATGCATGCACACAGGTCGGCACATGTTATGCCCCCCTGTGGGCATCCACATGGCATGAGGCATCAGGGGGCCCTGTAGGGCCCCCTTTGTTTCCTCTCCACCACGGTTTTTATGGCGGTAAGAAAACTTGTAATATGCTTGTCAGGACCATTGTGGTCCCGCCAAGCATATTAGTGCCTCTACCCAGCCGCACATTTGCCAGGAAGCAGCGGTCCTCTGGCGGCTGCGACGGGGCTATAGTGGTCCGACCGCCTTAATTGTAATAGGGTGAGTGGGAGACCGCCACTGCCATGCCCCCTTGAGTCTGACGGTCCATGGACCACCAGACTGGGAATCTATCCCTCACTCTCTAATGCCTCCCCCTGTCTGACCCTTTGTTTAGAGTATCTGATTAAATAACATCTGTGTAGACTACTGAGGGTGACGTTAGCCCTAAAAAAACAATGAAAATGGGGTCCTATGCCCTCATGTAGGGTAAGAATATACATCTATAACTAGGCAAAGTGGGAGTCAGTGTCACTACATCAATGATAGCTGCTCTGCTAGTACTAAACAGAGTTTATACACCTAACTTTGATGAATGGGCAACGTCAGGAAACAATTTAACTGTACTGAATCCCTCATGTTTATCATTTATCCTGTATTAGTGCCTTGTCATCTGGCATTCAACTCGTGTTTTCGGTTCGTCTACCTGAGGGGAGCCCCCGAGTCACAGAATGGGTCAATAAAAAAATTCAGCCAATATCAAACTTTTAAGTCCCAAACCTATTTTCTAAGCCCCTGGCCAACAATAAAGGAAGGAGAAGGCCTTGCAGATCAGAATAGTGCTAAACGATGGGGGAGAAATAATGCATGACGTGGAGGTGAGAAATTTGAAGTGAGACAAGGTACCTATTGATATGAGAGAATGGAAAGGATATGAGAGAACTAAATAAAGAAAGCAATGATGGAAAGAACGTGTGGACTGGAGGTATGTTGTAAAGGATATTTTATAAAGTGAAGACAAAAAAGGATTAAGGAAAAGGAGGAGGGCAACAGCTGTGGTGGAAAATCAGAAAATATGGTTAGGAAATCGAAAAGAGAAGAGAAAATAATAATGTAAAAGGAAGATGCAAGATGAGAGGAGCAAGGGACTAGAAAGAGGTTGTTGGAAAGAAGGGAAAGTGAATAGAGAAACGTGGGAGTAAGAAAGAAATGTGAAGCAAGAGAAACAGAGAGTGGGAGAAAAAGGTGGAAAATAGGAGAAGGTAAAATTAAGAAGGAAAGGGTAGTGAGAAGATGGAACAGAAGGGCACCACACATGCAAAATCAGAAAAGAAAGGAGAAATTACAACATTTCTCCTTTTAACGCGAGCTTTTCAGCTGTGTTAATTTTTGGTGCTAACCCCTGTCTACTAATGTTAGTAGATAGGGTTTCAAGTCAAAATGCATGGGTGGTTGCATGGTAATGCCCATGTACCACCCATGTAATGCCCCCTTGATGCAACGTAGTACAAATTAGCATTTCGTTCTGTTACTTTTGGGTACTTTCCAGCGCAAAATAAGTTTTACAGTGGAAAGTGAATCAGGAATTAACATTTTGCGCTGCTTAGCGTCACTTTTGTGCCGCTAACCCAGTGCAAAATGTTTTGAGAAACACCCCAGCTGTTTCTCGCCTGATCTAGAAATCATGCATCACACATTAGTAAATGACCTTGGTCAGCTCACGTTTTTGGTATTATCACGAACACTAAAGGCTCCGTCTGCCCTGCTGAGCTTGCATCTGGTTTGAGGAGATGCATTGTCATTTTATAGGTGCCACAATCCATTGTAATAGATTTTGATTTTCGATCAGGCAGCATTTCACTTTTTTCGGCTCCCCTCTTTTTTTCTGTACTGTTCTAAATACAAAATATTTGCAATAAACACATGTAATGCTCCCTGGCATTTACTCATCACCGGATTTCAACAAACTGAAAGAACTGGGTGAACGGAGCAAACGTCTTTACAAATCCACACGTTAGCTTATTATGCCCGTGTTGTATCCATTTGAGATTCGGCATTTCAAACAGTAATATGTAAGGTAATGTTCTACGATTGATGGTTTTGTACAATACATAACTGATGCAGTGGCGCGTTTATGTTATGTTCCCCAAATACATTGAGTAGAGGACTGAGAAATGCAGCATATTTGAGTAAATTCAACTTAAGTCCATTTTTTTTATCCTTGCATTCCGCCGCAGCCCGTAAATACCCTGCTGCATTCAGTTTAATTTGAGCATAGTGTGGAAACCAAAGTACATTTAAAGTACATTTCTATGACCCATACTGTCTTAGTGCAATATCTTTTTAATCAAGAACTCCAGGTTAATCCAGGATTTTGAAATATAATCACAATAGAACATGCATCAAGCAGCTTAATTCAAGAATTCGATGGTGAAATCGAATGGCAGCACACTAAATAGGTCTTTTGATGGAAGTGTGACAGGTGAATCAAACCTGAAATTACTGGCTTAGAAAAGAATTTTACCATAATGCTCTGTCTACAAATAATACAGTAGATTTAACAAAATCTTGCTCACTTTAATTCCCATCTGGACTGAAATATTTGCACCATAACATGTTTGCAGGAATGCCTTCTTTCTGACAGCTGTAAAATAAAAACAAGCAAGAATATTCATGTAATCCTTCTCCCAAGATGAGGACTTTCAAAAACAATCAAAAACTGATGATGAAAATTCAGTTGGATCAAATTGTGACCTATTCTATCCCTTGTAGGTCCTGTTCTAGTCAAAAGTATATATACCTTACAGGGCGTTTGTTCTGTATAACATCGAGCTAATAGGTAGAAAGTTCTATGTCAAGATTAAGAAAGGGGCTAGGGACTGTAGAACTAGCATTTCATTGGCATCTAATATGTGACAAACATGTCATGATTAAGTAATGTCCATTACCCCTGACTTTCATCGATCTGAGTTCAACCTTCGATCTAGGATGCAGACTAAGCTCTGGAGCAGCCTCCCTCGCGTGGGTGTTTGTTTAGCTTCCCTCGCGTGGGTGTATGTTTAGCCTCCCTCGCATGAGAGTATGTTTAGCCTCCCTCGCGTGGGAGTATGTTTAGCCTCCCTCGCGTGGGTGTATGTTTAGCCTCCCTCGCGTGGGTGTATGTTTAGCTTCCCTCGCGTGGGTGTATGTTTAGCCTCCCTCGCGTGGGTGTATGTTTAGCTTCCCTCGCGTGGGAGTATGTTTAGCTTCCCTCGCGTGGGTGTATGTTTAGCCTCCCTCGCGTGGGTGTTTGTTTAGCTTCCCTCGCGTGGGAGTATGTTTAGCCTCCCTCGCGTGGGTGTATGTTTAGCCTCCCTCGCGTGGGTGTATGTTTAGCTTCCCTCGCGTGGGTGTATGTTTAGCCTCCCTCGCGTGGGTGTATGTTTAGCCTCCCTCGCGTGGGAGTATGTTTAGCTTCCCTCGCGTGGGTGTATGTTTAACCTCCCTCGCGTGGGTGTATGTTTATCTTCCCTCACGTGGGTGTATGTTTAGCCTCCCTCGCGTGGGTGTATGTTTAGCCTCCCTCGCGTGGGTATTTAGCTTCCCTCGCGTGGGTGTATGTTTAGCCTCCCTCATGTGGGTGTATGTTTAGCCTCCCTCGCGTGGGTGTATGTTTAGCCTCCCTCGCGTGGGTATTTAGCTTCCCTCGCGTGGGTGTATGTTTAGCCTCCCTCACGTGCGTGTATGTTTAGCTCTGTCAACAGCTATTACAGTTCTTCATGCCATGAACACCGCGAGGGTTCGTTTTGGGAATAACGGGGAAAGCACTGCTTCTGTCCCAATACCATTCGCATCAATAACAGTTCCTTGACTGCAATTACTTTGTGCATTACAAACAGGGCCATGATTCCTAACTAGACACTCTATACCGAGAAATGAAGTTCTCCCTATGTGTTAAGATTTAGACTAGGAACTCATCAAACTAGAGTTTATTGTTCTAAATGGGATGCACAACTGTCCTAATTTTGTACTTGCACGCCAGCCGGCAGACTCGGGGCCTGATTCACAAAGATAAAACAACACGTTTGTCTCCGCACCTAAACAGGCCTATCTTATCTTTATGTGTGGAGACTCCTTTTGGGAATCCCTTTGTGAATCCCTTTGTGAATAGCAAACAATCGAAGACTTACACAGAAGAGTAGGTTTATCTTTGTGAATCGGGCCTTTTAAATTCACTTTATGTTGCTGCCACTAAAACAGCCGACTCCAGATGGAATTAGCTTCACCCATTATTTAAGGTCAAATGAGTAAAACTGTATTCTGATGCCTCATCATTGTACTGTCGGACAGATGGCATTGCTATCGTTTGTTCTGTTACTTCCTGCATTTGACTTACCTAGTTTATTCTGAGGAAATAATTTGAATTGATCTTGTCACTTTGTTTTTAATATTGCAGCCAGCATATTCTGATTTTTATATTGTATATTGGAATTGTCTATTTACTTATGAAATTTTGATATCGATATTCACTTAGTTTTTTATGTTGAAACATTTAACATTAACTATCCACTACATTCTATGATGAGCTTTATGATAAGGTTAAGTTTTAAAAGTTTTGATGAACTATACGAAAAATGTGCAAGTACATGCCCTATCCTATAATCTCTTTTGTTACTGATTCATCACTCATGCTCATGTACTAGAACCATTGTTACACTATGATAAACATGTTTCATATCCTGCTGATTTCATTGCATACACTTTTATAGTTATTTGTGGTAGTGCACCCAGTATCTTGGACACTTGTCCTAGTTCTCCTGTTTCCTATTCGAATTGAGTGGCCGGGCAGAGCCCCCACACAGGGTGCACACTCGAGAAAACTACTCCGTGTAATTTGTTTAATGTTGCTTACTTTGGGGATAGTTAGGATGGCGGAAGGACCGCCACCGCCGGGCTGACGGTGGTGGTCCTTCCCAATCGCACAGGATTTACCCACCGCCCAATTAGGATGACGGTGGGTACCGCGGCGGAGGGACATTCTAGCTGCCACTTTTCCGCCAGTAGAAATCGTCAAGATTGCCCGGCGGAGTGGTCAGCCTTCTCACAATGGCAGAGGAGCAAAGCAGGCTCTGCCGGCACAATTATCATGCCGGCGGAAGCCAGCCTTTCCGTGGCGGTTGAACCGCCATCGAAAGGCTGGCGGACATTGTCTTCTGGGGCCCGTTGCCGGCCCCCTTTGTGTTGGGGGGAGGTGTGGGTGCACTGGCGGTCGGACCCAATCACAGCTACGGTGGCGGGCGGATCAAATCCGCCCACCATCCTAATGAGCCCCTTTGTGTTTACATTGACTGCATCGGAGCTGAGTTTCTGTTTTGTATTTGCTATCCTATAATCTAGCATCTAGTCAAAATTACATTTTGAATTTTCAAGAATAATTTTCATTGAGCAAATGTTAAATATACAAAATATAAAAAATAATATTCCATTCACGTTCGAAATCCACAAATAATCTATGAATGAGAAACTGCTTCCCTAGTTCCCTTTCACTTCACTTCAGCTGTCTTAACTTTTTCTGCAGAATACTGGCTCCTTCCTCACTAATTAAAGCTGGGAAAATGTTTTCCCTTATTATTACCCCATTATGCCACATCACTCAAACAAGATATTGTGCAGACAAAAATCCTTCTGCAGGAGCATGGGAACCACGCTAATAAACTGAAGCAACTGGCTCTTGTTTTAATGCCGGTGGTGTGTAATATCTGGTATCCCCATAGTATCGTGTATCCCCTGCTCTTCTGCAGATTTTGGAAAAAAGCTCCGCCCATGCAGGTTCAGACTGACGCAGCCGGTTTATCCTTGGGCTGAGTTAGGGGATGCATGATTCAACTGGATGCCAAACTCAGCTCTGGCTTTACATCACCTGCAACTTGAGATACTGCTACAAATCATTGCTGCACGAGTAGAGATTGACAGAAAGCATGATAAATACAAAGAATGAAACGTGATATAAAGGACAATTACATTAATATACATAGTGAAAGCAAAGAAAATATTTGCTGGAGCATATGGAATCATAACGAAATAAACATGAGGGGAAGGGGGTGAAAGAGAATAGAAACAATGGCAAGGTCTAAAATAAGGGGAACACCAATATCAAAACGTGCAAAAGATTATCGTGTGAAGGTAAAAAAGGCAATGAGAGAAAAGCAAGATATTAAAACGAGGAAATAAAGTGATTTGGGATTTGTATAATGAATATGTTGCAAGGTGTTATTGACAAACCTATAACTTGCACAGTAAGTTAAATAACAGTGCATGTTTGGTTAGATTTATATAACCTCTTGGCATTTTACCAGTGTGCTCTATATTTTTGTGTCCATGCTAATTAAAAAGCAATACAATTATGTATTTTTCCTTTTGACATATAAACCTAAAGCAAGAAGCACACAAATAAATCCTTTAAAATATCAATTTCTTCTATAATTGTAAATGATTGAATTATTATTTGGGGTGGATGACTGCTGTGAGGCCTGATATATGATGTCCACTAGTTCTAGTTGGCACCTTGTATCAGTCCAAACAACCCCTTATTGGTTATAGGTTACAGGCAACCTTTATTGAAAGCTATCCTAGTGGTAGCTATGGAGAGCAGCCTTCAGGCTGAGTCTTGAAGGAATGTAAAGCAGCTTGTTTTACCAGTCTATAATCTCTTGAGTCACTAAATGAAAGATATCCACACCAAGTATATATATATAAAATATATGTATTTATTACTAAACACACTCTCCTAGTCTCTTTATGAGACTAGAGGTCAAAACACATAAGTTACACTTCAAATATCACAGTAAAATAGCACATATACACGTCAGGCCCTAGGGGTGAGCCAAACCATATACTAAAATAGTGGTATAAGAACCACGACTTAACTAGACACAAGGCCTAGAGCCTGTAGAATCACTGGGACCCCAAATAACCACCCAAGGTAGTGACACAGGGGACCCACGGGGGCCGTGTGCAGTGTGTGAACACAGCCGCGAGCTCCCGTTAGCTTCTATGGGGAAAGTCACAGTTAGATTTTTAAAGATTAGGGACACTTAGAAATGAGTCAGGACCAAACCCTTTTGGACTTAGGAAGTTCTAGGGCTAGCACCCACGGGAGCACCGGAGTACTCGTGTTACCTTAATGCAGCGCGGAATACAAAATCCCTCCCTACTGCCACGGACCAAATTATATCACACACGCACACTATCCATACATTTGCTGGTGGGGCCCATGACACCAACACACACTCACCATTAGTCCGTGCGAGAGGCGATTATCCTTCCAAGCGCTGGATAATGAGGGAGGATGATACCACTTTACCCTAATGAGCAACAAACCTACAAACCCTTCTCATGCTCATTAGGCCCTAGATTCCACATTTGGTATTATCCTCCTAACCGGGACGGATCTGTTAGTTGTAGTTTAAGTGAAATTCTAATTCTCTAATTTACCTTTTCATTAACACATTTCAATGAATAAACAACCCAACTCAATTCTGTAGATGTTCAAATCCAAATTTATATTAATATTGCAGATTAAATCATTCATTTGATCAAGTTGCCATTCATATTTACCTATTCTGACTAAAGTCGTCCTCTATGTCAAATCTGGTAGTCTCGCAATTCTTTGCCCAGCAATTTAGCAGATTAAGTTCATCAGGAATTTGGGCATTAATTCAGTCCATCAAAGATTCAGGCTAACAGCTGTCCAGCAGTGTCACCGTCATCTCCGTCAGCATATCGTCAGGAAATCGAAAAGCGTGCTGAACACCTCTCTATTCTATCATAATTTATAGTAAAATCAATATCAGAATGTATCAAAGTTTGGGCATCCGAGTCCGCTGATTGGACAATCAGGGATCATCCTTTTGGTTTCTCACGAAAGTGTCTTTTGGGTTATGACCCTTGTCAGTTCCGGTTCACACAACAGTCTTTGTTTGGAATACTTGGACAGCGTCCCAGACTGTCCTTGAAAGGTACATGTTCATCTGGGGTCAGGTACAGGCCACTGTGTAACTGTTATCAGGGCAGGCGCACTTCACCCAAACCTTGTTCAGCGTTGGCAGTCGGGTTAGGCAGCAAAGTCAGCCATCTTTTGGCAGGTCAAAATGGTCAACTTAAGCAAAGAAACACAAAATGGAATTAATACACAGAAATGACTAATTAAATGTTATTCCCTCGCTAATACCCATATGTGTGTGTATTTATCTAGCCAAAAGCAACACTCAATGCGGTTTATACTTACAAAATAAAGCACAAATCACAATTACATCACTAAAGCAACATATATCATGCAATGTTCTAATTATCTATCATTAGTATGCGTACGAAATTTAGTTCACGTAATTAATTAAGCCATGCAGATGCAAATCCCACGTGTATTTCGGTCATTAATAAGGTTGGTAAGTTATTTTCACATCACTCCAAACCATTAGTACGATTATAATTAATTAATTAATCTAATTAATAAAATGACATGCAAAATGGGGTGGGTATACAAAATTTTGCATAACCCGCTCCAGCAACCTCACCCAGGGAAGCCAGGTGCATAGGTGTCTTTTGGTGTCAGGTCGCGTCGTCGATTTCAATGGGAGCTGGCGAAGAAGTGCTGCTGCCGTGAAGATGCGAAGTGTCCGAAGAGATCCAAGCCTGGATCGAAGATGAGAAGAACGTAAAAGCAGAGGGGACAGAGTCTGGGTCACTAGCCAGTGACCAGGAAGGTGATGAGCAGATGCCCACCGATGTCGAGTGATTTCAGGTGAAAGAGGTGAAGCTTGACTCTTCAGCCACGAGGACCAGGAGGTGTCAAGGTCAACCAGGAGCTGGATTTGAGCTGTCCCACAAAGGATGTCGAGTGCTGCAGTGTTGGTGCCCGGATTGGACACAACAAGCCTTGGCAACAGCAACCCACGCAGAAACAAGAAAGCTGCTTCGGTGCAGACCAGCAAAGTCTGTGGGACTCACCACTTGGTTGGGAGTCAGGGCACATCTGGAGCAACCAGGAAAGCCCAAGGAAATACAAAGTTACCCCCTCAGGGACCCACCAGTCAACGGACCAGGGATCGCGAAGGGACCTCAAGACAAAACAGAAAATGGTGGCCCATGGGTCACTCGGAATGACCAGGCCAACAATCTTCGGTGGATTCAGTGCTCGAGGTGAGGGCTACAAGTCAGCCCAAGCACGACATCAAGAAATGTTGAGAAGTCAATGCACTTGCAGAAATGCACGGTGACCAGGAGTTCCGGTTCCACGCTAAACACGAGGGCTGCGGGTCTCAGCTTTGCTGGGGTCTCGGGTCGGCCTCTGAGATGTCTGGAAATCCTCTTCCTGGGCTGAAAATACTTCGGAGTCCGGCGGGAGCTTCGATAATACAGACAGGCAAATTGCTTTGTTGGTGCCTGCCAAGCAGGGGAGTCACTCCTTGATCCCAAGGGAAATTTATTGAGTCCTCTGGTCTTGAGCAGAGCGTTGAAGGTCCAGGTTTCAGCTTCAGAGTTGCGTCCAGGGTAATCTAAAGTCCTAAGGACTGGGGTCCTATACTTATACTAAGGTAGGGGGTTGGACATACTCTGGGGCCCCATTTATGGGAGGGTTTGGAAAGAGGGGTGGCTACACCCTTTTCTGTTGTTCAGTTTCGCGCCAGAGGAGGGGCTGGAAGCCCCTGAACTATGCACAGGGACACCAAATGTGCCCCCAGTGCAGGACTTCAAAGCACTCAGAGAGTGCTCCCACCCAGCCCGAATACACACAAGCCTGTCTGGGAGGTGGTTACACCTCCCTGTGACAGGAAACCTATTGCCCAGGCCTCCCCTGCCGGAGTTTTGGTCAGCAGCAGGAGGCCAGATCCGTGTCTGCGGCTGCAGCATTCATTTTGTGATGCCAGGGCTCTATTAAGTTTCTACCGGGTATACCAGTGCTGTCATGTCTCTCCCTCAGTTACTGGTGTAGGTGTATGATTCCAAGGTGTTTGACACCAAACACGACATGTTTCCGTACAGCCAGTCCAAAGTTAGCATTTACCATTTGGTTATAATGCACTTAAGAGTATATGGTCAGGCTGCACTACTGACAACCCCAGAGAAGAGATTCCGAAGGCTGCAGAGGAGCTCAGCTCATGCCTGGGCACCCCCTCACATATAACCAAGCACCCTGCCTTCTGGATTGATAAGGCCTGCCATAGGGGAGACTGATAGGTTTGTATGTGCATTATATGGTGAGATATAGTGAACCTATATCTCAGTAAGGGGTGCATGCACCACCTTACTCAGGTTGCAGTAGCAGACCTGTGGTGTCATTTTGGGTGGCTTTCCAG
Organism: Triturus cristatus; assembly: GCF_964204655.1. Lineage (NCBI taxonomy): Eukaryota > Metazoa > Chordata > Amphibia > Caudata > Salamandridae > Triturus > Triturus cristatus. The sequence continues at coordinate 26,384,866 of NC_140582.1, forward strand.
GGGTGGCATAATACATGCTTCAGCCCCTGGTAGGCCTCTGGGGTACCTATGCCCTGGGTACATAGTATACCATATACTAGGGACTTATAAGGGCACCTCAGATCCAATCTGAACTGTACCTAAAGTACATGGAATAATTTTAGACAGGAAGCAGCTAGACTGGGGCCCTGAATAGCAGGGTCCCAGCCAGACTAAAGTCAAAAACAGTGAAACACTAGCAAAAAGTGGGGGTAAACAAGTGAAGCAGATCCTACTCTCCTACACAACCCCCCTCCAATGCAGGGACATTAAACTAACCTTGACCAGTTGAGCCTTCATGTTCTAAGTGGAAATATCTGGAGAGTCCATCAGCTTTGGCATGGTTGTTCCCAGGTCTATGTTCTACTGTAAAGTCCATCCCCTGTAGGGAAATGGACCACCTGAGCAATTTGGGATGTTCACCCTTCATCTGTTTTAGCCATAAGAGGGGCTTATGGTCTGTCAGAACAATGAAGTGAGTACCAAATAAGTATGGACTCAACTTCTTCAGAGCCCAAACCACAGCAAAGGCCTCCCTCTCAATGGCTGATCAACGTTTCTCTCTGGGGTTCAACCTTCTGCTTATGAAAGCTACTGGTTGATCCTGACCTTCATCATTCAACTGTGACAGTACAGCCCCTACCCCCAACTCAGATGCATTTGTTTGGACAATGAACTTCTTGGAGTAGTCAGGACTTTGCAGAATGAGAGCAGTGCACATGGCCTGCTTCAGGTCATCAAATGCCTTTTGACAGCTAGCTGTCCACTGAACCTTTTTGGGCATTTACTTTGAGGTTAAGCCATTCAGGGGTGTCACTATTGATCCATACCCCTTGACAAATCTTCTATAGTACCCAGTCAGGCCTAAGAAGCCTCTCACCTGAGTCTGGGTAGTTGGAGCAACCCAGTCCATTATGGTCTGGATTTTACTCTGCAATGGTTGAACCTGGCCTCCACCTACAAGGTGGCCCAGGTACACAACCTGACTCTGCCCTATCTGGTACTTAGTATACTTGATAGTTAGGCCTGCTTTTTGCAGGGCCTCCAAAACATTCCTCAGGTGGACCAGATGATCCTCCCAGGTGGAGCTAAAGACAGCAATATCATCTAGCTATGCTGCACTATAGTCTTCCAGGCCTGTAAGGACTTGATTCACCAACCTTTGGAAAGTGGTAGGTGCATTCTTCAAACCAAAGGGCATTACCACAAATTGATAGTGCCCACTAGGGGTAGAAAATGCTATCTTTGACTTTGCATCATCAGCTAGTCTGATCTGCCAGTAGCCAGCTGTCGGGTCAAATGTGCTTAGAAACTTGGCTGAGGCTAAAGTATCTATTAGCTCATCTGCCCTGGGGATGGGATGGGCATCAGTCCTAGTGACTGCATTGAGACCCCTGTAGTCTACACAAAACCTCATCTCTCTCTTGCCATCTGTGGTGTGAGGTTTAGGTACCAGGACTACTGGACTAGCCCAAGGGCTAACTGAGGGTTCAATAACTCCCAAATCCAACATCTTTTGGACTTCTGTCCTTATACAGTCCCTGACATGGTCAAGTTGCCTGTAGATCTTATTCTTCACAGGCAGACTGTCCCCAGTGTCCACTTCATGAGTGCACCAAGTGGTCTGACTTGGAGTCAGAGAAAACATATGTCTGAACTGGCTGAGAAGTTTTCTGCAGTCAGTTTGCTGCTGGACAGTGAGGCTGCCTGCCAAGGCTACACCATCAACTGACCCATCATCAGGGTTCTGAGAAAGCAGGTCAGGGAGTGGGTTCCTCTCTTCCTCCTGTCCTTCATCAGTAGCCATGAGCAAGCCCATGTCTGCCCTGTCAACATATGGTTTTAGTCTGTTGACATGAAGTACCCTGTGGGGACTCCTAGGGGTTCCAAGTTCTACCAAGTAGGTGACCTCCCCTTTCTGCTCAACAATTGTATGGAGGCCACTCCATTTGTCCTGGAGAGATGCTGGGGCCACAGGCTCCAATACCCACACTTTCTGTCCTGGCTGGTAGACAGTCAGTACAGCCTTTTGGTCATGCCAGGCTTTTTGTAAGTCCTGGCTAGCCTCAAGTTTTTTGGTTGCCTTTTTCATATACTCAGCCATCCTGGAGCGGAGACCAAGTACATAGTCCACTATTTCCTGTTTGGGGGGCTTGAGAGGTAACTCCCATCCTTCCTTAACCAGACACAATGGACCCCTGACAGGGTGACAAAACAAAATTTCAAAAGGGCTGTAGTCAACCCCCTTTTGAGACACCTCCCTGTATGTAAATAAAAGGCAGGGCAAGAGTATGTCCCATCTTCACCTAAGCTTTTCTGGGAGTCCTTTAATCATGCCCTTTAAGGTTTTGTTGAACCTTTAATAATAATAATAATAATACTGCCATTTATAAGCGCGAACAGCTGCCTCCTAAGAGGTGTCCCGGCGCTGTAGCAGCATGTGAACAAAAAGTGAATAAATTAAGCTAGGTTGAAAAGCCAGGTTTTGACTGCCTTCCTGAATTGAGTGGAAAGACTGTTAGCATAGTCCAGGCGGGCAGTTACTGTAGCGTGGATTACAGTCCTGCAGCTGCTCTCTAGCAGCAAATGAATACATTTCCACAGGTTTCCCAGGCTACGAAAACAGGTAGCTGTGACCTGCTGAATTTGAGCCGAGAAGGATAGGTCAACCTGCCATTTTACACCCAGATTTTTTGCCTCGCCCGCAGGCGCAGGTGGCGGGCCCATTTCCTCAGGCCACCGGAGGGCGGCCGGCGGTGGCTGGGATTTGCCAAAAACCATCACTTCAATTTTGTCGGCATTCAACTTAAGTTTATTGTTATTCATCCAGCCCGCAATGTCCTTTAAGCAGCCTTTGAAGCACTTAAAAGAGTCTTCAGTCTGATCCTTAAATGGGAAGAACAGCTGGGTGTTGTCGGCGTAAGAAATTGCCTCACTCCCCAGTTGGCTATCAAAGTAATAACGGGGCCAAGTATATGTTAAATAGGAGTGGGCTAAGGGCCGACCCTTGCGGCACCCCGCACCACAAAGGCTTGCGGGTGGACTGATGTGGTTGTAAGGCCACCCTTTGAGAGAGCCGGTCGAGGAAGGACATCAGCCAGGCCAAAGCGGAGTCAGTAACCCTGCTGGCTAGAAGGCTCTGAGTCAGCATAGCGTGGTCGACAGTATCAAATGCTGCAGAGAGATCCAGGAGCACAAGCATAGCTGAGGCTCCTGAATCCAATGCCATTCTAACTGAATCAGCTACCTCCAGTAATGCAGTCTCTGTACTGAACCCTGCGCGAAAGCCGGATTGGGTCTCGTGCAGGATATAGTTATTTTCAATGAAGTTTGTCAATTGCCGCTGCACTACCTTTTCTAGCATCTAGGCAGGGGCAGGTAACAGAGAAATAGATCTGTAGTTGTTCAGTTCCCCCGATTCCAAATTTGGTTTCTTTTTTAGGAGAAGTAGAGTGGCATGCTTCCATAAATCAGGGAAAGTGCCGGAGGAAGGAGAGGCATTCCAGATTGTAGACAGCACATGGCTTGTGGGATTGGCCAACTCTTTCCACAATTTAGGGGGGCATGGGTCTTCAGGCGAGCCAGACTTGCATCCCTGGATCACTGCCACTGCATCCTTCTGCGAGATGGGGGCAAAGGCTGAGAAGAGAGACAAGGGTGCATGCCTAACTGTCACGTCAGATTTGGATGTAGTGGTAGTGGCTGCAAAAGAGTTATAAACGTTGCTGATTTTATCATTGAAAAAGATTGAAATTCTCTCACACAGTGCCGTTGATGACTGGGCATCAATGACCAGCTCACGAGGTTTGAGGAAGGAGTTGACCACCTTAAAGATAGCTTTTACCGGTTTATCAGAAGAGTCAATACACTTGGCAATGTGATCTCTTCTTGCCTCCCTCATGAGTTTGTACATAGCCTTTAAAGATTTCTTATAAATCATTTTGGCAGAGGCGTCATAATCCACCCTCCAGGAACGTTCCAAGCGCTTGCACAAACTTTTCATAGCCCTAGGTGACTCCGAGAACCATGGGGCTGAGGGGGTTTTCCTTATAGATCTAGTAACTCTCGCTGGTGCCGATAACTCAACTGCGGCGGCAATCCAGTCATGAAGGGCCAGAGTGTCTACATTAGGGTCAAGGAATAGAGGCGGTTGGCTAGCTAATAAAATCGGGCTCAAGTATGCGGCTGTCAGCTTCTTCCAGTTCCTCTTTAAAAAGTATCTGGCACTTTCAGATATGTCTGGCTTAGCCAGATTAAAAGAGAAAGAAATGAGAAAATGGTCTGACCAAACCACCTGGTATGGCTCTTCAGTTTTCATGGACGAGATATTGGACAATATCAGGTCAATGGTATGGCCAGCTTTGTGAGTAGGGAATTTCACAAGTTGGGGCAGATTCGCACCTTCCATCAAGGAGACCATTTGCATAGCTGGGACACAAGTGCGGTCAATTACGTGCAAATTAAAATCCCCTAGTACCGTTAAATTAGAGGATAGAAGGGATTTCTGTGCAATGAAGTTGCATAATTCCAGGTGTATATCAGGTGGGCAGTCAGGAGGCCTATATATCAGCAGGCCTGAGAAGGAAGTTGAGGGGCCAGTGCGGATACAGAAATTAAGGCCCTCAACCATGCTCATATTCCCCAATGCTGAAGAGGCTATGTCCCAGGAGTCTTTAAAGACAATCGCTACTCCGCCTCCCCTTTTGTCTCCCGCCCTATTAACGCAGCATAGTTTAAACCTGGAAGGCAAGGCTAGCGCTACTGTAGCAAGGGTGTCATCCTTCAGCCATGTTTCAGTTAAAAACAAAACCTCCACCTCATTTCTGGCCAGTAGCAGCCACAGATCCTCTGCATGTTTAGATAAGGATCTGCAGTTTATAAGGTACGCCCTAATCTGATCAGATGGTCCAACCTGCTCCTTTTTGCCCTCCCTTCGGTCTGTGGCTCCTAGCATCCAGTTGCACTCAGTGCACGTGCTGCGTGGGGTAGCTGTAATCACGCCACACTCATGAGGCTTGGAACAGGTTTTAGTATTGAGGGCCAGAAGGTCGGCTCTAGGCCATTGGGTTACCTTATGACTCTGAGAACGGGCAGCCTGGCTGGCGCTGGCAGCGATCCGGCTGTGGACGGGCGCAGACGGGCTTGCCTTTGTCGCGCCGGTGGTGCGCCCTCTGCGTGGCCGTGCCGGCATTCAGTTTAAATAACCCCCCAGTAGCGGAAGTAAAGAAAAAAAACAGGGCGGAGCCACGTCCCTCCACTCAAACAGCACAAGCTGTGGTGGACCGGGGACCAGTGCCGGAATGTGAAAGAAGCAAAGTAAGTGACCAAATAGTTAAAATGCTTTAGCGATATTAAAATGCATCAGAACACAAAGGCAGTACACAGCGTAATTAGGCTAAAAAATGCAGGGGTGATTTTGCCAAAACGGGCTTGGGGACTCTACACTCTGAATAAAGGAGTCCATCATCCCAATAAACTTTATGGGTGCCACTAGCATTCCCAGCAGCCTCATCAGCAGCTTGCTTTCTGAGGGGCTCAAGAGAGGGGCAGGTTTTCTGCTCCTGGCTCAGATCAGATCTGGAAGGGCCTCCTGTCCCCAAGAACTCAACCTGGTCAGGTTCAAGCTCCTCTGGGACATTTCCTTCTTCAGGCTCAAAATCATCTCCCTGAGGAGACTGATCTGCATTCTGAGTCAGGTGGGAAGGCACTGCCTTAACCCTACTGCTCCTCCTCTTGGGAGGCACCTGGTCCATTATTCCAGAATCCAGGGCCTGTTCAGTTTTAGGCATTTTGGCCTGTGACCTAGTCACAGCAAAGACATGAGCAGGGATCCCTTACATTTCTACATCTGTCCTGAGCTCCACTTCAGCCGATGCAAGCAAGCACTGTACTGATAGGTCTGCACTTACCACAACCTTCTTAAGGCCAGTTACCCCTCCCCAGGAGAAGTTAACAACTGCCAGAGAATGGTCTGTTCTGACATTGATAGCATTGGTCACTTGGTACATTTCACCAAGTAAAATCTGCCCAGGATCCACAAGATCTTTTGTCACCATTGTGGCACTTGCTCCTGTGTCCCTGAATGCCAAAGCCTCTATTCCATTCATTAAAGGCTGTTGTCTGTATTTTCCCAGATTACTGGGACTCACAAAGGGGGACATATCCATGACCCCATCACAGACTAACACAGCCTGAGTTGGAACTCTGACTAGGCCAGAGTCCATCTCAGAACCCAGGGTCAACTCTACTACACCCTTATTCTGAACATTACCACCACCAATTGTAGCTGTACTAGGGGGAACAGTTGTCTTAGGGGCATTGGTGGGTGGAGTATATTCTTTGGACTTGGTGCAATCACTGGTCCAGTGAGTTTTCTGTTTACAAATTTTGCACCATGGTTTCTTTTGGCCTTTTACCTTGTTAGACTGTGAATCCCCACCTGAAGAAGATTTTTGGGGGCCTTGTGGAGACTTCTGGTCTTTACCCTTCTCCCCACCATTATCAGAGTTTTTAGGATCTTGCTTCTTGGGTTCACCACCTTGGTTCTGTACCTTCTGCCTCAACCTGGTTCTGACCCACTTGTCTGCCTTCTTTCCCAATTCTTGGGGACAGGTCAGATCTGAATCTATCAGGTACTGGTGCAACAGCTGATTCTGACAATTATTAAGGATCTGCTCCCTCATAATTAAATTGTACAATCCTTGATAGTCATGCACTTTACTGCCAAGTAACCAACCTTCCATAGCCTTAGTAGCACAATCTACAAAGTCTACCCAGTCCTGAGTCTGTGCCTTTTAGGTATCCCTGAACTTTAACCTGTATTGCTGTTCTGTTCGATTTTCCCGGCCTTCTTGTGTTAACAAGTGATTGAATGTGACTTCAGTCTCTTACCATTCAAGCCTAAGGGTCAGAGTAGTGAATGGAGCCTATTTACTAGGCACTTCGACATGATTCTGTGCTCTTCCCCATAGATCAGGGCTTGCACACATAGCCTAGGGGATAGATTTGTTAGTATTAGGGATAACCTGTCCTGTAGTGAGGGTATTTCATGGAGCTGTGCTGAATTCAGGCCTGGTAGGCCTCAAACGGGAGAGACTCCATCTTTCTTTCTGCTCCGGCAGCTTGGGATGCTTCTAGGCCAAAAGTAATGTTTTAGTTATGAGGTGTTATTCGCTTGGAGAGAACCGGTTCAGGCCGGCCCTTATCGAAGGATTGTATTTTTCTTCATGTCGAAGACACTACATCAGGCCGGCCGGCTGGGAACGTGTCCTTGGTACGGGGAGGTACAAGAATTTGGTGGGCGGCAGGTTACGGGCCGGAATTTTCCATGAGGAAATGCACCTCTATATTAGTGAAAGTCTGAGGCAGTTACAGGTTCAGTCCGTAGGCGGCATCTAGCCGTTAGCAGTAAAGCTACTACTTATTCCAGGGAAGACAGACGCCATCTTGAAGGCGGAGAAGAACCGAGAGACAGATGCTTTCCTAACAGAATAGCCAGAGAGGAGAGAGTAGCCGATAAGGAAGAGGTCCCAGTGACTCGGAGAAGGGTGATTCCAGGCGAGCCGAGGCACAGACGAGAATGGAGCCTAGATGACCACTGAGTGCAGGCTACATACTACTAAGGTGATGTCGACCCTTTCTTATTAGAGTGTACAACTTAATCTTTCACTTTTCTTTGCAGGTTATGTGTTATATCGTAATGTTATGTGATTGTGTATGTAATGAGTAATAAAGTATCCAGTTTGTAGTGAACCAACATGTGATGCGTGTTCTTGTATAAGAGGGTAGCCTATTCTTCTAGTCAGCTGCGGCTACATGAACAGATGTTAACCCTGATCAGGTAAGTGGTAACTGAATAAAGGAAAGAGGAGCCCCTCGAACCTGAGAACAGGCTATGCCCGAACTGGCAATCCTTGTGTGATCTGATGAATAGTGAGACTGATTCCCTTTTTGTATGTTATGGTGATCATAGGATGAACTGTCGTATGAGACTGCCGTCTAGGTAGAGAGGTCTGGATTCGTAGGGGATCGCGAGGCCGCCGATTGTGCTGATACTGTCGTATGGGCAGAGAGGTCTGGGTTCGTATGGGACCGCGAGGCCGCCACTTGTGATACTGTCGTATGGGCAGAGAGGTCTGGATTCGTAGGGGATCGCGAGGCCGCCGATTGTGCTGAGACTGCCGTCTGGGTAGAGAGGTCTGGGTTCGTATGGGACCGCGAGGCCGCCACTTGTGATACTGTCGTATGGGCAGAGAGGTCTGGATTCGTAGGGGATCGCGAGGCCGCCGATTGTGCTGAGACTGCCGTCTGGGTAGAGAGGTCTGGGTTCGTATGGGACCGCGAGGCCGCCACTTGTGATACTGTCGTATGGGCAGAGAGGTCTGGATCCGTATGGGATCGCGAGGCCGCCGATTGTGCTAAGACTGCCGTCTGGGTAGAGAGGTCTGGGTTCGTATGGGACCGCGAGGCCGCCACTTGTGATACTGTCGTATGGGCAGAGAGGTCTGGATCCGTATGGGATCGCGAGGCCGCCGATTGTGCTGAGACTGCCGTCTGGGTAGAGAGGTCTGGGTTCGTATGGGACCGCGAGGCCGCCACTTGTGATACTGTCGTATGGGCAGAAAGGTCTGGATCCGTATGGGATCGCGAGGCCGCCGATTGTGAGGTCTTGGTATGCATAGTAGGAATCCCCTGTCCTTAGGTGATAGATATATGTGGTTGCAGGATTGTAAATAGGTTCTAGGGAGGGGGTAACGTTCTGGCTGGGTTAGTGAGGCTCTGATGAGCGGGTTCTATCTGATCCGAAAACCCAAGCAGAACATTTGGCGTCACGAACCGTTTACGAAACCTGTGTGCATTGTGGTTGTATCGTGTTTGCTTTCGGTGCGTGCGTGGTTTCGTTTGTATATTATTTCTATATAATTGTTTCTTATTTTCTTTTCTCTTTCTTCTTTTTCTTTTTCTCTTTTTCTTTCTTTTCAAAGATGTTTTCTAGAAAGTCGAAATCTACTTTTAAGTTGCCCGTTGATATTCCCGGCTGGGATTCAACGCCTTATGAAGCCTTAGCCCGTGAGTGGGCTGATTCTACTGGTTTGAGTGAGAATTGGAATTCTTTTTTGGAGCTGGCGGAGCCGGCTAATGTGATTACTTGTTTACAGAAGGCGCCGGTATCTAAGGGTGATGAGCTTCCCGTTTTGGGGCGCAGAGGTTGGATTGTTCTGTCTGCGTACAGGATTCTCCATGAGAGGTTGTTGAAGTTGCAGAACTTGCATAAGGATTTGGAAGCGAACTTTGTTGAGATTCAGAATGCTCATACTTTGTTGCGGTGTCAAAATAAGTTGCTTGCTGATAAACTTGAGACGTATTAAACTATTGCCGAGAGGGCGGCTGTGCGAATTGCTTGTTATAAATACAAGAATAGGCGTGGTCGGGTCTCGACGCGAAAGGTGCATCTGGTCGCGGCGAAAGCCGGACTGGATTGGAATCCTGATGAATGGGATGGTAATATCTGGAACTCGAGTGATTCTCCTTCCTCGGGTGAGGAGTCTGCCAAGCGCGAGTCCTCTCGCTCCGGCCGTGCTTGTAAATCTGCTTCTTGCGCCTCTGATGGTGCACCCCGTGATTGCGCTCGTCCTTCGAGCGGGGTCGATGCTTCTTCCACTGATTGTTCCTTTACGTGTACTGGTCGAGCTCCTTGTGATGCTCATCCCGCGGTCTCGGCGCATCCAGTTTTTCGACGGAAGGTGCAGCAGGCTCCCGGTGCTCCGAATGGTATTGCTTTAGACTCTTTGGAGGATTTTACTCAACAAGAAATTAGTGATATTTTGCAGCGATTTCGGCAGCGAGTTGGTGAGCCCTTGCTCACATGGATGGTGCGCCTTTATGAACTGGGCGCTGCTGGCATTATGTTGGATGCTGGCGATTGTTTGAAGTTTTGTTCCTTGAGTTCGGATTCTACTGTACAGGATCATTTTCGTAACTTTAATGGTGGTGGTCAAATTTCTTTGCTTCAATTGGCGACTGAGGGTTGTAATCAAAAATATCCTACTGAGTCTGACTGGCCTCTGAATGACAAACCGTGGTATACTTTGCGCGATGCTGCGCAACGTCTCAAAGAGGAGGTGATGAAAACGGCAATTTTTCTGAATACTGCTGACCGGTTGCTTGATGGTTTCTTGACATCTTCTGTGCAGAATCGTATTATTCGTTCTTCCCCTGTTGCTTATAAGCAGGTCATGATGACTTTATTGATTAATCAGACTGGTAACATGTTATCTGTGGTGCTGGAATCGGTACGCCAACTCGGTGAGTTGGGTGAGTGGTTTAAACCTGAACGGCAGTCCCGGCCTGACACTCGTACTCCTGGTGACAATAAATTTACTAGACGTGATATGTTTTTTGCTCTTATGGCTGATGGTGTCCGGAAGGAGGACATTGATGGTGAGACTACTTCTCGTTTGTGGGAAATGTTTCGCAAACGTGGCTTGGATCGAAAGGAGGGTGCCCGGCGTGTTCGGACAACTGAGTGTGATCGTGGTTTTTCTGGCGGTGATGACGACCGCCGTGGGCGCTCTGATCGTCGTGATGATCGACGTTATGCGCGTGATTTGTCCCCCCATCGTGAGAGAGACAGGGAGAGAGAGGAGGAAAGAGAGAGGGGGAGAGATGATTATGTTAACAGCAGACGTAGAGATGATAGGGATCAATCCCCTGAGTTGAGAAGGAGAGAGGATCGACACATATTGGCCGATCGAAACCCGCAGTACAATGCAGGGAACAGTAATCCATTTCGTAATGGAGATGGATATGAACAGGAGGTATCGATACCTAGGAACCGTGAGAGTCTTTATCCTGATTTATCCTGGTACACAGAACACAATAAAAAGGACTAGGAAATAGGTCAAGCTCCAGTACACAGATGGGCTCACAGAGATAATAGACCCTATGTAGATATTGATATTTATTGGAGACATCGTAATATCCAAAGGGCCCGAGCATTGGTAGATACAGGAGCGGAGGCCACTCTTATTCATGGAAAATCAAAGAAGTTTAAAGGTCAGCCTTTTACAATTACCGGATTAGGTGGAAAGGAAACTCCCGCAGTTCAAACCTTACTTGAAATGAGAATAGGTAGAATTCCTAGAAAAGAATACTCTGTATTAGTGGTGCCACTCTTAGAATTCATAATTGGAATTGATATTTTGAAAGGAATGACTTTGCACTTAGATGATGGATGTTACCAATTTGGAACTAAACATTATATATCGTCCAGGCCTGTACGGGTTGGTCGTTTAAGAATGCCCCCCATAAAAGTTCCCCGGGCGACAAAAGTGGTTCGTCAGAAGCAGTATCGTATTCCAGGTGGTCATGAAGAGATTAGTACCACTATTCAGGAGTTGGTGGATGCAGGAGTTATAACCCCAGTTACTTCTGCTTGGAATAATCCTGTTTGGCCTGTACGTAAGAGTGATAATTCTTGGCGCATGACTGTTGATTATCGAGAATTGAATAGACACACACCCTCTTTGACTGTTGCAGTACCGGATGTTATTACCCTAATTGAAAGAATCCAGAAACATCCAGGTACATGGTATGCGTCCATTGATATTGCTAATGTTTTCTTTTCGATTCCGATTGCCCCTGAGTGTCAGGAACAATTCAGTTTTACGTGGAACGGGCGTCAGATGACGTTTAGAAGTCTTCCTCAGGGCTATGTGCATAGTCCTACGATATGTCACCGGCTGGTGGCAGAGCATCTGGCTGAGGTACCAGTTCATCCACAAATTCAGATATGTCACTATATTGATGATATTTTGATCCAAGGTGAATCACAAGAGGAAGTTCAGACCCAATTGGATAGAGTCATTGAGTGCTTGCGTGAGAAAGGTTGGGAAATCAACCCGGATAAATTACAAGGTCCGTCCCAGGCTGTGAAATTTTTGGGTATTAATTCGCATGAAGGGCACCAAGAAGTGATCCCTCAGGTTAAACAGAAAATTCTTGATTTTGCAGTTCCGAGAAATAGGAAAGAAGCCCAAAGCTTCATTGGTTTGTTTGGATTTTGGCGCCAGCATATTCCTCATTTGAGTCAAATATTGGCCCCTTTGTACCAGGTCACTCGTAAAAAGAATGCATTTGAATGGGGTAAACCACAGCAAGATGCGTTCAGTCTGGCAAAAGAAGCAATTCAGCATGCTCTGGATTTATGGCCTGTATGTGATGGTGATGTGGATTTGAATGTGTCTGTACAAGGCCTTTATGCGAATTGGAGTTTGTGGCAGAAACAAGGCAAGAGTAGAGTACCGTTAGGTTTCTGGACCAAAAAGTTACCTGATGCTGGTGAGCGTTATACACCTTTTGAGAAACAGTTACTTGCATGTTATTGGGCTCTGGTGGATACCGAGCAATTGACTTTGGGACATGATATAGTTTTGCGACCTGAAATTCCTATCATGCAGTGGGTTATGAGTTCACCGAAAACTCACCGAATTGGACACGCTCAAGAGGCGAGTGTGATTAAATGGAAATGGTATATACAAGACAGGGCACGTGTGGGACAAAAAGGAGCTGCATCTTTGCATGAGCAGGTGGCACGGGCGCCATCAACTGAAACTGAGAGTGAATGTTCCGTACCTTTAGTACAGGAATCTCCTGTTAAGTGGGGTAAACCTTTTGATGATTTGTCCGCAGAGGACAGAAACCATGTCTGGTTTACGGATGGTTCAGCAAGGTTCATAGGGACGAAACGGCATTGGAAGGCAGTGTCCTATAATCCGATCACACAAAAATTGCTGAGTACAACTGGTGAGGGTAAGAGCAGTCAATTTGCTGAACTCTATGCTGTTTATCAAGTTCTGAAACAAGAGTTACCTGGCACATGTCATATTTTTACCGATTCTTGGTCTACTGCCAATGGACTGGCAGTTTGGTTACCGACTTGGCATTCCCATAGTTGGAAAATCCATTCCAAAGAATTGTGGGGAAAAGAATTATGGCAAGAGATTTGGGAAATGCTCCCACAGAGTACTGTTACAATCTTCCATGTGGATGCTCATACCCCGATAGACTCTCTTGACAAATTCTTTCATAACATTGCAGATGAGAAATCTAAAATTGCTGAGGCAGTGGTGGACACGCAAGATTCTGATATTGCGGGAATGGCGAAATGGGCCCACCAGAAAGCAGGACACTTTGGAGAGAAAGCCACTAGCAGGTGGGCTGCTGATCGAGGAATTTATATTCCCCTAGATTTAATTAAAAATGTTATTCTACATTGTCCCATTTGTCAGCATATCAGGCAGCGCAAAGTGCCCCAAATTGTTAAAGGTCATTTACATGGCGGGAAATTGCCCGCTCAAATTTGGCAGATTGATTACATTGGTCCACTTCCTATGAGTAGGAATTGTCAATATGTTTGCACCATTGTTGATACATACAGTGGCCTGTTGGTGGCCCTTCCCTGTAAGCAAGCTACCCAATTGAATACTATTAAAACATTGGAATTGATTATGATGTATTATGGTGTGCCATTCCAAATTCAATCTGATAATGCATCCCATTTTCGTGGAAGATTGGTACAGGAATTCTGTGTGGAAAACAATATTGAATGGGTGTTTCATATACCATATTATCCACAGGCCTCGGGTCTTGTGGAGAGGTTGAATGGCCTGCTGAAAGACCAATTGCGCAAATTAACAGATGACAAGTATAAGAATTGGCGAGATTTTTTGCCTCAAGCGCTATTGATTTTGAATAACCGTCCTTTTCTAAATGCTGAATCCCCACTTATGCGTTTGTTTCCTCCGAATGTTGATGCTAAGCCCAATGAGATCAGAGAGACTGTGATGTACTGGGAGATTACTCCCGTAGCTTTGGCTCCATGCAGAGCGACCCCAGGGTCGGCAGGTTTAGACTTGCATGCCATGGATGACACCATTATAAAAAGTAAACATCGAGTCATCATTGAAACAGGTGTTGGTGTTCAGATACCACCTGGAAATTTCGGATTAATTGCCCCTAGATCGGGGCTGGCTGTAAAAGGCATTCAGGTGCTTGGAGGAATCATTGATAGTGATTATCAGGGAGAGATTAAGGTGCTCCTGCTGAATAGCAGTGAGGTTGACTTACTGATACATAAAACTGACCGAGTGGCTCAATTGCTAATAATGCCTGTCTTCAGTGGTGAGATGACAAAAGGCACTGCCCCAACGTTGCTAACTGTACGAGGCCAGAAAGGTTTTGGCTCCACAGATAATCCTGGGGCCAGAGTTTGGGTGCAGTCGCCTAAGAATCCCCCTGAACAAGCAGAAGTGATTGCAACCGGTCAAGACAACACCATTTTAGTTATGAGACCAGGGAAAGATAGCTGGGAAGCAGTCCCGGCTGACAAATGTTACTTACGAGAATGAATAATGCCTGTATTTGATTCTTTTTCCAGATCATTCTTTGGACTGTTGCTGCAGGATGTGTCGGCGTTGGACTCCTTTTGGGATGGTACGACGAGAGAGGAGGGATCCCATCAACCTGGGCTGAGTTGAGAACCCGAGTGTCGCGTTCCTTCGCTGCGTGGGATTCGTCGCCGAACTTTTGGGTTACATTGGCCAAGCAAGTGACGAAGACCCCTCATTTCTGCTTGACACCGATGAGATCGGTAACGGATATACTGGCAACTTGTTTGGTTGCTGTCCCTGCTTCATTGGAGACCCTGACTCATATTTTTAATATAACAAATGCTCGCCCCAATGTTCTTCTGGGCGATTTCGCTGCCCATGAGTATTGCCCCTTGTGTACTGTACTGTCAGACCCGATACCGCCTGTCCAGTCCCAAATAGTTACCTATAATATCACACAAGGTGATTTATGTTTTTTCCTTACTTGTGATCCTAGTGCGATTTCTGAATGTATGCGTTTAAAATTGAAAGGTGCCACTTCATTCACCGCTCATGAACGAACTTTGTGCTTTCAAAGGACACCGAAAACATGTACTTCTGTTCAGAATAACATGACTTGCAAGAGTATGGTAGTTACCCCCAGTCACTATCGCACGATGTTACTACCTGCCGGATGGCTTTTCTCATGTGGTAATACTTCCTGGCCATATATCCCCGCAAATATTTCTGGAGGCCCTTGTGCCATTACTAGACTGAGCTTACTAATGTTCTCGTCACATCCGAATGCCAACTCTCGTGTGATCCGAGATACAGTGAGGTTACAGGAGGATTGTGACTCATCTTTGCATTTATATTCCAAGTCTGAATACCTTAGCCTGGCTGTTTCAATTGTTGGTGTTCCTGCTTTGGCAGTTTATAATGCCAAATCTATTGGGAAAATGGCCTGCTGGATGGTAAAATCCATCAATCATACTTCTACAATCCTGTCTGACATGCTATTAGACGCTCAGGGTGAACGAAGGGCTATCTTACAAAATCGAGCGGCCATTGATTATCTTTTGTTTAAACATGGACACGATTGTTCTGATTTTGAGGGTCTTTGTTGTTTTAACTTGTCGGATCATACAAAATCCATTCAGGTTCACATTGATAAATTACATGACTTGACAGAAGAAGTTAGAAAACACATTGACCAGGGCTGGTTTGACTGGCTCTTTAATTGGTTACCTGATTTGCATTTGTTTAGGAGGTATTCTGATTGCTATCGGCATTTTGATTTCTATCTGTTGCTTTATTCAGTATATTCCTTCATTACTTCAATTCTGCACACCTGGTACTAGACATAGATCAGTTAGTCTTGTTTCATATTATTCTTCCACAGATGTTAGTTCTGTTTAATGAATGTATAATAGACTGAAGTCAAGGGTGAAATGTTCTGCTCGATTTTCCCGGCCTTCTTGTGTTAACAAGTGATTGAATGTGACTTCAGTCTCTTACCATTCAAGCCTAAGGGTTAGAGTAGTGAATGGAGCCTATTTACTAGGCACTTCGACATGATTCTGTGCTCTTCCCCATAGATCAGGGCTTGCACACATAGCCTAGGGGATAGATTCGTTAGTATTAGGGATAACCTGTCCTGTAGTGAGGGTATTTCATGGAGCTGTGCTGAATTCAGGCCTGGTAGGCCTCAAACGGGAGAGACTCCATCTTTCTTTCTGCTCCGGCAGCTTGGGATGCTTCTAGGTCAAAAGTAATGTTTTAGTTATGAGGTGTTATTCGCTTGGAGAGAACCGGTTCAGGCCGGCCCTTATCGAAGGATTGTATTTTTCTTCATGCCGAAGACACTACATCAGGCCGGCCGGCTGGGAACGTGTCCTTGGTACGGGGAAGTACAAGAATTTGGTGGGCGGCAGGTTACGGGCCGGAATTTTCCATGAGGAAATGCACCTCTATATTAGTGAAAGTCTGAGGCAGTTACAGGTTCAGTCCGTAGGCGGCATCTAGCCGTTAGCAGTAAAGCTACTACTTATTCCAGGGAAGACAGACGCCATCTTGAAGGCGGAGAAGAACCGAGAGACAGATGCTTTCCTAACAGAATAGCCAGAGAGGAGAGAGTAGCCGATAAGGAAGAGGTCCCAGTGACTCGGAGAAGGGTGATTCCAGGCGAGCCGAGGCACAGACGAGAAGGGAGCCTAGATGACCACTGAGTGCAGGCTACATACTACTAAGGTGATGTCGACCCTTTCTTATTAGAGTGTACAACTTAATCTTTCACTTTTCTTTGCAGGTTATGTGTTATATCGTAATGTTATGTGATTGTGTATGTAATGAGTAATAAAGTATCCAGTTTGTAGTGAACCAACATGTGATGCGTGTTCTTGTATAAGAGGGTAGCCTATTCTTCTAGTCAGCTGCGGCTACATGAACAGATGTTAACCCTGATCAGGTAAGTGGTAACTGAATAAAGGAAAGAGGAGCCCCTCGAACCTGAGAACAGGCTATGCCCGAACTGGCAATCCTTGTGTGATCTGATGAATAGTGAGACTGATTCCCTTTTTGTATGTTATGGTGATCATAGGATGAACTGTCGTATGAGACTGCCGTCTAGGTAGAGAGGTCTGGATTCGTAGGGGATCGCGAGGCCGCCGATTGTGCTGATACTGTCGTATGGGCAGAGAGGTCTGGGTTCGTATGGGACCGCGAGGCCGCCACTTGTGATACTGTCGTATGGGCAGAGAGGTCTGGATTCGTAGGGGATCGCGAGGCCGCCGATTGTGCTGAGACTGCCGTCTGGGTAGAGAGGTCTGGGTTCGTATGGGACCGCGAGGCCGCCACTTGTGATACTGTCGTATGGGCAGAGAGGTCTGGATTCGTAGGGGATCGCGAGGCCGCCGATTGTGCTGAGACTGCCGTCTGGGTAGAGAGGTCTGGGTTCGTATGGGACCGCGAGGCCGCCACTTGTGATACTGTCGTATGGGCAGAGAGGTCTGGATCCGTATGGGATCGCGAGGCCGCCGATTGTGCTAAGACTGCCGTCTGGGTAGAGAGGTCTGGGTTCGTATGGGACCGCGAGGCCGCCACTTGTGATACTGTCGTATGGGCAGAGAGGTCTGGATCCGTATGGGATCGCGAGGCCGCCGATTGTGCTGAGACTGCCGTCTGGGTAGAGAGGTCTGGGTTCGTATGGGACCGCGAGGCCGCCACTTGTGATACTGTCGTATGGGCAGAAAGGTCTGGATCCGTATGGGATCGCGAGGCCGCCGATTGTGAGGTCTTGGTATGCATAGTAGGAATCCCCTGTCCTTAGGTGATAGATATATGTGGTTGCAGGATTGTAAATAGGTTCTAGGGAGGGGGTAACGTTCTGGCTGGGTTAGTGAGGCTCTGATGAGCGGGTTCTATCTGATCCGAAAACCCAAGCAGAACAATTGCTCAGTGGTTAGGCCAAACCCATCAATTAAGGCACTCTTCAGACTGTTGTAATCATCTCCCTGCTCCTCTCTAACAGTGAGGAGTTTATCTCTACCTTTGCAAAGAAGAGTCATAAGATTGCTGACCACTGCTCCTGGGGGACCCTTTGGTCTCTACAGGCCTTTTCCAGTGCAGTTATCCATTTGTGGATGTCATTCCCACTCTGGTATGGAGGGACAATCTTATTCAGGTTTCTATGGTCATGAGACCTTTCCCTATCTCTAGGGATGTTGCTGCCACCATGGGACTCTAGTCCCATCTTTTTCCTAGCTCTGTAGAGCTCTAGGGCCTTCCTATCTAGGGCTACCTGATTTCTTCTGATTTCAAGCTGAGCTTCCTCATACTTAAGCAGTCTCTGCCTTCTCTCCTGAGAGGTTTCCCTCCTATAAGAGGAGATTGAGGTCCCTACTCATGAGTTAGACTCCCTGGAGGAAGATCTTCACCTTCTTGGCCCACCACCAACTCTCCCAGGAGGGACAAGGAGGGGTCCATTATGGTCCTCTCCATCACTGTTTAGGGGAATTGGATTTTCCAGCTCTAGACCATTGTTATCTGCCTGGCCAGCCTCAGAGGTCAGGTCATGGAGAATTACACCCCCTTGCCTTTCTTCAGGTGCTGTCCCACCCACTCTGCCTAGCCCTTCTGATCCTAAAGATCTGTTAAGGTCATCCAGCCTGAGTTCCTCTATGAAATGCTGGGTGGTTGGACTTTTGCCTGTCTTCAGTTTCCTAGTTGTACATAATGCTCTCAGTTCCATGAATGGGAGTCTATCATACTGGGAATCTTGGAGCCCATTGGCTTCTGGCAAGGACCTACTGGTTCCTAGCCTTGAAGACATTACTAGTGTGGTGTGGTGTATTGCACTACCTACTCTAATGTGGCTCACCAAACTTTCTTGAGTTGTAGAAAGGGTGTGCTATCCCGTAACACACAACTCTAAGTTCAGTAGAACTTACTGTATTCTAAAGCTTGCATTATATGTACCTAGGGTACCTTTAGTGGTTTTCAGTTAGTTACTCAATTGAGATTTCTGGTAAAACAATAGCAAGCTGGAATCCTACACGCTGCACACCAATGTGAGAAGTTGGCCTGATACAAGGTGCCCACTAGAACTAGTGGAAAGCATATATCAGTCCAAACAACCCCTTATTGGTTATAGGTTAAAGACAACCTTTATTGAAAGCTATCCTAGTGGTAGCTATGGAAAGCAGCCTTCAGGCTAAGTCTTGAAGGAATGTAAAGCAGCTTGTTTTACCAGTCTATAATCTCTTGAGTTACTAAATGAAAGATATCCACACAAGGTATATATATAAAATATATGTATTTATTACTAAACACACCCTCCTAGTCTCTTTATAAGTCTAGATGTCAAAACATATAAGTTACACTTCAATAATCACAGTACAATAGCACATATACACATCAGGCCCTAGGGGCTAGCCAAACCATATACTAAAATAGTGGTATAAGAACCACGACTTGATTAGACACAAGGCCTGTAGAATCGCTGGGACCCCAAGGAACCACCCAAGGTAGTGAGACAGGCTACCCACGGGGGCCGTGTGCAGTGTGTGAACACAGCCGCGAGCTCCCGTTAGCTTCTATGGGGAATGTCGGGGTTAGATTTTTAAAGATTAGGGACACTTAGAAATGAGTCAGGACCAAACCCTTCTGGACTTAGGAAGTCCTAGGGCTAGCACCCATGGGAGCACCAGAGTACTCGTGTTACCTCACCCAGGGAAGCCGGGTGC
Source organism: Triturus cristatus (assembly GCF_964204655.1). Taxonomy (NCBI): domain Eukaryota; kingdom Metazoa; phylum Chordata; class Amphibia; order Caudata; family Salamandridae; genus Triturus; species Triturus cristatus. The sequence continues at coordinate 26,404,496 of NC_140582.1, forward strand.
ATAGGAGCTGGAGAAGAAGTGCTGCTGCCGTGAAGATGCGAAGTGTCTGAAAAGATCCAAGCCTGGATCGAAGATGAGAAGAACCTGAAAGCAGAGGGGACAGAGTCTGGGTCACTAGCCAGTGACCAGGATGGCAATGAGCAGATGCCCACCGATGTCGGGTGATTTTAGGTGAAAGAGGTGAAGCATGGCTCTTCAGCCACGAGGACCAGCAGGCATTGAGGATGACCAGGAGCTGGATTCGAGCTGTCCCATAAAGGATGTCGAGTGCTGCAGCTTTGGTGCCCAGATTGGACACAACAAGCCTTGGCAACAGCAACCTACGCAGAAACAAGAAAGATGATTCGGTGCAGACTAGTAAGGTGTGTGGGACTCACCACTTGGTTGGGAGTCAGGGGGCATCTGGAGCAACCAGGAAAGCCCAAGGAAATACAAAGTTACCCCCTCAGGGACCCACCAGCACACGGACCAGGGATCGCGATGGGGACCTCGAGACAAAACACAAAATGGCAGCCTACGGGTCACTCGGAAGAACCAGGCTGACAATCTTCGGTGGATTTAGTGCTCGAGGTAAGCGCTACAAGTCAGCCCAAGCACGCCTTCAAGAAACATCGAGAAGTTAATGCACTTGCAGAAATGCACAGTGACCAGGAGTTCCGGTTCCACGCTACTCACGAGGGCTGTGGTTCTCAACTTTGCTGGGGACTCGGGTCGGCCTCTGAGATGTCTGGAAATCCTCTTCCTGGGCTGCATATACTTCAGAGTCCAGCGGGAGCTTCAATAATGCAGACCGGAATTGCTTTGTTGGTGCCTGCCAAGCAGAGGAGTCACTCTTTGACCCCAAAGGAGATTTCTTCAGTCCTCTGGTCTTGAGCAGAGTGTCGAAGGTCCAGGATTCAGCTTCAGAGTTTCGTCCAGGGTAATCTAAAGTCCTAAGGACTGGGGTCCCATACTTATACTAAGGCAGGGGGTTGAACATACTCTGGGGACCCACCTATGGGAGGGTTTGGAAAGAGGGGTGGCTACACCCATTTCCTTTGTCAAGTTTCGCTCCAGAGGAGGGGCTGGAAGCCCCTGAACCGGTTTGAGCTGGACTATGCACAGGGACACCAAATGTGCCCCCCAGTGCAGGACTTCAAAGCATTCAGAGAGTGCTCCCACCCAGTCCCAATACAAATAAGCCTGTCTGGGAGGTGGTTACACCTCCCTGTGACAGGAAACCTATTGTCCAGGCCTCCCCTGCCGGAGTTTTGGGCAGCAGCAGGAGGCCAGACCCGTGTCTGTGGCTGCAGCATCCATTTTGTGATGCCAGGGCTCTATTAAGATTCTACCGGGTATACCAGTGCTGTCATATCTCTACCTCTAGAAGGGTGGGATCCTACTCCCACACCAGTTATGGTGTGGGGGTATGCTTCCAAGGTGTTTGACACCAAACACAACATATTTCCGTGCAGCCAGTCCAAAGTTAGCATTTACCATTTGGTTATAATGCACTTAAGAGTATATGGTCAGGCTGCACTACTGACAACCCCGGAGAAGAGATTCCAAAGGCTGCAGAGGGGCTCAGCTCATGCCTGGGCACCCCCTCACATATAACCATGCACCCTGCCTTCAGGATTGATAAGGCCTGCATAGGGGTGACTGATAGGTTTGTATGTGCAGTATATGGTGAGATATAGTGAACCTATATCTCGGTAAGGGGTGCATGCATCACCTTATTTAGGCTGCTGTAGCAGACCTGTGCTGTCATTTTGGGTGGCTTTACAGGGGTGGCCTAATACATGCTTCAGCCCCTGGTAGGCCTCTGGGGTACCTATGCCCTGGGTACATAGTATACCATATACGAGGGACTTATAAGGGCACCTCAGATCCAATCTGAACTGTATGTTAAGTATATGGAATCATTTTAGAGAGGAAGCAGCAAGGCTGGGGCCCTGAATTGCAGGGTCCCAGCCAGATAAAAGTCGAAAAACAGTGAATCACCAGCAAAAAGTGGGGGTAAACATGTGAAGCAGATCCTACTCTCCTACACAACCCCCCCCCCCCCCCAACGCAGGGACATTAAACTAACCTTGACCAGTTGAGTCTTCATGTTCTAAGTGTAAATATCTGGAGAGTCCATCTGCTTTGGCATGGTTACTCCCAGGTCTATGTTCCACTGTAAAGCCCATCCCCTGTAGGGAAATGGACCACCTGAGCAATTTGGGATGTTCACCCTTCATCTGTTTTAGCCATAAGAGGGGCTTATGGTCTGTCAGAACAATGAAGTGAGTACCAAATAAGTATGGCCTCAACTTCTTCAGAGCCCAAACCACAGCAAAGGCGTCCCTCTCAATGGCTGACCAACGTTTCTCTCTGGGGTTCAACCTTCTGGTTATGAAAGCTACTGGTTGATCCTGACCTTCATCATTCAACTGTGACAGTACAGCCCCTACCCCCAACTCAGATGCATCTGTATGGACTATGAACTTCTTGGAGTAGTCAGGACTTTGCAGAATGGGAGCAGTACACATGGCCTGCTTCAGGTCATCAAATGCCTTTTGACAGATAGATGTCCACTGAACCTTTTTGGGCATTTACTTTGAGGTTAAGTCATTCAGGGGTGTCACTATTGATCCATACCCCTTAACAAATCTTCTATAGTGCCCAGTCAGACCTAAGAAGGCTCTCACCTGAGTCTGGGTAGTTGGAGCAACCCAGTCCATTATGGTCTGGATTTTGTTCTGCAATGGTTGAACCTGGCCTCCACCTACAAGGTGGCCCAGGTACACAACCTGACTCTGCCCTATCTGGCACTTAGCAGCCTTGATAGTAAGGCCTGCTTTTTGCAGGGCCTCCAAAACATTCCTCAGGTGGACCAGGTGATCCTCCCAGGTAGAGGTAAAGACAGCAATATCATCTAGCTATGCTGTACTATAGTCTTCCAGGCCTGTAAGGACTTGATTCACCAACCTTTGGAAAGTGGCAGGTGCATTCTTCAAACCAAAGGACATTACCACAAATTGATAGTGCCCACTAGGGGTAGATAATGCTCTCTTTGGCTTTGCATCATCAGCTAGTCTGATCTGCCAGTAGCCAGCTGTCAGGTCAAATGTGCTTAGAAACTTGGCTGAGGTCAAAGTATCTATTAGCTCATCTGCCCTGGGGATGGGATGGGCATCAGTCCTAGTGACTGCATTGAGACCCCTGTAGTCTACACAAAACCTCATCTCTCTCTTGCCATCTCTGGTGTGAGATTTAGGTACCAGGACTACTGGGCTAGCCCAAGGGCTAACTGAGGGTTCAATAATTCCCAAATCCAACATCTTTTGGACTGCTGTCCCTATACAGTCCCTGACATGGTCAGGTTGCCTGTAAATCTTATTCTTCACAGGCAGACTGTCCCCATTGTCCACTTCATGAGTGCACCAAGTGGTCTGACTTGGAGTAAGAGAAAACATATGTCTGAACTGGCTGAGAAGTTTTCTGCAGTCAGTTTGCTGCTGGACAGTGAGGCTGCCTGCCAAGGCTACACCATCAACTGACCCATCATCAGGGTTCTGAGAAAGCAGGTCAGGAAGTGGGTCACTCTCTTCCTCCTGTCCTTCATCAGTAGCCATGAGCAAGCCCATGTCTGCCCTGTCAACAAATGGTTTTAGTCTGTTGACATGAAGTACCCTGTGGGGACTCCTAGGGGTTCCAAGGTCTACCAATTAGGTGACCTCCCCTTTCTGCTCAACAATTGTATAGAGGCCACTCCATTTGTCCTGGAGGGCTGCTGGGAACACAGGCTCCAACACCCACACTTGTTGTCCTGGCTGGTAGACCGTCAGTACAGCCTTTTGGTCATGCCAGGCTTTTTGTAATTCCTGGCTAGCCTCAAGGTTTTTGGTTGACTTTTTCATATACTCAGACATCCTGGAGTGGAGACCAAGTACATAGTCCACTATTTCCTGTTTGGGGGGCTTGAGAGGTAGCTCCCATCCTTCCTTAACCAGACACAATGGACCTCTGACAGGGTGACCAAACAAAAGTTCAAAAGGGCTGTAGCCAACCCCCTTTTGAGGCACCTCCCTGTATGGAAATAAAAGGCAGGGCAAGAGTATGTCCCATCTTCGCCTAAGCTTTTCTGGGAGTCCTTTAATCATGCCCTTTAAGGTTTTGTTGAACCTTTACTAATAATAATAATAATAATACTGCAATGTATTAAGCGCAAACAGCTACCTCCGAAGAGGTGTCCCGGAGCTGTAGCAACAGGTGAACAAAAAGTGAATAAATTAAGCTAGGTTGAAAAGCCAGGTTTTGACTGCCTTATTGAATTGAGTTTCAGAGGATATGTCGTATGGAGTTGGGGAGGGAATTCCACAATTTAGACACCCCAAATGTAAATGATCTGCCACCCAGCCTGGTTTTCTTCACTCGAGGGGTGCAGAGTAAATTCTGAGAGCAAGATCTCAAAACACGTGACTGCGTGTAAACACCCAGCCTCTGTTTCAGATACGCAGAGCATGATCTGTGAAATGTCCGGAAGGCGAGTGTCAGGGCCTTAAATTATTTGATTCTCTTGGCCACAGGTAGCCAGTGTAGGTCTCTGATATGCGGAGAGATGTGTTGCCGAAAAGGAACATGTTTGATTAATCTCGCAGCCGCAATTTGGACCATCTGGAGTTTCTTTACAAGGTAGGTCGGTAAGCCAGTGTTAAGGCTGTTAGCATAGTCCAGGTGGGCAGTTACTGTAGCGTGGATTACAGTCCTGCGGCAGCTCACTGGCAGCAAGTGAATACATTTCCACAGGTTTCTCAGGCTACAAAAACAGGTAGCTGTGACCTGCTGAATTTGAGCCGAGAAAGATAGGTCAACCTGCCATTTTACACACAGATTTTTTGCCTGGTCTGCAGGTGCAGGTGGCGGCCCATTTCCTCAGGCCACCAGAGGGCGGCCGGCGGTGGCTGGGATTTGCCAAAAAATATCACTTCAGTTTTGTCGGCATTCAACTTAAGTTTATTGTTATTCATCCAGCCCGCAATGTCCTTTAAGCAGCCTTTGAAGCACTTAAAAGAGTCTTCAGTCTGATCCTTAAATGGGAAGACCAGCTGGGTGTCGTCGGCGTAAGAAATCGCCTTCACTCCCCAGTTGGCTATCAAAGTAATAACGGGGCCAAGCATATGTTAAATTGGAGTGGGCTAAGGGCCGACCCTTGCGGCACCCCGCACCACAAAGGCTTGCGAGTGGACTGAGGTGGTTGTAAGGCCACCCTTTGGGAGAGCCGGTCGAGGAAGGACTTCAGCCAGGCCAAAGCAGAGCCAGTAACCCTGCTGGCTAGAAGGCTCTGAGTCAGTATAGCGTGGTCCACAGTATCGAATGCTGCAGAGAGATCCAGGAGCACAAGCATAGCTGAGGCTCCTGAGTCCAATGCCATTCTAACTGAATCAGCTATCTCCAGTAATGCAGTCTCTGTACTGAACCCTGCACGAAAGCCGGTTTGGGTATCATGCAGGATATAGTTATTTTCAATGAAATTGGTAAATTGCCGCTGCACTACCTTTTATAGCATTTTTGCAGGGGCAGGTAACAGAGAAATTGGTCTGTAGTTGTTCAGTTCCTCCGAATCAAAATTTGTTTTCTTTTTTAGGGGAAGTAGAGTGGCATGCTTCCATAAATCAGGGAAAGTGCCGGAGGAAAGAGAGGCATTCCAGATTGTAGACAGCACATGGCTCGTGGGATTGGCCACCTCTTTCCACAATTTAGGGGGGCATGGGTCTTCAGGTGAGCCAGACTTGCATCCCTGGATCACTGCCACTGCATCCTTCTGCGAGATGCGGGCAAAGGCGGAGAAGAGAGACAAGGGTGCATGCCTAACTGCCACTTCGGATTTGGATGCAGTGGTAGTGGCTGCAAAAGAGTTATAAACGTTGCTTTTACCGGTTTATCAGAAGAGTCAATACACTTGGCAATGTAATCTCTTCTTGCCTCCCTCATGAGTTTGTACATAGCCTTTAAAGATTTCTTTTAAATCATTTTGGCAGAGGCGTCACAATCCACCCTCCAGGAACGTTCCAAGCGCTTGCACTTACTTTTCATAGCCCTAAGTGACTCTGAGAACCATGGGGCTGAGGGGGTTTTCCTTATAGATCTAGTAACTCTCGCTGCCGACGACTCTACTGTGGCGGCAAACCAGTCATGAAGGGCCAGAGTGTCTACATTAGGGTCAAGGAATTGGGGCGGTTGGCTAGCTAATAAAATCGGGCTCACATATGCGGCTGTCAGCATCTTGCAGTATCTGGCACTTTCAGATACGTCTGGCTTAGCCAGATTAAAAGAGAAAGAAATGAGAAAATGGTTTGACCAAACCACCTGGTATGGCTCTTCAGTTTTCATGGACGAGATATTGGAGAATATCAGGTCAGTGGTATGGCCAGCTTTGTGGGTAGGGAATTTCACAAGTTGGGGCAGGTTCGCACCTTCCATCAAGGAGACCACCTGCATTGCTGGGACACAAGTGCAGTCATTTACGTGCAAATTAAAATCCCCTAGTACCGTAAAATTGGAGGAAAGAAGGGATTTCTCTGCAATGAAGTTGCATAATTCCAGGTTTATATCAGGTGGACAGTCAGGAGGCCTATATATCAGCAGACCTGAGAAGGAGGTAGAGGGGCCAGTACGGATACAGAAATTAAGGCCCTCAACCATGCCCACATTCCCCTATGCTGAAGAGGCTATGTACCAGGAGTCTTTAAAGACAATCGCTACTCCGCCTCCCCTTTTGTCTCCCGCCCTATTAACGCAGCATAGTTTAAACCCGAAAGGCAAGGCTAGCGCTACTGTAGCAAGGGTATCATCCTTCAGCCATGTTTCAGTTAGAAACAAAACCTCCACCTCATTTCCGGCCAGTAGCAGCCACAGATCCTCTGCATGTTTAGATAAGGATCTGCAGTTTATAAGGCACGCCTTAATCTGATGAGACGGCCCATCCTGCTCCTTTTTGCCCTCCCTTAGGTCTGTGGCTCCTAGCGTCCAGTTGCACTCATTGCACATGATGTGTGGAGTAGCTGCCATCACGTCGCACTCATGAGGCTTGGAACAGGTTTTAGTATTGAGGGCCAGAAGGTCAGTTCTAGGCCATTGGGTTAGCTTATGACTCTGAGAACGGGCAGCCTGGCTGGCGCTGGCAGCGATCCAGCCGCAGACGGATGCGGACGGCTTGCCTTTGGCGCGCAAGTGGCGTGAAAGGTGCGCGCGTCCGCTGCGTGGCTGTGCCGGCATTCAGTTTTTGAAAAAACCACCAGTAGCGGAAGTAAAGAAAAAAAACAGGGCGGAGCCACGTCCCTCCACTGAAACAGCACAAGCTGTGGTGGACCGGTGACCGGCGCCAGAATGAGCAAAGAAGCAAAGTAAGTGACCAAATAGTTAAAATGCTTTAGCGATATTAAACTGCATCAGAACACAAAGGCAGTACACAGCGTAATTAAGCTAAAAAATGCAGGGGTGATTTTGCCAAAGCGGCGCGTATTCACCTGTTGCTATGCGGCCATGCTGGCATTCAGTTTAAGTAACCCCTCAGTAGCGGAAGTAAAGAAAAAAAACAGGGCGGAGCCACGTCCCTCCACTCAAACAGCACAAGCTGTGGTGGACTGGAGACCAGCGCTGGAATGTGCAAAGAAGCAAAGTAAGTGACCAAATAGTTAAAATGCTTTAGCGATATTAAAATGCATCAGAACACAAAGGCAGTACACAGCGTAATTAGGCTAAAAAATGCAAGGGTGATTTTGCTAAAGCGGCGCGTATTCACCTGTCATCCTTTCAACTAAACCATTGCATTGTGTGTGATAGGGTGTGGTGAATTTGTAGTTTACTCCACACTCCTTCCACATAGCAGTCAAGTAACTAGACATGAAGTTTGTACCCCTGTCAGATACTACCTCCTTAGGAAAGCCTACTCTTGAGAATGCACTCAAGAGCGCTCTTGCCACCACAGGTACTGTAGTGGTCCTTCTAGGAATTGCTTCTGGGTACCTGGTGGTATGGTCCACCACCACCAGTATAAATCTGTGCCCAGAAGCTGTTTGAGGATCCATGGGACCAAAAATGTCAATCACCACCCTCTTAAAGGGAACCCCCACCACAGATAGTGGTATCAGGGGAGCCTTTGTGGTTCCACCTGCCTTGCCACTGGCTTGGCAGGTCACACAGGAGCAACAAAACTCCTTAATGTCTTCAGACATGTGGGGCCAGTGAAAGTGAGGGGCAATTCTGGCCCAAGTCTTGTTCTGGCCCAGGTGTCCTGCTAGGGGAATATCATGGGCTAGTGTCAATAGGAAGCCCCTAAACTTCAGAGGTATAACAAAACTCCTGGATGCACCAGACTTGAGGTCTCTACACTCTGAATAAAGGAGTCCATCATCCCAATAAACTTTATGGGTGCCACTAGCATTACCAGCAGCCTCATCAGCAGCTTGCTTTCTGAGGGGTTCAGACCTGGAAGGACCACCTGTCCACAAGAACTCAACCTGGTCAGGTTCAAGCTCCTCTGGGACCGTTCCTTCTTCAGGCTCAAGATCATCTCCCTGTGGAGACTGATCTGCATTCTGAGTCAGGTGGAAAGGCACTGCCTTAACCCTACTGCTCCTCCTCTTGGGAGGCACCTGGTCCATTATTCCAGAATCCAGGGCCTGTTCAGTTTTAGGTATTTTGGCCTGTGACTTAGTCACAGCAAAGACATGAGTAGGGATCCCTAACATTTCTGCATGTGTCCTGAGCTCCACTTCAGTTCATGCTGAAGTTTCTAGATCATTGCCAAGCAAGCACTGTACTGGTAGGTCTGCACTTACCACAACCTTCTTAAGGCCTGTTACCCCTCCCCAGGAGAAGTTAACAACTGCCAGAGAATGGTCTGTTCTGACATTTATAGCATTGGTTACTTGGTACATTTCACCAAGTATAATCTGCCCAGGATCCACAATATCTTTTGTCACCATTGTGACACTTGCTCCTGTGTCCCTGAATGCCAAAGCTTCTATTCCATTTATTAAAGGCTGTTGTGTGTATTTTCCCAGATTACTGGGACTCACAAAGGGGGGACATATCCATCCCCCCATCACAGACTAAAACAGCCTGAGTTGGAACTCTGACTAGGCCAGAGTCCATCTCAGAACCCAGGGTCAACCCTACTACACCCTTATTCTGAACATTACCACCACCAATTGTAGCTGTACTGGGAGAACAGATGCCATAAGGGCAATGGTGGGTGGAGTAGATTCTTTGGTCTTGGTGCAATCACTGGTCGAGTGATTTTTCTGTTTACAAATTTTGCATCATGGTTTCTTTTGGCCTTTGCCCTTGTTAGACTGTGACTCCCCACCTGAAGAAGATTTTTGGGGGCCTTGTGAAGACTTCTGGTCTTTACCCTTCTACCCACCCTTATCAGAGTTTTTAGGATCTTGCTTCTTGGGTTCACCACCTTGGTTCTGTACCTTCTGCCTCACCCTGGTTCTGACCCACTTGTCTGCCTTCTTTCCCATTTCTTGGGGAGAGGTCAGATCTGTATCTACCAGGTACTGGTGCAACCGCTGATTCTGACAATTATTAAAGGATCTGCTCCCTCATAATTAAATTGTACAATTCTTGATAGTCATGCACTTTACTGCCAAGTAACCAACCTTCCATAGCCTTAGTAGCACAATCTACAAAGTCTTCCGATTCCTGAGTCTGTGCCTTTTGGGTATCCCTGAACTTTAACCTGTATTGCTCAGTGGTTGGGCCAAACCTATCAATTAAGGCACTCTTCAGACTGTTGTAATCATCTTCCTCCTCCTCTATAACAGTGAGGAGTTTATCTTTACCTTTCTCTGCAAAGGAGAGCCTTAAGATTGCTGCCCACCGCTCCTGGGGGACCCTTTGTACTTTACAGGCCCTTTCCAGTGCAGTTATCCTGTTGTGGATGTCATCCCCACTCTGGTAAGGAGGGACAATCTTATTCAGGTTTCTATGGTCATGAGACCTTTCCCTATCTCTAGGGATGTTGCTGCCACCATGGGACTCTAGTCCCATCTTTTTCCTAGCTCTGTAGAGCTCTAGGGCCTCCCTATCTAGGGCTACCTGCTTTCTTCTGATTTCAAGCTGAGCTTCCTCATACTTAAGCAGTATCTCCCTTCTCTCCTGAGAGGTTTCCCTCCTATGAGAGGAGATTGAGGTCCCTACTGATGAGTTAGAATGGTTAGACTCCCTGGTGAAAGATCTTGACCTTCTTGGCCCACCACCAACTCTCCCAGGGGGGACAAAGAGGGGTCCATTATGGTCCTCTCCATCACTGTCTAGGGGATTTGGATTTTCCAGGTCCAGATCATTGTTATCTGCCTGGCCAGCCTCAGAGGTCAGGTCATGGTGAATTGCACCCCCTGGCCTTTCCTCAGGTGCTGTCCCACCCACTCTGCGTAGCCCTTCAGATCCTAAAGATATGCTAAGGTCATCCAGCCTGAGTACCTCTATGAGATGCTGGGTGGTTGGACTTTTGCCTGTCTTCAGTTTCCTAGTTGTACATAATGCTCTCAGTTCTATGAATGGGAGTCTATCATACTGGGAATCTTGAAGCCCATTGGCTTCTGGCAAGGACCTACTGGTTCCTGGCCTTGAAGACATTACTAGTGTGGTGTATTGTACTACCTACTCTAGTGTGGCCCACTAAACTCTCTTGAGTTGTAGAAAGGGTGTGCTATCCCTTAACAAAGAACTCTAAGTTCAGTAGAACTTACTGTATTCTAAAGCTTGTAATATATGTACCTAGAGTACCTTTAGTGGTTTTCAGTTAGTTACTCAATTGAGATTATCTGGTTAAAACAATAGCAAGCTGGAATCCCACACGCTGCACACCAATGTGAGAAGTTGGCCTGATGTATGCTGTCCACTAGTTCTAGTGGGCACCTTGTATCAGTCCAAACAACCCCTTATTGGTTATAGGTTAAAGACAACCTTTATTGAAAGCTATCCTAGTGGTAGCTATGGAGAGCAGCCTTCAGGCTAAGTCTTGAAGGAATGTAAAGCCGCTTGTTTTACCAGTCTATAATTTCTTGAGTTGCTAAATGAAAGATACCCACACCAGGTATATATATAAAATATATGTATTTGTTACTAAATACACCCTCCTACTCTCTTCATGAGACTAGACGTCAAACACATAAGTTACACTTCAATAATCACAGTAAAATAGCACAAATACACGTCAGGCCCTAGGGGCGAGCCAAACCTTATACTAAAATAGTGGTATAAGAACCACGACTTAACTAGACACAAGGCCTAGAGCCTGAAGAATCGCTGGGACCCCAAGGAACCACCCAAGGTAGTGACACAGGGGACCCACGGGGGCCGTGTGCAGTGTGTGAACACAGCAGCGAGCTCCCGTTAGCTTCTATGGGGAAAGTTGCGGTTAGATTTTTAAAGATTAGGGACACTTAGAAAATAGTCAGGACCAAACCCTTTTGGACTTAGGAAGTTCTAGAGCTAGCACCCACGGGAGCACCAGAGTACTCGTGTTACCTCACCCAGGGAAGCTGGGTGCATAGGTGTCTTTTGGTGTTGGGTCGCGTCATCGATTTCAATGGGAGCTGGCGAAGAAGTGCTGCTGCCGTGAAGATGCGAAGTGTCCGAAGAGACCCAAGCCTGGATCGAAGATGAGAAGAACCTGAAAGCAGAGGGTACAGAGTCTGGGTCACTAGCAAGTGACCAGGAAGGCGATGAGCAGATGCCCACCGATGTCGGGTGATTTCAGGTGAAAGAGGTAGAGCTTGACTCTTCAGCCATGAGGACCAGGAGGCGTCGAGGACAATCAGGAGCTGGGTTGGAGCTGCCCACAAAGGATGTCGAGTTCTGCAGCATCGGTGCCCGGATTGGACACAACAAGCCTTGGCAACAGCAACCCATGCAGAAACAAGAAAGATGCTTCAGTGCAGACCAGCAAGGTCTGTGGGACTCACCTCTTGGTTGGGAGTCAGGGCACATCTGGAGCAACCAGGAAAGCCCAAGAAAATACAAAGTTACCCCCTCAGGGACCCACCAGTCAACGACCAGGGATCGCAAAGGGACCTCGAGACGAAACATAAAATGGTGGCCCCCGGGTCACTCGGAATGACCAGGCTGATAATCTTCAGTGAATTCAGTGCTCGAGGTAAGGGCTACAACTCAGCTGAAGCACGACTTCAAAAATGTAGAGAAGTTAATGCACTTGCAGAAATGCACATTGACCAGGAGTTCCGGTTCCATGCTACTCACGAGGGCTGTGGGTCTCAGCTTTGCTGGGTACCCGGGTCGGCCTCTGAGATGTCTGGAAATCCTCTTCCTGGGCTGCAAATACTTCAGAGTCCAGCGGGCGCTTCAATAATGCAGACCGGCAAATTGCTTCATTGGTGCCTGCCAAGCAGGGGAGTCCCTCCTTGACCCCAAGGGAGATTTCTTCAGTTCTCTGATCTTGAGCAAAGCGTCTGAGGAACTTCGATTTTCGATCACGATCGAATCGACCCGCCATTTTGTGGCCCGCCGACATTTTGTGTTGCCATCACTCAGGCAGCACGGCGAACAAAGTCTATTCTGCTTTTTCTGTAGCCTGGTGTCGAAATACGCCCTTGGCCTCTATTTGCAAAGCTGGTGTTAGAACTAGCCGAGTACACTAATCCCTGTCTGGCTTTTCTAATCCCTGTTTCAACTATCTGTTGGCTCACACTATTCTTTCCTGACTTTATCTTATCGACTGGCCTTCACTGTCTCCTGCTAGCATTCTCTCGTTTCACGACTGTCCTCCAACACACACAAACGTATATCGCCACCTGCAAGTTAGTTATGAATCTGTTAATGTATCAGCTTGAGGGTGGGGTGACAAACACAGTTGGAGGAGAGGTCTCTTCGAGTCATCTGATATTTCTGTTTTCAAATCTTATCTATTGGTTCCGCCTTGTTTTCCAACTTTCCTTATTGGCTCTTTCTTATATGCTCTGGGAGTGTATCTCGTTAATAATTGTATCATTGTATAGTATTTAACTTGATGCGCCACAGAGTGAAGTGGCAGTCTCCTGAGAACCTACTTTGTGTACTTCTAGGATAACTGTACTAGCTGCAGCTAAATAAATCTGATCTTCTAACGCCGACAGAGTGTCCCGTGTCTCTGTGTAGCGAAGCAGGTGAACTCCGGAGACATTGGGCGTACCCTGCGCCGCCAGGCCCAAAAGGTTCTGGTTCTTCAACTGGCGCCCAATGTGGGGCGGCTTCAGTGGTACCGGTTCTGCTTGAAGGTCGTGAGGAACCCTGCAAGAAAATTCCGGAGGGTTCGCGAGCCACACTAAGCGACCCCTGTATGTCGAAAGTGGTCCGAAGGTCTTTTGCAGCGCGGTTACTCCTTCCTGACGGCTACTGACGACCGCTGCCCTGACTGCCGCCCTGCTTTGGCCCTTCCTTTGATGATGTATGGTAAGGCGAGACGATAGACGGGCCTCTGTTGGTGGAAGAAGACGTCCTTAGTTAAGTATCTTCGTGGGTCGCGCCCACAATTTTGTTCTTTGTTTGATTTCCTTAGGTTTCTTAGATTTATGTTTTGCAAAAGATAAAGCCGAGGGTAAGTGCATTTGTGCTGCGTAAACTGAGTTTTACTCCCTTGAAGTTTGTGAACAGACAGGAGACATCTCGAGATGCCTGGTCTGACTAAGTTTGGAAGAATTTGTTGTCTTGGTTGTAATAGGGACTCCCGACTTGAGGACTCTTGTCCGATTCCTTCGGTTGGAACTCCCACATATGAGCTCTATTCGAAATATGGTATCGGCCCTATTGCCTTTAACGAGACATGGACTCGATATACGAAGAAAGATGGTGTTCTCAAATGGCCAGAAAACGGTAGCTTTGATCCAGATGTGCTAGATAATTTGGAAGCAGTTTTATTTAAAAGAAAAGCCCGGCCGGCAATGTTTGACTCTTTCCGCCTTTGGCGTAAGGAAGCCAAACAGAAAGAAATTAAACAAGCAAAACGAGATAGGAAAGCACAGGGTATGACAATTATACAGGCTGCCCAACAGTTCAAAAATGATGAAATTGATAATGCGACTGAAATTTCAGAAAGACAACATCGTATGGCGATAGATAAATGCTATCCAGTGTTGCCTGTTTCTCCTTCTGATAAAAAGAAAGATATAGAAGAAGATCCCCTAATGTCCCACTTATTAAGGTTGCCTCTGCCCTATGCGCAAAAAACCAATGTACCTCAGCTGTTACAGCCTGCTCAGCTGCCAGTGGTACCTCCGCCGGTTCCGGCTCTTCAGCATTTGCCTCCTCCAGTATTACCGCTCTTGCCAGTTTTACCGTTAGTCTCAACTTCTTTGCCTTCATCTCCTGATCTTAGCTCTCCTTTGCCTTCTGCTCCTCCTGCAATTACCGGTTCTTCTCCTGTCAGTTCCCCTAAAACTCTGTCTCCAATTCTAATGTCTAATTCACCATCTGTGCGTAAGCGTCTCACAGACTCTGTCACTAGTATTCTATCTCCTTTCTTTGGAGCTTTTAATGTGTCTCCGGCTTTTGCTCGAAGACAATCTTGTAGTCAGTTCCCAGATTTTGAGGAACGAGAGAAGCTAGACTCTCTGGCACGAAGATGGATCAAGAAGGGTCCACAATACAGTGTGCTTGATATTATGCCTACCTTTTTGCAATGGAATGCGCCTACGCAAAGATATGTTTTCAATGTAATGTGCGACATTCTCATTAAAGAATGGGAAGATGTGAGTTTGAGTCCGATCTCACAAGATCTGTTAAATGTTCAGACTGATTTTGAAAAAGGACTTATTGTGGGTTCTAAAGTTGAGGAAGCTGTAAGGACGCTTATCTCTTATAGATCCTTATTGCTTTCTCAGATTTTCCTTGATTCTGATCCGTCGGTTAGACTGACATCGAAAAATTACCCTATGAGAGAGGTTCCTCCAGTATGGAAGGAGGCAGTTGCGGCTCTAGGTGCTAATGCGCCTATTTCTGCTCATTTCCAACGTATCTGGGTACATGTCCCTTGGAAGAGATCTGAAGTTTTGGCTCTTAAGCAGACTCTACCAGATCCTCGTAAGAACCCTGCAGGTTATTACAAAGAATTATCTCAGACAATTGATGCTTGTATCATGAATCTAGCAGATATTGATATGCTAATGGGTAATGTAGTCCCACAGACAATATGGGTTAAGATTCGTAGAGAGGATCACGCACAGGAACTAGGTGCTACTTGGGATTTTATAACTAATACAGACAGAGACCAAGTGGGTGGCGCAAAGCCTGACGCTCTGATCTCGGAACTCCCTGGTAGAATCATTACGTTAATGAAAACTATGATGCCTGCACTGAGAGTTAATTGGAATAAATTAGCAGCATGCAAACAAAAGAAAGATGAAAGTGTCTCTGACTTCTTTACTCGTTTCGAGGAGACATTTATCGACCACAGTGGTCAGGACATGGCTACCGAGGGTGGACAGCGATTATTCGTGGACAAATTTGTATTCAATTTGCTTCCCGAAGTGTCACATAAATTAAAGGATTCAGAAAGTTCATGGGCTGTTTATTCTTCTGCCCAGATATTGGCTACTGCACAATATTACGAGAACAGAGATAAGGAAGAAAAAGAAAAGCAAGAGAAAAAGACGAAAGAATTAAAGACAAAGGTTCTCTTGCAACAAGCCTATCCGCCAGGTTATGCTCAGCCTCAAATTCAGCAGCCTTCGCAGTTTCAGAGGTTGTATCAAAGACCTGAGCCATACAATCCGCGACCTTTGTTAGGTCCTAATCAATGTGCCTATTGTAGAGAGGAAGGTCATTTTAAGAAAAGTTGTCCGGTTTTATTGCAGCGCAATGGAGCGTTATCTGCTCCACGAGGTCGTGCTGGCCTCCAGCCAGCAAACAGAGGTAGAGGTCGGGGTATGTTGACTCAAGAACAGCGTGCCCTTCCTTCTCCCAATTCCGTGAACTACTTTGATCAGCAAACTGTGAGGTCTACTCAGTATTACAATGAAGACCATTATGTTGAAGGCGAGAATGAGAGTCTTCATGCCAACTAGGACAGCCATGGACAAAGTAAGGGAGTTGTGCCAATCTCAGTAGATCAAAATGGTCCTTATGTTAACGTCACTACAATGGGTGTTTCAGAGCCATTTCTTCTGGATACTGGAGCAATGACAAGTTCTATCATTCATTCTAAACTCCCTGGGGCACCTTTGTCTGGCTTAACGAATGTTTCCGTAGGATTTTCTGGCGCCCCTGTTCGTAATCCGGTTTCTTGCCCTTTGCCTATTTCAGTTGGTCCGTATGATTTGGATGCTCCACTTCTGTTAACAAATGGTTGCGGTGAAAATCTGTTGGGTCTAGACCTATTGAAAAGAATGCATGCTACAATATATTGTTCTCCTTCTGGCGTACATCTTACTCTAGGACAGAAATTGGTCTCCCCAATGTATTTGTCCAAAGATCAGTTTCCACCTGAATTGCTTTCTCTTCTAACAGCACTTTGGGCCACGGGTCCGAACGATGTGGGATGTCTTGAGATCCCACCTTATGTTGTCACTCTCAAGCCTAATGTTGAACTACCGCGCATCCCACAGTATAGAATTTCTGCTGAAGGTGAGAAAGCGCTTTTGGGAATCATTCATGACCTGATTCAGAAGGGTGTGGTTGAAGAAACAAGAGGTAACACATGTAATAGTCCTATTCTTCCTGTTCTTAAATGCACTGATCCTTCTCAGCCTCCTGTGTACCGTTTTGTAATTGATCTGCGAGAAGTAAACAAAATTGTGATTCCACAATTTCCTGTTGTTCCAGATATTACTGCTTTGTTGACAATGATACCTTCCAGAGCGACTTGGTTTTCTGTTATTGATCTAAAGAATGCCTTCTTCAGTATTCCCATTGCAGAAGAAAGTAGAGACATTTTTGGTTTCTCTCTTGGAGGCCGAAGCTTCCGGTTTAAGCGCGCACCCCAAGGCTATTGTGAAAGTCCCTCCATTTACAGTCAAGCTTTAAAATGCCATCTTGATACTTTTCATTTGCCATCTGGTGCTGCTCTTATCCAATATATGGACGACTTGTTAGTCGCCGCTGATTCAGAAGATATCTGCAAAGATGTCACTGTTGCTTTGTTACGCCACTTGTTTAAACTGAATCACAAGGTTTCACCTTCCAAACTACAATATGTTTGTCGAGAGGTTACCTACTTGGGTCATCTCCTATCAAAGGAGGGACGACGATTAACACCAGAACGAATTCAGGCGATTGCACGAATGTCTGTACCATCCACACAAAGGGAAGTACGTGCCTTTCTGGGTATTACTTCCTATTGTAGACAGTGGATCCCTAACTTCTCTCTAATAGCCAAACCTTTGTTGGCACTCACTTTAAAAGATACGCCTCAGCCCCTTCCATGGACTGATGAGTGCCAAAAGAGTTTCAATGATTTACGTACCGCTCTCTGTTCTGCTCCTGTACTAGGCACCCCAGATTACACTACGCCTTTTACGCTCTATGTTCATGAGAAAGAAGGTTGTGCATTGTCAGTTTTAGCGCAGCAATTCGGAGACAAACAGTGGCCATGTGCCTATTTTTCGGCTTAGCTGGATCCCGTAGCTAAAGCATTGCCCAGTTGTCTCGAAGCGACAGCAGCAGCAGCAATTTCTATCCGACAGTCTGCTGGAGTGGTGTTGGATAACACTCTCATTGTCATGGTGCCACATGCAGTGGATACTTTGGTAAACAGAACGAAAACACAGCATCTTACAAGTGCTCGTCTAATTGGTTACAAGCTGACACTTTTAGCTAGTCACGTATACATCAAACGATGTTATACCCTGAATCCAGCCACTTTGTTGCCCCTTCCAAATGAAGAAAATGTTGAGGATCAGCATGATTGTTTCTTCCGTACCGAGGAAGAGACAATAGGAAGAATTGACCTGAGAGACACACCGCTAGAGAATCCGGATGCGACTCTATGGGTAGATGGTTCTTGTTTTAAAATGCCTAATGGAGATACGGTTTCAGCCTATGCTGTAACTACCTTACATACGATTGTGGAAACTGCACGCATTAGACACAATTCAGCGCAAGCAGCAGAATTGATAGCATTAACGAGAGCTTGTGTATTATCAAAAGGGAAAAGAGTGAACGTATACACTGACAGCCAATACGCTTTTGGTGTAGCGTTCAATTTTGGGCGTCTTTGGAAGGAGAGGGGTTTCCTCACTTCACATGGCACCAAAATACAACATGGCTAGTTAGTGACTGATCTCCTTGAATCACTTGCCTTACCCACCCAAATAGCGATTGTGAAGTGCAGTGCACACAAAAAGATTACGGATGATGTTGGACGAGGAAATGCGTTTGCAGACAAAATAGCAAAGAAAACAGCGAGAGATTTAACGAGTCGAATGTTTGTGGCAGGTCCTGCGAATTGGGTCAGAGAGAGAGGAATGTATGAGAATACAGTGGAAAGTGTAAAAGCAATTCAGAAAGAAGCTTCAGAGAGGGAGATGAGCAAGTGGAATGAAAGTACTGGAATGTGAGATGAGATGGGTTGTTGGATGAAATTATCTGAACATCAACGTTGGCTGTTACCAGATGCCTATGTTCTCCCAGTGGTTACTATGCCTCATGGTCCAGCCCACTTAAGTGCAAAAGGCATTTGTAAAGTTCTAGCTCCAGTGTGGCAAAATGAGAATATCCCAAAATGTGCAGACAATGTAGTAAAGCACTGTATTGTTTGTTTAATGTACAAACCGGGAAAGGGAACCCCAACTCCAGCAGGTCACTTTGCTCCTCCGACATACCCATTTGAGGTGTTGCAAATCGATTACATTCATATGGAGCGATGCAACAACCTCAAATATGTTCTGGTGGTAGTATGCGCCTTTTCAAGGTGAATAGAAGCATATCCTCTAAAGGACAACACAGCTTTATCCACAGCTAAAATCCTTCTAAAAGAATTCTTCCCCAGGTTTGGTTTACCACGCATTGTCTGGAGTGACAATGGGAGCGAATTTGTTGGCCAAGTCATGCAGAAAGTTTGTGCAGGTCTTGGTATCAAGCAAAAGTTCCACGCGGCTAATCACCCACAGTCAGCGGGTTTAGTAGAATGTTACAATGGAACCTTGAAATTAAAATTAGCAAAGGTTCAAGCAAGTACAGGACTCAATTGGCCCGATGCTTTGCCGTTAGCTCTGCTATCCACCAGAACTGCAGTACACTCTCGTTTGGGACTTAGCCCTTACGAAGTGGTATTTGGCCGTCCGGCCAACGTATGGGGAATACCTCGCCCTAAGAAATTCTCAGACTTGCCATATCCAATGTTGATTGATTATCTGCATGACCTTACGACTAAATTGCATGTTCTTCATCAACAGGTTCAGAGTGCTCTGCCGGAGGCCCCCACAGACCCAGGTCATTCCATCTGACCAGGTGACTGGGTGTGTGTGAAGAATTTTCAGAGGTCCAGCAATTTGCAACCCAGGTGGCGGGAGCCTCGAATGGTCTTGTTGACTACAAGGACAGCAGTTAAAGTCGAAGGAAAGAAAAATTGGATTCACGGTGTGCATTGCAAGAAAGTGCCTTTGCCTTTGCCTTTTGATCAGTGGGTTCGCAGAGGTATTGGTGACTGTGAAAGCAAAAAGACTCCACGATTCGTGCCTTTTAGCGATGCACACCTGAATGGGACACTGTCTGAGAAAGAGGACGACGACATTTTACAGGAAGCAATTCCATTGCATCGTCGCTTGGATACGACTGAACCACGAACATTGTTCCAAGATCAGAATATTCCAGGGAAGGATCGATATTACTTAAGACCTAGAACAAAGAACATTTAAGACTCTTTTCTCTCTAGTATAGTTTTTCTGTCCCGGTTGCAGGGTCACGGTAGGAGTCTAGGTCACGACCTGAGTAGTGACAATAGGTCTGCAGGATCTTCAGTGTCATAGGACGGTAGAGCATCGTGACTTCAGTGATTGAGGAAGATTGCCGTGAGCATCCATTAGTAAGATGGAAACTACACTAAGTAATAAAGAAGAGATGAAATGACGAAAGCATTCTGTAAAATAATGTACAGTCGTTTTAGTATAACTTTATGTGTTTTTATATCATTATGTATTGCTTTGGCGATTATTGGTTGGATAATTTATGCTTTGCAGCCAAAAGATACCTCCCCTTCTTCCTCTTTGCCTTCCTCTACTATCTCTCCACACCTCTTTCATACTCTTCCTTCACATGAACTCATTAGAAGAACTGAGTATTATAACAATTCCTTTATCCAACTATTACATCAGCATCAATTATTGGTTAATACAACTGATTGTTGGGTGTGTGGTCTTATGCCACATACCACAGAGAAAGGAATGCCCTATCTAGTTCTTCATTTTTCTTATGAAGGTTCTGCTTGGGCTTACTTCGTCATTTTCTCCAACGCTTATCAAAGCAAATTCAGACGATCTGTTAGTACACAAATTAATTATCCGGATTTTAGTCATAGTTCTTTGATTAAGGGTATGGTAGTTTATTTATTTATTTATTGGGCTTTTAAAGCGCGACAGCTACCCAAAAAGGGTTTCCCGGCGCTAAGAGATATTTAACCACATGAGCAGAACGAAAGACTCTGGGGAGAGGCGGGAGCAAGTTACTGGTTAAAAAGCCAGGTCTTAATGGCTTTGCGGAAGTGGATATAGCGGGTTTCCAGGCGTAGGTGCTGAGGGAGGGAGTTCCAGAGCTTGGGGCCCAGTAGGGAGAAAGATCTACCCCCCAGCCTCACTAGGCGTACTTTGGATACACAGAAAAGGCCTTGAGATGAGGATCTCAGGCAGCGAGCCGGCGTGTAGGTTCGCACGAGGGCTTGTAGGTATCTGGGGGCATAGCCCCATTTGATTCTGTGGATAAGGCTAAGTGTTTTGAATTTGACCCTGTTTTCAATTCGTAGCCAGTGGAGTGCCTTAAGGTGACCGGACATGTGTTCCCTTCTGTGGCACTTGCAGAGCAGACTTGCTGCGGTGTTCTGCACCAGTTGAAGGCGACACATGACTGCCTGTGGAGACCCTAGGTAGAGGACATTTCCGTAGTCCAAACGGGAGGTGATTAATGCGTTGACCACAGACTTTTGAGTGTCGTCAGGTAGCATCCAAATGATTTTCCTGAGCCACCTCAGGATGGTGAAACAGGTGGATGTCAGGTTAGTGACTTGGGGCTCCATAGTTAGGCCGTTGTCAATGATAATGCCTAAGTTGCGTACTTTTTGTGACGGGATGGGTAGGGAGCACATTTCAGATGGCCAGTGTCTTGGGTTCCAGAGATTTTGGTTTGGGCCCAGTATTAAAACCTCCGTTTTGCTACCGTTTAGTTTGAGCATGTTTTTACTCATCCAGGTGGCGATGTTCCTAAGGCAAGACTGCAGGAGGGAGGAGGAGTCGTGATCTCCATTGGAGAGTGAAAATACGATCTGTGAATCGTCGGCGTAGGTAAACATGTTTAGACCTGCTGCTTCGGCGATCTGGGGAGCGGGGTTACGTATAGGTTAAAAAGCATGGGGCTCAGCACCGAGCTATGAGGGACACCATAGGGGGATAGATGGACATTTGAGGCCGCGGTACTGGAGGTGATTTGAAACGTCCTGAAAGTCAGGAAAGATGATATCCAGTCCAATGCTTTGCCCCTGATGCCCATGGTGGAGAGCGAATTTAACAGAATGTAATGGGAGATGGTGTCGAACGCTGCGCTGAGGTCAAGTAAAATCAGCGCAGCGGAGTCACCTCTGTCGCCTAGGAGGCGAATATTTTCCATCACTCCAAGCAGTGTCGTCTCAGTCGAAAAGCCAGGGCGGAAACCCGATTGGGAGGGGTGAAGTATGTTGTTTACCTCCGTGAAACTGGCGAGGTGTCCATGGACATGTTTCTCCAGAACTTTGGAGAAAGCGGGTAGGAGTGTTATTGGGCGGAAGTTGGCCAGGATTTTCGGATCTGCCGATGGTTTCTTAAGTAGGGGTGACACCATGGCATGTTTCCACATGGATGGGACCTTTGCTGTGGAGAGGGATAGATTCAAAGTTTGGCAGATGACGGAGAGTTGTGGTGTGTCCAGGAGTCTGAGTACGGAGATTGGGAGGGGGTCAATGGGAGAGCTAGATTTTACTTTCCCTAAGATGTCTCGAAGACCCTGAACATTTATCTCGGGCCAGGATGTTAGTGGCTCGTAGGACAGGTTTGGCGCAGGGGAGATGGCCTCCACCTTCATATCGAGATCCAGATCTGTCACTACTTGTGTCTGGTGCTGTTTTACAATGTCCTGGTAGATGGTCTCAATCTTCTTTGTGAAGAACTGCGCCAATTCTTCACATTGGACATTATTCAATGGAAGGGGTTTGGCTGATGTGTTTGAGCCCGCTAACTCTTTTACGAGATTGAACAGAGTTTTAGATTTGTTAGTGGTTTCTGAGATAGATTTTGCCACGTAGTTGGCTCTGGCTGTAGAGCAGGCTTTATGGTAAAGCTTGAGTTCGTTTCGGTAGGTCAAGCAGGCTACAGGGGAGTAGTCTGTCCTCCAAAGGCGTTCCAAGCGTTTACACTTGGATTTCACTGCCTTCAGTTCCTCGTTGTACCATAACGCAGGAGAGTTGTGGGTTGTGAATTTTTTGCGAGCCAAGGGAAGGCAGGTGTCTAAGGCTCCTAGTAGCCATTTGTTTATATTAGTGGCTACAATCTCTATGTCCTCAGTATCAAATAATTCGTCCAGAGGTGCAGAGTCTAGGACGGACATGAAGTGATTTATGTCCAGTTTCTTCCAATTCCTTTTACCGGACTGTCCTGTCGTGCCGGAGGGACTGGAAGTCATATGGTCAGATACGCTGAAATTAATAAGGAAGTGATCTGACCAGTGTAGGGGCAAGGCTGGATGGCAGAGTGACAGGGGAAAGCTTGAAAAAATTGGGTCCAAAAGGTGACCTCCTTTGTGTGTAGCTCCCGAGTTCCACAAAGTGAGATTCATGGCAGCAAGATCGTGAATTAAGTTTATGCCAGGTTTATTCAGATGGTCGTCAAAGTGTATATTTAGGTCTCCTATAATGGACAAATTGCTGTAGTTTACCCGGACCAAGGCGACCCAATCCACAAGTTGAGTGGCCCAGGGTTGAATAGGGCCGGGTGGTCGATAGATCAGGAGACCCGTGAAGGTGAAGTTCGGGTGGAGTTGAAGTTTAAAAAGGGCCATCTCACAGGCGTTTAGGGAAACCGGTTCCAAGGTACATTGCAACGATTTTTTAAAGATGACTGCTATGCCACCCCCTACTCCAGTGGTTCGGTCTTTTCTGACAATGGCATAGTTAGACGGTAGGGCTTCCGCTATGTCTGGGCCTGAGCTGGCGTGTAGCCACGGCTCTGTGAGGAATAGGGCATCCAGTGAGTTGTCGGACAAAAGATCATTTATGTTTCTTTTGTGTTTGCCAAGGGATCTGCAGTTCAGGCTTCCGAGAAGCCACGTGTGTACCGGCTTACAGCCTGAGGAAATGGGCCTACAGAGCTGGGGGACATCGAGTTGGAAGTTGCAGGAAGGACACGAGATGGAATTGTGCCTGTCGTTAGGTAGGATCTTACAGTTTAGCTTGACGGGGAGTCGCATGGAGAGTAGTAGTTCAGGCGTGTAGACCCTTAATACTGGAGCGTGGCCTCCAGGGGTTTTGGGCCCTGGGCCCGGCCTGGCGCGGATGGGCGCAGACGGGCTTCCCTTTGGCACGCCTTCGGCGCACTGACGGCGCGCTGACGGTGCACCCGCTGCGCTCGCCCGCTGCGCGTCCAGGGAATGCACATTGATATAGGGAGGTGGGAGGCGTGGCCTCAGGAAGTGGGCGTGGCCCGGGGGTTTGGCGCGCGATGGCGGCGATGATGTTCCCTACCCGCAACAGCGCTAAGATCCGCTGTGCGAAGGAGATTACAGCAGCTTTCAGGGGGAAAGTGCTCAAGGGTGAGTGCTCCGTGGATTTAAAAGCAGTACAATGCAAAGATAATTTTAGAACAAAATGCGAACAAGCTCTCCCGGCTTCCACCTCAGGAGTGATTAGGTATCTGATTAGTTATGGCTAAAATCATGGAAAACAGCAAAATCTCCATTAACGAAAGAAAAGCATACACTAATTGGAATGTCACCCAATACATGTCTAGTCTCAGTAATAAGGTTGGAAAAGGAAAGTCCTCACCGATCTGGACTATACCACATCAAGGCAACTTCTGCTTACAGATTAACGATCGCCCTTCTGACACTACACAAAGGAATAACTGCTCCTACATGTACGTTTATTCCTCTCAGAACTCGCCTCCTCTAGTGCCGTCTCAAGGCACCTATTTCATCTGCTATAACAGAGCTTATACTTGGTTACCAACGGGTTTCTCTGGTACTTGTTATATAGCCTTTCTTCTTCCCCCTACTTACATTGCTTCCGCAAATCATCACCGAACCCGATACGGCAGAGGGATTATTGATTCAAACGACACAGCAGGACAAGAGGGAGGAGATTTCCTTAAAGGTTTTCTTCCCTTCTGGGGTCCAATGGCTAACAGCAGAAATATAAGGCAATTGGTACGTGTCGTAGAGACTACAATAGACATCACTGTAGGAGCCTTAAGTAACATCACGGCAGAACTACAGGCGGATCGTCTTATGACATTACAAAATCGAGTTGCCTTAGACTTTGTTCTCGCCGATCGTGGTGGAGTGTGCAAATTGATCGGGTCAAGTTGCTGTATTTTCATTCCTAATGACGCTCCAACAGTATACCAAGCTATCTCCAAGTTGCACATAATCTCCGAGTCTATTCATCAGGACGAAGGAGATTGGTCTTTAACGGAATGGTTTTGGGGACTACTGTCCAAATGGGGTTGGAAAGCATTGACATTCCTTGGTATAATCTTGACCATTATATTTTCCTGTTGCCTTTGCATGCACTGTGGTCCCGCTATCTGTGATCTTTGTGCTACCATGTGCATCCCAAAACCCAAGCCGCAAGTAACAGAAAACATAAGAATGATGTTACAGCAACAGCTCGATGACCTCATGGCTATTGACGTGGACTCAGATTAACATGAGTCTATCTTGCCTGAGTTCTGGCAAAAGGAGGGTCTGAGGAACTTCGATTTTCGATCACGATCGAATCGACCCGCCATTTTGTGGCCCGCCGACATTTTGTGTTGCCATCACTCAGGCAGCACGGCGAACAAAGTCTATTCCGCTTTTTCTGTAGCCTGGTGTCGAAATACGCCCTCGGCCTCTATTTGCAAAGCTGGTGTTAGAACTAGCCGAGTACACTAATCCCTGTCTGGCTTTTCTAATCCCTGTTTCAACTATCTGTTGGCTCACACTATTCTTTCCTGACTTTATCTTATCGACTGGCCTTCACTGTCTCCTGCTAGCATTCTCTCGTTTCACGACTGTCCTCCAACACACACAAACGTATCTCACCACCTGCAAGTTAGTTATGAATCTGTTAATGTATCAGCTTGAGAGTGGGGTGACAAACACAGTTGGAGGAGAGGTCTCTTCGAGTCATCTGATATTTCTGTTTTCAAACCTTTCCTATAGGTTCCGCCTTGTTTTCCAACTTTCCTTATTGGCTCTTTCTTATATGCTCTGGGAGTGTATCTCGTTAATAATTGTATCATTGTATAGTATTTAACTTGATGCGCCACAGAGTGAAGTGGCAATCTCCTGAGAACCTACTTTGTGTACTTCTAGGATAACTGTACTAGCTGCAGCTAAATAAATCTGATTTTCTAACGCCGACAGAGTGTCCCGTGTCTCTGTGTAGCGAAGCAGGTGAACTCCGGAGACATTGGGCGTACCCTGCGCCGCCAGGCCCAAAAGGTTCTGGTTCTTCACGTCGAAGGTCCAGGATTTGGCTTCAGAGTTTCGTCCAGGGTAATCTAAAGTCCTAAGGACTGGGGTCCCATACTTATACTAAGGTAGGGGGTTGGTCAAACTCTTGGGACCCACCTATGGGAGGGTTTGGAAAGAGGGGTGGCTACACCCATTTCCTTTGTCCAGTTTCATGCCAGAGGAGGGGCTGGAAGCCCCTGAACCGGTTTGAGCTGGACTATGCACAGGGACACCAAATGTGCCCCCAGTGCAGGACTTCAAAGCACTCAGAGAGTGCTCCCACCCTGCCCCAATACACATAATGGAAGGTCAAAGTGCCAACAAGTGATTTTGTTTCGAACAAACTATCTAGTTGTGTAATTCAAAAGAAGTTGATTAGCAACTGTATTTCAAAATTAACACTAATCAGAGATATTGATTGACTGACTCAATCATTGAATATAAAGAGCAAACACACGGGAAATCTTTTTGTGAAATAAACACAAACATTTTTATATATAAATCAAGTTAAAAGGAGTACAGGTGAACCAAGGGTTCAGCAATAAATCATGAAAAAAGGGTCAAATCATATCCATATTTCATGAACAAACATCTATTCCAGTACAGTCAACAGAGATATATCTCATCCTTGAGAAAATAATAATCAACTGTGTATAATAAATATTGTAGAAATAGATGATGGAGTCGACGTTTCGGTCTTGGATGGCATCAATCCATCAGACCATCTTCAGGACAGTAATTATTGCATACAAAGGACCCTTCATAGATATCACACGACAATTCTTTATCGTGGTATGAACGTTCTTGCTACTGCAGATGTTTTTCAATTTTCTGGCAGCAAAGTCATATAGAGGGGAATCCTTCCTCATTTATTTTCAGAGATTTCTTCTCAAACAATGGAAGCGCTAAAGTCTATCCAAACGGCTCCTTCCGTTTGGATATTTATTTATTTATTTGCGAGTTTATACCGCGCTGGAATCGACTCCCGAAGGAGTATCTCCACGCCTTTGGCCAACCATAATACAAGAAAAGAGTCCAAGCAGTATATCATGTTAATTTTGAAATAGATACGTTTTTAATTGTTTCCTGAAAGGGAGGTGATCATCACAGAGTCTCAGAGATATTGGGAGGCTATTCCATAGAATAGGGCGAGCAACTGAAAGGGCTCTAGCTCCCTGTCTTGCTTTTTTTGCTCTGGGTACACACAGCAAGGCCTGTTCACTGGATCTCAGAGAGCGCGTGGGTACATAGGGGGAGAATTTGTTGGACAGGTAAGCAGGGCCTCTCCCATGTAAACGTTTGTGTATAATACAACAGGTATTAAACTTCACCCTCTGTTTGATGGATAGCCAATGAAGCTTTGTCAGCAGAGGTTTGGAGGGAGTGCGAGGGGGCCGGTTTTTAAGACAAGACGCGCAGCGGTATTCTGGACCACCTGGAGTCTGGAAATTACTCCTTCATTTGCCGACAGTAATAGTCCATTACAGTAATCCAATCGACTCAATACTAGAGCCTGCACCAAGGTTTTTCTAGTAGAGTCTGGCAGCAAAGGAAACACTTTCCGCAACAAACCGATGATGTGGAAACAAGAGCCCACCACTTGGTTTCTATGATGTTTTAGGGAAAGCTCCTGGTCCAGTCGGACCCCTAGATTTTTCACTACCTGCTTGGGCTCAGGGACTGGGCCAAGATCTTGAGGCCACCAGTCAGGAGTCCACAGGAGTTTGGCCTCACCGAACAGCATCACTTCCGTCTTGGCAACATTACATTGCAGGAAGTTAGATGCCATCCAGTGAGCCACTGCTTTCATCCCCTGGGCAAAGGAGTTCCTAACCTCAGCAGTGAGGATTTTAAAAGGAAAGAGGAGTTGGGTGTCATCCGCATATGACACTGGGATGAAACCATGGGACCTCATGATGTTAGCTAGGGGGGCCACATAGATGTTGAAAAGAGTAGGGCTCAAACAGGAGCCCTGTGGCACCCCCTTAGAGATCTCCAACTCCTCTGACCGATATGCACCCAAGGTGACCCTTTGGGTGCGGTCTGTTAGGAAGCTCCTCAACCAAGCCAAAGCCTTGTCTTCCAGGCCGATGTTAACTAGCCTGGTGATCATGATGTTGTGTGACACGGTGTCAAACGCCGCAGACAGATCCAACAGAACCAGGATAACAGAGTGACCTTTATCCTGGAACATGTGTAGATCGTCTGCGACTGACAACAAGGTGGTCTCGGTACTGTGTCTTGGCCTAAAACCTGACTGGGAAGAATCCAGCCGACCTGCCTTTTCGATGTGATTCGACAGGTGCCGATTTACAAATTTCTCAGTTATTTTACCCAAAAAGGGGAGAAGCGAGATGGGTCTTAGGTTAGACAATTCCGTCCAGGGGATAGCAGTATTTTTCCTCAGTCGTCTTACCAGCGCCCTTTTCCAGTCTAGAGGAACCTCCCCTGTGCTAAGGGAGAGGTTGACTAAATTCTGAATTCCTGGCCCCAGAACATCTGCCAACATAGGCATGATACGTGCAGGGATGGTGTCCAAAGGGCTACCACTCTTGATTTGAGTGATTAATGAGGTTACCTCCTCTAAGGAAATGGGGGGGAAAGCTTGTAAGGCACTGAGTATATTGCACTTGCTGTGCAGTATTCTGAGAAGTGTTATTTTCTCCTGCAGCAGTTGCGTTTGAGACCATAATCTTGTCATAGATCCCATCTATCTTCTTCATGAAGAATAGGGAGATCTCATCACAAAGATCCTGGGATGCAACCTCTGCAGTCTCACAAGCTACTGGCTTGGTAAAAGTTTGTAAGATTTTATACAGTACTTTTGAATCTTTCCCAGCCGCTGTTAATTGTGCTGTAATATGATTTTTTCGTGCTGCCCTAATGGCCTTATAATACATCTTAAGGGAGGTTCTATGATGTTCTTTATCTTCAGGCCTCTGAGACTGTCTCCATAACTTTTCCAGTTTTCTGGTTATTTGTTTCAGAGATCTTAGATCCTCAGAGAACCAGACTTCTTGCCTATTTGCTGGGCGAGGTTTATATATTTTCTGCGGGATAATGGTGTTTATTGCTTCTCTAAACTTCTCTTCAAACCTATTATGAGCAGTTATTACATCATCTGTAGAGTTCTTAGACAGGGGAGCTTTATACTTCTCTCTGAAGGCTTCCGTGGTAAGTTTATGCCAAGGTCTCCTTTTACTAGCCAAGGCGATCTGTATTCGTGGCTTATCAATGGCAGCAGTATGGAATTTTAGGATAAAATGATCTGTCCATTCTACCTGAGTCGGTGCCATGCATTTGATTGAGGATGAGTTGGACAGAACTAGATCCAAGGTATGGCTTGCCTCATGAGTGGGTCCATAATTGATCTTTTTGAGTCCCAGAGAGTCCAGATCCATTAGGAGAGTTCTTGCCTCCATGCACTTCTCTGACTCACTATGGACATTAAAATCCCCCACCAAGAGGAAGTCCCGATTTTCTTGCACATACGGTGTTAAGGCCTCTATGAGTACAACAGAGAAATTCCCACTCGGGCCCGGTGGACGATACACCAATGCTCCCTTCCTTTGTTCCCTAGATGTTGAGTTGATTTTAAAAATTAATAATTCCATCTGGGGTGTACATATTTCCTCGAGAATGATGATATTCAATTCCTCCTTATAGAAGATTGCCACCCCCCTCCTATTTTATTGGGAAGGTCCAGCCTGACTATTTTGTATCCCAACGGAATACCCAATGTAAGGGCTGGTACTGAGTGAGGCTTAAGCCATGTTTCTGTTAAGAAACAAAGGACGGGTTCCTCAGTTAATATAAGATCCCAAACCTTGGTGGCATGCTTCGCTAGTGAGCGAGTATTACAAAGCAGATTTTTGCTCCCCAGGGGGAGACTATCCATTGTATTATTGGTCGGGACAGTATCTTGCGCTTTAGGTTGCAGGGCATCTGGATCCCTCAATTGTTTTTTTCCTCCGCAGAGAGGTGGAACTGTGTATGGCATGCCTGACAAGTAAACGGGCCTTCTAAGGTAGTTCCTATATTTTTATCGCATACAATCGGGAGGTGGTTGCGTAACTCTAACAATACCTGTGAGGTGTATGTTCTCCGGTTGCTGGAAGGGGTCTCTGGGGTATTTGTGAGTATTGCCATAGCCCCCTGCCCCTAGCCCCGTCCTGTCGCGGACGGGCGCAGACGGGCTGGTCTTCGGCTCGTCTTAGGCGCAGGAGTAGGCGCCACACTGCGCGCCAATGCTGCGCACTGGAGCCGACGAGGGGCTAAATAGCCCTGAAATGAAGAAGGGCTAGAGCGCTAACCGCTCGTCTTCCTGTGTGGCCTGTCTCTGCCCCGCCCTCCGCACACCGGGATTGGCTGCCGAGCGTGCAGGCACGGTTCAGGGCTCAGGAGACAGTGAGTCTAATACAACACCTAGCAACCTCAGTGTTTGCGAGTATGTGGTAAAATTCACAGCGTGCCACTAAATTTAGAACAACATATCATGAGCTGTAATTAAAATAGAAAGCAAAATGGTGACAGTTTCAATTTTAAAATTCTATCTCGTAGCTGCCTTCAATATTAAAATGAACACAGCGTAGCCACGTTAGTTCCAATAATGGGCGCCAAGTGGGGTCAGGAGAAGCTGCCACCGTCTCCCTACCGCAAAAGTCGGTGCCTCCTCGTCGCCTAAATAGCCCTGAAATGAAGAAGGGCTAGAGCGCTAACCGCTCGTCTTCCTGTGTGGCCTGTCTCTGCCCCGCCCTCCGCACACCGGGATTGGCTGCCGAGCGTGCAGGCACGGTTCAGGGCTCAGGAGACAGTGAGTCTAATACAACACCTAGCAACCTCAGTGTTTGCGAGTATGTGGTAAAATTCACAGCGTGCCACTAAATTTAGAACAACATATCATGAGCTGCAATTAAAATAGAAAGCAAAATGGTGACAGTTTCAATTTTAAAATTCTATCTCGTAGCTGCCTTCAATATTAAAATGAACACAGCGTAGCCGCGTTAGTTGCAATAATGTGCGCCAAGCGGGGTCAGGAGAAGCTGCCACCGTCTCCCTACCACAAAAGTCGGTGCCTCCTCGTCGCCTAAATAGCCCTGAAATGAAGAAGGGCTAGAGCGCTAACCGCTCGTCTTCCTGTGTGGCCTGTCTCTGCCCCGCCCTCCGCACACCGGGATTGGCTGCCGAGCGTGCAGGCACGGTTCAGGGCTCAGGAGACAGTGAGTCTAATACAACACCTAGCAACCTCAGTGTTTGCGAGTATGTGGTAAAATTCACAGCGTGCCACTAAATTTAGAACAACATATCATGAGCTGCAATTAAAATAGAAAGCAAAATGGTGACAGTTTCAATTTTAAAATTCTATCTCGTAGCTGCCTTCAATATTAAAATGAACACAGCGTAGCCGTGTTAGTTGCAATAATGGGCGCCAAGCAGGGTCAGGAGAAGCTGCCACCGTCTCCCTACCGCAAAAGTCGGTGCCTCCTCGTCGCCTAAATAGCCCTGAAATGAAGAAGGGCTAGAGCGCTAACCGCTCGTCTTCCTGTGTGGCCTGTCTCTGCCCCGCCCTCCGCACACCGGGATTGGCTGCCGAGTGTGCAGGCACGGTTCAGGGCTCAGGAGACAGTGAGTCTCATACAACACCTAGCAACCTCAGTGTTTGCGAGTATGTGGTAAAATTCACAGCGTGCCACTAAATTTAGAACAACATATCATGAGCTGCAATTAAAATAGAAAGCAAAATGGTGAC
The DNA here is from genome assembly GCF_964204655.1 of Triturus cristatus. Taxonomy (NCBI): domain Eukaryota; kingdom Metazoa; phylum Chordata; class Amphibia; order Caudata; family Salamandridae; genus Triturus; species Triturus cristatus. The sequence goes on from NC_140582.1 coordinate 26,436,105, forward strand.
AGTTTCAATTTTAAAATTCTATCTCGTAGCTGCCTTCAATATTAAAATGAACACAGCGTAGCCGTGTTAGTTGCAATAATGGGCGCCAAGCGGGGTCAGGAGAAGCTGCCACCGTCTCCCTACCGCAAAAGTCGGTGCCTCCTCGTCGCCTAAATAGCCCTGAAATTAAGAAGGGCTAGAGCGCTAACCGCTCGTCTTCCTGTGTGGCCTGTCTCTGCCCCGCCCTCCGCACACCGGGACTGGCTGCCGAGCGTGCAGGCACGGTTCAGGGCTCAGGAGACAGTGAGTCTAATACAACACCTAGCAACCTCAGTGTTTGCGAGTATGTGGTAAAATTCACAGCGTGCCACTAAATTTAGAACAACATATCATGAGCTGCAATTAAAATAGAAAGCAAAATGGTGACAGTTTCAATTTAAAAATTCTATCTCGTAGCTGCCTTTAATATTAAAATGAACACAGCGTAGCCGCGTTAGTTGCAATAATGGGCGCCAAGCGGGGTCAGGAGAAGCTGCCACCGTCTCCCTACCGCAAAAGTCGGTGCCTCCTCGTCGCCTAAATAGCCCTGAAATTAAGAAGGGCTAGAGCGCTAACCGCTCATCTTCCTGTGTGGCCTGTCTCTGCCCCGCCCTCCGCACACCGGGACTGGCTGCCGAGCGTGCAGGCACGGTTCAGGGCTCAGGAGACAGTGAGTCTAATACAACACCTAGCAACCTCAGTGTTTGCGAGTATGTGGTAAAATTCACAGCGTGCCACTAAATTTAGAACAACATATCATGAGCTGCAATTAAAATAGAAAGCAAAATGGTGACAGTTTCAATTTTAAAATTCTATCTCGTAGCTGCCTTTAATATTAAAATGAACACAGCGTAGCCGTGTTAGTTGCAATAATGGGCGCCAAGGGGGGTCAGGAGAAGCTGCCACCGTCTCCCTACCGCAAAAGTCGGTGCCTCCTCGTCGCCTAAATAGCCCTGAAATGAAGAAGGGCTAGAGCGCTAACCGCTCGTCTTCCTGTGTGGCCTGTCTCTGCCCCGCCCTCCGCACACCGGGATTGGCTGCCGAGCGTGCAGGCACGGTTCAGGGCTCAGGAGACAGTGAGTCTAATACAACACCTAGCAACCTCAGTGTTTGCGAGTATGTGGTAAAATTCACAGCGTGCCACTAAATTTAGAACTCCATATCATGAGCTGCAATTAAAATAGAAAGCAAAATGGTGACAGTTTCAATTTTAAAATTCTATCTCGTAGCTGCCTTCAATATTAAAATGAACACAGCGTAGCCGTGTTAGTTGCAATAATGGGCGCCAAGCGGGGTCAGGAGAAGCTGCCACCGTCTCCCTACCGCAAAAGTCGGTGCCTCCTCGTCGCCTAAATAGCCCTGAAATTAAGAAGGGCTAGAGCGCTAACCGCTCGTCTTCCTGTGTGGCCTGTCTCTGCCCCGCCCTCCGCACACCGGGACTGGCTGCCGAGCGTGCAGGCACGGTTCAGGGCTCAGGAGACAGTGAGTCTAATAAAACACCTAGCAACCTCAGTGTTTGCGAGTATGTGGTAAAATTCACAGCGTGCCACTAAATTTAGAACAACATATCATGAGCTGCAATTAAAATAGAAAGCAAAATGGTGACAGTTTCAATTTTAAAATTCTATCTCGTAGCTGCCTTTAATATTAAAATGAACACAGCGTAGCCGCGTTAGTTGCAATAATGGGCGCCAAGCGGGGTCAGGAGAAGCTGCCACCGTCTCCCTACCGCAAAAGTCGGTGCCTCCTCGTCGCCTAAATAGCCCTGAAATGAAGAAGGGCCAGAGCGCTAACCGCTCGTCTTCCTGTGTGGCCTGTCTCTGCCCCGCCCTCCGCACACCGGGACTGGCTGCCGAGCGTGCAGGCACGGTTCAGGGCTCAGGAGTCAGTGAGTCTAATACAACACCTAGCAACCTCAGTGTTTGCGAGTATGTGGTAAAATTCACAGCGTGCCACTAAATTTAGAACAACATATCATGAGCTGCAATTAAAATAGAAAGCAAAATGGTGACAGTTTCAATTTTAAAATTCTATCTCGTAGCTGCCTTCAATATTAAAATGAACACAGCGTAGCCGCGTTAGTTGCAATAATGGGTGCCAAGCGGGGTCAGGAGAAGCTGCCACCGTCTCCCTACCTAGACTTTAGCGCTTCCATTGTTTGAGAAGAAATCTCTGAAAATAAACGAGGATTCCCCTCTATATGACTTTGCTGCCAGAAAATTGAAAAACATCTGCAGTAGCAAGAACGTTCATACCACGATAAAGAATTGTCGTGTGATATCTATGAAGGGTCCTTTGTATGCAATAATTACTGTCCTGAAGATGGTCTGACGGATTGATGCCATCCAAGACCGAAACGTCGACTCCATCATCTATTTCTACAATATTTATTATACACAGTTGATTATTATTTTCTCAAGGAAGAGATATCTCTCTGTTGACTGTACTGGAATAGATGTGTGTTCATGAAATGTGGATATGATTTGACCCTTTTTTCATGATGTATTGCTGAACCCTTGGTTCACCTGTACTCCTTTTAACTTGATTTATATATAAAAATATTTGTGTTTATTTCACAAAAAGATTTCCCGTGTGTTTGCTCTTTATATTCAATGATTGAGTCAGTCAATCAATATCTCTGATTGGTGTTAATTTTGAAATACACTTGCTAATCAACTTCTTTTGAATTACACAACTAGATAGTTTGTTCGAGACAAAATCCCTTGTTGGCACTTTGACCTTCCAATTTGTCTGCCCAAGCCCTCAAGGGTGTATTGGGTTTTTCCCTACATTTGTATCCTCCAATACACATAAGCCTGTCTGGGAGTTGGTTACACCTCCCTGTGACAGGAAACCTATTGTCCAGGCCTCCCCTGCCGGAGATTCGGTCAGCAGCAGGAGGCCAGACCCATGTCTGTGGCTGCAGCATCCATTTTGTGATGCCAGGGCTCTATTAAGTTTCTACCGGGTATACCAGTGCTGTCATGTCTCTCCCTCTAGAAGGGTGGGATCATACTCCCACACCAGTTACTGGTGTGGGGGTATGATTCCAAGGTGTTTGACACCAACCACGACATGCTTCCGTGCAGCCAGTCCAAAGTTAGCATTTACTGTTTGGTTACAATGCACTTAAGAGTACATGGTCAGGCTGCACTACTGACAACCCCGGAGAAGAGATTCCGAAGGCTGCAGAGGGGCTCAGCTCATGCCTTGGCACCCCCTCACATATAACCAAGCACCCTGCCTTGAGAATTGATAAGGCCTGCCATAGGGGTGAGTGATAGGTTTGTATGTGCAGTAAATGGTGAGATATTGTGAACCTATATCTCAGTAAGGGGTACATGCACCACCTTAATCAGGCTGCAGTAGCAGTCCTGTGGTGTAATTTTGGGTGGCTTTCCAGGGGTGGCATAATACATGCGTCGGCCCCTGGTAGGCCTCTGGGGTACCTATGCCCTGGGTACATAGTATACCATATACTAGGGACTGATAAGGGCACCTCAGATTCAATCTGAACTGTACCTAAAGTACATGGAATCATTTTAGAGAGGAAGCAGCTAGGCTGGAGCCCTAATAGTTGGGGTAAACATGTGAAGCAGATCCTACTCTCCTACAACTGCCATCTCAAGGAATAATCCCCACTCGATGAGGTTGAACCTTCAAAGTCACTAATTAACCCGAGCTCCACCCCCAATAGCAATGGTGCAGAGCAGACAGGTTTTACTTAGAGCAATATGGGACATATGTATCCACTGTCAGAACCGTAATAATGTCAAAACATCAATCAATGAAATCCCAAACTGAATTTACAAAGTTGAGTAAAATGTAAGCCCATCATTGTAATTACTGCCACCGGAGCCAGTCAGAGCCAGCCAGAGCCAGCCAGAGCCTTACGGGGACTCTATCCCCCAGCATACTTCGCGGGAGGAGCCTCTGACGCTGCCTCACGCGCCAGGAGGCGCTCTACAAAACTGCTCAGGGCTCCCGCGGCACACCTGTCAGCGCCAGGAAGAGACAGGGCAGGGCCACCCCCTTGGATCTGGCGCCCTAAGCATTTCAGCTTTAGGTAAGACACCCAAGACTACCCGAAGTGCCATCCCAGAATAGTAGTATCAAAAGAAAGACTAGTGTTCTTTTACTTCTAAAGTAAACTCTGGGTGTATACTTGAAATTTGACACTTTTGCTACAGAGGAGCGGCACTTATAAAGACACAAAAACTTGTTATTCAGCTATTACTCTTAAGGAGTGATCTGTGTACAGTCGATCGCCAGTCTCTCCTTTCTCCTTCCCTCTGTATCCAGCTCTTAATTGCCCCTCCTTTATTTAGCGGTGATTGTATTGACCTAGTACCTGCAACAAGGAAGAGGTGAATTTACAAGGGAACTTTGCGTAGGTGTACATTTGGGAAAGAGCTTTCCGCCTAGCCCTAAAACACATTAAATCCTTTGCTGATAAAATGGGCAAACGGAAGGCATCCGATGGCGTAGCTAAAGGTAAATCCTCAAAAATAAGGAAGAGCGCAGCTGGAAATTGCTCTATTGAAGAAATTGATAATTTGATTGAGGAGGTGGAATCACCACCTTTTATACCAAATGTACCCCAAGCACTCAAGTTGTTAGCACTACACCAGAGGACCTGACAACAGTAGTAATTGAACCCCAGCGATACACAACAGATATTAGCTCCCCCGAACATATGGCCCAGAATGAAAGCGACCACGATGTCCACCAAGAGCCAATGTGTACCTCTCCTGAAGTACCAAATAGTGCTGAGAGAGGCAGAGAGACCCTGACTCCGATTGTCTGTTCCAACAGGTTTTCCCCCCTAGCTGTAAAGTTAGTGCCAGACATTAACAGCATGGAAATACCCATACAGGCATCTAATACAACAACGGAGGCACAACAAAATGTCAATACACAAGGATAACCTAGTGAAACACATGCCCTGCCAATAACATTAGCATCGCAGGACAATAGTTTACAAATCAATGAAAACATGCAATTGATAGCTGATCTTGTCCAGAAATTAGATACGTTAACATAAGAGGTCGCTAACCTGAAGGTAATAAAAGATAACTTAACAATTCATAATGGGGCATCTAGGGTAAATAATTATCTGAGATCACAAGATCTAGTCGAAGCGTGGGGCCCCCTATCTTACCCAGAGAAGAATCATACTCTTTTGATCTCATTACCAAACATCACGAGGTCCAAGAAGTTAGGGGAGAAATAGGGGCAGATCATGCTTTAGATATCCCACATATGCGAAGTGTACCAACTCAGCAATCAGAAAGGCGTCTGACATCATGGAACATAGCAGGGCTGAAACAAAATCTAAAAGATGGCGAATGACAGGAATATATTGATTGCGCCGAACTCTGCCTTCTGCAAGATACTTGGGCATTGGAAACCCCTCACAAGCTTGGGTATAAAACATTCAGTGTTAGTGCCATCCTCTCAGTAAGAGGTAGATCCTTGGGTGGCCTTGTCCTATGGGTTAAAAATCACCCTAAGTGATTACTTGAACAAGTAGATGTTTTTGATTACTTAGGAATTCGTGTAACCCCATCAGCAAACTGGGACGCTCATAAGTGAAAGGCCAAGCTACATACAATTTTTCAATACAACCACATCAGTAAGATACACAAGAAAACAGTGTCACGACAGATAGCTCCTGTACTTGAAATCTATAACTCTAAGGTACTGGGGAGCGTACTGTATGGGGTAGAGTTGAGGGGAATAGGAAATATATCGCCCCTAACTGTTGTGGAAAATCGTTTTTTAAGATCTTTGGTTGACCTCCCCCCTAGCATCCCCCTCAAACCTTTGTACATGGATCTGGCACACAGACAACTGAAACACAAGGTAACTTACAGATTGATAATGTTTTTGTTTAGGTTGTGGACTGTAGAAGAGCTTAAGTCTTACCGTGAGACCTTGTTAGACCTCCTAAGATTCCCAAGGGCATCTACAATTAACTGGTTTACCACCCTACGGAAAGCTCTAGCAAAACTGGGTTTGGATGCCTTTTGGTCAAACCCGGAAAGTATGAGGCAAATGCCAAGAGTGAGAATGAAAGAACAGCTTTGGGAATCTATTTTAATAGAAGATCTTACAGTCGCAGAATCCACTCTAACCAAAGACTTTCTCAAACTTAAATGTTCTCTGCTTTTTGAGCCAACCATCGACGCAAGTGTTCCGCCGATGGCACGGAATCGTTTTTTGCAGTTTCGTTACAAATCCCTACCCACTAAACTGTTTTGCTCAAAATGGTCCAGCTGTAATGATTTGGTTGATCTGTGCCCTGCATGTCAAGGAAGTCCAGAATCCATAGTCCATTTACTCTTTTTTTGCCCGAGCTACCAGTCCCTGAGAAAAAAATGGATTGTCCCGCTATGTTTCCTAGCGGGACGAGGGCATTACTTAGATGTCCTTAGATTCTTGTGCACTGACATTCGCCAATTCACTGTATGCCCTTTGGACTAGACATAGGAAAATTTGTATGGGAGGTACCTTATCTTAAAAAGTGCTGCTTGACTTGAATCTTATGAAACTGTTTACTACTGGCTGTGTAAGCATGAGCACTAAGCACTTTAACTTCTATTATACCTTTGGCTGCTTTTGCACGATGCACTTTTCAATTGTTCTTGGGGCCCTCCTATTTTGAATTTGTATAAATGTTCTATTGATTTTTTCTTAACTTTTACCATTTTAATGGCATTGCTGGTGTATGTTTTTTAAAGGAAAGACTACCTGTGCTGTATACTTTTTAGCATCTGTGTGATCGTAATAAAGTTTGTTGATGATGATGGTTTTAAGGAAATCAAAGGCTTGTTTTTACTGAACATTTATTGCACTGCCACTTTAATTGTTATCTACCTTAAAGATAGTGTTTTTCTCCCTATAGTATGCAAATATGCATTAGGCACTATGCACTTTATTTTGCAATTACAATTTTGCAGTTATTCAGATACTGAACATTATTACTCATTCAGGGAAACTATGAAGTTGCTTACATTAATTAAGCATATTAATAGCACGGACACTTTATTGTACATTGTTTGTTGATTGTGCACAAATCTGGGGGTGGGGGAGTTCACCTCCCTCCCCTCTTTTCTTATTCTGTTGTGTGAAAATTGCTATATGAAGACTGTTTTAGGAAAATTATATTATACCTTAATATTGTTGTTGATTGCACTGTCACTATATACATCATTACTCATAATTCATTGAAAAGATGTAGGAGTAAGCACGTATCTATCTGTAATGGCCCCTAATCAACAGGCAACTAGAGATGGTGTTAGAATTCTCTCCTTTAAAGCTAATGGCTTGAATGATAAAATTAAAGTGTGGGCTGTGAAAGAATGGCTAAAGGTTTATTCCCCAGACATTATTCTGCTGCAGGAAAACCACTATTTTGCGAATAAAAAGCTCCCATTCAATATACTTCAGAAGTGGGCTGGCAGTAGCTACCTATCATCAACAGGCAAAGCTCAAAGAGGAGTAGGAATATTTTTCAACAAATTCTTTCCCTTTCAGCCAACAAATTCTCAGATAGACAAAGAGGGAAGGTGGGGATTAGTTAATGGTATATTCAATAACACTAGGTTGACCATAGCTACGATCTACGCCCCAATAGAGGATAACCCTGCCCCTCTACTGGATCTGTTCCATGCATTACTGCTAATTAACGGACCAATTATTTTAGGAGAGGATTTTAATTATTTACAGAATCCAGGAATAGATTCATCTTCAGGGTTGCGAAAACAAAAAAAAAACACGAGTAGGGCCAACATTAAGGGAATGCAAAACTAAGTTAAACCTAGTGGATTGCTGGCGGTCAAGATAACCAGAGAAAAGAGAGTACTCGTGCTATTCGGCAAAATATAACTCAGCCGCCAGGCTTGACTATTTTTTAATCTCTAAGGAATTGTCTCAAGTTAACTGTACTTACACACAAAATAGTTTTTGGGATCATGCATTATCAAAACCAGAACTATCAGGAATAGGTAGGGACGTAAAAACCTTAAAATGGACATTTAATAGAATTCAGCTGGAAGACTAAGATTGGTGTAGGGAAATTCAGGGGGAAATAGAGTTTTTTTTAGTATTAATAAGGGCACCGCCTCGCTAGAGAATGTGTGGGAGGCCTTTAAGGCCACAATCCACTGGGTCATATCATCCAAACAGATCGCTGCTAGGAGGGCACAATTGTTAGAGAGAAATCATCTTGAAGCAAAAGTTAAGCTCACAAATTAGAAATATCTAAAGGACAAAAATACCAGGAATAAACGGGCATTAGAGCTAGCACTATATCTCAAAAAGACCTGACATACTAGGAACAGTGTACTATAATTCAAAGGACCAGGGGTGCCTATTCTTCAAAAAGCTACCCTTACAGGACAGTACAATTGTTGCTTGCCTGTATGTCCCACTGTTCAAAATTTCCACTAAACACCATCATGTACCATAGTTCAGAACAAGCCTTTTTAAAGGAGGAAAAAAACACACCACAAAAACCTTGTGTGAGAAAATAGGAAAGCACCTCACGTTAGTAACACCAGGGGGGCTGCTGGCATATGTTTACCAGTGTGCTCACACTAGCATCATCAGTGGCTTTCCTAACGGAAGAAAAGGTGAAAGTAAAGAGATTCCTCTAAGGTGAGAAATCAATGAAACAAAATCAGTGAAAAGACGGCACTCCCAGTGCAAGAGTCACTGAGTGCCTCCAGGTCCCAAAAACAATAAAGTGAGGAGATGCAATCCTCAAAGTTAAAACGAGGTACCGCTTACTTGCGCAGGAAATTTCTTTATTAAATGCAGTGAGCGTCCTCAAATAAAAACGGCATCTATTTGGCCATTCACAGATATACAGGCCAACATGTTTTGTTGCCTACTTTTATTCCGGCAACTTCGTCAGGGCTAGTATGGGACCATTCATCAACTCGCTTGTTGGTCACTCAGACCTGTGGTAACATGACAGAGAATACACATTATAATAGACAACGTGCCACGTGTCAATAAAAACAGAGAGTCTAAATACCTCTAAAATGAAGCTCAATAGAGCCCTCTCCAGATATGTGTGTAAATGTGTAAAGTAAAATTACCATGTGGCTGCTGTAGTCCTTCGTACCTGCACACCACCTCCAGGGGCTCTGTGCCAAAAGGTCGCTGTCCCACTCGTAACTGCTTACGTCAGTCACACCTAGGATCATAACAGGCTGTACATTAAAGTTCTTACCCTACTGTAGGCAATTTACCCTTCAACAACAGTGCCCTCATGTACCTGCACCAATTTCATTTAAACATTCTTTATAGATATCTGAATATTTACACCATGCTCACGGGGTCAACCTCACTACAGGTATTCTTTTAGACAAGACCCACATTTGCCTCACCAGCCAACACCCATATCGCGTCTACTGTGTTAAGCCGGTAATATTGAAACAAGCTGTTTTTTAGCTCGGGTAGCCACAAATTTGGAGGAGGTGCCACATGATTCTGCATACCATGCTCCCTTCTCAAAACACCAAACTGGATTCTATTACAGGACCGGAGGCTTCGGATTATGCTTTCTCCTTCTTTACTGTATCAACTCACAGCAGCCAATAAACATACAATTAGTAACACAACTACATTGTCCATGTGACTTTGCGTCAGCCACGCCTCCTTAGCCCTCCATAAGAGCCCTGGTCACTGTCCCAGCCTCCTCTTTCTTTGCTGCTCACAGCATGAGCTAAGTACCCCTCGTTTTCATTATTTTTATGTGAGACGATTTAGTCGCAATATTGCTTCAGCGCGCTGCGCTTTGCCAGGGTCAGTGCTTACTTGTGATGGTAGATAGCGAGGTTTGTCACACGCGATTCAGCGTTGGTGGAGGGGCGCTCTGCGCCGCTAGCAGGGGATCAATGATAATCCTCCCCCGATGTCGATTGCATCGTTAAGAAGCGCGAGCTTCACACACTTGTACCGCGCCGCTGGGCGGCATTAATTCGGACCGTTAAGGCCCAGCGCGCTCAGCGCGGTGTCGAGGGCTTCCCTCATCGCCCGAGGACACGCAGAGCCGGATGGTTACCGGCCGACGTGTGCAGCTCACGCGAAGCCCATTTGGGCTGGTTTTCAGTAGGATTTGGGCTCGCGTTGGGCTGCACACGCCGAGCTCGGCTTCCGGGGGGTTTCGGGAGCGCATTTTCACTCCGTACTTGTGACGCCTGACTGGCTGAAAGAGAAGTCGCCCTAGGAGTGAGCACACACTCCAGAAAATCGTTAAAATTGGCTCTGACGCCTGAAAAGGCTGCAAGAATATAACTACAGCATCTGCTGAGGGGGCTAGGTACAAGATTGTTTGTGTGCACCTGGGCTGGCCCCCCCCATTACTCCTCCAGGAATATATAATTATTGGCTCCTCTACCACTGGTGGATTAGTTCAGTTCCTCCACCTTGCAAGCATGAATGAGTGGGTACGGTACGAGGAGGATGAGGAGGATGTCTATTATGAGGGACAGCAGGAGACTGTCCTTGAGGACGATATTGTAGAGGCTCTGGACGCGTCGGTCCAATCCTCTGTCAACAGGGCACTGGAGACTACAGTTCCTTCGACTGTACATCAAGCATTGGCGGCTGCTTTAAAACCAATTACCAAGCAGCTGGAGAGTTTTGCTAAACGCCATGGTTTCACCAAAGGGAAGCACGGGGGGCGCTCGAGCACAGAGCTGGCAAAAGGGCGCCGCTGGCCACATGCCACGACCCTGGATACTCTTCCTCCACCCGCGGGTGGCGACCACGCGTATTCGGCTGGCGGAAAGGCCAAGAGTAAGCAGAGAGTCTATGCGGATACTGATTCCACCACCACTGCTACTGATACCGATACCAATACCACGGACGAGGAGTCCCCCCCTAAGAAGAGGGCTAAGAAGGTGGTTCCGGCTCCTCCGGAGACGGCGTCCACTACTCCTTTCACTTTCAACCCTAGCGAGATAGTGCACCCGAGGTCTACTGACTGGGCTCCAGCACCGGAGGTGATCGACTACCTACATGAGAATATTCGAAAAGGGTTTGACAAGGAGGTCAGGAATAGACTTCGGTCGGAATGCCCTCGACCGGATCTTCCGGATAAGGTAGCAGAGACACCAGAGATAGACGTAAGCTTGCTCACGTTTTTGAAAAAGTTCGCAAGAGACCCCAAGAAGGGGATAGACAGAGCCTGGCGAGGGTGTCAGGATAAGCTGCTTGACGTCGTGGGTCCCCTCGCGAAGATTCTAGAGATGGCTTTGGTGGCCAAAGAGTCGGCAGCTCCAGTGGATCCGGATATCTTAGCCGGGTGGGCACAGAGAGCAATCTGCTTGCTGGGTAATGCCAACTGTGCCATATCAACAGAAAGGCGCAAGTCCCTGCTCATGCGCATGGACACTAACCTCACTGATTTAGCCGCGGCTGAGCCAGGCCCGCTGGCGGATGGCAATCTGTTCGGAGACCGTTTTGTGAAGGACGTGTCAAAGTATGTAGGGACTTTCACGTCGCTGGACAAGGCCCAATCGGGGATAAAGAGGGTGTTTACCCAGGGCCTTTTCAATAGGGCCGGACGAGGTAGGGGACGCTCGTCAGGCCGCTTCGCCAACCAAGGTCCCCCAAGAGGTGATTTCGGACGAGGAAGAGGTGACTGGGATTCTACCAGAGGGGGTACCTTCTACCCCACCTGCCGCCGCTTCAACAAGCGCAGATTCCAAAGTGGCGGGAACAGAGCTGGCTTCCACGCACAGAATTCCACAGGTGAGTGTAACAGATTTGTCTCTTCTGCCATTGGGGGGTCGCACTCAGTATTATCTACACAATTGGCGCACTCTGACCCAGGATGCGTGGGTGCTTCAGACGGTTCAGGGATTCCATCTGGAATTTTACGAGCCTCCCTGTCAGGACACATGGCCCAGGCCTCTCCATTTTTCCCAACACGAATGCAATTTTATAGACGAGGAAATAGAGGCCTTGCTGCAAAAGCGCGCAATAGCTTTGTGCGATCACAAACCTCACGGCTTTTGCAGCAACGTATTTCTGGTCCAGAAAAAGGGAGGTGGATACAGACTAGTCTTGAACTTGAGGGATTTCAACCATTTTCTAGTATACAAACACTTCAAGATGGAAGGGATACACCTTCTGGCAGACCTTTTGAAACCGGGAGATTGGCTGGTCAGGCTGGATCTAAAAGATGCTTACCTGTCCATCCCTATTTTTCCTCCACACCGCCGTTTCCTACAATTTCAGTGGAAAGGTTGGTGGTTCGAGTATTTGGCCCTTCCTTTCGGGCTTTCCTCGGCTCCCTGGTGCTTCACCAAGGTGATGAAGCCGGTGGTCGCGCATTTGAGAGAGCAGGGGATTCGCATGATCATTTACCTGGACGATATCCTGATCATGGCTCACAGCCCGACTCTAGTTTTGCAGCACTTGCAAATGACAATGTCTCTCTTACAGAGTCTAGGATTTGTAATAAATCAGACCAAATCTGCTCTCACCCCGTCCACCAGCACCGAATTCCTGGGGTTTGTGATAGACTCCAAGAAGGCGCAGTTGCACCTTCCCAAAGCAAAACTCAAGGATCTCAGGAAAGAGATAGTAGCCATGTTAGACAGGCGGATGGTGTCCCTCAGGACCATAGCCAGAATAGTGGGCTTATTGGCATCCTCCATACAAGCAATATTTCCGGGACCACTGCATTACAGGGCATTGCAGAGACTAAAAATTCAGCACCTTCAGAAGGGTCTAGCTTATTCGGACCTGGTACCGATCTCTCAGGAGGTTCGAGACGAGATGCAATGGTGGCTGGGGCACGTGGAAGCGTGGAACGGCAGGGCCATCTTCGGCTCCTTACCGGAAGTAGTCATCGAGTCCGACGCCAGTCGTTGGGGCTGGGGAGCGCGTTGTGGCGACATTTCCACAGGCGGAAGATGGTCTCCCCAGGAGTTAGAGTTACACATAAATTGTCTGGAGCTCCTAGCGGGCTCCTTTGCAATTCGGACGCTGTCGCCCAAACAGACAGCTTGCTGCATTCTGTTACGAATGGACAACGTGTCGGCCGTGAGATACATAAACAAGCTGGGGGGAACGAGATCGCCCCTGTTAGTGGAGATTGCCAAGGACTTTTGGCACTACTGCCTGCGTCACCAAATAACAGTAATAGCGGAATATATTCCAGGGCAGTCCAACCTCATAGCGGATTGGAACTCCAGACATCTGAGGGATTACAGCGACTGGAAGCTGATGCCGAGCATGTTTCACTGGCTGCAGAGGCTTTGGGGGCCGTGTCAAACGGACCTGTTTGCCTCCAGGTTAAATCGACAGATTCCCCACTTTTTCAGCTGGAGACCGGATCCAGTGGCGACAGCCACGGACGCGTTCCTCCAGGATTGGTCGGGAGTAGTGAATTATGCCTTCCCGCCGTTCCTCCTCATTCCGAGAGTAACCTCTCATGTTCTCAGGCAGAAAGCGGAGGTGATCTTAGTGACACCACGGTGGAAATCGCAACCATGGTTCCCGATACTGCTGGAAATGAGCTGCGATCTTCCCAGGAGACTCCCTTGGTCGGAGTCTCTCCTCCTGGGACCTCACGTGGAGCAGCATCCTCTGATCACATCGGAGAGGTTGTCGCTGATGGCATGGAGAATTTCCGGCAACAGTGGGAAATGCCGGGAATTTCGGAGGCAGCTTCAGGCTTCATCAGGCAAGCGTGGGCTCCTTCCACCAGGAAGCGATACTCATCAGCCTGGACAAGCTGGATGGGTTGGTGCGTGGAACGGAGTCTGGATCCCGTGGGGACCGGACTATCCGATATTGTGAATTTTCTTTCGGAAAAGGCTGCGAGTGGCCTTGCCTATCGCTCTGTAAATAATTTCCGATCGGCCATTTCGGCGGGGCACGCACCGGTGGATGGAAAACCGGTGGGCATGCATCCTATGGTATGCAAGCTTCTTAAGGGTATTCGGATGGCAAATCCTCCCAAGCCCAAATACTCGGGCCTTGGTCATTTCTTTGTTCAACAGTTGGCCAGTGAATAGTCAGTTGTCAAGAAAACAGCTTTTCGCAAAATTGGCGATGCTGTTGTGCCTCTCGGCCTGTAGGCGCTCGTCGGATGTGCGGGCATTGGATATTACAGGTAGAGTATTTACCCCGGAGGGGGTTTCCTTTACTGTCACGGGTCGTACTAAAACACTGTCTAGACACATTGAGTATAATGCTTTTCCGAGTAACGAAAAATTATGTGTTGTCCAATGCTTGAAAACCTATGAGGAATGTACCCGACCTTTGAGGTCTGAGGGTTCTACGCAGCTCTTGCTTGCAATACAAAAACCTTTTAAACCGGTGACTGCTGCAACTACAGCCAGATGGCTGCGTTATGTTATGAAGGAAGCAGGTGTTGATGTTCAAATGTTTGGCGCACATTCTGTGCGAGGTGCAATGGCTTCAAAGTCATTTATGCTGGGTTCTAGTATTCAGGACATTATGCATTGTGCGGATTGGTCTTCAGAGTCAACATTCAAACAGTTTTATTATAAGCCGGTGGGAGATATAACATCTGTGGTATTTAATAAGCGTTAAACTAGCATAATCCGAAGCCTCCGGTCCTGTAATAGAATCAAAAATTAGCTAGCATTCGCGCCAAGAATTTTCAATTCTATTAAGGACACGGAGGCGAGGATTATCCCACCCGGCTATGCACAATATGATTGTTCATGTTTACCCACCCGTTGATGATTATATAAACCTTTGTGGTAAATGGAGTTTACGGGTTGTTCATGTTGGTTTTTCCTAGGTGCAGACAAGAAGTCTGAATGAAGAGGCCTTCACATTGAAGCTTTTTGAAAGGAAGTTGTGTTCCGGTTAATCGTTCAGATCAGACGGAAGGTCTGGAAGCGGATATCTTCACGTTGAAGACTGCGCAGAGGACTTGGGTTCCTGTTAAACTTCCAGGTTGGAAGAGGTTGTGAAAGTTGTGGATTATTAGACTTTACACAGTTCGAGCAAAGAAAGAGGAGGCTGGGACAGTGACCAGGGCTCTTATGGAGGGCTAAGGAGGCGTGGCTGACGCAAAGTCACATTGACAATGTAGTTGTGTTACTAATTGTATGTTTATTGGCTGCTGTGAGTTGATACAGTAAAGAAGGAGAAAGCATAATCCTCGCCTCCGTGTCCTTAATAGAATTGAAAATTCTTGGCGCATGCTAGCTAATTTTTGATTCTCCCCTTCCCTCTTACCGCATCCGCGGCATCTGTAGCCACTTGGTGCTCCGCCCCGATGATGTTTAACGGGACGCAAGCGTTTGCTTTTCAAGAACCCTTGAGGTCACGCCCCTGGAAGTGTGAGCCCCGAATGTTGATTCTGCTGTGGATTGTACGCGGTTCACTTGTACAACGGCGGCCATTACTAAAGCACCGCAAGTACTCAAAAAAGCACAAACTCTGCTACAATGTTCATTTTCCTTATCAACGTTACACCCAATGCCTCTCTCATTTTTCTTAAAATACAAATTGGGGCAAGACAATATCACAATGTGAAAAGGTCTGTCTCAGCTCAGTCACTCAAATTTAAACCCCTGGGCAGCCACACTTCCATTGGTCTAACAAATCTACGAGGCATTTAGACGAACCGGACACATATTCAGGGGCATCTTAAGGATTGTGGGGGCCCTGGGCCAAACATTATTTGGGGGCCCCATGCTCAGAAAAATTCTGAATTTATTATCCATTTTTAGATCATAAAATCCCTCAGCAGCTATAGTCTGATCATCAACAACCATCTTTATTGGTTCAATTTCTTTTAAGGGGGCCCTACTCCTTCAGGAGGCCCCCATTCAGTGCAAAGCCTCTGAATATTTACGAGGCATTGGAGACCTGGGAGCCCCCTTTTCATACTGTGTAGGTAGCCCTATCATTTTTGTGTTATGCCATTGTCTGGGACTGTCCTGGATGCTTAATGATGGGGCCCCTAGAAAGGTGGGGGCCCTGGACCAGAGCCCCCTTTGCCCATGCCTTAAAACGTCTCTGCACATATTGCAGCCCAGTCGGTGCCCTCATCTTTTTTTTAAATTATTTTTAATTTAGTCACTCACACAGTGAGCAAAGAGCAAATCTGTCAGGAATTAGTATTACCTAATTATCATCTCAGGGGCCAGCACAAATTCCCTAATAACCAGAGGATTTAGAGCTAGCACGCCAGGAAATGCAAGATTATTATTACACCAAAGTTTGTGCTTCTAATTCTGCTTATCTACAGAAAGTGTATCAAGAGAGTGAGTTCACAGGTAGATTCCTAGCCTGACAAATTAAGGATAAACAAGCTCAGAACAGGGTGCATGCACTGACTAACAAGCTCACTAAGAGCGGCACCACAGATGAAAACACAATACCGAGTGAGTTTGTCAGGCATTATGAACCCATCTACTCCACTAGACAAGAGGTAGATAGTAGGAAGTTAGACCTTTTTTTTGATGGATTGCAAATTCCACAACTAACTTCAGATCAACGTATAAATGTAATGGTTGATGCTTCAGTATAAGAAATGGAAGGAGTCGATCAATGGCCAATGGTAAAGCCTGCGGGGAAGATGGTATCCCGATTGAATTTATTTTTAAATTTAGCGCAAGTTTGAATAATGAACTTGTGATATTGGGCAATCACATTTTACACGGTGGGGAAATACCATCCTCTTTTCGCACCGCTGTGGTCGTAAGTTTTTAGAAAAAGGAAAAAGATGAAGAGGATGTAAACTCATATAGACCTATCAGTTTGCTGAACTCAGATTTTAAGATCATAGCTAAATTAATAGCCAATAGAATCAGCAACTGTATAGGGTCAGTAATTCATAAAGACCAATGTGGCTTTGTAGCAGGGAGACAACTCTCTTTTAACACAACTTTTTTAATTGAAGCACCGGACTATTTTATACAAAATAAAATTCCATCTCAGATCATGTTTTTAGACGCCGAAAAGCCTTTTGACCTGGTGTGCTGGGAAAGCTTTTTCTACTCACTAGCAAAGTTTGGTTTTCCCCCTGAGTTGGTTACAGTTATTTTAAAATGTTATGAGGGGGCTACGGCTCAAATAATAGTGAATGGCAAGAGGGTGGGGGCCTGCAGAGTAGTCAGGGGGACCAGACAAGGTTGCCACCTTTCTCCTCTGCTTTTCGCTTGCTTTATAGAACCTTTGGCCTTAGCCATTCGTACTTTAAGCAACACAACATCCCCAATGCCTGGAATGACTAATATTAAACTATACGCTGATGACATAGCCCTATTTTTAAAACCTGAAAGGGAAGTGCAAATGCACATTTTTAATTTATTTAAGGAATTTCAATTTGTCGGGGTCTATAAAATCAATACATCTAAAACAGAGATTCTGCTTTGCAATTGCACACTTGACTCGCAAGTAGTGGATTTAGCTCCATTGATTAATACGCAGCCTAAGAGGTATTTTGGGGATATACTTAACAGAAAACATTAATGACCTTTATGTTTTAAATGATATCCCCCTCATAAATAAAATAAAGAAGAAACTGTCCAAGTGGAAAGACCTCCCAGTTTCAATAATAGGCCAAGTAGCCATAATTCGAATGATGAAACTGCCTCTATGTAACTTCCTTTTTTAACTATTCCTAATGCAGTCCAAATGAAGTTTTTTAAGGAAGTTCATGGTCTTTTTTCTACATTTATATGGGCAAATAAAGCGCCTAGGCTTTCAATGGATACGCTTTTTAGACCAGCGCCAGAAGGGGGACTAGCTCTTCCTGATTTGAAAGAGTACTATTAGGCTAACTTTGCACACACCACATATAGAACTACAAAGGTCCTAAATATCAATAGGTATGATATTTTTTTTTTAGACTTAATTTATAAGGAATAACTAATCCAAGATTTTATGCGGTTAATAAAAACTCCTGAAAAAGTAAGGTATAAAACCCATCAAGGGAACATTAAACGGAAAAAACAGCTATATAAACATTATTCGATCCCCACTTTAAATGGAGAAACCCTCATCTCGGATATCCATACAGAGCAAGATTTATTATTAGAACCAGAAATTATGTCCAATTGGAAAAAACAGGGTTTCAGTAAAATAGGAGATTTTTTGTTGGGAGGCTAGAAGACCTGGTCTGAAATAGAACCAACGCTTAAACACAGTAGAGTCATTATGCAATGGTCACTTGCGAGGGTTAAAGGTTTTCTAGCGAAACTTAACCCTACACATATTTGCAATGTCAGCGAGCTCGTAGAACAATTAGTAAATCACACGCATCGTACGTCATTAAGCGGTTGGGTCTCACTGTTATGGACCCGAGGGGCAAATATATTGTATCAAAAAGCAAACAAAAAATGGGTAAACCAGGAAGGGTTACATATTTCCAGTATGGACTGGAATCAGATCAATTAGTTTAACAGCACCTTGCTGAAAGCGGCTAATTTTAAGCGGATGCAGTTTTATTCTAAGTGGCTGTTGTATCGTACTCCAGATTTCCTACACAAAATCAATCTCCAGATTTCATCAAATTGCTTTTGATGCAATTTACAGGGAGGGGGGAAATTATCTGTGAATGTCTGAAACTAGGTGGATTCTGGGAAAGCATCAACAGATACTGTCATGATATTTTGAAAGTCCCCCAGACACTAGATACCCAGACAATAGTTTTAGGATACTGCACAGGGTTTTACAGCCACTATGCCACAGGAAAAAAACAGATATTTATCCTGGTTTTAGCTGCACGTTCGTTCATTCTACAAAATTGGAGATCAAATGACATTTCCACTCCCACACAGCTATTTAGTAAATTGAACAGGATTAAAGAGCACAAAAGAAAGTACGCTTTAAGAGCCGGCACCTATAAGAAGTTTAAGGCTTTGTGGGAAGATTCAGGTTAAACTTCAATGTCAGGCTGCTATGCTCTTGGATTGGATATGCTTTTAAAATATTGTTAAATTAGATTGTATAATTAATTATGTGAATTTTTGAACATTACAAACCTTTTAAGTTCATGAACTATGCATCCTTTTTAAAACATTGGTTATAATTGTGTAAATACGTTGTTACTGTTAATAATGAATTTTTTTCTGTTTCTTACGTATGTACAATGAATAGATGAGCTATCTCCAAATAAAATATGTATATAAAAAAAATTCTGTAGGTTCCCAAATGTTTAAGAGGCACCTTCCAAAATCTGGTTCCATCTTTGTTCAGAGCACCCCATCAAAACATTGGAGCACTTCGGCCCAGTATCTTCTAATGTGTACACATTCCCAGATTGTGTGGATGAACAAACCCTCCTGGTCACATTGCCTCCCACACCTGGAGTCTTCCCTATAACACATTTTCATTAGCGCCGGGCCTGTTGGGTATATTCTATGTAATACTTTGAGTTGTACCAGCCTAAGTTTTGAAGAGATTGTAACTTATTTAGGGGAGGCCAGGGCTTCCTGCAAATCATCATCCTCTAAGTCTGTAATGTAATTTTCCCAATTCCTATGGAGCTGCAAGAGGGGATTGGGTGCGTTATTGACTAATTTCTGAGAGGTCAGGGAGATCGCTTTTTTGGGCACATATTAGTCAAGAATTCTATCCTCAAGCGGGGAAGATTCCGGGGGCATTTCACCCTTGGGGATGATGGCCTGAGGGTGTGCCTTATCTGTAGATACCTAAACCTCGCTGTATTGCCAACTCATATTCTTGTTGTAACTGTGTGAATGGAATTGCTCATCCCCTTTTCCACATGTCCCCAACCCGAGAAATTCCTATCATGTCCCAGCGGTCAACACCTTTACTATTCCTCAGTGTTCCCATAAGGGGGTGACTTGCATGACCTTTCTTGTCCATACCAGGTTTTTGTTAACTGTGTGCCACACCTGGACCGAGTGCTCGGTTGGGCCTATTAGTCGTAGTCTTGCAGGTTTGGAATAAAGTGCCCTGGTATAGCTCCCCTTAGGCAGGAGCCACATGTCCATGCTATATCCCGGGTCATCTTGAGGCCTAAGTGTGCAGTGATTGATGGCTACTTACTGTGCTGCCCAGTAGTATTTTATGATGTCGGGGAGTCCTATGCCTCCGTCGTACCACCCCCTTACTAACATTTTGGCCGCTATAAGGGGTGGCTTTCCTACCCAAAGGAGCTCTCTTTGCTTGTTTTCAATTGCTTTAAAATAGGTGGCCAGGACTGGACTTGGTAAAGTATGCAAAACATATAAGAAACGTGGTAGGCACATCATTTTAAATAACGCTGGCTTGGCCTAATAGTGATTTTGGAAGAGTCTTCCAGTGTCTCATGTCACTCCCTGACCGCTGCAATGGGGGTAAGAGATTATGAGTATAGTATAGCGCCGGGTCATTAGTGAAATATATGACGAGGTATTTAAATCTCTCAAGGGCCCTGCCACCTTGGGCAGAGGGGGGAACTCTACCCTCAATACAAAGATTACTGACAGTCAACTTTATTGTGTAGTCCGAGTATTTCCCAAAGTTTGTAAATATATTGAGGACTCTGTGTACAGAAGCTCTAGGTGACACCAGATATAGCAGCATATCATCTGCATAGAGGGAGACACGGTCTTTCCATCCCTCTGTCCATCTCAGTCTCCTTATCACTGAGTCGTGCCAGATCCACAATGCCAATGGTTTCAGCGCCCATGCAAAGAGCAACGGAGACAGCGGACAACCCTGCCTTGTCCCCCTTCTAAGAGCAAATATTGCAGATT
This sequence comes from Triturus cristatus, assembly GCF_964204655.1. Taxonomy (NCBI): domain Eukaryota; kingdom Metazoa; phylum Chordata; class Amphibia; order Caudata; family Salamandridae; genus Triturus; species Triturus cristatus. Next base: position 26,456,846 of record NC_140582.1, read on the forward strand.
TTTTCTCATTTCTTGCGCTAAGGGATCATTATATAGGAGTTTAATCCAACTCATGAAGCTTGGACAAAATCCCATTTTCTTCAGAACTGTGAATAAATAGGGCCATTCAATTGTGTCAAAAGCCATGGTGACATCCAGGGACATCACCACTGCGTCCTCCCTTAACGTATCTACTCTCTTCAATACTAAGCCTGGGCGAAGCACTACGCTACGCTCGCGTAGTTTGCGAAGTTCGCGCTACTTCGCACTACGCGAACTGCACGTAGCACAGTGCGAACACGCGTAGCGTAGTGTTGCGTAGTGCTGCGGTCATTTTTTGCTTGCTCGCGGTCCTCAACGTCAAGTTGGCGACCGTGAGCAAGCAAAATGACATCCCGGCGATACTTTTTCCTTGTTCGCGATCAGCAACTTCAAGTTGGCGATCGCGAGCATGGAAAATAAACCTCCCGGCGAGATTCCCAACGCGAGGAGGTCAGGTTTCTCATTGCGAGTGGTCGCGTATGCTCGCGACCGCTCGCGATGAGAAACTACCAGTTCGCGTTGAGAAAGCTGAAGCTCGAGTAAAAATCTACTCGAGCAGCAGAAAACTACAGCTCGCACTGTGCAAGCTGCCATTTTCAATGATTGCACAGTGCCGGTTGCTTGTCCGCACTGTGCAATCATTGAAAACGACATCTGGCACAGTGCGAACAAGGTACTACGCAGTTCGCGAAGTGCTACGCGTAGCTCGCGTAGTGCGAACTTCACTTTGCGTAGCTTCGCGAAGTGCTACTTCGCGAACTACGCCCAGGCCTATTCAATACCCCGTGTAGTCGACGGAGATTCAATTAGGTATTTCTTGCCTGCATGAAGCCTGACTGATCGGGGTGAACCAATTTCGAGATAACCTGTATCAAATGTGTGGCCAGTAATTTTGCTAAGTTCTTGACCTTTGCGTTAAGCAGTGAGATGGTCCCATACGAAGAGCATTAGTTTTTGGACTTACCTTCTTTAGGGATGACCACTATGGTGGCTAGTCTCTGGTCCGCAGGGAGCTTCCCTGTTCACTACTCTCTAAGTAAATTGCTTTGAGGTATGGAGTGATCCAACTGGTCATTAATTTGTATAGCCAATGGGGAGGCAATTGGGTCCCATTGCTTTCCCGGACTGTTGGACCCTAATGGCTTGCGCCACTTCTTTGTTTCTGAATTTACTTTCCAGTGATGATAGGTCATCAGCTGAAAGAGCTGATTGAGAGGTATGTCTGACAGTAGGGCCTGAGATTCCTCTTCTGGGGTGGCTGTTTTGGGTTTATATATTTGCCTAAAATACTTGGTGAACTCGTCCACTATTACTGGTGGATCACTTGACATGACTGTCCCCTGTCTGTGTAATAAGTTCTGTGACCAATCGGTTCGCTTGTTCTCGTTTGTCAAGCCATGCAAGTAATTTTTCTGCCCTGTCTCCGGCTTCATACACTCTGCTGAGCATGGCCCTATGGAGTGCTTTTGCCGCATCTGTGGCCAGGTTGGTGTACTTCTTCTTTTTCAACCCTAATTTGTGCTTGGTCTCTTCTTCATTGCCTCCCTTCATTTCCCCCTCTAGTTGTAGGATTTCATCCCCTAGCCTAACAAGTTCTGCATTTTTTTCTTTATGGGCCCCTGCTATTTGGGAGATGGGATGGCCCCTCACTACGGTTTTAAAAGCTTCCCAGAGCATCTGGGCAGACCCCACTGAGCCCTCATTCTCCCAGAAATAAAGTTCAATCTCGTGTGTGACTTTTTCTTTTACTGAAGGGATCTTGAGGTGCCATGGATTTATTGGTGCTACTTTTCCTATTTGTGGTTCTACCACCTCCACCAGAACCCGTATCGGGGAGTGGTCAAAGATACCCCTTGCTAGATGCCACACCTCTCTAATCTGCCCTACCTGGTCTGCGGGGGTAAGTATATAGTCTATCCTAGAGAGACTATTATGGGCTCTGGAATGGAATGAGAACTGTGCCTTATTGGGATGGTGGATACGCTACGCATCCGCCAGTTCCACTGCACCAAAAAAGGTGAGGAGATGTGCTTGTGAGGATTTTGTGCCTTGAGGGGGATGTCAGTTGAGCTGTCCCGACACATCAGAGTTGAAATCTCCTCCTATTGGAAGCCTTCCCTCAGGGAGAGATAGTAATAAGTTTCCCAGATCCTTAAAGGATAATGTGTGGAGGCCCAGTGAGACATACATTGACACTATTGTGAGTGCACTGCCCTCCCATCTCCCTGATGCTGCAGCGTTTCTACCGTATACGTCGGTCCAGGTGTGTTCAATCGCCATGGGGAAGATTTTCCTAATCACAATTCCAACTCCCCTGGATCCGGTGGAAAATCCAGAATGTACAACGAGTTTATATCCCCATCTAGTTAGGACCCTGCATGTATTGCCAATTAAGTGTGTTTCTTGCATTAACACCTCATTGGGGGAGTGTCATGTTATGTATTGGAGTATGATTCCTCTTTTAAGCTTGCCCCCGAGGCCATTGACATTCCAGGACAATAGTCTAAGTCTTTTTCTTGCTAGTTGAACCATTCTTGTTCCAGTAGGCTTTCCCCTCTGTTCTAACTACCTCCATGATGTCCGAGTGTCCCCTCTTATGCACAAGAAATACCATGAATCGTATTAGGGCCTGTGAATCTGCATCAAACACTATACGGCTCCATATTCTCCATTTGCGTTTCGCGATTCTATCGTCTAAACTATGTTCTAAACTTAACAGTGACCAACATCCCCCCTCACTGCTTCCCTGCAATCTGGCCTTAAAACTACCCCTATCCACAACCTATCCACAACTATAGAGAGTGCCTGTCACCCCATCCCCAAACCATACTAAAGATTGTGAGGGGGTGGACTCTCTTTTCCTTTGCCTACCACTATTACACATTTTGGTACATACATTTCAGCTTCATTACTTTTGATATAATGCTTGAAATCACTTAGCCGCACTCCAGCCGGTGTCTATGGTAGCGGTAGAGTTCTATTCTGCCTTCAAGTGTCCCTGCTGCAGACTCTGCAGCTCTGTTAAATCTAAGGCTGCAGCATCTTCGCTGTTCCTCTGGATTATTGTCGTTGAATAATTGCCTTTTTCGCTCGTCCAGACCCATTCGTCTTCTGGGGGTTTCTCCCTCCGTTGCTGAGAATTATTCCCCTTTGCCAGCGTCCACCCATCCAGTCAATCTGGCACTGATACCGGGGTGTCGAAAAACCAATCCCTTCCCTCTGACTTGATATGTGGTTTTGCTGGGAACAACATTGAGTACTTCAGCCCCCCATCACTAAGCAGTTTCTTAATTCCCAGAAAAGAGCGCATCTGCTTCTGGACATTTACTGTCAAGTCGGAAAAGAAGGTTATCTCACTATTTTCAAATTTACCTGGCGGGGCAGTATGGGCAGTCTGCAGAACAATGTCTCTGTCTCTGAAGTTAAAGAGTCTTGTCAACAGTGTTCTCGGGGATGCCCCTGGTTTTTGTCTTCCTCCCAGGATCCTATGTGCTATTTCAACCGAGAAGAAGTTGAATAGGCCTTTCGGTTGTAGATGTTCAGTGATTAGGCATTCGACGAAAAGGTCAGGGACTCCGAGTATTCTAACATTGTTACGATGTGACCTTTTTTCATAGTCATCTAGTTTACTTTCCATTATTCTGCTAGTGGCCTGTAGAGCCTTGATTTGTTGTTGCATTATTTTGGAGTCTTGGTGGAGGTCGGTGGCAGCCACTTCCATAGTTTTGACTTCGTCGCTCATCTTTTGGATGTCTGCTCTGATGAGCATTACCTCTGTCGTTATCGGATCCATTCTGTTTTTGAGCGACGTACGTACTGCAGTGATAGAGTGATAGCTTCCATAATATACTTTAATGTGGGGTCTTCCATCTCTGATCTTGTTCCCGCCGCTGTCAGTGATTTGGCTGCCGCTTCTGTGTCAACAGTCTTTAGCATTGCATATCTTTCAAGTTTCGTTTGGTCGGTGCCTTTAGTACCCTTACCCCCGGACATCCTCTTCATCGTTGATGCAATATGTAGTGGATGGGAGGAACCTTCCCGCTAGGTAGCGTCTAGGCCCACTGGGATACAGCCCGCCACCTGCCCTTGGAATATGACAACTGTTCTCCCAGGGGGGTCATAATTTGTTTGCAGTATTCAGTAGGTCCCTACTCGCCTCCACTGCCGTACTCTCGAAGCCCGAAGGTGTCCAGCAGTAGTGGAGTGGAGTAGTGGAGTAGTGGATGTGTATTGGAGCCTCGCTCGCTGCCCGACCTCTCTCAGAGTTGTGCCCTTTATCTTCAGGTAGGAGGAGGTCCCAAAGGCAGGGGCGCAGACTCCCAGCCCACGGTGCACCGGCTCTCCTGCCCTGCACCTGGATCGATATTTCCACAACCTCGAGGGTTCACCCATGTGTGGGCTGCAAGAGCTCTCAGTCCAAGTATAGTCCACACAAACTGCTTCTGGTGTGCGCTCTCTAGTCCCCTCTCCAGTACTGCTGCTAGGCCTCCCAGGCAAAATGGCATCTCGCCATCACCATTCTCAATCTCTGTTGCCCATGTCCGCTCTTCTCCCAGCCCGCTGACTCTCTCCCCGGCCCCTGCCATCTTAGGGCCACCGTTCGGTCACCGCATGCGATATGTGCAGTGGGTCCCGTCACTCACCTCAGCTCCTAGGGTCCGCTCTCCACATCTATCTCATCGCGTCCCTGTCCACAAATCGAGCCTGCGGCTTCAGAGCAGTATCAGGCCACAACACGTCTCTTCTGTGCAATCTGCTCGGTGGATGGACGTGCAGGTCCAAAGATCGCACCGTGAGTGCCCCTGGAGCAGTGACCTTCCATGCAGATGCATGTGGCAGATTTTTAAACTAATTAATTATTGGTAGGGGCTAGAGAGTTACGGAGCCTCTCTAGCACGCGTCCATCTTCTCCGACACGTAGCCACGCCCCCCATCTGTTCGAATTTTTGGTTTTATTCCACAAGCTTTAACATCCAGTTCCTTTAGGGGATACAAATTATAATGCCTCATAAGGGATAAAATATTTGGTATCCCCTATGTTTCTCAGGTTATAGCTTACCATGATTTAATTTTACATGGCCTTCTGTTGGATGGGTGAACACCATATTTTCCTGCCAAATAGCACCCTTTCCTCTGTTTTCCAACATCTTTTATTATAGGGATACAACATAATACGAGTCCTGCAATGATGTACTATGTAGTACCCCCTACTTTTCACGGGTTAGTTTTTAGCTCTTGATCATTTCAAGTTGCCTTTTATTTAATAGCAGACTTCAGTATGTTTAAAAAAAAATTATTTCATTCCACAAGCTTTCACATCGGATCCCGCTGGTATGTACTAAATATAATGCCTCATAATAGCTATATTATTTGGTATCCCCTATGTTTCTCGGGTTACATAGCTTTCTGTTGGCTGGATAAAGACAGTATTTTCCTGCCAAATAGCACACTTCCCTGTGCGTTCCACCTGTGGGGATATCACATATTACGGCTTCTGCAATGCTATAATATCTGATATCCCCTACTTTTCAAGGGTCAACTTTTAGCTACTGACCAATTCAAGCTACCTTTTAATTGATAGCAGACTACAGTATCTTTTCACATATTTGGTTTCATTCCACAAGCTTTCATATCCAGTTCCTTTGGGGGATACCAAATATAATGTCTCATATGCGCTATGTTATTTGGCATCCTCCATTTTTCTCGGGTTAGAGATTACCAGGATGCAATTTGGCATGGCCGTCTGTTGGCAGGGTGAACACATTATTCTCCTGCCAAAGAGCACCCTTCCTTGTTTTTCATCATCTTTTATCATGAGGATACCACATATTACAAGTCCTTCATTGCTGTAATATCTGACATACCAAGAGTTATCTTTCAGCTAGTGACAAATTCAAGTTGCCTTTTATTTCATAGCAGACTACAGCATCTATTCACATTTTTGATTTCAATCCACAAGCTTTCACATTGGGTTCTTTTGGGGGATACCCAGTATAATGCCTCACATGGGCTATAATATTTGGTATCCCCTATGTTTCTCAGGTTAGAGCAGGATTACATTTGATATGGCATTCTGTCGGCTTGGTGGACAAAGTATTTCCCTGCCAAACAGGACCCTTCCCTGTGTTTTCCATAATCGTTTAGTTTAGGGATATCACATATCATGGTTCTGGCTTGCTGTAGTATCTGGTATCTTCTACTTTCTAGGGGTTATCTTTTAGCCACTGACCAATTCAAGTTGCCTTTTATTTGATAGCAGACTAGAGTATATTTTCAAACATTTGGTTTAAATCCACAAGCTTTCACATCCAGTTCCTTTAAGGGATACCAAATATAATGTTGCATACTGGCATACGGGCTGTAAAATTTGGTATCCCCTATTTTTTTCAGGTTAGAGCACACCAGAATTAAGTTTGGCATGACCTTCTGTTGACTGGGTGAACACAGTATTTTCCTGCCAAATACCATACTTCCCTGTGTTTTCCAACATCTTCTACTGTGGGGATACCAGATATTATTGCTTCTGCATTGCTGTAATATCTGGGTTCCCCTACATTTCAAGGGTTACCTTTTAGCCACTGACAAACTAAAGTTGCCTCTTATTTGATAGCAGACTACATTTCATCAAGCTTTTACGTCTGGTTCCTTTTGGGGATACTAAATATAATGCGTCATTTGGGCTATAATATTTGTTGTCCCCCTATGCCTCTTGGGTTAGAGCTTACCAGTATTAAGTTTGACATGGCCTTCAGCTGGCTCGGAGAACACAGTATTTTGCTGCCAAATACTACCCTTTCCTGTGTTTTCTAACACCTTCAACTGTAGGGATAGGATACCCCATAAAACAGCTCCTGCATTGCTGTAATATCTAGTATTACCTATTTTTCTGGGGTTAACTTTTAGCAATTGAGCAATTCAAGTTGCCTTTTATTTGTTAGCAGACACCAATATCTTTTCACATTTTTTACATCATTCCACAAGATTTTACATCCAGTTTATTTTGGGGATACCAAATATAAGGCCTCGTATGGGCTATAATATTTGGTATCCGCCATGTTTCCAAGGTTCAAAGTGACCAGGATTAAATTTGACATAGTGTTATGTTGGCTGGGTGAACACAGAATGTCTATGCCATATAGCACCCTCCCATGTGTTTTCCAACATTGTTTATTATGGGAAACCAAATATGATGTCTCATGCGCTGCTGTAATATCTTGAATCCCCTACCTCTCATGGGTTACCCCTTAGCTTTTAACCAAATGAAGGTGCCTTTTATTTGTTAGTAGACTCCAGTATCTTTTCAAATGTTTTGTATCATTCCACAAGATTTAAAAACAGGTTCCTTTGGGGAATACCAAATATCATGCCTCATGCTGGCTATAATATTTGGTATCCCCTGTGTTTCTAGGGTTCAAACTAACCAGGATTCTATTTGACATGGTTTTATGTTGGCTGGGTGAACAAAGTATTTTTCTGCCAAATACTGGCACCCTTTCTTGTGTTTCACAACAGCTTTTACTATGGAGATACCAAATATGACGGCTCATGCATTACTGTAATGTCTTGTATCCCCTATTTTACATGAGTTACCATTTAGCCATTGACCAATTGAAGCAGCATTTTATTTGATAGCAGATTACAGTATCTTTTCATATTTTTTTCTATCATTCTGCAAGCATTGACCTCTGGTTCCTTTTGGGAATACTAAAAATATTGGCCCATATGAGCTATAATATTTGGTATCCTCTCTGGTTCAGTGGTTAAACTTTCCAGGATAAAACTTGACATAGCCGCATGTTGGTGTCGTGGACACAGTATTTTTCTGCCAAATCACAGTCTTCCTTGTGTTTTCCACTGTCTCTTTCTAAGGGGTTACCAACATTTATGTCTCATGCATTACCAAAGTATCTGGTATCCCCTATTTTTCAAGGGTTACCTTTTGCCGTTGACATGTTGAAATGGCACTTTTTTGACAGCAGTTTGCAGTATCTTTTAGCACTTTTGATAACATTCCACAAGTTTTCACTTCTCGTTTCTTTAGGGGATACTAAATATAATGTCTCATACAGGCTATAATATTAGTTTGAGGCTTAAAATGTGCCTGGATACAGTGGCCAGGGCATTATATTGGTGAGACTAACACAATACTCTTCTTCCAAATTGCACCCTTCCTTGTGTTTTTGACTGTATCCTTCTATGCAAAAACCAAAGGAAATGATGGACGGAGTGTTGAACATTGCAAGCACTCACCCCCAGTCAACTGATCTGAGTTTAATCCACCACCGTTCTTTAGCCCACTCCGCCACCCCAGTTCAGACATGGCCATATGCAAATCAGTCTGACCCTGTGCCTCATGGGAAAAGTCCAGCCCGAACTGCCAAGCCATGTCTTCCCTGGATGGGAAACAAGCTTCCTCGGACCGGTTTCTGGCATTTCAGCCGTCTTCAGCCAGGCTTGCTTGAATCCAGTGGCAAAGTGAGCAAGGGACTCACGTCTGAGCATACCCTGCCAACTTATGGCGAACAAAGCAAAAACCAAAGGAAATGATGGATGGAGTGTTGAACATTGCAAGCACCCACCCCCAGTCAACTGATCTGGGTTTAATCAATCACCGTTCTTTAGCCCACTCTGCCACCCCAGTTCAGACATGGCCATATGCAAATCAGTCTGACCCTGTGCCTTATGGGAACAGTCCAGCCCGAACTGCCAAGCCATGTCTTCCCTGAACCGGAAACAAGCTTCCTAGGACCGGTTTCTGGCATTTCAGCCGTCTTCACAGCGTGGTGTAATAATACAGAAACTAGTCACGAATATCAGAGGTATTGTTGAGCGTGTGTCCCAGCAGAGGTGTGAAGTTCAGTGATGTATGATTTGATGTATGGCGGCCTCAACATTTGTGCCAACACTCTCCCTGGTCTCTCCCCTTCCCCATAGCGCCTGGCTGTGTCGTATTTCCCCAGGTACAGTATCTCCCGGTCTGCGGTATCTCTGTATTCCGTCAGAAGGGCCAATCACTTTGCCTGATCTACCGGGTCCAGGGTCCCCGGGGGATTGGTGTCAAGTGTAGTGATGTCACGTTCAATGCGTGTCATCGTGTTGCGAAGGTCTCTGAGCACCCCCGCATCTTTAGAGATACAAACACCCCTAATAACCACCTTGAAACCCTCCCATAGCGTCACCCAGGTGCTCACGGAACCTGTGTTGATCTCAAAATAGTCTTCAATGGCTTCTCGTACTTCAGCTTTAAAGAGTTCGTCATGTAGGGCTCGACCAGGGAAGCACCATTGACGTTCATATCCCTCAGGTCATGGGAGTTTCAAGTGTAATACTGTCGGAGAGTGGTCAGAGTATGACCTAGGGAGCATCGTTAGCGAGGCAAACCAGTCCGTGAATTTAGGGGAGAGCAACCAATAGTCTATCCTGGTCAAAGTATTATGTTGGCCAGTGTATTCAGTCTGGGTAGGGTTTCGCTTCCACCATATATCTGTTAGTGTGTGCTTCTCGCAGAGTTCCCTCAGTGCTCGTCGTGCCCACGGCTTAGTGTCAGGTGCCTGTGAAGTGCTGTCGTGTTCAGGGTCAAGTAGTATGGTAAGGTCCCCTTCCAATAATAACTTGTGAGGCTCTAGTTTTGACAGGTGGGTACTCAGCGTGTGGAAGAACTCAGGGGAGTCTGTGGTCGGGGCATAGATGTTTACCAGTGAGACCCTGTGGCAACTTAGGGAGCCAGTGACAATAATGTATCTGCCCTCCAGGTCGCGAACTACGTCACTGAGACTAAAGGGGACTCTTTTGTGTATTAAAATGGCGGCGCCCCTAGCATAACTGCTGTAGTTGGGAAAAAACCTGTTCGCGCCCCAGCTGGCACCGAATTGCGCTGCATCTGTGGGGGGGAGATGTGTTTCCGGCAGGTAGGCTATGTCTGCCTTGTGTCGAAGCAGGTAGTGAATCACCTGTCGTCTTTTGCGGTTGTCATTAAGACCTCTGACATTCCACGAGATCAAGGAGAGGGCTGAGGGGCCATCAACATTGCCCAGGCGTGCCATCAGAAATGAGTGTACAATCTAACTTGACAGACCTGCGATGCATGTCTAACATTACTAGTGATAGTGGACAATGGTGCACACTATAAAAATTGAATCGTACAATCCAAACAACCCCCCCCCCCCACCCAGCCACCTTTCAACCCAAAGGCGGCAAACTCTCTGCAAATAAGCGAAAAAGAAGTACAAATCTACTTTAAGTATGACTGATATGGCCAAAGCATAGTACCCCAGTGTGAAGAATAACAAACTCAATGGATACACCATGGGGGGGTGGCAACGCCGGGTTGTGTACCAGCCAAATGACATAATAATGTAAAATTAATAACATTTTTCCAATAGAATACACTAGAATGAGGAAACCAAGCAAATGCGTCAACCAGTGCCTGAGTTGGAAAAGAGCTCTGCGCTAGCATCCGAGCCGCTATGTGGTGGGGACGGAAGGCTCGTTCCCGCGGATGATGGGTTGTTTTATTGTTTGTATATCTGACAAAATTCTTGAGCTTCAGCTGGAGTGTTGAATATGCAGGCCTTACCCCCTACATCTATTCTCAGTCTTGCTTGGTATAGCATGCCATATTTGAGGCCTAGGTTTCGCAGTGTGGCCTTCACTCCATTGAAATTATGACGGGCTTCCTGAACCATTAATGTAAAGTCTGAATAGAAGGACAATTTTGACCCCTGCCAGTCTAAGTCTCCACGTTCGCTAGCCAGCCTCAGCGTCGTATCACGGTCTCTGAAGATCATGAGGTGAGCTATTTTGGGCCTGGGAGGAAGACCAGGATTAGGTCTGGGGCCCAGCGACCTATGGGCCCTCTCCACTACGAATCCAGCAGTGAATGACTCTTTGCCAAAGAGGTCGGTAAGTAGATTTTCCACGAAAAGGTCCATGCGTCCGGTGGCTGTTGTCTCGGGAACTCCCAGAATGCGAACGTTGTTGCAGCGACTGCGGGCCTCCAAATCTTCATTTTTAATGGTGACTTCCTTGAGTATGCGTTCCGCTCCAGTCTTTTGAGGGACTGCGCAGTCCCATCCTCGATGTCGGAGATGCGAGCCTCCGCCACATCCAGCCGTCGATCGTAGACCTGGATTTTAGCCCCCAGCCCTGAAATGTTCTTGTCTAATAGGTCAAAGCGAGAGTCTAGGGCCCTGAACATTGCCCTCATTTCTTGCAGCATAGTAATGGAGGCCATCTCAGTGGACGTGGAGTGTCCCGGGACTTGTGTGTTGTCGGCCATTTCAGTAGAGTCTAGTGGCATTTTGTCGGCTACCTTCTCGAAGGGAAGGGTTCTCTGTTTCGGGTCTTTGCGGCCCATGCCGCCCTGGGGGCTCCAGGGACCGATGTAGCGCAAGGACTGTGTGCAAGGGGATGACTTGGAGATGGAAGCCAGTCGCAGTGGGTAATGCGTGTTGCGGAGCTCTAGGACTTCAGTTGCGTGGCTTATTCATGTATAGATCGGCTTGCATGAGGCAAATGGCGACAGGATTGTCCACTGAGCAAACTGCGCCTCCGTGCCCTCACCAGTACTGCTAGTGGTGTGACCCAAGAATTCGTTGATACTCCACACCAATATTGCTGACTGGAGTCCCAGAGTGTTTATCTTGGCCTTTAATGTGGACCGCAGCAATCGGGTTCCGGTGCAGTGCGCGCGTGTCTGGCTTCACAAATTGCAGCACTCAGGGTGTAACCTCTGTGTGCACTATTCTGGCGTGAGGCTGCGGGGCTCAGAAAAGGTCATGTCCGGTTGTAGAGCCGCGCGGGCCGCACTCCCTCTCAGGCGCGAGCGGCATTAGGGGTTGTCCCCATCTGTTGCGCTGTCGGTCCCCCCCCACCAGGACACTGCTCCACCGGCTCTCGCACCTCCAATTACGGCTTCAAGTGGGCCCTATCCTCGCGCACGATGCGTGCTCCTAGTGGGGGGGGAGGGGGCGTGAGCCCGGGAGCGCAGTCAGGCGAGTCCTGGATGAAGCCGGGTGAGGAGAGGGAGGGGCAGAGTCTGCGCTGAGTTGCGGTCACCCGCGACTCACCGCACCAGAGCCGGGCCGCCTCCTCCGCGTCTGCGAGGTATCAGGGCCTCCCATGCCGCCGCTCAATGAAGCTGTCAGGCCGTTCAGTCGCAGGATTGGCCCCGGTCTCACTCTGCGGGCCACATCGTCGCAATCCGGGCTGTTTTCGTGCCGGACTTCGGCTCCGCTTGCTCGGTGCGCTTTCCGTAGGTCAGCACTGTGGTTTTGGTGAAAGTTGCATTTCGCTTCTGTGGGGAAAATGTCGATATGCCGGTACTCCCTCCGGAGCTTCGCTACCAAGCGGCCATTTTAGCCGCCGGCTTGGCCACGTCCCCTAACCATTGACAAGTTAACATTGCCTTTTATTTCATATTATATTACAGTATCTTTTAGCACATTTGACATAATTTTACCAGCTTTCACTTCCTGTTCCTTTGTAAATGTAAATTCACACTGTAAGGGAATATATAAGGCCGACCTAATGGATTTGTTAGGGCATCAGCACATCAATACAACAGCCACACGTTGCAATATATATGATACAATATTTACAATATAGCACTATTGGAATTAATAGAAACCATATAATGATTCCAAAGCATTCAATACTAATTTCAACATTGCATTGTTTATCACCAAAACTGGTTATAAAGTATTTTCATTCAAAGTAACTAGCAACATGGGCGTTAGAGCCTTTTTTTTCAACTTTATACATGCCACAAAATGCAACCTTAGGACCAACCACAAAGGGTTCCTGCAACCCAGATGCAAAGAGCAAAAGTTCCAAATCTGGGGAAGCCTAACATCATAGGAGACCTCTCCTCAGGTCTAGGACATGAGGCCCAGCAGACTTAGAGTCAGGTCGAACATTTTTCACATAACACAACTCAGCAAGACAAGGGAGGGGGCAAATAAGCTCAATATTTCTGAAGATATGGAACATTTCAGCTCTCTCCTTGTGCTGGCGCACTCTCTGCTAGCTCCATCACGGGCACCCTTGCTCCCTAATTCAAGGGTATCTCTGTTATGGGCAATAGATTTTTTGTGAATGAAACTACACCTTCCTGCACAGAAAGAATCCTTAGAGGCATATTTCTCTTTCTTTGGGTGCTGCAGAAAATGGTTATCGGTTTCACAGCTAAGTAAACCTCCTACGATTGAGACTTTTAGGGTCTAGGACCAAGGTTCCTTAAGGTGTAGATAGCACTCAAGTTGCACCACCAGCGGCACTGGGGCGGCAAGGTGCAGAGTGCAAGTGCAGGCCACTTGGCTGTGGGAGCAAATCTCCTACAGTTGAGATCAGCACTGCAGGAGCCAACAATCAGCACAGGAGCTCCAACACCAGCGGCCTGGGTAGCCGGTTGCAGTGTGCCAAGGCAACGTCGGGGGCCCTGTGGATTTCATTGAGGATCTCCGGATCAGTGAAGATGCTGCAGGCTGGGGAAGGGAGGCTTCCTAGATGTGACAACCAGCTGAAGAGGTAAGTTGGGATCCTGGGGGATGCCTGGACACCATCGGTTGGGCCACCCATGGTGTGGGACGTCAGGTGCAGGGGTGTCTTTTGGCATCAGGCTGTTCTTACCAGCTCCAGTTGCGGGCGGGGGAACCCTTCAGGTTGAGGCTGCAGGCATTGGCTTAAAGCTTGAGGGAGGTCAGGGATCACCAGATACCAGGTCAGGATCACTGGGGAGATCTCCTTGTGGTGTTGGGACTCTCGGACTCGGGCCATGGCGTATGGCGCAAATTGGTTAAAAATCGCGGAGCCGCTGGGATCCCTATTCTGTAGGTGAGTCTTGGTTTAGCAAATCCGGTGCTCATGGGAGAAAGAGTCTTAAAGATGGTTGCAGGGCAGGTCCTCCAGGCTCTGGGGGCTGCTGGTTGCTGGACTCACAGGGGTTCTTGCTGTAGACAGGTCGAAGTCCGGACAGGTCGTTAGGGCTGGGGCCACAGCAGTAGGTGTCCTCTTCTTCCTGGGTCAGCACGGCTCTTTTGTCCTTCTTCTTTCTTCCTCAAGTCTGAGGAGGCAAGGTTCAGGGTTACTCCTAAATACTGAATTTAGGGGCGTTAAAGGGGTGTGCTGGTCGGGACCAATTGGTCCCTTCCTTGGGGTGTGTACACAACCTATTATGCCACTCTCCAGTGGGAGGGGGCATGAGCCTCTCCCTAATTGGCTGGGTCCCCTCATCTTCAACATAAAGGGGACTGAGATGTGTGCTTCACCTTTTCTCCCCCACTCTGAGGTGGAGTTGGCAAAGGTGGGCACATCTCTCCTCCCAGTTTGGTTTCCCCGCTGATTCTCCCACTCAAAGTGGGGGCATAACCAGTGGGAGCCAGTTGCTGGGGGCAGCAAAAGGCTGGACCGGCTTACAAAGGCAGCAGGCCTTTGAAGCTTCTCCTTCAAGGACCCAGCCCATCCTGGGGGAGGAGGCATGACACCCTTGCCCAGGATGGGCTTTGTTTCTGGACCCAGAGAGTGGAGGCCCTCTACCAAGGGGTCCAGAAATCTGTATGACGGTGGCAAATGGCAGGCAGCCATTCGAGAACCACAGCAGGGCTAGTCATTTTTCAGGGGGCATCACTAAAAGATGCCCTATGGGGGCATTTTACATTAAATCCCACACTGGCATCAGCGTGGGTTTAATGGGCTGAGAAGTTTGCTACCAAACTTCCCAGGTTTTCGTACAGCCATTATGGAGCTGTGGGTTTGTAATCACCAACTCCCAGATCATATACTCTTTATGGTTTTACTGCACTTACAATATCTATGAATGGACTTAGACACTGTAGAGGCACAGGGATCATGCCACATCTGAGGGATGGCTTACCTAGGCCTCAGACAGTGGGTTTCAGGCATGGCACCCAGGGATGTTTAAAGACAGAAAAGGAGTAGATAACGATGCACACAGTAAAATTAAGCCCAATGTATCAGAATGTACACAAACTTTAACGTATTTCCTGTGCACAAAGCTGGCAGAGTTCTACCCTTTCTATGCCACTAATAGATTAAAGAGACAAGAACAACTGCTCTGGATGCTGTGTTCACTTTAGTGCCCTAAGGCTACATGGTAAACTCTTTACTTTCTTTCAATAATAACAATGTATATTTCATACTAAACCATTGCTTTAGACTAAAAATGAAAAACGCAGTACAAAAACAAAGGTTGCTTGCAAATTTTTTATTTTTTCTTGCCTTCACAAGATTGTTTACAAATGTTGAGTCGTCACACTCATGAAGTCAGAAGGCAATCATGAAGTATCTCGTTCCTTTTCAAATTGAAACAACACCAAATGCATTTCGGGTCTGATGACCCTTCTTCAGGGGTCACTACAAACAAAAAAAGTATGATGATATTCAGTAAATATCTGCTTAATAGTTACTTTGACTCATCATCAGGAAAGAATAGTTTTGAATAGAAGGGTTAGTGATGTATGGAAAAGTTGGTGATCCACTTAGAAGGAAAAACACGTACGATAAGGATGTGAAACATGCTGGGTGGTTCAAGTGTCTCAAAATCTACCTTAAGGGGCATGCACCATGCCGACAACTCATGTGCTTGATATAGAAGAAACCAGTGATGTTAGAAAGACACAGAGAGTTTATGACTCGCCCGTGCCCTGTATGATCAAAGAAAGATCGAGCCCAGACTGGTTGTAGCTGTATATAGACAAAACATCTGGTTCCTAACATGATATAGCAGGAACAGCTAACAAAAAAGTTGCTGGAAGACTCTGAAAAATACAAAGACCTTGGTGATAGCCATAGGTCATAGCCCAAAAAATCAGAAAGTAAAAACACAGCGGCATAATCCTTACTGGTTTATGCCGAACTCAATTACACGTTGTTGAATAGAAGCTGGAGTGGCGTAGTACCTAAAAGGTATTGTGCGTGTGCAGTGAGCGGGTGACATACAGGTCGCTCAGAACCAAACTCAAAGCTTTTAAAAGTAAATAATATAGCTGCTCTTACCCGTCAAATGAATTGCATGAAGATTCAGCGTGTGGCAAACGTGGACTCGCTTACAGAGCTGGCTGTGGTAGCATGGAGTGTCCCGGTCAATCGAATGCGATGTGGGAAGACATACGTAAGACGCTAACGTGCATGCTTATGTGTACAAGAGTGTAGAAAGACTAACCAAGTGAAGAAAAATGAAAAAAGAATGATCTCTGTGTCCTTGATAATAAAAAAGAAGGGCTCTCTGTCAGCTTGAGTATTGTGTTTAAAAAAGTGAATATCCACGGAAACAGTTACGTATTACCAGTACTGCTTCAATATTTATTGGTGGCAAAACTAGTTCAAAAGTGATGATGAACGATGTATAATGAATATATAATCAGTATATACAACCACATATGTACCAGTTATACTGAGAACATCATGCAATGGACATACTATTCCACATGATATAATTGCTTAACACAATTTGTATATGAATTGCAGAAACAGTCCTGATTTGTAGTACATGTTCATCCCAGTGGTTATCCATTTGATGACTAGTTAACTCATAGTGCAATTCAGTCAGACATTTCCATGGTTGTTGCAATGTGTACAAAGTCTCATGAAACTTAAGACAAAGAAGGTTAGAAGGGTTGAGGTAAGCAATACCGCACCTCACAGCAAAATGTATTACACAAATGTGGTGCAAGGAACCTGGAGCACAACCCTTCTCTACTCCAAATTGAAAACAAGTTTTCAAATTAACACATTCATCCAATGATCCAGCACACACAGAATTATAATCATTATAGGCATTTTACTGAGAATCCGGCAAAAGAAATGATGCTTAATGTTATACTTGAAGCATATCTAGAAAGAGTGAAATTGAACATATAATCACTGCAATTGACAACAGAAGTTATAGTACAAATATTGTTTTTCTTCATCTTTTTAAAAGAAACGTCGTGGATAAGAGAAAGTCATAGCCAATGTGTTTCGTCCTTTCACTGACTTCTTCAGGGCCCAGAATTGTGTATCTCAAGTGTTTTGAACATTATTCCTTCAATCTATATAAGTGTTCTTATAAAACAGATCATTCTCCAATATTATGAGACAAAACGTGTTTCGTTCATAGTCCCTTCCAAAGGTGTAGATATTTGTCAAGCCAAGTTCTTCTGTATAGTAACAGAAGATTGGGTCCATGTGCCCAGATCACTTCACCGTCACTCACGTTGTCAGTCAGCAAAACCTAAATAGTGAACTAAGGTGCCATGTTGCATTGCAAGGGGAGACATGAAACAAAAAACATTGTATGATTACATCATGCAGATGGTGATCGAATAACCCAAAATATACAGAGAAACATAGCTATAATGTATAATATGTTAGTATGCTATTTAAAAGTGCACTTAACCATGGTTTAACAAAAAGAAGAAAATACTGGATTCTAAAGCTGATATACCCAACATAAATGAAAAAAGTATATAAAGAAGCCATTACATTTAACATGAGCTTTCATTGTCTTCTCCTTCACCTCCTCACCACTCTTTTCCTGCACTTATCTATACCTTCTAACCTCTCCTATAACTCAGTCATGTATACTCTTTCGACACTTTAAAGTGTCTTACCCTTTCTAAAGCTTTTTCTCATTTGTCCTGTGCTACCTTAACAAGGATGCCATAGGTCTTGGTGCAAGCAAAGAAATGGACCCTCTGACTACTGTTGTGGGGTAGGAAAACAGCATTGTCAGGGTTCACTGGGCCGGGTGTCACTGCACTTACTGCACCAGTGCATTTCTTTTCAGCCTCTAACCTCACCAGTAGTTGACTCTATGTATCCACTCTCTTTAATTTTATCTCATTTGCAGCTCTGTTACTGTTCATGATGGAGCAATCCCTATGCCCCTCACATCTTTGCAGCTTGCTTTCTCTCTCTTTCTCCTGCTTCATTACAGCCACCCCAAAAGTCAAGTGATCTGTCCCACCTCAAAGAATCTGATTCTGAGAGGTGGAAACCAACTTTTGAAAATGAGGTCTTCCTGCCATCTAACTAATCCAGAGCTCAAGAGTGAAATCGACAATAGTGAGTAAAAGACTGAGAGAGAGCAGCAAGGCTGTTTAGGCTACTATATGGAGATGAGAGTTGGGGACAGGAGCTCAATAATTAGTGTGGTGCATGACTTACCTTGAGACTGTCTTCACCTGCCACTGTTAACTAGATCAATAATAGAAATAAAGACATCCAATTTACGGTTAACCATAACAAAGATGAGATGAATTTCTTGGATTTACTGATACGACATGAAGCTGGTCACCTGTACACAACTCTGTACAAGAAGAAAACCGACAAAAATACCACACTTCACTTCTCCAGTTTCCATCAGAGAAACTTACGAGAAAATCTGCCCTTCAGTCAGTTTTTACGTATTAAACGTAATTGCATGAAGAAGGAAGACTATTTTGACAACGCCAACGCATTGATGGCGCAACTGGTTGAGAGACAGTACCCGAAGAAATTACTGAAGAGGGCGATGAAGAGGGCGTGGTACATTCCCAGGGAATCCCTACTGGTACCGAAAGAACGAGAAGACAACCTACCCCTGGTCTGCGTCACTACTTTTTCAGGACGCACAAACGAGATGAAGAAAATAGTTTGAAGAAATTGGTCAACTGTTAAATCTCTAGAACCATTAAGAAATCTTCCAATCTTTGCGCTCAAGAAAAATCGAAGCCTTATGGACAAATTAGTACATCCTAACACAGCAAAGAAAAGTAACATCAATCCAATTCGAACCATGCTATCTCTACCACCGATTAAGGGCCACCGGAAGTGTGGTAATTGTTCATCTTGCCAGAGCACCATAGAGGGTGATTTCTTTGTATATGGAAACAAATTCATAAAACATGAACCATTTACGAATTGTAACACTCATAACGTGATCTACTGCGCTCTCTGTCCATGCCCGTTGGCGTACATTGGCAAAACAACCCAAGCTGTTAAAACAAGAATGACCCAACACCGTTCCAGAATCAAGTGCAAGATTCTAACTGCACCGATGGTAACACATTGCATTGAACACCAACACAGCCCCAAAGATATCAAATGGACTGTCTTAAAGCGGGTCTATGGAGCCAACGTCGATAGTCTCCTTTCTAAGTTCGAGGCAAAAACCATTTTGTATCTGAATACAATCGACAATGGCTTGAACGAAATTAGTGAATTGAATCACTGGTCTTGAATTTGTCTCTTCCTAGTTCTTCTTTCTTTCCTCTCCGATGCATATCTGCACAATCCTCTGGATATTTAAGCACTATACACGGACTTAATATTCCTGTGTGACCCTGAACACAAGAGCAACCAATCCGTGTACCGCTCACGGACACACCATCCAATCTGAGAATGTGATCATTACCTTTTTATATGTGTGCTCTTGGCATTGAAAGTCTGCGCTAATACCAGCTGTGTACACAGTTTATATTGTCATTTGGATACAATTTATTATACTGTATATGGTTAGGTGGGCCTCTATCTCAGTAGCAGGATTGATGATAATCATTACATACGGGACAGTTAGGGATACTGGGACAATTAGACTTTTGAACAGATCAACAGAAGTCAAACAACCCTTTAAATAACTCCCTCTGGTTGTCATTCCCAGGGCTCTCCTTTCTGATTACAATTGTAAAATCTACCAATCCATTTTGCCATATGTACTATATTAGTACTATCAGCTTTTTAAGATTTCTGAAAATCATCCGACCCCACACCACTCTCCCCTTGAGAGTGAATAATTGTCCCAACATCCTCGAACACCCCCTCGCAAGTGTTTGAGTTGCACCATTCACCATGGGTCACGTTAGTCACTGATTCGACTATACAACTACGGGTGCGAGTCTAGGGAGATTAAAATGCTTTTTAGTTAACTTTATTGTCCCGCTAAGAACATTAGGCGAGACCACTAAGGTTTTAACAGTCATGTTGCTTTAAAAACCAGGCAACCTGCCCTTCAGAACGCCCCCTAGCTGATGCAGACTCGCCTCCCCATACGCCCTCGATCGAGTCCATACACGCAAGACCCGGAATTAGGAAAACCACTTCCGGAGCGTTTGCGCATATCATTAAAGCCAGTGCAGCAATAGGCTTCGCTACATTCTGCATGATTAACTGCCCCCGAGCTGTTTGGTGAACTGTCACGCAATCCATTTGCGAAAGCGAAGCCCCGCTCCACGGTTTTAGAGCTACCGCAACACACAAGAGCTTCGACCCCGGCTTAATTAGGTAAGACCGTATGTCGCTCGGTCACCTTTTCTGCATACCAGGCACTTATATAATATTCTGCACAGGTGTTCTTTCGCATGCTAGTCACACGATGTAGACCTGCAGCAGCCATAAAAATCGAGAGCCCGGACCCCGCTGAAGCATGCGAACACCTCACCCCCTTGGGAGAGGTCTCCGTTGGGCATCAAATTCATACTAAGTATTTGTTATAGGTGGAACATACTCTGTTCATTACAGAATATGCACCCCCAATGAATTTTGTAACACGAGGGCTAAATCTTTTGAACATAATATCACGCCCACCTTCCTGCCTAACCCGCGATATGACGCTTAGCTAACGTCTCATAATCCAGCACGGCCACTTGAATTCACTTGCGAACCAAGGATCGGTCGAAGCACTTTTAGTCACTATTAACCAACACAAGCCCGTTCGTTTATTGAGTACTCCATGCCAGCCATGACATGCTTCCAGCACATTAAAAACATATATTTCCGCAGGTGCCGGAAAGGCCACCCTTCATTGATTGGATGTTCTCCCCCGCTTTAGTCCAATAGCGCATGTGCCTGGAGTTATAAGAAGTTAGAACTTCTCCATCTGTAAGACATATCCACGGTAGGTACGAATAACCATGTTTTTAATTAGTGTATACACCTGTAAATATTTAAAATAAATTCCATTCGTGTTCCTACACAAGTAACACGGTTTTCCCCCCTCTCCCCCGCTTCTCTCCATCAGACATACCCAGTCCTCCGCACAAACATGTGTTTACCCTGATGAAGACCTTCCATAATAAGTGCCGTGTAGAAGGTCGAAACGCGTTGGTTTTTCGAGGAGGCAAGCCTTACAAAGAACCTTAAGGAACAAAACCGACGTCAAGTCTTTAAAAACATTTGCCAGACACTCAAGAATAGTGTCGAAAATCTGGTTTCTCAACCCTTGGAGGCTACCTCCCTCTGGCACTCTATAACACTGTTATTCTGTGAGGACAAAAGGAATAAGTCCCTGGTACATTATACGAAATGGGTAGGACTTCCCTCATATGCTGAATATTCTACATCCTGTTGTCCGAAAAAAGTAGAATTCAGAATTGGTTTTGCTTTTTCATGTAAACATTGTTGATGTACATGATTGTTTATCTGTCTATTTTGATTTCGTTGTTAAGTTTCCCCAAAGTGTCTTCGTTGTAATTTGAGTCAAAGTTGTACAGCACTGAACAGATCTTGATGTAAAACATGAAATGTAGTTTATGAAGATTACAAGTACGAAGTGGAAAATAAAAATCCACTCCAAGAAGTTGATTATTTGATTTATGGTGACAGAGGTATCATGTGTTGTTAATAATTCGCCTGCCACTATGCCATCAACACTTACCAGATACCCTAACAACACCAAACTGGATGAATGCCATCAAATGTCCATCTGCACAATCATTTACACATACATCCAAACAGGCACCAAGCACAAACAACAACCTGACCGGAATTGGTGTCAGAGAAATTAAGTGTGGGGTCGCAAAAGTTATGACAATAGTCTAGAAATCAGCCATGGCAAGGGGAAGCATTGTAGGTATCTGTTAGTGAAGAGCTTAGCCTAGTTAGTGGCAGCATGTTCGTGGGGCAACTCTTTCTTTCACATATAATGACCACGTCCAGGTTGTGAGATGCACCGCCGCACTGCGGACCTGCTACTGTTATAGTGACAGCGGCTTTTGGAGCAGGAGGTTGGGGACGGTGAAAGGATTGGGAACCATGTGTTTAAAATCACTGTGGAACTACTTTAAGGACTTCCAGTCCCAGAATGCTATTGTACTCACCTGAGCCCGTTTTTTAGATAAATAAAAGAGAAGATACGGGGAGCCATGTTTGCTGGTGATCTTTTGTATAGCACTCCTTTGATGAAGGGCGTTGGCCCGAAACGCATCGGAGCAGCGGTAACCACAAAACTGTCCCTGTACTTGTTAACCTCCTGTGAGTGCGTCTCAATCGTGGGGCAACTCTTTCTTTCACATATTACGGCCACGTCTAGGTCGTGAGATGCACCGCCGCACTGCAGACCTGCTACTGTTGTAGTGACAGCGGCTTTTGGAGCAGGAGGTTGGGGACGGTGAAAGGATTGGGAACCGTGTTTTTAAAATCACTGTGGGACTGAGACTCCAGCAGCCCACATGGGAACTACTTTAACGACTTCCAGTCCCAGAATGCTATTGTACTCACCTGAGCCCGTTTTTTACATAAATAAAAGGGAAGATACTGGGAGCCATGTTTTCTGGTGATCTTTGGTGTAGCACTCCTTTGATGAAGTGATGAAGGGCGTCGGCCCGAAACGCGTTGGAGCAGCGGTAACCACAAAGCTGTCCCTGTACTTGTTAACCTCCTGGGAGTGCGTCTCAATCGTGGGGCAACTCTTTCTTATATATATATATATATATATATATGCGTGGATCCGGCCGTAAAAAAAAAAAGACGAAGCGCGGGCTTCCACACTTCTTTAATAATTAGCCCCGGGGGGCCAAATCCCGGGGGCAAAAACCGTAAAATGTAATGGGGGGCCCAGGGGGGCCCCCCAGCCCCGGGGACCGCTACCCCCGGGGCTACAAAATAAATGGGTGGGGGGGCTGAATGCCCCCCCCAAGTCCTGGGGACCACCATCCCCCGGGGCTTTAATTATTGAGGGAGGGGGGCTGCGTGGCCCCCCTCCTGGAGACCTCGAGGACCCTGGGGACCGCCACCCCCCAGGGCCGGCTCCTGCAGTGTTCTAGGCTGCCCACCCCAGAACACTGTTGTTTCCCACCCTCCCATAGCAAACTTTGTTTGGATTTTGAAAGAGACAGCAGGGAAACCTGCTCTCTCTTTCAAAATCCAAACCATATTGCTTTTCCACACGGGGAGCTGCATGTCAGCAGCTCCCCATGTGGAAAGGCAATGCCGGCTCCTGAAGGATGCGGGGAGTCGGCTGGGACTGCGGGGGCTTTGAGGCTCCCCCCACAGTCCCCAACGTTTTTTTATAAGCCCCGGGGGATGGGGTACCCGGGGATAATAAAAATGAGTGATAGAAGCTATTTTTTTTTTTACTGTAAAATTAGGAGTCGCGCATCCTATCGCGTTGGGTGCACGATTTCTCTCACGTAGGGTGCGTGATTCCTAACGCGTTGGGTGCGCGACTCCAAAAAATAATTGAAAAAAAATAATAACAAAGTATTAAAAATATAGTTTAAAAAATATAAAATAAATTAAGAAAAAAATAGTGACATTTTAAAAAAAATATTGTTAAAAGAATTTCATTAAAAACATGTAATATTTATTAATTATTAAAAATATATGTAAAAAAAACTTTAAAAAATGGTGAAAGACAGTATAAAAAACATAAATAAAGGAATTTATACACTGAAAAATAAAGATTTAGAAATCCTATGAAATTCATTAAAAATCATAGGTTAGAGATAAGTTATAGATAGGAATTAGCATTTAAAAAACCTTTGAAATTCACTTAAAAAACCATAGGTTTCAGGCACGTTATAGTTAGGAATTAGCATTTAAAAACCTTAGAAATTCACTGAAAAAAACATAGGTTTCTGGGGCGTTATAGTTAGGAATTAGCATTTAAAAACCTTAGAAATTCACTGAAAAAAACATAGGTTTCTGGGGCGTTATAGTTAGCTGGACATTAACCTCGTACAAAACCATTGAAATTCCCCCATTATAAATAGCTCAGCTAACTATAACTTGCGCACTGCTGATGACGTCACATATTACATCACTCATGACATGGTCAGTGACATCACTGATGACATCACTGATGACATCTCAAATGCCATCATTGATGATGTCATCCATGTGATAATTTGATGCATCTTCTCACAACCTAATATAACCATTGATACACCCACTCTAAATTACATACTGCCATTCTCAAAACCATGGACACTCCAACACCAATCAGTACATACCCACTCACTGATTCTTAGGTCTACACACCCATCCACTCACTCACCCGTACAGTCACTCATACATATGGTCACTCAGTCAGGACTATCATATGCTCTCATACACCTATATAGACACTCACACACCGCCACTCATCCATAGAGGTACGCACACACCTACTCAGTCATGCAAATAATTAATCACCCTGCCATTTACTCACCTATACAGTTATACACACACTAGCTCAATTACTCATACAAATACTAGCACATTCTTACGCTCTTATACAATCAATGATACAAGCACACACTCATCCATACAGCCACTCTCACAATCACACACTCTCACTTATAGCCATTTCTGTACTCCAACACACATATTTACTGCCGTTCACATATGTATTAAATCACACATGTACTAATGAAATATAGATTCACTCACTAACACAACCATACACACAGTCACCCACCCATACAGTCCATCACAGATCTAGTCTTGAAACCATGCACCCAGTGAATCACCCACTCACATATCTATGCAGAGAGTCACACACACCCCACCCACACAAACACTCAGGCACCCATACAGATACTCAGATAACCAATCTATAACCCATATAGACAATCATGTAGCAATTTGCAAACCCATACAGCCACTTACACACCAGCAGAAAGACAGATACAGACATTCACACAGTTTAGTCATTAACCCATGCATTCAGTAAGATACTTTTAATCACTCACTTATAGAGTTAGTCATGCACCTACAAAATCATCCATTCACACACGTATACACCCACTCATTCTTCAATATGCCTTTCCCTATATATAATAAACATATTTAAACGTTATAGAAACACACAGACACTGGATGATGTCATCAGTGATGTCATCAGTGATGTCATTTGAGATGTCATCAGTGATGTCAGTGACCATGTCATCAGTGATGTAATATGTGACGTCATCAGCTGTGCATTGCGAGGGCGCGAGTTATAGTTTGTAGTGTGGGTTAACCACGCCCTATGTACAACGCTAAGTTAGCATAACCTCGATGGCTGTTAGAAAGCCAGCTTGCTGCATCTGCTGCTTTTGCACGCGACACTGTTGTTACATGTTATTCATTCGAGAACTGCTGACTCGACTTTGCTTCACATGAGAACCGTCTGTTGTTTAACATCTTTAACAGGGAGCTGTGACCTTGGTCTGTACACCGTGTAAGGAACGAGTCTGGGTCACTAGACGGGGCAGGTTGTTGTGTTCAGGTTGATCGTACCACTTCTTAGCCATAACATACATACAGCTGCCAATACCTGAAGGACGAGCCCTTAAATATTACAGAGCAGCATGTTTTCTGTTACATTCGAAACGAAGAGCTGTTGTAGGAGAGCCTAGCTGATCCTGTGATGTGATTCCACTAAGCTGATCTATAAGGTATGGGGTCCCCCATGCAAGCCTAAGAGACCTTCTATTAGTCTAATAATACCTTATTAGTTGCTAGAGAAAGGAGGGTGGTTGCTTTCCACTGTCATTATTATTATGATTGCTCCTTTCATTTTCTATGGTATTGTACCAATGCTGATGGTGCTGATTCTAACCATTTGTCTGCTTGTGTTAGCCAAAGTACTGCATCTTAGGACGCGAGGTTTATAAAATAAACTCATTAAACTTTACCGTGTCTTTGTTATTCTGTTGTGGACTGATATATAGCTACCAACGGGTATTTCGGATTCCCACCACTCCTGAGAGTATCTAAGTCCCTTGTTCTGGGTTGTCTATACATTGGGACCGCCGAGCTAAATCTCGGATAACAAATGGGACACTAAGCTAGTCGGATAGGGGTTCTTGGTTCTGAGGGGAGTTTCTGGTACACCACAATTCTCTGAGGTCCTGGTTTCCTACGCATAGTTCTGTGCATAAGCAGAATCCCTGCAACAAGTTAGCTGAGGTAACTGTAACGGGGGAATTTCAATGGTTTTGTACAAGGGAAATGTCCAGCTAACTATAACGTCCTTGAAACCAATGGTTTTTTCAGTGAATTTCTAAGGTTTTTAAATGCTAATTCCTAACTATAACGTGCCTGAAACCTATGGTTTTTTCAGTGAATGAATATATATATATATATATATATATATATATATATATATATATTCCAAAACTCAGGTTCTCACTTCCCAGGAACCTCTTTCAATAGAGCGCACTCAAGGCCATCAGCGTTTAGTAAGCCAGTTTCCATTTATTTTCGTCTCGACTGCATACAAGTAGACAAACGCGTTTCGGCGTGACCGCCTTCGTCAGTGTCTATTCAACAGTTACATGATGAGCTTTTTTTAAATAAAGTTTTCATACAATTCATAGAAATAGAAAATAACATTTTTAAATAAACATAGAAGAAGGTACAGTGATGCAGACACAGGTATCATTACTGCGGCGGTCATCTTTGAACGATCATTACATTTCATTCATGTCATGAATTCATTTCTTGGATATACCATGTATGTATTAGATATCACTTGTTTACATTTCATTGTGATTATTATTCATCAATTTTGAATTACCATTGTAGCAATCCATTGCCACTAAATCAATTGAAATTATTTTTTGACATTTTTGACCGCGTGTTTTTTAATTACGCCCTGTATGGGCTTACCTTCCAAGGAGTCTGCATTGTTTCATTGGTTGGACAATAAAAATCATTCTTGTTCATTCTACAAGATATTTCTCATTTTAAAGAAAAACGCTCCCCCTAGAATTTTCATTGGATACGGAGAACCTTCAGTTTAACCTATATGGACCCACATTTCCTCTTCATTATTGAGTCCTTTAGGTATTTTAGTTTGCAACTTGATGATATATTTTGATTCTAAGATACGTAATTTCTTCACCTGGTCTCCTCCCCTTTCAGATTTTGCAATCTGGTCTAGGCAGAAGAACCTGAAAAGATTGCTGTTGCTTTGGTGTTCCATTTCGAAATGACGGGCAACAGGATAATTATGATCCTTATTACTAATTGCCCTTAGATGTTCCAAAATTCTTTTTTTTGTGGGATGTATCGTACTTCCCACATATTGTTTCCCCCATGGACACACCAAACAGTAAACTGTATGATCCGAGTTGCAATTTAAAAGCTTAGAGATCGGGGTTCTCCCTGTTTTACCTGGTATTGCATAATCTTTCACTGGCTATTTTTGCAAGCTTTGCATTTCATGCAAGGAAAGAAACCCTTAACAGGTATAGGTTTCTTCTTCTTGGCTATGTAATGACTTTGAACCAAATGGTCTTTGAGGGAATATCCTCTCCTGTATGTTACTAGGGGGTTATCAGTTAGCACTTTACCCACTATAGTGTCAGATTTTAATATCCTCCAGTTTCTTCTGAGAATTTGAAATACCTCTGGTGATTTCTCAGTGAAATTGGTGATAATCCTGATTTTATCGTCTTTACTTTTTATCTTATCCACAAGTAAGACGTTTCTTTCAATGGAATTGCAATGGAGCTCAGCTTTGTTCAAAATTCCCTTGCAATACCCTCTTTTCTGAAATCTCACTTTGGCCTGACTGATCGCTTTGCTAAATTCTGGGGTCTTTGAACAGTTCCGTTTCATTCTCAGAAACTCCCCAAGGGGTATGTTGTTAACTACACTCCTCGGATGACAACTTCCTGCATGCAGGATTGTATTTCCTGCTGTAGGTTTACGATAAAGGGCAGTTTCTATGGTGTTCCCTTCAATATACACTCTGAGGTCAAGGTATACAACCTCCTTATTGCTGATGCAACTCGTAAATTGCAAGTTTTGATCATTAGCATTTAGAGCTTTGATAAAATCTTCTGCATCGCTCTGTGGACCACGCCACAGGACGAACAAATCATCAATGTACCGCGTCCACAGAGCGATGTTATCCATCCATTTTGCATTGGTACCGGTCCAGGCAACGTGCTCCTCCCACCAGCCCACGAACAGGTTCGCGTAGCTGGGGGCGAAGCACGTCCCCATCGCCGTACCTTGTTTCTGCAAGTAGAGTTGTTCAGAAAAAGTAAAAATGTTATTTGTTAAGCAAAACTCCGTCAGTTCCATCAGCATCTCATGCTTTCGATATTTTAGTGGTCTCCTTTCCAGAAAGAAGCTTATTGCCTCTAAGCCCTTAGTGTGATTAATGGATGTGTACAAGCTAACAATGTCCAAAGTTATCAATAGCATACCAGGTTCCCATGTAATTCCTTGTATGATACGCAAAAAATCCTTTGTGTCACGTAAGTAAGATGTTAAATCCCTCACCATAGGAGAAATAAAACAATCAATGTAAATTGAGGTATTCTCCAAGAGACTGTTCTTAGATGATACGATTGGTCGTCCAGGAGGCCAGGTTTTACTTTTATGCACTTTCGGCAAATGATAGAAAGTTGCCAATTCAGGGTGTTCACATTTCAAGAAGTTCCAATCATTCTGATCTAGAGTTCCTTCGTCCCTCCATTTTGTGATAAGATCATGGAAGTCCGAAATACTCTTGGTGTACTGTTGTTTGCTGATTGGAATATAATGCTCCAACTTCTTTAATTGGGATAATGCTTCATCTTCGTATTGTGTTTTCCTGAGGATAACTACATTCCCCCCTTTGTCAGAGGGCTTTATGATGATTGATTCATCTCTTTTTAATTCCTCAATAGTTTCCCATTGTCGTTTTGTTAAATTTCTTCTTTTGGCATTAAATTTATTTTTTTGAAGATTTTTTAATTCTTCGATGACCATATCCTGGAAAGTGTCAATCGCATCATATGCTGTCATTGGTATCGTTTTGGATTTGAATTGAAGATTACTTTTGCATGTTTTCTGTGGGATGCCACTTTCTTCCAATCTCTGAGTTATGGTAATTTCTTCTTGTTCATCCTCTAACTCATGAAGTAACACAATGTTGAAAGATCAGCTCCTGTTAAATCATCATGAGCCTCCGTTTCTGTAGTTGGTGGCAAGCTCTTTTTGGGATGTAGGAGGTGTAATTTCATCAATTTTACCTTTCTGATGAATTTGTAAATGTCAATACGTGTTTGCGTATAGTCAAATGCTGGTGTGGGGCAAAAGGTGAGTCCTAGTTGTAAAATATCCAATTCAGTATCTGTCAGGTTCCTGTCCGACAGGTTAATAACTGTTTGTTCCTTTAGTTCCATCGTCCCCCTCGTTTGCTGCGTGTCACTATTGGGGTAGAACGTTCCATTTCTGCTTTTTTTGCCCCTCCTCGTCTTCCTCCTCTTCCTCCTCGTGTCTCTGGTGGATGCGTTTGTTGGGCCGGTCTTTGTCTCAGGTCCCTCATGAGTTCGTACTCTTGAAAAAAATTTCAATGGTTTTGTACAAGGGAAATGTCCAGCTAACTATAACGTCCTTGAAACCAATGGTTTTTTCAGTGAATTTCTAAGGTTTTTAAATGCTAATTCCTAACTATAACGTGCCTGAAACCTATGGTTTTTTCAGTGAATGAATATATATATATATATATATATATATATATATATATATATATATATATATATATTACCTACTGGCGGTCGCCAGTAGGTAGTTATAGTTAGGACCACGTTTCCATAGGAAATCCGCAACATTCTATTTTGAATAACTTTGGCGCCGGTTGACGAATCCTCGCGAATTTTTCAAAATAGGTGGGGCGCTACGCTCCGCTCCTACCCTGAAAGTCTCGGGGGGATTCGTCAAGCGGGGGCTGAGATAAAAGGGGGGTCCCAAAACACGTTTTTCCCATGCATTTTTCCATAGGACCTTTAGACACAGCTACAGCCCGAACGGCTGAACAGAATTACTAGAAATTTGGCAGAGAGGTAGTCCTCAGGTCAAGGAAGTGCCTTTTGTAGGTTTGGTGTAAATCTGTTCAGTAGATTCTGAGAAAATAGCCTTTAAATCAATATATATATCTGAGCCAGCTTACGGTGCGCTTACGGTACGCTTACCGTACGCGTACGGTGGCGTGCGCGAGCGCGATTCTGATTGGCTCTTAGATCTTAGTAAACATTCGAATCGGCCGAAACCAGGAAGCGGCGGCCGCCATTTTCTCTCTCGCACTGAGAGTGATGTTTAAAATATAAAGCACAAAAACATGTAAAGGGGCTGTTTAGACAGCTCCCACACACATAGCCATGTTGAGGGAGTCCCCAAAGATCCCCCAAGGCCAAAAACGGAATTTTAATTTTTTCGGTAATTTCGGCGATTACGCTTATAATTAAAAAAAAAAAAAATATCCACACTCTCCCCACCCCGTGTGCAATTGGTGCCCGAAGGGCACCAATTGTGCATGGCTTAGTAGATATGAGATAAACTAAAAATTTTAAAAAAAAAATACTAAAAAAAAAAAATTATCCACACTCTCTCCACCCCGTGTGCAAATGGTGCCCAAAGGGCACCATTTGTGCATGGCTTATAACATATACGAAAAATTAAAATATTACCTTTCAAAACGAAGTGCATCATATGTCCTCCATGTGCGCACGGTGCGCGAAGCGCATCGTGCGTACATGGCCCATCTAGCGTAACGTGGGCCCGCGGTGCGCGTAGCGCACCGAGTGCCCACCGTGCGTGCACGGCACTAACTGCGTAAAGTGGGCGCACGGTGCGCGAAGCGCACCGTGCGTGCACGGAACGAACTGCGTTAAGTGGGCGCGCACGCCACGAATGGCGTAAAGTAACTTAGCATTTAAAAAACCGTACAAATTCACTGAAAAAACCATAGGTTTCACACACGTTATAGTTAGGAATTAGCATTTAAAAAACCTTGCAAAATCACTGAAAAAACCATAGGTTTCACACATGTTATAGTTAGCGGAAATTTTACTGATAAAAAACCAATGAAATTCCCCCGTTATAGTTAGTGCAGGCAACTATAACTCACGCGACCGCAATCTTCTGCTGATGACATATGTGTCTTTATGAAAAAAAAATATTTGTAATATATGTATAGCTAAAAATGTATGGAAGAAGACATGGGCAAATAAGTGTCTAAATACAGTATTAGCATCAGCAGAAGATTGCGGTCGCGTGAGTTATAGTTGCCTGCACTAACTATAACGGGGGAATTTCATTGGTTTTTTATCAGTAAAATTTCCGCTAACTATAACATGTGTGAAACCTATGGTTTTTTCAGTGAATATATAGATATATATCGCCACTCGACCACTTTGGTGCAAAGAAGTCCTAGGACACAGCGGGGTAAGTTTCAGGAGCCTTTTATTCACTGCAGTGTAACAGCATAATGCATTTCGGCGACTGCCTTCTTCAGATGCTGCAAACCGCCGAGTGATACCTTCTCCCACTTTTGAAACTCCTTAGGCCCTCCAATAGGTTGGAAGTCAGCTGATCCAGCTGTAGTTTTAGGCAGAGGCGGCATAATGTCCAACTACCTCCCCCATGATGCACCAGAAAAGAGTTCTCCGTGTGACAGCCGGATCTATATATACATATATATATATATATATATATATATATATATATATATATTATCTACTGGCGGTCGCCAGTAGATAGTTATACTTAGGACCGAGTTCCCATAGGAAATCTGAAAATTCTATTTTGAATAACTTTGGCGCCGGTTGACTTATCTTCGTGAAATTTTCAAAACTAATGGGGCGCTCCGCTCAGCTCCTTTCCTGAAAGTCTCGGGGTGATTCGTCAAGCGGGGGCTGAGAAAAAAGGGGGGGTCCCAAAATGCGTTTTCCCCATGCATTTTCCCATAGGACCTTTAGTCAAAGGTACAGCCCGAACGGCTGAACAGAATTACTTGAAATTTGGCAAAGAGGTAGTCCTCAGGTCAGGCATGTGCCTTTTGCATATATGGTGTCAATCTGTTCAGTAGTTCCTGAGAAAATTGCAGTTAAAAGTACATAAATATCTATATGCGCGCACGTGCGCGCACGGTGCTCGCACGGGGCGCGCACCAAATGTCCGCGAGCGTAATTCTGATTGGTGGTTAGTCGACATTCCAATCGGTCGAAATCAGGAAGTGGCGGACGCCATTTTGTGTGTGACAGTGAAAAAGAAAGGTGGAGAACGTGAAAAGGGGGCAGGGTAGAGAGTTCCTGACCCCTAGCCTTTGTCAGGGGGTCCCTGAAGGACCCCGAAGGGTGAAAAAAACATTTTATTTTTTTCAAAAAATCGCGGGGTGCGCGCACGGTGCACGCACCTCCCAGCCGCCATTTTGAGTTTTAGAGGCAGAAGAGAGCTAAAAACACAAGTGGACAACGTGAAAAGGGGGCCGGGTAGAGAGTCCCTGACCCCCTAGGCCTTCTCAGAGGGTCCCTAAAGGACCTTGTAAACCGTGAAAAACCCTTAAAAAAAAAAAACATTTTAAACTGTTTATAAGTTTATAGAAGATATTAACTATGCTGTTCAACTTTATCCAAATAAAAAAAAAAAGAGCGGAGCCATTCCATATTACAGGATACAGTCAATCTATAACTATATACATAGGTAGTTTATTGTAAAATAAATATATGAAAAATATAATAATACATACATAAATTAGCATTTAAAAAACCTTACAAATTCTCTAAAAAAACCGTAGGTATCACACACGTTATAGTTAGAAATTAGCATTTAGGAAACCTTGCAAATTCACTTAAAAAACCATAGGTTTCACACACGTTATAGTTAGGAATTAGCATTAAAAAACCTTGCAAATTCACTGAAAAAACCATAGGTTTCACACACATTATAGTTAGGAATTAGCATTTAAAAAACCTTGCAAATTCACTGAAAAAACCATAGGTTTCACACACGTTATAGTTCGAAATTAGCATTTAAAAAACCTTGCAAATTCACTTAAAAAACCATAGGTTTCAGACATGTTATAGTTAGGAATTAGCATTAAAAAACCTTGCAAATTCACTGAAAAAGCCATAGGTTTCACACACGTTATAGTTAGGAATTAGCATTTAAAAAACCTTGCAAATTCACTGAAAAAAACATAGGTTTCACACATGTTATAGTTAGCTGGACATTTCACTCGTACAAAACCATTGAAATTCCCCCGTTATAGTTAGTTCAGCTAACTATAACTCGCGCGACCGCAATCCACTGCTGATGACGTCACATATTACATCACTCATGACATGGTCAGTGACATCACTCATGACATCACTGATGACATCTCAAATGACATCACTGATGACATCTTTGTTGCTGAAATGCGTAAGGGAAATGAAGAAGTGTGCTGCTTAAATATCTCTGAGATTAAATGCTCTGCATCCAGAAACGGGAATTCAATCAGGAGCATTACCCACTCGCAGTCACCAGCCCATTGGGGATATGCTAGTATAGCGAAAACTGACGACTGCTTGAGGAAGGGAGTCGGAGGGAATGACATCCCCCTTTGACCATTTTGGAAAAACGAGCATTATTTCAAAGACGATCGGAAATGCAAAATGTGCACAAGATCAGAAAGCGCACAACCAGGAAAGTATTGCCACAACTTAAATGCAAGTACAAAGAATAATTCCAGCATATTGAGGAATACAGAGAATTAATTATGATTCCATGCAATACATGAAGCAGTACAATGCATTCTGGGACTAGTATTTTTAACTATTGGTCATGTGACTTTCAATACAAAAAGCGGACACAATGCACTTTGCACTTTTATAATTCTTCTCACCTGTGATCAAGGCTGTTGCTGAAACGCGTAAGGGAAATGAAGAAATGTGCTGCTTAAATATCTCTGAGATTAAATGCTCTGCATCCAGAAAAGGGCCTCTGTGTTTTTCCTGTCTTGACGTTGACGATTGATGGGCTGCTCCATGCCTGTTGTTGTAAAGAGGCCACCCTGTAGGGTCGGAGGTTCCGTGTGCTTGGAGACTTTTGCTTGGAATTCAATCAGGAGCATGACCCACTCGCAGTCACCAGCCCATTGG
Organism: Triturus cristatus; assembly: GCF_964204655.1. Classification (NCBI taxonomy): domain Eukaryota; kingdom Metazoa; phylum Chordata; class Amphibia; order Caudata; family Salamandridae; genus Triturus; species Triturus cristatus. The sequence goes on from NC_140582.1 coordinate 26,490,946, forward strand.
GGATATGCTAGTATAGCGAAAACTGACGACTGCTTGAGGAAGGGAGTCGGAGGGAATGACACCCCCCTTTGACCATTTTGGAAAAACGAGCATTATTTCAAAGATGATCTGAAATGCAAAATGTGCACAAAATCAGAAAGCGCACGACCAGGAAAGTATTGCCACAACTTAAATGCAAGTACAAAGAATAATTCCAGCATTTTGAGGAATACAGAGAATTAATTATGATTCCATGCAATACATGAAGCAGTACAATGCATTCTGGGACTAGTATTTTTAACTATTGGTCATGTGACTTTCAATACAAAAAGCGGACACAATGTACTTTGCACTTTTATAATTCTTCTCACCTGTGATCAAGGCTGTTGCTGAAACGCGTAAGGAAAATGAAGAAGTGTGCTGATTAAATATCTCTGAGATTAAATGCTCTGCATCCAGAAACGGGCCTCTGTGTTTTTCCTGTCTTGACGTTGACGATTGATGGGCTGCTCCATGCCTGTTGTTGTAAAGAGGCCACCCTGTAGGGTCGGAGGTTCCGTGTGCTTGTAGACTTTTGCTTGGAATTCAATCAGGAGCATGACCCACTCGCAGTCACCAGCCCATTGGGGATATGCTAGTATAGCGAAAACTGACGACTGCTTGAGGAAGGGAGTTGGAGGGAAGGACACCCCCCTTTGACCATTTTGGAAAAACGAGCATTATTTCAAAGACGATCTGAAATGCAAAATGTGCACAAGATCAGAAAGCGCACGACCAGGAAAGTATTGCCACAACTTAAATGCAAGTACAAATAATAATTCCAGCATTTTGAGGAATACAGAGAATTAATTATGATTCCATGCAATACATGAAGCAGTACAATGCATTCTGGGACTAGTATTTTTAACTATTGGTCATGTGACTTTCAATACAAAAAGCGGACACAATGCACTTTTCACTTTTATAATTCTTCTCACCTGTGATCAAGGCTGTTGCTGAAACACGTAAGGGAAATGAAGAAGTGTGCTGCTTAAATATCTCTGAGATTAAATGCTCTGCATCCAGAAACGGGCATATATATATATATATATATATATATATATATATATATATATATATATATATAAATCTACTGGCGGACCTATTTTCCATAGGAAATCCGCAACATTCTATTCCCAATAAATCTGGCGCCGGTTGATGAATCCATGCGAAATTTACCAAACTTGTGGCCAGCTCCGCTCTGCTCCTACCCTGAAAGTTTTGTGGTGATTCGTCAAGCGGGGGCTGAGAAGAAAGGGGGGTCCCAAAACACGTTTTCCCCATGCAATTTCCCATGGGATCTGTTGTCGCAGCTACAGCCCGAACCGCTGAACGGAATTACACCAAATTTGGCAAAGAGGTAGTCCTCAGTTCAGACTCATGCCTTTTGCATAAATGGTGTGAATCCGTTCAGTAGTTCCTGAGAAAATTAGAGTTAAAAGTACATAAATATCTATGGCCGGGGAGGATCCGCAGACCCTACCCGCACGGTATGCGCAACCTCCCCGAACCGAGCGCGCACCCTCCCGATCGCGTGCTGAATGCTAATTGGCTGTCGAGTGTCATTCTACATTCGAAACCAGGAACTGTTGGTGGCCATTTTCTGCCTCGGTAGAAGCGAGGCTGAAGAAACAAGGGGAATAAGTGTGTAAAACATATAACGGGTGCAGAGTGGAAATACTCTGACCCTCTAGAGGTGCTTAGGGGGTCCCAGAAGGACCCCCTGGGCCCCCCTTTTTTTATTTTTTTTAAACGGCAAAATGCGCGCACGATGCGCGCATCCTATTGCGTTGGATGCCGGGATTCTCTCGCAGTGGGTTCGCGGATCCAAGGAAAAAAAAAAGGAAATTGTTGGGAGATAAAGATTAAGGTTAAGTGTTTTGTTCTTGAGTGGCTCTAAAAAGAGCCGTTGTGTTCATTCAGAGTGTTTGGTACTTATAAGTAAGTACCTATACAGAGTCTAAAGTTGTTGAGGAAGACTCTGTTTCCTTCATCAGTAAAGTGTACTCCATCTCTCCTATACATCTCTTGCATATGAAAGCGCAGATTGTTATTGTAAATGGACCTCATTCTGTAGTCTCGGAGAAAAGCAGAAACAGATTTATTCACGTTTCCTAGCTTTCTCAATCTGTGGACAAAAATGATCGGACCAGTTCCATATCTGCCTTTGGCATATGTTAGAACACACAAAGGCAGTTTTAGGGAAAAGTGAAATCAGTTCTGCAAAGGTATCCTTCATAAGCATTTCCAGACCTACCCCAGTCAAAGTGCCAAGGTCATTGCCACCACAGTGCACTATTATTAGGTCAGGGTGTTGGATTTGCATGAAGGATTTCACCAATGGCATCAATTGGTGCCACTTTAACCCTCTCTGTCCAATCCATTTAATGTCTACATTTGGCAAACCTAGGTCTTTGTGAATGCCTTTGTTTTCTGCATACCTTTGGCTTCAGAAAATGTAGCTGTGTCCCACAATCCACACTCTAAGCATCTTGTAAGGAGGTCTGGATGCACTCAGATGGTCTCTGTAAATGAAATGGCAGTTTGGAAAGTAAGATGTTTCTAAAATGGTGGCTAAGATGCAGTTTTGAAAAAAGAAAATAAATGATTGGTTGTTTGACAACCTTCTACACTGAAAGTTAGGGTGTATATTTCTTTTTTTTAAACGCATGATTCTTATTGGTTAACAAAAACTGATTGTAATGAACATTATATATGATAAGCTGATATGTTGAGAAGTCAAGCACACTTGCTGTCTTGATTAGCAACATTGTGTGTGCTGAACTTGTGACCTGTGTGCTCAGTACAGTGTTCCATGACATGTTTCTATGGTAACGGGCAGAAGTCAGATTGGGGGAAGGGTTGAAGTTTATGTCATTTGGAAAGGGTTGAAATGTTTAACCAATAGAAATGTGTGTTTGCTTTTGAATTTATGTGGGAAGGAATGTGATTTGATGTTTACATGTATATGTGTGGAAAATGAGAGGGAAACTTTGCCATTCTTTAGTTCTGCTGACAGGTGCACAGTGCAGTTCTGTATATCTGAAAATCTGGTGTGTGACTGATATCTGGTGTGGGACTGATATACTTCTTAATCTACAAAACATCTTGAAAGGTGAGTTATTTAATTGTGAGGGGATGTATGTAGACTATTTTTATTTTTATCAGACTAATGTATTTCTTCTGCTAAAGTGTAGGGAGTACTTTTTTTCTCTCTACAATCTTATTGACAGTGTGTGTGCATGTAGAAACCATTCTGGGATAAGCATTTGTTTTTTCATGTGTTTGTAGACAGATAACTATGCAGTTTTTATATTTTGGTAGAATTAGAAACCAGTCATTGTTTATGAATTTGTGAAATGACTTATGTTTCTGCACTAAAATGTAGTACTCCTTGTAGATGAAGAAATGTGTTTTGGTATAGTGCAAGGAATAGTGTTGTTTGTCTAGAATCACACAGTGACTCTGTGTGCATTTGGGAACCACTTTGAGAGAAGCATTTGGTAAAATTATGTATTTTCTGACAGACAATTGTTTTTAAACCTGTCATGTTGTCAAGTTTTAGTAGCATTAGAAGCCAGTCTTTGCTTATGCGTTGATTAAATGAGTCAGGCTTTGATACAAAAGTGCACTCTTGAAATATGCACATTGTGTGCAGTTCCCTTACCACTTCCATAGTAGTAAATACGTTTTGGTAAACTCTTAGGGATAGGGGTTGTTGTCTAGAATCACCCTGTGAGTCTGTGTGCATTTGGGAACCACTGTGAGAGAAGCATTTGGTAACATTGTGTATTTTCTGACAGATAACTCTTTTAAAACGTGTCATGTTGTCAAGTTTTAGTAGTATTAGAATTCAGTCTTTGCTTATGCGTTGATTAAATGAGTCAGGCTTTGACACAAAAGTGCAGTCTTGAAATATGTACATTGTGTGCAGTTCCCTTACCACTTCCATAGTAGTGAATGAGTTTTGGTAAACTCCTAGGGATAGTGTTGTTTGTCTAGAATCACACTGTGAGTCTGTGTGCATTTGGGAACCACTGTGAGAGAAGTGTTTAGTAACATCGTCTATTTGCTGACAGATAACTATTTTAAAACCTGTCATGTTGTCAAGTTTTAGTAGCATTAGAAGCCAGTCTTTGCTTATGCTTTGATTAAATGAGTCAGGCTTTGACACAAAAGTGCAGTCCTGAAATATGTAGATTGTGTGCAGTTCTCTTACCACTTCCACTGTAGTGCATGAGTTTTGGTAAACTTCTAGGGATAGTGGTGCTTGTCTAGAATCACACTGTGAGTCTGTGTGCATTTGGGAACCACTGTGAGAGAAGCATTTGGTAACATCGTGTATTTGGGCGCAGATAACTGTTTTAAAACCTGTCATGTTGTCAAGTTTTAGTAGCATTAGAAGCCAGTCTTTGCTTATGCTTTGATTAAATGAGTCAGTCTTTGACACAAAAGTGCAGTCCCGAAATATGTAGATTGTGTGCAGTTCCCTTACCACGTCCACAGTAGTGAAGGAGTTTTGGTAAACTTCTAGGGATAGTGGTTGTTGTCTAGAATCACACTGTGAGTCTGTGTGCATTTGGGAACCACTGTGAGAGAAGCATTTGGTAACATCGTGTATTTGGTGGCAGATAACTGTTTTAAAACCTGTCATGTTGTCAAGTTTTAGTAGCATTAGAAGGCAGTCTTTGCTTATGCTTTGATTAAATGAGTCAGGCTTTGACACTAAGGTGCATTACCATGTACTATTCTCTTCACTGTGGCAGAACTGAAAATTTAAAAGTTGTACCCAGGCACTGTCCTAGAAGTAGTCTGATGATTTAGTCAGTTTCTAAGTACTTATGTTGTGAACCATTCATTACCAAATAGACTGCTTCAAATGTCTATGCAGTATGCATGTAGTGTTCTAACATACTATACACTTGTCTTTTACACCTTCAATTCCCTAGTCAGTATCCACACAATTCCAGGAAACACCCTGTCACTCCCTTTGCAGTCCTCTAGTGACCCATTCAGCACCATGTACTAATCCATTCACTGTGCCAAAACCCAAACACTTATAAATTCACCAAGACACTCTCTTTCCAGTACTCTAATGATTCAGTCACTGCCTAAGTATTCATGCACTGAGCCAGGCCTTAGCACATGGACTTCTTCAAACCCCTATCCACTATGCATGCAGTCTTCTAACCACCTAGACACTTGTCTTTCACACTTTCAATTCCCTAGTCAGTATCCATACAGTCCAGCAAACATCCTGTCACTCCCTTTGCACTCTTCTAGTGACCCATTCAGTACCAAGTACTAATCCATTCCCTGCGCCAACAGCCTACCACTTATAAATTCACCCAGGCAGTCTTTTTGCTGTACTCTAATCATTCAGTCAGTACTCAAGTACTCATGCAGTGAGCCAGGCCTTATCACATAGACTGCTTCAAACGCCTATTGACTATGCATGTAGTCCTCTAACCACCTACACAGTTGTTTTTCACACCTTCAATTCCCTAGTCAGTATCCATACACTTCCAGGAAACACCCTGTCACTCCCTTTGCAGTCCTCCAGTGACCCATTCAGCACCATGTACTAATCCATTCACTGTGCCAAAACCCAAACACTTATAAATTCACCAAGACACTCTCTTTGCAGTACTCTAATCATTCAGTCAGTGCCTAAGTATTCATGCACTGAGCCAGGCCTTAGCACATGGACTGTTTCAAACCCCTATTCACTATGCATGCACTCTTCTAACCACCTAGACACTTGTCTTTCAGACTTTCAATTCCCTAGTCAGTATCTATACCGTCCAGCAAACATCCTGTGACTCCCTTTGCACTCCTCTAGTGACCCATTCAGTACTAAGTACTAATCCATTCCCTGCGCCAAAAGCCTACCACTTATAAATTCACCCAGGCACTCTCCTTGCTGTAGTCTAATCATTCAGTCAGTACCCAAGTCCTTATGCAGTGAGCCAGGCCTTAGCACATGGACTGCTTTAAATGCCTATCCAGTATGCATTCAGTCCTCTAATCAGCTACACAGTTGTCTTTCACACCTTCAATTCCCCAGTTAGTATTCATACACTTCTAGCAAACACCCTGTTACTCACCCAGTGTGTCTCCTTATAGTACTGTAATCATTCAGTCAGTTAGCATGAAGTCTTTTAGTGAGGTAGGCTTTAGGGCATGAACTGCTTCAAAGTAGTATGCACTATGCATGTAGTGTTTTAACCATCGTCACACTTGTGGTTCAGGGCTATAGTTTCTTAGTCAGTTTTTATATAAAATGTGTTTGTACAGTAATGGAATAGTGTAAATTCGAAAGTTATTAATATACATTTATTTGTGATTCTTTTTTACAGATACTGTTTTTCAACGTTAAAATAGAGAAATTATGCCAGAAAAAAAACGAAAAAGACAAGAACAGAGACAGGAGGATTATTTGAAGAAACATCAACCACAAGTATTGAATGAACAAGATAATGTGGCTAAAAGCAAGAAATCTTCTGGTAAGATCACGAAGTAATTTATTCAAAATGTTTGTAGGAGCAAACAGAATGTAGATAATGCTGGAACTTCTGAGAATTTTTCAAGTAAGAAAAAAATTCTAAATAAGAGGAAAAGTAAAAAGGCAAATGTTCAGTCTAAGGAGATAAAGTATGGTAAAAGAAGGCAAAATCAGTATAAGGAATTACGTAAAAAAATATTTTACAAGAGAGTAGTGCATAATTTAGTGAAAGATGTGAAGAAATATAAAAAGAGAGCTTTATTTTATAAAAAGAAGAAGCATATTGAAAGCATTGTGGAAAAGGCTTTTGAAGTAAAAAGGAAACTGTTTATTTTAGTGTTTAACAGAATTCGATCACTAGATAAACCAATATATGTAATGAAGGCCAAAAGTAGGAGGAAAAGAGTTATTAATAACAAAAAAATGTTGATTTTTTTGGGGAGAATGGAAACACAGTTCTAGTTCAGAGCCTTTTTTTAATGAAGAGCGTTATTCACTGAGCAAAAACGTATTGTATGCAGTTGACACCAGTGGTAGAGGTTATGAGGTTAGTGACGGTTGTCCAATGGAGAAAGAGAAAATGGTTGAAAGAAATGCAGAAGAAGTGATAGCTGATGAAGTTTTAGGGAGACGTGCTTCAAACCCTGTGTACACTTGGGACTGCAGTAGTGTTTGCAGTGTACGACAGGAATCTATTGAAAAATGATGTAGTTGTTTACGAGCCTATACTAAAAAAGTGTACTACAAAAGATTAAGCTGTTGCAAGGACTAGACCCTTGCAGAGTGAGAAAACATAGTGGTTTGTAAGGTCATTCTCTGGCTTGTCTTTCTAGGAAAGTTTGTCAAAGTGTTTTTCACCATTTCAGAATGCTGACAGTACATCATACTCAAATGCGGAAGTTAGTGAGAAGGTTGTATTATGCAAAAATTCCAGCACAAAACTTAAGTGAGTTGAACAGTGCTCTTTTGCGTGGGTCAGTATCAGATGTGAAGCAGGTCTGTGAGGATATTGAGTTTTGTTACTTTGGGCCTCAGCAAGAGAGTGAAGAAACTGACACATTAGTAGAACAAAATGTTGAAGACAATGTAGAACCAGTAATTACAGAAAAATTTGAGGACGAAATCACAAAGTTTAAGTAATTTCAGGTGAAAGACCAAATGTTTCTTGTATTTGTTGTCGGCGAAGTCACTATAAAAATCAGACTAGGGGTGTCAATCTGTATTTTAAAAGTGAAATAGAAGATAATGATAAGTAGATGGAATTTGCAACTTATTTGTTGGTAGAGGATTGTTTTGATTTGGGATGTGAGCAGCGTATTTGCAAATATTGTTATAACAAATTAGATGAGAATAAAATGCCTGCTAGAGCTGTTCATAATAATCTAGAGTTGGTTGCTATTCCTCCAGAGCTGATAGATTTAAATACGTATGAGTCTATTCTCATACAATGTGTTCACCCGTTTCAGGCTATTGTTCGTATGGAGCCCAAAACAAGTAAATTACCTCCATCAGCGTTGCAAAGAGGATTGAAAGGAAGAGTTGTGTATTTACCATTAGATTTAAGGAAAAATATTGAAACTATTGGTGTAGATCATGCAGAAAATGAGCCACTAGTCACTCTAGTTAATGGTGTTCCTACTAAGAATAAGAAAATCTGGCAAGAGTTAGTGGATTTTAGAAAAGTGCAAAAGGCATCATTGTATCTATTAAAAAATAATGAATACTATAGAAATGTGTTTGTTGGAGAAGAAGAAATAGATTTAGCAGAAGATACTGAAACATTAAGTGGACACATTGAAAAAGTGGACATGTCCAGATGTGAAGAGATCTATGAACATTACAGTGTACATCCACTTCATTCCAAAGAGGTGATGGGGAATATGATTGAGTTGTTTCAAATGAAAAAAGCAACAAGAAGTCCCATGAGTGTATGGGAAGAGAGCTTGGAAGCTCATTGTTTCCCGTAGTTGTTTCCAACAGGAAAAGGTGGACGATATGATGAACGTCCTGTGCAGATTCCTGCATCTGAATATCGGACTACAAGATTATATGCAGAAGATCCAAGATTTCGTCAATGTATCCCTTATATGTTTCATCTTCTGTTTGAAAGTGACTTGCCTGGACTTTCATATGCAGTAAATCACATTTTAAAAACTGGAATGCATCTTCAAAATGTAACTGCAAAGGATTTTATGGATAAAGTGCATCAGAGAGATGATCATTTAGAATCTCAGTTGATTAATCTGATGGCATGTCAGCGTGGGACTAATGAATATTGGTACCGTCGACATGGAGAACTGAAATGTATGCTACGGACCTTGGGAACTCCTACATGGTTCGTTACACTAAGCTGTGCTGAGTATGCTTGGGATGATTTACTTGAATTTCTTCGAGTTGCAAATTCCAATATAAAAAATATTGAATACAAGACACCTGGAGAATTGTGCTCTTTGGATCCTGTCAATGTATGCAGATATTTCAATCATAGATTTGAAGCTATGATGTCTTTCATCTGCAATAAAAAGAATCCTCCTCTTGGAGAAGTTGTGGATTTCTTTTGGAGAAAGGAGTATCAAGCAAGAGGTGATCCTCATATACATATGTTGTTATGGGTCAAGGACGCCCCCAAATTTGGAACAGATTCAGATGAAACTGTTTTGTCTTTCATTGAAGATTATGCTACATGTACTCTATCCAATAGCAGAGAAGACAAAAACTTAAAACAACAAGTCTTACGATTTCAAAGCCACAGGTGTGGCAAATACTGTCGACGAAAGTACAAGTCAAAGGATAATTTATTTACCAAATGTCGTTTTGGATTTCCACGTCCTGTATTATCCAAAGGAAGAGTGAACAGTTTTATGTCAGCTGTACGACATACCATCACAAAAAAGTCTCCGAAAAACACCTACAACTTAAGAAGAAGCGAAGAATCAAAATACATAAATGACTACAATCCAGTTATTTTATCCATGTGGAACGCTAACATGGATATTCAGTATGTTGCGGACAATTCCATTGCTGTTGCTCGATATGTAATGTCTTACATTACTAAATCAGAAAAGACTGAATTGAAAGAAATGTGGGAAGAGATTTCTCATGAGAAGACTCTAAGTAAGAAATTATACAGTTTCAGTTTGTTATCGCATCATGAAATTGGAGCATATGAATGTTCAGATAGGTTATCATCTGCAAGTCTATATTCCAAAAGTAGAAGAATCATTTGGGTGAGTCTAGGTCTTGCAGGAATGCGAAATCGAGTACTGAGATCTGTTCAAGAAATTGAATATTTAGCATAAAATGACCCTGAAAGTACAGATATTTTGAAAACCAATATGTTGGACACATACTATCCAAATAGAAGTCATCATCTTGAGAACATGTGTCTCTATGAAGTGCTGCAAAACTACACTTTTAAACGGAATACTACAGAGAACATCAACGATGGAAAATATGCAGTGATTGGTTCCGAAGGATGTCTGGTGAAACAAAGGAATGGAAATTTAATTAATCACAGAAAACTGAGTTGCGACACTGCTGACAAAAGGGAATTTTACTATTTAGCCCTTTTGCAAATGTTCAAACCATGGCGTTCAGAACTGGAATTACTTGGAGATTTTCCCAGCTTTGAAGATTCATTTAATGCTTCTAAAGATAGCATATATGTAGTGCTTTCGCAAATTATGTCAAAATGTTGAATGATGAAATTGATCAAGAAGCTATAATTGCAGCTGAGATTGCTAGAGATAGTTCTCAAGACAGTCAAAGTTCTGCTGCACTGAGTCAAGATCCACTAGGACAACCAATTGTTGAAAATGAAGCAGCGATTGCAATGAATGAGGTGGAAACAGCAATGAATCAAGCACAAGAAGATGCAATACAGTTAGGAAACTTGGAAGAGCAACTAAATGTTGAACAGAAACAAATATATCAGCAAGTAAAGAGCAGATTGACCATGGATTATGTGGTATTCTTAGTATTAGTGTGTTCTTAGTAAGCCTAGAATATAGAACTTAGAATATGGTAAGGTTGCCTAGAGATATTTAGAACACTGAATGATGTGCAGAGGATATTCAAATAGGAGAGAAGCTGTTACTCTTGATGCTGTTGGATGAGGTTTCTTCATTTGCTTGTACCTAATAAAACCTCAATGAACTACTTCTGATCTTCGTGTACTTGATGAAGAGGCTACACCTCCACATTTTGGCGACGAGGATGGGATCTTTAGTAAGATGTCTTGGAACATGATACTAGGGTAACAGATGTTCTACAGAAATTGCAATCAGCTGGTTTAACACTTTGTGGAGACAAATGTAACTTTAATGTAAAAGAAATAGAATATCTAGGACATTTGGTCTCAAAAGATGGTATCAAACCAAAACCTTCTCTAGTGAACTACATCTTAAATCTAAGATCCCCTGCTAACAAAGACGAGCTGGTAAAATTCTTTGGCATGGCTGAATTTTACCATAAATTTGTACCAAATTTTGCTGAAAAAACTGTCTCACTCCATACCCTTATGAAGAAAGGTAATGAATTCTAATGGTGTAAAAATGTGAAGAAGAATTCAATTGTATAAAAAATGATTTACATAATGCTCATAGTTTAGACAGTTTTGATCCTTCTAAAATGTCGTTTCTCTTAACTGATGCCAGTGCAACCGGCATTGGAGCTGTATTGAAACAAAAGGTAAATGGAAAAGATAACACTATACTTTTCATTTCCAGACCATTAAGAGGGGCAGAAATACAGTACTCTGTGATTGAGACAGAGGCTTTAGCAGTTTTTTGGGCCATACGGAAATTAAGGACATTTTTGTGGGGGAAGGAGTTTAAGGTTTTCACAGATCATAAACCCCTTAAGGAAGTTTACTCCAATAAGTGTATAGATTTTGTTTCACACAGAATTAGAAAATGGGCTGTGGCTCTACAAGAGTTTGAGTTTGAAATTTTCCATGTTCCAGGCTCAAACAATATCCTTGCAGACTGCCTTTCGAGACTGGGAGATAAGAACGATGAAGAGGTCAATGATACTGACCTGTTTGGTGGAGAGAGTTTTGATGAAGAAATCAATGTATGTTTAGTTAGTGAGGGAGTGATCACAGAAGATGAATGGAGAGAAAATCTTACTAAAGATTCCATTTTACAAAAAGTAATTCATATGGTCAACAATGGTTGGTGTCACAAAAATGTGTGTGATGAAACCGTGAAAGGTTTCTTTCATGTAAAAGATGAAATGGCTGTTTTGGATAACCTTCTCTTACGTGGCAGTAAACTAGTACCTTCTAACCCTTTAAGAGATAAACTGGTGAGTAATGCACACTCTTCACACATGGGAATTGCAAAAACAAAGGAAAGGCTAAGAGAAGCATACTGGTGGCCTGCTATGGACACGCATGTAGAAAGGGCAGTACGTGATTGTGTTAATTGTTGCAACTGTGACAAATCATTAAAATGCAGGACTCAACCTATGGTTATTAGGCAGCAGACTGCTGGACCTTGGTCTGACATCTCCATTGATATCTTAGGACCAATAAAATTAAAATCACAAGATCAATACATTATAGTATGCATTGACTTGTATTCTAGATGGCCAGAATTCAAAATTGTTAATTCTATTGAATCTGGTATTGTAATAAAAATTTTAAGTGAACTATTTGAACATGAAGGATATCCAAAGAAAATCCTGTCAGATAATGGAGTACAATTCATATCTAATAGCATGCAATCTTTCCTAAAAGAGAGGGGAATTACACACAATAGAGCTGCGCTCTATCATCCACAAAGTAATGGTGTTGTGGAGAGGTTCATAAAAGTAATTAAAGAAACAATTCAGCAAGCTCGGTCTTGTGGTGACTCTTGGGAACTTGCAATAAAAAAAAAGTAAGGGAATATAGGTTTTCACCTCACTCTTCCACAGGTGTCAGTCCCTTTCGTTTGTTTAAAGGGAGAATAGAAAATGCTTCTTTGCTTCCGTGTTGGGTTAGTGACAAAAGATTTTTGGCAGGTAACAACACTGATCCCGTACCTGACTGGAAAGAAAAGGAAAAGAAGAAAATGCTTGAACGTAAATCTCACTATGATGTGAGAAAAGCTGTTAAGAAAACGATTGTACATGTAGGTGATTGGGTAAAGATGAAATCTAGTTGTAATTCTAAATTTAGTAAACCTTTTCAAATTAATAAATTATTTGATAACGCCATTAAAACCAGTGATCACAAAATCTGGAATCTTAGCAGGGTTGCTGTTTTGCCTTCCAACATCTCTAAAGAAGGACATATTACAAGTAAATTTGATGAAGAAATTGTGCCTAACTCTGTTTTACCGAAAGATGTTGTTTGTAATAGACCAAAACGTGTAAAAAAGATTCCTCTTCATCTACATGATTGTGTACCTTAGTTTTTCTGTATCTTTTATTACTTTGTATTCTTTAATGTGTTTATTCGGGGGGAGATGATGTGGTATTCTTAGTATTAGTGTGTTCTTAGTAAGCCTAGAATATAGAACTTAGAATATGGTAAGGTTGCCTAGAGATGTTTAGAACACTGAATGATGTGCAGAGGATATTCAAATAGGAGAGAAGCTGTTACTCTTGATGCTGTTGGATGAGGTTTCTTCATTTGCTTGTACCTAATAAAACCTCAATGAACTACTTCTGATCTTCGTTTACTTAATGAAGAGGCTACACCTTCACAGATTACTTCATGAAAAGAGAGGGTGCTCATGTACATCATTTCAACCTATCCGAATGTATGTGAGTGGTCAAGCTGGAACAGGAAAACGTTTCTTAATTAAAGTAATTACAAGTTATCTGCAAAAAACAACTGAGTCGCATTTGTCTTGTGTTGTCACTGCTCCAACTGGGTTGGCAGCACATAACATTAAAGGAATTACTTTACATCATTTACTAATGCTACCAGTAGAGCATGAGAACAAATTGGAATACCACAAGCTATCTGGAGAAGCTTGTTGTGAAGTTTCAAGAGTCCTGAAGAAAATTAAACTTCTCATTATTGATGAGGTGAGCATGGTTTCAAACTTGATGCTTGCCTTTGTGCATTTAAGAATGCAGCAAATTCTTAAAACAGAGTATGACGTGTTATTTGGAGGAAAACACGTCATAGTTTTTGGAGATCTACTGCAACTGACTCCGGTAAAAGGACAACCGGTATTTAAAACACTTGCTCATTAAGATACCAGAAAGTCTCTTGGCAGTGTTGGTAATGTGAACATTTGGAGTAATTTTGAATACAAAGAACTGACAACAAATATGCGACAGGCAAAGATGCTGAATATGGAAGTATTCTTCAAGATATAAGAATTGGAATTCTTTCAAAACAAGGGAAAGAAGCTTTGGAGAGTCGATTACTTTGCAATGTCTTTCCAAATGAAAATGCAGTTCCTGCAAAAGTGTACGTGGAATTTGCTAAAAATAAGTCAGTGATTTGCTTAATGCCAACACTGCATGAGTGTTCAATATTCAACGAAGAATTATTAAAACTGGAAAATGAAGAAATTGTAAAAATGGAAGCCATTGATAAAATACTGCATGAAGGAATCACTATTATTTTGACGGGTAAGTTGAGATTAAAACTGGATTGTTTAGAAAAAAAATATCTAAAACTGCTGGTTTAGAAAAGACACTATATGCGTGTGTAAACTGTCGGGTAATTTTAAGGCGTTATTTGGATGTAGAGAAATGTATAGTTAATGGTGCAATGGGCAAAGTGGTGGATTTTGTGAATTATCAGAAAAAAGAAGAAATTGAATTTTTAAAAATTAAATTTGATAAGATTGAAGAAGTTAAAGAAATTGGTCGTTGTTCAGTTAGTTTTTTGCTTGTTAAAGATTTATATGTCCGTAGGAAACAATTTCCATTTTCTCTGGCATATGCAGGTCTTAACTCTTACTCTGGCCTAATAGCTAAGGTCTTAACTCTTACTCTGGCCTAATAGCTAAGGTCTTAACTCTTACTCTGGCCTAATAGCTAAGGTCTTAGACTCGTACTATGGCCTACAGGTTAAGGTCTTAACTCTATTCATAAATCTCAAGGATTAAGTGTAGACAGTGCATTGGTGAACATTGGATCTACCGTATTTAAAGAGGGTATGGCATATATTGCTTTGTCGCGAGTCAGAACATTATCTGGTTTGTTTTTGATTGATTTTGATGAGACAAAGGTTACTGCAGATGAAAACTCTGTAAAAGAGTATAATAGGTTAAGAAGGGTGTATGCTCCAAATTTAGGTCAATATCCTGTATTTGAAAAGCGTGTGGTTGGTCGAAAAAGAAGGTTAGAGAATATCTGTTCTGAAGGTGTCAAGAAAAGAAAAGAACAAGATAATGTTGTGATTGCAGGTAAATAGAAATTGGACACTGTTGGAGAGATTGTTGGTTATCATTTTGAAAATAGTTCTGGTGTCAACTGCTATGCTAATGTAGTGGTCAATGTTGTTTTTTATCTTGAAGGTTTGCAAGAACAAATTATGGAGAATCGGCAAAAAAGATTTTGTTCTCTGTTGCACTCTGTTTATGAAAAATTGACAACAGATAGAAGTAAAATACAATCTGTTTCAGATGTTCGTAGTCTTTTGGATGTGTGTTCTGGTTCTACACAATTTACACAAAATATCCAACAAGATGCTCAGGAATTTTTAATGTATATGCTTACCATTTTTGAAAATGAAGGTGTAGAAATAGAAAATATTTTTGGCCTTTCTTACAAATGGGAACATTATTGTGAAAATTGCATGTATACATGTAACACCAATGTAGACACTGAGAGATTTCTGTATTTAACATTACCAGACTGTAAATCAGTGTCTTTCAATAAATTAGTGAAAAGTGCAATTCACAACATGGAGTGTAGCCAATGTAAATCAGAAATGTTATCCACATTATTCTTAACAAAATATGGAAAATACATCATTTTAATGATGCAACGTTGTACAGCTGATGGAAGAAAATTGGAAACTTTAATAAAACAATTTGTAGCAGCACAACTATCAATATCATGAAGGACTTTTGTAACAATTGCAATAATTTTTCATGATGGTCCTTCCACCACATCAGGACATTACACTGCCTAAAATGTGACAAAGGCTGGACACTTTGTAATGATGCCCAGTTGGTTTTCAAACAACGTTTGCCTAGTGAATTACCAAATTCCTACCTAATATTTTTAAAGCCAAAGTTTTAGGAAGATAATTCACTCTCTGAGGAATTTATTATTATAATTTAATAGGACTACCATTGGACAATTTACATAAAGAAGAAGTGCAAAAATACCATTTGGCCTCAGGGAAAGGTATATTTTTGAATTATGGACTTTTTGGTGGTCATTTATTCGGTGATTATTTTAATGCAGCAACATTTACAGTTTTTATAAGTTAAAGTTATAACATTTTGTAATCTGTAAGCATTTCAGATATGTGTGATTTGTATTTTCTGGTATTTTACTGAGAATAGTATGTGGTTTTTTTTTAACAATCTTTCTGATTGTTTTTTTTTTCCCGATGTTAAGTGATGAGTACGATTGAAATCACTATTTCTAGTGAAATTCAATATATTCTGAGAACAGCGAAAAAGGCAAACAAATTACTTTGTGGAAATTATGCTGTGTTATAAAAAATGTATTATTACATGTTACAATTTTTTTTTCTTTTCTTTCACAGATCCAAATTTTAAAACAAGCAATTTATATGAATTTAGATTGCAATGAATATATGAAAAAAATGTATACCATTTTTTATTCCTATTATTGTGAAGGTAAGTTTAAATAAGTCTCAATATGCAGAATGACGAGGTCTGCAAGAAGCTACAAAGTTGAAACATGTTTCTAAAAACACTCTGTTTAAAAGTATGTAGTTTTCAAATCTGACCATAATCAGATATCATGTGACCTGCAAAAAAAGAGATTTGAGGGGTTCATAATATTTCCCATTGTACCTATTGAAGGACCGCAATCATTTCAATCATTCTTCTTTGAACATCTTTGGAGACAAAACTCTGTGCTTACCTTCTATCATTCGCAAGGAATTTTGAAACCGGAAATATATCACTTTTTGTAACATAGTTATTGCGCAAGACACTCTTTCATATATACAAAGAGAGGAAAAGGCACTCTGTGCACTTTTTATACTCTATGTAAATACAACCTCATCATACAAACCACTTTGCGTTGAAAGGGTGTTCTATAAGTGTTGTTGTGCATGATTGCACTGAATACTCATAGAACAAGACACATGTCTAGATTTATCAGAAATCATGAATCTCGATATGTGTGTGAATGGTGCACCATTCTAAAATTGGTGTAGGAAAGCACAACAAAGAGAATTGTTTTAATTTCTCCACATTTTTATATCTTCAATGCATGCTAAAATGTTCAGCATACATTGAAGGAGAAAAATGCGTTTTTGTGCAGGAAGGTGTGTCTTCCTGCACAAAAACAAACAGCACATGACACAGATATCCTTGCACTATGGTGCAAGTGTGCCTGTGTCACCACATGGCTGCACTTTAAGCAGCCGTGCAGAGAGAAGCATAGATTTGCAACATATTTATGTACATATGTTGCATCCCTGTGCTTCGGAAGTACTACAGCACACTGCAGTTAAAGAGGTTACTGTGTGATGCTGCAGCACTTCCTCATAGTTCTGCACTTATACATTCACCATACGCTACTAATGCATTCATTCAGTCAATTACGTACTACACATACATTCATCTAAACTTTCACACACTAACAAAGAAATGTAGCTCTTTTTTTAAACCAGGAAAGTTAGTTCTTACAAGAACTTTTTTTTTCTTCTTTTATAATTTTTTTTGAGTTTTCTGAACAATTTTTAATTGTTTTTGTTTTTTCTGCAAAAAAACCCAGAAAACAAAACAGGAGAAACCAAACAATGAACTTCAGGTAACAATAAAAAAAAACAAAAAAAAAACCTAGCAAATGTGACTTTCTTGCCGGTGGCAGATCAGATCGATCGACTGCTCACCATAGCACAAAGTCGCATTGCACTTAGTGCAGAGTATTTTAAAATATTGAAATTGAGGACGGATGTCCAAGGTTTGGGCTGATGGATGCACTCTTGATGTGCTCGGCTGCGATGAGGTGGAAGGCGCAGGAGCAGGAGTGTTTCTCATCCGTCGGCACTCTTCTCGTGCAAGATTGTTTGGATGAAGGGTCCTCATGTGCTTCATGATACTTGCCGTGCCGCACAAGTATTTCTTGTTAGGATCCCCTCGTGACAGGACTCCTTTGCAAGTCTTGCACGTGACCAAGGTGGCATTGGTCTTATTCTGCCCCTCGGGAAAAGTAAAACATTTCCACACCACTGAAGAAAAACGTTCTTTGGGTGGTGCCTCCTCCAAAAATTCATCCTCAGAAATATGAGGAGATGCAGGTGATGCCTGCTGCCCAGAAGCCATTTTTGGTTGAAAAAGTTAGAGCTAAGTGTAAACTTAGTCTAAAAAATCTTCTTCTTTCCAAAGAGATGGTCCTCCAAAGAAGGTCAAAGAAGAATGATTGAAATGGGTGGGGTCTTTCAATAGTTAGAAGAGGAAGTGTAATGAACCAATCAAATCTCTTTTTTTGCAGGTCACATGGGATCCGCGCACCCTGCGCGTACGCATCACGCACCCAGCGCGCATCCGCGAAATTGAATTAAAAAAAATTATAGGATTAGATGTAAAAATATATTAGTTTTAAGACTAGTTTAGAGTTTGTCTTCAATTAATATTCACATGAAATACATATTTTTAAATGTTAAATATTTCGCAGGATCCGCGCACCAATCGCGTCATAGACGCAGATGACGCATCGCGGAAGCGTGTAAACGTCGTGTTACGTACATCAAAAGTGTCGCGTATAGGCTGGGAGTTGCGTACCGGTCGCATTGCAATCGCGCACTAAACACATACCCAACGCTTACCATGCGCGGATGCTATCGCGTAGGGATCGAGAACGGTGCGCTTAGGGTGCGCGGATCCAAAAACATTGAAAAAATATATATAAAATAAAGTTTTGAACATATAGTTAGAAAAATATGTTTGAAAAACCCATTAAGTTCAAATAATATTTTTTAATTTTTAAAAGAATTAATTGAAAAAATAAGTTTAAAAAATGGTGATAAAAAAGTATTGTAAAAAAAACTTAATTAATGAAATTGACACAGTGAATTTGAAAAATATACAAATCCAATCAAAATCATTAAACATGATATCTTCAGAGATAAGTTATAGATAGGAATTAGCATTTAAAAAACCTTTGAAATTCACTGAAAAAACCATAGGTTTCATGCACGTTATAGTTAGGAATTGGCATTTAAAAAACCTTTGAAATTCACTGAAAAAAACAAAGGTTTCAGGGGCGTTATAGTTAGGAATTGGCATTTAAAAAACCTTAGAAATTGACTGAAAACACCATAGGTTTCAGGGGTGTTATAGTTAGCTGGACATTTCCCTCGTACAAAACCCTAGAAATTCCCCTGTTATAGTTAGTTCAGCTAACTATAACTCGCGCCCCCGCAATGCACTGCTGATGACGTCACATATTACATCACTCATGACATGGTCAGTGACATCACTGATGACATCACTGATGACATCTCAAATGACATCACTGATGACACTCTCCGAAAGCCAGCAACAAAATGCCCTACAGAAAGGCACAATATTCCTTTCAGATACACCCATCAACTGCACATTATTACAGAAACCCATATATGCCCTTCAAATGCCATAAATATAGTTTGACAACTTCACCAAGCCCATAAACATGTCTGAAGCACCCCCAGATACACACACAACACCCTTTCAATAAAGATATGCACCATACACTATCATTACACACTACACACATTCAAAATGACCCTGATGCTGCCTACGGACCACCCCAGGACACAAACTGCCCGGTCTCCACTTTATTTTCTTTCCTTCCACTGCTTGCCAGCTGAAGGTAATGACTATTGAACTACATTGGCTTATCTGGAGTCCAGGTGCATCTGTAACTCCCCGCAACTCATTGTTGCTGGTATGTCCATGGCAACTCTGAAGAAAACCAAGCAATTCATTTGCAGATGTCTGCAGAGTGCGAACATGTGGAAAAACATTTCTTGCAATGTAAATATCAAATGTCTCAAATGGATCTTGCCATCCCAAATGAGCATCTAGGTATTTGTGATATTTTGACACAAGCTGCCATCCAAACAATCAGACGAACAGCATTAATAATCTTAATTATGAGCATGAACCTATTTTCCTCAAAGTATAAACACTGAAACTCACTGATGGGTGTATCTGACTGCATCAGGTGACGGCTAACAAAACTGCATGCAGGTCTGATGGGCCATACAAAGGACTATAAGTGGAATTTTCTGTTGCACAGGCAGCTACCTGAAGGTGTGCAGTTGACTAGAAATTCACAAAGGCATCATATTCTTCAATATCAGGCAAAATGCTGAATTCTGGCCCTGGTGGAGCTTTCCACATTGACACAGTGGCAGGCCCAAGTGAATGACAATGCTATTCTACAGGCGCAAAGCAATGTTTGGGGTAACTGCTGCTCTACATACCTCTTGAACAATAAAGGGAAAGACTTTCATTAGCACGTTCATTTGATTAAGGCAGGAGGAGACTAATATCGACGAACGAGGAGTCGAGGTAGTACCCAGTTGTGAAAGCAAAATCACACCATTTTGCGAATCACAAATTGGATATTACCTTCACCAATAACGTTTTTTGTAAGTGATCTTAGGTGCACAAAATTTAAGAATTGGTACGTATGGAGAAAAGTTATTTTCAATTTGTGTATTATATGTGTAAGCACGACAACATAACAATGTATCTCTTTGAAAGGGCTCCAGCACCCCTGAGGTATAGTTGACATTATATAAAACTACTAATGTCTTAAATATAGCAGTTGAAACACATGAGGACTCAAACGCAATAATGTAATTCAATGTGGAGCTCTTTACAGCCAGTGCAACCGCTCTGGCTCCTGACTCAACCTACCAACCTAAGTAATTGACTTTAGCCGACAAAGAATTACAGGCACCGTCTTAATATATGTTCACATGCCTGTTCAAATTACACCTTTATCAGCCACATGAGCTGCTCTTCAATTATTGTTGCTAGTTACCATCAATTTATCTATCACCAGCTGCGACTCAATTATGTTTGCTACAGGATTCGTCGGCTAATAAACTGCATTCAGGTTTGGGGAGGAATTCAGCCGTTCGTGAAAGTAAAATGGATAAAAAGCACTTTACAGCCTGCTCTCACCTGCATCCCTTGCCCTCCTCTGGAAACAAACACCACACTGTGCTGAATGGGTACACTATATTTAATTTCGGGATGTGGTGTATGCTTGGTGGGTGACTGAATAATTTACCTAGATCAACATTAGCCCCGAAATGCATTTAATCAAAATCACACTACATCTATCATATTTATGAATACTATAGACACATCTTCCAAGGTAGGCGTCGCGCGCTAGCTGTCACTCAAAGCCAGGGCCACTCCCACTACATTACTATGAACGTCCTTACTCGGGCGGATGAGGTTTGTTCATCCGGGTGGGAGAGCTGGGCCTCAATCTCGTGCACGAAGGTTCATCCAACAGCTTCTCCCCGAATTCACCCCCGTAGACGGTGCTACTCTTCACTCTCCGGTGTTCTTCGTACCACCAGGCCGAGCGAGCTCTTCGCGTGATCTATTCTAGTCCCTTCCGGTCCCAGAGCACACAGGTTGCCGGTCTTGGAGTGAATTCGGGAACCCGTAAGAAGGAAAAGTCTGACATTTGTGCAGACTATTTGATGAACTTTGGTTACGCGCCTCTTCCGTGCAAGGATGCAGGGCCGCTGCGCAAGCCTGTCCTGGCTCCAGGAGGTGCGCCAAGCGGCAGCCTGCGTGTAAAGCGTTGGAGTCACTGCCAAATTGTTGACTTGCGTTGCTGAGCGACAGTGCAGCGGCAGCTTTTACGGGCGAGCCAGTCTGCATGCCACAGTTTAAAGGATTCCAAACATGTACTGTTGAGTCTGGCGATTTATAAACACGGCCCTTTCTCCAATTTTTACCACACGTATCTATTTTTTGCAAAAGCACATTATAACAAGCGCGCGCGCGTAGCACGGGAGAAGGGGAGGCGTGCGCGCCTCGCGAGGCAGCAGCGGGGAGGAGGGGGGCTGCGCAATTCACTTGCGGGAGCGATAATTGCTACCATATGGCGGCGCTCGCTCGCGCAAGTGAATTGCCAGACGTGCACGCATTGCCATTGAAGGCAATGGAACGCGTGCACGTGTTTGGCTGAAAAACCGAAGCAATAGCAATAGGTCATTTTGCCAAAGCAGCGCATGCGCGCTGCGTAGGCGAGACCTAAAAAACAAGGTTTTTTTATTTGCAGACAAGTAGAGCAGTATCACTACCACTATGCCTCAGACAGGAGGGAGCAGCTGTCGAAGACTTTGGTAACTCTCCAAGACAGCCTCTCAGGTGATTGCTGCCTTTCTTCAACTCCATTGTTTATACAGCGCCCCCTGTATGGCACACGTTGTATGCTAACAGTCCAGTGAACAAAAAAATGCATAGGCCAATAATGAAAGAATATTTCTAGATATTTATACCTACAAATACACATGCATGTAAAAACAGATGCACATTGCCTGTCTCTCCTTCAGTGCTTCTCACAACATCATTCTTTACCCGCCTCTGTCACCGCCTTTTCCGACATATTGACAGCTTGGACAATAGTATGTAAGCATTCACTGCACATCAAACACATGGATTTAATAGTAACTCCTTCATCTTCTAGAAAACTCCAATTGGATGTGGGAGTTTGATGGAGCAATGAAAGGAAGGCATTGAAGTATGGAAGAAACATCATTACTGGTGAGGGCACACACTACAGGCAAAATCCTTCACACTGAGAGTTGGAGCCTCAGGCTGATCTGATTGCCCAAAGCACTTTCAGTTTCAGCAGCGGGCAGATCTAATTGGCTCATGGCACTGAATGGGTTAAGCATTTCATTGATAACATTGATAACAAGCTGTTAAAGGGGGAGGAAACTCAAGTGGGGTCAGATTATTCCGGACCAGTCCTATGAGTCCCTGTTTACTCAGTGTAACAGGGAGTTTGCCATCTGCTTAGACAGTGTGCCAAAACCAACAGACATTTTGGAGGCTTTTTGGAAGCATGTCTGAAGCTACTAGCTAATCTATTGCGGGCCCGGTGTAGGCGTTCATCTCATACAAGCTCAAGAAGGTTTGACTCTGAGTGCTTCCGTGCCATCAGGAGACTGAAGGAGGTCTTGAGCGTTACACCAAGGAACCCCTGGCTGTCTAGAGATATAACAGACAATAAAAGGCCACACCAGCAAAGCACAAGTCCACTTTTAAAGAGGATGCCTGGTCGGAGTTGTTTCTGTAGCCTCATCAATAGCCCCTTTTTGGCAGGAGATAGTGCCAATTTATTGGACGTCCATATCACTGAGGATGATTGGGTAAGCCACTTCTAGGACATGTTTCAGCCTGATTCAATCTCCAGGGAAGCCCTAAAAACTGCTGTGGGTAAATTCAAGATCATATTCACAGCACAAGAAGTAAGAGAAGGTATTACGGGGTAGTCTAAAAACAAGGCCCCTTGCCGTGATGGAATCCCCCAGACCTCTATATTTAAAATTTGGACATCTGGGTACCTGTACTCACCTCAATTATTAACGCCACGGTCAAGACTGGCCGTCCAGACACTTGGGCTCCATCAACCATTGTCCATCTTTTCCAAAAGGGAGATCGGGACAGCACTCATTGCTATAGGCCCATCTCCCTTTTGGATTCTGTGGTAGAGGTGGCGGGTTGTATGGTATTAGATAGGCTTGTGAGTTGGGCAGATGATAATAACATCCTGGAAGAGGTCCAATATGATTTTGCCTCCGGTTGCTCAACGGTGGACCAGTGTCTGAATTTATATATGGTCTTGAATAAGTATATCGTTGCCCTCTCTGGCCCCATCTACTGCCTTCCCCGTTTGATGGTGTCAACAGATCCAAGCTCTGGCAGATGATGCTTTCCATTGGTATTGTCAAAGACATTTTCCTGTTTCTAAGGGATCTCCACAGAGACACTAAAGCCATAGTCCGCTACTCCAAAGATCTCAAAGTGACTAGTGAGTTCTTCATCCTGAGAGGGGTGCATCAAGGGTGCATCTTGGCCCCTTTTCTTTTTCTAATTTGTACATCAACAATTTGGCGCAGGTCCTCTTGAATCTAAAAACTGACTGCCTCCAGGTGGGAAAGTGAAGTCTGCCGGTCCTCTTGTATGCAGATGATGCTATCATCATGGCGAGGACAGCGAAGGGTTTACCACTTTTGTTGAACTCCTTTGTACAATTCATGGAGGACCTGGACTTGTTGGTCAATCATAGCAAATTGTTCAAAATGCAGGTGGGTCTTTGACCAGCCAAGCCCCATACATTTATGGTAGGGGCTATGCCGATACCAAAGACTGACATGTTTTCCTACCTGAGGTTAGTGTTCGATGAGGCCCCTGAATAGGCGCCCTTTGACAAGCCGGAAGAAAGAGGATCTGGTCAGGGCGATTGCTGCTGTTTTTAACTTTGCTTCCAGACTGAGAAGTAGAACGATCGGGGTACTCTTGCAGATCTATAAAGCTAAATGTATCTCTAAGGTTACCTACTGGAATGAGGTATAGGGCTATATTAGGCAGGATGCATTGCAAATTGCCCAAAACACTTTTCTGAGGCAGCTACTCTGCTTATCACAGTGCATCCCATCTTTTGTAGTGTACGAAGAATTAGGGATGGCCTTTCTCTCAGATGTGCTGGCTTTTTGTCCTTTAGCATTGTAGATGAAAATCTGTAATAAGAAGGAAGATGCCCTTAGCAGGGACATTTTAAGGGATTGTCTTTCCCTTGATCACACCAACTGTTTTTATTGGCTTAAGTATGTCAGAGAATGCTTTACCAGCCTGGGAAGGGCAGATCTATTTGAGAATCCGGAGGAAACCTGTAGGAGGGATATGACTTGGGTGAAGGAGTACTTTAAAAAAAATCATACATGGACCAGAGAAGAAGTGGAGCTGAGGAAGTCCAGTGTGCGTAGGTATTTTTCAGTGAAATCTGTGTCATCAACTGAATCCTATCTTTTATGGTTTAAAAGTAACCATGAACGTTTTTTACTGGCCACATTTCAATTGGAACTCTTTCATTTTCTGTTGGCCCATCCACATGATGCATATAGAGGGCAGTGTCTCCCACCCTGTGTCTGCGATGGAAAGTCTCCACAGGATATAATGCACTTTTAAAAATGTTGTAGCTTTTAGGAGGTACCCAGAAAGTCTTTTATCATTCCTATTCTTAAAAAAGTAAGTTTTATGCAGGCTAGACCTGCTTTTATCTTTTTACTACTGCTTTCAAACCATTCAGTATTGTGTGTTCTTAGCATTTTAAAGGCTGCTATTAGGCTTTGTTCCAGCTGCGATTAACCTTTATGCACATATACCTGTCACTGTGTTAACATGAATTTTGTTTTAATATGGTCCATGTTTATAATTTTGTATCTTATAGGTTTGTGATGAACGGTTTTATTTTGGACCCCTTTGCTCTTGATATGGTGCTTGTTTTTTAACCTTGTATTTAAGGGCCCATGATTGTCACACCGTACTGTGTTTTTTTTGTGCATCAGATGGAGGCTTGTTTGACTTGTAAGGGTTACTTTGCAAAAAACAAATAAAGTGTAATGATGATGATGATGACAAGTGAGTGACTAGATTCAAAAGAAACCTTGACACCAATTTATAAAAATAGAATATATTTTTATATAAATATTGACACCAAAACAAACGTGATACTTTACAGTTAACCAGAGTTATCAAATTTCAAAGCAGTAGAAAATAAATGTAATTGTTACTGTCAAATGTTCACCATTTAAGTCAATGGGAGAAAACACACTTAGCAATGCAATACATGCAGGGTGAGCTCAACAGAACTCTCTCGTAGTTAAGGTTCTGCGGGCCCCTAGATGAAGACTCAACAGCCACTCTTTCTGTACCTTGCCCTGGCAGTCTGGGTGCAGAGTTTACCAGGCTGTCCTTGGTGCTGAAGGGATCCTCAAAAATGGAGCACTTGACAAAATCACACTTCTTGGTGAAGACACAATCTGCCCTCAGAAAGTAGAGGCCTTTGGGGACACTGGACTGGATTCAACACCTGAAATCTCTTCTTCCTTGCTCGGCAGCTCCGGGTGCAGAGTTAGCTGGCAGCTGTCAATCACCGTAGCAGGTTGCGTCAAAGATGCTTTACCACATGCTCGATAACATCTTCTTCAGGATGCAAGGGCAAACCAGCAAAGTTGTTGATTACATCAGTTGCTGTCACTATGAAGTGCTCTTGAGCTGCAAATCTAGTCTTCAAACTCTTCATAGGCTGGAGGTCGACAGGAGGGGACTAGTGGCTTGAATCTTGGCTAGAACTTAGCTACAACTTCGGACTTGCAGGACACCACTTCTCTTTGGGCTCACTCTTGACAGGCCCAGCGGGTTGCAATTCTTGCTACACAGCATATCAATTATTCTGTAGGTTGCAGTTGACTGTGACACCAGTCAGGGAAGTCTGCTGTGGATTTCTGGTATCTATTGAAGTCCCTCTTGCTGGGAGCAATGAGTTTTCAGCATGGGCATACGTTGACACTTGGATTCATTATATGATCTCTTCAGGGCACTTAAGTGTCCACTCTTTGCGCTGCGGCAGAGCCCAGAGTCCTGAATTCGGTGACGGTGTTATCTTTGTGTCTCTACTCGATTCCAAAGTAGAACTGAGGTTCTGGTGCCAGGGGATCCCCTTAAATCCTACTTTAGGGGGTGTTGAGGGCATGAGGGACAGTGGCCAATGAACCAATGGTCCCTGTGGCTAACCCGCCCCTGTAGTTACAACATCCTGTGGGTGTACATCACCTTGCTACCCAGAATGCTCTATTTCAGAGTTTGTCAAAATGACAGAACCCTTACTCAGTTGCACACCCCCTCTAGCCTGCCTTAAAGGTGTGGCTAGGTTTTGGAGAGTGTACGCATTCTGAATAACTAATTTTCCACCTGCCAGAGCTGCAGGGTGGGAAGGGCTGTGGCCTCGAGTAGGGGACAAGGCATCGGCACATCAAGGGTGGTGAAAGCCTTCGAGACTCACTGCCTTGCTAGCTATAAACACTAGCCATCCTGGGAGGGTGGCGGTGTGACCTCCTTCTTGCTCAGGCCTTTGTCGCTCTCCTGTCTTTGCGGCAAATGGGTAAGCCCCCCAGTGCACTGGAGCTTTGTATTCTAGGGGGGCACCTACGCAGGGTGGCATCCCTGTGCATGCTAGCTCACCCTTGAAATGAGAATCATGGTGGGGGTGAAAAAGTACAGTGTTTGATACAAAGGATGACAACATTTGGTTGTCCCATAATGGAGCTGGCTATCTTGAGTTTGCCCAGTAGGCAGTCCACGTTACTCTATGGACCTCTGGTGACCGGTCACTCACAGTAAAACTTTGGATTACAGGGTTACTGTTTGGATATAAAAGTAAGAACACTGAGTATCATTGGTACATTTTACTACGGACTTACAAGAAGTGATAAGGGCTTGCCAATTGGGTGTACCAATTCACAGTTACAGTTTAAGGGAAAAAGCACTGGGTCCTGTTTAGCAGGTCCCAGTGCACTCCCAGACCTAAAAAGACAGCATTTAGAGCAAAATGTCGGTGGTGACGATGTTAAAAAGGGTATTTTCTAACAGTGAGTCTCAGAGTGAGTCTGTGAGTGGCTGCGTGAGTCTCAGAGTAGGTCTGTGAGTGGGTGCATGAGCATCTGAGTAGCTGTGTGAGTGGGTGTGTGAGTCTGTGAGTGGGTCTGTGAGTTAGTGCATGAGGCTCTGAGTAGGACTGTAAGTGGGTGAGTATGAGTAAGTGGTTGCATGAGTGTCTGACTGGGTCTGTAAGTGGGTGTACATGTCTCAGTTCATCTGAGTGGGTGCATGAATGCCTGAGTGGGTTCTGTTCATTATTTGATTTTTTTATGCCTTTTTCTGCTCATTTCTGACCTTCATTTTGCCTCTTTCATCTCCTTTCTGACCTTTATCTTTCTGCTTATTTCTGACGTTCATCTTTCTGCTTATTTCTGACCTCTATTTTGCCTCTTTCTGCTTGTTTCTCACCTTCATCTTTCCTCTTTCTGCTCATTGCTGATCATTATTCTGATTATTTCTGCCCTTTATTGCGCTTCTTTCTGCTTCCTTCTGACCTCTATTTTCTCATTTTTATTAATTAGGGGAGGGGGGTTGCATGTGCAACCTCCCAGGGCCAATTTCGGAATGGGGACCCCATCCCCCAGGGCCCAGTCATGTCACCTGGCAGTTCCCTGTCTGTCAGAACAATTTTTCATCTGTTTCCCTGCATGCATTTTGCATGCAGGGAAACAGATTAAACTTGAAGCAAAAGGCAACAGCTACCTCCCAAGGGTTGGCACCTTGGGAGATAGCAGGAGGTGGCCAGGGGGGGGGGCGATCTGCTGGGCCATCCATTATAGAATTTAGTCCTAGGGAGGCGGTGGTAACCGGGGCTGGAGGTCCGTGACAGACCTCCTACACTCATTTATTCAGCCCCAGGAAGATGGCAGTCCCTGGTGCTGCGGGGAACACATGGGCCCTTCTTAAATTCAATAAATTGCCCCAAGGAGGTCGTGGTCACTGGGGCGTGGGTGGTATATATATTTTGATAGTGCCCCAGGGAGGAGGCTGCGGGGGCCATGCAGGTGCCCCACATTAATTTAACTTCATTTGCCCTGGGGAGATTGCAGGGTCCCAGAGCACAGGTGGGCCCCCCGCAATTATTTAAACATTTGTGCCAGTAAGGTGGCGGTCTCTGGGGCATGGTGAGTGTCATGCCTGCCACATATTTCTATTTCCTAATGCCCCTGAGACCTGGGCCATCCTTGGGCTAAAGATTGCAGAAGTGCGGTAGCCAGTGATTCTTTTTTTAATTTGTTTTTCAGTTGAAACCACGGTTCCAGCTTGGCTCCAGCTGAAAATAATTTTTAAAAATCAATGTTTTTGCCCTGCAGGGTCCCAGCAGGACCCCCACTCCCTTCCCCCCCAAGAGGCCTACAGGATCAGGGTATTCCTACCCTGCCCCTTTTTCTTTTTTTATGTGTTCTTTCTGTGAATCAGCTGAATCTAAGTACCAATATGGCTGCCAACACTTCCTGGTTGAAGTGTTGGGAGCCAATGATATTTCAGGGCGAGGACCGTTGGATCCTCTGAGGATCTGTATCCCTATATATACAAATTTGGATTTTCCTTATTATTTCCAAAACTACCAAACAGATTTACAATAATTCAGAAAAAGGCACTTCTTTGGACCAATATCGACCTTTCTGCCAAATTTGGTGCAATGCCTTTCAGCGGGTCAGGCTGTAGCTGGGTCTAAGGACAGATCACTACAAATCTATCAAGACAGCAGCTGAAGTCAGCGTCATACTAGTTTTGAAAGTTTTGTTAGGATTCGTCAAATGGCGCCAAAGTTATTGGCAAACAAATACGCTTTTCCTATGGAAACTAGGATGTTACGATAACTTCCTACGGGCTACTTGAGTTTCACAACTGCTTCCGAAGATGCATGCTCAAGCGACCCCAAAGTGGATTTAATGTCCTTAAGTACCTTCGTCAGAGCTTCTAAAGAAGACAATTCCATAGTTGTGAGTGTGGTAACAGTCACCAGGTTAAGAATGGCGCCCCTGACAGCTTCAGAGAATGTGAGTTGGCGGGTAGCCATCTTCCTAGACATTGATTGGAGGGTAGGGATGAGAAGGAGCCAGTGTTCTTTGAGGTTTCAATATATGGAAGCTAGAGGACTTGAAGTGCCAGGAATGGATCTCCCACTCATCCTACTGGAACTTGAGGTAGGTGGTGAAGAAGCAAAAAGTACGAAGAAATTGTCTCTTTCCTCTTAAAGCTTTAGCGGGCAGTATAGAAGTCCGGGGGGGGGGCTAACCTGATCTCAAAATGGATGCCATATGAAAGGGGGTGCTGGGGGGAGCAGGACTGTTTATCAGGATTCCTGCCTGAGCCCAAGATGACCAACAGTGAAGAGGAAAAGTGAAGCCCAAGCCAGGATGGTGTTCAAGGAGTCAGACCAAGGGGCAGGGACACTGTAGCTTGTGGGAGAGTGGTAATGCCTCCGGGGGTGAGATAGAAACCAATGGAAAGATTGTCATGCCTGTGTCTGCAAGGTGGGCCATGGGGCTGAGCAGGGCAATCAATGGAGGTGGCTTACGGGAGAATTAGCACTGCTGTAGCATTAACATCTCTGGATGTATCCACAGCCTGGTGGCCTTGTCACGGTCAGCTATGAAGCCAGCTTTCTGGGGTGCAAGCAGTGGGGCACCAACATAATCTCTGAGTCTGTCTGCCTGCCCATGTCACCAGAGTTGTGTACCCCACCCAGGAGTGATAGAAGCCGGCAGTCTCAGCTGGAGAATGCCACACTGGTGTGACCTGAGCACTCCAGCAGACCGAGAGCTCACTAGGAGTAGGGGGTAAGGAGGCAAAGGTTGACAATAGTCTGGCAGCTGGAGGCTAAATGGGGAAAGTAGTGCTAAGAATGGTTCAGCGAAAGTAGGTCATGGCAACTGATTTTATGGAGTTTGCAGGGCAGCCAGACAGGAGTTCATTAGGAGGCAGCCATCTGCGTTCGGGCCAAGTTCTGAACTCTCCCTCTATTCTTTTATATTAATGTTACATGATATTTAAAGTTACAATATTTTTGTAATCGATATGTTTCCAGATTTGCATGTTTTTAATATTCTATTGATATTTTGGTTATCAATATTGCTGTTTTTGATATTGTTTATTTTAGATTTTTAAGTGATTTTTTTTGTTGGTATTTATGTTTTTCTTGTTTATGTACGGGACAGCGATATTTAGTTGCTTGATATAATTTTTCTGCTATTTTGGTAAATTGATATGCTTTTACTCTATATTTGATCATACAACCAGAGCCTCACTTCAAAGAGGACAACTGATTCTGTGAAGTTATTTGTCTATGGTTACCAATCCATATTAGGAATGGTAATAGCTTCAGCCGAACACATGTTTCTTTGAACCTTTTCTTCTGTTCTGTGGTAGTGCTTGTACAATAGAACTAATGGTGACTTTGTCATGGAGCAGAGTAAAGTTTCAGGGGAAACAACAGTTTTGTGATGTGGTTCCTATTTTGTAACCTATACACACTACATATTATGGAGATACATGTGTGGAGTGGAAAGCTTGAGGAGTAATATATTTTATTGGGGAGATAATGCGTCTGTGGGTTTGAAGTGGAGCTGGAGAGCTAGAGGCACATAGCCATAAATATATACTTTCCTTAGAGGGAGATTCCTAGCCTTGCTATCTGTTGTAAGTTATGAAATACTTATTCTGCTATCTTCACATACTCCTTGGGCTGGCATCTTCCTTCATTGTACAGCCTTTGGGTTGACCTGTGCTTAACAAATACCCACTCAGTAATTTAATAAATCCTTAGGAGAGTGAGCATAGAGAGAGTTAGATCTATTGATGACTCAGTTCCACGTGATTACAATTTACTTCACCGTTCTACATATTTCTATAACTTATTGCAACATGTTTCTATTAACTGCTTTGTCAATATTAGGCCTGGGCGAAGCACTACGCTACGCTCGCGTAGTTTGCGAAGTTCGCGCTACTTCGCACTACGCGAACTGCACGTAGCACAGTGCGAACACGCGTAGCGTAGTGTTGCGTAGTGCTGCGGTCATTTTTTGCTTGCTCGCGGTCCTCAACGTCAAGTTGGCGACCGCGAGCAAGCAAAATGACATCCTGGCGAGACTTTTTCCTTGTTCGCGATCGCGAGCATGGAAAATAAACCTCCCGGCGAGATTCACAACGCGAGAAGGTCAGGTTTCTCATTGCGAGGGGTCGCGTATGCTCGCGACCGCTCGCGATGAGAAACTACCAGTTCGCGTTGAGAAAGCTGCAGCTCGAGGAAAAATCTACTCGAGCAGCAGAAAACTACAGCTCGCACTGTGCAAGATGCCATTTTCAATGATTGCACAGTGCCGGTTGCTTGTCCGCACTGTGCAATCATTGAAAACAACATCTTGCACAGTGCGAACATGTTACTTCGCAGTTCGCGAAGTGCTACGCGTAGCTCGCGTAGTGCGAACTTCACTTTGCGTAGCTTCGCGAAGTGCTACTTCGCGAACTACGCCCACCCTTAGTCAATATCTAGCTTTGTGAGGGGCCGGCCTCATTTGACCTGGTAATTGCCCAGAACGCTATACTCTCCCTGCAGAATTTGCTGCTAATCTTTTTGCGCATTTTGCATGATTTTAGAAATCTTTTAATGAATGTTGTGACTTAATCTGTCTTTTAAACGAAACTTCCGTTTTTCACTGCTGCCTGAAAACTGTTTCCGCTCATTTTTAAATACTTTCTTTGTATTCCTGACTTGTAGGAACTGGGGAATTTCGTTTTTATGCTGGGGAATTGTTTGGAGAGGGTGGGGGAATCGAACCCTGACCTGTGAGGCTGCTAGTATTGACCACCGCTATTTTTCCTCGACGGTGCGGTCTAGTTCTTTTCACCCTGGCCTCATTTAAATGGGACGCTGCGCAAGCGCGCCAGATCCCGTAATTGCCCAGAACGCTATACTCTCCCTGCCAAATTTGGTGCTAATCCTTTTGCGCATTTTGCACGATTTTAGAAATCTTTTAATGAATGTTGTGACTTAATCTGTCTTTTAAATGAAACTTCCGTTTTTCACTGCTGCCTGAAAACTGTTTCCGCTCATTTTTAAATACTTTCTTTGTATTTCTGACTTGTGGGAACTGGGGAATTTCGTTTTTATGCTGGGGAATTGTTTGGAGAGGGTGGGGGAATCGAACCCTGACCTGTGAGGCTGCTAATACCGACCACCGCCATTTATCCCTGACAGTGCGTTCTAGTTCTTTTCACCCTGGCCTCATTTAAACGGGATGCTACGCAAGCGCGCGGCAGATGCGCACAGCGGGCGCGCCGCTGGTGCGCCAAAGGCGCGCCTAAGGCAAGCCCGTCAGCGTCCCAGAGGCGACCGGCGCCCGGAATGCTGCTTGCGTACCATCAGGTCAGGATACATTTGTCTCCTACAGTAGAGATAGTCTCTACTCCATTGGTAGGAGTTTAAGCTGCAGGCCCCACTTTCTTGTGCAGGGGAAACATAACCGCCTGTCTTGCGATCAGTGGTGGCTGGTGACATTTGAAAGTGGTGGGGCGTAAAAAAAGGGTCTAAATGTGTTTTGTGTCATAGCGAGCCTGATTGACTAAAGGGGAACTGCAGGACCCTCACGCCAAGGAAATTTTGAAGAACAAAAAAAAAAGGCCCAAAGGATGCAGGTTAAACCACATTTCAGAAAGCAAGAATATTTATAAAAGTAGGTAGGATATGTAGACTTGAAATAATTAAACACATTTAAAACTGTCCCATATCGTGCTTCATTCCTGCTTGCACCCGTGCCATCCATTTAGCCTGACTGCATTATTTTAAAAGAATAGGGAACATTGGCGTTAGCCGCCTGACCTTATTGCCAAAGAAAGATGAACTATATGTCACCTCAAGTCTCCATTAGGGCCAAAGATTGGGTGGCGAAAACAGTGACCAAGTCTCCATAACCACACTCTCTCAGATGCATTGAATTAGTTATATAGCGCCACTCATACCAGTGCAGGGTGTCTGAGCACTTTGCATCACACGCATATTACACACAGACATTCAATCATACATGTGTAAATCACTGTGTAGGAAATGTTACGTAAGCCAAAGGACTAAAAGTGTAGGAGTCACATGTCATCCATACTGGTAGGCAGCATAGTTTAAGAGTGCTTGGTGTGGAGAAGCACAAACTCAGAGTCGAAAAAGAAACAGCATAGTTGGGAGTTTTCTTTAATATTAAGAATCGATTTCTAGCCAAATTAACCCTTTTTGCAACATTGTTTCTGCCTTCTCGCACTGCGAGAAAGCAGGGGGGCGGCGCCCAAACGCCCGTATGCAGGAGCCGCCACTGCACGAGTTATCTTGACATTTATGTGAGGCCTGGTAATTGCGGGGTGAAAGAAACGCTGCAGCAGGTGCTTCAAAGGCATAATAAACTTTCAAACACGGCGCCCCCAGGATTCCAGCACCCGGTGCGGTGGCACCGATCGCACCGCCCTAAAGCCGGCCCTGACTGGCATTGATACGGCACCGGAGGGTCTAAAATAGTAATGAATGTACATAACTATTTTAGGCCTAAGGAGGGCCTAAAATAGTTTTGTACATTCATAACTTCACTGTAACGGCCGGCATGATGGGGGTGGGGGTCGTCACGGGGGGTGGAGGCGGGTGGGTAAATGAAAGAATATTATAAAACTTACCATCCTCGTCCTGCAACATCTTCTGGATGCGTTCCAACTCCTGCTCCGTCCTGCAACACCGCAGCTTCTGGATGCGTCCAAACTGCCGCTCCCGCCGTCCTGAAGCTCTCGTCGTCATGTCGTCATGAATGAAAGGCAGCCTCCCTCCCTCCGCTCTGCCAATCACAACGCTGAGGCGCAGTAGAGAGCGCCCCAGCCGGGACCATTTTCGCTATGTAGAGTGGGCGCCGTGGGCGGTGCTGCTCGAGGGCATGGGGGGAGTGGCTTGCCCAGTGTTGTGCATACGGACTGTTTGATCGGCCCCAGGGCCGGCCAAACAGTCCCTATGCACAACACTGGGCAAGCCACTCCCCCCTGCCCTCAAGCAGGACCGCCCACCCCCGATCAGGCACTTCTGCTTTCTCGCAGTGCGAGAAGGCAGAAACATAAATGGTAGTTATTACCATTTATGTTTCTGCCTTCTCGCACTGCGAGAAAGCAGGGGGGCGGCGCCCAAACGCCCGTATGCAGGAGCCGCCACTGCTTGCGATCACTGTGAGTGGAGACCCCCTCCTTATTCCAGGAAACACAGCACTACCCTTAACATGTGCACTTACAGCACTAGGCGGGACGGTGTTGGCAGTTATGTGAAGGCATTCCTACTAAATACTCGCTCGGTTAAACAACATGAACTTCAACTCCATGACCTCTTAGTTGATTCTACCCCTGATCTGCTGATCCTAACGGAGACGTGGCTGACTGAAGCATCCAATCCTACGATTGCCAGTGCAAACCCCCTGGTTACCTTATTCTGAGAAAAGACCAAGTCGAAGGTAGAGGAGGGGGGGTAGCCTTGATTTACCGGAGTTCCTTTAACTGTGCTGTG
This sequence comes from Triturus cristatus, assembly GCF_964204655.1. Lineage (NCBI taxonomy): Eukaryota > Metazoa > Chordata > Amphibia > Caudata > Salamandridae > Triturus > Triturus cristatus. The sequence goes on from NC_140582.1 coordinate 26,525,780, forward strand.
TTACCCACTCTGGAGTTAGTAGGAGCTGAGAGCTTGGGCTTTCTTCTAACTATCTCAACACAATAGTCTATTGCTGGCCTAGTTATCTATCGTCCTCCGGGGCCAGCCAGAAAATTTCTAGAATCACTCAGCCATGTTATTTCCCCCATAGCTGCTAAATATAGCCATTGTCTAGTTCTGGGGGACTTCAATATACACATGGATAATAATTCTGATCCAGAGTCAGTAAGCTTGTATGAATGTATGGAGATACTGAATATGACCCCGTATGTCTATCTCCCTACCCATGAGAAGGGGCATACGTTAGATCAGATTTTTTCATCTAAACAAATTGAAATTGACGCTCCCCTTCCCTTAGTCTAGTCAGACCATTGCTTGTTAGGTTTTAGAGTTTACAGAGAGCCTGACAAACATCTCTCTTTAGGCCAGGCCCATGTTAACAACTACAGACCTTTCCAATTAATTTCCCCAGAGGCTATGCAGAAAGCACTAAGTCAATATCCTATTCTTCTGACTGGGAACCTAGAGGATGATGTGCTCGCCTTAGAACATTGGCTCCAACTACGCGCCTTGGAAATGGCTCCCCCTACTATGAGGCCAACTAAAACTAACCGAGTCACTGCCCCTTGGTTCTTGGCGGCCCTGAAGGCAAGTAAAAGTGGGTGCAAACGCCTTGAAAGGAAATGGCGGGCGAATTATAATTCCATAGACAAAGGCATTTACAAGCAGGCCCTGAGAGAGCATTACAGAAATGTTCACGAGGGAAGGAAACTTTTCTTCTCCACTAAAATCAATGATGCTAGTAATAAAAGCAGAGAACTGTTTAACATCGTAAAACATTTTGCAGCTCCTAAGTCCACAGGCAGCCTGTTTACGCCGACTAACAAATGGACTGATTTGTTGGCATGTTTCTTCCATGCTAAAATCAAAACTATCCAAGACTTTTTTGAAACAGAGCCACTAGCTCCCGTTGCGGCCACTGTTCTAGCGCCTGTAGCTAGGCGTTGCACTGACACATCTTGGTCGCAGTTCCCTGCTATTTCTCTGGATAACTCCCTCTCAATTATGAAGTCCCTCAAATCTGGTTCACCCTCTAACCCCTGCACGGCTAAAATACTATCGTCGACTCCAGAGGTACTCAACCCTGCAGTAAATTCTATTCTTAATACTGCTCTTCGAGAGGGCCTTATGCCTCAGTCCTGGAAACACGCCAAAATACTCCCGCTGCTGAAAAAACCATTGGCGGACCCTGCTGCAGCCTGCAATTACAGGCCCATTTCTCTGCTGCCTTTTTTCTCCAAGGTCTTGGAGAAATATGTCAATATGATCACCACAGAGTATGTGGAGTCCAATCATCTACTTCATTCCAGTCAGAACGGTTTCAGGGCTAACTTCAGCACAAAAATTGCACTATTGGAAGTTGCTGAAGCTATTAAAACCCAATTGGATAAAGGAGGCAATGTGGTACTGGTGTTGTTGGACCTCTCTGCTGCCTTCGACACCGTACCCCATAACAGACTGCTAAGCAGACTTGAGGAGTGCGGTGTCGGAGGCACTGTATTGAGCTGGTTCACCTCCTTTCTTAAAAAACATAAACAAAGTATTTGGTCCCCTCCTTTCACCACCGATATACTGCCTATGAACGTCAGAGTTCCTCAGGGCTCAATTTTGAGCCCTACTCTGTTTAATTTGTATATGGCCCCTCTCGCACTCATAGCCGAGAAGCATAGTGCTAAAATAATTTCATATGCGTACGATACCCAACTGTTGTTCACATGTGAGAAGGGGTCCGAGTTCAATGGCATGCTATTAAAAACTGTTTATCCGAGGTTTTTTCCTGGCTCAGAATTAACCAACTGAAATGTAACTCAGACAAATCTGAGATTATCTTCTTTGGCTCCAGTCCCTGCGATGCTTGGCTTTATTGGTGGCCGCAAGATATGTCCCCCCCTTCAGCACCAGTGACTACGGCTAAACATGTAGGGGTTAAACTGGATTCTACCCTCTCAATGAAGTCCCAGATACAATCAGTGGCTGTAACCTGCTTTGGGTTGTTGACAATGCTGCGAAACTTCCTCCCCCTACTTCCTGTCTCGCACAGAAAGACGGTCGTACAGGCCTTGGTGATCTCTAGGCTGGATTATGTCAACTCCCTCTACCTAGGCCTTCCTGCGTATCTGGTCGGCCGTCTTCAAATGATCCAAAACGATGAGGCCAGAGCCATTTTTCTGCTAGGTCCCAGGACACACACGACCCTTTTGCTGGTCTCCCTGCATTGGATCCCGGTTCAGAAACTGATCCATTTTAAATCATTGGTGCTGGTCTTTAAAGCCTTCCATAAGATTGGGGCTCCTTATCTCAATGAAAGATTTCAACATTACATTCCCCAACGCACTCTGAGGTCTTCCGCTCAGCTTCTGACCTTCACTCCTAAGGTCAGGCTGTTGAGGATTGGGGGCAGATCCTTTCAAGTGGCAGCTTCTTGTTTATGGAACTCTCTGCCACTCGGTCTCAGACAGGCCAAAGACCTCCTCATGTTTAGGCGGAAATTAAAGACCTGGCTGTTTCCACTGTAAATCTTTCGGATTACTTTTCGCAAGCAAAGTTTCTCTTTCTGTTAGTTGTTGCATGGTCTTTGTTTCAGCGCCGGGACACTCCTGGGAGTAGCCGCGCGCTTTATAAGTGCCATATAACATAACATAACATTGGTAAGTTAGCTGCACCATACTATGACATGCAGTAACTTACCCTAAAACCATTTCATCTTCTCTAGATATGTTAAAGGAATGTTAAACAGAATTTCATGAAGCTATACATTGGTCTGCCTTTGGGTGCCCCTGCCTGCTTCTTTTGTAGCACCCTTTGCCTTCAATGCCTCCTTGTTCACATTTAGGCTGATTTCTTGAAGTCTGGCATGACTAGAGGACATAATTGTATGTGAGTGACTCTAAACTATTCCCAATACACTATTACATAGCCCAATACCACTTTGTATATTGTTCAAGCCACCCAGCTATACCACATATGCCCCCAGTGCCGTTACCTGTTATCTAGTGTGCTACCTTGCGCCTTAGCAGTTTCTCAACTCTGCATGTATCACCTTTTGCTTCCCTTACTCCTTGTCACTTTGATGCTTGATCCTGTGTCTGTGTCCTGGCTTGTGTCTCCACTGCACTTTTTATGTCCTCACTACACCCCCTGCGTCCTCCTGTGCCTTTCAACTCCTGATTCTACTAGGCCTCAATGCCTTTGCCTCCTCAACCTCTCTATCTATGCCACTGTCTTCCACCATGCCTCTGCACTGTTTTTCTCATTGTCAATAATTGTGGCTCCCTGTTGCCACGTATTACTTTCAGTCAAAGCCTCCTAGCCACCATATAACCCTGAACCCAGCTGCAATATGATCCTAACCCACTACATGTGTCTAATACCTCTTTGTAACCTGTCCTGTCTATTAAGTTTAGCCCCTGTGCATTTTTGTCCTCTTCCTCTCGATTTGGTGCTATAGATATGACTTCTCAAGTTCCTGTGCTTCAGTCTTGGGATCATGGATATAATATCAATGCATACAATATTGAAACGCAAAAATATCAGAAAATAAAGACTTTTAACAAAAATATCAACTTCCTGTACTTAACTAATAAAACCACAAATTTAGAGAACACAAATATCGTTGTTAAATATATAAATTTTTATTTATTTAGAAAACACAAACATCCGGACCAGAAATATCACCACCTTCAAAAAAATAGATAAAGTGTCACAAATAATAATTCATAAAATATTGCCTACAATATCACCAAAATAATTACATTTCATGAATAAATATTAAAAAACACTTTTCACATAAAACAATTATTTAAAATAAAACTAAAACATTTTATACAAATGTTTCATTTAAAAATAAATATATCACGCCACCGAAATCTTTCCAATTCACCCCAATAAATACATAACTAAAATCATAACAACATAACCAAAAAATATTAGAATTAACTACAAACATTTAGATAGCAAGCTAAATATCAATAAACATAAATATTTTAAATAACATGATATTAACACTATATATCATATATTATAAATAAAACCTAAATTAGGGGGTCATTAGGGTGGCGATCCACTCGCCATCGCAACTTGATTTACCCCCCCCGCCAAATTATTATGGCAGGGGGTATCGCGACGGACCCAAAGTGTGTCCGCCGCTTTTCCGCCGGTTGGCAATCGTTCCGATTGCCGGCCAGAGGAGCTGGGGAAAGAATATGGTGGTGGTGTCTAGAAGGCACCGCCATCCATATTATGATGCCTGGTGTCAAAGGCCTTTCAATGGCGGCGATACCGCCATGGAAAGGCTGGCGGGGATGTGCTTTGAGGGGGCGTGGGGGTGCACTTGGGCGGTACCCATGGTACCCACCTGCATTCCCAAGCACAAACTGGCATTGCCGCGGGTGCTGCTTACAAATGTCAAATATGCAGAATATCGCATCCTAATCAGTGGTGCGGGACCGCCGCATATCTGGCGGCCGGGCCAAGCACCGCGAGGATGGCGGGCGGACTGCAGTCCGCCCGCCTTCCTAATGGGCCCCTTAGTAATTACCCTAAAATGACATACATGATTAAAAAAAATCAAACCAAAACTAAGCTTACCAATAAAATCAATCTATCTATAAATAACCTTAAGTAATAAAATCAGACAAACAATTAAATTATTAATATAAAAGGCATACTAATTTTATTAACTAAATAGCTCAAAAACCAAACCTAACAACTTCAATCTCTACAAACTACCAACAGACATTTTAAATGAAACTGATGCTTTTTTTCCAACAGAAAAGAAAGCATCTGCTCCACATTAGAACAGCCCCAACAGAAAAGCAGTGAAAGTGTGAAACTTTTAAAAAGAACATAAATGTAAGTATATAAAGTAGAAGTAATTACATAATTTTAAATGTAAATAACAAACTTATAAAAAAATACAAAATGTATATATTTATACTCTTACACTACTTTCAGAAACAATTACAGAGACAAATATATAGCATCCCAGAAAGGAAACCAGTTACTGTCACATGGGCTACATCTACAACCAAGAAGGTTAATCGACAGAAAATGTAAATTGGAAATGCACCAAATATTATTGTAATGCATGCTATGTGAAAGCCACTAAAAATATGATGTAATTCATGCAAGAGATCACAACCATCCCCCAAAGTGACAGAAATGGAAGTAAGGGAGCTAGTGTAGAATATAAGAGAGGCAATTACTTGCTCCCAGCAACCCACAACCAAAATCCTAAAAGATATGCTGCCTAAAGTCCCCAAGCACATCACCAGTCAACTTCCACCTATAACCACTTTTAAAATGTTTAATTGCACAAACAAAAAAGCCAACAGTTATACTCCTCCTGCACCTAAATTATACTAAGACATAGAAATACAAAACCATTTAACAGTGACACATAATGAGGAACCTTTCCTTTTATAGGAGAACCTAAACAATGATAAACAAATCCTCATATTCTTTACAGCAAATAAACTACTAAGCCATTGTCAAAACTGGATGATGCATGGGACCTTCAAAATGTGTACAAAACCATTCACTCGGATATACATCATACATGGTGAAAATAAAAAGTCATATATCCCTTTAATATAAGCTCTGCTACCAAATAAACAAAGCAGCACTCACTACGCCCTCTTAGACCACTTTAAACATAAAACAAATAATTACTACCCGCAAAAAATAATCATAGGTTTTGAGCAAGCCATGATTCAAAAATTACTTCTTTTTTTACCCCAACACAGTCATACAAGGCTGCTACTAATATTTCAATTAAAGCATCCAGAGACACCTCCAAGAATCTGCACTGAGGGCCTCCTTACGAGTTTAGCAGAACACTGTTGCGGACCGAGTGCAGTGAGCTTAGCAGTCCAACCGTTGTATTACAAGTTGGGCAGATTGGCTTTGCGAAGAACACCGCTGAACTGCCAAACGCTCTAGCAGACCGCCGGGTTCACGGTTGAGTAAAGGCAGCCGCCAGCTAGCAGTATGGGGAGCTGCATCGCCATCCGTATTACGAGTTGCCTGGTCCATGAGTGGACCACAGCGGTCCAACCGCCTACTTCAAAGTGGCAGCGATAAAGAATTTGGGGTGCGTACTCACCCCTTTCTTGTTCTTCCAGGTTGATTCCAGCGTGAATCCTTTTCTCTGGGTCCCCCTTCAAAGCAGGATCTTCACACCAAGGATTACGAACCTTTTTGCAGTGATCTACAGGTGGGCCCTTTTCGAACCATATGCCCATTGCCAGACTGCCCACATATAGGCTGAACCCCGGTAATGGGTATATGGTATTTTCCCACATATATAATGCAAATATGTGCATTTTACACATCTGCAGTCGAAATTCAGACACAGGCATCAATATATCTATGAAAAGTACTCACCACCACTGCAAGATCCCTGCCTCCATTCCACCGGCCCTGTGGTCAACTCGTAATAAAGTGGTCTTGGGACCACTAGCACTGTGGGCTGCTTGCGGGAGTGGACGCAGTTGTCTGGCAGTCGGACCGCCAAACTCATATTAAGGCCCTGAGTGTAGAATATTCTACAAACAGCCAATTTACCTTTGAAATAAAAAAAATAATAGCATTAGCCTGTGTCCCTGTCACATAATTTACTAATAGAAAGCCCTTTCTGGCAACAAAATGAAGACAAACGAATCCCCCTAATACACTTGGTTTCACAAACTTCATTGCTCTGGGCACAGACACCAACCCAAATTCCAAATACCATTGTAGAATGTCTGTGACAGCACCTTGACACAGGAAGGCAAAAAAAAGAAGTGAAGTATATATGAAGGATAGACCAATGCCTTCCTGTCCACTCTAGGTAGAATCTACCATACACTCCGGTATGCATTACAAAAAGAGCGAAGCTACCAACATCTACGAGTGGAGCAATCTGTTACCCAAAGTGCACCTACACTTAGCGAACAAACCAAAAGAATGTACAACATGCTACAATTAAAGTCAAACTCTTCACAAACAACAAATGAGAGGCTTAATTAGATTTAATAGTCAAAAGCACATTATAAAATAAATAGTAATGTATTGCAGCTCTCAAACTGTCACAAAATCTAAGGTAACATGACATATCATGTCTCGCCCTATTCACTGATAATTTCTTTACAATTCCCCTAAGCCAAGCCTTATATAGGTCCCATACAACATGCATGGGAGCTGATGTCAGATTCCAGGATCTATCAAGATTATTATCAAATACGATTTTAAAATCCCCACTTAAAATGATGGGAGCCTCAAAGTCTACCAGATTAGAGTTGAGTCAGCCGAGTAACATCATCAATATTTGGGCCATAATAGGTTTCTAGTGTATAGGGAGTATGGATGACTTTTATTTCAGCAATTATCCAACGACCTCCCTTATCGGCTCTCTACCTAACTAGCTCCACCCCTGATTTTGATCTCAATAAGACTATGTCTTTAGTACAGTGCATTTGATCTGTGGTGACCCATCTCTCTATCCATCTTTGTTTTAAGAAGAGATCCTTGCATTCTTGTCTAAAAAGATGAGTTTCTTGATGCATGATTATTTGGGAGTTATGGTCTTTCAAATATTGTAGGATTCCTCGCTGCCTCTTTTTTACCTGTAACCCGTTTACATTCCAACATAAAATGGCTAAAGACTCCTTTTTATTCATATTTCCTGCTCCCTCTGCTTCTGAGCTCCTCATTTAAAGCATACTTAATATTTCTGGTTGGTGCTTTCCTTATAAGTTTTACTTTTTGACTTGATGACATAACTTTTTTTTCCCCTATGCTCCCCACCACAAGGAGCTTTTGAGTAAACTTATCACAAAAGATTTAATATCTGACCCTTCCAACCCTTATGCCCCTCCCAAAATTCTGATGTTCCTCCTAGCATTATTTTCCAACTTTTCAAGTTTTTCCGTTACTGCCTTTTCTCTGTGCTTCAGATGTACCACCTCTTGGGTATTCTCTTGGACTTTTACCCGTAAATCTTGCATTCCGCATTCTAGCTCCTCTGTACCCTGGGTTAGGTCTTCTATCCAGACCCCCCAGGATTTCGCGATTTGCAAAAAAATCCAGCAGCAGACAGCAGATCACGCGCCTCTCTTCCTCTTCTATTGTTCTATTGGGCCAGTGGCTCTTTCCACGGGTCCAATAGACCAATAGAAGGGGGTTAAGGGGGGGTCCTCACAGCAGGCAGTGCTGACGACTGGATGACGACGCGACTCACCTGGTCTGGAGCGGCGCTGCTGGTCTGGATCGTCATTGTATCGTTGTCTGGCTGGTTGTGGATCGTCGGATCGTCGTCGTCGTCTCGGGAGGCCCAGAGGCCCAGGTAAGCTGCTGTGAGCTGGGAGGCGTCTCTCGCCCTTAACATTTGCTTCCACAGGCAATAAAAGTGAAGGATCGACCCGTGCTGGCCGCCGCAGCAGAAGGGCTATAGATTGTATATAGTTATACGTTGCACTCTGATTCAGGGCCGGCTTTAGGGTGCTGGCTTCCTGGGGGCTCCGTCAATTAAAGTTTATAATAAATTATTAAGCTTTTGAAGCACCTGCCGTAGCGTTTCTTTCCGCGGGCAATGGCCAGGCCTCACATAAATGTCAAGATAACTCCTGTGATTAATTATCTTCCCGGATAGAGATCAGCATTTTGTGTAGTTCAGGGTTTGACTTGGGTGAAGTTAGTGCAGAGGGTTAATGTGCCTGCTGCAAAGAACGTGTACCAAGTAGATTACAGAATGCGTAGGATGTAAAGAGATCAGCAGGTTACTGCTTTCAAAAGAGACATCCTTTTGTTACTTGCAATTTATAACTTAAAGTCCTAATATAGAACAGCGAGCTATTACCTTTCATCCCAGAACTGCATACACACCGCAAAGTATACATTATTAGAACATTGATTGATCCACTTATTTTAACTTTACAAATATCTTTAAAATATCTGTGTGTATATAAACATGGACCTGACCCATTAAGGCTACCTGACCAGCATGTAAACCCCCCACTTTTAATCAGCATCACCACAAAAGGCCCTAAGCCATGCCCATTTCTTATAGCCATTTACAAAAACCTAAGGCCTACCAACAGGTCTGGCTCGCTACCCACCTTTCGCTGAAGAGGCCCTATATCCTCTTGGCCTAGCCCTAAATGTCACTTTACCCTGCCCCGTCTTAAACCACAACCAATCAAACCCTGTTTTAATCTGGCACCCAGGGCCGGCTCTAGGGCGGTGCGAGCGGTGCCACCGCACCGGGTGCTGGCTTCCTGGGGGCACCATACTTGCAAGTTTATTATGTTTTTAAAGCACCTGCTGCCGGGTTCCTTTTCTCCGGCAATTACCAGGCCTCACAAAAATGTAAAGTTAACTCTTGTGATTAATGTTCTTCGTGGAGAGAGATTAAAGTTTTGTATAGTTAATGTTTTGACTTATGTGAAGGTAGTGCAGAGTGTTAATATGCCTGCTGCAGAAACGTGTACCATGTAGATTACAGAGTGCATATAACGTAAATAGATCAGCAGGTTTTCTGCTTTTAAAAGAGATGTCCTTTTGTTCTTTGCAATTGTTAACTTAAAGTCCTAATATAGAACAACGAGGTATTAACTTTAATCAAAGAGCTGCATACACACTGCAAAGCAAACATTAGAGCATAGATTAATGTTGCAAAAAGGGTTTCTTTGGGTAGAAATCGATTCTTTTTATTAAAGAAAACTCCCAACTATGCTGTTTCATTTTCGACTCTGCGTTTGTGCTTCTCCGCACCAAGCACTCTTAAACTATACTGCCTACGAGTATGGATGACATGTGACTCCTACACTTTTAGTCCTTTGGCTTATGTAACATTTCTTATACACTGATTTACACACGTATGATTGATTGTCTCTGTGTGATGTAAAGTGCTCGGACACCCTACACTGGTATGAGTGGCGCTATATAACTAATTCAATGCATCTGAGAGAGTGTGGTTATGGTGACTTGATCACTGTTAAAGGGTGCTAGTGAAATAATCTTACACATTTTATGATTTTATAATATATAATTCCACTTATATCTCTCTCTTTTTTTTCATTTTTATCCCTTATGCCCACACAGGGAGGGCAGGTAGGATAATGTTAGCCTCGGTGTCTTAAATAGAATTCAGATTCTCATGGCACTTTATTTGGAAAATCGCCATTTCATTACAAGACGGAGATTATCATGCATGCTGGTAGCCCCGCATTCTTTTAGAGCATAATTTAACAATGGAATTGGGCCCTTCAGCAGATGGTTCGTTGTCTCTTTCTACAGGTTTACGCATCCACAGATTGTAGGCTATCGCAAAATAACTATTCACTAACTTCCTAAAACGCTGCACGAAAATGTAACCTTGACTTAAATTTTCAACTTTCTCCTATTTAATTTATTTTGAATGGCTCTCTCCTTCCCTTCTACATGCCTTCTACCTAACAATATCTATTAATTTGTATACACCATTTGTTAAGAAACTGGAAGAGATGCATGGAATGGTTTCTTTGAGAGCATAAAACGAATCCCAATATAAGCAATGAATGGACTAACCGCTACATTTTGGATCTGGAGTAGCTTGGTACTTGCCGCAAAGCACTTAAATGCCTGGTATGGGGCAGTAAGCGCTGTATACATGCAATTTCAATTTCAAGGAGAAAAAATAATCAGGAAAGAGAGAAGCTGCCCTAAACGGGCTGCGCCTTTTCAAAACTTAAATTTTAATTAATACAGTATAATAAGACTAATGGCCCTCTTGCACCCTACGCTGACTTATGACTTCCATGATGAAGTTTCACTTGGCTTGTGTTTTTATGACCTGGGAGTGTTTTTGCCCTCTCTGACGCAGGTGCAGGAGACAGCGAGGAGCGAGTGAGGTCGTGTGAGAACAAAGACGGACAGAAGCAGCCGCAGGTGAGATAAGATGCGACCTCTTTTTAGAACATTTCAAATGATGACTAGTTTTTCTCTTTCCTATATTCATAATAAATCATGTTTATATATTTATGTGCTTATGCAGTTATGTATATAGATGTCAGTAAAAAGTCACCAGTGGTCACGGTCGGTGGCGGCTGGTGACATTTGAAAGTGGTGTGGCGTAAAACAATTGTTGTATTTTATTGCGGCCAGCGAGAATAGCGAGCGCGCCTGACCCACCTAAGGAGGGCTGGGGGGGGAGAAGTGGGTATTTTTGTCGTTGGGGGCCCGCCGCGCACAAGGTGTGCGGCAGGTCCAGGTGCCATTCTTTTGAGGCCAGCTGGTTATGCGGGCCCAGGGGCACAAGGGGGTGCTGTGGTTTTCAGAGCAGCGTAGTGGGGGGTGTGCCATGGGAAGGGCTAGCAAATCCAGCTGTAACTCCCTTTTCTTCTTTTGTAGAGTCCCGGAGGCAAGGAGCTGCTGGTTCAAGAGTCATTGGGCAGTCTGGCAACTAACATCTGCTTCCTGCTGCACAGAACTGGTAAGACTACGTTTTGGTTTCTGTATACTTCCGGGGAGATGCTCCTGCAACTAAACTTGTACAAATTTGTTTCGCGCGGTTAGGTTTCACTTTCTTTGCAGGTGGCTCCTTCCCCTTCTTCCCATTTTTGCCCAACAGTGATACTTATGTTTTTTATGTTTACCTCGCACCCCCACTGCCCTCCACAGACTAAAAGTTGCCGAGCGGGACCACACAAGTGTGCCATTTCCCTTCGAAGGACCTCTGCCTACCTGTATGTTAACGCGCCATGTATGCAACTTTGCTTCAGAGTCCCATGCATTTCTAACCACGTTTACCCTATGCTTGCTTAACTTTCCACCCAACAACTGCAATGTCGTTTTCCCCTTGGGGACACATCTAGTAACAACAAATATATTTGTAGGTGAGTAACGCGAGTGTGCCACAAGCCAGAGATCTTTTGCATTCCAAGCGGCCAGGAAGCCACCACAACAAAAGCCCGATGGAGAAGTTTATGCAGCCTTTGAAGAATGTGAAGCACCGATCACATCTACCCACCCATATAACTGCAGCAGATCGGGCCAAAGAGTACAGCGCTGTGATGCATGCGGATGGTGGTGTGCTGTTTTGCAGTGTGTGCAATGTGGCGGTGGATCACATCCGGAAACACACTGTTGATATGCATGTGAAGTCCCAAAAACACTTGAAGCGCTGTTCAGATGATCCAGACCCTCACTCTTCGCCTAAACGTGCCCGTCAGATGACTGTCAATGCACTTTTCACAAAGAGTACAGCTGCCGGTGCCTCAAACCAGGAAATTATAGGTGAGTGGGTCAATGTCTGCACAGCGCTGAACATTCCGCTGAGCAAAACCGACCACCCTGTGCTGCGCAAGTTTCTCCATGAGCGAGTGCGAAATGGTGGAGCAATACCTGGAAGTCATCAGCTTCAAGAGCGGTATCTCCCAGAGAGATATATAGTAGCCAAGAACGAGCTGAAAGAACACTTGCAAGATCAGAAGATCAGTGTTATATTTGATGAAACACCTGATGTTGAAGGGCGGTGTGTATTGAATGTGTTATTTGCAGTGGTCTCTGCGCAGGGTGGCCGTAAGATCCACACCCACCTAGCAGACACAGTGTTCCTCTCACAGTGCAACCATGGGACTGTAGCGCAAGCAGTTGTGAAGGTGCTCACAGAGTACAACATAGCCTTTCAGGACATTATTTCCTTTAACACTGACAATGCGGCATACATGCTCAAGGCATACAACACTGTTTTGAGAAATCTGTACACAAACTCCATACATATCACCTGCTTGGCACACATAATGAACCTTATTGGAGAGTCATTTAGGAAGCCTTTTGTGGAGCTAAATGCTTTCCTCCTGTACTTCTCGCGCATCTTTTACATGGCCGGGAGCAGAAAGAGAAGGTACCTGCACCATCTTGCTGAGAACCATGGGATGAAACCACGGATGGCGCCTGATCCTTGCAGTACCCGGTGGAATTCTTGGTTTGCTGCTGTCCAGTACCATTGCAAGCATTTTGAGGCCTATGCTGGGTTTGTTGAGTCTGAGATGCAACTCAGCAAGTCCCCCCCAGATTCCCTTGAAAATCTGCAAAGGATTTTGAACAGCGACGAAAGAAACTGCATAAAAGTGCAATTGGACATTGTGGCCGAAAAATGCCAAAACATTTTGCATTTGATGGACTTATTCCAGAGTCAGACACCAGTGACAATGAAGGTGTATGATTATTTGGAGGACCTTCACATAGACCTAACAAACAATTCAGTCCTCACTTTGGAGTCACTACAACCATTTCTGCAGACGACTGCAGGGGCTAAATTAACTCTGACACAGAAAAAAAAGATAACAGCCCAGCTCAATGAAGCTTTTGAAAATTCTCTGGAAAAGGCGGGCAAATACATGGGGGAGGCCCAACCGGGCATTGGGTTCTTGAAGCAAGTGCGCCTTTTCAATCCTGCACGACTCTGCATCCTGCCTAAGGACAAGAGTGCATATTCTGCCATCCCTGGTTTCAGCGAAGTCCCCGATCAGGAGCTTTGCCTCTACTTTGAACATGCAGGCCCAGAAGCAGTACAGGCATCTGTTTCTGGGGTGATTGACACTGACCTTTTTTGGTGTGGGATGGCTGACCGCATTCCAGTCCTTTCACAGCTTGCAGCTGTGTACAAGGACTGTGTGACCAGTTCTGCAGATGCTGAAAGGAGCAACAGCATCTACAAAATTATTTTGTCAGCCAGACGACGGTCCCTCTCAGAGCAATCCATCCGGGCATTATTGTTCCTGCATTATAATCAGCAGCACAATATTGGGCTGCATTTGGACTGCTCAGAAGAACTGCAAGATTAACACGACAAGCATACAGGTACCCTGGGCATTTATTCAGTAACAGGTTTATGTCCTATTCGTAGTCTTGAAGACAAACAAAGTCTCTACATTGTAAATAAACCAAATATACATAGCTTCATGGTGTTAAATAACTCAAAAAACAAAGAGATCTGTGTTTGTTGTAGGATAAACTGCCAAATAAAACGCCGCTAAATTGCCGCTAAATTCCCATATTTGTGCCGCTAAATTTCCATATGTGTGCCGCTAAATTTGCTAATCCATGCCGCTATATCCTGGGGGGTCTGTCTATCTTCCCTTCCAAGCTAGAACAAGCTAGAATTTCTTTTTGATTTGCCTCAGAGGTTGAAAAGCACTCTGCTTTTCTGAGTTAGTTGGCCATGCATCTCCTGCAGCACATAAAACCCTTTAGAGCTGCTAGCTCCCAGACCGACACCCTCTGAAATAGGAGTACCGTCTAATCTGCTGGCCCCCAGTGGCTCCTCCTGCCCCCATATTTGGCTCTTTAACAGTCAGGCCCAAAAATCTATTTTGTATAGGAACAGCAGGGTGCACTGAGGGGACACCAAGGTCTCCCAAGTCTGCGCTCCTTCTTTCACTCATTGTACTAACCCTACCTTCTAAAGACATTTGTTTTGAGGTAACACTGCTGTCTTCCATAACTTCCTCCAAACTTTTCCTTGAGTCAGTCCTGACTTTAAAGTATGATCTCTGTGAAGGTGTAATTTTGTTTGCTGAGAAACCTTGTTTCTCCTATGACAGATACATTTGCTTGCTTTGTTAGCGGTTTTCTAGAGTGAGGTTCTTTAACCCCTTCAGTGCCACGCCCTTTCCCCGCCCTGTGCCGGGCGTTACATTAGCGGGCGGGGTTCATGACGAGATAGTCTCGTCATGGGCACAGCGCAACCGTGCTCCATGACGAGACCATCTCGTCATGGGCACTGAAGAGGTTAACCGGGCAGGTATTGCCTCGGGTCTTATTCTGCTTAACTTGCAACTTCACTGGTAACTGAGAGCTCTTTTTACCACCTACACAACTGTCCTCCTCTACCACGCAAAGGGGGCAAATATGGGATTGTAATGTATACCGGTTACCAGTCCGCAACTGCTCCTCTGCCCTTCCTATACTTTTCACTCTAGATTGTCTGTACCCCTCAAGTGATCCTCTGTGACTCTTGCGCCTTGAGAAACAGCTCACCCTTATCCTTCTCCTGAGATCCTGTCTACTGGCTGTCAAAATCCATCAAAACGCCATGCATACTGTATTCTTCCTGGTTTTTCACTTTGCTGTTGGCCGCCGTCTCCAGCTTTCTCAGTTTCCCCTCCTGGCCCCCCTCCTGATAAGGCTAAAGTACTGTGCTGAGCAATAATGGACTGGTCCAGGTCTGCTGACAGGAAGACTAAGACTTAAACATCGTTCTCCGACCTCTATGGCTGAAGGTACATCATGTAAAGAGAACAATCCTTCAACAGATGCACCCGATGAGATGTCATAACATTTATTTTGCTCACACACCAATGTATGCTTTCCACATGAGACTTTCAAGGATCAAGCAATAAGCAGGAATAGGGATTATCTCAGCAGGATTCAAGTCACTGAGAGCTCCCCACTCTATTGAGAGAGCACTGCGGCAGAATGCAGCCACCGCATATATGCGGCTGTGCACATCCAGAAATTATAACTGCAAGTAAAGAATCTAATAATATAGCTACTGTTTCTCTAAATAAACTGGAAAAAATGCACTAACGGTCTGCATTTTTGTCAACTCATGAAATTAATTCTCTGAGAGATGAGTTTTTGATAAAACACGTTCTTTGCTGTTTTCTTAGGTCAGAAGAATGTTCCTGACTTTCCAGTGATATGTTCATCATAAGAAGACAAGGTAATGTCAAAGGTACATGGAAGCTGCAAATTCACTACCGCAGGTATTCTGCCAATTCTTAATGCCACATAAAACCAGATGTCAATATTGTCTGTGATATGTGATTAAGAAGCAGAAGACAAACAATTTATAATAGGGTTGTGGTTAGGCTGCAGGTCTGGTCTCTGTGCCTCTTACTCCAAATCTCAGATTTAAGAGTCATCACACAGATTTATGCTCATGTGCCTAATTCTCAAACCTACCCTTATTATGAGTGGTCAGACCCCACTGGCCTTTATGAGAGGTCCCCACATCAGCAAAGCTCATGGTCTGCTTTTCTAAGTGCCGAAGAGATTTCAGAAAGGACTTAAGCCCCACAGCTTCAATGAGAGGAGAAAAAACACCCTCTGATGTTCTTAAAAACCACACTCCCGGGGGGCGTGGCTTGGCGCCGAACCGGATGGACGGACGCGGGTGAAGCTCCGCGATCCGATCGGGAGACTCGGCGTTTGGAGGCGGCATACAGACTTTTTGAAGACATGCCTGGGCCCATGAAGGCTTCAGGAGAGCTTGGAGGCTCTTAAGGACTTTCTTTCTGATGGCAAATTTGCTTTTTCACTCTGTGGTGAGTTCTTTTGCGGCTCGTTTTTATTGCGGCCGCCATTTTGAATTTATTGCGCGAATGCGCGTTATTGTGGAATGATGCTGCAACAATATTGGAACACTCCCCCCTTCTTGTAATGCTAATTTTTATTTACATCTACGCTGGAGCTTCTTTTTTAATGCCTTTTGAGCAATTAATACTGCAGTCTTACGAGCTACTTAGTGAGCAGGTTCCTATCTGAAGTTTCCTCACAGCATTCCCTGCAGCGGCCATTTTGTGCTCTACTACCATCTCTACAACGTTCCTCTGCTCTGTGGTGCTCCCTATTTTTGGACTGCCTTGTTCATTTATGCTCACATTAACCGGCAATTTTCTGCAACTATATTATTTAATGCTGCACTTCTTCAATTGTATCCTGTTCAGCAAGGTCTAATTAAATGTAGTACCATCATTTGGGACTTACAGTGCCTCTCAGACTCACATTCTGCTTTGCCGACGCCTCACTTATACGCACTTTCGCTCTGGCGTGAAGTGTACTGCTGTGATTTATGGGCAGAACTAAGCCAATACACATTTCATCGTCCCAGTCTAGGAACAATTTTGTAAAAAATTCTAAGATTTTTTCTGCGCTGTCCAGGCTTGAAGATTCTTTGACATCCTCCTCTATGTGTTTAACAATGGAGCCCTCTCCTGCAGCTTCAGGAAAATCCAACACTAAACGTCTTAAAAAGGACCCTCCGTCTCCTCCAAAGTCCACATCACCGGTGTCGATGGAACTATTATTGGAAGAAATTAGGGCTCTCAGACCTTTCATGGAAGAGACTAACACTAAATTGCAGGTCCTGACGGATAATTGGTCTCAACTTGAAACCAGAGTCTCATCAGTCAAACAGAATGTTTCCTCTTTAACGGAGACCTGTGCCGGCGTTTCTCACCTTCATTCTCAAATTTCCACGCTTCAGCAACAGGTTGAGGATTTGGAAAACCGCAACAGGCGAAACAATTTGCGTATTTACGGCCTGGAGGAGGGCCTTGAAGGGAATGACTCGCTGGCTTTTTTCAAGTCCTTTCTTCCTAAACTACTTCACATGCCAGAGGGAACGGTACTTAATATTCAACGAGCACATCGGTTAGGTCGCGCTCCATACTTTTTAGAATACACGGACTTATTGAAAGTTCTCTCAGCGGTCAAAGCTTCTCCAAGGCTCACATGGTCCGGCTCCTCTCTTTTCTTTGCATAAGATTATGCTAAGGCTACTGCTAACCGGCGAAAGGCTTTTTTAAATATGCGAGCGGTTCTTCGTTCCATCGGTGCCAGATATGGTCTGTTCCATCCTTGTCTTTTTAAGGTCACTTATAACAACAGAACGACCACATATGACAATCCTATGCGTCTTCAAAGCTTTATTAACTCCTGCAAGCCATCTGCAATGGACTCCTCACACCCCTCTTCTTCTTTTAATGGTTGATATTGTTGTTCATTGATTCTGCTGTCTGAGTTTGTTTGAGTCATGCTCACTTTATTATTATATGGTTAAGCAATTTATTACCTGTTTTTCTTGTTCTCGTTCTGTCTATTTTTATTTCTTAATAGAACTTATTCTTGTAAATCTGTTTACTGTCCTATTTGGCTATCATTGTCGTTCTTATTTTACATGATTTTAATGTCTTGTTTTGCTTCCCTCCTGCAGCGTCGTTATTCTTCTTTCATGATGTCTTCCTGGTCTTTCGCTCGGTTGACCCTGACTGTCTTGTCCATTCCATGTGGTGCCACACTCTCTCTCATGTTCACTTGGTCCCCCTTCATATAGGTATGTTATCTTCCCATCTTTCTGTCCTTTTGCTGTTCCTTTTCCCTTTCCTCCCTTCCTTTTTGCACATTTCCCCTTCTCTCTCTCTGAGTGTTGTTTATTTCCTTTCCCTTAATGCATTTGTTTATTCACAAATGTTTACTTCTTGGTCATTGTTCTTTTCTCCTATTGAGCTTCTTAATGTTCTTATCTTTTATCTTTTCTTCTTTTACCTTCTCTTCTTTTACCTTCTTATTGGCACGCTCCTAAATTTTCATTTACTTATTCGTTTTAATTTTATAACTGTTTCTCGCATTGTATGTTCATGGTTTAATGATTTTATTCATATTCAGTCAAGTTCAGAGTTACTACATGGAACGTTAAGGGATTGAACAACCCTATTAAAAGACAACGAGTTTTATCCCATTTAGCTAGATTAAAAACGGATGTTGCTTTTCTTCAAGAAACCCACCTATCTGATGCTGAAGCATCTAAATTAAAGAAATGTTGGGTGGGCAATGTTTTTTCTTCCCCAGCTTTGGGTAAGAGGAATGGTGTTCTTATTCTTTCTCACAAAAAATTTAATGTCTCGATTATTTCTCAAGAAACTGACTCTGAAGGTCGTTGGGTTATTGTCAAATTACTTATTGATAAAATACCGTTGGTTTTCTTTAATGTTTATGATCCAGTCTCTGTTGATAATATGTTTTGGCTGCAAATCTCTAATAAGTTACTTTCATTGGATGATGAGTATATTGTTTTTGGTGGTGACTGTAATCAAATTTGTGATCCCATTTTGGACAGGAACTCCCCAGTCAGATTTGTTAATCATAAAATGCACTCACAATTTACTCCTGCCATTTGTCAAAAATATTTAGTTGATGTTTGGAGACTGTGTCATCCTGATCTTTGAGAATACAGCTTTTTCTCTCCCTCACACAAATCACAATCTCGCATTGATTATCTCTTTTTAAGTAAATCTTTAACGCAGCATGTACTCCACTCCGAGATAGTGTCCATTTTAATTTCTGAGCATGCCCCGGTTTTTGTTGATTTTGACCTACTTCCTTATAGCCCGTCTACTGGACGTTGGCGTTTCAATAATTCATTGCTTCTGGATCCTAATTTCTCTAGCCAATTTAGTTCTTTTACTTCGGAATTTTTTAACATAAACACAACTCGTGATTCTTCTCCTGTTATAATTTGGGATTCTTTCAAGGCGGCGGCCAGAGGCTTCATTATCAATTTTGTTTCTCAGAAGAAAAAACATTTTGAGAAACACTCGGCTCAATTGCTTGCCCAAATTAAAAAACTAGAATATGCTTATTATCATTCTTATTCTGAACCTTCTTTGAAAGATCTTATTACCGCTAAGATTACTTTTAATAAATTATCCACGGAAGCGGCCTCTTCTTATCTTCTGAAGAGTAGTGCTCGTTACTATGGGGGTCAGAATAAAATGGGGAAATTATTGGCTAATTACTTAAAAACACGTCGGGACAGAATTGGGATAGATTCTCTGACTGATTCTAATGGTGACACTCTTCTTAAAGATGAAGAAATTTTAACTGAATTTGTCACCTTTTATACAAATCTTTACACTCCAGAAACTCAGCCACTTCATTCTGATCTATCTTCTTACTTTCAATCCATAAGTCCCCCCCCTTCACAACACATTGACGCCGATTCGCTGCAGGTAGATATTACATTGACAGAAATTTCCCATGCTGTGTCGGTTTTGCGACGAGGTAAGACCCCTGGCCCTGATGGATTTACTATTGAATTTTATGAGCATTTTTCGACGCTTCTTCTCCCACAACTTCTTCTCTTATTTACCTCTTTTATTGAGAGTGGATCGTCTAAGGGCACCTTTCAAGATGCTATGATTTGCTTAATTCCTAAGGAAGGTCATATCCACATCTGTTTGTGACAAAATTAGTTGAAAATTCTCTGCTACAAGTCAAGAATAGAGTATTGAAATTCGAAAGTACCTGGCAAGGTAATACCCCATCACAGATGCTACAGATGTTACAATATCACCACAATAGAATTAGAGAAGAACAAGAACACGAACAAAGACGTATGAAAGATACGAAAATGAAAATGCTTGTTGCACAATCAGTTCCAGCCGATAGTCATCAAAAGGGTGATCCCGCAAGTCCTGCGAAAGGGACATGCAACTATTGTAAACAACCAGGTCATTATATACACGATTGTCCAGTCCTGAAACATAATATTGCCACAGGTAGAACGCATGAAAGACCACGTCCACCTAGACAGGATCAGAATCAACAACAAATCCCTCAGAATGCACAACCTAGGTTAGCTCCGCAACAATTAGCTCCGCAACAGGCAGCTCCACAACAGATCGTAGCACCACCACAAGCGCAGCCTATTGCTGCAACTCAAGCAACAACACAACAAATGTATCAGTATGCACAAACAGATTATCCCGATTATCAGCGATACTCATGAGATAGCCTAGAGAGGGAAGTTGGCTTACCCCTTATAGAGGTTCCTGTAGACCAAGAGGGACCTTATGTACATAGTGAACTATTAGGGGAAGACAGAAAGTTTTTACTTGATACAGGGGCAAGCAGAACAACTATAAGACGCAGTGAAGTTCCAGGGGCACCCCTCTCAGGCTCACAAAATATTTCCCTTGGATTCTCAGGAAAACCGATAATAAATGACGTAACACAACCTCTTCCACTTACAGTCGGTCCATTAACACGTACTACAGATTTATTGCTTACTAAATCATGTCCAGAAAACTTGTTAGGTATAAAAACATTGAAAGCTCTAGGAGCCATAATATGTTGCTCTCCGGAAGGAGTACGACTATTTTTACGTGACTTTAAAGGTCACTACGTATCCAGAGACATAGATTACCGGCTGCAGAATTTACCTACACATTTATGGGCACAAGGCCCCACTGATGTTGGTTGCATGAACATTACACCATATCGAGTCACACTAAAGACAGGAGTGGTACTACCACGAATGCGACAATACAAGTTACCTCCAGATGCTGTAGTGGCTTTACTGCAAATCATTGACGAGCTTATTGCCCAAGGAGTGGTTGTGGAAACTGACTCCAATGTATGTAAGTCCCCGATAATTCCGATCCTTAAAAGAACGGATCCAAAAGCACCACCAGTATATCGATTAGTTATTGATCTGCGCGAATTAAATAAATGTATTGTACCACAATACCCTGTGGTCCCAGATATCTCCTCATTACTCACAGCTATTGACTCAGAAGCAACGTTTTTCACTGTAATTGATCTCAAGAATGCTTTCTTTAGTGTCCCAATTGATCCGGAAAGTCAATATCTTTTCGGTTTTAGTTTAAATGGACGAAGTTTTAAATTCAACCGCGCACCTCAAGGATTTACAGAAAGCCCCAGCATCTATAGCCAAGCACTGAAACGAGAACTTGACAGTATACACATGCCAGCTAACACTGCCTTGCTTCAATATGTCGATGATCTGCTGATCACTGCCCGAAGCGAACATGAATGTGAAACAGCGTCACTGACGGTTTTGAAATTTCTGGCTGACAAGGGGCACAAGGTGTCCCCTTCCAAGCTGCAATTCTGTGTCCAACGAGTTGTTTATCTTGGGCACTCGCTGTCCAAGGAGGGAAGGCAGCTTACACCCGATCGCATCCAGTTAATTGCTAACATGCCACCACCCAAGACACAAAAGGAGGTGCGGGCTTTTATAGGCCTCACTTCATACTGTAGGCAGTGGATCCCTCAATATGCATTTATAGCAAAACCACTCATCCAGTTGACAACACAGGAGGCAGCCACATCGACTGTCCTCCCTTGGACTCCAGAACATACACATGCCTTTGAAAGCTTAAAGAAAGCTTTATGTCAAGCACCTGTCCTAGCAACACCATGTTACAGTAAACAGTTTACACTCTTTGTTACAGAACGCGAAGGTACTGCTTTGTCAGTACTCACTCAGGAACAAGCAGGATCACACAAACCATGTGCTTATTTCTCTAGTACATTAGATCCAGTAGCTCAGGCTCTTCCAGCGTGCCTGAAATCAGTGGCAGCAACAGCTTTAGCAATCAGACAAAGCGATGCCATAGTGTTAGGACATCAATTGACAGTACAAGTACCACACGCAGTAGAGGTTCTCTTGAACCGCACACAAACACAACACTTGACTATAGCAAGACTCACCGGTTACGAATTAACATTGTTTCAGCCACATATAGAAATCAGACGTTGTAATACGTTAAATCCTGCCACACTGTTACCAGTAGGCGGAACAGATCCATTGGCACATGATTGTGTCGAAGTCATTACTATCACGACGAAACCCAGACAAGACTTGACAGACATCCCTTTGTCAGATCCAGACTTGACATTATATGTAGATGGGTCATGTATGAGAACAAGTACAGGAGAGTTAGTGGCCGCTTACGCAGTCACAACAGACACTGAAGTCATTGAAACAAATTGTATTAACACTTTGTCAGCTCAAGCAGCAGAGCTCATCGCTCTGACACAAGCCTGTATTCAAGCCACAAATAAAAAAGTCAACATATACACAGATTCACGTTATGCATTCGGAGTCGTCCATGACTTCGGCGTACTGTGGCGAGAGAGAGGTTATTTGACTTCTCACGGTGCCCACATCCAACACGGACCCCTCATTCAAGCCCTATTAGACGCCATTCATTTACCTACTGCAATATCGATTATGAAATGCAAAGCCCACACAAAAGTTACCGATATCATTTCTCAGGGTAATGACCTAGCTGACAGAACAGCTAAACAGACTGCTCAGAATCAGACTCACACAACTGACATGACAAAGACAATAGTCCTGACACCAACACATTGCATGACAGTTAAGGATCCCGCCCTTGATGTAATTGACATACAGACACATGCTACACCAGAAGAAATAAAGAAATGGACTGAATTAGGAGGGATCCAAACAGATCAAGGATGGATGACGAAGGAAAAATCTATATGGTTTCTTCCCGACTCAATGGTCCAAGTCATCATTAACACTATACATAGTCCAGCGCACCTAGGAGAAAAAGCTATGCTAGACAGCATTCAACACATTTGGTTTAACAAACACTTGCGAGCCGCAGCGAAACAAAAAGTTCGTACCTGTATGATATGTTGTCAGTTCAATCCAGGTAAAAGCATCCCTGTAGAACAGGGTGGATTCCAAACTCCCGATCATGCTTTTGAAGTCCTCCAGATGGATTATATCCAGATGGAACGATGTCGAGGATTCAAATATGTTCTCGTAGTTGTCTGTGCCCTTTCCCGTTGGACAGAAGCATACCCGGTTTCAGATTACACTGCCCCGACTACTGCCAAACAGTTAGTTCGAGAATTCTTCCCACGGTACGGTTTACCACGTGTTGTCTACTCAGATAACGGTCAGCCGTTCTCATCCGAACTAATGAAACACGTTTCCCTTCTATTAGGCTACCAATGGAAATTCCACTGTGTCCGACATCCCGAGGCGGCAGGTCTCGTGGAACGTCATAATCAAACTCTGAAAATTAGATTGTCCAAAATATGTAGAGAAAAAGGAGTTGATTGGATAGTAGCCTTACCAGTTGCGCTCTTTTACATGAGAATGGTAGCACATTCTCGAACAGGGCTATCCCCGTATGAGGTGATCTTCGGTAGACCACCAAATATGTGGGGGACGCCTATACCTCGTAAAATCACTGATGTTGACTGTAATATGCTGACAGATTACCTGGCTTCCTTGATGTCTGCACTACAATCTTGTCGTTCACAGGTATCCGCAGCTTTTCCCGACAATACTGAGGTGAAACCCCATGACGTGGTTCCTGGGGACCTGGTGCTGGTCAGGAATTTTGACCGGAAGACCCAACTGGATCCTAGGTGGAAGTCACCGAAGTTGGTTCTACTCACCACAAGGACAGCTGTGAAAATCGAGGGAAGGAAAGGGTGGTTGCACTCGAGTCATATCAAGAAATTTTATGGACTACCATCCAGTGTAGATACTCAACCCTGTATTCCCTCACAGACAGACTCAAAGCTTCCCTTGGCTGAATTAACAAAACCAGAACTTTATAAACTAAAATTGAGGTCTAGTAAGTCAGACAATTTGATTGTTTAAGTCCTCTCCAAGGTGAATCGGTTGAATTTGTCTCTGACATTTATCCTCTAGACCGGAATAGAGAAAGAAATCATCAAATGCTGCTCAAGAAGCATGCGTATTGTAAATCATTTCGTAGTCACTGCACAGTAACATTATTAATTTTGTTTTTTCTAAGTCTTCTGATCATCATTGTCAGTATCCTATTGCACATGTATTACCCTATTCCTAAGCGTGCTTCTAATATAACTGCAGAACATTCTTTTAGTGAATTACCTCCACATGAATTGTCTTATAGATTTGCGCTGCGCAATACCACTTTCATTAGTATGCTACATCATTCCCATCAAACCAGCAATGCCACAAATTGTTGGATATGTGGCCGACTCCCTCCCTAACAGAACTATAAGGGAGTTTTGCCCCTCTTTCCCTATCCGTTCACACACAATGGCTCCTGTGGAGCATGGTTTAGTTTGATTAATTCCCTAGATTCAAATTCCGCAGTTTATCAAGACAACTGGGTATGGAGAAACCTGAACTTAGTTTTGCTTAAAGTCTGCTACCCTAACAAGGAGGGACTTCCCAAAAGAACAGGAACTGATCTAGAAAATGAAGTATATGGATTAGGTAATTTTACACTTAACCTCATGATCCTGAACGTTGAATCTGAAGCTCCACCAATCTTGCCCGCCATGTCAGTATTCCCAGTAAAAGGGGAATTATGTATAAGAAAGAATGGTTCCATACACATGGGCCATAGTAAATGCACCACTGTAATAAAATTCAGTGATCAAGGCAAGTCTACATTTAGAGCTTCCCGTCATTCCTACTTTATATGTGGCCAGACCGCATATATACGTCTACCTTTAGATTGGGATGGTACCTGTTACATAGCATTCCTTCTACCACCTGTTTTCCTAGCCCCTCCTGATTATCACAGAAATACCCATTTAGTACACAATAGACAGCAGAGAGATCTCCCAATTGTCGATTACACTGAAACAGCATGGGAAAAATACACAGATTTCAATAAAGGTTTCTTTCCCTATATAGGTACAGTCACTAATAGTAAGCTGATACGTAGACTAACCAGAACCCTTGAAGCAGTAGTGAACGAAACTATTTCCGCCTTAGGCAATTTAACAGAAGAGCAGTCTGCTATGCGGATTGTTGTGCTTCAAAATCGTCTTGTCCTTGACGTCATCCTGGCCGATAGGGGCGGAGCTTGTAGGGTCATCGGATCAAGTTGTTGCATTTTCATACCAGAAAATTCGCCGTCAGTATATAAAGCCATAACCCGCCTTCATAAGATTGTAAGCCAGATACACCAGAGTCCAGGCACCTGGACTTGGTCCGGTTGGTTCTGGGGCGTGTTGTCAGCCTGGGGATGGAGAATGCTCTCCTTCCTAGGTATTGGCTTTCTCATACTATTCAGTTGCTGCTTATGTCTACAATGTGGGCCAGCGATTTGAGGTCTGTGTGCCACCTCGTGTATCCCACATCCAAGTTTTCGTTCGAGATCCCGGAAGAAGAAAGTAGAACAAATGATGCTATATGAACAGATCGATGGATTGATGAAGATCGATATCTCCTGAGGGTCCGTAGGGGACAAGGAGGGAATGAGGAAATATGAATTTTGTGATCAGTTATGTCCCCTATCGTAGACCCCAACGGCTCCATGTACATGCTATAAGTACATGTATGTTCCCTCCTGCTCCAGTTTTAAAGACGCAAATATATGTGCGTCCACCGTCAACATGTCCTCTTTCAGATCCACCATGAATGGGTCAGATATTCCTTTCCTAAGTATGAAAGGCCACCGACTTTATGTGGTTCACTTTCCACATTTTACAGATTCAGGCGAGTAGGCCCGAATTCTGTCATCAAGCCTTTTCCTGCCTTCTGCCTCTGAAAGCTCCAGTCTGAGCCTGCATCTGTGACCATGAACTTTGTCTTACTCCCTGTGCGGCTAACGGTGCCTGATCCAGCCCTTCGCCTGCCAAAAACTGTATTTCACCTTTAAGATTATCTCCTCCGCCCCTCATCCGATGCATTCCTGTCTAGCTGTTTAGGTAAACATTCCTCCAGCTACCGTGCAAAGGGCCAGGCCTCGCTGTTCTCATACAAGTAATTCATAGCCCTGTTACCATGGAATATTCCTACCCCCTCGCATCTAGTGTAGACACTTAGACGCTTGTACACGCACTAACAGTCAGTATAGTCAGTATAGAATAAGATTCTATCCTAAGAGACCTCTCTTTTTGGATAACACAGTTCTTCAAACATAGGATATTAGATATGATTTGGGATTAGGTTGACATAACCCCAGACTTCTGTCTCCACATGTAGAGCTAAATGTCAAGTCCCCTTCACCCTCTAGTTGCACGTCAATCACACGTCATGCGGCTGCGCGCGCATCTCTGCCAAATATTTCTGCTGACATTGCAGGATTCCCTTATGGATCCACCCACTTGTGACATCATGTATAATGACGTTTTCTAGTTACGCCTATTCTAGTTACGCATGCATATTTTATTTTGTTTTATCAGTTGTTACGCCTACTACATCTGTTTCACTGTAATGCCTTTTCTATAAAAATGATTACCTGTCAATAATATATGCCCTTCCTTCCTGAACTTTCGTGGTGATGGAATAGAATGCCTACAATTCGAATTGTATTCCTTTGTATAGGAATAAAGCCTTTTAAAACCTCTAATACCACGGATTCTGCCTCTTATATTTACTGAGTTATTTTTGATACTTTACCGCATAAAAAATAGTACCGGTAATGAAATATAAAAATATTTCATTACCGGTACTATTTTTTATGCGGTAAAGTATCAAAAATAACTCAGTAAATATAAGAGGCAGAATCCGTGGTATTAGAGGTTTTAAAAGGCTTTATTCCTATACAAAGGAATACAATTCGAATTGTAGGCATTCTATTCCATCACCACGAAAGTTCAGGAAGGAAGGGCATATATTATTGACAGGTAATCATTTTTATAGAAAAGGCATTACAGTGAAACAGATGTAGTAGGCGTAACAACTGATAAAACAAAATAAAATATGCATGCGTAACTAGAATAGGCGTAACTAGAAAACGTCATTATACATGATGTCACAAGTGGGTGGATCCATAAGGGAATCCTGCAATGTCAGCAGAAATATTTGGCAGAGATGCGCGCGCAGCCGCATGACGTGTGATTGACGTGCAACTAGAGGGTGAAGGGGACTTGACATTTAGCTCTACATGTGGAGACAGAAGTCTGGGGTTATGTCAACCTAATCCCAAATCATATCTAATATCCTATGTTTGAAGAACTGTGTTATCCAAAAAGAGAGGTCTCTTAGGATAGAATCTTATTCTATACTGACTATACTGACTGTTAGTGCGTGTACAAGCGTCTAAGTGTCTACACTAGATGCGAGGGGGTAGGAATATTCCATGGTAACAGGGCTATGAATTACTTGTATGAGAACAGCGAGGCCTGGCCCTTTGCACGGTAGCTGGAGGAATGTTTACCTAAACAGCTAGACAGGAATGCATCGGATGAGGGGCGGAGGAGATAATCTTAAAGGTGAAATACAGTTTTTGGCAGGCGACGGGCTGAATCAGGCACCGTTAGCCGCACAGGGAGTAAGACAAAGTTCATGGTCACAGATGCAGGCTCAGACTGGAGCTTTCAGAGGCAGAAGGCAGGAAAAGGCTTGATGACAGAATTCGGGCCTACTCGCCTGAATCTGTAAAATGTGGAAAGTGAACCACATAAAGTCGGTGGCCTTTCATACTTAGGAAAGGAATATCTGACCCATTCATGGTGGATCTGAAAGAGGACATGTTGACGGTGGACGCACATATATTTGCGTCTTTAAAACTGGAGCAGGAGGGAACATACATGTACTTATAGCATGTACATGGAGCCGTTGGGGTCTACGATAGGGGACATAACTGATCACAAAATTCATATTTCCTCATTCCCTCCTTGTCCCCTACGGACCCTCAGGAGATATCGATCTTCATCAATCCATCGATCTGTTCATATAGCATCATTTGTTCTTCTTTCTTCTTCCGGGATCTCGAACGAAAACTTGGATGTGGGATACACGAGGTGGCACACAGACCACAAATCGCTGGCCCACATTGTAGACATAAGCAGCAACTGTATAGTATGAGAAAGCCAATACCTAGGAAGGAGAGCATTCTCCATCCCCAGGCTGACAACACGCCCCAGAACCAACCGGACCAAGTCCAGGTGCCTGGACTCTGGTGTATCTGGCTTACAATCTTATGAAGGCGGGTTATGGCTTTATATACTGACGGCGAATTTTCTGGTATGAAAATGCAACAACTTGATCCGATGACCCTACAAGCTCCGCCCCTATCGGCCAGGATGACGTCAAGGACAAGACGATTTTGAAGCACAACAATCCGCATAGCAGACTGCTCTTCTGTTAAATTGCCTAAGGCGGAAATAGTTTCGTTCACTACTGCTTCAAGGGTTCTGGTTAGTCTACGTATCAGCTTACTATTAGTGACTGTACCTATATAGGGAAAGAAACCTTTATTGAAATCTGTGTATTTTTCCCATGCTGTTTCAGTGTAATCGACAATTGGGAGATCTCTCTGCTGTCTATTGTGTACTAAATGGGTATTTCTGTGATACTCAGGAGGGGCTAGGAAAACAGGTGGTAGAAGGAATGCTATGTAACAGGTACCATCCCAATCTAAAGGTAGACGTATATATGCGGTCTGGCCACATATAAAGTAGGAATGACGGGAAGCTCTAAATGTAGACTTGCCTTGATCACTGAATTTTATTACAGTGGTGCATTTACTATGGCCCATGTGTATGGAACCATTCTTTCTTATACATAATTCCCCTTTTACTGGGAATACTGACATGGCGGGCAAGATTGGTGGAGCTTCAGATTCAACGTTCAGGATCATGAGGTTAAGTGTAAAATTACCTAATCCATATACTTCATTTTCTAGATCAGTTCCTGTTCTTTTGGGAAGTCCCTCCTTGTTAGGGTAGCAGACTTTAAGCAAAACTAAGTTCAGGTTTCCCCATACCCAGTTGTCTTGATAAACTGCGGAATTTGAATCTAGGGAATTAATCAAACTAAACCATGCTCCACAGGAGCCATTGTGTGTGAACGGATAGGGAAAGAGGGGCAAAACTCCCTTATAGTTCTGTTAGGGAGGGAGTCGGCCACATATCCAACAATTTGTGGCATTGCTGGTTTGATGGGAATGATGTAGCATACTAATGAAAGTGTTATTGCGCAGCGCAAATCTATAAGACAATTCATGTGGAGGTAATTCACTAAAAGAATGTTCTGCAGTTATATTATAAGCACGCTTAGGAATAGGGTAATACATGTGCAATAGGATACTGACAATGATGATCAGAAGACTTAGAAAAAACAAAATTAATAATGTTACTGTGCAGTGACTACGAAATGATTTACAATACGCATGCTTCTTGAGCAGCATTTGATGATTTCTTTCTCTATTCCGGTCTAGAGGATACATGTCAGAGACAAATTCAACCGATTCACCTTGGAGAGGACTTAAACAATCAAATTGTCTGACTTACTAGACCTCAATTTTAGTTTATAAAGTTCTGGTTTTGTTAATTCAGCCAAGGGAAGCTTTGAGTCTGTCTGTGAGGGAATACAGGGTTGAGTATCTACACTGGATGGTAGTCCATAAAATTTCTTGATATGACTCGAGTGCAACCACCCTTTCCTTCCCTCGATTTTCACAGCTGTCCTTGTGGTGAGTAGAACCAACTTCGGTGACTTCCACCTAGGATCCAGTTGGGTCTTCCGGTCAAAATTCCTGACCAGCACCAGGTCCCCAGGAACCACGTCATGGGGTTTCACCTCAGTATTGTCGGGAAAAGCTGCGGATACCTGTGAACGACAAGATTGTAGTGCAGACATCAAGGAAGCCAGGTAATCTGTCAGCATATTACAGTCAACATCAGTGATTTTACGAGGTATAGGCGTCCCCCACATATTTGGTGGTCTACCGAAGATCACCTCATACGGGGATAGCCCTGTTCGAGAATGTGCTACCATTCTCATGTAAAAGAGCGCAACTGGTAAGGCTACTATCCAATCAACTCCTTTTTCTCTACATATTTTGGACAATCTAATTTTCAGAGTTTGATTATGACGTTCCACGAGACCTGCCGCCTCGGGATGTCGGACACAGTGGAATTTCCATTGGTAGCCTAATAGAAGGGAAACGTGTTTCATTAGTTCGGATGAGAACGGCTGACCGTTATCTGAGTAGACAACACGTGGTAAACCGTACCGTGGGAAGAATTCTCGAACTAACTGTTTGGCAGTAGTCGGGGCAGTGTAATCTGAAACCGGGTATGCTTCTGTCCAACGGGAAAGGGCACAGACAACTACGAGAACATATTTGAATCCTCGGCATCGTTCCATCTGGATATAATCCATCTGGAGGACTTCAAAAGCATGATCGGGAGTTTGGAATCCACCCTGTTCTACGGGGATGCTTTTACCTGGATTAAACTGACAACATATCATACAGGTACGAACTTTTTGTTTCGCTGCGGCTCGCAAGTGTTTGTTGAACCAAATGTGTTGAATGCTGTCTAGCATAGCTTTTTCTCCTAGGTGCGCTGGACTATGTATAGTGTTAATGATGACTTGGACCATTGAGTCGGGAAGAAACCATATAGATTTTTCCTTCGTCATCCATCCTTGATCTGTTTGGATCCCTCCTAATTCAGTCCATTTCTTTATTTCTTCTGGTGTAGCATGTGTCTGTATGTCAATTACATCAAGGGCGGGATCCTTAACTGTCATGCAATGTGTTGGTGTCAGGACTATTGTCTTTGTCATGTCAGTTGTGTGAGTCTGATTCTGAGCAGTCTGTTTAGCTGTTCTGTCAGCTAGGTCATTACCCTGAGAAATGATATCGGTAACTTTTGTGTGGGCTTTGCATTTCATAATCGATATTGCAGTAGGTAAATGAATGGCGTCTAATAGGGCTTGAATGAGGGGTCCGTGTTGGATGTGGGCACCGTGAGAAGTCAAATAACCTCTCTCTCGCCACAGTACGCCGAAGTCATGGACGACTCCGAATGCATAACGTGAATCTGTGTATATGTTGACTTTTTTATTTGTGGCTTGAATACAGGCTTGTGTCAGAGCGATGAGCTCTGCTGCTTGAGCTGACAAAGTGTTAATACAATTTGTTTCAATGACTTCAGTGTCTGTTGTGACTGCGTAAGCGGCCACTAACTCTCCTGTACTTGTTCTCATACATGACCCATCTACATATAATGTCAAGTCTGGATCTGACAAAGGGATGTCTGTCAAGTCTTGTCTGGGTTTCGTCGTGATAGTAATGACTTCGACACAATCATGTGCCAATGGATCTGTTCCGCCTACTGGTAACAGTGTGGCAGGATTTAACGTATTACAACGTCTGATTTCTATATGTGGCTGAAACAATGTTAATTCGTAACCGGTGAGTCTTGCTATAGTCAAGTGTTGTGTTTGTGTGCGGTTCAAGAGAACCTCTACTGCGTGTGGTACTTGTACTGTCAATTGATGTCCTAACACTATGGCATCGCTTTGTCTGATTGCTAAAGCTGTTGCTGCCACTGATTTCAGGCACGCTGGAAGAGCCTGAGCTACTGGATCTAATGTACTAGAGAAATAAGCACATGGTTTGTGTGATCCTGCTTGTTCCTGAGTGAGTACTGACAAAGCAGTACCTTCGCGTTCTGTAACAAAGAGTGTAAACTGTTTACTGTAACATGGTGTTGCTAGGACAGGTGCTTGACATAAAGCTTTCTTTAAGCTTTCAAAGGCATGTGTATGTTCTGGAGTCCAAGGGAGGACAGTCGATGTGGCTGCCTCCTGTGTTGTCAACTGGATGAGTGGTTTTGCTATAAATGCATATTGAGGGATCCACTGCCTACAGTATGAAGTGAGGCCTATAAAAGCCCGCACCTCCTTTTGTGTCTTGGGTGGTGGCATGTTAGCAATTAACTGGATGCGATCGGGTGTAAGCTGCCTTCCCTCCTTGGACAGCGAGTGCCCAAGATAAACAACTCGTTGGACACAGAATTGCAGCTTGGAAGGGGACACCTTGTGCCCCTTGTCAGCCAGAAATTTCAAAACCGTCAGTGACGCTGTTTCACATTCATGTTCACTTCGGGCAGTGATCAGCAGATCATCGACATATTGAAGCAAGGCAGTGTTAGCTGGCATGTGTATACTGTCAAGTTCTCGTTTCAGTGCTTGGCTATAGATGCTGGGGCTTTCTGTAAATCCTTGAGGTGCGCGGGTGAATTTAAAACTTCGTCCATTTAAACTAAAACCGAAAAGATATTGACTTTCCGGATCAATTGGGACACTAAAGAAAGCATTCTTGAGATCAATTACAGTGAAAAACGTTGCTTCTGAGTCAATAGCTGTGAGTAATGAGGAGATATCTGGGACCACAGGGTATTGTGGTACAATACATTTATTTAATTCGCGCA
Source organism: Triturus cristatus (assembly GCF_964204655.1). Classification (NCBI taxonomy): domain Eukaryota; kingdom Metazoa; phylum Chordata; class Amphibia; order Caudata; family Salamandridae; genus Triturus; species Triturus cristatus. The sequence continues at coordinate 26,558,555 of NC_140582.1, forward strand.
GATCAATAACTAATCGATATACTGGTGGTGCTTTTGGATCCGTTCTTTTAAGGATCGGAATTATCGGGGAATTACATACATTGGAGTCAGTTTCCACAACCACTCCTTGGGCAATAAGCTCGTCAATGATTTGCAGTAAAGCCACTACAGCATCTGGAGGTAACTTGTATTGTCGCATTCGTGGTAGTACCACTCCTGTCTTTAGTGTGACTCGATATGGTGTAATGTTCATGCAACCAACATCAGTGGGGCCTTGTGCCCATAAATGTGTAGGTAAATTCTGCAGCCGGTAATCTATGTCTCTGGATACGTAGTGACCTTTAAAGTCACGTAAAAATAGTCGTACTCCTTCCGGAGAGCAACATATTATGGCTCCTAGAGCTTTCAATGTTTTTATACCTAACAAGTTTTCTGGACATGATTTAGTAAGCAATAAATCTGTAGTACGTGTTAATGGACCGACTGTAAGTGGAAGAGGTTGTGTTACGTCATTTATTATCGGTTTTCCTGAGAATCCAAGGGAAATATTTTGTGAGCCTGAGAGGGGTGCCCCTGGAACTTCACTGCGTCTTATAGTTGTTCTGCTTGCCCCTGTATCAAGTAAAAACTTTCTGTCTTCCCCTAATAGTTCACTATGTACATAAGGTCCCTCTTGGTCTACAGGAACCTCTATAAGGGGTAAGCCAACTTCCCTCTCTAGGCTATCTCATGAGTATCGCTGATAATCGGGATAATCTGTTTGTGCATACTGATACATTTGTTGTGTTGTTGCTTGAGTTGCAGCAATAGGCTGCGCTTGTGGTGGTGCTACGATCTGTTGTGGAGCTGCCTGTTGCGGAGCTAATTGTTGCGGAGCTAACCTAGGTTGTGCATTCTGAGGGATTTGTTGTTGATTCTGATCCTGTCTAGGTGGACGTGGTCTTTCATGCGTTCTACCTGTGGCAATATTATGTTTCAGGACTGGACAATCGTGTATATAATGACCTGGTTGTTTACAATAGTTGCATGTCCCTTTCGCAGGACTTGCGGGATCACCCTTTTGATGACTATCGGCTGGAACTGATTGTGCAACAAGCATTTTCATTTTCGTATCTTTCATACGTCTTTGTTCGTGTTCTTGTTCTTCTCTAATTCTATTGTGGTGATATTGTAACATCTGTAGCATCTGTGATGGGGTATTACCTTGCCAGGTACTTTCGAATTTCAATACTCTATTCTTGACTTGTAGCAGAGAATTTTCAACTAATTTTGTCACAAACAGATGTGGATATGACTCACTACTGGCTTTTATGCCACTATTTATACTAAAACATTTTTCAAATCGGGAATAGAAATCACTAGTGTCTTCATCTGGTTTTTGTTTACAGGCTGAGATTGCACCCCAGTCTTCCTTTTTCGTAGTTAATAAACGTGGCAGTACCTGTATTAGTAATCCTGCTAGTGCTGTAGTCTTTTCCCCAAGCCCTGCTCCTGCAGCTCGGGCTTTTTCTTCGTTTTCTAATGCTGTCCAATCTATCTTTTGGTCTCCCACCTCCCATTCTTTTTCTTTGAGTTTCTCATAAACACCGGCGGGTAATAGGACTTTTAATATTTTCATAATATCGGGGTAGGTATACTCTCCCATCAGTAACATGTCTTTTATCTCACGGTGGAAACCTGCTGGGTCCTTGTCATGGCTCGGTACTACTTTCTTCATTTCTAATAATTCCAGTTTAGTTATAGGCGTGTACACAAACACGCGTATAAAATTATCACCGGCACCTCTAATTGGGTGCACTTCGCGTAACGGGTTCTGTCTATCTATGTGATACATTTTTCTTTCCATGATGGGAACTGGAACGTGTTCTGGGCATACGAAATTTAAATATTGGTTTCGGGATTCTAGAATTTCCTTAATCAAATCAGTACCTGACCCTCTCCATATATTTTTGAGTAGTTCTGTCAATATGTCAGGTAAGGGTCCTGGATCGGAGTGTTGGCCTTTATATAATATAAGGAGGTGTTGAATCATGTATATACTAGCTAATCGCTGTTCATATGGGTCTAGATTCAGAAACGTGTGTGCAAGTACATCGTCATTGTATTCGCCGGGACTGTCAGCCCATTGTACTGCTGACCTGGCTAATTCTTGTTCGTCCATGGAATCGAGCACGTGGTACCCCCTTCGATCTCGGAGTAATTTATCAGCGGCTTGGAATAAGTGTTCGGGGGAGTTTGTATTTAGCATAGGGTTTGGAAAATGTCTATTATATTCCGGACGTATTAGACGTATTGGGTCGTTAAAACCTCTGGTATTATTATGGGATCTTCCTTTACCTACATAAGCTATCGTGTCTAATTGCTCTGATTCTTGCTCCTCCTCCTCTCTGTTTAGGTCAGTGGCGTCTACCTCTAATCTTTCTTCGTGTATTCGTTCTACTTCTTTGCGGATCTTTCGGTACATAGCTACTATACATAACTGTTTATCATGTCTCCCTTCTGATATATTCTGGCCCCAAGTGACAAGTTTTTGCATTTCTTCCGGATTTACCCCAGGCCGGTCTTGATTTCTGATTACACAGTTTATGAGGAAACGTAACAGTTGTCCCTGTACCTCCGCTTTCTGGTACTCCATGGCTCTGCTAATACTTTCAGGACCTCGTCCTGACTGGACAAAATGATATATATTTTCTAAATGTGTAGCCATTCCTGGTAGCTTCGTTAAATATATTGCAGCTCGTCGAATACGTAATGATGACAGCAGCATTTCGTCCCGTTTACCGGGTACAGGATCATATCTACAATCTACTAGAAGTTCCTTGAGCATGTCGGGAGTTGCTAGTTTGGGCGTACGTTGGTGTGCTAATTCTCTAAGGGAAAATTTATTTCCTCTCGGTGGCGTAGAAAAAATGTCTGTCGTACCTCCTGTAGCACCGTCTGGGGTGCTGGACGTGAAAGGATTTGTTGAAGGTGAGACAGCAACCGTCGCTGCGGGAAAAGCTGTAGAAACAGATGTGCTTGTCGGAATGTGTGTCAGAGCTTGTTGTTGCGGAGGTACAGACGGAGGGTCTTGGCGATGAGCACCATCGGTAAGCGGTCTATGTGGTGCGGTATTAGCATACTCGGGAGCTGCGTCGTCTAAATAAGAGGAAAGGAAAACATCTTCTGCGGTTCTGGGATGCCCCTTGGGATGTGCTTTTATCGGAAACAATGGAGGTGGCAAGTCTTTTGGTATTTCCGGAGTAGCCTTAGGTAACCCTTCGGCCAGAAGCGGATACATACCATTCATAAGGGCGTTTCTTTGCCTGTCTATTTGTTCTGATTTTACTCGGGTACCTTCCTCAAGTAATAGATTTTCTCGGGTTTTATTGGAATTCTCTCTACCTTTCTCTTCCTGTCTGAGTGCTTTTTCCGTACGTCTATATGATTCTTTACGCCATAATTCAATGGCATCTTTCTGTGACTGTCTGGCTTTCTTTTTCCATAATTCTTCTTCTACTCGCATGATGCAATCTGCATCCCAGGTCCCCGCTGCGGGCCATCTCTGACTCTCTGGTAATTCTTTGGTGTAGTCCACCCATAAATCAAGAAATAATACGGCATCTAGGCCATGCTTATGATACATAAAGTACCCTGGAGTGTCCCTTGGTGGGATGGGAACAGCTTCTTCGAGTACACCTTTTCTAGTTTTGATCTGTCTTAGTTTCGAAAAGAGCGGCATTTTTAAACCTTATTACTAGAACACACTTTATACAAGAAAATACAATAATGAACAGTCATTCACACCACAATATATAGAACGTATTTAAAACATTTAACACTTAACAGTTTTACGAACAATGATAACTAATAGAAAACTAATTACTGACATAATACTGACACTAGATAATACTTATTTATATTTATTTATATGCAAAACATACTATATATACTGCTAAACAGTACAGATACACTGCTAAAACAGTGCAGACCGGGTTTGTGTACCCAAACCCGTCTTGACCGGCACAGACTATGTGCACGTTAAATGCCTCCCCGGTAATGGTACTCACCGGGTAGCTCGGAACGGAAGGCCTCGGAACGGAACTGAAACTGGACCGGACTGGACTCGACTCGACTGGACTCGGAACTTCGGAACCTGGCGGGTCTCTGTATACCTCGGATCTTGCTCTCTCAGCTAGGCTCTGGTCGGGATACTTCGCACTTCTCACCGCCTCGTCTGGGTGTTGATCGCAGCCTCAGTCGTCCCCGCTTAGCCGGAGGGAGATACAGGAGATCCTGCAGGTACGCGTTTTTGTCCGTTCAGCTGTGGCAGGAGACCGGGCCTGCAACGCACCACCGGCGCGTGAGATGAGAAAGTGTCCCTATTCGGGCGCCAATTTATGTGGTAAATATTTCATTACCGGTACTATTTTTTATGCGGTAAAGTATCAAAAATAACTCAGTAAATATAAGAGGCAGAATCCGTGGTATTAGAGGTTTTAAAAGGCTTTATTCCTATACAAAGGAATACAATTCGAATTGTAGGCATTCTATTCCATCACCACGAAAGTTCAGGAAGGAAGGGCATATATTATTGACAGGTAATCATTTTTATAGAAAAGGCATTACAGTGAAACAGATGTAGTAGGCGTAACAACTGATAAAACAAAATAAAATATGCATGCGTAACTAGAATAGGCGTAACTAGAAAACGTCATTATACATGATGTCACAAGTGGGTGGATCCATAAGGGAATCTTGCAATGTCAGCAGAAATATTTGGCAGAGATGCGCGCGCAGCCGCATGACGTGTGATTGACGTGCAACTAGAGGGTGAAGGGGACTTGACATTTAGCTCTACATGTGGAGACAGAAGTCTGGGGTTATGTCAACCTAATCCCAAATCATATCTAATATCCTATGTTTGAAGAACTGTGTTATCCAAAAAGAGAGGTCTCTTAGGATAGAATCTTATTCTATACTGACTATACTGACTGTTAGTGCGTGTACAAGCGTCTAAGTGTCTACACTAGATGCGAGGGGGTAGGAATATTCCATGGTAACAGGGCTATGAATTACTTGTATGAGAACAGCGAGGCCTGGCCCTTTGCACAGTAGCTGGAGGAATGTTTACCTAAACAGCTAGACAGGAATGCATCGGATGAGGGGCGGAGGAGATAATCTTAAAGGTGAAATACAGTTTTTGGCAGGCGACGGGCTGGATCAGGCACCGTTAGCCGCACAGGGAGTAAGACAAAGTTCATGGTCACAGATGCAGGCTCAGACTGGAGCTTTCAGAGGCAGAAGGCAGGAAAAGGCTTGATGACAGAATTCGGGCCTACTCGCCTGAATCTGTAAAATGTGGAAAGTGAACCACATAAATTCGGTGGCCTTTCATACTTAGGAAAGGAATATCTGACCCATTCATGGTGGATCTGAAAGAGGACATGTTGACGGTGGACGCACATATATTTGCGTCTTTAAAACTGGAGCAGGAGGGAACATACATGTACTTATAGCATGTACATGGAGCCGTTGGGGTCTACGATAGGGGACATAACTGATCACAAAATTCATATTTCCTCACTTGCAAAAACTATCGCCCTATATCTTTAGTTAATACAGATTACAACATTTTCGCTAAAATTCTTGCCTTACGTATTGATCCAGTCTTGCCTGAACTTCTTGGACCGGAACAATCGGGCTTTGTTAAAGGTCGTTTATCCTCTGATAATTCTAGAGTCTTTTTCAATATTATCAGCAAGGCCCCTTCCATAAACTATCCGCTTGCTGCCATAGCTTTGGACGCTGAAAAAGCCTTCGACAGGATTGGCTGGGACTTTATGTTCCATGCTCTCAAATGGATAGGGTTTCCTCCTAAATTAATTTCCTTGATTTCTCTTTTATATTCTGGTCCCAAAGCGTCTATTTTTGCTAACGGTAAGGTTTCCGACTATTTTTCTCTTACCAGGGGTGTACGTCAGGATTGCCCCCTATCCCCCCTATTATTTGTAGTCGCATTAGAACCTTTTCTCACTAAAATTAGGCAGGATACTCAGATTACTGGTTTTCATTTGGGCTCCCAACAAGTCAAAATGTCTGTTTATGCAGATGATATTATTTTATATTGCTCCAACCCAGACACTTCTCTCCCCTCTTTTCTCTCTCAGGTAGATGCGCTTTCAAAACTATCAGGGTATCGCCTAAATCGAGATAAGTGTGAAGTTCTGCCCCTTAATGTCTTGTGTCTCAAACACTATTTTGTTCAAACTGGTTTTTCCTGGCAACCCTCAAAATTGAAATATTTAGGATTATGGTTTTCCCCAACTATTTCGGAAACTTTAAAACTGAATTTTGATTATCTAATTAAGAAATTAAATTAATCAATTTTTAAATGGCACCCTCTTTTTCTCTCTTGTTGGGGTAGATTAGATTCTATTAAGATGATGCTTGCTCCCATTATTTTATACTCTCTTTCAATGATTCCTGTACATATTCCATATTCCATTTTAAGAGAATAGATCATATTTTATTAAAATTTCTTTGGAAGGGCAAACCCTGTCGGATAGCTTTATCTACTCTTAAGAAAGATAAATCAAATGGCGGACTTAAGATCCCTGCCTTTAAATCTTATCACTATGCATTTTCAATGAAACAAGCCTCTTGCTGGCTTTCTTCTGACTCTCCTACCTATCCTCCGATTTGGCTGCGCATAGAAAAATTCTTCATTTCTCCCTTTAGCTTCCTAGAATCCCTTGCTTTCTCTGCTAATACCTCTTCTTTACTTCATTCTGTCGTTTCTTATACACATAAACTCTTGGTTCCTCTTCTGCCATCTTCTTATCCTTCGCTTATCTCACTTTCTCAACAATCCATGTGGCACAATAAATTGTTGCGCATTAAGAATCGGGCTTTCTATTGGAAGACATGGCAATCTAAAGGACTGGTATGGATTTCTCAACTCCTGTCTGGTAACAAACCCGTGTCTTTCTCAGACCTTAAAGCTACCTTTGCCCATCCTAACTCTTTTAAGAAGCAATATGATCTTCTACTCCCTTCTCTCCATCAATATCTTTCTTTGCTTCCACCTTCTCCTGACCTCCCTATAGCATTTTCTACATTATTTCCATTATTAAATACCTCCCCTTCTGCATCTTCCCTTTACAAATGTCTATTATCTCCTTCGGTAAGATGCAAAACGAAGGCTGAATTGGCATGGGAAAGGGATCTATCGCAATGCTGGTCTGTTTCCTTATGGGATAAATTATGGTCAAAAATCCACAAAACCTCACGGGCGGCTAATACTACTCAAACTCTTTATTTTGTGTATCAACGTTCACTATATTCACCTGCAAACTTAGCTTCCTTTTTCTCTACTACTTCATCACAATGCTGGTCTTGTCCCTTTTTAAGGGCTGATTTGAAACACATATTCTTTGAGTGTCTCAATATTGACACATTTTGGCATTTAGTTTGGTCTCAAATTAACAAAATATTTAACACTAAGGTTCCCTTTTCTCTCCCAAATATTTTCCTTGGTTCTTTATCCCCTTCTTGGCCTCAATCCCCAATGCACTTTCAGTTAATTGATTTGTTACTTGCCATAGCCTTACATTTAATCACTTCCAATTGGAAACATGCAGATAAAATCACTTACAGAGCCTGGTGGAATGCCCTCTGTTTTCATCATAGACTTGATACTAATTATGTTACCCCTGTATCATTAGCAGTTAAAAGAGATTTGCTATGGCTCCCTCTCTCTACCTATTTATCTGCTTCCGCCATCTCAAATACCTCAGTTACTACTCTTGTGAGAATGTCGGATGATGTCCGTAAACCACCCTGATTTTATTTTGTTGTCTTTTTGTCGAACATTTAATGCTGTATTAAATATTCTATTTGTACGATTATATAATTATATCTTGTTCGGTGTTTTAATTACATGCAATGTTTTACTTTACTATTAGAATTTTGTCTCGAATTCTTTCCAATGACATTTATATTGCTTCCCCTCCCCTCCTCTTTTTCCCTTTTTTATTCTAGGATACCGTGTTTATTGTAACCAGTATACTTTTTATCCTTCAGTATATATATTATGGTCACTTATGTTCTCTTACTGATTTTTGATTGCATATTGTAATGTCTTTATGGTTTAAATAAACTCAAACTTAAACAAATAAAAAAAACACACTCCCAATGAGCACTGATATCTGATGTATTTATTTAAGCGCATTGATATATCTAACAACATTGTGGTGCACGAGGACAATGACGGCACATGTCACGACAGGTAAGGTGGAAGATAAAGCCAGTAAAAGGTTTTCTTGTAGACACTGCTGTGGGTGAGAAAAACTGTGTAACCACAGTGACACTGCCACACGGACCTCTGAAGCGATTTACAGGAGTTTATTTTACACCAGGACGAAAGCAAGCAGAGTCTGTGGTGTGCATGTTTCCTCCAATAAGCACACTCCCAGCAAGGGCGAGCTGAGACCTCCAAGTAAAGCCTAAGCTACTGGAGCACAAACTTTACAACTGGAAAAACTGAGATGTTGACACTACTACAAATACGCCACTTAGCTGGATACATCGCCAATGATGCCCGAACAACCCCTGCACTTTCCAGAGTACCTCCCTCCACCATGTTATCCTCTATCACACTACTCTTCAACATCCAGGGTATCGCCTACTTGTGACTCAGCTCACTTCCTTTGATCAGCTTGAGAACATTTTTTTAAAGTCTCTGACAATTTGAATGTGTTCTCACTGAGGGTTTGAAAGTCTAGAAACATTGAATGGGACATGTTATATGGGTAAAAAGGGCAGGGTCCCACAAGTGGTGTGTGCTGAAGTGGCCGCCGTTGTGAAACACATAATAATAAAATTGAAAGCACACACAATGTGCAGAAAATACAAGCAGTGACGAGCGATGGAGGGTAAAAAAAAAAGAGTTCTCCCACACAACAACTGAACAACCAAAGAATAAGGAAACTGTAATTTACCGGAGCACCTAAACCTTGAACGGAAGTGACGTGTCGGCAAAGCCAACAAGTTAGAAGGCAGCAAAGAAGAGCGACAGTGGAGTGAACCAATGGTAAGTAGCAGGCGGAAAAAAAGTTGTATTAATGATTACAGCAGGTCTTGCAGACAGTACATGCATGCTGTATCTTGACCTAAAAATGGAAAAGTTAAAGCCTCTTAGTAAAATGAGAACAGTGAGAAAAACCGACACATACATAGCAGACCTGACTCAGTGCCCCCAAACCAAGAATGCATTTGAGGGGTGTCACACCCCAAGTACTCGCCCTAAAGATACGCCCCTGCCCATCTCATCTGAGCCTCATAGATCTCCCTGGGATCTCATAACTGCGGTCACATACAACTCAATAGTATGAAGTCCCCACCCTGGATCACTTATTTTAAATGTATTTTTACTTCATGTACTCTCCTTTTTCTCTGTTACAAGAAGACTTGATGGTGGAGTTGTCAAATCAGTTAATGTGAGCAAGACTCCATGTTTCTAGTCCTAGCCTTTTACAAATTATTTTATTAAGTGATTGATGGCCCCATGTGCTAAGTTCGAGTCACAAACAGAGGAGGGTGTGCTGACAAATTAATAGGGCAAGCCAGAGCCGAGCCATAGGTCTGACTTGGCTCTAAGAGTCTGAGCGCGAGCCGAGCCATGAAAACATATACTATGCAACAAACATAATGTAAAAATATGATTCAATCTCTTCAAAATTAAAAAAAAATCTATTTCTTTAACATGCGGTCATTTATTAAAAATTATAGTTTTTAGAAGCATTTATGGCTCGCCCCCAAAAACCATACCATTAATGAACCGAGAGGCAACTCAGTTGTTATGTAAACCCTAAATGTGGCCTATATTCTTAATATAGACTATTAAATCACGTATAAGAGATGCTTACCCTGAGCTTAAGTATTTAAAGGTGCACTCATGTGATAATAAAGAAGAAGGTGGCTCTTTGAAATAAAATATGTGCCTAGGATCACAAAATGTGGACGAGCAGGGAAGCTGGTGTTGATTCCAGATTATCTGGTATCAGATTTTGGAGTTGAGACACCAGATAGTTATCTCTTGCTCTCTCTCGCGTTTACTTCAATGGTCACTGTTTTATCCTTCATACTTGGCTCACAATGAGAACAGTAGACAAAGAGATAACAGACCAACTCAGGGCCCCTCAGACCCAAATACTAGGCCAATAATGCACTTTTTAGCAGGTGCCACACTCCAAACACCCCTCTGAAGCTACATCCCTGGTACTGAGTGGGGAGAAGAGAAGAGCAGACCGGCACAATTTTTTTTAATGGTTCTTTATTGTACGTTTTTGGATGTATGACGTAACGAGTCATTACAACGCGTGCAGTTACATCGCATGCGTTACAACGCATGCGATGTTACAACGCTATGCCATTAATATGCAAGTCTTTACATCGACTTGCGCTAGATGGCGTGATAACATTAGAAAAGTGTAATTTACTATTCCAACTCCAGTCCACTTAACAGTAGGGAAGGTGTTGGGATAGTAAACTACACTATTTGTAATGTTAGCACGCCATCTAGCGCAAGTCGATGTAAAGACTTGCGTTGTAATGGCATAGCGTTGTAACATCGCATGCGTTGTAACGCATGCGATGTAATGGCTACGCGTGGTAAAAACCGCGTTGTAATGGCTGTTCCCCTATGTTTTTACATATACAAAGAACACAAGCTTATCCACAGTGTACATCGATGCATAATTTTGGCAAACCTTACTGTGGTGATCAAAATAATCAATGCAACAACCGGGTCAAGCACAGGCGAACAGCACATTACAAACTACAATGCAGATAGATATTGCAGGGATGCACTGAAAAACAGCTTGGAAAGCTCTCTCACATAGTGATGATGGGCTCAGAACAAAGCCTGGTAAGGGAGAGAACAGATAGCTAAAAGGGTATCTGGTTAAGCACATGAGTTCAACTGCAAACAAACATGAGGAGAATATAAGTGCAGTAGAACTATGAGGGACTGGGGAAGGTCCCAACTTACGATGGTTGTAAATTTGAGCCAAGTTCCAGAGCCAGGAGTATTGTATCCCGAACCAGCCAGCACAAAAGAGTTTCAGTCTGTCCTTCAGGATGACTGGCACAATCGGGCCTTCCGAGTGCCTGGAGCATATGTCCATTTCTGCTCAAGTGGACTGTCACCTAAGTGCTGCGGGGTGAGAGATAAGCCTCAATGTTTAGGACAAGGGTCTGTAGGTGGTATTGCAGTGACGGAAAATGAGAAGAACGTTACCAAAGATAGCAAACTAGCACACACTAGATTAGGAAGAGGCACGCGGAAACATCACACTCAAACTGGGAAGAAGTCACAAAATAATCACCCTTGAGAAACTCATACTGATAAGAAGCCCCGCCTGAGAAACCCATAATGAGGGGCGAGAAGTTGAGATGGCAATATCTGGAAGAAAACACCACCATGGGATAGATCTCCCTGAAACAATCGTACTAAGGAGATACTCCACCACACCAGACTGCCTTCCTAGGTAACCCAACATACGAGAGACCAATATATACCAAGAAGAGCCTCTGCTTGACACCACAGAGACTAACTTGATTACCTTTTTCAAAGAGAGAGAACCACTCACATCAGGACTACTGCACCCGATGTGTGGTCTGTTGTTGGTTGTGGTTTTGATGCTCGGTGGACGTGAGGAAAGCCTGAACCACTTCTGCTTCACATGCTGTATCTGGTCTGTGTAAGTGGGGGGAAACTGGCATTGTTGTTGGCCTTTCTAAACTCGAGACAAATCTGCCAATGAATTTTGAGTATTTTTTCACTGCCCAGTAGGCAAAAGGATTGCCACAGCTAGTGGGATTTCATATTCAGATATATAGAAAATGCATTGCTGCTCTTCAGCAGATTTAACATATGAAAGTGTTAAGGGTTTAGTTTAATTTAGGCCTATTGCTGACTTTCTTTCTTTCTAGATTTATGTTTGCCTTCTGGTCTTTAATTTTGTGGGTAGGTGGATTCTTCCAAATTGAAGGGACAGGAGTTTTTAATGGTTATGGGTCTCCTATCTCAAGAGAACATTTTACAGCAGAAGAGATAAAGTAAACCTTTCCACGTAAGGTTATGAATGCGGAACTCTGGTGTTTATTGTTGAACTTTAAGTTTGATAAACGAAGAAAGGTGAGAGAAAAAATAAAACCCTAAATCGGTGCTAACCAATTCTATAACGACCAAACATCCAAAAGCTACTGGAAAGCGTCTGGATGGCAACCTGCATAGTAAGAATCTCACTCGTGAAATATCACTTTTCCTTTTAGCTTGACTCTGCTTTGAGAAGACTGCAGAAACAAAAGGTAATGAAAGAAACAGATAAACTATCGGCGACAAATGTATTCTGGTATCATCGACATCACGTGAAGCTCATTGAGTGTCAAAAGCTCGTGCGACCTTCCAAACCACTTCTGGACGTGTGCACGTGCAGCTTCCGCTACTGAACAATGAACCTGTTATGTACTCCCACGTGTATCTGTCGAGCACTCTATACAAGGCTCAGCTAAGTGTAACTGTACTATTATTATTTTATTTTTATAAAAAGCTCGTGCGACCTTCCAAACCACTTCTGGACGTGTGCACGTGCCGCTTCCGCTACTGAACTAACCTGTTATGTACTCCCACGTGTATCTGTCGACCACTCTAAACAAGGCTCAGCTAAGTGTAACTGTACTATTATTATTATTAATTTTATAAAAAGCATTTGCGTTTTTAATAATGCCACCTAGCACTCGTATGCCATGTTACAGACCTATGGAATTAATGGGATTAGCTTTAAATACTAGACGGATAAACGTCTACATTGATTTACTTTCAATCTTAGAGGTAACATGCGCACAAAAGTATATTTAGTAATCCGCTGAGCTATTCCACTAACCTATAATAATGTTTTTCCTGCACGTGATCTTTAAATATTTAATTGAACATTTACGAGAAAAACGTTTGAAGGGGAGACATACAATACACATTATAATGACGCAGCGGCATCCTACATAAGGAATCCCCTTCATTTATTTGACAGGGGTGCACATATCAAATCTAAAACTCTGTTATTTAATGTGATTTTTTTCATACCTGCAGGCTATTAGCACAGAGTCATAACCTAGCACTGCCACTCACTGCTCCCGCAACAACTGCAATTTATATGAAAATTAAGCGCAGGAATTAATGTCAGACCATCCTGGAGTTTTCCACTTCATCAGACATCCAATAAACATGATGTTGAGCCTTTATGCACAATTCCCTGCAGATTACTTCGCCCCTATAGCTTATCTCTGCCCTGATATCAAAGATCTCTATCCACTCTTGTTGAATACAGAGCTAACATCATAATCCCAATATTGAGGTATAATCTTCATTGCCTTCTAAAGATTAGTTTAGGTTATTTTGTTCTATATTGTTTCAGATTCATTTAATTTATATTCACAATGTGTTTACTTGAGTTTCAATAAGATTATACACTGAAAGGAAAAGTCGTACAAGCATTGTAATCTGATGATTAAAACTCGAATCAGTGCAGATCAAATGTTGATTCCTGCTCTGAAATATTGAACACAGTAGTGGTCAAAAGAATGGACTGTTACATTTTTCCAATCATGCCTTGGGCCCACGTTATTTCTGATTTAAAATCAGCGCCTGTTCCCTATAGAAATAATGCACCTGGGAAGTGCACCAAGTAAGGGGCAGTTACAAATTGTGAAAGGTATGTATAGAAATGGTGTAAATGTCTTACACATAAAATTGGACTTTATTAAAATCCCTTCTGGACATGATTGTTACAAAGGAAAACCACCCACATAACTGTAGAAAGGTTCGTTGCAGAAAGGTAGCGAAATCTGCCGCATCGCCTGCCTCTGCCCATCCTGTAGTGCTTTTCTGTTCGCTTGAGAATTGTTAATGAATTGTTTGTAAGCAGTTTCATAGCCTCAGGTTCTGCCTGAGGCTGTTTTCTAGCAAACTAATATTTAAGTAATCATCAAAACGGTGTCTCCGAAAACATCAGCTGTGCTCTACATTAAAAAAATAAAACTGCTAAGCTGGAAATGTAAAAGATGAATCATACACTTTCTTGCAAAATGCTTCCATGGAATTCTGTAAGGTGGTGCTGGTCTGCTTCTTTACCCTACAGTCTTTTACACTATTTTGGATTAAAAGAGTGGAGTATCGTGTTTACAATAGGGCTGTATGTTTGGGATTACTTACTTTATCATTTCATAAATTGTTTGTTGTCTTTCAACCTTTTTATTGTGCATTCTTAACGCAATCACTTATCAATCAAAAAATCCATGGACCAAATGTACAAAACTATTTTGAGGTTGGAAATCGTGTGATTCACAAAATCATAGGTTTTGCCACCACAAAATGGTATCTTGCATTGTATAAAGAGTACTTTGGGAGTGAGAAATGGCTTTTAGAATTGTAAAGTACATTTTGTGGCCCATTCTGAAGTGAGAGAAAGCCAGTGAGAATTGTTCCGCGGAGGAATATTTGAAAAAATGGTGCAAAATGTTAAAAGTACATGGCCAAATGGCATTAACCACTATTGACTTCTTTATTTTTTTCCTTTTTACATCTTTTTTCTCTCCTTTTATTAGTCTTTAAGCTAGCCCTTCTTTCCATCTGTCCTGCTTTCTATTATTTATTTTATTCTTACTATTCTTTCTTTTTTCTCTTTTTTTTTAATTCAGTCCATCCTTCTATCATCGCATCTCTCATTCTATCTACTTTTCTGCCCTCTGTTAAATTCCTATTTAATTTTCTGTCATTTCCATCTTTTCTTCCCATTCTTTCATTCTTTTCTTATTTACACCTTTCTTCTTATCACCCTCTTGTCCTTCCTTTTCCCATTCTTTCTATCCGTGTTTCTTTCAGTAATCCTTCCATTCGTGAAGTCACTATGTTCTTTTCTTCCATTATCCTTCTCCCATCCCTCATTTCTTCTTTAGATTATTTCATTTTATTTTATTGCTTTCCTAATTTCTCTCCCTCCTTCCGTTTTCTTTTTTATTACTCTGCTCTTCCATCTTCTCTTCTTGCTGCACTTCTTTCCATTCATTATTTCTTTCTTTCCTTGCTTCATCCTTTTCTATCCTTCGTTCCTTATTCCCATTCTTTTTCTTCTATGCCTTCTTTCGATCCTGCTTCATTTTTTATCTATCTTAATCCCCTCATTTGCATTTTTCTCTCCATCTTTTGTGCGCTCTCCCTCCATTTCCTTCTCACTTATTTTTCATTGGCCTTTTAATACATTTATTTCGCTTTGTCACAGTTTTTGGCTTTTTTGGCACCCACCCCGCATCTTGGGAGGACCTTGAAGCCACAGATACATTTAGGAAGGACAATAGCACAATGTAATCTGCCCAGGTAGTATTCCATTCAAGCTGAAGTAGCAAATACGTCACTATGCTACTGCTATCAATGATTTGCAGCAACAACTGCGGCTGCAAAGCATTGATGTGCTACCGAGATGTGAAGGACGTGATATCATGTGTACAAAGTGGAAGCTGACAAGGAGGGGCAGCTTTCACATGTGAGTGATGGTGGCTGCCATTAGGGAGGGGCAGCACATTGGTCCAGGAGGAAGAAGTGTGTGCGCCCCTGACATTATTCACTGCATGGAAACTTTGTATTTGTGGGATAGGTGATGGGTTGAAAAATATCATCATGCAGTGAATGCAAATGAAACGATCGAGATCTGATGTCCGTCGCCGGCCGCCATCCCTGGATCTGCAGCCATTCCAAGGGTGGCAGCAAAGGAAATTCTGCCTCATACATAATAATGAGGCAGGAGTGTTTGCAATCTCCTTGAATGGGCATTTTGCGCTGTGACTGATTACTGCATCAGTCTCCGTGCATAATGAAGGTCACGTTAAAAATCAGTCTATGTGCAGAAAACATACTGACCTGCAAGGTTTTCAGTTCTTAATTTGAGCCAGTGGTTTCAGGTATGCCCACCGGCACTCATTTTTGATGATGGCCACTTATTTTTCTGCAACAGAATTTGATTCGGAGCAAGAAAGCGAAAAACACACAAGGGTAAAGAAGGGGGCAGAGGCAGAGTAGGACAGAAAAGTATGGCAAAGGGAGATAGCAGGAACCTGCAGGAGTGAGATAAAGGGACAGGAGTATCTATTTCTGGATTAAAGAAACATGAGTTGAAACCAAGATTACACAGCCTGTGTACCAGGTACACTGCCAGGCAGCAGCGCCGGCTACGGGCCTCAGAGCAAAAGTCACTGAACATGACCCTAGTACATCATGCCTCGTGCAATATTTCTGTTTAAGAATAGCATAGGCCTATTGGCAGGCTCCCTAATAGGCCCCCAATTTATGGTTCCTACAGAGTCTTGACCCCCGTCACCACCAGATATTTATTTATATAATTTATTAATTGGAACTGATTTGTAGGGTGTATACCTGTCCCGTAGGGCATCTCGGCGCTAGAAGGTCGGAGATACAACTAACATTGATGAGAAGTAAATTGCAGGCTGATCAACAAAGAGATGTTTTCATAAGGTTTACAATCTTGACATAGTAAAACATGCTCTCAATATGGAAGCTGTACAAAACAAGCATCTGCAATGCAATAGGTCTAGCTATTGGCATTGTAAATGACAATGCCTTTTAATTATGTTTTGGTTTTTATAACATAAGTAAAAGCCATTGTCATTTACAATGCTAATAGCGCAAACTCGTGTAAAAGCGAGACCTATTGCACTCCAAATGATTGACCCTCCTGCAGTAAGAGAAACTCATTATAAAAAAATAGTGCTTACAGACTAAAGACATACCAAAGTAAAAGGGCCAGTCTTCATGGGAGGTACAAATAAATACAAGCTGGTACTAAGTAGGGACTACAAAGCCTAATAACTAATCAGAAGCTAGCATTTACGAAGGACAATGACAAAAGCAAATGACAAATATGGGTGGGGCTTCAAGTGCATACTCCAATACAGCATGGCTCACAGAGCAGTGCATGCGCTGCCCAGAATCGACCTAAAATGATGTGAGTAGGTTCTTCAACCCCTTGATAGAAGGTTGAAGCAAAAGCCAGTAATTAGACCAGAAAAAAACACAGAGGGAGAACACAACACCACACCAGCCACGAGCAGAAATCTTGCCCATGCACTATCTTCACTTCTGATGTTCTCCCTGGAGATCATTCCACATCAGTATCACTAGGTCTCACGGATGGCATCCTCCATTACAGTTATCACAGACACACCAACATTACCGTGGTGTATCCCTAACCTAAAGGACAGCTTTTCTGCCATCTTTAGACACATTGCGTTACACCATTAAGGTTAAAAATGTAATGCCAAAAGCTATGCATTACCGAGTGAGTAACAACATCATGTCCTCACAAGTTGGACAGAGTGGCCTAAATTTACTTTAGCATAGTACTGGCACTTGCACAACTCAAAGCTATAGAGGTTGGTGCACAAGGCAGTTCCATCACCTCACCAGGGTGAAAGATGGGGGAATTTAGTCTTGTGTTTCCATACAGGGTGGCGGACGCAATAGGGACTGGAAAACAGTCACTGGGGTCAAAGTAGCTTAACTAAGGGATGAGAAAGCTTACATCTGCACTGGAGTCTCCAAGTTTCACAGCTCTGTGCTGCACTGTGACAGGCTTTTTACTGCCACCTCTTTCAACAAATTTGAAAAGTTTAAACGTCTATGTGTGCTCCCTCACAGAGAAGAAATGTACGTATGGACCCAAAAATGTATGTGGTAGCTAATTATAGCTAATTAGATGATCGTAGGGTATGAAACTTTCTCTGTTTACCCCAACACCGGCTCAATACCAGAGAATATGTATAACTGGGCCGGCAGACAAGAAAGTAGCAAAGAAATGTCCCTGTTTACCTGGCTGGTTGATAAAAAGCACAGTTTATTTAATATTGCGCAGTTGTCGCATATCAAGAACACCAGGCAAGGTGCCTGGAGGGCCTACTTTAACTTACTCTAAAGCAACAAAAATTATGCAATTTTGCAGCTGTGGTGTTTTCTGCATAGTTATGGATTTGCCATATTTGCCGCATAATAATCTGCTGCATAATCCTCAGATTTTGACAAAAATATTGCCTTACACTCAAACTGATTAAAAGTTATTGAAAATTCAGTGACGCATTTTGCCTACAGTAGAAGTCTCTTTGCAAAGATTAACTGGTCACCTTCTGTAATAAGGTAAGAAACGCTGGGAAGGTAGTTAAAACCAGCGACACTTTAATGTCAACCCCATCCATCCTGGAGTCACGTCAACTGTCACAGGCAGAACCCTCAACAGCCCAGGTTCTACGTGGAATGTGGAACTAAGCCACATCACACTTCTTTCCCTTTGCATTTGATGCAAGTTTCAATGAAATCCCACACGCCACACCCTTTCTTCTCTAAAACATGAAAAGATCCCCCCACAACATTAATCAAGATGTGAGGAACCTACCAGAAAACAGTTTTATATTTAAATGCATGAAACACAAAATTACTTTCTCACAAAATCCTTGAGAAATGCTGGGCTTCTGCAAACTCTAACACTGCTTCTGGTGGGATTCAAACACCCCAAATGAGAAGAAACACCAGCAGAAGATTCAGAACCACATGCACAGACATCTTTTGGCTTAATAAGAACCACACGGCTGTGATTCCAGATCCGACCATCATTGGTTTCGACTGCATTTTGTAACAATTTCACCACACTCTTTACACAAGTGAATTTAGACCAGTTTTGACAGTCCACTGGTGCTTTGATCTTGACTTTGTCTCCAACCTGGAACACGGCTGTCTTAGCCGATTTGTGAGAGTCAAAATAGACCTTCCTTTTCTGTTGTAAAGCCAGCTCTTTTGACCTCCACTGACCAATACCATTATCCTTGAGACCTTTGTCCACACACATTATGGTGTTAGGAGATCTTCCTTTGAATAACTCAAAAGGAGACTTCCCCGTTGAGGAGTGAGGTGCAAATCTGTAAGCTGCAATCCTTTTTTGTAACTCGTCCTTCCAATTGAAACTGTTCACGCTCGCCAATTGTATTCCTTCCTTCAAAGTCTTGTTCAATCTCTCGTGGCTCCATTAGTCTCGAGATGATAAAGAGAAGTCTTTTTATGTTGAATCCCACACTTTTCCAAATACTCCTCCATTTCACAAGAACAAAACTGTGGACCTTTGTCAGACAACAAAGAACAAGGAAAGCTCTCATGCTTGAAATTGCATCTAGGAACTTTATAACACATTGTGAGGTAATGTCACTCACAGAACTTACTTCAATCCAACGTGAATACAAATCTAACAGATTGATTAAATACGGTGTCTGATGTTCACCGTGAAGAGGTCCAGCAATATCAATGGCTACTTCTTCCCACGGATAAATGGGTAATTTCCTACATACCATGGGAGATTGTCTTGGCTTGAGAATCATGTCGCTCAACGAACAAGGTATGCAATCACGCACTATACATTCCACCATGAGATCCATACCCGGCCACCAACAATCTTGCCTGATGCGTTCTTTAATCTTAGAAATGTTCATGTGCCCTTCATGAGCCAATTGAATAATGTTGTTCCTCAGACTCGCCGGAGGAACTAACCTCGTCCCTCCAGTTAGCATCTCATTATTGATTGCCAACTCATCACATACCAAAGACCAAGTTTTCTCAAGCCTGTTTCCTTTATCCTGTAGCAACTATTCCATCACTCTCAAGATTTCAGAATCTTTCCTTAATTCCTCCTTCCATTCTTCCTCTTTAATTGTTCCTAAAGTGATTTCACACACCCTCACATCAAAATCGTCCACAACGTCAACATCACCCTTCAAATCGCCAGAGTCCACACTGTCAACCAAACATGAGAGACAGTCAGCCGAAAATTAGTGGCACCAGGGACTTATTCTATGACAAAATTAAATTCCTGAAAAGAGATAATACATCTCCTAATCCTAGAAGAGATAGAGTCCAAACCTTTTTTCTCAAAAATTTCCTTTAGAGGCTTGTGATCAGACCTGACAATGAAGGGAGTGCCCCAGACAAATTCTTTGAATTTTTGTACTGTCCAAAAAATTGCAAGGGCCTCTTTCTCGATGACTGAGTAATTTATCTCGGCACCTCTTAGACATCTTGAGGTACATGCGACCAAATGTTCATGACCATCCCTCTGCTGGACCAGAAACGCACCCACTCCCTTCTTACTCGCATCGGTTATGATATACGTCAACTCTCCGGGTTTAAAAGCCTGCAGATCAGGGGTACCCTTGAGAGCCATCTTAACTCTTGCAAATTCTTCCTTGCACACATCATTCCACACAAATTCAGCTTTTTTACATAACAAGCTTCTGAGATGACAAGTTTTATCCGCAAAGGTTTTCACAAATTTGCTGTAAAACTCAGCCATGCCCAAAAACGAGGCGAGGTCTTCCTTTGAACAAGGATCCTTCAAATTCGTTATGGTATCAACCAACTCTTTCTTTGGCGTCACACCACTGCTAGATATGTGGTGCCCAAGATAATCAACCTCTGTCACTCCAAATCTACACTTGTCACGATGAAGAGTCAAACCAGCTTTGAGTAGACGCTCTAAAACCTTCAACACTCTGCCATAATGCTCTCTAACAGTTTTTAAAAAAATCAACATATCATCCTGGTAATACCTGACACCTGGGATACCCTTGACAACATCATTCATAATCCTCTGAAACACGGAGGCCACTGAGACCAAACCGAAAGGCATTCTTAAAAACTTAAACGCTCCCATGGGTGTTATGAACGCAGTCAACTCCTGCGAGCACTTATGTAAAGGCACCTGGTGGTAGGGTCGAGACCATTTTGTCAATATTTGGAAGCGGACATTTGTCCACCACAACTTCCTTATTAAGTGCACGAAGATCCACACACAAACAAATCTCATTATTACTCTTCCTTGCCACTACTATTAGAGCCAACCACTCTGTAGCTTCCACAGGCTCAATCACTTCAGAATCTAGTAATCTGTTAATTTCTTTCTGTACCGTCTCTTGTACAGTCAAAGGAGTCCTCCTCAACTTGGCCCCAATAGGCTTAGCACCCTATTTCAACTTAATCTAGTGACTATAACCTTTCAAGCGCCCCAATGTATCCTTGAACAACTTCTCAAGCATCTTCATAAACTTGTTATCAGCATACTCAACTGTCTGTACCTGCACAGGGGGATCACTATTAGGATTAGGAATGATGCCACGGTGTACCTGGTGTTTCCAACTCAGAAGATTATCACCTCTCTCTACCACGTAAATTTTCGCCTCAGCAAACCTCCCATTGCACTCAACACATCTTTGAAAATATCATTTTAATAGGAGTGCCACCATAACCTGTTTGTCTCACATCCAACTTCATTAATTTGACTTTACTACCAAAATCTCTCTCAAACACCTCTTTAGAAATAAAGGTGAGGTGAGAGCAGGAATCAAATTTCATTTTATCTTAACATCACCTACTTTGACCCACTCTGAAGGATGTCCCACACCACACTCATTCACCTGAAAACGGACTTCTTTCCCTCGCCAAACTAGCAACTGGAAGCTAATTTCCTGGGAGCAGTCACAAACTCCTCCACTGTTTCTTCTTTCCCTTGCTCTCTTAATCCCCAAAATATCTTTCCAAGATGTTGCTCAATTTTGGCAAATAATGCACATCTAACTGTTTAATACACACCTCATATTCATTTAACCCTCTTTGAACCACAGGACTCAAGTGTGGCAAATTGTCTAACACCCCACCTAAACAGTGGAGCAAAAGTGCTTGTTTTCTCTCTGCACTCAAGTTCGTACCACAAACCCTGGCATAATTCTCAAATATTTTCTTCCACTTCTGCCACTTCACAGGGGGCTCCCCCGGACCTATTTAAAAAAAGGGAGGAGAAGTTCCATTTTGCATTCTCCCTTATTTTAAACAACACTAGATCAATATTCAAAAATAAAAATTACACCCCAACAATTTGTGTTTCTTTAAAAAAAAATAATAATAATAATAATTACAAATGTATGTTGTACTGTCTTTCAATACCTAAATGTAGACACCAATCTATACCAGCCAAGGAAGAATGTACTGAATAGGTGTGCTTGTCACCGTGATGACAAACTTAAAAGTAAATCAAAGTTTACCAATCCTCTGTAGATCTTCCTAATAAACTCCAAAAGCGATTTTTCTCATGAGAAAAACTGGCAAACCTCTTTGATTTTTCCCTCAAAATGGCCGCCGACATAGCTGCGTAAGCATTAGCTCCTATTTCTGCACATAATGAGCTTGTTTTTCAATCGCCAAAGAAGGAAAGTCCTCAGGCTCTTTTCTATGGCCGTTAGTGCTCACACACAGCCAAACGGACACTTGCATCACCTGAGGTGCTGCACGGAGAACCGCAGACGAGCTCTGCGTGTTAGTAGACACCACCTTTCTTCTTCTGGTCCAATTGACGACTTTCACACATTTAATTTGAGTAGGAGTGCACCACGCAACACTTGCTGCGCCACGCCTACCTGCAGGGTGGTTTTCTAAGCTCTCCTCACAGCAGGGTGGTTTTCTCTGCATTCTGACGTTCCTCCTCTTGGCTTCGGTTCAACACCGCTCCAAAGCTTTTCCTCTCAGCCTCTGGATGTTGGGGTTAAGTCAGCCTTCCTTCAGACACGATCTTCGACAGTGTAATAAGGTAAGAAACGCTGGGAAGGTAGTTCAAACAAGCAAGACTTTAATGTCAACCCCATCCATTCTAGAGTCGCGTCAACTGTCACAGGCAGAACCCTCAACAGCAAACAAACAACAAACAAATGATGGACGGAATGCTGACAATGCAGACATTCTCCCCCAGTCAAGAGATCTGGGTTAAATCCATCGTTCTTTTGCCCACTACGCCACCCCAGTTCAGACATGGCCATATGCAAATCAGTCTTGACCCTGTGCCTCATGGGAACAGTCCAGCCCGAACTGCCAAGCCATGTCTTCCCTGGACCGGAATCAAGCATCCTAGGAC
Source organism: Triturus cristatus (assembly GCF_964204655.1). Lineage (NCBI taxonomy): Eukaryota > Metazoa > Chordata > Amphibia > Caudata > Salamandridae > Triturus > Triturus cristatus. Next base: position 26,581,579 of record NC_140582.1, read on the forward strand.
CGGTTTCTGGCTATCAGCCGTCATCAGCCAGGATAGCTTGACTCCAGTGGCGTAGTGAGCACGGGTCCCACGTCTGGGAATACCCATCCCACTAGGGCGAAAAGCGTTACAACAAACAAATGATGGACGGAATGCTGACAATGCAGACATTCTCCCCCAGTCAAGAGATCTGGGTTAAATCCATCGTTCTTTTGCCCACTGGTATGGCATGGTGAGCAACAAAATGATGGATTTAGGCCCAGATCTCTGTACTGGGGTGAATGTATGACATTGTTCTGCATTCTGTCCATCAATTGTTGTTTTTGCATTTGTCACCCCGAGTGGGAAGGGTATGCTCAGACGTGAGTCCCTTGCTCTCCATGCCACTGGAATCAAGCTATCCTGGCTGACGAGGGCTGAAAGCCCGAAACCGGTCCTAGGATGCTTGTTTCCAGTCCAGGGAGGACCTGGCTTGGCAGTTCGGGCTGGACTGTTCCCATGGGGCACAGGGTCAAGACTGATTTGCATATGGCTGGGTTCAAACTGGAATGGCATGGTGAGCAATAAAATGATGGATTTAGGCCCAGATCTCTGTACTGGGGTGAATGTATGACATTGTTCTGCATTCTGTCCATCAATTGTTGTTTTTGCATTTGTCACCCCGAGTGGGAAGGGTATGCTCAGACGTGAGTCCCTTGCTCTCCATGCCACTGGAATCAAGCTATCCTGGCTGACGAGGGCTGAAAGCCCGAAACCGGTCCTAGGATGCTTGTTTCCAGTCCAGGGAGGACCTGGCTTGGCAGTTCGGGCTGGACTGTTCCCATGGGGCACAGGGTCAAGACTGATTTGCATATGGCTGGGTTCATACTGGAATGGCATGGTGAGCAAAAAAATGATGGATTTAGGCCCAGATCTCTGTACTGGGGTGAATGTATGACATTGTTCTGCATTCTGTCCATCAATTGTTGTTTTTGCATTTGTCACCCCGAGTGGGAAGGGTATGCTCAGACGTGAGTCCCTTGCTCTCCATGCCACTGGAATCAAGCTATCCTGGCTGACAAGGGCTGAAAGCCCGAAACCGGTCCTAGGATGCTTGTTTCCAGTCCAGGGAGGACCTGGCTTGGCAGTTCGGGCTGGACTGTTCCCATGGGGCACAGGGTCAAGACTGATTTGCATATGGCTGGGTTCAAACTGGAATGGCATGGTGAGCAAAAAAATGATGGATTTAGGCCCAGATCTCTGTACTGGGGTGAATGTATGACATTGTTCTGCATTCTGTCCATCAATTGTTGTTTTTGCATTTGTCACCCCGAGTGGGAAGGGTATGCTCAGACGTGAGTCCCTTGCTCTCCATGCCACTGGAATCAAGCTATCCTGGCTGACGAGGGCTGAAAGCCCGAAACCGGTCCTAGGATGCTTGTTTCCAGTCCAGGGAGGACCTGGCTTGGCAGTTCGGGCTGGACTGTTCCCATGGGGCACAGGGTCAAGACTGATTTGCATATGGCTGGGTTCAAACTGGAATGGCATGGTGAGCAAAAAAATGATGGATTTAGGCCCAGATCTCTGTACTGGGGTGAATGTATGACATCGTTCTGCATTCTGTCCATCAATTGTTGTTTTTGCATTTGTCACCCCGAGTGGGAAGGGTATGCTCAGACGTGAGTCCCTTGCTCTCCATGCCACTGGAATCAAGCTATCCTGGCTGACGAGGGCTGAAAGCCCGAAACCGGTCCTAGGATGCTTGTTTCCAGTCCAGGGAGGACCTGGCTTGGCAGTTCGGGCTGGACTGTTCCCATGGGGCACAGGGTCAAGACTGATTTGCATATGGCTGGGTTCAAACTGGAATGGCATGGTGAGCAAAAAAATGATGGATTTAGGCCCAGATCTCTGTACTGGGGTGAATGTATGACATTGTTCTGCATTCTGTCCATCAATTGTTGTTTTTGCATTTGTCACCCCGAGTGGGAAGGGTATGCTCAGACGTGAGTCCCTTGCTCTCCATGCCACTGGAATCAAGCTATCCTGGCTGACGAGGGCTGAAAGCCCGAAACCGGTCCTAGGATGCTTGTTTCCAGTCCAGGGAGGACCTGGCTTGGCAGTTCGGGCTGGACTGTTCCCATGGGGCACAGGGTCAAGACTGATTTGCATATGGCTGGGTTCAAACTGGAATGGCATGGTGAGCAAAAAAATGATGGATTTAGGCCCAGATCTCTGTACTGGGGTCAATGTATGACATTGTTCTGCATTCTGTCCATCAATTGTTGTTTTTGCATTTGTCACCCCGAGTGGGAAGGGTATGCTCAGACGTGAGTCCCTTGCTCTCCATGCCACTGGAATCAAGCTATCCTGGCTGACGAGGGCTGAAAGCCCGAAACCGGTCCTAGGATGCTTGTTTCCAGTCCAGGGAGGACCTGGCTTGGCAGTTCGGGCTGGACTGTTCCCATGGGGCACAGGGTCAAGACTGATTTGCATATGGCTGGGTTCAAACTGGAATGGCATGGTGAGCAATAAAATGATGGATTTAGGCCCAGATCTCTGTACTGGGGTGAATGTATGACATTGTTCTGCATTCTGTCCATCAATTGTTGTTTTTGCATTTGTCACCCCGAGTGGGAAGGGTATGCTCAGACGTGAGTCCCTTGCTCTCCATGCCACTGGAATCAAGCTATCCTGGCTGACGAGGGCTGAAAGCCCGAAACCGGTCCTAGGATGCTTGTTTCCAGTCCAGGGAGGACCTGGCTTGGCAGTTCGGGCTGGACTGTTCCCATGGGGCACAGGGTCAAGACTGATTTGCATATTGCTGGGTTCATACTGGAATGGCATGGTGAGCAAAACAATGATGGATTTAGGCCCAGATCTCTGTACTGGGGAGAATGTATGACATTGTTCTGCATTCTGTCCATCAATTGTTGTTTTTGCATTTGTCACCCCGAGTGGGAAGGGTATGCTCAGACGTGAGTCCCTTGCTCTCCATGCCACTGGAATCAAGCTATCCTGGCTGACGAGGGCTGAAAGCCCGAAACCGGTCCTAGGATGCTTGTTTCCAGTCCAGGGAGGACCTGGCTTGGCAGTTCGGGCTGGACTGTTCCCATGGGGCACAGGGTCAAGACTGATTTGCATATGGCTGGGTTCAAACTGGAATGGCATGGTGAGCAAAAAAATGATGGATTTAGGCCCAGATCTCTGTACTGGGGTGAATGTATGACATTGTTCTGCATTCTGTCCATCAATTGTTGTTTTTGCATTTGTCACCCCGAGTGGGAAGGGTATGCTCAGACGTGAGTCCCTTGCTCTCCATGCCACTGGAATCAAGCTATCCTGGCTGACGAGGGCTGAAAGCCCGAAACCGGTCCTAGGATGCTTGTTTCCAGTCCAGGGAGGACCTGGCTTGGCAGTTCGGGCTGGACTGTTCCCATGGGGCACAGGGTCAAGACTGATTTGCATATGGCTGGGTTCAAACTGGAATGGCATGGTGAGCAAAAAAATGATGGATTTAGGCCCAGATCTCTGTACTGGGGTGAATGTATGACATTGTTCTGCATTCTGTCCATCAATTGTTGTTTTTGCATTTGTCACCCCGAGTGGGAAGGGTATGCTCAGACGTGAGTCCCTTGCTCTCCATGCCACTGGAATCAAGCTATCCTGGCTGACGAGGGCTGAAAGCCCGAAAACGGTCCTAGGATGCTTGTTTCCAGTCCAGGGAGGACCTGGCTTGGCAGTTCGGGCTGGACTGTTCCCATGGGGCACAGGGTCAAGACTGATTTGCATGTGGCTGGGTTCAAACTGGAATGGCATGGTGAGCAAAAAAATGATGGATTTAGGCCCAGATCTCTGTACTGGGGTGAATGTATGACATTGTTCTGCATTCTGTCCATCAATTGTTGTTTTTGCATTTGTCACCCCGAGTGGGAAGGGTATGCTCAGACGTGAGTCCCTTGCTCTCCATGCCACTGGAATCAAGCTATCCTGGCTGACGAGGGCTGAAAGCCCGAAACCGGTCCTAGGATGCTTGTTTCCAGTCCAGGGAGGACCTGGCTTGGCAGTTCGGGCTGGACTGTTCCCATGGGGCACAGGGTCAAGACTGATTTGCATATGGCTGGGTTCAAACTGGAATGGCATGGTGAGCAAAAAAATGATGGATTTAGGCCCAGATCTCTGTACTGGGGTGAATGTATGACATCGTTCTGCATTCTGTCCATCAATTGTTGTTTTTGCATTTGTCACCCCGAGTGGGAAGGGTATGCTCAGACGTGAGTCCCTTGCTCTCCATGCCACTGGAATCAAGCTATCCTGGCTGACGAGGGCTGAAAGCCCGAAACCGGTCCTAGGATGCTTGTTTCCAGTCCAGGGAGGACCTGGCTTGGCAGTTCGGGCTGGACTGTTCCCATGGGGCACAGGGTCAAGACTGATTTGCATATGGCTGGGTTCAAACTGGAATGGCATGGTGAGCAAAAAAATGATGGATTTAGGCCCAGATCTCTGTACTGGGGTGAATGTATGACATTGTTCTGCATTCTGTCCATCAATTGTTGTTTTTGCATTTGTCACCCCGAGTGGGAAGGGTATGCTCAGACGTGAGTCCCTTGCTCTCCATGCCACTGGAATCAAGCTATCCTGGCTGACGAGGGCTGAAAGCCCGAAACCGGTCCTAGGATGCTTGTTTCCAGTCCAGGGAGGACCTGGCTTGGCAGTTCGGGCTGGACTGTTCCCATGGGGCACAGGGTCAAGACTGATTTGCATATGGCTGGGTTCAAACTGGAATGGCATGGTGAGCAAAAAAATGATGGATTTAGGCCCAGATCTCTGTACTGGGGTCAATGTATGACATTGTTCTGCATTCTGTCCATCAATTGTTGTTTTTGCATTTGTCACCCCGAGTGGGAAGGGTATGCTCAGACGTGAGTCCCTTGCTCTCCATGCCACTGGAATCAAGCTATCCTGGCTGACGAGGGCTGAAAGCCCGAAACCGGTCCTAGGATGCTTGTTTCCAGTCCAGGGAGGACCTGGCTTGGCAGTTCGGGCTGGACTGTTCCCATGGGGCACAGGGTCAAGACTGATTTGCATATGGCTGGGTTCAAACTGGAATGGCATGGTGAGCAATAAAATGATGGATTTAGGCCCAGATCTCTGTACTGGGGTGAATGTATGACATTGTTCTGCATTCTGTCCATCAATTGTTGTTTTTGCATTTGTCACCCCGAGTGGGAAGGGTATGCTCAGACGTGAGTCCCTTGCTCTCCATGCCACTGGAATCAAGCTATCCTGGCTGACGAGGGCTGAAAGCCCGAAACCGGTCCTAGGATGCTTGTTTCCAGTCCAGGGAGGACCTGGCTTGGCAGTTCGGGCTGGACTGTTCCCATGGGGCACAGGGTCAAGACTGATTTGCATATGGCTGGGTTCATACTGGAATGGCATGGTGAGCAAAACAATGATGGATTTAGGCCCAGATCTCTGTACTGGGGAGAATGTATGACATTGTTCTGCATTCTGTCCATCAATTGTTGTTTTTGCATTTGTCACCCCGAGTGGGAAGGGTATGCTCAGACGTGAGTCCCTTGCTCTCCATGCCACTGGAATCAAGCTATCCTGGCTGACGAGGGCTGAAAGCCCGAAACCGGTCCTAGGATGCTTGTTTCCAGTCCAGGGAGGACCTGGCTTGGCAGTTCGGGCTGGACTGTTCCCATGGGGCACAGGGTCAAGACTGATTTGCATATGGCTGGGTTCAAACTGGAATGGCATGGTGAGCAAAAAAATGATGGATTTAGGCCCAGATCTCTGTACTGGGGTGAATGTATGACATTGTTCTGCATGCTGTCCATCAATTGTTGTTTTTGCATTTGTCACCCCGAGTGGGAAGGGTATGCTCAGACGTGAGTCCCTTGCTCTCCATGCCACTGGAATCAAGCTATCCTGGCTGACGAGGGCTGAAAGCCCGAAACCGGTCCTAGGATGCTTGTTTCCAGTCCAGGGAGGACCTGGCTTGGCAGTTCGGGCTGGACTGTTCCCATGGGGCACAGGGTCAAGACTGATTTGCATATGGCTGGGTTCAAACTGGAATGGCATGGTGAGCAAAAAAATGATGGATTTAGGCCCAGATCTCTGTACTGGGGTGAATGTATGACATCGTTCTGCATTCTGTCCATCAATTGTTGTTTTTGCATTTGTCACCCCGAGTGGGAAGGGTATGCTCAGACGTGAGTCCCTTGCTCTCCATGCCACTGGAATCAAGCTATCCTGGCTGACGAGGGCTGAAAGCCCGAAAACGGTCCTAGGATGCTTGTTTCCAGTCCAGGGAGGACCTGGCTTGGCAGTTCGGGCTGGACTGTTCCCATGGGGCACAGGGTCAAGACTGATTTGCATATGGCTGGGTTCAAACTGGAATGGCATGGTGAGCAAAAAAATGATGGATTTAGGCCCAGATCTCTGTACTGGGGTGAATGTATGACATTGTTCTGCATTCTGTCCATCAATTGTTGTTTTTGCATTTGTCACCTCGAGTGGGAAGGGTATGCTCAGACGTGAGTCCCTTGCTCTCCATGCCACTGGAATCAAGCTATCCTGGCTGACGAGGGCTGAAAGCCCGAAACCGGTCCTAGGATGCTTGTTTCCAGTCCAGGGAGGACCTGGCTTGGCAGTTCGGGCTGGACTGTTCCCATGGGGCACAGGGTCAAGACTGATTTGCATATGGCTGGGTTCAAACTGGAATGGCATGGTGAGCAAAAAAATGATGGATTTAGGCCCAGATCTCTGTACTGGGGTGAATGTATGACATTGTTCTGCATTCTGTCCATCAATTGTTGTTTTTGCATTTGTCACCCCGAGTGGGAAGGGTATGCTCAGACGTGAGTCCCTTGCTCTCCATGCCACTGGAATCAAGCTATCCTGGCTGACGAGGGCTGAAAGCCCGAAACCGGTCCTAGGATGCTTGTTTCCAGTCCAGGGAGGACCTGGCTTGGCAGTTCGGGCTGGACTGTTCCCATGGGGCACAGGGTCAAGACTGATTTGCATATGGCTGGGTTCAAACTGGAATGGCATGGTGAGCAAAAAAATGATGGATTTAGGCCCAGATCTCTGTACTGGGGTGAATGTATGACATTGTTCTGCACTCTGTCCATCAATTGTTGTTTTTGCATTCGTCACCCCGAGTGGGAAGGGTATGCTCAGACGTGAGTCCCTTGCTCTCCATGCCACTGGAATCAAGCTATCCTGGCTGACGAGGGCTGAAAGCCCGAAACCGGTCCTAGGATGCTTGTTTCCAGTCCAGGGAGGACCTGGCTTGGCAGTTCGGGCTGGACTGTTCCCATGGGGCACAGGGTCAAGACTGATTTGCATATGGCTGGGTTCAAACTGGAATGGCATGGTGAGCAAAAAAATGATGGATTTAGGCCCAGATCTCTGTACTGGGGTGAATGTATGACATTGTTCTGCATTCTGTCCATCAATTGTTGTTTTTGCATTTGTCACCCCGAGTGGGAAGGGTATGCTCAGACGTGAGTCCCTTGCTCTCCATGCCACTGGAATCAAGCTATCCTGGCTGACGAGGGCTGAAAGCCCGAAACCGGTCCTAGGATGCTTGTTTCCAGTCCAGGGAGGACCTGGCTTGGCAGTTCGGGCTGGACTGTTCCCATGGGGCACAGGGTCAAGACTGATTTGCATTTGGCTGGTTTCAAACTGGAATGGCATGGTGAGCAAAAAAATGATGGATTTAGGCCCAGATCTCTGTACTGGGGTGAATGTATGACATTGTTCTGCATTCTGTCCATCAATTGTTGTTTTTGCATTAGAACCCTCAACAGCCCAGGTCCCACGTGGAACATGGAACTAAACCACATCACACCTTCCAGTTGCTTATTGCTGTATTTGGGTGGTAAATTGGCACTGATTAGGTGAAAAATTTTCCCAGTGTTAACATGTAAAAATGACAAAATAATTAAGTTATACTATCACAAAATGAGCTGTATAATTCCACATATTTTGCCCTTCCTTGCTGCATAATTTAATCAACCCTCCCACATAATTTGGTCGTGTACGGCCACATAATTCCAGTGGCCTTGATTGCTCCTTTTATTTTCACTTCCGTGTTTACTGCTCATGACGTGCCCCTAATAGTCCTTTTCGATTAAGACTATTTGGAACATAAGAGTGTGATTTGTATGGGGGTGGGCTGGTGTTCCCACAACATGGAACAGGTTAACTGTCAGTGACAGAAATACAACACAATAAAGAGAGTTATAGGGTTTGTTTTTTGTTCCCATGTCAGACAACATTTTGGCAGCGCTTAAATATCTTTCTGCACTTGACTCTTTAAACCAGACACAGCTGCTTAGCTTAGGGTCGTATAAACATCCATGGAATGTCCCCAGGGTCTCTGAATACCATTAATTCGAAGTTCTGCCACCGAATACCAAAATGCCTCCTACACGCTTGTGTCCAAACCCTATTGTGTGCATATTTCTCATTCAACAAAAACACTGTGGGTGCATGCGTCCAGGGAAAGTGTTCTCTTTCTTATGCTTGGTGCTCTGAGAGTTGAAAACACGAGAATTGGAGCACCACTAACTCTCAGGCAACTCACAGGGAAAGAAAAAAAGGAGGGTTTATTACCAAGACAGTTGTTACTGGTTGCGAACTGTATACTCCAAAGACAACTGCTGCGTTCTGTCTTAGACAACAACACTTACAAGCTCGCATCCAACAGTGACGCCACTGCTGTGTTACAACAAACAGAAGCAGCAGTAATTACAGACAGAAGGAAGCATCACCACTCTGCGCTGCAGAGGCGCTGCTTTGTCTGGGATAGGAGGGAGCACGAATTCAACAACAAAATATGCAAAAGTGTTAAACAAATAAAGTTCTTACCTGTCTCAAGTCTGCGGGGGGTCTTTCCAGACCCCTGGCTTCCAGCCTGCCTGACAGGACACTCACGTGGTGCTCTACAACTGGCACTTCACAGGGAAACAGCAGAAAAGCCTGGGACAAAATGGGGTAGCCCGTGGAAAAACAGCCCATGGCTACCCGGTCGGGTCCCTTGTTTGCAAGGACCCTGCTGGGTAAAGCTTAAAATAAAATACAGAGTGCGGTGTCCCTGAAGTGGGTGCAACGCTCAACATCAAACTTTTAAAAATAACATTTTAACTGTGCCCGGTGTCTGAAAAGCAGGCGCCGCACTGAGCCTGCAAAAACAACAAAAAAACAGTCCCCATTGTCCCCATTAGTGCCAATGAACAAAATATTTCTCAATCACTAGATAAAGCAGACCGTGCAATGAGCCAAGTAAAAGGTCCAGTCCTTATGGGTGGTAACAAATAAAGACAAAGAGGTACCAAGGAGGGACTAACAAGCCTCACAATGAATCGGAAGCCAGCATTTATAAAGGACAATGACACAAGCCAATGACTAATATGGGCAGAGAGTGGGCGGGGCTTCCACTGCATACCCTAATACAGCATGTCTCACAGAGCGAACAGCACATGCGCACTGCCACTAGGCTCGACCTAAAAAAGACAAAGCACACCCAACTGCTCTTAATTTGCTCATTCAAATCTCTTTCATACTAATGAACAGTGACATTTGAGCCTACTTTGATTTAAAATCATGAGTCATTGCAGAAACATCAGTTGTGAAGAAATAGAATCACTGCATTACAGGCCTACCACCAATCTGACTGCAGATTTTTGTGTTATTTGAAACTTTCTGTTCCAGTGGTGAGAGAGATTTATGTATAGTGAGATGCAATGGTCCAATTGAGAAACAATGTTTCTGCAATCTTTAGGAAGGCCAAGTAGAATCTCCCCGAGGGCATTGCATTGATGCACTCTGTCTCATAGGTACGTTGAGAAGGTTAGTTTGTTATCTATCAGCTGTCAGCACCAGGATCAAACTGCCTGAATTTCTGTAAACCGATCACACACCAACATTTCATAGTTCATCTGTGGATATGGCCTCATCTGCTTATAGATATACATCAGAACAACAATTCCCTTCACGTATGAATACATTAATACAACAACAATATACAACATTGCAGAAGGAAGCATGGCATGTGATACATCCAAGAAAAAAACAAAGGGCAAAATGAATCATCACATAATCTTCTGGCCTTTTTTGACAACCTTTACATTTGGGTCTTACAGACTGTTCTTGTTTTCTGCTGTCACCTTCCACCTCATTGTGTATCTTTTCACCAGATGGTTCACCATCTACCTTGACAAAGCTGTTCATATTCCATCACTCATTACCACTGTACTTGACAGCATTGCCTTTCACCACCTTAACTCTCACAGGACTTCTGAATTTAGAATTTCCCTTGGGTGCATGCAATGTTTCCTTGATCTGTGCACAATCTTTCTTTATTTATGCTATATAAGAGATGTGACCCATGGGTTGATTGCAGGATTTGTCTCTTCAGATACCAAATGAATCTGGACTTGCGTTCTTGCTTTTAATATCATTCCAAACAACCCTTTGTAGTACCATCCCAGAATGTTTAGCTCCTTCCTGGCTACATATACCTTACCATATATATACTTTTTAGAAATCTAATGGCACATGCAAAAAATGTTATCTTGATTGCCCAAATATTTATCACTTTCATCTTGTTCATGTACACTACTAGCTTTGCTTTTATTGCTTTAACAAACCTTGGCAAACTATCCAGATTTCCCAAAATTTCTGCATGTTGCATTTGTGGCATGGACGTTCCTATGCTGGATACTTGGGGAAGCCACTGCTAGTTTTTTCAACTCCTCTAGTAAAATTTTTTTGGCATGCTACCTGACCAAAGAGGTGCACTATTGTTCACAGCACTTACTTCTGCTTGCTCCCTTTTTATCAATTATTTTTAATATGTTTGAGAAATGTTTTTACTTTCACAACGTCAATCAAAGAAGAGATTTTCACAGTTAACAAATTTTACTGCACGTAAGTGACCTATCACCAAACAACTATCTGATCTCTGACAAGTTGTATTGTAAAAATTTCAAATTCACACACTGCAGCCAAAATGCATAAAGTTGCAACATATGAGTCACTCAATTCACCCTAGTGCTGTTCTCAGGTAAAGAATTTATGTCAGATTAAAATCCGATTAAAATCAAACTTGCTTGCAAAAAAGTTAGTGGGTAAACTTGAAGTGAATTGAGAACATGGCAGACAGCTAGCAACTGCCCGCGTGTCTTTAGAGAGAGAGAGCAAGCTAGGAGGAGCAGGAGGAGGCAAGATGAGTGTCCTGCGGTGGCAAATATTGTTATACGCTGCAAAGCCGGCATGTAACCAACTGTTCTGAAAACAACTTTTATGCGGCAATAGCATCAGGTGAATCAGTAGCTCTTACCGGAGGGATAAGCTGGGTCAGCGAAGTGGCTTGGCGAAGCAGTGAGGCAGTGTCGAGGGTAGGCGGAGCTCCAGAATTAATGGGAGCCTTCCCTCAGCAGAGTGTCTCAGATGACTGCTCGTTTTGGGAAAGAGCAGCTCGTGAAGTCATGAGGGCTCGGAGAGTCACGCCGAGGATTGCTGGAAGCAGCATAAGTGCTGGAGTGTGGCCCTTCTCACTGTTGGGAGGACGAGACTTCTCGAGGTACATGTTAGGACAGGACTGGTAACGGACAGGAGGGGCCAGGAGCAAGTCAACTGAGCTCGCAAAGTAGGGCAGCGAGTGGCTGGGCCCCCACAACACCCCCCGACAGAATATTCCCTAGGTAGGAATGAAAACCCTTTCTGGCTAATGAGGGGGAAAAACCAAAAGGCAAATAAGCCTAATAGATACTGGTTAAGAAGTGCAGAAGCCTTTGGGGTGACCCTCAATCACCGGCAGGGCAGGGAATTCGGCGAGAATGAGACAGAGGTACCCCGGGTTAAGCTTAAGGCAAAAATTAAAGGCAAAGATAGTACCAAGGAGCACACTAATATCTATAGCAATTCAAATGTCAAGTACAATATAATATTTTAAATCATGACATTAATGAAACAAATATAGACGGGATTCTTGATAGTTCTTGAATTCAGTTTTGTTGCTTTTATTTTCACAATAGGAAGAATGAATACATGCATCATCCCAGCCAACGCGTATCATTCATAAAAGGACTTCATCAGAGCTGTAAAAACAATTAAATAAACACTTTTTAGTATCAACTAAATAACTTCAAAATTAAAGCACAAAACTTAAATAAAGACACAAGATAGACAAGACAACTATCAGCAAGACTAGTGCATCCTGTCCCTAATTCTTTGACCAAAAGAGCATCCGTTAATCATTACACAGTCAAAATTGCATAAGCGCCCCCCTGCCTATATACACTTTAATTTACAACAATGATAACAGTTATTTTCACAATCATTTTATGCTAATTTTATAATAGATCTACGTAGATCATGACATCAAGAAAAAACACAATGCACAAAGAATCTATACAATCTTATAAATTCTGGCTAAGTTGACTTGTTCTCAATGCACTAAGCAGGATGGTAACCAGTTTTCTTTAAATGTCACCTTTGACGCTAAAAAGAAGATAGGTCAATCATGTTTGTTATCATCTACATCTTATTTCCACGTTTCTCCAATCCCCCATGAACATATGTTATAGTCTTCTAAAAATCAAGTTTATTTTACTTGGCTAAATTTAATAATGAATCAGCTATTCATGGGTAGATAGTTTGTCAATACTTGTGGTTTAAGCTAACCATAAACACTTTGGTATTGCTATTTGAACCAGACTTTTATGGTGTGAGCTTTTTCTTGCTGACACACCTCGATCTTCCAAGTGCAGATTAGGAAGAACTTACACTGTCTTTCGGTTAATTTTATCTTTAAGCAAATTAGCTCAGGGGTACACTGGTGACTCATATTGTAGATACTAGATACATCAGAGTGTATATTCGGGCAATGAGTATTATGATGATATCTTACTATTGCTCTTTGTTCATAGACCTTACCTTCTTTAAGCTACGGGAAATCCCAGAGAGTATATATTAATCAAGAAGGATTTTTTCTGATAAGATTCAACTGCATCTATTTATCAATAAAGAATCACTCCATTCTTGGAAATTCTTATCTCAGTGAGTATGATTAGATGTTTATCCCTTTCTTAGATTTTTTTATAATGGGATTCCGGACTGGGCTCACTTTGTATTTTCAATTTTTATAGACTGAAGAACTGAGGCTTTAATTTGGGTGATTGATAACACGCTACAGTGGATTCACAACATGAAATATAGCTATTCTCCATTGGAAGGCCTGCTCAATTGGTACTGATACCACGTCATGTTTTAAGTGAGTCAATTGTGTTTAGCTATGAATATTATTCAGCGAAAAATGAAGATGTAGAGACCTTACAACTTATTATAGTGATGGTTCAGTGCTTATTAATTTTGTTTATCCTTAAAACTTATGCTGTGGAGATTACTCACTGATTTTTAGAAGACTATAACATCTGTTCATGGGGGATTAGAGAAACGTGGAAATAAGATGTAGATGATAACAAATATGATTGACCAATCTTCTTTTCAGCTTCAAAGGTGATATTTATAGAAAACTGTTTACCATCCCGCTTAGTGCATTGACAACAAATTGACTTAGCTAGAATTTATAAGAATGTAAAGATTCTTTGTGCATTGTGTTTTTTCTTGATGTCATCATCTATGTAGATCTATTATAACACAAGTATAAAATGATTGTGAAAATAACTGTTATCATTATTGTAAATTTGAGTGTATATAGGCAGGGGGTCGCTTATCCAATTTTGACTGTGTAGTGATTAACAGATGCTCTTTTGGTCTAAGAATTAGGGACAGAACACACTAGGCTTGCTGATATTTGTCTTGTAAATCTTGTGTCTTTATTTAAGTTTTGTACTTTAATTTTGAAGTTATTTAGTTGATACTAGAAAATGTAATTGTTTATACAGCCCTGATGAAGTCCTTTTACGGACGAAAAACGCTGGCTGGGCTGATGCATGTATTCATTCTTCTAATTGTGAAAAAAAGCAACATAACTGAATTCAAGAACTATCAAGACTCCCGTCTACATATTTTTCAGTAATGCCATGATTTAAAAGATTATATTGTACTTGACATTTGAATTGCTTTAGACATTAGTGTGCTCCTTGATACTATTTTTGCTGTTAGAAGAGAAATTAGTTTTCTTTTGACCGCTCAGTAGTGGGGTCAAGTCAAGTGTGAGCACCTTTGTGCTATATCATATTTTGAGGACTTATTTACTGGTGCAGCCCTTATAGCCCACACTACTGTTCCATTACCTTTTGTATGCAAAAATTAAAGGGCCTGAGATGAATTACACTCCCATAGTGTCACCACAGGGCGAAGCCCCCTCTACGAAGGCAAAACTCAGGAATGCCCACTATCAAAAGCTAAAAAATCCAAGAATCACTCCATCCTCCAAAATTTCACCAAAAGCCCTGCCCCTAATAGGGAACAATTGCAGAGTTGTCAAATGGCCTCGGATTACAGACAACATAGAGACAATGACTAATATCTGTAGACATTCGCAGAGGTTGTAGGTCCCTATGTAGAAACAAGTGGAACCTCAGCAATCGCAATGCACCAACTTTTGGTCACAAAGTTTGAGCCCCTTCTCACTGGAGATGCTAGAAAGAAATCCAATCCAAATTATAAAGTTAATTCAAAAAACAATCCTTGGTATACTCCGGACTGCAGCAAAGCTAAAAAATGCATATTTGAAAGTCTAAAAACAGGGAAATGCTGATCGAGTAAGGAGAGCTAGGAATATCCATAGGAAAACACTGGTTACTGCAAAAAAGAACTAAGAGGAAGTAAGTTGAATGGATCTGCTCCAGGCTGCCAAATCCAATAGCATGACAACATTTTGGAAAATAGTCATGCTGGGTGATAAAGGCCAAGTAGCGCACACAGAGCATCACTTGGATTCTGCCATCTGGGCTGAGCATTTTACCAACCTATACTCAGGTTATCAGTCTTCTATCACTGAAAACCATGGATCCGAAAACAGTGATGGAACTGGGTTTAATCTCACCCTAGAAAAAACTGCACAAGCGATCGATATTATCAAGCAGGGAAAAGCCCCAGGATTAGACCGACTCCCAGGAGATTTGTTTCAACACGATAAAATGGTATGGGTCCCATGTGATATTTTGATCAGTAATGCCACAGCTTCAGGTGCCCCAATACCGACTACATGGAGAGGGGCTGAAAGCTCTCCTATTCATAAAAAAGTTAGCAAACAAAAACCTGATCACTATAGGCCCATTAGCCTAATAGATGTTTTGCAAAAAATGTATGCAAGACAACTCTTAAATAGGCTCAACGAGTGGATAGACAGTACAATATACCGTACCAGGCAGGATTCAGAGCTTGCACAAGCACAATTTATCAAGTCTGCAGACTTTTGTGCATTGTTTGGAAATATACCAATGTGAAGGGAGGCCATATCTACATAGCATTAGTAGACTTAAGAACAGCCTTTGATCTAGTACCCAGAGGCTTATTGTGGGGCTCGTTAAAAAACAAAGTGCCCACAGATCTGCTAGATCAGATGGCAAGGCTACAGCATGGCAACTTTGCAAGAGTCCGTTGGGGCATGAATGGTGAGCTTACAGATCCGATCCCTATAGATAGAGGAGTGAGACTGGGATGCGCGCTCCCGCCCACCCTGTTCTCGCTCTATATCAATGATGTGGTCGACTATATAAAAAACCCCAAAAACAACCCTCCAAAGCTGAGTGAGAATTGGGTTCCAGCACTAAGTTTTGCCGACAATACCATCTTGATCTTGCAGACGCCGAAGGGCTTGCAACATTTAGTGGACAATTTTAACACGTATTGCAATAATAAAGGCCTAGAAATAAACATTGGGAAAACCAAGTATATGGCCTTAAAGCCCCATAAGGATTTCAAGGTCAATATTCAAAAACTAGATCATGCCCCAAAATGCACCTATCTGGGCATATTACTCCACTCAGAGTTGACATGGAAATCGCAGATAAACCACTCAGCATTAGTGCTTGCACAAGCGTCTGCGGTTAGCATTAAAAAGTACAGCCTATCCTTCAAGTAAACCAATGACACCAGCCCTAAAGGTCTATAAATATAAAGCACAGGAAGCAGTCTTATATGGATCAGAACTCTGGGGCAATGACACAAAGCAAATAACAAATGGGGAAAACAAGTTTGTGAGGAAATTACTGGGGTTACCCCAGACAACACCACTTATTCCAATGTTTTATGACTTAGGACCCGATTCCAATCTCGCTCGGAAAGCCTTCTGACCAACACGAATCGGGAGTGGCTTCCGACTGACACGTACACGTGCTGTCCGAACGACGTAGTACGATGCAACGCGTGTCAAATACAAACGACATGCATGGAGCCTAATACGGATGACCAACACGTACGGAAATCAATCTGTCCAAGCGAAATGTCTGAAAAAGAGTACCACGCGACCAACTCGTACACGAACGCTGCCTCATAGCTTAGCATGAGTGAGACAGACTCGGACCACCCTGCTAATACATGAATAAGCATACGTTGCGGTCAACGGAACGTTTCTGTCATGCTCAACAAAATACACTAGAAACAGACTGAAAAAGTCCAAACAAGCATTGTCAAAGGGAAAAAAAAGAAGACACACCCACAACTCCACCTATATAAAGGGCCAAATTCCTTACCATGATCCTTTGTAAATTTAACAGACCCGCCAGCAGATACCACTACTGCACTGCACTGATACATAAACTCACAACCCACCCACCACACAACCTGTAAACTACTAGCACCTGTCAAATACCACACTCACAAACACACACCTTTACTCATACTCACTGACCCTTACCTTCACACTCACCCACACATCCATCTCCACCACCACGCATCACCATGCCCCCAAAGAAGAATCCAAAATTCACAGACAGTGAGTTGGAAGTCATGGTAGATAACATTCACAGAGTAGAGCCGCAGTTCTTTGTCACCTTCTTCCAACAGACCCCCCCTGTTCCAGAAAACCAAGATGTGAGAGAGGATTGTCAACAAGGTAAATGCTGAAGGACCTTGCTTGCGCACAACTGAAGATATCAGGAACAGGTACTATGATGTGCGAAGGAGGGGTGTTGGAAGCCGGAGTCCCAGTCCCGCACCACTGTCACCAAATTAGAGACCTGGGACTCCTCACTCAACGTTGGGCCAAGTAAGGACACATTTGAGATAGCCGTGCTCACCCCGTTAGCAGCTTGGCACGAGCAGCCAGGCCTATCTCCAAGGCACAAGTGTACAGTATGTGCAACCCAGTGGCGGCTGGTGACATTTGAAAGTGGTAGGGTGAAAAGGTTCAGGATGTGTGCCCTACGGCGAGGGATCATAGCGAGAAAGGCCGATCATCACGAGAGGCACATGGAGCTAAAGCCTTAGGTAGCTCCTTCTCTGCCACTCAAAGCTCCTGGTAATGGAAGACTATGCAAAAGCAGTGGAGAGGGATAACAAACAGTAAGGTAAAGGTAAACCATGCTAATGGCAGCTGTAACAGAAAATGCACAGTATGGGGGAGGAAGACCATGCAAAAAAGTAGTTTTATTTGATAAAACACAGAATAGAGATGAGGACCATGCTTATGGCAGCTGTGAGGGATACACACAGTATACTGTTTGATGGATATGCTAAATGCAGCAGTAAGGGATTCAATCAATCAATCAATACTTTATTTGGTATAGAAAAAAGAATACCATAAAAGTACAACTAAAGTACATCAATTCAACAATCTAAAAACCTTCATAATACGTACTTAAAACATCATTCATAATAGTGGCAAATTCATTTTGACATGATACATTACTTTCAGTCTTCTATCAGAGAAAGACAGAAAAAGATTTCTCTTAAGGTATGCTTCCTATAACAATGGTCTTAAAAACATTTTGTTAAAAAAGAACAATTTAAAAAAGACCAATAGGCCGAAATTGGAACAAAGGATAGCCACTAGAGGCGTTGGCACGGTGCAACCCGTGTTACTTACTATGTCAATAATATAAAAACATTATGTTAGAAAAGAACAATTTAAAAGAAGCCAATGCACCAATTGAGGGAAAGCGTAGCCACTAGAGGCATTGGCACAATACAACCCGTATTACTCCAAATTCTGCCTATGCCTAAGAACTAATTTCAGAAAATTAACTATCGTTTTGGCAAACGGTTCAGCATCCAAAAATTGAAGGGCAAGAAATGCAGGGCGACACCTACGCAGACCCTATACTTTTAAAATCGGTATGAGCCACTGTTTCCTCAAATCCAAATAAAATTTACAAAACAATGTTATATGAATCGTGGTTTGAGGAGAGACCTCATCACAAGGGCAGGGTTGCAGGGGATTTTCCCAGGTGTTACTTTTGGGAAAAGTGACCAGGTGTTGGAAAATATTTAGTCTGAATCTAACTAGCAGGAATCTTTCATAACCCGAAAAGTTAAAAGTTAAATAGGGCTGAACAGCCAGGGTTGTTTGGATTTGTAGCGAATGTTGCACAGTGACTTTAGAGACCTCGCTAGACAGCCTCAAAGATTCTAAGTGCACCAAACAAACCTTTTCAAGCTGTTTTCTCAGGATTGCCACAATTAGGGTGGGAGAATGATAATATTGCAGCATGCCAAGGTCGCTAAGGAATCTCTTAATATAAGCAATCCAGCCGATCTTGTGTGCGTTATCTAGAGAAATACAGTCCTCTATGAACCCTCGGCAAAGAGTAGTTTCATTAGACGACCAAATGCGATGCCAAAGGAGCAAGGGTTGGATCCTAATGAGATCTGTTAGATAAGACAAACCCAGTTCCAAGTGACATGCATAGGTCGACGTGCCCCGGAGGACTGCCAGTAGAAATCTAAGAAAACAGTTTTCCACCCTTTGCACCTCCGCAACCTTGGCATATCCCCAAACACCAGCCCCATATATTACGGCACCTATGCATTTTGCCCTATAAATTTCTAAAAGTTCTAGCGTAGGTCGTCTACCTAATTTATTGGCAAAATTAGCCGAGGCAACTGTTGTTCTCATGAAGATGAGTCTCCTGGATTCAATAGCATACTTCCAGGAGCATTTGTGGTCAAATACAATACCCAGATACGGATATATGATTGTGCTCTCTAATTTTTGTTTTTCAATAAACATGGTCTTTGTGTTCTTGCTCCTCGACCCAGCTGACATTACAAAGGTTTTTTTGGTGTTGATCTTCAGGTCGAGGTTGGCCATGAAAGTATGGTATTTCAAGAGAGCACGCTGTAATTCCATGGGGGTACAAGCTAAAATTACAGCGTCGTCTGCATAGAGTAGAGCCGGTATTGGGCGATTGTTTATAG
The DNA here is from genome assembly GCF_964204655.1 of Triturus cristatus. NCBI lineage: Eukaryota > Metazoa > Chordata > Amphibia > Caudata > Salamandridae > Triturus > Triturus cristatus. The sequence goes on from NC_140582.1 coordinate 26,600,881, forward strand.
TGGGAAGGTCCTGCGACCCTGTTAGCATGGCTTTCTCCAGGCCATTAGTGTATAGATTGAATAAAAATGGTGCCAGGACGCATCCCTGCCTTACCCCGTGCTCTACTCTGAACGACTTTGTTAACTCGCCCCCCAGGCCGTTTCTAACTCTGGCTGTGGCATCTGAATATAATTCACGGAGAAAAGTTATGAGGGCCTCCTCTATTCCCATGTCCGCTAAGATAGTCCACAGTTTAGTATGGTTGACACAATCAAATGCTGATGAGACATCAACATACGCCATATATAGGGCACCCCCTTTGGCATTTACATATTTACCAATTCATAAAGATAGATTAAGGGCTTGCTCTGTTGTCCCCATGCCCTCGCGAAACCCAAATTGCAAGTCAGATAGAGCTTTATTATCTGATGCCCATTGCTGGAGGCGGTCCAAGATAACACGACCAGCCACTTTCCCCAGCGAATCCAAGAGGGAAATAGGGCGATAGCATGATGGTAATTGACGATCCCCTTTTTTAAAGATGGGCACGAGAATTGATTGGGACCACGAATCAATAAGTCCCAGAGCGCAGGATGCTTGGAGAACCCTAGTTAAAATTGGCAGCCATAAATCCGTAGTGAATTTAAAAAGATCAATTGGGTCCCCGTCGGGGCCTGGGGCTTTACCGTTTTTACTAGCCATTAGGGCAAACTCCACCTCCTCATATGAAATATCAATAGGCAAGGGGAAGGAAGTTGCTTTTGACCCGGGTAAAGTTGAATGTGTTTCACTTGGAGGAAGGCTGAATATCCACTCAAAATAATCAACCCATAGTTGTTCGTCAATTGCAACATCAATACTAGGATTAGTCGCAGTATCTGAGAGAAAAGGGGACTTCACAACCTTCCAGAAGGCGGCCCTATCTCTCAGAGTGCATGATTTATGGAGTTGGTCCCAGAGATCTTTTTTCAGGTTGTACTTCCTGCATCTTAAGGCCTGATTATAAATTTTCCTGGAAGCTGAGATTTCCTTTGAGTTTCTGACCTTTTTATGGAGGGTGGCTTTCATGTTCTGGTAAGCTTTTGTGCAAGAGCTATCAAACCATCCCTTGGTTTTATTTGGGCCAGTTTTTGTGTTAACAAATAGAATTTCCTTTATTGCTGTTAGCAATATTGCAAAATTTGCCATAATTCCCTCGTTAGAAGTGGCTGGATCAAGGCATTTATCAATCACTGGTCTTTGATTTACAACCAGTGTTGCTGTAATAGCCTCCTGATCCACGTTTTCCCACCTTAGAGAGTAGCCATTTAATCTATCTATTGTTAGCTTATTTTGGCTTAGGGTCATCTTGATATTAAGCCTCTCACATTTTTTGATGGTTTTTAGGGTAATACTATTTGGATAGTGGTCGCTAATAGCGATATCATGGGTTTTACAATTGAGTAATTCCCTTCCGGCTAGCACAGAGAGAAAAATAAAATCAATTGTGCTTAGCCTGCCTCTGCCATTGAAAGTAGGGATGACCGGTATAGGAGGGTTCACCAGATCATTGACAAGAGCAAGATCCAAGCCACAGATAGTTCCGTTCAAGCAGTGGCCAACTGAAGTGTGGGAAAAATGAGTAACCGGGTCGCCATTTTCGTCCACAATACCCCAGACTGTATTTACGCTCTGGTTACAGAGACTTTGATTAAAATCCCCACCCCAATTATAGCCAGCTCCTTGTGTACCTTATTGGATAATTCTTGGAGGCATGAGTATATTTCCTTCATCACCTTTATTAAGCCATCCACGGAAAGATTATTATAAAAGTTCACTATTACAAGGGCCTTAGTATTGTTCTGATGCAAAATAAGTATTTGGAAGTTTAAGTCCAGTTTGATAGGGACTATAATTATAAATTGTAAAAGATTAGATATAAAGATGGTCAAACCACCTTTTGCTCGACCAGAAGGAGAGGGCAATGCCGGGGAAAAATATGTTTTATAGCCCTCGACGTGAAGTTCAAGTTGCGCCCATGTTTCCTGTAAGCATAAAATGCCAAAATTATGCACAAAATGGAGCCAGATGCCATTCGCAACCTTTGCGCGCAGACCAGCAACATTCCAAAATAATATTTTCAGAGATGGATCATCTTTAGTAGCTACAGGTTCAAGATCCTTTTCCGTAAATTCCTCATGGTGGGTAATCTGAATAAGGCTGGAGGGAGCTTCTTCGTTCACGTCACCATCTAGATTCAAGTTATCTAAGTATACACCAAAAGTAGATATATTACTCATATTATTAGGTAACCTGTCCTGCAGCCGAAGTCAATCCACCCTTTCCAGTTCAGGAAGTTTATCAAAGTAATTAAAAGTCAGAATTTTATATCTGGTTCTTGTCCCATCCATCAGCTCCACATTCGCTATACCCCTATGACAAGTAGTTGGCGATAAGAATGGGGATTGGGGGTAGAAAAAACTCAAATCCCTGGTGAGAATATCACTCTCACCATAATGAGCTGGCCAATTGCATATATGTTGAACCACCCGCCTATCCCTAAAATTAATGACGATACAATCCCCCGGCAAATCCTTTCTGCTATGACCCAACCAACCTAGCCTTCTCACAAATAGAATTTCCACAGATATCTTAGAGGGGAGTGGTCTATGCTTATTTAGCCAATACACGACTTTGTTTCTTAGCTCAGGGTAGGTTTCTGATTTTTCTTGGGGTAACTCCGGGACGCCAACTAGCACTATGGTATATGGTGACGATTGTGGTGGTAAATCAATATGTGGGAAAAACCTCTTAGGATTACCAGTTGGAAAGTAATCCTTGGGAACACCAAGGTTGTTATATCCCCGTCCCGCAGATTCTGTGTCCCTAGACGGATCGCTCACCCTTCTTTCTAAAACCCCGGGTTCAGTTGCCCTTGGAGCCGTCTGGGAAGGCCTAGCAATAGTTTCGATGTTCTTGGTTGTATGAGGCAATAAAGGCCTAAGACCAGGTAATGACTGACTAGTATTATCAGAACTAGATTTTTGGGGTCTGATGCTTGATTGTAAATCAATGGCCTTCGTGGGTGCTCCATGCGACTGTTGTCCTGGAGTAATAGAGGTGTTTTTCATAATTTTCTCCAAGTTGTCTATTTTTTCCCCAATACATTTTACCCTTTGCAGGAGTGGGATCATTAAAGATTTCATAAGATGGCTGATTTTATCCAGCAATCTCTCGCTATCTGAGAGAGAAGGTGGTATGGTAACAACTTCCTCTATGGTTACAGCATGTGGCCCTCTATCATTTGTTAAGGTAAGTATAGGGTCAAGTACATTATTTTTTTTTTTTTTTTTTTTTTTTTTTTTGAAACCGTTTATTGCAGTTCGTAAAAGTTACAGGTATGGGCCTACAACCATCCGGCCGGCCGCTAGAATGACAAAAAACATATTGCACACATTCAGTAAAAGTCTCTAGGCAGTGTAGAGCAGTGAAACAGGAGTAATCAATGGTGCAGGCCACACAGCTCCAAGCCCACAGTACGGTTCCCTTTTCTTGAAACAAAACAACACCAAAAAACCACACCCGCAAGGCAACCCGCGATCCAAAATAACAGCACGTGCTCCGTAAGTGGGGGATCCAAACCAGCAGCAGAACTCTGGAGAGGGGAATGGGAATAGATCAGGGACTGGGGGACCGCGCGCCCGCGGCTGAGGGAGGGGGGCCGTCTAGGGAGACGGAGCAGGCGAGGCCGCCTGTAGCAGTGGTGGCTCACAAATACCCCCGCGGTAGGCGTTCCAGGGGCCCCAGATTTTCACCCACGCCCCAGGCTTACCTCTCGCCACATACACCACCTTTTCACGAAACATACACCAATCCATATGCTCTTTCCAGGCCAACACCGCAGGGGGCCTCTGGGATCCCCACAATTGAGCAATGTCGCGCTTGGCTATCATGTATCCCAGAGTCACCCACCGCGTCTGCGGGACCGAATAGTCATTCGGTTCCCATACATTCAGCAAGCATCTCCTCGCTTCAGGCAGCAGCGCAACACGCGTCACCACACGCAGGACCTCATGCACACCACGCCAGAATCGCTCCACCCTCGGGCACTCCCACAGTATATGCATGAAAGTCGCCAACGCACCACAGCCACGCTTACACATTCCGTCACCAGCAAAACCCATACGCAGAAGCCTTGGCCCCGTCACGTAAACCCGGTGAAGGATCTTGAGCTGGACGAAACGAAGGCGAGCCGGGATGGCCACCTCTTTCAGAGAGGCCACCGCGGAAATCCAATCCTCATCGTCCAGCTCCAGCCCGTCGGCAACCCAAGCCTCGCGGAGACTGGTCAGCAGGCACGATCTATCGTTGATCAGTTTTTTGTATATGAGGGAGATCGTGCTGTCCGGGACATGGCCATCTAGGACTCTGTCCTCCAGGGGGGAAGACTCCGGAATGGATGCGACATCCGGGAAGACGGAGCCCAGCGCATGGCGGACCTGTAGGTACCGAAAGTACTCACTGCCCTGCAGCTGGAACTCCGCCTGCAGCGTCTCAAAAGTTTTGAATCCCCCCCTCGTCCAGAGATCTCCCACCGTGCTGATTCCGATCGTGTCCCACTTCTCGAAGCCCTTCGACGTCCACAGGGAGCCCAACCTCTCAGACGCATACAGCGGTGACGCCCGGGTCAAACGGTCCTTCCACCCCATAGCTGCATTAGCCGCGTGCCAGACACGCACCATGACACGCGTCGGTCCCGTCAAACGGGAGTCGGGCGCGCCAGCGTAGAGCGCTCGATTGTAATCGCCACCGGGCAGGAGCATCTTATCCATCTCGAATGCCGGGTTCAAGGCGGGCCCGTAAAGGCCATGATTAATTGCAGCTAGTTGGGAGGCCCAGTAATACCGTTTAATGTCAGGGAGGGCGACCCCCCCATCGTACCACGGGAGCGTCAATTTAGCCAGAGCAATGCGCGGCCTCCCGTCCCAGAACAGGCGCCGCTGGAGGCCCTCCACCTCACGGAAATAGCGTGCCGGGACCAAGTCCATAGTATTCTGGAGGGCGTAGAGGAAGCGTGGCAGGGACATCATTTTAAACAAGGCCGCTCGGCCGAGCGGCGAGAGCGGCAGACGCCGCCAGCGCACCACGTCCTCCCTCAAACGCCGAAGGGGGGGTAACAAATTCCGCTCGTAGCGGGCCTCCGGGTCAAGAGTGATATAGATACCCAGGTACCGAAAACCTTGGGAGGCAATCTGGATCGGACAGTCCCGTGGTAGGGCCGGAGCCTCCCCGGAAAGCACATATACACAGGATTTCGCCCAGTTGATGACCAGGCCTGAGTTGCGACCGAATGAACGCAAAACATCAACCAGGACGATCAGTGATTTACGCGGGGAGGCGAGATACAGAAGGATATCGTCAGCATAGAGGGACACACGGTCCTCATGCTCGGGGGTCCAGCGGAGACCACGGATAGAAGGGTGCCACCGCAGCCACTCCGCCAGGGGCTCCAGGGCCAGGGCAAACAGGAGAGGCGACAGGGGGCAGCCCTGTCGCGTACCCCTCCCCAGCGCGAATGGGGCCGAGACTCGCCCATTCACTACCACCTGCGCCAATGGGCCCGAATATAGCAATTTGACCCAGCTAATGAAACCCGGGCCAAACCCGAATTTTGCCAGCATCGCCCAGATGTATGGCCATTCAAGCGTATCAAACGCCATGGTGGCGTCCAAGGACGCCAAGATGGCCGGCTCCCGCACAAATGGGACACGCGCGAGCACCCCGTGCAAGCGCCGCAGGTTGAGCGCCGTGTTGCGGTGCGGTATAAAGCCAGATTGGTCTTGGTGGACCAAATCGCCCACCACGCCAACCAACCTGTTGGCCAACACCTTGGCAAGGATTTTGGGCTCCGCGTTCAAAAGCGAAATCGGCCTATAGGATGTGACCCGTTCACGGGGCCTCCCCTCCTTGTGGATCACCACAATTGTGGCTAGACGCTGGTCCGGCGGGAGGGAACCCCGCGAGTGGGCCGCCAGGAACATCGCGCGCAGGTGGGGCGCCAACACATCCGGGCGTAGCTTGTAGAGCTCGATGGGAATACCATTGGGGCCCATGGCATTGCCGGATGCAACCGAGCGAATAGCCAAGGCAATTTCGTCCGAGGTGGGAGGGGCGTCCAGCGAATCCCTGTCCTCCACCGTTAGGGAGGGCAGTGCGATGTCCCGAAGCAGGGCATGGGAGTCTGCCTCCGAGCAGGGAGAAACCGGGGAGTAGACTTCGCGGAAATAATCCGCGAAGCAGGAGACAATGGCTTCCGGCTCAGTGACACACGCACCATCAACACTCTCAATCAAAGGCACCACACGGCTCGCTCTCTCCCTCTTATCCAACCACGCAATCAATTTGCCAGCCTTATCACCCACATCATACAATCGCCCCTGCTGCTCTCTACTGAGGCCCCTGGCCGCCTCCGTGACGAGGGCCCGATAGGCCGCCTGCTTTAGGTGTAGAACATGCAACTTGTCGTCTGTTACCCCGCTTCCCAGGTCACCCTCCAGTTCTGCAATCTCGGCCTCTACCCGGGTCACCTCCTCCCGCTCGCGCCGCCGGGCATGGGAGATAAAGGAGAGGGCCTCCCCTCTAAGGACTACCTTGAAAGCCTCCCACAGGGAGATGGCCGAAGAGACCGACCCCACATTCTCATCGAAATATCGCTGTAGGGATTTGATCAAATCAGCACGAATGGTGGGGTCGCGCAAATACCATGCATTGATTGGGGCCACCCTGCCATCCCCCCTCGGGAAGACATCGAGATGCAACAACAATGGGGAGTGGTCTGAGATACCCCGCGCCAGATGGCGCACCTCCCCCACCCTCCCTGCGTGGGCCGCCGGGACAAGGATGTAATCAAGCCGCGAGAGGCTACCATGGGCACCCGAGTGGAAGGTGTACTGTCGCAATGCAGGATGCTTTAATCGCCAGCAATCCACCAGGCCCAACGTGTCCAGAAGGCCGGGCAGCCACGCCTGTGCCCGGGGGAGGTCCCTAGGGGGATGGCGATCCATAGACCCAGAGGCTACCGCATTAAAATCCCCTCCAACCACCAGCAGGCCACTCGGAAGGTCCAGAAGGAGGCGCCCCAGGTCCGCAAATGTGGTGGCTTGTAACCCAGGCGGGACGTACACTGATATAAAGACAAACACTCTACCCTCCATTCTTCCCACCAGAACCGCGTAACGTCCCCTCTCATCATGGCGCACCTCATCAATCTCCAACGGGAGCGAGTTCTTGATCATAATACCCACCCCCCGCGAGCCCGAGGTGAAGCCAGAATGGGCCGCCAAACGATATCCCCGCCGGTTCATTGCATGAAAGGAGTTACCTATAAGGTGCGTCTCCTGCAGGAAGACAACATCTGGTGAAATACGTTTTAAGTACTGCAGGACCACACCACGCTTAATCCTATCCCCCAGGCCATTAACATTCCATGACAACACAGCCAAATCCCTACCCCCCATCATACGTCGAAACAATCGGTCGTCCCCCATCGAGCATCCTAAAAACAACAACATAGTAGCGGGTTTGCCCTGCGGTGCTAACAAACAACACACCCCCCCCACCCCCCGGTCCCAACAAAACTCCCCCCTCCCTGCACCCCTGCATGAGCCCAGACAGCCCCCCCAAAGTGCAGTGTGCCTGTCGCCCCATAGCTAAAATACTAACTAGTCCCCCAGAGGAGGAGGGAAGCCCCCAACAGACCCCGCACGACCTCCATAGGAGGGGAAAATACGCAATCAATAAATGGTGAAGGAACAACGTCCAGAGCACGGCCTATGCAGTCACCCCTCAATTCTGCTCCGGTGGGCCCTCCTCGCCAGCCGCGCCCCCCCCGCCCCCCCGGCCCCGATCTCCAGGCAGAGTGTCCAGCCAGTCCCCAGCCGCCTCGGGCCGGTCGAAGAAGTGCGTGCGACCATCCACCTCCACCCTCAGCTTAGCTGGAAAGAGCATTGAGTACTTGAGGTTCAGGTCCCTTAGGCGACGTTTAACACCAAGAAAGCTCTGCCGCTGCTTCTGGACCGCCGGGGTAAAGTCTGGGTAGAAATGCACCTCCATGTTGTCAAGCTTGACCGGTCCCTGTTGTCTGGAGGTCTGGAGGATAGCATCTCTGTCCCGGAAATTAAAAATCCGGGCAATGAGAGGCCGCGGCGGGGCACCAGTCTTAGGTCTGCCCCCGGGGACCCGATGAGCGCGCTCCACCGCAAAAAACTTACTCAGCCCCCGGGGCTGGAGATGGGTCAGGATCAACTCTTCCACGAAAAGATCCGCCGCCTCCGCCTCTCGTCCCTCCGGCACCCCCACAATACGGACATTATTCCTCCGGGCCCGACCCTCGGAGTCCTCCAGTCGCCGGTCCATCAGGGCGCTCGCCTGGCCAAGCCGGCGCACCTCCTTCTGGAGGGCCACCACGTCTGTCGTGAGGCTCGTTGTGGTGTGGGCCAGGGAGTCGACTCGGTCGTTTGTTTTGGACAAGTCTGCCCTCACAAGGCTCACATCCACCAGGACCGAGTCTATTTTTTGCGCTAAGGTGTCGAAACGCTGGTCCACCGAGGCCTTCATCTCTGCGATGGCGCCCATGACGTCCCGGAGGGTCAGATCCACCGGATGAGCGGATGCCTCCGTCGGGCCCACCGGGGATGCACGCGATGTCTCCGGAGAACCCTTCTGGAGCGTGTAGCGGTCCATACTGTTGGCCTGGTGTGCCGTGCCACGGCGGGTCGTCTTCACCTTCGCCCGGTCGCCATCTTGTTTAGTGGACATGCTGGCTCTTCCACCGTCGTGCCAAGCACCCCAAACGGGCCGCTATACCAAGTCACGGGTGCCAGGGGGGGGCAGGGGCGACCACCGAGCCGCGGGCAACCCACCGCCGGCGGGTCAGCCGGGCTCCCGGACAAGGCCACACCACCACACCCCGCTCCGCAGTCCGACTCCGCTTGTGAGCTAGGAGGGCGCAAAAGCGAAAGTGAAAGTGCGGGGTACGCCAGTCGCCCAGCCACGTTCGCCGCTGTTATTCACTTTGTCCCCGGATCGCCCCACTACTCCAATCCGGGGGGCCGGCGAGGAGAAGGCCACAACCTTCGATCGATGCTCCCACCGGCGTCCGGGGTCCGATTCGAGCCCAAAAAACGGGCGGCGCCTCAGCTCCGGTTCCCCAACACAGTCCCCTCAACAAGGACAGGATATCGCCAGGATTAATTCAGGAGGTCGCGGAGGTCCTCGGGAGCCTCGCACCTACGCGGCCATCTTGGTTGCGCGCTAGGCTCCTCCGTCAAGTACATTATTAATAGCAGTTTTCGTTTTTACTGCAATAGATTTAACAGCAGCTTTCTTATGATTATTATGTTTATTACCACCTACTTTCCCCTTAGCATTTCTTACAGTTTGCCCAACCTTGCTAACGTCCTTCGACTTACACCTGGCCTTCTGTCCTCTAGTTGTCACCCGCGAGCTAACACAATTTACGCTCAGCGGTGGGGCAGGGACAAAGATTGAACTTGATAGCATCTCAGAAGACCCATTGGCTGTGAGATCCTCTACCTGAGCAGGGGAATCAATATTAGATTTATTAAGAAAAGTGGTGGGGGTCAATGATAACCTTGCTGAGAAGGGCAGAAATTCAGGAGAAACATTGCCCGTGGTCAGAGCAGTATCCTGAGTTGTAGGTATATGATGGGCCCCTGGAAGGGCGGCAAAAGATGGTACCAGTATCGAGTCCTGGGAGTTAATAGTGAGCATTGTTGTATTAGCAAAGGGCAGAGGAGGAAGTGAACCGACAGGGAGGGAGAGGCGGCATTCTGTGTTTTTGATGGCGTTAGCCACCACCCCAATAGTTTTCTGTAACATACGGTCAATTGCTGTCAGAGTGGGTAGTGGTTGATTTTGAACAGCTTTTTGCTTTGGTGCAGGGACAGTTAACACAGGGTTATTCTTCCCCATACTTTACGACTATGGATGGAAGAATAGATGTTATAGATGCAAATAGCAGCAGGCAGATAAATACAACACTGTGTTACACCAGAAAGCTACTATAACGTAATACGAAAGGAATAACCTATAAGCTACGATTACAATATATATGAATAGATAATGTACACTTGGTGCAATTTAAAAAGTTGTCTGTTATATTTAACTGATTTTAACGGCACAGGATCACAACACCAAGAGGAGTGGCCCGACCCGACCTCTTCCGGCCACTAACGGTCACAAACGGTCCTGCCCTTGTCCCGGGCTTCGCCCGGGCTAGCCCGCGCGCGTCCCGCGCAGCGGGAGGCGCTGGTCGCTTGAATGGGCCTCAGGCGCCCACTAATTGCACTCAGTGCTTTCAGCACACAGCCCCCTGGGAGATGTAGTTGAGGGCCAAGCCGTTCCCCTCATGGCAGTGGTGCGAGTGGCACGAAGAAGGCAGGCAACACTGCGGGATGCAGCAAGTCCGAGGCACCAGGGTATGACCAAGCCGTTCCCCTCACGGCGTTTGCAAGTGAAAGTGTAGAGCGTCCCGCGCAGCGGGAGGCGCTGGTCGCTTAAATGGGCCTCAGGCGCCCACTAATTGCACTCAGCGCTTTCAGCGCACAGCCCCCTGGGAGATGTAGTTGAGGGCCAAGCCGTTCCCCTCATGGCAGTGGTGCGAGTGGCACGAAGAAGGCAGGCAACACTGCGGGATGCAGCAAGTCCGAGGCACCAGGGTATGACCAAGCCGTTCCCCTCACGGCGTTTGCAAGTGAAAGTGTAGAGCGTCCCGCGCAGGGGGAGGCGCTGGTCGCTTAAATGGGCCTCAGGCGCCCACTAATTGCACTCAGCGCTTTCAGCGCAGAGCCCCCTGGGAGATGTAGTTGAGGGCCAAGCCGTTCCCCTCACGGCAGTGGTGCGAGTGGCACGAAGAAGGCAGGCAACACTGCGGGATGCAGCAAGTCCAAGGCACCAGGGTATGACCAAGCCGTTCCCCTCAAGGTGTTTGCAAATGAAAGTGTAGCGCGTCCCGCGCAGCGGGAGGCGCTGGTCGCTTAAATGGGCCTCAGGCGCCCACTAACTGCACTCAGCGCACAGCCCCCTGGGAGATGTAGTTGAGGGCCAAGCCGTTCCCCTCACGGCAGGGGTGCGAGTGGCACGAAGAAGGCAGGCAGCACTGCGGGATGCAGCATCCGAGGCACCAGGGTATGACCAAGATATTCCCCTCACGGCGTTTGCAAGTGAAAGTGTAGCGCGTCCCGCGCAGCGGGAGGCGCTGGTCGCTTAAATGGGCCTCAGGCGCCCACTAATTGCACTCAGCGCTTTCAGCGCACATTCCCCTGGGAGATGTAGTTGAGGGCCAAGCCGTTCCCCTCACGGCAGTGGTGCGAGTGGCACGAAGAAGGCAGGCAACACTGCGGGATGCAGCAAGTCTGAGGCACCAGGGTATGACCAAGCCGTTCCCCTCACGGCGTTTGCAAGTGAAAGTGTAGCGCGTCAGCACAGTATGGTGATTGGAAGGCCATGTTAAAGGCAGCTGTGAGGGATGAGAAGAGTGTTGTGAAATAAGACATAGCATGGCTATAAAAAATCATCCCAGAGACTCACGTCATAACATGGCAGTAGACCTGGCTTTTGAACGAACAACACTGTGCATGTTGGGACTTGTACTTTCATTTGGTTTGGACAGTTTTAAGAGGATTAAAAATTATAGCAGGCAAGGTGTTTGCAAAAAACCCACATCAGTCAAAGGGTTTTAACTAGATTCACTAACAGGGAGTACAGCAGCAGACAAAACATCACCAACAGCAAGGAACAGCGCAAGCAATTGCGGTAGTACAAGCTTCTCTCGCTCTCTCTCACACATACCAAATATACAACAGCTATAGCATATTCTTCCCAAACACATAGAACTGGGACACACATATCTATGTATGTACAATTTTGGAAAGGAAGTTAGGTCGTTTACACCATTCACCCTGAACACAGACATCACTCACATATTTATTCACTCAAAGTGTTTTCTTCTAAGTTACTCAAGGTATCTTCCAAAAGATATCATCTCACCTGTGCTGTAATTCCATGTGGTTGGGCCGAATTTATAGTTTACAGAGGTAAAAACTGGCCCTCAATAGAAGCAAAACGTCACAGAAATTGGTGCCTCCTCACAGGCCAGAGTCTGATTAGAGTGAAATGAAATACAGAACTCGAAATACATACACAGATGTATTGTACTCCATGTCCCAACCTGTGAACTATCCTGGCCTCCCTCTCGAAATCCCTCGTCATCAGCATGCTTTGTTATGAAGACTTTCTCCTTTTGTGTTTAAGTTCGTTCCATTCCGGTTAAATAGCCCTCGTGTGCATTGCAGAATATCACACAACGGAAATGCCTGGTTATACATCAGACTGTTCACCACATGATTCGTATATTTAGAGAATTTGTAACGCAAATGACTGACATATACTGTAGGACATGTTGCTTAATTCGCAGTTTGGGAATTATTTGATTTAACACACATAGAGCTAGCTACCTGATGACAAAATGTGGATGTATTCAAATAGGAAGTCAGTCTGCTCTTATGGAAATACTTGATTCGATGTCACACAGACACTGAGGAAAAGACGGAAACAGATCCCTACGTTTGTCAAAAGAAAAACTAATTTTCCTAATGAAAGTTAATCTACTCTACTAAACCCCAAGGAAAACATAAAGAATACCGATCAATGGTCTATTACAGTGAAAGTGAAAGGATAGGCTTTGGGCCTTTTTTGTCATGCGTTTACACACAATAATCCTACAATGTGTGCTACGTGATTCTCAAAATCTAGGTAATGCAATGAAGAGTAAAAACAAAGAGTAAATATTGGAAGGTGGCAAATTGAAATGCGCCTTTGTGGTCTGGTTTCTCAGTTATAAATACACAAAAACACCTCCACCGGATGTAGTCAGAAGTAGCAGAATTTCACAAATCTGGCACACACAGAAGAATACAATCTCTGGGCAAGGCCGAGGTCTAGAATAGCCCACATCGCCATTATGGGGGTCGCACCAGACCCCAGGGAAGGGGGGGATGGCGGGGTGGGGGGGTCGCCACGCCAGTTGATGACATGGCGCTCCCACCCCCAGGTTGACCAATAGGGAGGTTGGTATCGAGCATGAACCGGAAGCACTTTAGTGCTTTCGGTTCAACGCTGAGCCGACGTCCAGGCAGACCGGTGTAGACCGGCCTGCCCTGGGCTCCCCTTTAAGAGGGGGTAGTGGGGAGCAGAACAGTCTCTTGTTCCTTGCTCCCCACGGGATAGGAAACCGGGCCTGCAGTGGCCCGTAATCTTCTTTTTCCCCACCCACCATCCCAAAAGACAGGTCTTTGTATGGGTATGCCACTAATGTATCTGTGTTGCTTTTTTAATTTTCTCATTACAGGTATTGAAAGAAATGTAATGAATATAAGTATATGTTGTAATTAGCATGTAATAAAATGTCAGCATTTGGTCATTTTTGTAATATCGTCATATTTAGTAGTGTGTCTCCGGTCAGGCGGTAAGGTCATGATTGGTAAGCATAGTCTTCGGTCCTTAGCGGGGTCCCACCATGTAACTCCAGGGGCAGAGACAGCTGGTAAGTAGGGTGTCGGGGTGCGGGGGACGGGGGAGTCTTTACTTCCCAGTGGGCCTGTGGCCAACCCCGCACGCGCATTGACATCAGGGCGCCAGTAAGCAGAAGTCTGCAGCCCCGTGATGGAGTTTAAGGCTCAGGGCCCGGGGGAAAGTCTCCGTCTGATAAGGTGTACCCCCTGCGCAACCTTTACTCCAGTAGAGTATTTGTAGTTTACTGGGACCTGGGGGCTGCTAGTCATTGACCTTGCCGTAGGCTCTAGAGGGGACACGCAGAAAGTGAATATATGCATTGTTAGATTTACGGTAGGAGTGTCTTGTGTATTAGAATTTGTTACGGTTAGCCACATGACAGCATTTGTCTATCAATGTATCTGTACTTTCCGCGTAATTCTTTGTACATAAATGTTAATAACAAATGTTTTTAATTTGTAATAAATACGGCCGGGGGGGTCACACACCCCCATCCAAAAAACCTGCTGTGGACATAATAATTTGCCTAGGGGGAGGGAAAGGGTGGCCATCCCCATAGTTTTGGTGGGTGCAGTAGTAAAGGGGACTTAGGTAGGTAGCAGGCCATATAGGTGACAGCCTTGTAAAGGCGGTTTGCATGATGGAGTCTGCTTGTAGAATCTTGGTGCTTCTAATGGTCTTTGCCAAATGTAATTTTCACTACATGATACTGACCTGCCACAGGGCACTAAAAATGATAACACCGCAAAAATATGCGCATCAAAGCAGTGAGCACAGTGTGATGCTAGTGATGGAGCAAGGTTTCACATAAAGAGAAACTTGCTCGTATGTAATCCTCTCAAATAAACTGTAACATTATAATCAACCCATCTGTGAGTACTAACAGTGCACCACATTCTACATTTGTATCTAGGGATAGCTTTCTTATGTGCTTGCACTAATGAATAACCTGAGTGTCCTAAAATGGCAGCGAAAACACGGGAATTCTACTGTTCTACTACATCTACGTAGTATGACGTTTTCTGTCGCTTGGGGGAAAACTCTGCAGCTGCACAATAGCTTCTAATATGGCCGCTTTAAAGTAACGCACTAATGCACATGTTGTGCTGAAACTAACATATGCATGTACTACTAAGCTATTAATGCACAAGATGTATTAAGTAAATGGGGTTAGAGTAGAAGTAAGTGGTATACAGTGAATTCATTTATATTTGTATTCTAACATGTTCTTCTCTGACTTTATTAATAGTTCGTACTTGGGCCTTGGAGGGTGACCACGTCTCTGTTCCCTTGTGGTTTCTACACATGCGCAAACAACTGCTTGTCCTGGAACAAGTGATGAAAATTGACTGACTGCCAAACCCTAAGCCCAGCAAGGACATGAGAAACCCAACTCTTGACCCTACGAGAGGAAGAAGGAGCAACAATGTATAAAAAACTTATCGATCCACATATGAAATGCTTGTGGGAATAAAGCTTGTGGGTATTAAAATTAAGGGGCCGAGAATTAGACAATAGACTAAAGAAAAATATTGCACTTAGTATGGTGTGATGTCCTCACCCCACTGCTTGGCCCAATCAAATTGCGGGTGAACATGGAATTGAAACATTTGGGGGTGGATCATACACTTGAATTTGGTATAACAGAGGTAAGTTATAGTTAGTTAGACACACTTGATGCTGAGATGCTGATGCTATGCTGAGATGCTGCCTGATTTTGCTGCAATCTGACTGAAGAATCCAACACTAGGGACAATTCGCGGAACAACCGAGGAGGCACATCTAGGAAGGGGTCCAGACGTGCCCGAGCCGGAGAGGGTAGCACCAGAGAGGGGTGTAACACTGGCGTTACACTAGAAGAGGTCACCTTCCCTGTCCTTGGCTGATCCTGAATCTTTGACACTCTGATGTCGGGGTCCTCACACCATTTCTAGGTAAATATAATTGTAGGGTAAATGCTCCGTACTTGCTCTCTGTCCTTTCTCTCCTCAGGTGCTGTCACTGTAAGAATGTATTAATGCAAACTGATTATGAGCTAACTGTACCATTTTCCTGAAGGAGACTTCTGGTATATTCATGTGTGTCTTGATTTGACTCACACAATTATTAATTCCGATAAACTTTTAAAACTCCTGAGTCTGTGGTTCTTTAAATTAAAAGGTTAAATGCATTATTGTATTTCCTCCCTATTCTAATCTACTACTAGATCTTTTCGACAGTGCATTTACTCAGGAGACAGGAATCGTAAGAATATTGGTGTAAAGATTTCCTAGGGTAAACAAAATTGATGACCAGTGGATATTTACTAGCTCATTGATTGTATGAATGTATATGGGCCCAAATGAGTGTTTAGAGCTGGTAAACTCTGCTGCATCAGTTTTTCTTGGTAGCAGAGGCATGGTTAGTATAGTTAGTTAGGTGAGGAGTGTATTTGAAATTTGAATTATTGATTTATGTTTTAACCAAAACCCGTTATGTATTGTTTCATGTTGTCTTGAAATTCCAGGGATATTGAATAGCGGGTGGTGAATGGAAGCCACACTGCAGTGAGGTTATTGGCCTGGATCGAGAAAGTGCTGTAAGTTACACAGGACTAGAAGCACTACGTTAAGGATAATTTCTTGTATGTTAGTGAGAATAATTGGTAGCGAGGAGTTCGCTGGTGAAAGTTTGGTATTATATCACCTAGAAAGGGTAATACTGAAGGAGTAGCAGGTTCTCTGATGCTTGTGTAAAGAGTAAGCGGAAAAGCTTTACTCGCAGTGTGTGAAGAGTAAGCAGAAGAGTTTTACTCGTAGTGAGAGAAATCTTACTGTTCTTTGAAATAGTGGGTCAGACACAATAGCGAATGTTTATACATTGTTAATTAATGAAATTTGTGTGAAGAATTGTGAAAAAATAAGTTTCCACATTCCCTTGAAAAGGAGGGTCAGTTGTGGGTGCTGCACTGACGTCACTGGGAGCCGCGCTGGGATTGGTTGAAACAGCGGGCATGTAGTTGATGCGAAATTGTAAAGGAGGGGTCAGTAGTGAGGAGTGATACTGACGTCACAGAAAAGCCACGCAAGCATTGGCTGAGCGAGCGAGCAGAGCAGAAGTTGATTGGTTAACAGAATAGAAACCGCGCTGGTATTGGAGAATTTTTAGAATTAAAACAAGCATCTGATTGGTCATCAAAATAGAGATCCCGAGAATAATAATAGATAGAGGAGATTGCATGTACGATCCAACATTAACAGGGACTAGGCCAGATAGAAGGTTTGTGGGCTTTGCTTGCGAGCAGTACCTTAACAAGCACAAGCACGCAATGTATGGAGAAAAGAAGAGAAAAATGTAATTTCTACAAAAAGTTAAGAATTATTTTAAAAAGCACAAATCCATTAAGAGTAGAGAGGGGATTCTCATTCCTCTTCCAGATACGCCTACATCATACATGATGGTGGAAAAAGGCTATCATACTTGTGTATGGTTAGAAAATTGGATAGAATACACAAAAGATGACAGAATATTAGCATTTCCTGAGTACGGAAGCTTTAATGAAAGAATATTGTACAACTTAAGAACACGAATAAATGAATTAGAACCCAGACCTAGATTGACTCAATATGTAGCTTTAGAAGAATGGGAAATGGAAGCCTTTGAACGTGACAGACCCCGAAGTAACAGGATGCTAAGCAAATATTACCCCAAATTTCCCCGAGAGACTAGAGATAGTAAAATTGAACAATGGAGACAGGTCATGGTGGCGGAAGGTTTATATCCTATGTTATCAGAAGAACAGATTGGAGGTAAATGTACAGAGAAAACCAAGCACTTAACCATGTTAGGTAGCGGAGAAGCAGAAGAGGGATACCTAGAAGACATATTGATGAAAAGCCCTCCACCTTATAATGACGGATTCAACAGAATGACCCCTAGTGCCCCCATGATAGGAACACCTTTGGTTCCACAGATAGTACATGAAACCACAGATAGGGTACTTCAAGAAAAGGAAAGGGAGGCAATAAATAAGAATAGAGATGAGTTGATTCAGAAAATAGCTCAGATAAACGCACATCCCGAGGTCTTGACAATACCAGTGACAATAGGTTCGGTAGTTCCATTGTATGGAGAAAAATCGAATTGTCCTAAAGTTCCCGTAATGCCTACCCCAAGTATAGAACCTAGAAAAGAAAAGATAATAATAGATGATCAAGCAAGTGAATGTGAATCAGTAATATCATTGCTGGATTTGCCCATAAGAGAGCCAATGATGGAAACCCCCGAAAATAAATTTGCCCAGTTGCTCTAAGGAAATTAGACTAGAAACATCATCAGGAACTAGAAGTGCCACAATAGTAACCCCAGAAGATATAGATAGATGGTTTTAGGAAATAGAGAAGCCAAAGTCACAGCCAAAAATATTAGACATTTTTAAATTGAGAGTAGAATTGGAAGAAATGGTTGCTGGAAATGTGGATCTTGACAGGTTAAACACAAAAAGTTAAGAAGAATGAAGTTTATTTGTTGAAGCATTACACAAAATACAAAGGCATTCCATGAAAAGTTGACAAATTTGGCATCGGAAATGGGAATTGACATAGGGAAATCAAAAGTGTTACAGAAACCATATAGAGCAGCATTTTCTGATAAGGATTTGGAAAACATGAATGTGTCTGGAAGAAAGTTGCAGATCAGGGAATTTTTATTTCTGTTGCAAAAGTGGGGAGATCTTGAAAGATGGAAAGTTAGATGGGCAAAGAAAAGGAAGAAGCACAGGTAAATCGAACAACATCTGAATATGTCATGAGAGAAACAGAAAAAGCTGAAAGTTTGTATCCGATGAGACCGGAGGGGGTACGTACATGTGCCGTGGAATAGACAGGATATTTTGTCTTTTACGAATGATTTTCCAAAATTGAGAGAGAAACCAGTGGAGTGGTACAGATAAGTTGAGAGGTTTGTAAAAGTTTCAAAGGTTTTATTAAAGGATCTGGATGGTCTGTTGACATAGTAGTACCTGCAGATTTGTGGACAGAGTTTAAAATTCCTGTGGATTGGTCTAGTGAGGAATATCCAAGAGATTCAAAAACAGGAGCCCTGTCAGATGATGTAATGAAAAAGTATCATCAAGTAATCACCTTTCTAAAGAGTGAAATTACCCCGAAAGAAACTGATTGGGTAAAAATAGACTGGACAACCCAGTAGAAAAATGAGTCCATACATGCCAACTACGAGCGTCTTTTACAGGTGTTCCAACAGTATAGTGGGTTTGAAAGTTTGTAGAATAAGGACATGACTCATTTTGTGTATCGATTCGTGAGTGGGCTGAGATTGGATATATCTCAAATGATTAAGCAGCACATGCTGTGCTGGCAATCAAAGCCCAATGATGACATTTTAAAATATGCAAAATATTGTGGGGACGAAATTGATAACAAGCGACAAGCTTTAGAAGAAAAAGTAATGTGGGCACAAGAAAAATTAGCTGAACAGCAAGAGCTCCAATTAAATAAACAGTCAGAAAATTAAGGAAGAGCACAAGGTAAAAGTGACAATGATGGGGGGAAGCCACGGGGAAGATTAAATCGGGAAGAGGCAAAGAAAAAATTTCCCTGTCATGGGTGCTGGAAGTTGGGACATTGGAAGAACGAGTGTAAAGCTATACAAATTAATAATGCCCCGAATCAAAATTTAAATCCACAGACGCAGAGTGAGGTATTAATGAGTCATCAGCAGCAGGGTACAGATCTTCAGAGTCAATTGCCACCTGCCCCTAAATCAAATTTTGTGAGTCAAGCCAAGGACACTGTGGATGCCGGATTTCCAGAAGGAAGTGGTAAGAGAAATGTTGTAACATCACAGATTCTTTTGCAGGACCCACTGATTGATTATGATCAGGAATGACGGTGCCCGAGGGGGGGGGGGGGAAGAGGAGTGCATGCTTGGCGCATCCCTACCGGTAGATCAGTCAGGTCCTTATATAGAGGGTAAAGTAAAGGGAAATGATATTACCTTCTTGCTGGATACTGGTGCTACCCGGTCTACTGTGAGAACAGCAAACATTCCTAACCTGCCCCTCTCGGGAGAGAATATACAAGTTGTAGGTGTTTCAAACAAATGGATTAGCACTCCAATCACAGAACACATGGAGGTGCGTATTGGTAATTTTAAAGAAATGCATACGTTTGTGGTCTGTGACTCAAGCACTGTAAACTTGCTTGGGAGAGAGCTATTCTGCAAAATAAATTGCACTATATTTTGCACCCCGGATGGTGTTGCAATACAAACCCCAGATGAAGATGGAGTTTACAAGTTCATGTTAGCTAAACAGGGAACAGAAGTAAATGAATTATATTCGATGATGACACAAAATGAATTACCTGCAGAAGTCAAACTAACTGTAAATGCAGAAATATGGGATTTTACTGGAAAAGAAATAGGATTAATGGCAAATGTAGATCCTGTAAAAGTGACTGTGAAAGAAGGTGCTGTTTACCCAAATACCCAACAATACAAAATGAGTCCAGAAATAAAAGCAGGTGTTGCAGCAGAGATAGAGCGATTGGTTGAACAAGGTATCCTGGAAGAAATAATGAGTAGCCCTTGTAATTCACCCATAATTCATCATCACCATATAATCTTTATTGCGATCGCTTAAGATCATAAAAGACATGACAAATAAAACACTCAACCCAACAGTTTGGGGTGACAAACATGATTAGATATAAAATGTATAAAAATGTACATTATTCTATTAAAAAGATATTGAATTTCATATAAGTAAAAAAGACATAAAACTAAATTCCAATAAAAGTCCATACTGCTAACTAGTTTAAAATCTAAGGGAGTACAATCATTAATAAGCACAATTAATTGGGATAGTTAAATGGCAAATATATTACAAGTTCATACAACAGCATATAGTAGGTCAAATTATTTATAAAGGGGAAGAGAAAGATCTCCAACATGATACCGGGAACAACCCACCATTTATGCGATAGGGTGCTAGCAGCAAAATATTAATCTATCCATTCCTATATCTATTATCTTCCTGTACAACCGTTGGTATTTCTTGGCCTATTCAAATTTTACACATTTTTTTTTTCACAAATTAGCCACATCCAACTTAGGAATTTAGCAACAGCTTTTACACATGGTACTTCTGTATTGGTTAATAAAATTCTCATGGCGATAGCGCTACTCCTAACACCCATATTCCTGCATAGTGGCTGCAACCATTTTCACCGTGGTGCCCGATATGCTGGGCAAACAAATAAAATATGCGAATACGTCTCCTCCCCCTCTAAGCAAAGTTTGCACTTACTGTTGTTTCCTATCTGCCATTTGCATGTAAATGAGTTTACCGATAACGACCCTGCCCGGAATTGAAAATATAGGCATCTGTCCCTGGGTTTGGTGATAGTATCCCAAAAGTCCTCATATAGAGGATGAGATTTAAACTCTAAAAATGTACTAGTCAGGGTGGTAGGATCAGGGGTAAGTAAACTATTTCTATCCACCATGGTCCAATAGAGACCTTTCAGTTCTTTTTTTGAAGGGAATTGTTGACCCTCTGGGTCATCCCACAAGTGTCGAACCCCCATACCAATCAGCATTGTTTTGCATTCACTTTATCTTACATGATGTATCGGTCGCCCATACATCTTTCAAGGCAGCTGTGTAATTCAGTAACTCAGGGGTAGTCCATAATCTGCGCCAGTAGGCAATTGGACGAAATTTAGCGACCTCTGCCAGTCTACTGCACCCTAGGTCGTAGAAGATCGGCTGCAAAGGGGTACTTAATGGTAAGCCAATTATATTTTGCACAAATTTGTTCTACACCAAAGCTAGTGGCCTCAAATCATCGAATCCCCATAGCTCTGCGCCATAGGTTACAGAGGAAATTACCTTAGTATTATAAATCTTAAGTAGCGGATAAATGGGTTGGGTCAAGGACAACTTGTGTTCCTTCAACAATGCACCAGCGAGGTGTCCATGCTTTAGGGCCATGGTTTCTATCTGGGGGTTCCAGCTAAGTTTGTTCCCTATTGTAATCCCCAGATAATTAAAAGCATCTGTTCTGGTCTAGGTGTACTCCGTTTAGCGACACCCTTCCTTTAGTGGCCCGGTGCTTGTGGAGGACCATAAACTTGGTTTTAGTAGCATTTATCTCCAGCCCACGTTCCTTGCAAAATCCTGCAAACCTATTCAGGGCCCTCTGCAAACCACTCTGTGTTTTAGAAATAATGAGAGTATTGTCTGCAAGCATAAGTATGGGTGTTCTTACGCCTGCCAGAATTGGTGCATCAGTAGGGAACGTAGAGAAATATGCTACAACTCCGTTGATAAACAGTGAAAATAATGTTGGTGCTAAAACACATCCTTGCCGAACCCCTTTAGATACAGGAAATTGCTTGGTCACATTGCCCTGCGAACTCCAATGTACTTGTGCATAGTTTTCTGTGTACAGATGTATCACAACAGATAACAATTCAACAGGCATACCTAGATCCCTACAAACATGCCAAAGTTTATTTCGACACACCAAATCAAAAGCGGATTTTAAATCCACAAAGGTGGCGTAAATAGTACCACCAGCCAATACAACAACACACCAATATATTACGACAAACCTAAAGACTTGATCTACCGTGCTTACATTGGTGCGAAACCCTGCCTGGAATGGAGACAATATATCCTTTTCAACAATCCAGTCTAGTATTCTATTGATTACCATTCTTGCTATGATCTTTTGGATGGTATCTTTGAGACTGATTGGTCGATAATTGCCTGGGCAGGAACGATCGCCCTTTTTAAATATCTGTATAATCTCTGCAACCCTTCCAGGAGGTGGGAGTTGGCACACCGCTAGAAATTGCATTCGCTAGTATAAATATGTACTCTATCCAAAGAGCCCTGTCATTTTGGAACAGGTCGGCCGGTACACCATCAGGGCCAGGAGCTCTACCACTAGCGACCAACCCCAACGCTATTTCTACATCTCCCCTTGCAAATTGTAATACACTGGCACAGGTAGGTGCAATGTAGACATCCTCATTCTCACCATCTGTCCCTAGGGCAAATTGTGATGCATAGTGGCAGATCCATGCCTCAGGTGCTACATGGTTGTGGGGCACGGGTGATTGTCCCCCTCTACTTCATTTTACCTGTTGCCAAAAGGCCTGTTGGTTCCTTTCTTTACTTGCTTCATAGAGGTCCTGCTCGTCCCAGTCCTTTTTTGCCTGGTGCATTGCTGATTTATATTTCTTCCGGGCAGTCTTAACTAGACTACAATCGTTTTGTTTGATAGCAAGTGCCAATGATTTGTAGACTATCCTACAGTTCTTATTATACCAGTTGGCATCTTTACTCTTCTGCTTATTCCTATCACCAACTGGTTTTAATAAAAAAGATTCTAATATTACAAAATAATTCTTCATGCAGATCCGTAATTCTATCGTTTAGCTCGGGCTTTGTGGTAATAGCTCGTAGCTCTACCAGTGTTTTAGAGACTGCAGCCCTTATACCCATAAGTGCTTGTTCATTACTCACTATCTTGTCCCATTTTAGCCTTCTCATATTATTGCATGACTGAACCTCTCTAGTGGAGCATAACTGGACCGGGATTGCTGATTGGGCTATACCCATGATTTCCATCTTTAGTAAAAGAGGATTGTGGTCACTTTCAGCTCTCTCCACAATCTCCATATCATTAATTAAATACCATTATTCCAGATTGATAAGTATATAGTCGATTCGGCTTGAGCTTAAGCCGTTATTAAACGTGTTGGCTCCCTGCTTGTCGGAGGGTGAGCGACCATTTACAGTTCTGAGCCCCTTCTCCATACACAGTGCTTTCATTTGAAGAGCTGCCTCCGTCCATTGTTTTATTGGAGGCAGCTCTAAAGTGGGAACACTCCATAACATATCTTCCTCCTCGGTCAGTTTAAAATCTTCACTATCAAGGGAATCAAAAGTAGTGTTAAAATCTCCAGCAATAATTAGATTTGAGACACTAGTCAACCCCCCCACATATTCTCTAAAATGTCAACTGTATTCGACCTCCTGCCACCACTAAGACCCCGTGCATAAATATTAACAACAATTGTGCATTTATTGGGTTTAGCTTTTAGACAGATGGCCATAATATCTGGGCTGTCAATTGTGATTGTACATATACTAAAGGGCAAGTTCTGCCTAAACCATATGGTTAGACCCCCTGACGGTCTGCTCATTTGCCCTTGAGCTGCTGGTTTATAAAAATGTAAGTATCCTAACCGATATATTGGTTTGGTAGATCACGTCTCCTGGAATACACACATTTCGTTCTGCTCTATTAATTCCTGCCAATCCCTGGACTTTATTTTAGACTGTAGCCCTGCTATGTTCCAGGACATGCAGGATAATAATGCAGGTGTGATTGACTTCATTGATTCTTTGGGACCGGTCTGGTCACATGGTTGGTCATCCCTTTTTTCCTTATTCGATTTAGCAATATGGGACTTGACTATCCCATTATTACTCGTGAGGGTAGCGTGATCAGGGGATATTAGTCAATCACATTGGTCTAGAGCGCTAAGGGGAGCAAACCTATTTTCTATTGTTGCTCCCATATATCCAAAGTTACCCATTTTGTCATACTTCACAACACTACCCATCATATGTGCACCCATTCTGCCAGCTTCATGACTCAATACATGTGATGATTTAAAAAAATGCATAAGGCAGTGCTCTAATTTGGGTGCCACCACCTGTAGTCCAGCCCAGGTGATCTACAAGAAATCTAGGTAAAAGGCGGTTGTTAAAGTTCAAGACCACACAGTCTCCCGCCAGTGTTTTTGGACCTGATCCCAGCCACTCCCCTCTTCTAGCCATTATAAGTTGGCTGGCGAGCGAATCCCCCTGAATATCTCCTGTTTTTACTTGGTGGGTTGGCCAATGCAGGGACTTATACAGTAATTGTGCAGTGGATTCTATCTGATCCTCTCTCAGCGGAGGGACATTTCCTAATATCAATACAAGCAAGGATGATGCCTCAGGGAAGATTAACGACTGATACGCACCCTGGGATCACCTTGAAGCTCCCTCGCCATGCGTTTCATCAACCCTCTTCTGCCCCTCTTGTGATGGTAATCCAACACTTGAGCCCTCACCTGTTGTGTTAACTATTTGATTGGTCCGAAGTTTGGGTTTTGGGTTTACATTCCCACCCTGTTTCCCCTTATTTACACCAGCAACAGATTTATTTACACCTGGGCTAGAACCCTCCATAATGGGTTGCCCCCTCGAGAGTCCTCTTATCGCGGACGTTACTAAGATATCAGAGTCTCCATCTGCTACAGGGTCAACACACTTACAGCAACATTTCCTAGTATCAAGAGATAATCTGTTTAACCTTTCTATTTGTGACAATTTCTCCTCAATTAACAACATTTTGCTTAGTAGGGGGTCTAATAGTACTGTAACTAGTGACTCAAGCCTGTTCCATTGTTTAGAGTCACTGTCGGGGACCAGCAGGATATGTGTGCTCTTATTGAGCATGGACTGCAATGTTGAACCTTGTGCAGCCTCCTCAGCCAATAAAGCCGAAGTTTGTGGTTTAGTGATCTGACGCTTTGGTTTAGGCTTTGACTTCTGTTTACACTTCTGCAAGACACCTCCCCTGCACCTTTTGGCCGGCGTTTTCTCGTTGGCAACTATAGTCGACCTTGTCGAACCCCCCCACATGGGTTTTTTAGATCTAGTTGAGACTGTATTAGCCCCTGAATCGAATACAGGTGCAGTGGAAGCTATGACTGCAGAGGGCTGCAGAGACTTTACCATCAACAATGGCACTTCTGGTACTGTTTCCAGGGTAGCACTAATAGATTCTCCCATATTAGCAGGGTCACAGCCTGTTAACACTGGTGACAGCTCTCCCATTACCCCAGCCGTAATCGCTCTCTCAAGGTCGATAGGCAAATGTTCGTCACATACTCGAGAGGGTACTGGGGATTGGGCCATGCTCATATGAACCATTGAGGAGCGCTTCTGGGTAACAAAAGTGTCCAGGGAGAGTCTCTTCTCGGTTCACTGGATTGCATGATTCAAAACCGGCTCGGCCCTGGTTAGAAATGCATCTAAAGTCCCCACAATGCCTACCCCTGATGATGCACATGTCTCCTTCCTTTTAACCATACTTTGCCCAAAGTATTAAGCAACCTCCACTAAACCAGGGTGATACACACAGTTTCAAAGTTACAGATACTATTCAATTACTATTCAAGTAAATACCGTTAATGTCACGATGTCCCCAATAACAGGACCAAGTGCCTGGGCCCAGCCCAGCCTCCTCCTGGCTCTGATGGGCTAAGACGGGCCCGTCATGGCCCGGTCTTTGCCCG
Source organism: Triturus cristatus (assembly GCF_964204655.1). Classification (NCBI taxonomy): domain Eukaryota; kingdom Metazoa; phylum Chordata; class Amphibia; order Caudata; family Salamandridae; genus Triturus; species Triturus cristatus. The sequence continues at coordinate 26,626,798 of NC_140582.1, forward strand.
GGCACGCCCGCGCGCGTCCCGTGCCACGGGAGCCCTGTCGGTGTTTTTGAGCCTTGGCACTGGTGCTGGCAACGTGCGTGGCGCAGGGGCTGCTGGGGCTTGCAGTCCTTCAGCATCCTCCCCCTGTGGCTCCGGTGGCGTGTGCAGCAACAGTGGTGGCAAGAAGGAAGGCCGAAGTTACACGTAAAAAAGCTCCCGTGCCGCGGGATCCCTGTCGGTGTTTTTGAGCCTTGGTGCTGGTGGCGTACGTGGCACAGGGGCTGCTGGGGCTTGCAGTCCTTCGGCAGCCTCCCCCTGTGGCTCCGGTGGCGTGTGCAGCAATGGTGGCGGCAAGAAGGAAGGCCGCAGTTAGAAGTAAAAGAGCTCCCGCACCGCGGGAGCCCTGTTGGTGTTTTTGAGCCTTGGTGCTGGCGCTGGTGATGAGCGTGGCGCAGGGGTTGCTGGGGCTTGCAGTTCTTCGGCAGCCTCCCCCTGTGGCTCCGGTGGCATGTGCAGCAACGGTGGCGGCAAGAAGGAAGGCCGCAGTTAGAAGTAAAAGAGCACCCGCGCTGCGGGAGCCCTGTCGGTGTTTTTGAGCCTTGGTGCTGGTGGCGTAGGTGGCACAGGGGCTGCTGGGGCTTGCAGTCCTTCGGCAGCCTCCCCCTGTGGCTTTGGTGGCGTGTGCAGCAATGGTGGCGGCAAGAAGGAAGGCCGCAGTTACAAGTAAAAGAGCTCCCGCACCGCGGGAGCCCTGTTGGTGTTTTTGAGCCTTGGCGCTGGCGACGTGCGTGGCGCAGGGGCTGCTGGGGCTTGCAGTCCTTCGGCAGCTTCCCCCTGTGGCTCTGGTGGCATGTGCAGCAACGGTGGCGGCAAGAAGGAAGGCCGCAGTTACAAGTAAAAGAGCTCCCATAATTGGTATTAAGAAACCTAATGGGAAATATAGGGTGGTCCAAGACCTCAGGAAAATTAACAAGATTGTTGTACCATGCTGCCCAGTAGTGCCTAATCCAGCTGTGATTCTTTATCAGATACCATGAAAAGCAGAATGGTTCACAGTAATCGATTTATGTCATGCATTATTTTCTATTACATTGCATCCAGATAGCAAGTTTTTATTTTCATTCAAATTTGAAGAGCATGTTTATGTCTAGAATCGTGTGCCTCAAGGGTACACAGAAAGCCCGTCAATCTTTAATCAGATTCTTAAAAGAAGCCTTGACTCTCTTGTATTGGCCAGAGTCAGTCCTGGTGCAGTATATTGATGACCTATTGGTGGCATCAAACAAACAAGATGACTGTGTTACTGATTCAATTGCATTGTTAAATCATTTGGCAAAGGGTGGACATAAAGTGTCCCCTGAAAAACTTCAGTTTTGTAAAAATTCAGTTAAATACCTGGGACATTAAATAGAAAGAGGAGTTATAAGGGTGACCTCTGAAAGAATCAGAATAATAAGACAAATGCAGTTGCCAAGAAACCAAAAAGATATAAGAATGTTCCTCTGAGTTGTAGGGTATTGTAGACAGTGGGTTGTAGGGTTTGCTTTACTGACCAAACCCCTGATACAAATGACCAGAAAAAGAGAAAAAGATCCTGTAGAATGGGACGATGAAAGTATAGGAGCTTTCAGAAAATTATGGGAGTACTTGTGTGAAGCATGCCGGACTATTCAAAAGAATTTGCTTTATTCTGCTATGAGCGGGGTACGTGTGCACTTTCATTACTAACACAAAGACATGGATTGATGAGAAGGCCAGTGGCATATTTTTCTGCTATCTTGGATCCTGTGGCCTGCGCATTACCAGGTTGCCTGAAAGCTGTTGCCGCAACTTGCGTAAGCATAGGGCAGAGTGAGTCAATTGTGATGGGACACCCTGTCAAGGTGTATGTTCCTCATGCAGTGGTGATTTTACTGACCAGGACCCGAACACAGTATCTTACTCCCAGTAGACTGACAAAATATGAAAGAATAATATTGGGAGCTGAAAATGTGACAATAGTGAGGTGTACCGTTCTTAGTCCAGTCACCTTACTACCTGATCCTTACGAAGAAGAAGTGAGAGATGAGGTTGAACATGAATGTCTTGATGTGACTGAACTTAGCACCAAACTACGTCCTGACATACAAGAGGAACCTTTGAAAAATGCAGAACATGAGCTGTTTGTAGACGGCTCATGCATGAGACACGAGGAGGGAGGATTAAGTGCTGCTTACGCTGTATGTACATTAACTGGAATAGTCGAAGCATCCTATTTACCAGAAGTCAAATCTGCACAAGTTGCTGAATTGATCGCCTTAATTAAGGCATGCAAAATTGGGAAAGATTGGAGAGTAACCATATTCACTGACAGTCAATATGGTTACGCGGTAGTGCATGATTTTGGCCAACTATGGATGCAGAGGGATTTCCTGACTTCTATAGGGACTCCTATTAAAAATTGAATTTTTGTGAAAGAATTACTAGAGGCAATTCAATTACCAAAAGAGGTGGCCGTGGTTAAGTGTTCTGCTCTCCAATCAGGAAATGACTATGTGACAGCCGGTAACCGATATGCTGACCAGGTTGCCCAACATTGTGCAAGGCATAAGATTGCCTTAAACAAGAAAATCGAAACTTGTGGAATCAGCTGCCAACTTATGCTACTTGCAGGAGTGGGAACCTAGGAAGAGGTGAAAGATCTGCAGGATGCAGTAGCCATGAGAGAAAAGGAAGAGTGGGTGAAAATAGGATGTCAAAGAAGGGCAGAAGATGGTGTGTGGGTTTGTTATGATGGCAGACCAGTCATGCCAGACAATATGCTTGCACCAATGGCTAGAATGTACCATGGAGACACACATATGGGCAGGGATGCAATGATTCGACTTTTCAGACAAGATTGGTTTAACGCAAAGTTCAGGAATGTAGCAGAGAGCCTTTGCCAGAGATGTTTAATATGTCAACAAATGAACCCTGGCAGGAAAACCGTGGTCTGCATGGGATAGATTGGAAAGGCAGAAGGTCCTTTTGTGAGACTCCAATTAGATTTCATTCAACTGCCTGCTTGTGGAGGGCTGAAATATGTGCTTGTCATAGTTTGTTTATTCTCAAAGTGGGTGTAGGCATACCCAACCCGAAGAAATGACAGCTTAACAGTGGCCAAACTGTTATTAAGAGAACTCATTCCCAGATTTGGTTTTCCAGTAATGATTGAATCAGATAGAGGGTCTCATTTTAATAATTAAATAATTTCACTAATCTGTGAAGTGTTCAAAGTCGAACAAAAATTGCACTGCGCTTACCGTCCAGAGGCTTCTGGAGTGGTAGAACAATTGAATGGCAAAATCAAGTCAAGACTCGGAAAGGTGTGTGCATCCACCCCACTGGAATGGCCTGATGCTTTGCCCCTTGTTCTGATGGGACTCAGAAGTATTTCAGACAGAAATACTGGATTAAGTCCCCATGAAATACTCATGGGAAGAGCAATGAGATAAGCATGTGTGCCAGGACACAAGCTGTTGAATATAAATGATGACTTGGTTTTGGAGTATTGCAAAGAGTTGGCTGGCAGAGTGCGTTCTATCTCTCATCAGGTTGGGGAAGACGCTTTCAACAGACAGCTGAGCCACTCACATGATTTGAATCCTGGTGATTGGGTGGTTGTGAAGAATCACACTCGAGATTCGTGCCTGGCACCAAGGTGGGATAGACCGCATCAAGTTATATTGACTACCTCAACCGCTGTAAAGTATGCAGGGTTGCCTAATTGGATTCATGCAAGCCACACCAAAAGGGTACTAGCTCCTGAAGAAGAAGAGTTACAATTGAAACCAGAAATTGATGATGCTGAAGGTTGTGCAGCTGAAGAACTCCCTATAGAAGATTCTGAAGTAGCTGTCCAAGATCAACCGAGCACCTATCAGGACGACTGGATCCCAGTGGTGGATATACCTGAAGTACTTATAAGAAGTAGAAGTCAAACACAGTTAGAAAGACAAGAGAAGAGTGAGGACCAGTCAGGTATAGAAGAAGTCGCTCAGGAAAGTAGGGAAACGACTGTTAGGGAGCCTGAGCAGGAACAGCTAAGGAGAGAACAATATACTCCGACAGAAGAAACTCAAAGCCCCATTCCAGAGTCTGAGAGGAGGGACAGTTAGGACTTAGAGAAAACGTTCAGGCAGAAGAAGGTAAAAAGGTAAAAAGACCTGAACAGGACCAGATAGGCACAGAAACGCAAGGTAAGGATGCAGAAGAAAAACCAGACATCACTAATCCTGAACAGGGTCACATTAAGCTAGATGAACCCATCTGGGCAGAACAGGCTGAAATAATAAGACCTGGACAAGGTAAGATAGAGAGGAAATCAGAAGTCGAAGCTGATCAAGTTGTGCCAAAGTCTAAAGAAAATAAGAGGAGTCTTGAAGAACCTGGCAGTGCAGTGAAGTGTAAGAAAAGTCGAAAAGGTGATAATTGGCCAAGAATTATCAAAAGACTGAGATATCGACTTAAGACAATCAATGAAGAACCTGATCAAGTAAATGAAGTAACTAGTCCATCTGGACCTTTCAAAGTAATACCAAAGCGAAGAAGTCAAAGATTAAAGACATTGAATAACAAGTTCAAGGGTCCTGAATGGACATATGTTATTCTTGAAGACTTTGAAAACCTTGATTTAAATGAAGAAAGTGATGAAGAACTGAATGTTGAACAAATTGAGGAAGAAGTGAGACCGACTTGAAAGAGAGAAGAGGCTTAAGGTGTTATCTCATACCAGGTTCTGAATTAAAGAAGAGACAAATCTTCTTGGCTAAAAATGTCTGATGATAAAGTTACTGGAAACCCAAAACAAAGCTGTATAAAGAAGTATTGTATAATCTGTATATGTAGTTTAATATTAGTCCTTGTGATATGGATAGTATTAGCAATAGCTATTCCCTACCTGATGGTTACTGACAAACAACATAGTACTAACACACATACAGAAGTTGCAAACATTAAAGGAGATAGAGTAGACTCAGAAACACCAGATGTGCTAGATTTACACTACACTGTAAATAAGAATGAAACTGATTTAACTGTATTTGCAAATCTTTTAGTACATTATGTAGAAACTATGGCAGTTAGTGATTGTTACGTTTGTATGAAATTGCCAAGCTCAGTAGCTGAAGGGGTAACTTATCATCCTTTACCCTTGACATATGGAATTTCATGTAGTGTACTAGCTAGTTTATTCTATAGAACTGGAAAACTGCAGTATTATTATTCGAATGTAGATGTAATATTTTTTTCAGAAGTTCCTATGCAAAAGAGCATGAACCCTGTCCTTAGTACTAGAGACTCACAATTCATGGGTGAATATTTCCTAACAATGAAGACAATAGATAAGGCTGATGCACATAAACGCAACTTAATCTGTAAATTGCACGAAGAAGAAAATATATTTTTGAATTTAGTAGAAAACAGGAGACAGGATTTCCAAAGAAGGGCCTCTGAACCGAAACCTCAGATACTTAAATGGGCCGAAAGGGAAGACCTTTTAGTAACTGGCAAGACTCATGCTGCTATGTCCCTGGACTTTGAAAAGAAAGGGAACATCTGTCTCCATAGACTTAAAACAGAATATAACAACGTATTTATTGGTTCCAGTGAATGTGAACATAACTTCTTAGTAATTTGGGGTTGGGGACTAAAAGGATGAACTGATCCAGTATTCCCTGGAATTTATTATATTTGTGGAAACAAAGCCTATTTTGGGTGACCTGATCACTGGTACAGGAGTTGCTATTTTGGAATAGTATTCCTTAAAGTCTATCATGTTAAAAGAATCACCGGAAACAACAATGACAGTAGTAGACTAACCAGATATAAAAGAGCTAGTTTTTCTGAAATAGTAGGTGATATATTTGGTGCATTAATACCTTCAGTGGGGGTTCTGCTTAATTCTCGAAAAATCTGTCAATTGTCAACAGTAGTTGATCGGTTATCTACTGACACTGCTGGAGGATTTTTACTGATCAATACAGAGTTAGTTGCTGTTAGATCTATGGTTTTGCAAAATCGATTTGCCCTTGATATCTTATTGAAAGTGGGTGGAGTCTGTAAAATGCTGAAAGCGCAACATTGTTGCACGTATTGACCTGACAAAAGTGTAGAGATTGGAAGATGTATAAAAAATATTACTCATTTGGAAGAGGAACTGAAACCACTGAAAGTTGACAGTGTTTGGAAGAAAATAACAAATAGTTTTTCCACTATCAGTAGTTGGTTTTCTAACACAGGTAAAGGTATCTCAGGTCAAATATTATTGCCAATCATGGGCATAACTTTGCTAATTGATGATACTGTGTTGTCGCAAATGCAGTGGGAAAAGAAAAAGGTATGAAGTAAATGAGAAAGGTAGAAAGAGAATTGAAAGGAAATATTTACAAAAGAATGAAAGGACACAATTTAGGAAAGAAAAAGGAAGAAATAAAAGATTTGAAGACATTGAAATGGTAGAATGCTAAAGTTGGCATGTGATTTAATAGAATTTAGTCATGGCATAAAATGCCAACAGAGAGGGGATTGATGGAGCAAGATTTCACATAAAGAGAAACTTGCTCGTATGCATTCCTCTCAAATAACCTGTAACATTATAATCAACCCATCTGTGAGTACTAACAGTGCACCACATTTTACATTTGTATCTAGAGGAAGCTTTCTTATGTGCTTGCACTAATGAATAACCCAAGTGTCCTAAAATGGCCACGAAAATGCGGGAATTTTACTGCGCATGCGTCTACTACATCTACGTAGTATGATGTTTTCTGTCGCTTGGGGGGAAAACTCTGCAGCTGCGCAATAGCTTCTAATATGGCTGCTTTAAAGTCACGCACCAATGCACATGCTGTGCTGAAACTAACCTATGCACGTACTACTAAGCTATTAATGCAAAAGAATTATTAAGTAAATGGGGTTAGAGTAGAAGTAAGTGGTATACAGTGAATTCATTTATATTTGTATTCTAACATGTTCTTCTCTGACTTTATTAATAGTTCGTACTTGGGCCTTGGAGGGTGACCACGTCTCTGTTCCCTTGTGGTTTCTACACATGCGCAAACAACTGCTTGTCCTGGAACAAGTGATGTAAATTGACTGACTGCCAAACCCTAAGCCCAGCAAGGACATGAGAAACCCAACTCTTGACCTTACGAGAGGAAGAAGGAGCAACAATGTATAAAAGCCTTATCGATCCACATATGAAATGCTTGAGGGAATAAAGCTTGTGAGTATTAAAATTAAGGGGCGGGGAATTAGACAATAGACTAAAGAAAAATATTGCACTTAGTATGGTGTGATGTCCTCACCCCACTGCTTGGCCCAATCAAATTGCGGGTGAACATGGAATTGAAACATTTGGGGGTGGATCATACACTTGAATTTGGTATAACAGAGGTAAGTTATAGTTAGTTAGACACACTTGATGCTGAGATGCTGATGCTATGCTGAGATACTGCCCGATTTTGCTGCAATCTGACTGAAGAATCTAACACTAGGGAAAATTCGCGGAACAACCGAGGAGGCACATCTAGGAAGGGATCCGGACGTGCCCGAGCCGGAGAGAGTAGCACCAGAGAGGGGTGTAACGCTGGTGTTACACTAGAAGAGGTCACATTCCCTGTCCTGAGCTGATCCTGAATCTTTGACACTCTGATGTCGGGGTCCTCACACCATTTCTAGGTACATATAATTGTAGGATAAATGCTCCGTACTTGCTCTCTGTCCTTTCTCTCCTCAGGTGCTGTAATTGCAAGAAATTATTAATGCATACTGATTATGAGCTAACTGTACTATTTTACTGATGGAGACTTCTGGTATATTCATGTGTGTCTTGATTTGACTCACAAAATTATTAATTCAGATAAACTTTTAAAACTCCTTCTGAGTCTGTGGTTCTTTAAATTAAAAGGTTAAATGCATTATTGCATTTCCTCCCTATTCTAATCTACTACAAGATCTTTTCGACAGTGCATTTACTCAGGAGACAGGAATGGTAAGAATATTGGTGGAAAGGTTTCCTAGGGTAAACAAAATTGATGACCAGTGGATATTTACTAGCGCATTGATTGTATGAATGTATATGGGCCCAAATGAGTGTTGTGTGTATGAATGTGTAGAGCTGGTAAACTCCGCTGCATCACTGGTTAAACCTCTGCAAACACGAGCACGTGAAGTCTGTCCTGAAGGCTCTCCTCTGGCTTTATTTACATTTAAAGTTCTCTGTCCCGTCTAAAAAGAACCCTGGGGCTGTGGTCTCGAACACCTACAGAAACTGGCCCCACAATTAGGGCTGGATTGGGAACCAAAACCGGCCCTGGCAAAGTGTTCGGCTGCCCCCACCCCCCTGGGGGGGGAAGGGAAGCGATGCCGCCGAGCTCTTTGTGAGTGCCGGTTTTTGGACGAATTTGTTACAGGGCCGATTTTGATGCTATGCTGCAAAAACGGCCCTGTTAACTAAAAACGGCAGTCTGGGGCCCAAAACCGGACCCCACCTGTGCGGCGCACCGGGGAATTGACCGGTGCCCGCTACTGCCAGTCCGGCCCTGCCCACAATGCACTTCGGCCATTAACCTTAACTGATCCGCGGTCATGTGACTGAAGAACACTGAACATTGGTACCAATTGCATTTGATTGTATTACAACTTCCCTTTTCACTTTAATTAAAATGCACTCTTATTATCTGTTGTAGGGCTCTGAAGCACTCAAAAGGTAAATGTAGCACGTCCTAAAGCAAACGCGCCTTTCCATCGTCTTGGTGATGCTGGTATCAAATGCTACAATAAGGCGAGGCAGGATTAGAAATGTACCTCGCTTGCATGATACACACCCAATTCAGGTGGGCCATCCTTTTGGTTCTTTTAAGCCAAAATTTAGTCAACTGCGCGTGTGGTCTCAAATACACCTTCCACATGAGAAATAATAAGCCCTGCTCACAAGAGGAACTTCCGTGTGTACTACACGTCCGAGAAGGAGCACGCAGCTGCAGGTCGAGGAATTGTATACTTTATTCTAGGGGCCGCATATCACAACGGTGGTACATTTTACACCGTTTCACTTACTTTGGAAAGTGCAAGGGATTGTTGCACTGATGCTAGAAGACATAACGAGGTAAAAAAAGCACTGTCCAAGTCATCGTAAGGATCTGACCTTTTACAAACAGAAATTAATTTTGAACACCCTGGACACAAAATAACAATCTAATAATTTATGGACGTAATGCCGTACCAAAAACGCAGTTGAGGCCGGTATGACGGGCGCGGGGGAATGGAAATGGGGTCGTCGCCGGAGGGATGGGGGAGGGGAGGCAGGAGGGGTAAATAATAAAAAAATATAGAATAAAACTAACCGTCCTGGGCCACCTCAGCTTCTGGATGGGTCCCGACTCCTGCGTTTTTCAATTTCAGCTGCAGCTCTCATCATCATCGCGGAAAGGCAGCCTCCCTCCCTCCCCTCCGCCAATCACAATGCTGCAATGGCAGCGTTGTGATTGGTGAGGCGTGATGCAGTGGAGTTCACCAGCTCTAATCACACGCATACACACAACTCTCATTTGGGCCCATATACATTCATTAATTCAATGAGCTAGCAAATATCCGCTGGTCATCAATTTGATTTACCTTAGAGACCTGTTACACCAGTATCATTACCATTCCCTGTCTCCTTAAGTAAATGTACTTTTGTCGATAGATCCAGTATTAGATTAGAATAGGGAGGAAATAATAACACATTTAACCTTTATTTAAAGAATCATAGGCTCAAAGGAGTTTTAAAGATTTATCTAAATTAATAGTTTTGTGAGTCAAGTCAAAATACACGTAGATACACCAAAATTCTCCATCAGGAAAAATAGTACCGTTAGCTTAGAATCAATTCACAATAGTAAACTCTCATGCTGACAGTACCTGAGGAGAGGAAATAGAGAGAAAATACAGAGCATTACCCCACAGAACTATAGTTACCTAGAATGGTGTGAGGACCTGGACATCAGAGTATCAAAGATTCAGGACAGGTTCAGGACCGGGAAGGTGACCTCTTCTAATACAACGCCAGCGTTGCACCCCTCTCTGGTGCTACTCTCTCCGGCTCGGGCTCGTCCGGACCCCTTCCTAGATGTGCCTCCTCGGTTGTTCAACAATTCTTCCCTAGTGTTGGATTCTTCAATCAGCTTGCAGCGATTCAGGCAGCATCTCATCATAGCATCAGCATGTGCGGCATCAAGTGTGTCTAACTAACTAAACTTACCTCTGTTATACCAATTTGAGTGTATGATCCACCCCCAAATGTTTCAATTCTATGTACATCCCTCAATTTGATTGGACCAGGCAGTGGGGTGAGGACATCACACCATACTAAGTGCAATAACTTTCCTTAGTTCTATTGTCTATTACCCCACCCCTTAAACTTAATACCCACAAGCTTTATTCCCACAAGTATTTCATATGTGGATCGATAATTTGAAGTACAATGTTTCGGCTTCTTCCTTTTGCAGGTTCAAGAGTTTAGTTTCCCATGTCCTTGCTGGGCACATGTTCTTGGCAGACATTCAATGACATCACTAGTCTCAGGACAAGGATTCAGTGCGCACGTGTAGTTGCCGCAAAGGAATAGGGACATCAGTCACCCTCCAAAGCCCAATACGAACTATTGATAAAGTCAGAGAAAAACATGTTAGAATACGAAATTGCATTAATAGCTTAGTAAAACTTGCACAGTTTAGTTTCAGCACAGCATGTGCGTTAATGCGAGGGTTTCGAGCAGCCATGTTAAAAGCTATTGCGCAGCTGCAAAGATTTCCCACCAAGCGACAGAGACGTCATTACTACGTAGCTGCAGTAGACGCTTGCGCAGAAGTGTTCCCGCGTTTTCGGCGGCCATTTTAAGGACACTCGGGTTACTGGTTAGTAAAGCACATTGGAAAGCTTCCCCTAAATACAGTATGTAAAAAGTGATGCAACGTTAGTACCCACAAACATGTTGGTTACATTATTTCATGTTAATCGAGAGGATTGCATACGAGCAAGTCTCTTTTATACAAAACCTAGCTCCATCAATCCCCTCTCTGATGGCATTTTATGCCATCACTAGCTTCCATCATTAAATCAGATGCCAAATTTAGCATTCTACCATCCCGATTTCTTCAAATCTTTCATTCCTTCCTTTATCCTTTTTGAATTGTGATCCTTTCATTCTTTTGTAGATATTTCCTTTCAATTCTTCAAGTTGTATTTCGTCTAATTTTCTTTTCCTACACTTCTCATTCACTTCGTACTTCTTTCTCTTCCCACTACATTTGTGGCAACACATTATTAGCAAAACTAATAAAGTTATGCCCATGATTGGCAATAATATTTGAACTAGGATACTTCTACCTATGTTAGAAAACCGACCACCTATAGCGGAAAAACTATTAGTTATTTTCTTACATACACTGTCAACCTCCAGTGGTTTCAGTTCTTCTTCCAAATGTGTAATATTTTTAATATACCCTTCAATTTCTACACTTTTATCAGGAATATAAATGCAAAAATGTTGCGCTTTCAATATTTTACAGACTCCACCCTCTTTTGCTAATAAGATATCAAGGACAAGTCGATTTTGCAAAACCCTAGATCTAACAGCAACTAATTCTGTATTGATCAATAAGAATCCTCCAGCAGTGTCAGTAGATAACCGATCAACTACTGTAGACAGTTGACAGATTTTTCGAGAATTCAGCAGAACCCCCACTGAAGGTATCAATGCACCAAATATGTCACTTACTATTTCAGAAAAACTAGCTCTTTTATATCGGGTTAGTCCATTATTGTCATTATTGCTTCCAGTGATCCTTTTAACATGATAGACTTTAGGGAATACTATTCCGAAATAGCAACTCCCGTACCAATGATCAGGCAGCCTAAAGTAGGCTTTGTTTCCACAAATATAATATATCCCAGGAAATACTGGATCAGTTCTTCCTTTTAGTCCCCAGCCCCCAATTACTAAGAAGTTATGTTCACACTCACTGGACTCAATAAATGCATTGTTATATTCTGTTTTTAATCTATGGAGACAGATTTTCCCTTTCTTTTCAAAATCCAGGGTCATAGCAGCATGAGTCTTGCCAGTTACCAAAATGTCTTCTTTCTCAGACCATTTAGGTATCTGAGGTTTCGGTTCAGAGGCCCTTCTTTGGAAATATTGTCTCCTTTGTTCTACTAAATTCAAAAATATATTTTCTTCTTCGTGTAATTTACATGTTAGTTTGCGTTTGTGTGCATTGGCTACATCTATTGCTTTCAATATTCACCCATGAATTGTGAGTCTCTAGTACTAAGGGCGGGGTTCATGTTCTTTCGCATAGGGACCTATTACAACTATATTTTAATAATAATACTGTAGTTTTCCAGTTCTATAAAATAAACTAGCCAATACACTACATGAAATACCATCTGTAAAAGGTAAGTGATGATAAGTTACCCCTTCAGCTACTGAGGTTGGCAATTTCATATAAACATAACAATCACTAACTTCCATTGTTTCTACATAATGTTCTAATAAGTTTGAAAATACATTTAAACCAGTTTCGTTTTTATTCACAGTGTGGTGTACATCTAACTCATCTGGTGTTTCTAAGTCTACTCTATCTCCTTTAATGTTTTCCACCTTTGCATGTATATTAGTACTATTCTGTTTGTTCGTAACCATCAAATAAGGAATAGCTATTGCTAATATACCCACATTATGAAGCCTAATAATAAGCTACATATACAAATCCTACAGCACTTCTTTATACAGCTTTGTTTTGTTTTTCCAGTAACTTTATTATCAGACATTTTTGGACAAGAAGATTGTCTCTTCTTTAATTCAGAAACTTGGTATGAGATAACACCTTAAGCGTCTTCTTTTCGTTCAAGTCGGTCTCACTTCCTCATCAATTAGTTCAACATTCAGTTTTTCGGCCCTTTCCTCATTTATGTCGAGATTTTCAAAATCTTCAAGAATGACATATGTCCATTCAGGTCCTTTGAACTGGTTATTCAATGTCTTCAATCTTTGGCTCCTTCGTTTTGGAGTTTCAGTGGAAGGTCCAGATTGGCTGGATATTTCGTTTACTTGCTCAGGTTCTTCATTGATTGTCTTAAGGTGGTATTTCAGTCTCTTGATAATCCTTGGCCAATTATCACCTTTTCGGCTTTTCTTAGTTTTCACTGCACTGTCAGTTTCTTCAAGGCTTCTTTTCTTTTATTTTATTTATTGCACAATTTGATCATCTTCATCTTCAGATTTTCTCTCTAGCTGACCTTGTCCAGGGCTTATTGTTTTGGCCTGTTCTGCCTGGATATGTTCATCTACCTCAATCTGACCCTGTTCAGGATCGGTTTGGGTTTTCTTCTGTATCCTGAACCTGTATCTCTATGCCGGTCTGACCCTGTTCAGGTCTTCTTACCCTTTGTCTTTCTTCTGCCTGAACGTTTTCTCTAAATCCTACCTGTCCCTCCTCAGACTCAGGAATGTGGCTTTGATTTTTTTCTGTCTGATTATATTGTTCTTTCCTTAACTGTTCCTGCTCAGGTTCCCTAATAGTTGTTTCCCTACTCTCCTGAGCGAGTTCTTCTACACCTGACTGATTCTCACTCTTTTCCTGTCTATCTAACTGTGTGTGACTTCTAGTTTTTACAATTACTTCAGGTATGTCCACCACTGGGATCCAGTCGTCCTGATAGGTGCTTGGTTGTCCTTGGGCAGCTACTTCAGGATCTTCTATAGGAGATTCTTCAGCTGTACAACCTTCAGCAACTTCAACTGCTTTCGTCAATTGAAAACCTTCTCCCTCAGGAGCTGGTACCCTTTTTGTATGACTTGCATACATCCAATTAGGCAATTGTAGGAGAGTAGGATCTGCACTTATGTTGCCCCCACTTTTATTCTGATGTTAACACTTTCTGGCTATAGTCTGGCTGGGTCCCTGCTAATCAGGGCCCCAGTCTCTCTGTTCTCTCTAAACAACTTGGAGTGCATACTAGATGCACTAGTGATTGGATACTGGGGTACCTTATGAGCCCCTAGTATATGGTACCTTAGGTACCAAGGGCATAGGTACTTCACAGGCCTACCAGGGGCTGAAGCATGTATTATGCCACCCCTGGGAAGCAGACTAAATCTGACACCACAGGCCTGCTACTGCAGCCTGGGTGAGGTAGTGTTAGCACTCCTCACTGAGGTATAGGTTCCTATATCTCACCATACACACACATATAAACCTATCAGTCACCCCTAAGGCAGGCCCTATCAATCCTGAGGTCAGGGTGCTTGGTTTACAATGTGAGGGGGTGCCTCTGCATGAGCAGGACCCCTCTGCAGCTGGCAGAGTCTATTCTCTTTGGCTGTTTGTGGATGCAGTTAAACCATATACTCTTAAGTGCATTATAACCTCCCGGTAAATGCTAACTTTGGAATGACTGCATCAAAACATGCCGTGTTTGGTGTCAAACAACTTGGAATCATACCCCCACACCAGTAACTGGTGTGGGAGTATGATCCCACCCTTCTAGAGGGGACGACATGTACCCACAGTGGAAACACGGCAGAAATCTGAAAGAGCCCTGGCATCACAAAATGGATGCCACCAGCACAGACACTGGGCTGCCCTCCTGCTGCTGACTAAAACTCGCAGTGGAGGAGGCCCAACAATAGGCATCCTGTCACAGGGAGGTGTCACCACCTTCCAGACAGGATTTAGTGTATTGGGGCTGGGTGGGTGCACTCCTAGAGTGCTTTGAAGTCCTGCACTGGGGGAGCAGTAGGCTCCTCTGTGCATATGCCAGCTCAAACCGGTTCAGGGGCTACCTGTCCCTGCTCTGGCGTGAAACTGGACAAAGGGAAGTGGGTGTAACCACCCCCTACCCTGACCCTCCCAGAGGAGTGGTCATAGAGCTAGTCCCTCCCTTTCTTTTAGTATAAGATAGGGAACCCTTGTCATTGCAAGTTAGATACACCTGGACGACGCTCTACAAGAAGAATCCCGGACCTTTGACGTTTCACTACCTTTGGAAGACAGAAGAATCTCCCTTGGAGTCAAGGACTTGGCAGGCACCAAAAACTTGAATCAACAGTCGCAAACATTCCCGCTCCTGCTGGAGTCGGAAGTCCCTGCAGCCCCGAAGTGGATTTCCTGACTTGAGCTGAGGCGAGTGGACCCCATGAGTGACGAGGAACAGCAATTCCCGGTTACCGTGCACTATTGTCGAGTGCAACCCCTTCACGATGTTCTATGAAGTTGTGCATTGGACCACGTGTGGTCCAAGCCTCCAGCAGGATTTCCCTTGAAATTCAGAGGCCTACCTCGTCCCGAGTGACCGTGGGCTCTTGTGAAGTGAATCCTCATGAGGCGTCTTCGCGATCCCTTGCCCATTGGCTTGTGGGTCCCCTGAAGACTTTCTCATCAAACCAAAGAGCTCTCCTGATTCTCCAGGCCAGCCCTCACTTACCCTTGCTGGGTGAGTCCCTCAGACCTTGCTGGTCTGCACCGCTGACTTTCTTCAATTTCTATGAGACTTGCTGTTGCCAAGGCTTGTTGGCTCCAGACCGGTTGCCGACACCTCAGTAAGCTGCAGACTTTGTGGGACACTCTGAATCTAGCTCCTGGTTGTCCTCGACGCCTCCTGGACCTCGTGGCTGAAGAGTCAAAACACCCTTGATCACCTGAAATCACCCGACTTCCGTGGGCATCCATCTTCCTGGCCCCGGGTCACTGGCAAGTGACTGTGAACACTGTCCCTTCTGCTTTCAGGTCTTATTCATCTTGAATCCAGCCTTGGATTCCACCGGACACTTCTTCAGTCTTCACAAGCAGCAAAACTTCTTCGGCTTCCATAGAAACCGACAACGCGACCCAACACCAAAAGACACCTATGCACCCGGCTTCCCTGGGTGAGGTAACTCGTGCACTCCAGTGCTCCTTTGGGTGTTGGCCCTCGAACTACTTACCTTGTAAGTGACTTGCTTGTAGACTTCCTAGAAGTACCCTTAAACTTTAAAAATCCAACCGTGACTTGCTCCATTGAAATCAATAGGGAACCCGCGGCTGTGTTCTCACACTGCATGCGTTTCCCGTGGGTCCTTTACTTACCTGCCTTGGGTGGATAAGTGAAGTCCCAGCGATTCTACAGGCCCTAGGCCTTGTCCCCTTGCAAGTTAATTTTCATAACCCTCTTTTTTAGTATATGGTCTGGTACGCCCCTAGGGCCCCAGTCATATTTGTGCTTAACTTATTGTGAAACGTTGATATTTGCATATGTTCCTGACTTCTAATCTCATAAAGAGATTAGTAGAGTGTGTCTAGAAATAAATACATATATATTTGATATATATACCTTTGTGGTGTCCTTTCATTTGGTAATTCAAGAGATTATAAGGTAAAACAAGCTGCTTTACATTCCTCTGAGACTTAGCATGAAGGCTGCTCTCCACAGCTACCACTAGGATAGCTTTCTTTAAAAGGTTGTCTTAAACCTATCTACCATAAGAGTCGAATTGGACTGGTGCAAGGTGGCCACTATAACTAGTGACCAGCATATGCCAGGCCAACTTCTCACAGCAATCCTGCACACTTTAGAGCTGTTGAGGTAGTTAGTATAACCTGATGTGGTTTGTCCCACCTTGGTGCTAGGCACGACTCTCGAGTGTGATTCTTCACAGCTACCCAGTCACTGGGATTCAGATCATGCACTTGGCTCAGCTCTCTGTTCACTGCGTCTTCCCCAACCTGATGAGAGATAAAACGCACTCTGTCAGCCAACTCTTTGCAATACTCCAAAACCAAGTCATCATTTATATTCAACAGCTTGTGTCCTGGTATACATGCTTGTCTCATTGCTCTTCCCATGAGTATTTTATGGGGACTCAATCCAGTATTTTAGTCAGGAATACTTCTGAGTCCCATAGAACAAGAGGTAAAGCATCAGGCCATTCCAGTGGGGTGGATGCACACAGCTTTCCGAGTCTTGACTTGATTGTGCCATTCAATTGTTCTACCACCCCAGAAGCCTCTGGGCGGTAAGCACAGTGCAATTTTTGTTCGACTTTGAATGCTTCACATATTAGTCGAATTATTTCATTATTAAAATGAGACCCTCTATCTGATTCAATTGTTACTGGAAAACCAAATCTAGGGATGAGTTCTCTTAATAAGAGTTTGGCCACTGTCAAGCTGTAATTTCTTTGGGTCGGTATGCTTCTACCCACTTTGAGAATAAACAAACTATGACACGTACATATTTCAGCCCTCGACAAGCAGGCAGTTGAATAAAATCTAGTTGAAGTCTTACAAAGGGCCCTTCTGCCTTTCCAATCTTTCCCATACTAACCATGGTTTTCCTACCAGGATTCATATGTTGGCATGTTAAGCACCTTTGGCAAAGACTCTCTGCTACATTCCTGAATTTTGCATTGAACCAATCTTGTCTGAAAAGTTGAATCATAGCATCTCTGTCCACATGTGTGTCTCCATGATACATCCTAGCCATAGGTGCAAGCATACTGTCTGGCATTACTGGTCTGCAATCATAACAAACCCACACACCATCTTCTGCTCTTTTTTGACATCCTATTTTCACCCACTCTTCCTTTTCTCTCATTTCTACTGCATACTGCAGATCTTTTACCTCTTCCGAGGTCCCCACTCCTGCAAGTAGCATAAGTTGGCAGCTGATTCCACATGTTTCGATTTTCTTATTTAATGCAATTTTATGTCTTGCAAGTAGCTGGGCAACCTGGTTAGCATATCGGTTACCGGCTGTCACATAGTCATCTCCTGATTGGTGAGCAGCACACTTAACCATGGCTACCTCTTTTGGTAATTGAATTGCCTCAATTAATTCTCTCACAAAATTTCCATTTTTAGTGGAAGTTCCTGAGGAAGTCAGGAAATCCCTCTGCATCCATAGCTGACCAAAATCATGCACAACCCCATAAGCATATTGGCTATCAGAAAATATGGTTATTCTCCAATTTTTCCCAATTTTGCATGCCTTAATTAAAGCGATTAATTTGGCTACTTGTGCAGATCTGACTTCTGGTAAATAGGATGCTTCGACAATTCCAGCCAATGTACACACTGCGTAAGCAGCACTTAATCCTCCCTCCTCGTGTCGCATGCATGAGCCATCTACAAATAGCTCATGATCTGCATTTTTTAGGGGTTCCTCTTGTATGTCAGGAGGCGGTTTGGTGCTAAGTTCAGTCACGTCAGGACATTCATGTTAGACCTCATCTTTCACCTCTTCTTGGTATGGATCAGGTAGTAAGGTGGCTGGATTGAGAACAGTATACCTCACTATAGTCACATTTTCAGCCCCCAGTATTATTCTCTCGTATTTGGTTGGCCTACTGGGAGGGAGATACTGCGTTCAGGTTTTGGTCAGCAAAATCACAACTGAATGGGGAACGTACACCTTTACAGGGTGTCCCATCACAATTGACTCAATTTGTTCTATGCTCACACAAGTTGCAGCTACAGCTTTCAGACAACCTGGCCATGCACATGCCACAGGGTCTAGAGTAGCAGAAAAATATGCCACTGGTCTTCGCATCAATCTATATCTCTGTGTCAGGACTGAGAGTGCACAATTATCTCTCTCATAGCAGAACAATGCAAATTCTTTTGTGTAGTCTGGCATTCCCAAAGCAGTTGCTTCACACAAACAATTTCATAATTTTATAAACAATGCCATGCTTTCATCATCCCACTCTATGGGGTCCTTTGCTCTCTTTTTGGTCATCTGTATCAGGGGTTTAGCCAGTAAAGAAAACCCTAGAATCCACTGTCTACAATATCCCACGACCCAATAAAAATTCTTATTTCTCTTTGGGTTTGTGGCAACTGCATTTGTCTTATTATTCTGATTCTTTCTGAGGTCACCTTTCTAATTCCTCTCTCTATTTGATGTCCCAGGTATTTGACTGAGTTTTTACAAAATTGAAGTTTCTCGGGGGACACTTTGTGTCCACCTTTTGCCAGGAGACTTAGCAATGCAATTGAATCAGTGACACAGTCATCTCAAGTATTCGACGCAACCAATAGGTCGTCAATGTATTGCACCAGGACTGATTCTCTGGGCAACACAAGAGATTCAAGACTTCTTTTGAGAATCTGATTAAAGATTGAAGGACTTTCAGTGTACCCTTGAGGCACACGATTCCACACGTAAACATGCTCTTCGAATTGAAATGAAAATAAAAACTGACTATCTGGATGCAATGGAATATAAAAGAATGCATGACATAAATCAATTACTGTGAACCAACCTGCTTTCCATGGTATCTGGTAAAGAATCACAGCTGTGTTGGGCACTACTGGACAACATGGTACAACAATTTTATTTATTTTTCTCAGGTCCTGAACCACCCTATATTTCCTGTTAGGTTTCTTAATGCCAATTATAGGTGAGTTATAAGGGCTACTCACTATTTCTTTCAAAATTCCTTGTTCAACTAATCGCTCAATCTCTGCTGTAACGCCTGCCTTTATTTCAGGGCTCATTTTGTATTGTTGAGTGTTTGGATAAATAGCACCTTTATTTCACTGTCACTTTTACGGGATCTACATTCGCCATTAATCCTATTTCTTTTCCAGTAAAATCCCATATCTCTGCATTTAAAGTCAGTTTGACTTCAACAGGTAATTCATCTTTTGTTATCATTGAATACATTTCATTTACTTCTGTCCCTTGTTTTGCTAATATGAACTTGTAAACTCGATATTCATCTGGGGTTTGTATTGCAACACCAACCGGTGTGCAGAATATGGTGCAATTAATTTTGCACAATAAGTCCCTTCCAAGCAGGTTTACTGGACTTCTTTCACAAACTACAAATTTGTGCATTTCTTAAAAAAATTACAGAATTGCACTTCCATGGGTTCTGTGATCGGGGTTCTAATCTGTTTGTTCGAGACACCTACTACTTGGATGGCTTCACCCGAGAGCTGCAGGTTAGGAATGTCTGCTGTTCTCACAGTAGACCTGGTAGCACCAGTGTCCAACAAGAAAGTGATATCATTTCCTTCTACTTTACCTTCTACGCATGGACCTGACTGATCTACCGGTAGGGATGCGCCAAGTACGCACTCCCCTTCCTCCCCCCTCAGGCACCGTCATTCCTGCTCATAATTGAGAAATGGGTCCTGCAAAAGAAACTGCGATGTCACAAAAGTTTTCTTACCACTTCCTTCTGGGAATCTGGTGTCCACACTGTACTTGGCTTGACTCACAAAATTTGGCTTAGGGGCAGATGGCAATTGAATCTGAAGATCTATACCCTGTTGCGGTTGACTCATTAACACCTCATTCTGCATCTGTGGATTAAAATTTTGATTTGGGCCATTATTAACTTGAATGAATTTACACTCGTTTTTCCAATGCTCCAACTTCCCGCACCCGTGACAGGGAAACCTTTTCTTTGCCTCTTCCCTATTCAACCTTCCCCGAGGTTTTCCCCCATTATTGTCAATTGGACCTTGTACCCCTCCTTGATTTTCTGACTGTTTATTCAATTGAAACTCTTGCTGTTCAGCTAATTTTACTTGAGCCCACATTACTTTTTCTTCTAAGGCTTTTGGTTTGTTATCAATTTCATCCCCACAATATTTTGCATACTTTAAAATTTCGTCTATGGGCTTTGATTGCCAACATAACATGTGCTGCTTAATCATTTGAGATATATCCAATCTTAACCCTGTCACAAATCAATACACAAAATGAGTCATGTCCTTGTTCTCTATACTTTCAAAACCACTATACTGTTTGAACACATGTAATAGGCGTTTGTAGTATGCATGTACAGACTCATTTTTCTCTAGGGTTGTTCTGTCTATTTTTACCCAGTCCGTTTCTTTGGGGGGAATTTTACTTTTCAGAAAAGTGATCACCTGGTGATATTTTTTCATTACATCTTCTGACGGAGCTCCTGTTTTTGAATCTCTTGGATACTCTTCACTAGGCCAATCTACAGTAATTGTACACTCTGTCCACAAATCTGCTGGTACTACTATGTCAAACAGGCCATCCAGATCTTTTAACAAAACCTTTGAAACTTTCACAAACCTCTCAACTTGTCTGTACCACTCCACTGGTTTCTCTCTAAGTTTAGGAAAATCATTTGTAAACGACAAAATATCCTGTCTAGTCCATGGTACATGTACGTACCCCCCTCCGGGTACTTCCCCCATCGGATACAACCTCTCAGCCTTTTCTGTTTCTCTCATTGCATATTCAGATGTTGTTCGATTTACCTGTGCTTCTTTCTTTTTCTTTGCCCACTTTCCATTTGTCAAGATCACCCCATTTTTGTAATAGAAATAATAACTCCTGATCTGTAGTTTTCTTCGGGACACATTCATGTTTTCCAAATCTTTATTCGAAAATTCTGCTCTATATGGTTTCTGCAACACCTTTGACCTCCCTATATCAATTCCCATTTAAGCTGCCAGATTTGTCAGTTTTTCATGGAATGTTTTTGTATTTCGTGTGATGCTTCTACAAAAAAAAAAAATTCTTCATCACTGTATGTGTTTAATCTGTCTAGACCTACATTTCCGGCTACCGTTTCTTCCAATTCTACTCGCAATATGAAAATGTCTAATATTTTTGGCGGTGGCTTTGGCTTCTCTATTTCTTTAGTCCATCTCTCTATATCTTCTGGGGTTACTATTGTGGCACTTCTGGTTCCTTTTGAGGTTTCTAGTCTAACGTCCTTTGAACAACTGGGCAAATTTCTCCTCTGGGTTTCCATTATTGGTTCTCTTATGGGTAAATACATTAATGATATTCCTGATTCACATTCACTTGCTTGATCATCTACTATTAACTTTTCTTTTCTAGGTTCTATGCTTGGGGTAGGCATTACAGGAACTTTGTGACAGTTTGACTTTTCGCCATACAATGGGACTACTCGACCTATTGTCACTGGTATGGTCAATGCTTCTGGATGAGCGTTTATCTGAGCTATTTTCTGGATTAATTTATCTCTATTCCTGTTTATTGCTTCATTTTCTTTTTCTTGAAGTAACCTGTCTAATGTTTGTCATGTACTATTTGGAGAACCAAAGGTGTTCCTATCATCGGGGCACTAGGGGTCATTCTATTTAATCCATCATTATAAGGTGGAAGACTTTTCATCAATATGTCTTCTAAGTATCCTTCTTCTACTTCTCCGCTACCTGTCATGGTTAAATGCTTGGTTTTCTCTGTACATTTGCCTCCAGTCTGCTCTTCTGATGTTAACACGGTATATAGGCCTTTTGCCACCATGGCCTGTCTCCATTGTTTCATTTGACTATCTCTAATTTCTCTGGGAAATTTTGGATAATATTTGCTTAGGATCCTGTTACTTCGTGGTCTATCACGTTCAAAGGCTTCCATTTCCCATTCTTCTAAAGCCTCATACTGGGTCAATCTAGGTCTGGGTTCTAATTCATTCATCCGAGTTCTTAAGTTATACAGTATTTTCCCATTAAAGCTTTCGTACTCAGAAAATGCTAATATTCCATCATCTTTTGTGTATTCTTCCCAATTTTCTAACCATACACAGGTATGGTAGCCTCTTTCCACCATCATGTATGATGCAGGCGTATTTGGGGGAGGAAAAATAATCTCTTCTCTACTCTTAATGGGTTTGTCCTTTTTAAAATAATTCTTAACCTTTTGCATAAATGACATCTTTCTCTTTTCTCCGTACATTGCGAGCTTGTGCTTGTTAAGAGACCGTTCGTAAGCAAATCCAATAAATCTTCTATCTGGATGAGTCCCTGTTAATGTTGGATCGTACATGCAAACTCCACTAACTATTATTATTCTTGGGATTTCTATTTTGGTGACCAATCTGACGCTTGCTTTAATTCTAATGATTCTCCAATACCAACGCGTTTTCTATGCTGAGAACCAATCAACTTCTACTCTGCTTGCTCGCTTAGCCAATGCTTGCACAGCTTCTGTCAGGATCCGGAGGTGGAGCGCCGGCCGAGACTACGCGCCTGCCGAGACTACGGTTCCCAGAACCCTAGGAGTAGTGTGGGAGGAGCCACGGGCATAAAAGCCCGGAACGTACGCACGACGTTGTGCGTAATTAAAGATTTTCCTGTGCTGACGGGCGGCGACCCGTACAACATTTTCCCGCGTTAAGGGAGACGTAGGGTGAGCTGCACCTTTTGGCCGAGAGCTTCGGCGTTTCCCGGCTCCCATTACCTCGAAGCCCTGTCTCAGGGTCCTGAGTTCCCGGCAGAACGACTGGGAGCTGCTGCACCTGTTTGGCCGAGCACGTCGGCATTTCCGCATTCGTTCCACGGAGGGTTGTCTCCGGTACCATAGATTCACTGCCGATTGACGGGGAGCTGATTGGCTTCACCAGAGTAGCGGAGCCTCCGCAGCCATAGCAGGAGGGTTCCGAGATTCCCGCTACCCCCGGCGGCGCCCGGACAAACAAACAGCAAGTATCCATAGAGTAGGTGTGTCGTTGACATACCGGACGAGCAATTGTGCTACATAAGGCGTGCATGGCCGGCTGGCCATTGAAAGTTGTTTTTGCTGTCCTAGAATCTCCCGTAATTGGTCTGGATTAAGACCTAAATCTAACAGTGTTTGACAACCGAGTGAGAAGTCAAATAAGTAGCCTAGAGGAGAATTCTTCTTGCCTAGATAGGTGGGGTATCATTTACTTTACTTCCTTTTTTGGAGCTAACGCTGGAGAGAGCATCCAGCAAACTTTATGCTATATTCAATACTGAGACTAAAACATAAAACCCACCAAAGCATCACGGCGGAGGGCTCGATTCTCGAATTAATGCCTTCTGTATATTAACACTGACCTAGTGTCCTGTTAGGTTCCCCAGAGAACATGCAGTACCGTCCATCACTAATTAGCTGAGAAGGAGATAGCCAACCCTCTCTCTTATATGGGTGTGTAATAAGAATGACCCATACCTAATGTGTTTTCTATTGCGTAGTTGATGTTATGAAAGTTGTGTATGGTTACGACAAGAGTGATGTTATGAGTGTTTCTGAGGACATAAGGAGGCTCTTCATCATCAAGAGACAAACTAGTGAGAATTTACTGAGAGTAGGTATATACTGTCTCGCATTGTGTTATGTTTTGTTTTGTATGTTAACTTTCTTTACAGGTTCTACTCCCCGCTGTTCCCATCCTTCCCTTCCCTCGCTCGATTGCTCCAGTCTTCCGTGCCTTTAGTGCAGGAAGTTGGTGACGTCGAGAGGTGGACCCCATATAGCGTCGCCCGAATCCTGAGGAGTGTTTGGACCTGGGACTGATTCTTGACAGAATTACGCACCCACGTATTGAGACTCCTCCCGGTTCGGGGGGTAGTTAGAGACGCGTTATGGAAGAAGTTTTAGTTGCGCTTGCCGCTGTGCAAAGGGAGTTGGCCGCATCTAGGGCAGAAGCGGCGGATTTACGGGACAAAGTGGAAAGGTTGGCAAGGAATCCTTTCGATGTAGGATCAGGAATGCATCCGATACAGGTCACGGTACCCCCCCCTATTCCATTGGCCAATCCCGAGAGGTATTCAGGAGATCCCCATAAGATACAAGTGTTCCTCACTCAAATATTGATGCACTTCTCTTGTAGGCCCTCCTCCTTTCCTACCAATCATTCTAGGGTGGCGTTTGCTATCTCCTACTTGGCTGGGGATGCAGCCAATTGGGAGGTGCCCTTGGTACGCCATAACGATCCGGTTTTATCGGATTGGGATGATTTCAGAACCACTTTGGAGGGCGTTTTTGACAGAAGAACTACCACGTTTAGCGCGGATAGAGAGCTGCTGGAATTAAAACAAGGAAGGACCGAGTTAGTAACCTATTTAACCACGTTCAATCGCGTGGTCGCAGAAGCGGCATGGCCAGAAGAGAAGAGAATGTCTCTGTTCTATCAGGGCCTCTGTAGTGAATTAAAAGATGTCATAGCTCGCATAGATCCACAGCCCAAAACGTGTGAGGCTCTCATAAGTCTAGCCTTACGGTTGGACAGTCGGATTACAGACAGGGGGGGTGATAGATTTCGGGGAGAAAAACTGAGTAAGGACCCAAGGGGAAGTGGGGCGACGTCGGAGCCTATGGAAGTAGGAGCGGTACGTGCTCCATTGTCTAAAACTGAAAGGGAGTGCAGACGAACACAAGGCCTGTGTATGTACTGCGGTAAGAAGGGTCACTACGTCCGAGAGTGCCCTGCCCGTCCCAAAAGACCCGGGGGGAGTTATAGGAATAAAAAGGCAATTGCCACAGTGGCAGGAGGAAACGTTTCCTCAACGGGTGTAGAAGGCGCCGAAGAGGCAGCGGTCCACAGGTGGACGATTCCGTCCCTGGCAACCACTCAACAGGGTGACATCGAAAAACATTTCGAACTGATCATGTGGCTGGATACCAGCCGGCAAACTTTTCAGATCAAAGCCATGTTGGATTCCGGGGCAACAGGAAATTTCATCCATAGTGGACTAGTGGACAGGTTAGCGCTAGGAAGGATCGCTAGGAAAATACCAGAAGAAGTGTTAGCGGTGGATGGCAAACCTCTCACCTCAGGTTTACTCCTCGAACAGACCGAAATACTAAGGCTAACTTGTAATGCAGGAGAGATGTGTCACATCGACTGCTTGGCATTGAATATTATCGATGCTCCACAGTATGAGATAATATTGGGGATGCCCTGGTTCAGCCTTCACAATCCCACCATCGATTGGAGAGGTCGAACCGTTCAGTTCTTGTCTGAGGAATGTCAGGAGCACATGGTGGTAGGAGGGTGTTCGGGGGCCACAGCAGTGGCACACAAATGGGTAGCAGCCACGGCAGCCAAAAAGAACATTAGTCTACCCGAAGAGTATCGGAGATTTGCAGACGTGTTTAGCAAGGAACAGGCCGAGTCCCTTCCTCCACATTGTCCGTATGACTACCAGATCGATTTGATTGAAGGAGCAGTGATCCCTACGTGTAGGTTCTATGCTCTATCAGAACCGGAGACTAAACATCTACGAGAGTATCTCGATCATTTTTTGGAGACAGGTTTCATTCGCCCGTCCCGCTCACCAGCAGCCTCGCCGTTGTTCTTTATTGCGAAGGCGAATGGGGATTTGAGAGCCTGCTGTGACTATCGCATGCTCAACAAAAACACAGTTCGTAACCGGTATCCGCTACCCCTTATTCCGGTCCTGTTGGATCAAGTACGGGAGGCAAGGATCTACACGCGGTTGGATCTGCGCGGGGCGTACCATTTAGTACGCATTCGTAGCGGGGACGAGTGGAAGACTGCGTTCAAGACCCGCTACGGTCTGTTTGAGTACCTGGTAATGCCGTTCGGGTTGTGTAACGCCCCGGCGGCATTCCAGTACTTCTTGAATGACGTCCTTAAAGACTTCGTCGATAGAACCGTTGTTGTCTATATCGACGACATATTGATTTATTCGGAGTCGGTCAAGAAGCACCAGGAACATGTGTCACAGGTACTAAAGGAGTTAAGAAAGCACAGGCTATTTTGCAAGTTGAGCAAGTGCGAGTTTGGGGTGACGGAAGTGGAATTTTTGGGAGTGATACTCCGTCCGGATGGTATGTGTATGTCAGAGCGAAAGGTTCAGGCGGTACAGGAGTGGCCGGTTCCCCAAAATGTGAGGGATGTACAGTGCTTCCTGGGGTTTTCTAATTACTATCGGAGATTTATACAAGGGTTCTCCCAACGGGCTATTCCTATTACCAGGCTTCTCAGAAAGGGCGTGGCATTCGCCTGGACCAACGAAGCCAACCAAGCCTTTGAATACCTGAAGGAGGCGTTTACCTCTGCACCGGTCTTGCGGCACCCACAGTTGGATGTGCCTTTCATAGTGGAGGCGGATGCGTCCAATGAAGCGATCGGGGCCATCCTTTCACAAAGAGACAAACACACAGGGCAGCTTCACCCAGTGGCCTATCTTTCACAGAAACTGTTACCGGCCGAGAGGAATTATAACATTGCGGAAAAAGAACTCCTCTCTATCAAAAAGGCGTTCCAGGAATGGCGCCCGTATCTATGGGGGGCCAGGTTCCCGGTAACGGTCTATTCCGATCATCGGAATTTACAGTATTTAAGAACCGCCAGGCGTCTGTCACCCAGACAGATGAGGTGGATGCTTTTCTTTGAGGAGTATAACTTCATCATTACCTTCCGCCCTGGGGCAGACAATCGAAAAGCTGACTCTCTCTCCCGAGTAATGGCCGTGGAAGGCAACGATGAAGATCAGGAAGAGGCCATCATTCCACCGTCCAAGGTGGTATGTGTCTTACGAGCAGAAGAGTATTTG
The DNA here is from genome assembly GCF_964204655.1 of Triturus cristatus. Lineage (NCBI taxonomy): Eukaryota > Metazoa > Chordata > Amphibia > Caudata > Salamandridae > Triturus > Triturus cristatus. Next base: position 26,654,106 of record NC_140582.1, read on the forward strand.
GAAAGCATACGAACAAACAGGAGTCCAGAGGCTTGGAGAGGTTGGGCGGACAAGGGCACGGCACGCAAGATCCAGGGAGGGCTGCCGTTCCAGAACAAGACATTGTTCCTACCCACACACGCCCTTAGAAGAAGAGCTTTTGAGTGGTGCCACGATTCTCCATTGGCCGGACATCCGGGCATACTAAAGACCACACAATTGGTGCAAAGATATTTTTTTGGGGAATCTCTAGTCAGGGACGTGAAGAATTGGGTGTCGAAGTGCGAGGATTGCGCCAGGGGGAAGACCGACACAACCACCCGCAGAGGCAAACTGGTTCCCTTACCAACACCCCAGGCCCCGTGGCAAAATATCAGCCTGGATTTCATCACCGGCCTCCCGGAGGATCAAGGACATTCGGCCATACTGGTGGTTATCGACAGCCTCACCAAGATGGGCCACTTTATTCCGTGCAAGACACTGCCTACAGCGGGACAGACCGCTCAACTGTTGTTACAAAACATAGTAAAGATGCATGGGATTCCTCAAGTTATTGTGTCAGACAGAGGCCCTCAGTTTGTGGCACGGTTCTGGCAAGGGTGGTGTAAAGCTCTACAGATCGACTCGGCTTTGTCCTCCAGCTTCCACCCCCAGACGGATGGACAAACCGAAAGGTTAAACCAAACGGTGAAGAAATATCTGAGGTGTTATGCGGAAAGCGCTCACGAATCCTCGGTGGCCCTGTTATGGATGGCAGAATTGGCATATGCCAACGCCTACCACAGCTCCATCGGTGTCTCGCCTTTCAGGGCCAACTTCGGGTATGACGCTAGAATCCTGCCATTAATCATGCCGGGCCGGGTTCTGAATCAGCCGTCACTACAAGAACACCTGAAAAAGGTGCGTCAAGGTCACTCCCGAGTGCAGACACACTTGAAAGCGGCCAAACTGAGGTATAAAAACTGGGCGGATAAACACAGGGCGGAGGGCCCACAGTATAAGAAAGGGGACAGGGTGTGGTTGTCCACAAAAAATTTCCATTTTAAGTTGCGAAGTGTTTTCCACCCATGATACATCGGTCCCTATCGTGTGCTCAAACAGGTGAATCCGGTGGCTTATAAACTTCGGCTTCCTGGATCGTTGCGCATTCACCCAGTGTTCCACTGTAGCCTTCTGAAGCTGGCCAAAGGAGGAGTGCGCAAACCTCCCCCTGCGGTTTCCACGGACATCGGTCTGGAATATGAGGTTCAGCGCGTGATAGATTCCAAGTTCAGGGGAGGGAAATTGTGGTATCTGATCTCCTGGAAGGGGTACTCGGCTGAGGAGGATTTGTGGGTGCCCAGTGTCCACGTACATGCTCCGGCCAAACTCAAGGCGTTCTATGGAAAATACCCGGATAAACCGGGTTCTAGTAGGCGCCTGGAGGGGGACCTACTGTCAGGATCCGGAGGTGGAGCGCCGGCCGAGACTACGCGCCTGCCGAGACTACGGTTCCCAGAACCCTAGGAGTAGTGTGGGAGGAGCCACGGGCATAAAAGCCCGGAACGTACGCACGACGTTGTGCGTAATTAAAGATTTTCCTGTGCTGACGGGCGGCGACCCGTACAACATTTTCCCACGTTAAGGAAGACGTAGGGTGAGCTGCACCTTTTGGCCAAGAGCTTCGGCGTTTCCCGACTTCCATTACCTCGAAGCCCTGTCTCAGGGTCCTGAGTTCCCGGCAGAACGACTGGGAGCTGCTGCACCTGTTTGGCCGAGCACGTCGGCATTTCCGCATTCGTTCCACGGAGGGTTGTCTCCGGTTCCATAGATTCACTGCCGATTGACGGGGAGCTGATTGGCTTCACCAGAGTAGCGGAGCCTCCGCAGCCATAGCAGGAGGGTTCCGAGATTCCCGCTACCCCCGGCGGCGCCCGGACAAACAAACAGCAAGTATCCATAGAGTAGGTGTGTCGTTGACATACCGGACGAGCAATTGTGCTACATAAGGCGTGCATGGCCGGCTGGCCGTTGAAAGTTGTTTTTGCTGTCCTAGAATCTCCCGTAATTGGTCTGGATTAAGACCTAAATCTAACAGTGTTTGACAACCGAGTGAGAAGTCAAATAAGTAGCCTAGAGGAGAATTCTTCTTGCCTAGATAGGTGGGGTATAATTTACTTTACTTCCTTTTTTGGAGCTAACGCTGGAGAGAGCATCCAGCAAACTTTATGCTATATTCAATACCGAGACTAAAACATAAAACCCTCCAAAGCATCACGGCGGAGGGCTCGATTCTCGAATTAATGCCTTCTGTATATTAACACTGACCTAGTGTCCTGTTAGGTTCCCCAGAGTACGTGCAGTACCGTCCATCACTAATTAGCTGAGAAGGAGATAGCCAACCCTCTCTCTTATATGGGTGTGTAATAAGAATGACCCATACCTAATGAGTTTTCTATTGCGTAGTTGATGTTATGAAAGTTGTGTATGGTTACGACAAGAGTGATGTTATGAGTGTTTCTGAGGACATAAGGAGGCTCTTCATCATCAAGAGACAAACTAGTGAGAATTTACTGAGAGTAGGTATTTACTGTCTCGCATTGTGTTATGTTTTGTTTTGTATGTTAACTTTCTTTACAGGTTCTACTCCCCGCTGTTCCCATCCTTCCCTTCCCTCGCTCGATTGCTCCAGTCTTCCGTGCCTTTAGTGCAGGAAGTTGGTGACGTCGAGAGGTGGACCCCATATAGCGTCGCCCGAATCCTGAGGAGTGTTTGGACCTGGGACTGATTCTTGACAGCTTCCTGTGACGTCAGTATCACTCCTTACTACTGACCCCTCCTTTACAATTTTGCTTCAACTACACGCATGCTGTTTTAACCAATCCCAGCGCGACTCTCAGTAACGTCAGTGCATCACCCTCAACTGACCCCTCCTTTACAACGTAATGCGAAAACGTATTTTTCTCACAAATTCACACAAATTTCCATTAATTAGCAACGTAGAAACATTCGCTATTGTGTCTGACCCACTAATTCAAAGAATAGTAACATTTCTTTCACTGCGAGTAAAACCTTTCTGCTTACTCTTCACACACTACAAGTACAAACTTTCCGCTTACTCTTCACACAAGCATCAGAGAACCCGCTACTCCTTCAGTATTACCCTTTCTAGGTGATAAAAGACCAAATTTTCACCAGCGAACTCCTTTGCTACCAATTATTCTCACTAACGTGCAACAAATTAATCCCTAACTTAGTGCTTCTAGTCCTGCGTAACTTTCAGCACTTTCTCGATCCAGACCAATAACCTCACTGCAGTGAGGCTTCCATTCACCACCTGCTATTTAATATTCCAGGGAATTTCCAGACAACATAAAACAATACATAACGGGTTTAGTTAAAACATAAATGAATAATTACAATTTTTTAAAATACAATCCTCGCCTAACAAACTAAACTATCCATGCCTCTGCTACGAAGAAAAACAGATGCAGCGGAGTTTACCAGCTCTAGTCACACACATACACACAACTCTCATTTGGGCCCATATACATTCATTAATTCAATGAGCTAGCAAATATCCGCTGGTTATCAATTTTGATTTACCTTAGAGACCTGTTACTTCAGTATCATTACTATTCCCTGTCTCCTTAAGTAAATGTACTTTTGTCGATAGATCTAGTAGTAGATTAGAATAGAGAGGAAATAATAACACATTTAACCTTTATTTAAAGAACCACAGACTCAAAGGAGTTTTTAAGATTTATCTAAATTAATAATTTTGTGAGTCAAGTCAAAATACACTTAGATACACCAAAATTCTCCATTAGGAAAAATAGTACAGTTAGCTTAGAATCAGTTCACAGTAGTACATTCTTGTGATGACAGTACCTGAGGTGAGGAAATAGAGAGCAAATACAGAGCATTACACCACAGAACTATAGTTACCTAGAATGGTGTGAGGACTTGAACATCAGAGTATCAAAGATTCAGGACAGGTTCAGGACCGGGAAGGTGACCTCTTCTAATACAACGCCAGCGTTGTACCCCTCTCTGGTGCTACTCTCTCTGGCTCGGGCTCATCCGGACCCCTTCCTAGATGTGCCTCCTCGGTTGTTCCGCAATTCTTCCCTAGGGTTGGATTCTTCAATCAGCTTGCAGCGATTCGGGCAGTATCTCATCATAGCATCAGCATGTGCAGCATCAAGTGTGTCTAACTAACTAAACTTACCTCTGTTATACTAATTCGAGTGTATTATCCACCCCCAAATGTTTCAATTCTATGTACATCCCTCAATTTGATTGGGCCAGGCAGTGGGGTGAGGACATCACACCTTACTAAGTGCAATGACTTTCTTTCGTTCTATTGTCTATTACCCCACCCCTTAAACTTAATGCCCACAAGCTTTATTTCCACAAGTATTTCATATGTGGATCAATAAATTTGAAGTACAATGTTTCGGCTTCTTCCTTTTGCAGGTTCAAGAGTTTAGTTTCCCATGTCCTTGTTGGGAACATGTTCTTGGCAGACGTTCAATGACATCACTAGTCTCAGGACAAGGATTCAGTGCGCATGTGTAGTTGTCGCATAGGAATAGGGACTACGAACTATTGATAAAGTCAGAGAAAAACATGTTAGAATACGAAATTAAATGAATTCACTGTATACCACTTATTTCTACTCTAACCCCATTTACTTAATATATCTTTTGCATTAATAGCTTAGTAAAACTGGCACGGGTTAGTTTCAGCACAGCATGTGCGTTAATGCGAGGGTTTCGGGCAGCCATGTTAAAAGCTATTGCGCAGCTGCAAAGATTTCCCACCAAGCGACAGAGGCGTCATTACTACGTAGCTGCAGTAGACGCATGTGCAGAAGTATTCCCGCGTTTTTGGCGACCATTTTAAGGACACTCGGGTTACTGGTTAGTAAAGCACATAGGAAAGCTTCCCCTAGATACAGTATGTAAAATGGGATGCAACGTTAGTGCCCACAAACATGTTAGTTACATTATTACATGTTATTCAAGGGGATTGCATAAGTCTCTTTTATACAAAACCTTGCTCCATTAGGCGCAGCAGAGAGCTCCCCAGCCAGCCCATTTTCTCTATGTAGGCTGCAGCAGCCTACATAGAGAAAAAGGGAGAGTGGGTGGTCCTACTCAAGGGCAGGGGGAGTGGCTTGCCCACTGTTGTGGGTATTGACTGTTTGGTCGGCTGGGGCTGACCAAACAGTCAATACCCACAACAGTGGGCAAGCCACTCCCCCTGCCCTCGAGCAGGACCACCCACCGCCCAACCAGGCACTTCTGCTTTCTTGCAGTGCAAGAAGCAGAAACAGAAAATGGTAGTTATTACCATTTATGTTTCTGCCTTCTCGCACTGCGAGAAAGCAGTGGGGCAATGCACCCACGCGCCAATGAGGGAGCCACCACTGGTGCAACCACACTCACAGCAACCCACTGGTGACACCACAAATGGACTCCACACAAGTTTTGTAAAACGAGTATAAACTTTATATAAAAAGATATACGATCAGACCACACGATACAAAAGCCAACATATAATAAAGGGTAATATTCGTTCCGGCTGGCTGGTAGGTTCAAATCCTAACCACCGCTTTCAAAATGCTATGCTGGTCGCAATGCTAGAATCACACACGTTGCAATGGACAAACAATAGTGTGCTGCGTAACAATACAATCCTGTGGTGGGCAAAGGAGAAATAATACAATGCGTAACAATACACCCCGGTACCTTGCAATGGGAGAAATAATACAATGCGTACTGCTACAATCATGTACTGCGCAATGAAGGAATAATGCAATGCGTCACAACCCAATCACGTACTTTGCAATGAAGAAATAATGCAATGCGCACAGCTACAGTCATGTACTTTGCAATTAAGGAATAATGCAATGCGTAACTACAATCATGTACTTTACAATGAAGAAATAATGCAATGCGGGCCGCTACATTCCTGTACTTTGCAATGGGGAAATAATGCAATGCGTAGCGCTACAATTGTGTACTTCGTTATGCAGAAATAATGTCAGGCATCATAAGAAAGTCCGGCAGTTCGTTAGCACCAATATTGGCAATGTGTCTTACGACAGTGAGCCTCTTCGATAACCGTTGCTCCCCACACGTACCAACGATGACATAAAGTACAGCTTCTCACTCTGGCCCCAGTACTACCACTCCTTTGGTCAGTACGGGCCCCAATCTGAGCAGAAGCAAAGGCTCACGTCGCCAGAGGACTGAGAGGCCGAGAGAGTGTCCCTCCAAGCCCGTACCTCGCCCAGGCAGTGATCCACGTTACCTGGGGGTGCGACCCCACTCTCCTCTCCTCCTTCAGCGAGCTGGGCCTTCCGTGAAGAACTTCTGAATGGGCCTCACTGGCTCGGCCTGGCAGCTCAGCTCCTCCGGGGCTGCCGGTCTGGGCCGCGACTGTTAGGAAGGTCTCAGGCGGCCGCAGGGCACAGGTACCCCACGCCTCTGCTATTACGTTACTCCGGGTGCACGTTCACCACAGCACCCTCCGGGTCTCCTCTGGCACGAAGTCACACACACACACAACGCTGATGGGACATCACGTTGACTTCGAGTGCACGTTCACCAGGCACTCCTTCCTGCGGTCTCAGTTGGCACCAAGACACGCACACCGCACTGCAGAGACTCACTTTCTTCTGGTGCACAGGATCAGCCGATCACCTCCACAGTCCCAGGTTGCACCAAAGCACACACACTGCTTCACTGAGACTTACTCCAACTCCGGTGCCCCGATATCCAGGCGCTATTCACCAATGCCTTCGGCCTCACCCCGACACGCTCACCGTTTCCGAGCCTCACTTCTCCGGTGAACTCGATGACCAGGCACTCTTCACCAGCATCTCCGGTGCACCTCAACATGCACCCTGCGCGTCCCAGACTTACTCCACTTACGATGCACACGTTTACCAGGCGCTGCTCACCAACACCTCCTGTACACCAAGACACACACCCAGCGCGTCCTAGTCTCACTTCTCCTCCGTGTGTCAAAGATCACAGGGCACACCTTCTGAGGGTCTCAAGCTGCCACAACACGCACCCACCAAGTCACTTGAAACTTCTCCGGAAACTTTTATGTTCCTGTGTTTCCAAACAGAGAGCCAGCTCACCTCGGGCCCTTGGGGTAACCAGACACAGCACAAAGCACAGTCTTCTTCAAGCAGGGGTACCCAGCGCACAAAGCACAGTCCTAAAAGCCTCTTCCTTGGTTATAACTGCAAACCGCAGACCAGCCCCAGATCACGAAGCAAGGGTTGGTCCTTCCCAGCAGTCTCTTCAGTTGTTCCTTTCTTAGTAGAGGTTCCTCTTGACCACAAAATGTGTCCAAGCCTTTTCAGTCTCAATCCATTTCTATTCCAACATTCAGGGGTCTCCGCTCTCATAGTTATACCCCTAAATGTCTTTGAAGTTCGTTGTGCTCAGGGGTCCCTGCCTAAGTTGGTTATGGGTGTCTCCCTCCCAGTGTCACCTTTCTCCCTTTGATATTGGGGGTCTGGATTCTTAATCACTCAGCAGGAGACAGGTAAATTGTTTTATAGCAGCAACCCACACCTCTTCACCTCCCGGGGCTTCTCCTTCGCCTACTCTCTAGATGCAGGTCAGCCCGGTGCCATCTCAACCCCTCCCTGGGTCAAGACCTCCCCCAGCTCCTCTCTCCTCTCAGATCCAGATAGTCAATCCACATTCAGCAGAGACACACAGAAATGCTTAAAGCACAAAACTCAGCCACTTTCTAAAACAGTGGTTTCTGAACACACAGTGACAAAACCACTTTCATAGAAAGATGTGTTATGCCACTGTGAATTCATACATATTAAACTTCACCTCTCCATTTTAAACTTATGGGAAACTAGGCTAACAAACACAATACCCAGCCTCCACCATTCTGTCCTATGGGCAGGATTGCCTTTCACCAGTGAAAAACGAAATGGAGTGTTTTTCACTGTCAGGACATAGCACACACCTCAGTTTATGTCCTGCTTTTACTTACACTGCACCCTGCCCAGGGGTTACCCAGGACCTATCACAGGGGTGCCCACTGTGTACACAAAAGGGAAAGTAAGGCCTAACAAGTGGTTGCACTTGTCAGAACAACATGATAAGTTAGCAAACTGCGCGCAGGCCCTACACTGCAGGCCTGAGTTCCCTTCTCCGCGCGCCTTTGCATTACTAGCCATGGCACACACAGTGCACATCACTAGGGACTTTACTAGTAAGGCAAACATACCAATCATGGCCAACCAATTACCATTACACTTTACACAGGGAACACTTGTACCTTGACACTGATCAGCAGTGGCAAAGTACCCAAAGCATCTAAATTGGCAATTCTATGTCAGGAAAATGGTCTAGGGGCAAAGCAAAATGTTTAGGGAACTTTAGCCCAAAAAGGCCAAGTCCTACAAGGGTCAAGAAGCTCATCAACAAAGAGCATGAACTGAGTCAGCGGACAGGCGGTGGCCCTCCTGCAAACCCTGTGTGAGAAGGTGCGGGCTATCCTTCCACCGGAGGGCGTCCATGGAATATCAGGAATACCAGAGCCTGGTGAGTACATACTCAGATAATCTAAATCAATGAGATATCGAGGAAGTTATGGGGAACGTCCCTATGCCCAGTTCAAATATATGCAAAAAAATTGTATGAACCCACTGTGAAAAGAGTTAGGACTCACTGTTATAAGGAACAGTGCCAGGAAACCATTAGGTTTTGTTAAAAGACCCCTTCCACAGCAACCTGGTTGGTGTAATGCTTCATTATTGGGGTCTCAACCGGGTGGCCGAATGTCCCCCTGTTGTGCTGCGACGCCTGATTACAGCGGAGCTGGTGTGGTGTATTTGTGTGAAGTAGTATAGTGAGGATTTAAACACATCTCTGGGAATCCTTGCCTAATGTGTTCATTAGTGGCGGCCCAGGATACGGTTAAAATCAAATAGCGCAACTACTGGAGTGAATTTTACTCTTAGTTGTCTAAAATGTGGTCTACATTTTTCAACCCTCGATAGATAATGTACGGGCTTTTGTCAGGACTGGGTGAAGAGTGTGTGAGTGGCAAAAATCGTGCCAAGTGAAAGGTGATTATCGAACAAACGCACTAATGTGTGTAGTAGTGCTCAGTGGTTTCAGTATACTTACGGACCCACTGTAAAAACCTGTGGAAATAAGAAGACAAGACAAGACACATAAAGGGAAAATGCAACATAAAATGCAAACTTTGACGTATTCCTTAGTGCCTTAGTGCTGGTTTCAGGTAAGTAGGCCCAACAGTGAGTCAATCTGCAGTCTGAGCCGAGTGGGAGAGATATACTATTTATACACAAGGATCTCTCAACAGGTATAAGGCTGTGACTATAACGCAGCATGCTAATAATCCTTAACGGTGTGTCTATATTGCCTTTACATCATAGACTAAGATGCGGCATGCTGGTGAAGTGCTATGAGTACTTGGTGATTGGAATTGAGAGGTACTGAAGAGTCTGGTGATCGGCAAAGTAGTGGCCGTCAGTGCCGGCGTTTGGCTGTAGCATGCGTGGGCACTCTATCAAGTGCATTGGAATGGATTGCAACCAGCATAGTTGTAAACAGCATAGTTGTAAAAAAAGGTAAAATATTTACACTAAATTATAGTGTGAGGCAGAAATTTAGGGTCCGGGAAGGGTACCGTCCATAGTCACACTCTAGGGAAGGAGAGTGAGTGGAAAAGCGCCATTAGCAGCATATAAAAACCAGTAGATCGCAATGTTAAAATGCCGGCAAGGAGAGGGAGCAGAAATGCCTTACTTCATCAAGACGAGAAACCCGCTGCAACCTAGTGTGGTCTCCCATGATCCTGGATGCTGGCGTGTCCCTGCTAGCAGCCAGTATAAATGGTAACCATCTTTGGCGTATGGGCGTCCGCGTGCGTGTGCGTAGAGCCCGCGGAGGGGAAAAAGGCTAGACCCAAGACTAAGGGCTGTATCGCGCGTGCAAAACTAGGCCCGTTGTCATGTCAAGTGAAGGTGCATGCGTGGGCACCATCACAAGTGAATGGAAAAAAGAAAATAGCGAGAGTTCGCAAATAAGGATGTAATGTTGGAAATGGCAAAAAGGCCTGCATTGTATTATGTCCCATAAAAATGTGATTTGCAAAGGCATTATAAAATGAGCATTAGGGCCATTGGGTTAAGTGTATTATGTCCCATGTGAATGTGATTTAAAAAGGCCTTAAAAAAAGGGCATTAGGGCCATGGGCACATTCTTAGGTAAAAATAAAAAGTAATTGGTAGAAGCCACATTGATGTATAACAAAGGAGTGCCAGTGTGTGCTGGAGTACTGTATTATGTGTAATCGGGGCAGAGGGGCAGTAGGCACATTTGTACTTATAGAGCAGAACACACTTAATTGCAAAACAAATGGATCTTATTGTACCTGGAATCATTTTGCTGACTGCAGCCACCGGGCCGTCTATTTGCCAGCTGGACACGCAAGGGTGAGACCTGGGGGAAAACTCTATTTCCCAGAACACCAAGCGGCTCGCTTGCCGCTGACATCATTTCACGTGCCAGGATGCCCTTAAGTACCGGCTAGGGCTTCCGCGGTGCGGGACGTGCCCGGGCCATGCCCAGGCAAAGCCCCGCACAAGGGCGGGCACGTCGGCGACAGGAGGAGGATGGGCTGGGCCACCCCCCTTGGTTGTGCTAAAGGATCCCACGTAAGAGCTCTGTAAGGTGATTCATCGACTGTATTGTTACTGTTGTGTCACCCCCCACATGGGAAAATGGGCAAGAGGAAGCAACTGCAATCTATGGGGAAGCCACACTCAGATAATATGCCCATTACGAAGTATCTAAAATCTGCTGTGGGAATGATTGACAGTGAGATCTTCCTCATGAAGGAACAACTGGCAGCGACTAAAACTGCACTAGACGCCTCCCTGATGGTATCGGTATAGGTACCGAAGGTCAGTCGAGATTCAATGACTCATTTGCCCATAGGTATTGAGAAGGTTTTAGAGCCAGAGGTAGTGCCAGCCAGTAATACCGTAACCAAAAAAGACATATCTACGAGTGCAGATAATCCGTGCATCTTAACATTGATGCTGGAGATCTTAGTTTTATCTAACAACACAGACCTAGTTTCACCACCAGCAAAAAAAGCAAAACAACTACCCAATATGAAGAATAGTTCTGAGGAAAGTAAGGATGTGAAACCCAGAGCAAGGCAGAAGGCAAAGAAAGGTGGTAAGCCTGTCGGAATGCCAAAAGGAGAGAGTAACTTAATAGAGAGTGTACAAGGGATGCATAACTTTGAGATATTGTTAAAAAAAGAATACTCTAAAATGGATAGTATTGAACGTCGAGTAATGTCAGAGATAAAACTGGTTAAAAAAGATGTAACTTTTCTAACAGACCTGGTGTCGAAATTATTTACCTCTAAAAATCTGAGATTGCCCAGTGCGAGTGGTAATCCATTATTAAGGCAAAAGTAAGACTGTGGTTCTACAATTGCAATCCAAACAAAACAAGGAATTACTCCCACTAAGCTTCCTATAAGGGACAGTATACAATCTATTCAAACCCAAGGGTCAGTTAATGAACATAAAACTCCCCCTACACTACCAAAATAAACTAACAAAATGGAGAAACCGATCAGGACTATGAACTTAAGCACCCCTGCAGATAAGCCTCTACACCTTTCACCTCAGGCAACACCTTACGTTATTATCCTTAAAAACGTGCCAAGGATGGAAAATAAGAATCATGAATCCTATGAGACACTAAAAAATCAAGTGACACGCTGGATTACAGTAAATACGAACACTGACATTAATGTCTTACAATGAAACATAATAATGCTGAGAAGAGTGAGCTGGGTGGGCAGTTCTAGGAAAGAATTTGCGGGAGACTGTGTAGTGATGAATTTCCGAAGTAGGGAGTTGGTGGGGAATTTGATGGAGATACTTGCAAATAATGCTATAGTGACAAACTCTAATATGAAGGAATACATAACTGCTGTCCCGCTGGGTTAATTTTACAGGCCAAGCTATAGAAATGCAAAGGTAAATAGTTTTAATTTGCAGAAATCGATTCCAACTGTCCCTACTTACAATAGGTATGAATTACTTAGATCTTGTAGTGAGATTGATTGACTCAGGGAAAATGTAGAAAGTGTTTCTGATAGAATCCCAGAGCACATTCCCTCTGCAAATAAGTTAGATGGTAGTCTGTGTGCACAAATACTTAGGGCCTCATGTAGGTAAATACATTTTACCGGTTCTTAAATACCGAGCCGGACCGAATCGGTAAATTAGAATCGGAAAGTTATATGTAGGTAAAAATTCGGTAACAGTTACCGATTCGGTAACATTCGGTAATCACGAATCGGAATTCACCGAATCGGTAAATACCGAGGTGGTATTTACCGAATCGGAAAATACCGAGGTGGTATTTACCGAATCGGAAAATACCGAGGTGGTATTTACCGAATCGGAAAATACCGAATCGGTATGTACGGATTCGGTAAATAAAATCACATGACTTGACGAAAAAGCTAATCCTGTGCAACGACAGCCCACCCAACCAGGAAGTGCCCACACCCAGGCAGGTGTACATAATTAGCCGAAGTGGCCACACCCAGGCAGGTGTACATAATTAGCCGACAATGGAGAGGCTTGGAGTGCAGAGGAGAGGCAGGGAGCCGTTGCATGTGCGAGCGGGTAAACGAACAGCATGTCCAGCCAGAGAACACAGAGAGACGGAGGGGAAAGGAGGAGGAAGCTGAAATTTAGCCCCAAGGAACTCCAGGTGCTGGTGGAGGAGGTGGTGAAGCAGCACCAGAAGCTGTTCGGAAGGCAATCCCTGCAAGTGCCTGAGGCTGAAAAGCGCAACATATGGCTGGCCATCCAGGCGCAGGTCAATGCTGTGGGAGTGACCCACAGGGACATTGAGGTCCTCAAAAAGCGCTGGTATGACCTGAGGATTGTAACCAAGAGGAAGATGGGCGACATCCAGAAGGAGGCCAGCCAGACCGGAGGTGGAACCAACAGGGCACCTGCCCTCACCGAACTGGAGGAGCTGGTGGCGGCCACAATCGAGCAGGAGAGCGTCGTGGGTCTTGGGGACGCCGACAGCTCTGCCAGAGCCGCAACACACCAAGGTAAGACGAAAGCACAGCAATGTAGCCCCCCCTACCCCTATCCCACATCCCCCATTGTGAAACGAGAATCACACTGCAGTCCACACGTGTCAGTGCAGACAGGCAATGCATTCCGGGAGATGTAGTCAGGGCAACACTAACCATGACGTAAATGTTACAGGGCAACAAGGCATGTCACGCACTCGAGGCACAAGGAGACAGAGGACATATTGGAATGTGAAATGATTTATTGTGACGCTTGCAATGCAGCCCTTCGGGGACACTGAGCCAATGTTGTATTTCTGTCCACAGATGTGACATCATGCAGGACAGGGCATGCTGCAGGAGAGACGGCACACCGGCCACAAATATCACCTCTAGCCAGCACAAGTTCAGACCAGGGAGCAGGCCCACTGGCAGCCGCACCACCAACACAGCCAGCCTCGCCGCACCCAGAGCCAGCATCACCTCACCGAGAGCCAGCATCACCACAACCAGAGCCAGCATCGCCACTCATGTTCGAATCACCGGCCACATCTCCGCTTGCAGGTGTGAGAATGAGGAGGCGTCCAGCAGCCAGGCTACGAGCCTTAGACACCTCGTCAGACGACAGCATGGGCCCAGAAGACCGCACCGGGCCCCAGGAAGGGAGCCATGCCACTGTGCCCCACACCTCACAGGCAGCACAGACGGGAGCAAGAGGGCGCCGCAGGTCGCGTGTCCAGAGTCCACCAGCACCCACTGATGGCCATGGTGTCTTCTTGGGGCTCGAGGGCCAAATGTTGAAGCAACAGCGCCTGCAATCAAAGGCAGTTATGTCAGTCCAGAGGCACATGCGGGTGATGAAGACAACATTAGTCAACATGGACAATAACATTAGCGGCATGGCTGCGGGCATTCGGGACATGTCCCAGTCAATCCAGCAGTTGTGCAGCAAATTAGATGCTGACATCGAAGCACGGCGCCGGGAACGCCAGAGAAGGGACACTACCAGCAGGGCACTCAACCGTCTGGCAACTGCGACTTCTCTACTGTGCCGGCGCTCTGTGACGATGCAGGAGGGCCTAACACAGTGCTGCAGCGACCTGTCTCGGGGGATGGTGCAGGTGACAAGTGCACTAGGGGTGCTATTGACTAGTCAGGCGTCGACAACTGCTGCAGGGGATGCTGCGGAGAGCATCGACACCAGCAGCAGCATCACACCCCCCGTCCCAGAAGCACGCAGGAGCAGCAGGCGGCTTGGGGTTGGCTCTAGTGAGGATGCACAGGCCGTGCAATCCACCACTGCAGCGCGTATGCGCAAACATTGATGTAGCCCTGCTTAGCCACTTCCCATTGGGTGACGTAACCCTGGACATACTCCTTGTATAGATGGTATATTGCCAGATTGGCCTGTTCATGTGTTCATGGCGTGGTGCCACATTAAAACTACGTCATGACTTCTCACAACTCGCTGTGTCCCCTCACTTACTCAGAAATAGTTGCATGTGATCTCTGCCCGTCTCTCTCTCCCATCGATTGCAGTTGGCACTCTAGCTGCGTTGCCCTCTGGCTGGCCTGACTCATCCTCGTTGTCCTCAAAATATGTCAGTTCCACATCTGTCCCTTTTTTCGTGGCAAGGTTGTGCAGCATTGCACAAGTGGCAATAATCTTGCAGCAGGTGATGGGTTTGTACTGGCGTGCGCCTCCGCTCTTGTGCAGGCAGCGGAACCTGCTCTTCAGTAGTCCAAACGTGCGCTCCACCACATTGCGTGTTGTTTTGTGTGCCACGTTGTATCGTCTCTCACTCTGGGTTTCTGGGTGTAGGTAGGGAGTGAGGATGAATGAACGGCATGCATATGCACTGTCGCCTGGATGAGTAAAAGGGAACCATCAGTAACATGCCTCTATACACTATGATTTGCAGGTTTCAAGGGGCGTCACTGTTACTTACCTAGCAGGTATCCCTCTCCGAATTCTCCGGCACTCAGTCGTGTGTAGATCCCACTATTCTGGAAGATGTAAGAGTCGTGGGTGCTCCCAGGAAACTTTGCAACAATATCTGTGATGATGTTCCCTGCATCACAGATCACCTGCACATTGATGGAGTGGGTGGACTTCCTGTTCCTGTAGATGTGCTCTGTGTCAGCTGGTGGACAGATTGGGATGTGTGTACCATCAATACAGCCGATGACATGGGGGAACTGTGCCATGTGATAAAAGTCTGTTTTTGTTTTCTGCAGTGCAGCCTGTGTGTTTGGGAAGCTTATGTAGTGGTGCATTCTCTGCATCATGGCATCCAGGAACTTCCTGAAGAAACGTGACAGGCAACTCTGGGATACCCCACCCACCGCAGCTATCACCACCTGATAACTGCCGGATGCCAACAGATGTAGGCTGCAGAGCACCTGCACATGTGGGGGTATGGCGTGCGCCCTTCTTATTGGATGGTCCAGGAGTGGGTGTAGGTCCCTGATTAAGTCCATGATGGTTTCGGGGTGTAGCCTGTACCTCTCATGTATCTCTGCATCAGTCAGCTGGAATAGTGTGATGCGCTGTCTGTGGATTTGTTCCTCCCGTCGCCACACCCTCAGTCCTGCTGCCTGTAGACGTAGGCGCCTTGCAATGACGTACATAGCGGCCATGTTGTCCACGCTGTTGCATTTTGGGATTGCTTATGTGCACTGTTGATGGTTACCACCTGCTTTCAATCCGTGTTAATTACCGACTCTTATTTACCGATTTTCCTGGATTTCTTAATTACCGAGTGCTCCTACATGTCATTTTAATTTTTACCACTTCATATTTACCACTTCATATTTACCGATTTCTTAAGTATGTATTCGGTAAATCTGATTCGGTATTTTAGAATTCGGTAAATATGATTCGGTATTTACCGCCTCATATTTACCGAAAAGTGGTTTTTGGACTCCTACATCTCACTTGTCTGAATACCGGTCAGTAACGGCATATTTACCGAAAATCGGCCATTACCGACCGGTATTTGGCTACCTACATGAGGCCCTTAGTGAGGACTGACGTGACCTGATAGCTCACAATAAGGGTAACGTCTCCAATACCTTTACCAGGGATATGGAGGAGTTTGTTTTAAGCAGTTTAACCACACAAATTCATGACTCCTTGAACATTATGTCTTGGAATGTAGCAGGAATTAAAAATAAGATAAATAATGATGAATGGCATAAAACGATAGAGGGGTGCGCTGTTATTATGATTCAGGAAACATGGAATATCGAGCCCTTTTTTATTAATGGTTTTAAAGTAATTTGCACTGATGCTAGTCCCTCTAGTAGGGAGAGAGAAAAAGGAGGCTTAGCAACACTAATAGCCGTTACTGCGCCTCTGATAGTGAAGGAAGTTAATATCAAGTCACAGTATTATTACCTGTCTCAACAACTCAGGGGCAAGGCTTCAGACACAGACACAAAACTTCAAGGAAACAATGGAGTTTCCATTAAATGGTCAGGTGTAGATCCAACAACCGTTTTGGCTAACCTAAAAGGGAAAAAACAAAAGGATATCAACACTTGTATGAATAGCTCCTCTATAGATACGACAATTATAAATGCTTTTTGCAATATTATTACCAAAATAGCGGGCGATATAACACTTAAAAAGAAGAAAATGGTAAGTGATAATAACCTAGAATGGTTCAATAGGGAATACTCTAGGCTGAACAGGGACCTAAAAACAGCCCTTAAAGTAAAACCAAGGGACTGTGCTAAAATTAGCACCCTGATACTTGCAAATAATGCTATAGTGACAACCACAGTAAACCACAGTAAAAGTGAAATCCGTGAGGTTGCTTGGGCTAGTTTAATACAGGCTGCAGAAACAAGAAATGCGGCTTTATTTTGGCAGACAATTGACCATCCATTCTTCAAGGATAATGTAACATTGAAAACAGAATTTGCTGTACCCCCAGAAGACTGGGTCACATATTTCGAGTGCATTTTTAACCCAGAAACTACTAATGTCACCACAACAAAAAATAGCAATTTTATATTAGTCGAACCGGTAAGATCTCTGCCAATCACACCAGAGGAAATTCAATCCGCCCTCCAAAAAAGTGCTAGCGGGAAAGCCGCAGGACCGGATGGGGTACCCATTGATGTTTTTAAATGTAATATGGATTTTTGGACCCCATTTTATTAAAAGTTATAGGAGGGGTGCTACCTGCATCTTGGGCACAAAGCATTATCGTACCCATTTTCAAAACATGAGACAGAGGGATGGCAAATTGCTACCGTCTCATTGCCCTTCTTGGCTCAACCTCAAAATTGATTGGGAGAATTCTCTTGGGGAGGTTGGAAGAATGGGCCAATAAGAATAATATCCTCAGAAGCCCAGTATGGGTTCAGAAGGGGTATTGGAACGGTAGAACAGTGAGTTACTAATTGCAAAATATACCTTAGCTAAGGAGGGGGCTCTACATGTTTGCTTCGTAGACCTTCGTAGACCTCACAAGTGTATTTGATCTCGTTAATCATGCTAAATTGTGGCAAACCCTGAAAGAGCAAGGAGCACCAATTGATATTGTTATATATTTATCCCAGATCTACACATTTTTAACTTCAAGAGTACGTTTTGGAACAAAGGACGAATGTACACATGATTTTAGGGTTACAAGGGGAATACGCCTGGGTTGTGTACTGACGCCACTGCTGTTTTCTTTATATATTAATAATGTGGACCCTTTTTTACAAAAGCAAATTGCACCCTCTATGTTTAAAACATCTTTCTCTGCGATCATTTCTCTGTCCATATCAGCAGCCCAATTTCTAACACACGGCATCTCCCCCACACCACATCTCTGTGCAATATTGCATTAAGCAATGGCCCACCCCAGCGAAACCCATGATTTCTCGGTCTGAGTGAGGTCAGTGGCATCCCAAATATTCAAAATCAAATATACTTTATTCGATTTTTCACATTAAAAATCATAAAAGTAGCATTGTTAAAAAATACTTTCACATATATATATGTAAATAGTTCCATCTATACAAAGATCTCAATCCTACCAATATATAGGAAATAAAAGAAATAATCGATATTGACCAACTTCCTATTTTAGGGAGTTATACTTTTCCTTTTTCTCAATACGCTTTTCAGAAATCCAGCCATAATTCCCACGCAGTAAACATTTTCCAACTTTTGTAAGTATAAAAAAGCAGGACGACATTGCTTCCACCCCCCTCTCTTCAATGCTGGTAAAATCCATCTTACTCTTTCATGGTGATAAAATTTACAAAATAAAATCACATGTATTGTTGATTGGGTAGACATCTCATCACATGGACATTTGCATAAATCTCTAGTCCAGTCATTTGCCATGGGCAAACTAACTAACCGATGAAAATTATCAAACCTAAATCTGGTAAGGACATACTTGTCGTACCCTCCTGTGCACCAAGCCAAATATGGTTGTATACTAAAAGTTGTCAAGGTTAGCTGGTGCTGAATCACAGTACTTTTCTTAATTTCCATTACAACTCTTAAGGATTCAAAGTGCGTCAGGAATAGCAATTTGAAGTCCTTCCTTGAAATAGAGCTCATAGTATCAGGATGAGTATAATAATCAAGTCTATCCAAGTCTTTTAGAAATCTTCTGATATAGTTCAACCAGGTGATCTTATTTGCATAGCATAGACTCATGACGTCGCCAATGATTTCCCTATTCAACCCTGTATTTGCGGACGTCCAGACTCAATGCCATAATAGCAGGGGTTGCATTTTAATCATGTCAGAAATATAGGGGATCCCCAATTCATTGTGGCAATTAAAAACTGTTTGTATTGGGGATATATCATGGTGACCCCAGACTCCTGCCCCATACATCGCGATACTTATACATTTAGCCTGGTAAATTTTAAGTAAGATCCCCGGAGGTCTTTTGCCCAGTTTTTTCGCAAAATTAATCACGGCCCCAATTGACCTCTTAAAAAGGAGAGTCCTACTATTGACCGCCAGGAGCCAGTGTGGTCCAATAAAACACCTAAATAGGAGAATGTATCAGTTGCATCTATCCTGTCGTTCCCCAGTACCAAACTTTTACATTTGTTTCTCCCCTTCCCACATGTCATTACCCCCCGACCATCCATAAAACCAATATATGCCGCAAGAGCACTCTGTAAGCCCATCTTGGTCCTGGCCATAAGTACTGCCTCATCCGCATAGAGCAGGGACACAATCAACTTGTTTTTATACTGTGGAGGATCTCTTGTCCTCCTCCTCTAGAGCATTAGTATATAAGGAGAACAAAAATGGGGCCAGGACACAGCCCTGCCTCACTCCCCTCTCCACGGTTAAAGGCGCAGTGCATTCGCCCTTCAAACCATACCTCACCTTAGCACGTGCCCCAGTATACATCTGTCTCAAAAATTGCACTAATAGTGGGTCAACAATTAGATGCGTGAGGATTTCCCAAAGTCTATTATGTATAACGCAGTCAAATGCGGCCGAGAGGTCCACAAATGCCACATACAGTTTCCCCTCCTTGGTTTGCGTATACTTTCCCATTAAAATAGTACAATTTAAAACCTGTTCGATAGTCCCTAACCCTTGTCTGAAACCATATTGTACCATTCTTAAAATATTATTGTCCTCAGCCCATATTTGTAATCTATTCAACACAGTCTTGCCGGCTACCTTAACTAGAGAATCTAAAAGCGAAATATGTCGGTAGCAGGCAGGATTATCACGTTCACCTTTTTTAAAAATCGGA
Organism: Triturus cristatus; assembly: GCF_964204655.1. Classification (NCBI taxonomy): domain Eukaryota; kingdom Metazoa; phylum Chordata; class Amphibia; order Caudata; family Salamandridae; genus Triturus; species Triturus cristatus. Next base: position 26,673,950 of record NC_140582.1, read on the forward strand.
ATAATCACTGATTCTGACCAGGACTTTATGAAGCCCCTCGTGCAGCACGCCTCTAAAAACCCGAGTCAACAGTGGGGACCACAGTGATGGGATGGATTTAAATAGGTCCATCGGTACACCATCTGGCCCGGGGCTTTGCCTCTTTACTAGCATTTATTGCTGCTGTAACTTCATCCAGTGTTATATAAAATTCAATAGGGGTAAAGCCTACCACGCTTTCCTGTTCTATTAGTTCCACGTCAGTAGAATATTCTTCTATCCCCTTAACACCATATACATTCGAAAAAAAGTCAACCCATGTTTTTTTGTCGATTGCAATTTCAACCCTAGCACCATCATTGTTAGAAAGAAATGGACCATTAACTGCCTGCCAGAATGAAGTGCAATCCTTCCTCAGTGATGCTTCATAGAGCGTATCCCATGCCTGGTCTTTCAGTTCTTTTTTTCCTATTTTTTCTGGCTAAATTATACGCCTTCCTACACCCATTAATTTCTTCTTGATTTCTCTCTATCTTATTCCGAGCCAGAGGAACCTTGTTTTGGACTCTTAGAGAGTTTTGTATCTCTAGCGTAATATAAGAAAAGGTCCTCAAGGTATCATCATAATCTATAATATCTTGTAAGCATGCTACTATATATTCATAAGTATTAACAACTATGTGTTTATTGACCTCCTCAGAGTTTATCTTACCCCATCGCAGGGAATACCCATTTTGACGAGCTAGGGCAATGTTTTGCATCCATGCTATAGTATTATTTTTAAGATGATTAACTTGTTTCGGTATAACTAAATCAATACTCAAGGGTAAATGGTCGCTCAAAACATTGGAGTGGGTTTTTAATCTTTCATTCCATGTTGCATAGCTATTGGGTACAATTATAAAATCAATTAATGATTCAAATCCCCTGCCAATAAATGTATGAGTGAAATTGACAGGTGGGGAGCACAACATATTTGCAAAGCCCAGATCGTGTAGAGCCATTAAGTCATTAAACTTCTCCCCCCTCTCAGAATGCACAAAATGTAACATAGGATCTTTTTCTTCCTCGTGTACACCACACCGCCCACATTCAGCAGGTGAACAAATACTAGCGTTAAAATCACCACCCCAAAGAGTAATCATATCAACACCATTTGGGATCTTTGTTTCACTGAAATCATTGCTGAGTGAATTTAAAATGTCACCCATGTGTCCCCTTTCAATGTTGTTATAAAAATTAACTACCTGCACTGCTACATTTAAATTTAAATTCAAATGGATGGCCACAATTTGATAATATATTGTAGTTGTTATTATTTCAATTTTTTTAACACCTAACATATTTGAAATATATACGCATATTCCACCTTTATGTCTCCCATGTACTGACTGTTCAGCTGGCATGTGAAAGGTCTTATATCCATCTATAACTATTTTATCCAATAGCCATGTCTCCTGGAAACACAAAATATCAAAACTATATATAAAGTCGGCCCAGATGGTATTATTTACTTTTGATTGCAGGCCAGCAATATTCCAGAAAAGAGTTCTAATTCTCCCTGTGGCAGGTGCATTTGAAATATCAACTACATGATCAAGCTGAACCTGCCCAAGCATCTCATCCCCTTCTTTAGCGTTGTGTCTACTTGCATCACCAATTCCTACTGCTGGGGATTCCACTGTTTCGTCCCTAGTAACCATTATCTCTCCTTGGGCCGGGTTAAGCTCCCCAGCAAGGGTCGGTATCGTATTCTCCCAGAGATTACGATATAGACCACTATCTGCACAAATATTATTGTCAGCACTATCCTGGAGTCAATCGTTCTCATCTAGGGACTGGAGGGGTCTAAATCTATTTACCACCTCTACGTTGTAAGTTGTTTTATTAAAGGGCTGTAATGGGGAATACAAACCCCTATTCTGGTTTAAAGAGTTTGGCTGATAAAAGTAAATCATGGGCAAAGCCTTTATACCTTCTACCGTGTTGATATTATTGTCACCTATTCTGTGGAAAATTTCCTGGACCAGGGATGGCGACCCCAGAGATAGGACCAAACAATCACCTTGGTAAGATCTTCTAGTGGTCCCCACCCATGGCACACATCTAATCATCTTAAAGGCTGAACATATCTCTGGTACTAGCCCTATTCTGGTCCCCAGGCAGTGGATTGCCCTATTCCTGAGCGTATGCCACGTTTCCTTTTCACCCTCTGGAGATGGGGGTGGGCATTTGCCAACACGACTGTATATGGTAACGCAGCAGGAGGTAGATTTAGGATATGATGTTTTGACGAATGTTCACAAGTATCATTACGTAATCGTATATTGGGACACACTTCCCTTGATTGCAAGACACCCTGTTGTTTTTCAGCCCTACCAATTCCTTTCTCTACAGGTTCTGACCCTTTAGCTAGGTCTCTAGTGGACGAAATTTCATTAGGCTTTCTATATCCTACAGCTGTTTTTATCTTGGCGCCCCTATTCGGCTCATCACCAGGAGGAGTAGAGTTAACTGCCACAATGTGTCTATGGGGTTTAGATGCTTCACCAGCGCTACCTTCTGCTTTTTTAATGGTTTTGCCTTCCGTTGTAAGACATCTATTTTGATTCCCAACTATTGTTTCTAATCCCGATTCTATCTTAATTAATCTTGTCTCTATGGCCCCAATAGATTGTTTAATGTATTTAGTTAGATCAGTTATTAGGCTTAATATTCTATTATTTTCACTTATGGGGGGTCCATTGACCTTACTTTTACTTCTTTTTGCCATACCTTTGTCTTTATTCTTAGGCTTAGTATCTTTTCCCTGTTTGCTATTAGCTATAGATTTCAAACTATCAGGCTCAGCGGGATCCTGATGTATTAGTGGCGGCAAGTGTCCTAGAATAACCTTAGGATTGGGCTTACAATGTCTTTTGGATGGGGGAAGCGACTCTGCATCTTGGTCACTGATAGAAATCTCATCGCTAATCACCTGTATGCAACCATTTTGGCGCTCAGCATCCGTGGTTGCTGTAGGACCTACTTCCCCTATACCTGTTTCATATAAATCGGAGGCATTATTAGTTGTTAGGGAACCCTGTGGGTCCTTAATCAGCGATTCCTCTACCGTGGATATCTGCCTTTCCAATGCACCAACCGCTCCTGTAAGATAATTCAGAAGGGTCATGTTCACTTGTTTTGATTTATTCCCTGGTTGCCCAGAATTAGTACTTTGTAGTTTTCTCTTGCCCATTATCGATGTTTCATACGGTATCAATAAAAGAGATAAACGTACCCTTTTGCTACACAGTGCCCAGAAGTACCTGTATCTATCAGACTACCAGCCAATTATTTTATATACACCCCCTACCTTTTGACGGCCCAGCTTTTAGTTCAGACCTATTTCGGTATCAGATCTAATCCCCCAGCATTACCTAACAGTCAAATATACAATGTCCATAAATGTTAATGAAAGGAAACAATGCCAATACTAATACTAACGTCCAATCATTACATAGGATATGTTGTAGAAGAGAGCCAAGAGACCTTTCCCAGCCATCTGGTCTCTGACGGGCTAAGACGGGCCCGTCTTGGCCCGGTCTTGGCCCGGGCCGAGCCCGGGCACAGCCCGCATGCGTCCGACGTCGCGGGACCCCCGCCGCAGTTCAGCCCCTCCGGGGGCCGGCAATAAAGTGCAGGGTGCCTTGAGCCCAGGGACACGGGCAAAAGTTCAGCTTCTGTGGTTTGCGGTCTCCCGCCGTCGCGTGACTGCCGCTGCAGTTAAGAAGCCCCTCCGGGGGCCGGCAATAAAGTGCAGGGTGCCTTGAGCCCAGGGACACGGGCAAAAGTTCAGCTTCTGTGGTTTGCGGTCTCCCGCCATCGCGGGACCGTCGCCACAGTTAAGAAGCCCCTCCGGGTGCCGGCAATAAAGTGCAGGGTGCCTTGAGCCCAGGGACACGGGCAAAAGTTCAGTTTCTGTGGTTTGCGGTCTCCCGCCATCGCAGGACCGCCGACACAGTTAAGAAGCCCCTCCGGGGGCCGGCAATAAAGTGCAGGGTACCTTGAGTACCCAGGGACATGGGCAAAAGTTCAGCTTTTGTGGTTTGCGGTCTCCCGTCGTCGCGGGACTTCCGCCACAGTTAAGAAGCCCCTCCGGGGGCCGCAATAAAGTTCAGGGTGCCTTGAGCCATGGGACATGGGCAAAAGTACCGCTTCTGTGGTTTGCGGTCTCCCGCCATCGCGGGACTGCCGCCGCAGTTAAGAAGCCCCTCCCGGGGCCAGCAATAGAGTGCATCTACATCCAATAACCAGACTAAATTTTGGGAACTTGTAAAGTGGGGCAGAGACCCAGATTCGCAAACGCCTATAAATCATGTCTCCCCCGAAACCTGGGTGGATTTTTATGCTGCCCAATTTAGGTCTGAGATCTTGGAATCCTCCACCATGTTAAGTAATGAGTATACATTGTTTGATCAAGGTGGGGTCCTGTTCTTTACAGAACATGAAACTGAATTGGCCTTGGGTCTGACTCAGCGGGGGAAAACACCGGGGATGGATCTAATCCCCGCTGACCTGTTTAAAGCCAACCAAGAACTTTGGGTACCGTATATTACCAGGTTAGCCAACGCAATTGCTAAAGGAGCTAGAATCCCCAAGACTTGGAAGGGGGTTGAGATCCTTCCAATTCACAAAAAAGGAGATCGGTCTAATCCGGGCAATTATCGCCCGATTAGCCTTATTGATTCTCTTCAAAAGGTGATTGCACGAATGGTCTTAGGTAGAGTTCAGGGTTGGATGGTTTCTGAGGGCATCTTGTCTCCCATGCAAGCAGGCTTCAGATCTGGCACCAGCACCATCGACCAGGTGTTTAGATTTTGTCTAATTTACTGGAAGGTGGTGCTGTTGGGCGGGGGAAAAGTCTTCGCCGCGTTTATCGATCTGAAAGCGGCTTTTGACATGGTGCCGAGGGCCAAACTGTGGCGTGTCTTGAGAGACTTGGGTTTGCCCATGGATCTACTGGATTTAATTGTTAAACTGCATGAGGACAACTTTGCAAGGGTTCGGTGGGGAGGTCAAGGACAAGTGACGAACAGCTTCCCGGTAACACGCGGGGTTCGTCAGGGGTGTGTCTTGGCGCCCACACTCTTCCTGTTATTTATTGACATGGACATGGGCAAAAGTTCAGCTTCTGTGGTTTGCGGTCTCCCGCTGTCGTGGGACCGCCGCCGCAGTTAAGAAGCCCCTCCGGGGCATGCAACAAAGTGCAGGGTGCCTTGAGCCCAGGGACACGGGCAAAAGTTCAGCTTCTGTGGTTTGCGGTCTCCCGCCGTCGAGGGAATGCCGCCACAGTTAAGAAGCCCCTCCCGAGGCCGGCAATAAAGTGCAGGGTACCTAGAGCCCAGGGACACAGGCAAAAGTTCAGCTTCTGTGGTTTGCAGTCTCCCGCCGTCGCTGGACCACCGCCGCAGTTAAGAAGCCCCTCCGATGGCCGGCAATAAAGTGCAGGGTGCCTTGAGCCCAGGGACACGGGCAAAAGTTCAGCTTCTGTGGTTTGCGGTCTCCCCAAATATTCAACAAACAGAGTTTCGGGGATGTCATCCAATTTTTACCACCAGCGTTGGTTAATTGTGTGGTGACAGCTTTCCAGTACACTTGGGTTACTGGACATTCCCAAATTGTATGGAAGAGGGTCCCTTCCTGGTGACAGTGTCTGAGGCAAGAAGAGTCGGTCCTCCTTCCCATCTTGATCAACACTCTAGCAGCAAGTTAGGCTCGGTGTAAGATTTTAAGTTGGTCCAATCACAGTCTAATGGGGATAGCCACCTCTTTAGACGAAGTCAGGGCATCTCACCAATTATCCTCATCTAGCTCTCCCAGATCTATTTAATGGAAGTGGGGTGGACCCTATTTGCCATTAAATTATTTGAGCATCTCAGCATCCATGGAGCTGCTGCTGGCAAAGGGGGTGTATGGATGGAAGCAGTAAGCCAAATAGCCAATAGGAAAACCATGCAGGCCTATGGCAAAAGCAGGACACTAATAACTCCCAGTCCAAACACAAAAAAGGCCACCAGCCACATGGACACTCACAAATCACAAACAAGCAGGGGGCCTGGGAAACACCAGGAGCTGACAAAAGGCCTATACAAGCCAGGTAAAGGATGCATGCTAAAGCACACTGCTCTGCCTTTTTAATGCAACAAAATGGAAATAAGAACATTCACAGGCCCCAAAAAGGTCTGCAGGGTGCATGCATTGCACACCAACACACCAGACATACAACAAAAGCATGTCTTTAAAACAACCAACATTAGAAAGGCCACCCCAAAAAAACACACTTCCCCAACTCAATCCAATGCCATCCATGCCCTAAATGATGTCTAAAAACTCAACAGACCACACAGAAAACACTTGATTAATAAAGCTGTGGCTACCTGCTCTGAGCAAGCTTGCAGGCCTAGGCTTCAAAATGGCCACCAGCCACATGGCCAGGCCCAACAACATCAGAAAGGCCACCCCAAAAAAAACACTCCCCAACTCAATCCAATGCCATCCATGCCCTAAATGATGTCTAAATTCAACAGACCACACAGAAAACACTTGATTAATAATGCTGTGGCTACCTGCTCTGATCCTATTGGATGAAAAAGCAGGCCTGTTGGCAGACAAGGCCAGGCAAGCTTGCAGGCCTAGGCTTCAAAATGGCCACCAGCAACATGGCCAGGCCCAACAACATCAGAAAGGCAACACCAAAAACACACACTTCCCCAACTCAATCCAATGCCATCCATGCCCTAAATGATGTCTAAATTCAACAGACCACACAGAAAAAACTTGATTAATAAAGCTGTGGCTACCTGCTCTGATCCTAGTGGATGAAAAAGCAGGCCTGTTGGCAGACAAGGCCAGGCAAGCTTGCAGGCCTAGGCTTCAAAATGGCCACCAGCCACATGGCCAGGCCCAACAACATCAGAAAGGCCACCCCAAAACAACACACTTCCCCAACTCAATCCAATGCCATCCATGCCCCAAATGATGTCTAAATTCAACAGACTACACAGAAAACACTTGATTAATAATGCTGTGGCTACCTGCTCTGATCCTAGTGGATGAAAAAGCAGGCCTCTTGGCAGACAAGGCCAGGCAAGCTTGCAGGCCTAGGCTTCAAAATGGCCACCAGCCACCTGGCCAAGCCCAACAACATCAGAAAGGCAACCCAACAACACACACTTCCCCAACTCAATCCAATGCCATCCATGCCCTAAATGATGTCTAAATTCAACAGACCACACCGAAAAAACTTGATTAATAAAGCTGTGGCTACCTGCTCTGATCCTAGTGGATGAAAAAGCAGGCCTGTTGGCAGACAAGGCCAGGCAAGCTTGCAGGCCTAGGCTTCAAAATGGCCACCAGCCACATGGCCAGGCCCAACAACATCAGAAAGGCCACCCCAAAAAAACACACTTCCCCAACTCAATCCAATGCCATCCATGCCCTAAATGATGTCTACATTCAACAGACCACACAGAAAACACTTGATTAATAAAGCTGTGGCTACCTGCTCTGATCCTAGTGGATGAAAAAGCAGGCCTGTTGGCAGACAAGGCCAGGCAAGCCTGCAGGCCTAGGCTTCAAAATGGCCACATGGCCAGGCCCAACAACATCAGAAAGGCCACCCCAAAAAAACACACTTCCCCAACTCAATCCAATGCCATCCATGCCCTAAATGATGTCTAAATTCAACAGACCACACAGAAAACACTTGATTAATAAAGCTGTGGCTACCTGCTCTGATCCTAGTGGATGAACAAGCAGGCCTGTTGGCAGACAAGGCCAGGCAAGCTTGCAGGCCTAGGCTTCAAAATGGCCACCAGCCACATGGCCAGGCCCAACAACATCAGAAAGGCCACCCCAAAAAAACACACTTCCCCAACTCAATCCAATGCCATCCATGCCCTAAATGATGTCTAAATTCAACAGACCACACAGAAAACACTTGATTAATAATGCTGTGGCTACCTGCTTTGATCCTAGTGGATGAAAAAGCAGGCCTGTTGGCAGACAAGGCCAGGAAAGCTCGCAGGCCTAGGCTTCAAAATGGCCACCAGCCACATGGCCAGGCCCAACAACATCAAAAAGGCAACCCTAAAAACACACACTTCCCCAACTCAATCCAATGCCATCCATACCCTAAATGATGTCTAAAAATTCAACAGACCACCCAGAAAACACTTGATTAATAAAGCTGTGGCTACCTGCTCTGGTTCTAGTGGATGAAAGCAGGCCTGTTGGCAGACAAGGCCAGGCAAGCTTGTAGGCCTAGGCTTCAAAGTGGCCACCAGCCACATGGCCAGGCCCAACAACATCAGAAAGCCCACCCCAAAAAACCACACTTCCCCAACTCAATCCAATGCCATCCATGCCCTAAATGATGCTTGAAAATGACATACATTCAAAAAACACCAAAGGAATAGTTGCTTCATCATGCACACACCCCTGAGGCCATGCCGATGACTAGCTCGAGCCTACTACTGACTACTACTACCCACAACATTTAAAAAAAAGGAATGATTATAGTTACCAAAAATAAATAGAAGTTAGAACAACTGCAATGCCCACAATCAAACAGACACAACAACCACTTACTTGTAAAATATCCAAATCAAAAAATCCTCAAATCCAATTGCAATGATGCAGCAGACAAACAGAGTGATCTTTCCAGCTCAAAATCCAAAGGCAGAATGAGCAGGAGATGGACAAAGCACTGGGAGGAGCCTGCTGGACAGGAACAGGAAGTTGGAGATTCTGTTTCACTTCCTCCCTCTCCCCCTTTTTTAAAAAGGACTCCTTGCACAAAAAAGGACAGCCAAATGTCAATCTGAGGAGTTGTTTTCATCCAAAATCATCATTTGCAGAAGGTTTCATGCTGCTAGAGCTGATATTCTTCTCCAAATTGAAAATTTTACATGTTCGAGTTCTCGAGCTTCACAATACTTCCGCCGGATGTCGATGGCGTGTCCAAAATGACTTTATCGCGTTCTCTCGCTCCCTGTCGCGTTGGATATGACGTGTTCGGGGTCTCTTTCTCCTTTTCGCGTTCGATTAGATGTGCCCGCGTCCTCACTCTCTCGCTCGCGGTGGAGAATGACGAGTTCGAGATCTCAATCCTCTCATATTCGTGGTGTGCATGATCGCGAGAAGAATGACGTGACCGCGCGACAAATGACGTGATCGCGCGACAAGTGACAATAATGCGAGACATTAAAATGTGCGAGCACTCAGAGTCCCTCCCACCCCCCCAGCTCTTATCCTGCCAGCTCCAGGCTTCTACTCCCTGTGAACATTTCTTATCAGTGCTTCTGTTGCAGGCTCCACAGTGATAACAGAGGTGTGAAAAAGCACAGCATCGACTGAGGACTAGTGTTCCAGTCTACCATGCAGGTACCAAGGGGTGTGAGTGCATGCTCTGAGGAGAGCCTCTGAGCTTTATGTCTCATACCTGAAATGGAAGTTAGTCCCTTGCACCAGGCAGAGGGGGGCTTTTGTCGGCTGGCAGATTCACTTTAAAATTACTTCTGAACTTCCACGGGTAGATCTGCACATCTCCTTCATATAAGAGGCTCCAAGTGAAATAATTGACCTGCACGATAATGAAACAGCTAGGCGGCCTTTCATTGCATGCATGCAGGCTTCAATCCTGCAGAGATTTCACACACAGCTTTGTTCATGTAAAACCCTTAGCTAGAGCTGAAAGTGCACATCTTAATATGGTATTTGGGTGAGCACAGTTACCTGTTCTGTTGGCTGTCCTCGATCATCAGCAGGGACTGGTGCGGCTGCCAGCATGCCCTCCAAATACTTTACTCAAACAGTTGCACGTCCTCCTACTGCCGCTCTGCTGCTGCTGGCTGACTCTGACACTACCATCCCGGTGTCCACAGGGTCACACAAGCTGCGGCACCACTTGTCTTGGCTTGGGTGGTATAGACAAATAAAACAATCACTCGTGCTGTTGCCTGGACCAAGACACTCATTATTTCATAAACTCCAAAGGGCAGATGAAGCAGCAAATCATGTGACTCCCAGAGAGCTCCCGGGACCACAACTTGTTTTTGCCGTGCAGTGGCTGATACAATGTTTCCAACTAGAAGTCTTACACTGCGCCGGCCAGCCGACCCCGGGTCACCATAGCAACCACCGAGTTCTCCCCAGGCACTGCCCGCATGTAATCTAGATGTTGATTATCTATGCAGGCAGAGCATCACATCAAAGCAATAAAGCACTGTGCACTGACTGCTTTTATGAAACAAGAAGCCTCATTTATCCCCAGAGTGAGGCAAGAAGCTTTGGACGCTTGACTAATGCATTTTAGTGTGGTGACGCGGACACCAGCATTAAAATGCGTTAGTCTCACGCCTGATGCATGATACTTGGCAGGGCTGCCGCTGACATCATGATTGTGCACTGTGGTGGCAATGACCTGGGCACATTGACTCGGGTAGGTCTTGAAATGCTAATGAAGGACACCTTTGCAGAATTGATGTTGCTTTTCCCCCAAACTGTCTTTTTATACTCTAACATATGCCAAAGACAGAAATGGAAGTGGTCCAATTAATTTTGTCCTGAGCACCGTGCTTGGGTCGCGACTCCAAACTTTGGCGAAAAAAATGGTCTACCTCCATTAATTTATATTCACCATGGGTGGGAACCCCATCCGATGGGGCATAGCCAACCCTTTTATATATTTTTTTTAAAAAGGGAGGGGGACCACGTGGTCCCCCTCCCGGGCCATTTTTGGCCCCGGGGACCCCATCCCCCGGGGCATGGTCACTCGTTGGAGACCGTGGAGACCACGGTCCTGCAGGCTCCCTGCCTCCTGCGGGAGCTGGCATTGCTTTTGAGCAAGGGGAACTGCTCACATGCAGCTCCCCTTGCTCAACAGCAATCCTGCTTTGCTTCATTGAAGTGAGAGCAGGTTTCCCTGCTTTCGCTTCAACGAAGCAAAGCAGAGTTTGCTATGACAGGGTGGGAGCCGTGCTCCTGCCCTGCCATAGCAAACAGCTGTGTCCCGGGACATTGCAGGAGCCGGCCCTGGGGGGTGGCGGTCCCCAGGGCCACTATGGGCTCCAGGAGGGGGGCCGCACAGCCCCCTTCCAACATTTCAAAAGCCCCGGGGAGGAGGTGGCCCTCGGACTTGGGGGTCCATAACCGACTCCCGAATTTCAATTTTAAGTGCCCCGAGGAGGTGGTGGTCCACGGGGTGTGTGGGGGGCTCTTTCCCCCACACACATAATTTTTATTTTAAAACAGAGTGGTGGTCCCCGGTTCAGCGTGTGGAGCTTGGGACCCTGCCATGCATTTTTTTTGTTTCAGCCCGGGGAGGTGGCAGTCCCCCAAATAATTTGTTGAGTGCCCCCAGGACCTGGCCCACCCGGGGGCTTTGAAAAACGAAGCGTGAGAACCCACGCTTGTTTTTTAATTATATTTTTGTTTTCACGGCAGGAGTCGCGCACACTGTGCGACTTTGAATTTTTTTTTTATAAAAAAAAAGAAAAATTAGGGGTACCCTGGGGGTCCTTTTGGGACCCCCTGAGCAGGCCTAGGGGTCAGGATGTTCCTACCCAGCCCCCTATTCTTGTTTTTCATCCTTTTTCCCACAGTTATCTTCTAACTCGGTAATTGAGTCACAAAATGGCTGCCAACAGTTCCTGATTTGGACTGTTGGCAGCCAATTAGAGTGTAGCTCATGCCCAGGAGGGTGCGCGAACCCTCCTCGGTGCTCAGATATCGAAACTTTCTTTTTCGAATTTCTCAGGAACTACTGAACAGATTTACACCATTTAAAAATAAGGGCTCGTTCTGAACGAAGACCTACCTTTTTGCCAAATTTGGTGTAATTCCGTTCAGCAGTTCGGGCTGTAGCTTTGTCTAAAGTTTCCTATGGAGGACAGATATCAAACCTTTTCTTTTTCTAATTTCTCAGGAACTACTGAATGGATTTACACCATTTAAAAAAGGGCTATTTCTGAACCAAGACCTACCTTTTTGCCAAATTTGGTGTAATTCCGTTCAGCAGTTCGGGCTGTAGCTTTGTCTAAAGTTTCCCATGGAAATTAACATGGGGAAAATGCGTTTAGGGACCCCCTTTTTTCTCAGCCCCCGCTTGACGAATCACCCCGAAACTTGCAAGACAAAAGCTGATTGGAACGAAGATTCATCAACCGGCGCCAAAGTTATTGGGAAAAGAAAAAACGCTTTTCCTATGGAAACTAGGTCCTAACTATAACTACCTATATATGTAAATATATATTTAAATAAATATTAAATATAATAAATAATAAAAAAATTGTTTTTTAAATAAAGTAGATTTCATATACATTTGAACAAATATAACAAATAAACTTAACAAAAAAACTTAAACACACATACATAATGATAAATATATTTATTTACTTTAAAACAATGATTAAACTATTAATAGGGGAGGCTTCTTTTTAAATTCACCGGATGAAAACACTTTGCATGTGAGGAAATATGAATTTTTATGGTCAATTGTGTCCCCTATCTTAGACCCCAACGGCTCCATGTACATGCTACAAGTACATGTATGTTCCCTCCAGTTCCAGCTATGAAGACGCAAATACATGTGCGTCCAACGTCAACATGTCCTCTTTCAGATCCGCCATGAATGGGTCGAATATTCCATTCCTAAATATGATTGGCCACCGACTTTATATGGTTCACTTTTCACGTTTTACAGTTCAGGCGAGCAGGCCCTGAATTCTGCCATCAAGCCTTTTCCTGCTTCTGCCTCTGAAATGCCCCAGCTTGGACCTGCATCCGTATCCATGAACTTTGTCCTACTCCCTGCGCGGCCAACGGTGCCTGACGCGGCCTGTTGCCTGCCAAAAACTGTATTCAGCCTTCAAGTTATCTGCTCCGCTCCTCATCCAATGCATTCCTGTCTAGTAGTTTTAGGTAAACATCCTTCCAGCTACCGAGCAAAGGGCCCGGCCTCGCTGTCTTTTTGCAAGTAATTCATGGCCCCTGTTACCATGGAAGATTCTTGCCCCCTCGCATCTCATGTAGACACATAGACGCTTGTACATGCACTAACAGTCAGTATAGAATAGATTCCGCCCGAGAGACCTTTCCTTTTGGATAAAACAGTTCCTTAAACAAAGATATTAGATACGATTTGGGATTAGGTTGACCTGACCCCCAGACTTCTGTCTCCACATGTAGAGCTAAAATGTCAATTCCCCTTCACCCTTTAGTTGCACGTCAATCACACGTCATGCGGCTGCGCGCGCATCTCTGCCAAATATTTCTGCTGACACTGCAGGATTCTCTTATGGATCCACCCACCTGTGACATCATTTTAAATGACGTTTCTAGTGTACGCCTGTTATTACGCCCATTTTCATTACGTATGTGTATTCTTATCTGTATTATCAGCTGTTACGCCTCCTGCATCTGTCTTAATGCAATGCTTTTCATATATATATTGTTACTTGTCAATAATGTATTGCCTATCCCTTCCTGAACCTTCGTGGTGATGGAATAAGATTGCCTGGTTCGAACCATGATTCCTTTGTAAGGAATAAAGCCCTTTTCAGAACCTCTAATACCACGGATTCTGCCTCTTATTTTGACTGAGTTATTCTTACTAGACTTTTCCGCATAAAAAATAGTACAGGTAATTTAAATGTTTACCACATAAATTGGCGCCCGAACAGGGACACTTTCTCATCTCACGCGCCGGAGGTGCGTTGCAGGCCCGGTCCCCTGCCACAGCTGAACGGACAAAAACGCGTACCCGCAGGATTTCCTGTATCTCCCTCCGGCCAAGCGGGGGTGACTGAGGCTGCGATCAACACCCAGACGAGGCGGTGAGAAGTGCGAAGTATCCCGACCAGAGCCTAGCTGAGAGAGCAAGATCCGAGGTATACAGAGGCCCACCAGGTTCCGAAGTTCCGAGTCGAGTCGAGTCCAGTCCGGTCCAGTTCAGTTCAGTTCCGAGGCCTTCCGTTCCGTGCTACCCGGTGAGTACCATTGCTGGGGAGGCATTTAGACGTGCACATTGGTTTGTGCCGGTCCTGACGGGTTTGGGTACACAGATCCGGTCTGCACTGTTTTAGCAGTGTATCTGTACTGTTTAGCAGTATATCCAGTATGTTCATATGTATATAATTCAGTATTACCTAGTATTAGTATTATGTCAGTAACTAGTTTTCTTCTAATTATCATTGTTCGTTAAATGTTAAATGTTAAATGTTTACAGTGTTTAAAAATTGTGGTATGAATGAGTGTTCATTATTGTGTTTATTGTATTAATTGTGTTCAAGTCCAGTTCAAGTAAGAATCAATTAGCAAGGTGTAAAGATGCCGTTCTTTTCAAAATTAAGACAGATCAAAACTAGAAAAGGAGTACTCGAAGAAGCTGTTCCCATTCCGCCTAGGGACACTCCAGGGTATTTTATGTATCATAAACATGGCCTAGATGCCGTATTATATCTTGATTTATGGGTGGACTACACCAAGGATCTAGCAGAAAGTCAGAGGTGGCCCGCAGCTGGGACATGGGATGCAGATTGCATCATGAGAGTAGAAGAAGAATTATGGAAAAAGAAAGCCAGACAGTCACAGAAAGATGCCATTGAGTTATGGCGTAAAGAATCGCATAGGCGCACAGAGAAAGCGCTCAGACTAGAAGAGAAAAGTAGGGAGAACTCAAATAAAGCCCGAGAAAACGTATTAGTTGAGGAAGGTATCCGAGTAAAAACAGAACAAGTAGACAGACAATGAAACACTCTTATGAATGGTATGTATCCTCTTTTGGCCGAAGGTTTACCTAAGGCCACCCCGGAAATACCGAAAGATTTGCCACCCCCGTTACTCCCGATTAAGGCACATCCCAAGACCGCAAAAGATATTTTCCTTTCCTCCTATTTAGACGATGTAGCTCCCGAATATGTTAATGTTCCACCACACACGCCACCTGTCGATGGTGCTCAACCCCGAGATCATCCGCCCCCAACTCCGCAACCACAAACTCCTCCGCACAATCCAACTTTTCCTACATCCACAGTTTCTACCTTACATCCCACAAATCCTTTTATGCCTAGCACCTCAGAAGGTGCGACAGGAAGTGCGGCAGCAATTTTCGCCACGCCACCATTACGAAGTAAATCGTCTCTTAGAGATTTAGCAAACCAACGTACACCCCAAATAGCAACGTCCGACATGTTTAAGGAACATCTTGTAGATTGTAGATATGATCCAGTGCCCGGTAAAAATGACAGAATGCTGCTATCATCACTACGTATACGACGAGCTTCAATGTATTTAACGACACTACCAGGAATGATTAAACATTTAGACAATATATATCGCTTTGTCCAAACGGGGCAAGGCCCTGAAAGTATTGACGAAGCCATGGAATACCAGAAAGTGGATATACAGAGACTACTGTTACGTTTCTTCATAAACTGCTTGATCAGAGACAGAGATAGGTCCGAGGTAGACCAGGATGAAATGCAAGTACTTACCAGATGGGGTCAGAATATATCAGAGGGAAAACATGATAAACAGACATGTATAGTAGCTATGTGCCGAAAGATCCGCAAGGAAGTAGAACGAATACATAAAGCCAGATTGGAGGCAGACAAAACTGAATCAGAGGGAGAGGAGGAGGAAGAATCAGAAATGCCCACAGGACAATTAGAAACGATAGCTTATGTAGGTAGGGGAAGACCTTGTAACAATACCAGATACTTTAATGATCCAATACGTCCGATACGTCCAGAATGCAACAGACATTTTCAAGCCCCTATGTTAAATGCAAGGTCCCCTGAACACTTATTCCAGGCTGCTGATAAACTACTCCGAGACCGAAGGGGGTATCATTTGCTCGATTCTATGGATGAACAAGAATTAGCCAGGTCAGCAGTACAATGGGCTGACAGTTCTGAAAAATACAGTGATGATGCGCTAGCACACACGTTTTTGAACCTTACCCCAGACGAACAGCGTTTAGCTGGTATATACATGATACAACACCTCCTTATATTATATAGAAGCCAACATTCCGATCCTGGTCCCCTACCTGATATACTGATAGAATTACTCACGAATAAATGGAGAGGTTCAGGTACTGATTTAATTAAAGAAATCCTAGACTATCGACACCAGTACATTGTCTTCGTATGCCCAGAACATGTTTCAGTTCCCCCCAAGTTGGAAAGAAAAACGTATCACATAGACAGACAGAATCCCTTACGCGAAGTACACCCAATCAGAGGTGAAGACAATACATTTAAACGCGTGTTTGTGTACACGCCCATAACTAAAATTGAATTATTAGAAATGAAGAAAGTAGTACCTAGCCATGACAAAGACCCAGCAGGTTTCCACCGTGAGATAAAAGACATGTTACTCATGGGAGAGTATACTTATCCTGACATTATGAAAATATTGAAAGTTCTATTACCTGCCGGTATTTACGAGAAACTCAAAGAAAAGGAATGGGAGGTGGGAGACCAAAAGATAGATTGGACAGCACTAGAAACCGAAGAAAAAGCCCGAGCTGCAGGTTCAGGGCTTGGGGAAAAGACTACAGCATTACCAGGATTATTAGTGCAGGTACTACCACGTTTATTAACTACGAAAAAGGAAGACTGGGGTGCAATTTCAGCCTGTAAACAAAAACAAGATGAAGACACTAGTGATTTCTATTCCCGATTTGAAAAATGTTTTGGTATTAATAGTGGCATAAAAGCAAGTAGTGAGTCGTATCCACATCTGTTTGTGACAAAACTAGTTGAAAATTCCCTGCCCCAAGTCAAGAGTAGAGTATTAAAATTCGAGAGTACTTGGCAAGGTAACACACCGTCACAGATGTTACAAATGTTACAATATCATCACAATAGAATTAGAGAAGAACAAGAACATGAACAAAGACGTATGAAAGACACGAAAATGAAAATGCTTGTTGCTCAGTCAGTTCCAGCTGACGGTCATAAAAAGGGTACGACACAGTCCAATGATTCAGTAGGTCCTGTTAGAGGGACATGCAACTATTGTAAACAGCCAGGCCATTATATACACGATTGCGCAGTTCTAAAACATAATATCTCTACGGGTATAACGAAAGAGAGACCACGTCCGCCTAGACAGGATCAGATCCAACAACAAGTACCTCAGCATGCGCAACCTATGCCAGTTCCACAACAGACCGCACCAGAACCACAACAACAGCCACAGCCTATTGCTGCAACACAAAACACGACACAACAGATGTACCAGTATGCACAAAATGACTATCCAGAGTATCAGCGCTACATATGAAATAGCCTAGAGAGGGAAGTTGGCTTACCCCTTATTGAGGTTCCCGTAGATCAAGAAGGTCCTTACGTACAGAGTCAAGTATTAGGGAAAGACAGAAAGTTTCTACTCGATACAGGGGCAAGCAGAACCACTATCAGTCACAGCGAAGTCCCAGGGGCACCCCTCTCAGGCTCACAAAATATTTCCCTTGGTTTTTCAGGAAAGCCCACTATCAACGAAGTATCGCAACCGCTTGCATTCACAGTCGGTCCATTAACACGGACTACAGATCTATTGCTTACAAAATCATGTCCAGAAAACTTGTTAGGTATAAAAACATTGAAGGCTCTAGGAGCTGTAATATGTTGTTCTCCGGAAGGAGTACGACTATTTTTGCGTGACTTTAAAGGTCACTACGTGTCTAGAGACATGGATCATCGGTTACAGAATCTACCTGCACATTTATGGGCGCAAGGCCCCACTGATGTAGGTTGTATGCACATTACACCATATCGAGTCACACTCAAAACAGGAGTAGTACTACCACGAATGCGACAATACAAGTTACCCCCAGATGCTGTTGTGGCTTTACTGCAAATCATTGACGAGCTCATTGCACAAGGAGTGGTTGTAGAAACGGACTCCAATGTATGTAATTCCCCGATAATTCCGATTCTTAAACGAACTGATCCAAAAGCACCACCAGTATATCGATTAGTTATTGATCTGCGAGAATTAAATAAATGCATTGTACCACAATACCCCGTGGTCCCAGATATCTCTTCATTGCTAACAGCCATAGATTCAGAAGCAACGTTCTTTACTGTAATTGATCTCAAGAACGCTTTCTTTAGCGTCCCAATCGATCCGGAAAGCCAATATTTGTTCGGATTCAGTTTAAATGGACGAAGTTTTAAATTCGCACGCGCACCTCAAGGATTCACAGAAAGCCCTAGCATCTATAGCCAAGCACTGAAAAGAGAACTTGACAGTATCCACATGCCTGCTAACACTGCCCTGCTTCAATACGTCGATGATCTGCTGATCACCGCCCGAAGCGAACCTGAATGTGAAAAAGCATCACTGACGGTTTTACATTTCTTAGCCGACAAGGGGCACAAAGTGTCTCCTTCAAAGCTGCAATTCTGTGTCCAGCAAGTTGTGTACCTTGGGCACTTGCTGTCCAAGGGGGGAAGACAGCTTACACCCGACCGTATCCAGTTAATTGTTAACATGCCGCCACCCAAGACACAAAAGGAGGTACGGGCATTCATAGGCCTCACTTCGTACTGTAGGCAGTGGATCCCTCAATATGCATTTCTAGCAAAACCACTCATTCAGTTGACAACACAGGAGGCAGCGACACCGACTGTCCTCCCTTGGACTCAGGAACATACACAAGCTTTTGAAAGCTTAAAGAAAGCTTTATGCCAAGCACCTGTTTTAGAAACACCATGTTACAGCAAACGTTTTACACTTTTTGTTACAGAACGTGAAGGTACTGCTTTGTCAGTACTCACGCAGGAACAAGCAGGATCACACAAGCCATGTGCTTACTTTTCCAGTACATTAGATCCCGTAGCTCAGGCTCTTCCTGCGTGCCTGAAATCAGTCGCGGCAACAGCTTTAGCAATCAGACAAAGCGATGCCATAGTGTTAGGACATCAATTGACAGTACAAGTACCACACGCAGTAGAGGTTCTCTTGAACCGGACCCAAACACAACACTTGACTATAGCAAGACTGACGGGTTATGAATTGACATTGTTCCAACCACACATAGAAATCAGACGTTGTAGTACATTAAATCCTGCCACACTTTTGCCATTAAGTGGAACAGACCCATTGGCACATGATTGTATTGAAGTCATTACTATTACGACAAAACCCAGACAGGACTTGACAGATATTCCACTATCAGATCCAGACCTGACATTGTATGTAGATGGTTCATGCATGAGAACAAGTATAGGAGAGTTAGTGGCCGCCTATGCAGTCACAACAGACACTGAAATTATTGAAACAAATTGTATCGATACCTTGTCAGCTCAAGCAGCAGAGCTCATCGCTCTGACACGAGCCTGTATTCAGGCCAAAAATAAGAAAGTCAACATATACACAGATTCACGTTATGCATTCGGAGTCGTCCATGACTTCGGCGTGCTTTGGCGAGAGAGAGGTTATTTAACTTCTCACGGTGCCCACATCCAGCACGGTCCCCTTATTCAAGCTCTGTTAGATGCAATACATCTGCCTACTGCAATATCGATTATGAAGTGTAAAGCCCATACAAAAGTGACTGACATTATTTCTCAGGGTAACGACCTAGCTGACAAAACAGCTAAACAGACTGCTCAGAATCAGACTCATACAACTGACACGACAAAGACAATAGTTCCGACACCAACACACTGCATGACAATTAAGGATCCCGCCCTTGATGTAATTGACATACAGACACATGCCACACCAGAAGAAATAAAGAGATGGACTGAATTAGGAGGGATCCAAACGGATCAAGGATGGATGACGAAGGGAAAATCTATATGGTTTCTCCCCGACTCAATGGTTCAAGTCATTATTAACACAATACATAGTCCAGCACACCTAGGAGAGAAAGCTATGCTAGACAGTATTCAACACATTTGGTTCAATAAACACTTGCGAGCAGCAGCCAAACAGAAAGTACGTACCTGCATGATTTGTTGTCAGTTCAATCCAGGAAAAGGCGTACCTGTAGAACAGGGTGGATTTCAACCCCCCGATCACCCTTTTGAAGTCCTCCAGATGGATTATATCCAGATGGAACGATGTCGAGGATTCAAATATGTCCTCGTAGTTGTATGCGCTCTTTCCCGGTGGACAGAGGCATATCCCGTCTCAGATTACACTGCCCCGACTACTGCCAAACAGTTAGTTCGAGAATTCTTCCCACGGTATGGTTTGCCCCGTGTCGTGTACTCAGATAATGGCCAACCGTTCTCATCCGAGCTAATGAAACATGTTTCACTTTTGTTAGGCTATCAATGGAAATTCCACTGTGTCCGACATCCCGAGGCAGCAGGTCTCGTGGAGCGGCATAATCAAACTTTGAAAATTAGACTGTCCAAAGTATGTAGAGAAAAAGGTGTCGACTGGATAGTAGCTTTACCAGTTGCGCTCTTTTACATGAGAATGGTAGCACACTCTCGAACAGGGCTATCCCCGTATGAAGTGATCTTTGGTAGACCACCAAATATGTGGGGGACGCCTATACCCCGTAAAATAACTGATGTTGATTGTAATATGCTGACAGATTACCTGGCTTCCTTGATGTCTGCACTACAATCTTGTCGTTCACAGGTAGCTGCAGCTTTTCCCGATAACACTGAGGTGAAGCCCCATGACGTGGTTCCGGGAGATCTTGTACTTATAAGGAACTTCGACAGAAGGAACCCGCTGGAGCCTCGCTGGCAGTCGCCTAAACTCGTCTTATTGACCACAAGGACAGCTGTGAAGATTGAGGGACGTAAAGGGTGGTTGCACTCGAGCCATATCAAAAAATTTCATGGACTATCATCCGACTTGAATTATCAGCCCTGCATTCCCTCACAGACTGACTCAAAACTCCCCCTGGTTGACAAGACAGAAAAGGAAAACTATAAACTGAAACTAAGGTCTAGCAAGTCAGACAATTTGATTGTTTAAGTCCTCTCCAAGGTGAATCGGTTGAATTTGTCTCTGACATGTATCCTCTAGACCGAAATAGAGAGAGAAATAGACAGAAACAGCTCAAGAAACATGCGTACTGTAAATCACTTCGTAGTCACTGCATAGTGACATTGTTAATTATGTTTTTTCTAAGTCTTCTGATTATCATTGCCAGTATATTATTACACATGTATTACCCTATTTCCAAGCGTGCTTTCAATGCTACTGCCCAACATTCTTTTAGCGAATTACCCCCGCATGAGTTGTCCTATAGATTTGCGCTGCGCAACAATACATTCATTAGTATGTTACATCATTCTCATCAGACCAGCAATGCTACAAATTGTTGGATATGTGGCCGACTCCCTCCCTATCAGAAATACAAGGGAGTTCTGCCTCTCTTTCCGTATCCATTCACACACAATGGCTCCTGTGGAGCATGGTTTAGTTTGATTAATTCCCTAGATTCAAATTCAGTAGTTTATCAAGACAACTGGGTTTGGGGAAACCTGAACCTAGTTTTACTTAAAGTCTGCTACCCTAACAAGGAGGGACTTCCCAAAAGAACAGGAACTGATCTAGAAAATGAAGTATATGGATTAGGTAACTTTACACTTAATCTCATGATCCTGAATGTTGAATCCGAAGCTACACCAATCTTGCCCGCTATGTCAGTATTTCCAGTTAGAGGCGAATTATGTGTAAGAAAGAATGGTTCAATACACATGGGCCATAGTAAATGTACCACTGTAATAGAATTCAGTGATAAAGGCAAATCTACATTTAGAGCTTCTCGTCACTCCTACTTCATCTGTGGTCACACCGCATACATACGCCTACCCCTAGATTGGGATGGTACCTGTTACATTGCATGCCTTCTGCCACCTGTTTTCCTAGCCCCGCCCGCTTACCATAGGAACACCCATTTAGTACACAATAGACAACAGAGAGATCTCCCGATTGTCGACTACACCGAAACAGCATGGGAGCAATACACAGATTTCAATAAAGGTTTCTTTCCCTACATAGGTACAGTCACTAATAGTAAGCTGATACGTAGATTAACTAGAACCCTTGAAGCAGTAGTGAATGAAACTACTTCCGCATTAGGCAACTTAACAGAGGAGCAGTCTGCGATGCGGATTGTTGTTCTCCAAAATCGTCTTGTCCTTGACGTCATCCTGGCCGATAGGGGCGGAGCTTGTAGGGTCATCGGATCAAGTTGCTGTGTTTTCATACCAGAAAACGTGCCGTCAGTATATAAAGCCATAACTCGACTTCATAAGATCGTAAGCCAGATACACCAGAATCCAGGCACCTGGACTTGGTCCGGTTGGTTCTGGAGCGTGTTGTCAGCCTGGGGATGGAGGATCCTATCCTTCCTAGGTATTGGCTTTCTCATTCTATTCAGTTGCTGCTTGTGTCTACAATGTGGGCCAGCGATTTGTGGTCTGTGTGCCACATCGTGTATCCCGCCTTCGAATTTTCATTCAAGATCCCGGAAGAAGAAAGAAGAACAAATGATGCTATATGAACAAATTGATGGATTGATGAAGATGGATATTTCATAAGGGTCCGTAGGGGACAAGGAGGGAATGAGGAAATATGAATTTTTATGGTCAATTGTGTCCCCTATCTTAGACCCCAACGGCTCCATGTACATGCTACAAGTACATGTATGTTCCCTCCAGTTCCAGCTATGAAGACGCAAATACATGTGCGTCCAACGTCAACATGTCCTCTTTCAGATCCGCCATGAATGGGTCGAATATTCCATTCCTAAATATGATTGGCCACCGACTTTATATGGTTCACTTTTCACGTTTTACAGTTCAGGCGAGCAGGCCCTGAATTCTGCCATCAAGCCTTTTCCTGCTTCTGCCTCTGAAATGCCCCAGCTTGGACCTGCATCCGTATCCATGAACTTTGTCCTACTCCCTGCGCGGCCAACGGTGCCTGACGCGGCCTGTTGCCTGCCAAAAACTGTATTCAGCCTTCAAGTTATCTGCTCCGCTCCTCATCCAATGCATTCCTGTCTAGTAGTTTTAGGTAAACATCCTTCCAGCTACCGAGCAAAGGGCCCGGCCTCGCTGTCTTTTTGCAAGTAATTCATGGCCCCTGTTACCATGGAAGATTCTTGCCCCCTCGCATCTCATGTAGACACATAGACGCTTGTACATGCACTAACAGTCAGTATAGAATAGATTCCGCCCGAGAGACCTTTCCTTTTGGATAAAACAGTTCCTTAAACAAAGATATTAGATACGATTTGGGATTAGGTTGACCTGACCCCCAGACTTCTGTCTCCACATGTAGAGCTAAAATGTCAATTCCCCTTCACCCTTTAGTTGCACGTCAATCACACGTCATGCGGCTGCGCGCGCATCTCTGCCAAATATTTCTGCTGACACTGCAGGATTCTCTTATGGATCCACCCACCTGTGACATCATTTTAAATGACGTTTCTAGTGTACGCCTGTTATTACGCCCATTTTCATTACGTATGTGTATTCTTATCTGTATTATCAGCTGTTACGCCTCCTGCATCTGTCTTAATGCAATGCTTTTCATATATATATTGTTACTTGTCAATAATGTATTGCCTATCCCTTCCTGAACCTTCGTGGTGATGGAATAAGATTGCCTGGTTCGAACCATGATTCCTTTGTAAGGAATAAAGCCCTTTTCAGAACCTCTAATACCACGGATTCTGCCTCTTATTTTGACTGAGTTATTCTTACTAGACTTTTCCGCATAAAAAATAGTACAGGTAATTTAAATGTTTACCACACATGTAAGAGCGTATTACTGGAAGTAGGTTTCCTGTATAGTTTGGTTTCAACTTTTCCATTTCCTATATACACTGTTAGACCTTGGAAGTTAACACTAGTTCGACTTATCTCACTGGTGAAACTCAGATTTAGCTGGTTATCCTGTAGTGCATTGATGAATGATTTAGCCTCGTGCTTGCGTACTAAACGCAACTGTAGCAATGAAGAAGAGACGGAAAGAGAAACTAAAGTTTTAAGACAAAGATTTAAAGAAAGGGGTTACCCAAATGATTGGGTGGAGGATGCTATGCATAGAGCTAATGAAAGAAAGAGGGAAGAAATTTTGTTTAGCAAGAAAGAAGCAAAGAAAAATAAGAAGCAAGTGGAAGCTAAAAATGAATGTAGATTTATAACATCCTATAGTACCCAGCATGATAAATTGAGAAATATTTGTAACAAACACTGGCATTTGATAACAAATGACCCAATCTTAGGTAAAACGATTTCCCGGAGGCCTCAAATCACATTCCGTAGAGCGAGGTCCTTTAAAAAAACGTCCTGAAGAAGCCCTAGCTGAAAACTACCTGGCTTCCAAGGCGCCAAGGGTTTGTAAAGTGCACTAAGTGCAAGGCATGTTTACATGAGGTGAACACAGAGAGATACAAACCAGGTTTAAGTAAAGGCATGAGGAGAATAAGAGGAAAATACTCTTGGAAAATGGACTATGCTGTCTACGTGCTTCAGTGCCCTTGTGGTCTGAGGTACGTGGGCAGCACAATCCTAGTGGTACATAAGCGAATCTTCCAGCACCTTAGGGTTGTAAAAAATGGTGACCGAACTTATCCGATCGCCAGACATTTTGAGAGATTTCACAATAAGGATGTGAGAGGATTGACTTATTTTGTGATAGATGCCATTGAGAAAAACCCAAGGGGCGGGAATCGTGAAAGGAAACTAAGGAAATTGGAGTCACGATATATAGTGGAATTAAATTCCAAACAACCGGACGGTCTAAATATGGAAGAGGATCTGTATACTCATCTAGTTTGAATATTTAGATATAATTTTGTTTTTAATGGTGAACAATTAAGGCAGTTTAGACTTGTGAGATGAAATTGAATTGTATATGACAACTGTGGAATGCCCTCTTGGGCAATATAAGGAGAGAATGGTATGCTTCATTTAAACAAAGTCCCACTTGGGCTTAATAGTAATTATAATTTCTAAATTGAATTTAGAAATTCAAATACATTTTAATTCTAAAATGTGCAATAATTGAATAAGTATATTTTATACGGTATTCAATTTCACATGTTTTATACAGATCCATGTGAGTTGGAATGAAAGCGATCTTTCGGTACTTTGTACAACAGTTCAAAGTCATATGCACTTGAAATGTAGTTTTAGCAAAATCACGTGTGTAAAAATATAAAAATGGCCGCTCGCTAGAGTTCTCGATGTCAGTGAACAAGAGTGCGTTGCACTCGAAACGCGTTTGACTAGTGGCTGCGTAAAGAACCAAAAAAAACACACAAGGCTCTGTTTCTCTGCTACCAAACGGGAGGATTTTGAAAGAATATAAAAATATATATGTATATATATATATATATATATTCACTTAAAAAACCATAGGTTTCACACATGTTATAGTTAGCTGGACATTTCACTCGTGAAAAACCATTGAAATTCCCCCGTTATAGTTAGTGCAGGCAACTATAACTCACGCGACCGCAATCCTCTGCTGATGACGTCAGATATTACATCACTGTATTTAGACACTTATTTACCCATGTCCTCTTCCATTAATTTTTAGCTATACATATATTACAAATATTTTTTTTTCAGAAAGACACAAAAGTCATCAGTGATGTAATATCTGACGTCATCACCAGAGGATTGCGGTCGCGTGAGTTATAGTTGCCTGCACTAACTATAACGGGGGAATTTCAATGGTTTTTCACGAGTGAAATGTCCAGCTAACTATAACATGTGTGAAACCTATGGTTTTTTAAGTGAATTTGCAAGGTTTTTTAAATGCTAATTCCTAACTATAACGTGTGTGAAACCTATGGTTTTTTCAGTGAATTTGTGCGTTTTTTTAAATGCTAAGTTATGTATTTTTTTTTTTAAGGTTTTTCACCGTGCGCGTACCGTGCGCGCGCTGTGGGCGCACGGTGCGCTTCGTGCGACCGCCAGTAGATAATATATATATATATATTACCTACTGGCGGTCGCCAGTAGGTAGTTATAGTTAGGACCACGTTTCCATAGGAAAACCTCAACATTCTATTTTGAATAACTTTGGCGCCGGTCGACGAATCCTCGCGAATTTCTCAAAATAGGTGGGGCGCTACGCTCCGCTCCTACCCTGAAAGTCTCGGGGGGATCCGTCAAGCGGGGGCTGAGATAAAAGGGGGGTCCCAAAACGCGTTTTTCCCATGCATTTTTCCATAGGACCTTTAGAACGAGCTACAGCCCGAACGGCTGAACAGAATTACTCAAAATTTGGCAGAGAGGTAGTCCCTAGGTCAAGGAAGTGCCTTTTGTAGGTTTGGTGTAAATCTGTTCAGTAGATTCTGAGAAAATAGCCTTTAAATCAATATATATAGCTGAGCCCGCTTACGGTACGCTTACCGTACGCTTACGGTAAGCGTACGGTGGCGTGCGCGAGCGCGATTCTGATTGGCTCTTAGATCTTAGTAAACATTCGAATCGGCCGAAACCAGGAAGCGGCGGCCGCCATTTTCTGTGTTTCACTCTGAAAAAAAAAGAGTGAAAACAAGAAAAGGGGGCAATGAGGAGAGTTACAGACCCCCTTACATTTGTGAGGGGGTCAAAGAAGGACTGTAAAGTACAAAACAAACATTTATTGATTTTTAAAAAAAATCACGGGGTACGCGTACGGTAAGCTTACGGTAAGCGTACGGAAGAAACATGGCGTGCGCGAAGGAGATTCTGATTGGCCCATAGATCTTAGTAAACATTCGAATCGGCCGAAACCAGGAAGCGGCGGCCGCCATTTTGTGTGTTTCACTCAGAAAAAAAACAGAGAAAACAAGGAAAGGGGGCAATGAGGAGAGTTACAGACCCCCTAACATTTGTAAGGGGGTCAAAGAAGGACAGAAAAGTACAAAAAAAACATTTATTGATTTTAAAAAAAATCACGGGGTACGCGTACCGTAAGCTGACGGTAAGCGTACGGTAAAAAAAATAAAAATAAATAAATGAAAAGCAGATTTAAGAGTTTGCTCATCATATGTCCTCCATGTGCGCACGGTGCGCGAAGCGCATCGTGCGTTCATGGCCCATCTAGCGTAATGTGGGCACGCGGTGCGCGAAGCGCACCGCGTGCTCACTGTGCGCGCACGGTGCGCGAAGCGCACCGTGCGCGCATGGAACGAACTGCGTCCACAAATGGCGTAAAGTAACTTAGCATTTAAAAAACCGTACAAATTCACTGAAAAAACCATAGGTTTCACACATGTTATAGTTAGCTGGACATTTTACTGATAAAAAACCAATGAAATTCCCCCGTTATAGTTACTGTAGGCAACTATAACTCACGCGACCGTAATCCTCTGCTGATGACATATGTGTCTTTATGAAAAAAAAATATTTGTAATATATGTATAGCTAAAATTTAATGGAAGAAGACATGGGCAAATAAGTGTCTAAATACAGTATTAGCATCAGCAGAGGATTGCGGTCGCGTGAGTTATAGTTGCCTACAGTAACTATAACGGGGGAATTTCATTGGTTTTTTATCAGTAAAATGTCCAGCTAACTATAACATGTGTGAAACCTATGGTTTTTTCAGTGAATATATATATATATATATTCACTGAAAAAACCATAGGTTTCAGGCACGTTATAGCTAGGAATTAGCATTTAAAAAAACTTAGAAATTCACTGAAAAAACCATAGGTTTCAGGGGCAATATAGTTAGCTGGACTTTTCACTCGTACAAAACCATAGAAATTCCCCCGTTATAGTTAGTTCAGCTAACTATAACTCGCGCGCCCGCAATGCACTGCTGATGACGTCACATATTACATCACTCATGACATGGTCAGTGACATCACTCATGACATCACTCATGACATCTCAAATGACATCACTGATGACATCATCCAGTGAATGTGTGTTTTTCTGAAAATTATATATGTTTTATATATGTATATCTCAAGGTCGATGGAAGAATAAATGGGTATATAAATGTCTAAATGGATGATTTGTTTTTGAAAAATTGATTGTACTACTG
This sequence comes from Triturus cristatus, assembly GCF_964204655.1. Lineage (NCBI taxonomy): Eukaryota > Metazoa > Chordata > Amphibia > Caudata > Salamandridae > Triturus > Triturus cristatus. The sequence continues at coordinate 26,701,964 of NC_140582.1, forward strand.
ACTGATTAAGTGTATCTTAGTGAGTAATGTTTAAATATGTAAATATCTGTGTCAGTCTCTCACTTTGTGTATAAGTGGCTGCATGGGTTGGTGAGTAGCTACATGAGTGTCTATATAGGTTATTAGTTGATTTTTTGAGTATCAGTATGAGTGTCTGATATCTGTATGGTTCGGTGGGGGGTATTACGTAGTGCATAGGTGCATGAATGAGTGACTCACTGTTTGTATGTGTTGAAGACAGCATGTGTGCAGGACTGTATGGGTGGATGAGTGTGTGCATGGGTGTGTTAGTGAGTGAATGACTGTCTCAATTGTGTCTCTATGAGTAACTACATATGTTTTAAACTAGTATATGTGACTATTGGTGTATATAAGTGAGTATATGTGAGAGTGAGAGATTGAAAGAGTTCCTGTATGAATAAGTATGTGTTTCTATAAGTGATTGTTTAAAAGACTAAGTATGTGTAAGTTTCTGTAAAAGTAAGTGTGGTGGTGTGTGTATAACTGAATCTGCAGGTAAAAGGATGTTTGATTCTTTATTAGCATGATTGACTACGTGTGTGAGTAACTTTATGGATGAGTGACGTTGTGTAACAGAATGTATAGGTGTATGAATACATATGATGAGTGAGTGCATGTATGAGTGACTGTATAGGACTGTTGGTGAATGAGTGGATGTGTATGTGGATCTTACAATTACTGAATAGGTTGTTGTAACTGGTATTGGTATGTCCATTGTTTTGAACATTTTAATTTCTATTTTTGAATGTGTGTATGAAAGGTTATATTAGGGGGAGAGGGGGTCTGCCACTCTATCACAAGGATGATGTCATCAGTGATGTCATGAGTGATGTCACTGACCATTTCATGAGTGATGTAATATGTGACGTCATCAGCAGTGCATTGCGGGCGCGCGAGTTATAGTTAGCTGAACTAACTATAACGGGGGAATGTCTATGGTTTTGTACGAGTGAAAAGTCCAGCTAACTATATCGCCCCTGAAACCTATGGTTTTTTCAGTGAATTTCTAAGGTTTTTTAAATGCTAATTCCTAGCTATAACGTGCCTATAACGCCACAGAGCTGCGTTGCATGGAGGTGTAAAAAGTGGCGTGGCCTCAGAACACCTGTCTGCAACGCAGCTCCCTGGCGCATACTGGAGATACCTGTTGGGCTAGTTGGCCCTCAGGGACCCTCAGTATTGAAGGGGAATTAATTCCTCAACTTACAACTGGCCAGGGGGCGCGTTTGCAGAGTGCTGCAAGGAGGGCTGTGTGGCCCCCTTTCTTTTTCTAATTTATTAGCCCTGGGGACCCCATCCCCCAGGGCCTGCACCCTAATTTTTTTTGTTGAAAAAAATTAATTTGGCCCTCCCAAGGCCTTAATCAACCAACCCCCAGCTTATGGCCTTTTTTTAAATTTTTTTTTTTTTATTCTTTAGGAGGGGGGCTGTGTTGCTGGACAAACCGTATGTACCTATCACCACGACGATTTGCGTGATATTCATTAAAAGGTGACTATGCATGCAATGAATCCACGTAGAATGTATTCACACCACTAGTGAAGCTCTGACATGTCTGACACCCTACCGTGCCTAGTCCCGGTGCCCCCGCTGGTGGGTACTCTCCAAGTAGACACCCTTGTAGTTTATTTATACAAAAATGGGTAGCTAATGACGGGCACATTTAATACACATGCACACCAAGCCATTCAAAGGGGATTCGACAAAAATTCGACCAAACTATGCAAGAAACCCCTCACGGTTAATAAAACACACATCCACTGCCGGATGTGTAGTACTTTTTATTCTACTCTCTGGAAAGGAGACAAACCTCACTTGAGAGTCACAGCGTGCTCCTGGCTGAGCCCAATGCTGTGTTACACCCACCATTGCCTGCCGAGTGCCACACACCTCTGTGTTGTATTTCACCATCTAGTGCTTATGCTATGACACTCTCTAGCCCATGTGCACTGTAACACCACCCCGTGAATATGTCATGCCACACTTGCCTTCGCACGGGTTATATTGCCCCATCTAACGTGCCTTCCTCGATGCCTATGTTATAAAGCACAGCGCTATGCCATACTTATTACAATCTGGGATCCATATCTTAATCACAGTGCATATGCAATGTTACACTACCCAGCACATATTTTATATTACAATTTTAGAGACTACTTAAGTTACACAACACTGCCCTGTGCATATTACACTCCAAGGCGCATATCACATAGCAAGCGCTAGTGCCTGTGCTATCTCGCGCTCTCCAATGAATCTGTCACTGCGCACAATGTATTGCATATTATATTTCACGCCCGGTTCATCTTATATCACACTTTTTGGTGCATAGTTTATACCATATACTATATCTAGTTTTCATTTTCAATCGTGCTCTCAGGACTATGTTCTAAATAACACTGCGTCCACCTACCCTTTTCACGGGCATTACATTTTGCGATGGGGGTGGAAGGTCAGGGGATGTTTCTGCCAAGTGAGCCCGGAGTCACAGTCCCAAACATCCTCTTCTTCCTGAATAAAAGTGAGATTATGCTGCATACTTGTTCATATTTTAAGTAGTTCGCACAGACACACATTTTAAAAACAATAACGTTCCTAATACCCACCTTCTATGAACAGTTAGCTTGCTGCCCCATCCACCTCCTCCCTATCCTCTGTTGTCTGAATCCATGGACTAGCCTCCTCCCTCGTGCCATGCATGGTCCGATGTGCTGCCACTGCCCTCCATTTAGCATGACGCACCAGTCCACTCCTCCTGCCCTCCATTGCCCAATTCTATGGGCAATCATTGACCTCCTGCTTAGCCTCTGTGCTTAGCTTACTGCCCCTATTCTCCTTCCCCCTTCCCTCCGATGTCTTTGTGCATGCCCCTGCTCCATCCTTTTTGACCACCATGTTCCATGGACCTGCCACTCCTATCTACTCTGAGTGTTCTGTTGAGCTGCCACTCCCCTTCCACCTGCCTAGCATTGTCAGATGACTGTAACCTGTCCCTGCCACCTCCACCCTGCCTGTCCACATGCCATGCCCCTATCCCCTTCCTCCTGTCCTTCATGGTCCATTTTACTGCCACACTCCTCTGCCCTCCCTGGTCTGTTGTGCTGCAACTGCTCCTCCTGCCTGCCCCGCGCGGTCTGTTGTGAGGCCCCTTCCCCTGAACTCTCTTGTCTTTGCCCAGGTCCTGACCCTCCCTTCTATCCTCCATGGTCCTTTGTGCATGCCCCTGCACCCTCCTTCTTGCCCATCAGAGCCATTGTGCTGCCACTAACCCTCCCACTTGCCATGCATGGTCTTCTGTGCTGCCATGGCCCCTCCCACCTTCCCTGTGTGGTCAGCTAGCTGCTCCTGACCCCCTCCCACCTTCCCTCCATGGTCTGTGTGTATGCCATCAGTCTCACTGTTGCTCTCCATGGTGTGTCTTGTTTCTAGTGCCTATCCTGCCTGACCTCCATGGTCATCTTGCTGCTCCTGCCCTGCCCCCTTGCCCCCAGCCCTCTGTTTCCATGTGCAGACCCCTATTCCCTCTTTACTGGCTTGTCGGTTCCATTGTAATGCCCCTGATCCGTCCCTCCTGCCCTTTATGGTCTGTTATGCTGCAGCTTTCTCTCCTGTCTGTCCATTACGGTCAGCTAGCTACCATTGCCTCTTTCCCCTCTGTTGTCTGTTGTCCATGTGTATGGTCCTGTCCCCTCCCTATTGCTTTCTATGGATTGTTGTGCTGCACTCCCGTCCCCCATGCCCTGTGTGGTGTATTGTGCTGCTGCAAACCCTGATGCCTGCCCTGTAGGGTCAGTTTGGTGCACCTCTCAATGTCCCTCCTGTCCTCTGTTATCCGAGTCCATGTCCCTACCCCAATTCCTCCTGCCTACCATGATCCAATGTACCATACTTGCGAACATTTTGAACTTGGTAAGAGGGAGATTTTGAAATAAAACTGGGGTATTGATTTTCCCCTTTGAGTTACATTGAAAAAGAGAAGATTGTAGACAGGAACCATATCAAGTAAAGCCCATTTGAGCTTAAAAACATTGGACGTTTCCTGGCTGAAACGGGTCTGTTGGCATGTATGGTTGTATGACCACTGCCTCTTCCTTCTGCCCACAATGGTCTATTACATCACCACAGCCTCTCTTGCCAGTCCTGTATTGTTGGTTTGTAGCCCCTGCCCCCCTTTCCACTGCCCTCCATAGTCTGTTGTGCTGCCACTGCCCTTCCTGCCTGCCTAGTGTGGTCAAATTGTTGCCTCTGCACTCTCCTACCTGTCTTCAATTTTCAGAGTCCGTGCCCCTGGCCTCTGCCTCTCAACAGTATCCCAATGAACAACTAGATTGCTAACATTCTACATTTATTACAAAAGTGTGGAACGCCTGACGTCATCTTGATGTAATTAAAACTGTAATGCCTAGAGCATTTCCTTTAGAAATTACATATATGAGATGGTCTTATTTGCATCAAAATTATGGTTAGTGCTATAAAAAACTAAAATGAGGACATATTTTCTGAGTTTTCAAATAGCGACAAAGAACTTTTAAATTATTTGTAATCTTAGTTTTTTTATCCAGTTGACCACTTGATTAAATGTTGCATCCAAGGGGAGAGGGTGTGGTGTTACTTCCAGAGCTGCAGACTTTGCAACTGGGGAACCAGGTTGGAGTTTCTGCTTCAGCACAACATTCTGTGATTCTGGTCAAATCACTTAATCTCCCCATGTCTACAACCAAAATGAATTTGATCTTGTGTGATGTAACCAATGCTCATGTAAAGCACTCCAATACCTGACAAGTCTGCACTATATAAAACTGCAAATACACTAAAAATAAGTGTTTTGCACACTTCTGTCATTGGGCTACATTTGGGCTACATTTGGGTGATATTTGGGCTACATTTGGGCTCTTTTGTCTCTGGTGGCCATTTTAGGAGATTTATTTGTTATGAAGTTTCCTAATTTCCTCATTTACTGCAGTCTCCTCAGTAGGAAATGCTTTCAGTTTTTTACTTTGATTCCATCAAGAAGGTATTCAGATATGTCACACATTTGCCATAAATTCTGAATGTTAGCACTCTAGTTGCTCATTAGATCACTGTAGTAAAGCTACTGCTCACCACAGAAGTCTGCTTCTAGTATTAGAAGTGCATGTTTCAGTCTGCATATCAGAATTTTTTAATGAAATAGGAGAGAATGTGAGAAGTCACTCAAAATATGCCCTAATTTTTCTTTCTTCAGCACTAATCATAATTTCTACGGCAAAATGAACCCCCTCATTGTGTTCCTTTTTAAATTAAATGTTTTAAGTGTTACCAGTTTATTCCAATCAAGATGGCTTCAGGTATGCCATACTTTTGTCAGAAGTAAGACAGTAAGCGCTCTAGTTGATCTTAAGAACACTCTGGGACGTTCTGTCATTGGGCTACATCTGGGTGATATTTGGGCTACATTTGGGCTACATTTGGGCTCTTTTGTCTCTGGTGGCCATCTTGGGAGATTTATTTGTTATGAAGTTTCCTAATTTCCTCATTTACTGCAGTCTCCTCGGTAGGAAATACTTTCAGTTTTTTACTTTGATTCCATCAAGAAGGCATTCAGATGTGTCACACATTTTCCATAAATTCTGAATGTTAGCACTCTAGTTGCTCATTAGATCACTGTAGTAAAGCTACTTCTCACCAGGCAAATCTGCTGCTGGTATTGAAAGTGCATGTTTCAGTCAGCATGTCGGAATTTTTTTATGAAATAAAAGAGTATTTCAGAAGTCAAAATGTGTTTTTCTTTCTGCAGCACTAATCATACTTTATATGGCAAAATGAACCCCCTCATTTTGTTCCTTTGTAAATTAAATGTTTTAAGTGTTACCACTTTATTCCAATCAAGATGGCTTCAGGTGTGCCATACTTTTGTCATAAGTAAGACTGTTAGCGCTCTAGTTGTTCTTTAGAACACTCTGGGAAGCTGCAGTAGAACACAAAGGAATCAACTGACAGTCTCTGCCCTTGTTGGATGTACATGTTTTACTGAGAATGTCAGACTTCATTCTCACATGACTGAGAAAGATAATGTGAATTTACAGAAAATATGCTCTCAGTTTAGCTTATAGATCACCTTCCAAACCTCTGTGGGAAAAGCATGAGAAAATAGTTTTCTCTAAAACATGGTTCATGATATCACAGCAGAAGGCTTTTTCACATGGTAAAATCACCTTAGAACACACCGCAATTCCTTAAATGAGTATGGTACCATCAACAAATGATTTATAATGTAACTAAAGTCTTAAAACCTTCTATTAACTGCAATGCTTTTTAATGAGGTGCTATCATGTATATTGGTCCCAAGATGGCTGCCAACACTTCTTGGATGAAGTGCTGACAGCCAATCAGATCTCAGGAAGAGATGTGTGGTTAGGCTCCGCCCAGATATATATATGATTTTACTTTTGATTTTCTCAGGAACTACTGAACAGATTGACTCCATATATGCAAAAGGCACATCCCTGAGCTGAGGACTACCTCTTTGCCAAATTTCAAGTAATTCTGTTCAGTCGTTCGGGCTGTACCTTGGACTAAAAGTCCCTATGGAAAATTGCATGGGGAATCCCCCCGAGACTTTCAGGGTAGGAGCGGAGCGGAGCGCCCCACCTATTTTGAAAATTTCGCGAGGATTCGTCACCCGGCGCCAAAGTTATTCCAAATAGAATGTTGCAGATTTCCTATGGAAACACGGTCCTAACTATAACTATCTACTGGCGACCGCCAGTAGATAATATATATATATATATATATATATATATTCACTGAAAAAAAACATAGGTTTCAGGCCTGATATAGTTGGAATTAGCATTTAAAAAACCTTAGAAATTCACTAAAAAACAATAGGTTTTAGGGGTGTTATAGTTAGCTGGACATTTCACTCGAACAAAATCATTGAAATTGCTCGCGCGCCCGCAATCCACTGCTGATGATGTCACATATTACATCACTCATGACATGGACATTGTCAGGGGGCGCGTTTGCAGAGTGGTGTAAGGAGGGGGCGTGGCCTCTGGCCCGATCTTGGTCTTTTTTTTTTTTCTACTTCTTTTTCTAATTTATTGACCCTGGGGACCCCATACCCCAGGGCCTGCCCCCAATTTCTTTTTTTTTAAATAAAAAAAACAAAAATCGCGAAGGGGGCCGCATGGCCCCCCTCCCGAGGCCACATTTTGCCCGGGGGACCCCATCCCCCAGGGCAAGGCCCTTTTTTAAATTTTATTTTTATTTTGGAGGGGGGTTGCCTTGCCCCCCTCCCGGGCCACTACTGGCCCCGGGGACCCCATCCACCGGGGCCTGGCCATCTCGTTGGGGACCGTGGGGGGGTCCCAATCCCCCCACGGTCCCGCCGGCTTCCCGCTTCCTGCGGGAGCCGGCATTACTTTTCCACATGGGGAGTAGCTAACATGCTGCTACCCATGTGGAAAAGCAATCGCCTTTGCTTCATTGAAGCGAGAGCAGGTTTTCCTGCTCTAGCTTCAATGAAGCAAAGCAGTTTGCAATGGCAGGGTGGGAGCCGCGAGGCTCCCGCCCTGCCATTGCAAACAGCAGTGTCCCGGGGGTGGGCACCCTGGGACACTGCAGGAGCCGGCCCTGGGGGGTGGCGGTCCCCAGGATCATCATTGGCTCCAGGAGGGGGCACGCGGCCGCCCTCCCACCTTTGCCAAAGCCCCAGAGGGTGGTGGTCCCCGGGGCTTGGGGGTCCGAAACGGACCCCCTATTTTAATTAATCAGTGCCCCGGGGAGGTGGCAGTCCCCGGGGCGTTTGGGGGGGCTCAAGCCCCCCACACAGGTTTTTTTTGTTTTTAAAAAAATGAGCCCCCCGCAGACATTAACATAAAGGTGGTGGTGGTCTCCAGGGCTTGGGGGGCCTTTGAGCCCCCCAACTCATATATATTAAAGCCCCGGGGTGTGGCGGTCCCCGGGGCTGGGGGGGCTGAGAGCCCCCCCCATAATTCAGATTAGCCCAGGGGGCTAAATAAAAACGAAGCGCGGGAGCCCGCGCTTCGTTTTTATTGAAAATGGGTGGGGCGGCTCTCAGCCCCCCCAGCTCCCGGGACCGCCACCCCCAGGGCTTGAAATATTTTGGTGTGGGGGGGCTCTCAGACCCCCCCAGCCCCGGGGACTGCCACCCCCCGGGGCAACTTGTAAATGTGGGAGGGGGGCCACGCAGCCCCCCTCCTGGAGCCTTGTATAGGCCCTGGGGACCGCCACCCCCCAGGGCCGGCTCCTGCAGTGTCCCGGGGTGCCGACCCCCGGGACACTGTAGTTTGCAATGACAGGGCGGGAGCTGCGAGGCTCATTGCAAACTGCTTTGCTTCATTGAAGCGAGAGCAGGAAAACCTGCTCTCGCTTCAATGAAGCAAAGCTGATTGCTTTTCCCCATGTGAAAAAGCAATGCCGGCTCCCGCAGGACGCGGGGAGCCGGCTGGAACCATGGAGGATTGGGGATCCCCCAACGAGAGGCCAGGCCCTGGGGGATGGGGTCCCCGGGGCCATAAGTGCTTGGGAGGGGGTCACGCGGCCCCCTCCACCATTCATTTTTTTTTTTAAATCAATGGCCGGCCCCGGGGGATGGGGACCCCGGGGCCTTAAAGTGGCCAGAGGAGAGGGGCTACACAGCCCCCCTCCATAAAAATATTTTAAAATAATTTTTTTTAAAAGGGCCATGCCCCGGGGGATGGGGTCCCCGGGGCAAATTATGGCCTCGGAAGGGGGGCCACATGGCCCCCTTCCCCATTTAAAAAAAATAAAAAATAAATTGGGGGCAGGCCCTGGGGGATGGGGTCCCCAGGGCCAATAAATTAGAAAAAGAAGGGGGGCTACACAGCCCCCCTTCTAAAAAAAACAACAAAAAAACGACGGGATCAGGCCGGAGGCCCCGCCCCCTTCTTACACCACTCTGCAAACGCGCCCCCCGGTGCGTTTGCAGAGGGGGAACTAATTCCCCTTGAATACTGGGGGTCCCTGGGGGCCAACTAGGCCACCAGGAACCTCCAGTATGCGCCAGGGGGCTGCGTTGCAGAGAGGTGTAATGAGGCCAAGCCCCTTTTTACACCTCTCTGCAACGCAGCTCCGTGGCGCTTACTGGAGGTACCTGGTGGCCTAGTTGGCCGCCAGGGGACCTCAGGATTCAAGGGGTCTTAATCCCCCAACTTAAAACGCGCCATGGGGCACGTTTCCACAGTGGTGAAGGTAGGGGGCGGGGCCTGAAGTGATATCTGTGCAAACACGCCCTGTGGCGCGTTTTAAGTTGGGGAATTCATTCCTCTTCAATCCAGAGGTCCCCTAGGGGCCAACTAGCCCACCAGGTACCTCCAGTAAGCGCCACGGAGCTGCGTTGCAGAGTGTTGTAAAAAGGGCGTGGCCTCTGAACACCTCTCTGCAACGCAGCTCCCTGGCGCATACCGGAGGTACCTGGAGGGCTAGTTGCCTCCCAGGGGACCGCAGGATTGAAAAGGAATTAATTCCTCAACTTAAAACGCGCCACCGGGCATGTCTGCACACGTCACCTCAGGCCCCGCACCCTTCCTTCACCATTGTACAAATATTCCTCTAAAATCAGCCGAACTACGAATTCCAATTTACTCACCTGTTATCAGGAGAGAACCCAGTGCTGCATCTTTTAGCCCAGCACTGACCCTGAAAAGTAATTCTAAGCGTACTTACCAGTAACTTGTATTCCCTTCCATAGGAATCCATTGTGTGGTTTTCACCAGAAAAGTTTCTAAGTGTCCATTTTTGAAACGTACAAATATTCCTCTAAAATCAGCCGAACTACGAATTCCGATTTACTCACCTGTTATCAGGAGAGAACCCAGTGTTGCATCTTTTAGACCAGCACTGACCCTGAAAAGTAATTCTAAGCGTACTTACCAGTAACTTGTATTTCCATAATTCCGATTTACTCACCTGTTATCAGGAGAGAACCCAGTGTTGCATCTTTTAGACCAGCACTGACCCTGAAAAGTAATTCTAAGCGTACTTACCAGTAACTTGTATTTCCTTCCATAGGAATCCATTGTGTGGTTTTCAGCAGAAAAGTTTCTGAGTGTCCATTTTTGAAACTTACAAATATTCCTCTAAAATCAGCCGAACTACGAATTCCGATTTACTCACCTGTTATCAGGAGAGAACCCAGGGCTGCATCTTTTAGCCTAGCACTGACCCGGAAAAGTAATTCTAAGCGTACTTACCAGTAACTTGTATTTCCTTCCATAGGAACAAAATGTGGCTGTGAGACTAATTAGGCGCGTACCTTTCCGCCAGCATGTCTCTTCACATTTAAAAGAGCTCCACTGGTTACCGGTGGCTAAAAGAATTGAGTTCAAGGCTTTGACTCTAGCATTCCGAGCTTTGCATGGTAACTGCCCCAGCTACCTGAAACAAAGGCAATGCTGCTACAAGCAGACTAGATCACTAAGATCCAATTCACAAAAGTTGCTCTGCACACCCCGCTTTAGGAAGGTTCGCCTTGGGGGGCAGATCTTTCACGGTCGGGGCTGCCAAATTGTAGAACTCCTTGCAAAGTGACCACCGCAACATTGGTGCAGAGCCTCTTTTTAGAAAAATGTTTAAGACCTGGCTCTTTAGGGCAGAGTAGGGGTTTTTGATCTTGGCTTTTGGCTCTCCATCTGCGAACTGCTGACCGCTATAGCGCCGGGACACCTCTGTTTGAGGTAGCTGTTGTGCTTTACAATTGTCTGTATTATTATTATTATTATTATTACTCCCTGCTTGTTCCACTCCTTTATCATCAACTACTGCTGGTCACACAAGAGAATGCCTGAAGACAATTACTCCAGAAATGCAGATTTCAACATTGATGGATCTCCATTGAGAGGGTTCCTTTATGTGTCATACTGATTCTTTTAGTGAAGGGTCACCATCCCCATAGGATATCTTTCTGAATATTAGGCTATGATATAATGTGAAAGATGACACCCAGAACGTCCCTGATGAACCTCCAAGTTTTGATACCCTCCATACCTTACTTCATGTTGAAAATCCATGACATCTAGTTTCCTTCTTATATCGTACAGTGGAAACTGAGGCATCTTACAATTGACGATTAATGGTAATACTGCTGCATACAAACAGGGAAGATTGCCTCTAGCAGCACACTCTGCATTATTCACTATAAGTTTCTCCACAGAGTATACTACACCCCCGCTAGACTTCACTACTACCAGCTCTGCCCAGATGACAAAGGCGCCTGATGTGGAATGGCTGGGGCAGATTTTCTTCACCTTACATGGGCATTTGAACCAATACATGCTTTCTGGGGAGAGGTTTCCACAGCGCTTGCTGGTATGATAGGTCAGGATCTGACAGTCACTCCTCTTGTGGCTCTCTTGGGGCATACGTGGGAAGTCTAAGCAAGTTTCAGGAAGGATGTGGTGCTAGCCCTCCTTTAGGCAAAGCAAAGGGCCGTCTGTTGATGGGGGCGGGGCAGAGCACCAAATCCAAGGAATGACTGTCTGACCTAATTTATTGTAATGACCAATTGTCCTTATATGCCAAACTGTTACCTTCTTGGTCTCTACCCAGAGAAATATGGGATCAGTTGCATAATGTCGGAAGCTGGCTCTCTAGAAAGACTAAAACAAAGTACATGGTGCAGAGAGGACAGTGAGTCCCTTATTGTTTACAGAGGCAAAAGTAGATAATGCTCTAATTGTGGCACTGTGTGCGATCAGTTAGGCTTAAAGGGTAGCGCTAAGCATTTGCTGTAATCACAGAGGCAATAAATGAGACACACACTCAAAAATAAATCAGAGACAAATTTATAAAAATAGTATTGATATTTATGCAATTTTTCAGACCAAAATCTTAGATCTACAGTTAGTACTTTCAAAGTTGCAATTTGTAAGAGTTTGGCAAAAGTATCTCTTTTGTGCACAATTACACACCATTGAAGTCAATTGGGAAAAGCAGAAAAATGCATATAAAATCAGGCAATGCTTTCCCGAAGTTCATCTTCTTGTCTTTCGTTGATAGCAGGATCAGGTCCAAAGTTCCAGCAGCAGAAGATCAGGAGCGTCCCGGATTCGGCCGGGAGCAGAGTGTTGAGGGTGATAGTAGCTGGTGCGCTACTACAAAGGAGGCCAACTGGAAAGACACTGAACAGGAGGACTTACAGGTAAGTCCAGTGGGTCCCCCTATAGGGTGGAGGTCACAAAGGTCTTAGGAACATGGGGAAACTGCTGAGTCATCACTTCTGGGGCTGGTCGGGCTTGGTGCAGAGCAGATAGGTCAGCCGGGCCCCAGGCATTAAGATGTCCTCGCCGTTAGAGAAAACAACTTGGAGAGGTGATTTTGGGACAGCTGGGCAAATCACCATGTGGGTCTCAGGAGTCTTGACATCCCTCGATGGGTGCTTGCTTCTGGGGTAGTTGAAGTCTGGCACGGACTCTTCGTCTTGCTGTTTGCTGAAGGGGTTGGGGTATCCTGGGTATTAGTACGATGCTGCTCCGGTCAGTCCTGGTATCTCCACGCTTGGTGGGGAGTTAGATCTGACCCTCCGGAGATGATGTGCCTCTTCTGGTTTGGGTGTTACTTTGGAGTTGCCGGGGAGCAGCAAGTTGAGAAACCGAACTGAGCGGAATCGGTGCCTGCGGTCTGCAGGGGAGTGATATGTTCCCTCCAAGGAAGGTTTTTGGTAATGTTTAAAGGCTGGAGGAGCTCTGGGGTTCTTGGAGTCTTCACAGGTTCAGCAAGAGACTACACAACCTCGATTGTTGAGTGCTTAAGGGATCAGGCAGGATTTTGCACCAATTTTCTCTGCAGCAGGACTTCAGTTCGCGGGCAGGAACTCTTGTCCATGTCTTCTTCTAGTCCATTATATTGAAAGCTCAAGGTCGAGGGATGCCACCTAAATACTAAATGTGTAGGCGGTAAAGGAGGAGACAGGTAGCACCAGTTAGCTGCCTACCTGTAGGGTAGCTACACCCTCTTAGTGACCACTTCTAGGAGAGGGGCTCACACGCCTGCCACACTTAGGAGTGTTGCTGTCTGAATGTGGACACTCCTCTTCATCTAACTTTTTTCCCACCTGTCTTCCCATCAAATGTGGAGCAGGACTGGGGGGGTTGGCATCCCTCACTATCTGGGAAAGCCTGGTTGGAGCTTGTAAAAGGTGGCATTACCTTTGAAGCTTCCCACTCTAGAAGACTCATCTGGCCTGGACGAGATGTGAAGATTCTCACCCCATGAGGTCAGAAAAATGACTTGTGGCAGTAGGCTGGCTCGACTAGTCAGAGACCACACCAGTGCTTAATAGCATTTCAGGGGACCCTCTAAAGGGTCTCCTGTGTGCATTTATTAATAACTTCAACACTTGCTTCAGTGAGGATTTATTAAGACAAGATGTTTGGTAACAAACATCTCAGGATACAGTGAAGCCATCATAGAGCTGAGAAACTCGCAGTGACAAGTATCCAATCCAGGTAATCTCTATGGCTTCCCTGTGCACTTACAATGTCCAAGAATGAGCCAAATATTGGAGGGTCAAATCTGCTAATGAAGATAAGTCCACACATGGGATATAGTGTTACCTGCCTTAGGGCTGTAAGGCCTGCAGTAGGGGTGACTTGCCTATATATATGCAATGTATGAGGGCATGGCGCACAGGGCCATGTGCCATGTCGGCACTTTGGTTTTCTCTATACCAAGATATGCAACCTGCAATGGCAGTTTGCATGGTCTTGGTGAGGGGTCTCTGGGGTGGCACAATTTGTGTTGCAGCCCCAGTGTACCCTCTTCAGTACTCATGCCCTAGGTACCAGGGGTACCATTTACTAGGGACTTGCAGGGGTGGCTGAAGTTGTGCCAATCGTAGTATAGTTTTTGGAAAGAGATCTGGTGCTGGGAACCTGGTTAACAGGTACCCAGTGCACTTACAGTTTAGGCATCAAGCAAAAAGTAGGGGCTATCCATGACAAAAGAGGCACTTTCCTACATAACCCCCCCAAATGAAAAAGGATGAAACTAACCTTTCCCTAGGGAGTCTTCTATGTCTTAGTAAAAGAACCTGGAAAGGCCATCTGCATTGGCATGGTCAGTTTCAGATATGTGCTCCACTGTAAAGTCCATTCCCTGTAGGGATATGGACCACCTTAACAATTTGGGGTTTTCTCATTTCATCTGGCAAAGCAGTCTGAGAGCCCTGTGGTCAGTGTGGACAATGAACTGAGAGCCAAAAAGGTATGGTCTCAGCTACTTCGGGGAACAACTTGCAGCAAAGGCTTGCCTCTGAATGGCACTCCAACGCTGCTCTCTGGGGAGAAGCCTCCTGCTTATGAAAGCAACAGGTTGGTCATGACCATCATCCTTGGTCTCAGATAAGACAGCTCCTCTCCCATGTTCAGAGGCATCTGTCTGAACTATGAACTGCTTCGTGTAATCTGGAGCTTTTAGAATGGTTGCTAAGCACATTGCTTCCTTTAGGGTGTCAAAAGCCTTTTGACAGCTTACTGTCCAGTTAACCTTTTTGGGCATTTTCTTGGATGTCAGTTCTGTGAGAGTGGTTCACAATGGACCCATAAGCCTGCACAAACCTCGTGTACTACCCAGTCAAGCCAAAGAATGCCCTGACTTGGGTCTGGGTGGCTTGAGCTTCCCAATCCAGAATGGTCTGGATTTTGGACTGTAGGGGCTGAATCTGGCCTCTACAAACAAGGTGGCCCAAGTATACACCCTTGTCCTTCCCTATCTGGCACCTGCTTGCATTGAGCACTCCCCAGAGCCTTCAGGACCTTCCCAATGAGGATCAGGTGATCCTGCCAGGTGGGGCTAAAAACAGCAATATCATCCAGATATGATGCACTAAAGGATTCCAATCCAGCATGACTTTATTTAAAAACCTGGAAGGTGGGAGGGACAATATTTAGTCCAAAGGGCATCACAGTAAACTGGAAGTGCCCATCTGGGGTTGAAAGTGCAGATTTTTATTTTGCTCCAGGGATCAGAATTATCTGTCAGTACCCTAATTTGAGATCAAAAGTACTCAGATAGTTTGCTGCCCCAACCTGTCAATTAATTAATCAGCCCAAGGAATAGGATATGAATCAGATTTTGTGACTGCATTGAAGTTCCATATATCCTACACACAAACTATTTCTTTCTTTCCACCTTGGGAATGAGGCTTGTTGACTAAAACAACTGGGCTGTCACAGGGACTCTCTGATGGATCAATGATACCCAATTCTAGCAGCTTTGACAGGTAGGCTGTCACCAGTGTCCACACTATGGGAATGCCAGTTCGTCAGACCAGGAGTCAGGGTAAGAGCTCAGCAAAATGATTTAGGACTTGCCTGCAATCAGTCTGTTGTTAGTCAGTGAGGATGTCTGACAAGACCATTCCTTCTACTGATCCTGATCCATCCTTAGGGTTATGAGAGAGGAGATCAAGGAGACGCTCACTCTCTGATTCCTGATCCACATCTGTTACCATCAGAGTGGTCAGGTCAGCCCTGTCATTATAGGGTTTCAGACGGTTTACATGTATGACCCTCTTGAGGTTCCTACATGTGCCAAGGTCAACCATATAAGTGAACTCCCCTTTTCTTTCAAGGATAGGGTAGGGCCTGGCCAATTTGTCCTGGAGGGCCCTAGGTGTTACAGGCTCCAAAACATGCACCTTCTGCCCTGGTTGGACCTGCACCATGGGAGCCTTTTGGTCATATCAGAGCCTCTGTAGCTCTTGGCTGGCCTCAAGATTTGCGTGTTTTTTTTTCATGTACTCAGCCATCCTGGAACAAAGGCCATGCACATACTCAACAACATACTGCTGTTTATTTGAGAGGTCTCTCCCCTCCTTCCTTCACAAGACAGAGTGGTCCCTTACAGGGTGTTTGAGCAGAAGCTCAAAGGGTAAACCCTACTCCCTTATGTTGCACCTTGCTGTAAGCTAAAAGCAAGCATGGAAGAAAGACATCCCATCTTCTTCTGAGATTTTCAGGGAGTCCACTAATCATACCTTTTAGGTTTTCGTTGAACCTGTAGGTCACGCCACACTCAGTGCATATGTGTTTTAAATATGCTACATGAAACTTTCACCTTTATCTTATTCTACCTCCTTAGGATCCCCAACCCTGGTAAAGATACCAAAGAGGGCCGTTGCTACTCCAGGAACAGCGTTGGTCCTTGGAGGAATTGCCTCAGGATACCTGGTGGCAGGATCACTACCACCAGAATAAATGTATTTCCTGATGGTTTTGTGGATCAAGGGGACCAACGGTGTCATCCCAACCTTCTCATAGGCACCCCAACCACTGGAAGTGGAATTAAGGTAGCCTTTAGGTAGCAACCTGTCTTGCCACTGGTTTGGCAAGTGACACAGGAGTTACAAAACACCTTCACTTTCTGGCCAGTAGAAGTGGTTCACCAACTTACTCCTTGTTTTGGTCTAGCCAAGATGCCAAGCTAGGGGTATGTCATGGGTGAATGTTAAGAGAAACTCTCTAAACTGCTGACGTACTACCACTCTCCTAGTGGCATCAGTTTTGGGGTATCTGGCCTCAGTGTATAGAAGTCCCTCCTCACAAAAGGTCCTGTTGGAACCACTGACACTTCCCTTTTCCTGATCAGCAACTTGTTCCCTCAGGCTTTCAAAAGTGAGAAAGATTCTCTACCCCTGACACAGATCTTCTCAAGAGGGCCCCCCTGGGCCCAAGAGCTCTGCCGTGTAAGGCAAAAGCTCCCGGGGCTCAGTCTCCTCTGGAGCTGACAAGTCTTTTCCCTGAGGAGTGGGGACTTGATATGGTGTCTGAACAGAAGCTGGCTTCCGTGACTTCTTGCCCTTTCTCTTGAAAGGCTGGTCCATAATTTCAGGTTCCAACACTTCTTTTTCACCCTTGGTTCTACACTGTGCTCTGGTTTTCACACACACCCAGTCAGGTAATCCCAGTATTGCTGCATGGGTTTTCTTTTCTACCTCAGCCCATTCTGAGTACTCCTAATCTTTGCCAAGCAGTCACTGTACAGGGATAGCAGAAGAAACCACCACCCTTTTGAAGCCACTAACCCCTACCCAATCTAAGTACACCAATACCATTGGAAATACCTTAGCCATATTGTCAGGATTGAGTACTGGATAGGTCTCTCCAAGCAGATATTTATCCGAGGACAGCAGTTGCTCAGTGACCATGGTGATACTGACACCAGTGCTTCTCGGGTTTCCACACTAATCCCATTGATATTTGACTATTGCCAGTATCTCTCCAGGTTACTGGGCTAGAAAGCCAGGGTAGCTACATCCACCCCTCCATCTGAGACTAGAGTTGCCTCAGTGAGCACCTTGACATGGTCAGGGCTCACCTATGATGCCATTTGGAGATTCACTACTGCATTTCCTGCATGTGTGCTAGAGGCATTCTTTTTGTTTTTACAGATATGGTTTCCAATTCCGTGTCCATGTTTCATGCATGACACCAAGCCCTTTTTGGATCCCAGTTAGTGGATAAGACTACATTACAGTTTTTTTGCAGAGGCAGGACTCATCCGCTGTCATGTATGCTTAAAAGAGAAAAGAGGAAATATGAAGGACGGAGCTGCATGTCTATGCGCTCCACCTTCGCTGATGGAAAACAGACTTACTCCGTCAGGAGGAAAGGCGAACAGGCAGCTCTGACCTTTGCAATTCTTTTTTTTCTCTTTGAAGCATACATGACAGTGGATGAGTCATGTCTCTGGAAAAAAACTGTAATGTAGTCTTATTCACATAGATATATTTGTGCCTGTTACAAAATTATGATGAAGGCTTTCTATGATTGAGTACGAATGGCAAATGGATGGCACGAGAGCGCGTGTTTTGCACCGGCTCATGAGTGATTAATGGTGCATGTTCTATTATGGGCCTAGTAAATACACCACAATGATATCACTGATGACAGTTTAGTCTTTTCATATGTATTTTTTGTTTCAAAGTGTCATTGCAAAGCGTTGTACAAATTGAATTGTAATACCTAATATTTCAAGTCACCTTTGTAAAGGAATACTACATAGGAATTGGTATGTCATCATGTGAGTGATGTTTCCTTTCTCAAAACCAATTTTGTACCATCAGTGGGTGACTTTGGAGGAGGTGTCCCCCACATTTTGCCATGGAGCCCGTATTTTAATGTGACTGGGGTAAGTGACTACACCTCTCTGCATGCACACAAAACAAAAGTCTTATGGTGCTAGTTTCATCCATAAGGAGAAACAGTATATATATATATGTTCACACATGTTATAGTTAGGTGGATATTTCACTCGTAAAAAACCAATGAAATTCCCCCGTTATAGTTAGTTGAGATAACTATAACTCGCGCGCCCGCAATCCTCTGCTCATGACGTCACATATTACATCACTCATGACATGGTCAGTGGCATCACTCATGACATCACTGATGACATCATCCTTGTGATAGAGTGGCGGTCGCGCGAGTTATAGTTATCTCAACTAACTATAACGGGGGAATTTCATTGGTTTTTTACGAGTGAAATATCCACCTAACTATAACATGTGTGAAACCTATGGTTTTTTAAGTGAATTTGCAAGGTTTTTTAAATGCTAAGTTAAGTATGTATTATAATTTTTTTTATATATTTATTTTTCAATAAACCACGTATACATTTTTTTTTTAATGGTTTTTTACCGTGTGCGCACCTCTGCGATTTAAAAAAAATAAATTAAAAACAAATTTTCTGCCTTCGGGGTCCTTCAGGGACCCCCTGACCAAGGCTAGGGGGTCAGGAACTCTCTACCCTGCCCCCTTTTCACGTTCGCCACCTTCCTTTTCCACTCTCGCACTGAAAACAAACAAAATGGCAGCCGACACTTCCTGATTTCGACCGAATTTTGAGATTTTCTATGGAAACACGGTCCTAACTATAACTATCTACTGGCGACTGCCAGTAGATTATATATATATATACATATATATATATATATATATATATATATATATATATATATATATATATTCAGTGAAAAAACCATAGGTTTCACACACGTTATAGTTAGCTGGACATTTCACTCGTAAAAAACCAATGAAATTTCCCCGTTATAGTTAGTTAAGCTTACTATAACTCGCGCGCCCGCAATGCACTGCTGATGACGTCACATATTACATCACTCATGAGATGGTCAGTGACATCACTCATGACATCACTGATGACATCTCAAATGACATCACTGATGACATCACTGATGACATCATCCAGTGAATGTGTGTTTTTCTGAAAATTAAATATGTTTTATATATTTCAAGGTCGATGGAAGAATAAATGAGTATATAAGTGTCTAAATGGATGATTTGTTTTTGAAAAATTGATTGTATTACTGACTGATTAAGTGTATCTTATTGAATACATGGCTAAGTGAGTAATGTTTAAATGTGTAAATACCTGTATCAGTCTCTCACTTTGTGTATAAGTGGCTGCATGGGTTGGTGAGCAGCAACATGAGTGTCTATATAGGTTATTATTTGGTTTTTTGAGTATCAGTATGAGTGTCTGAGTGTCTGTATGGTTCAGTGGGGGGTATTACGTAGTGCATAAGTGCATGAATGAGTGACTCACTGTTTGTATGTGTTGAAGACAGCATATGTGCAGGACTGTATGGGTGGAAGAGTGTGTGTATGGGTGTGTTAGTGAGTGAATGGCTGTCTCAATAGTGTCTTTATGAGTAACTACATATGTTTTAAACTAGTATATGTGACTATTGGTGTATATAAGTGAGTGTATGTGAGAGTGAGAGATTGAAAGAGTTCCTGTATGAATAAGTATGTGTTTCTATAAGTGATTGTTTAAAAGACTAAGTATGTGTAAGTTTCCGTAGAAGTAAGTGTGGTGGTGTGTGTATAACTGTATATGCGAATAAATGTATGTTTGATTCTTTATTAGCATGAGTAACTATGTGTGTGAGTAACTCTATGGATGAGAGGCATTGTGTTACAGGATGTATAGGTGTATGAGTACATATGATGTGTGAGTACACGAATGAGTGACTGTACAGGACTGTTGGTGAATAAGTGGATGTTTATGTGGATCTTAGAATTATTGAAGAGGTTGTTGTAATTGGTATTGGTATGTCCATTTTTTTGAAAATTTCAGTCTCTATTTTTGAATGTGTGTATCAAAGGTTATATTAGGGTGAGAGGAGGTCTGCCACTCTATCACATGGATGATGTCATCAGTGATGTCATCAGTGATGTCATTTGAGATGTCATCAGTGATGTCATGAGTGATGTCACTGACCATGTCATGAGTGATGTAATATGTGACGTCATCAGCAGTGCATTGCGGGCGCACGAGTTATAGTTAGCTGAACTAACTATAACGGGGAAATTTCATTGGTTTTTTACGAGTGAAATGTCCAGCTAACTATAACGTGTGTGAAACCTATGGTTTTTTCACTGAATTTGCAAGGTTTTTTAAATGCTAATTCCTAATTATAACGTGTGTGAAACCTATGGTTTTTTCACTGAATTTGCAAGGTTTTTTAAATGCTAATTCCTAACTATAACATGTGTGAATCCTATGGTTTTTTCAGTGAATTTGCAAGGTTTTTTAAATGCTAATTTCTAACTATAACGTGTGTGAAACCCATGGTTTTTTCAGTGAATTTGTATGTTTTTTTAAATGCTAATTCTTAGCTATAACATATGTGATTTCCTTATTTTTTTATTGATTTTTTATGATTTTTTTATTATAAATTCTTATATTAAATGTGTTTTTTTAAAAAAAAAACAAGTTTTTTTAAAACTTTTTATTCTCTTAAAACACTATGTTTTTTTTCTAAAAAATCTGCAATATTTCAAGTTTTCTCTTTTTTTATTTTACCAAACAGGTAAGATATATTAGTATAACTTTGAAAATATATATTTTTTGTTTGTTTTTTTAGTGCGCGTACGGTAAGCGTACGGTAAGCGTACGGTTTACGCAATGTCCGTAATTTATCTACTCTGTTTGCGTATAGTTACGCAATTTGCGTAGCCGCGCGTACTGCGCGTGGGGCGCGTAGGCGTGTACGCTACACGCGCACGTTACGCGGAAGTGTTGGGGAGTGACTGTTATGCGCATGCGCGCGAGCGCGTGTCTTTTTTACGCGCATGCGTACTTTTGCCGTAAGCGCACCGTAAGCGTAACGTACGCGCACGGTGGGTCATGTGATCATGAAACACAACTTTTGATTGGTTGAAACTACTTTCAGTTCTAGAACTCTCCTACACCACACCCATTCCCCTCATTTCTGCTTGTGATCCCTTAGGAGAAGGAGCTGGGTTGTCTTTATGATACGATGGCAGAACAGCAGAGCTCTTCTGAGAGTGAGGCTAGCAGCACTACCTTGAGGCAGAGAAGGAGGAAAGAAAAGACCTCTTTCATATGGGAGTATTTTACTTTTCCAGAGGACAAGAAAAAGGTAAATGCACCCTTAGTGACTTGTAAGCTGTGTGGCCGTGTACTTTCAAGAGGGAATCCCAACAAGAAGTATTCCTTCGGGAATCACACCATGTTGAGACACCTTAAAGATGTACACAGAAGGACACATGCTCGACATACTGAAGGTAACCCTTCAGTAAGTCAACCAAGCACATCCACAGCAGCTAAGCCTGGTCCATCATCTGCAGGGCCGAGTCCATCTTCGGCAGGTCAGGTGAGCCCTTCATCTGTGGTGGGAGCATCTCCTTTTTCTACTCCTCTGGAAACAAACCATCGGTTTGTGAGGGTTGAAATACGGTGCGCCACTTGTCATGATCTAATTTGTCATAGGGAGACCAGTGTTTCCTTAGTGAACAATAAAATAGATCAGCACATTTGTCGTACCGACTAATATTCCCATTCTTTCTTTCCTCTGTCCCTGCATGAACACAACGGCTCTTGTAAGAGCCAACCTTACCTTTCAACTATTTTTTGTATATGTTTTTAAAACTTTTTTTTGATTTTTTTTTTACCGTACGCGTACGGTACGCGTAATTTTTTTTTTTTTTTTAAAAAAACACTAAAAATCAATTATCACATTACAAGGTCCTTGAGAGACTACAATGAAAAACTGAAAATGTGATTGTGGAGAAGTGGAAAAAGGGACCATGAAATTTTTGACTTACCATACCCACTCAAAAAAATATTTATTAATTTAAATTTAATTTTAATTGCTTTAAAAATGTTTCTAGTTTTCGAAAATTTTCTATCTCAATCTAAAAAAAAAGAAAAAAGTATTAATATTTAATAAAACATTTTATAGTACAGTACACATATTTACATATTTTTCAAAAAAAAAAATTGCCTTTTTTTTGCAGTTTTCAGAATATATTGCATTTCACTATAAATTGTGAAAGCAATTGCATTCATGATTTAACAGCGGGCAAAAAAAAAATAACAATCTCAAAGATTGTTTTAAAAAAGCCCACAATCTCTTTTTGCATAAACATAAATTTATAGAAATGCATGATATTCTTAAAAAATATCATCTAATATCAATACTTATTTCTTTAAAATACCGTCTGACATTTTTGTTTCAGAAGTATAATCACAAAAATATATCTCAAATAACTCCACAATACATCTGGTTCCATTTCTGAGACCAGCAACATGTGTAACCTGGGTGACTGACTACACTCCAGCAAGGGCAACCAGCCTTAGTGATGCTGAATGTGTTTGCATTACTGACTGCAACCTCAAACCCCACTCGGTTGTGAATACTATGCATGATTCCACATGATATGCAGCTGGCTGTGTGCTAAGAGTCTGCTTCTGCATAAAAAAATAGCTCCCCCTTTACATCTAATGCAACTGTGAAATCACCAGAGCAATACGCAATAAATCTCTGCCTGTAATTCCTCTTTGCACACAGAGTCATGTTTTCATATTAGTCACAAAACGAAATTTCTTTGCCAATTTGAAAGCACACTTACTTTTCTTTTTTTTGGCAAGTGATACACACTTTTACAGACTGACACATCTTGAATACACTTTTCAGATTCTGAAAACAGCACATGTCCAAACTGCTTTTTCAAACCAGCACCATTTGTAACCTGGGTGACTGCCTACACTCCAGCAAGGGCAACCAGCCTTACTGATGCTGTATGTATTTGCATTACTGAGTGCAACCTGAAACCCTTAAAGTATTCCTTATTTTTACCAGTACACCTTAATTTATCGTGAAAACATAGTCCATATTATTTTACATGTTCCTCACATTTAAATTTCTCCCAAAACAGAAAATGATAAACACAACTTCAACAAAAGGAATTCCATTTCTATTATTCATTTCTTAATTTACCATATACATCCCCTCTCAAACTCTAAACTCACCTTTAAAATTAGTTAGTTGTGAAAGAAATGTGGCACTCAAACAGCAGATTATCAGAGCCAGGATCTCTGTTCTTTACACCTCTCTCCTCTCAGCAGAACCAGATAATGGCAAACTTTCCCTTTCTTTTTCCACACATATACATGTTAATTTCAAATCTCAGTGCTTCCCCCTTTTTTTCAAATGCAATCACACATTTCTATTGGTTGAAAACCCAACCCTTTTCCAAAAGTACCCTTCCCCCAACTTGACTTCTGCCTAGTACCCTTCCCCCAACTTGAGTTCTGCCTGCTACCATAGCAACAGCTCATGGAACACTGCTGTGTGGAGTTAGGTCAGAAGTTCACCAAACAATGTTTTAATTCCACAGAGCAAGAGTGCTTGACTTTTCAAACCTAACAGCAAATCCATAGTACTGTTCTTTGGTAACACATTTTTCTGTACCAATACAAAACATGCTTCTATTAATTTACACATACAGCCTAGTTTTTATTCTAGAATGGTATGAAACAGCCAATCAGTTCTTTTTTTTATAAAAAAAATATGTATGCCTCCATTTCCAAACTGTCTTTCATTTCTTTTTACCATTCTACTGAATTTCACCTCCTGAGTGCATCCATTTCTCCTTTGATGATGTTCACAGTGTGGATTGTAGGGCACAGCTATGTCTTCTGGAGTGAAAAGTATGCAGAGAAAACAGATATGGTGAGAGACCTTGCTTTGCCAAATGTAGACATTAAATGGATTGGTCAGAGAGGGTTAAAGTGGCACCAATTGATGCCATTGGTGAAATCCTTCATGCAAATCCAACACCCTGACCTCATAATAGTGCACTGTGGTGGCAATGACCTAGGCACTTTGACTGGGGTAGGTCTGGAAATGCTTATGAAGGACACCTTTGCACAACTGTTTTCACTTTTCCCTAAAACTGCCTTTGTCTTTTCTAACATATGCCAAAGGCAAAAATGGAACTGGTCCAATCATTTTTGTCCGCAGATTGACAAAGCAAGAAAGCACGTCAACAAATCTGTTTCTGCTTTCCTCAGAGACTATGGTATGGGTTCCATTTACCACAACAACTTGCGTTACGACATGCAAGACATTTATAGAGGAGATGGTGTGCAGACATTAACATAAAGCCTTTGAGCCCCCCCAACTCATACATATTAAAGCCCCGGGGTGTGGCGGTCCCCGGGGCTGGGGGGCCCCTCTGGGCCCCCATTATAATACCATTTTGCCCCCGGGACTTGCCCCCCCGGGAGCTAAATAAAAACGAAGTGCGGGCGCCCGCTCTTCGTTTTTATTGAAAATGGGTGGGGGGGCTCTCAGCCCCCCCAGCTCCGGGGACCGCCACCCCCGGGGCTTAAAATATTTTGGTGTGGGGGGGCTCTCAGGCCCCCCCAGCCCCGGGGACCACCACCCCCCAGGGCAACTTGTAAATGTGGGAGGGGGGCCACGCAGCCCCCCTCCTGGAGCCTTGTATAGGCCCTGGGGACCGCCACTCCCCAGGGACGGCTCCTGCAGTGTCCCGGGGTGCCGACCCTCGGGACACTGTAGTTTGCAATGACAGGGCAGGAGCCTCGCAGCTCCCGCCCTGCAACGGCAAACTGCTTTGCTTCATTGAAGCGAGAGCAGGAAAACCTGCTTTCGCTTCAATGAAGCAAAGTTGATTGCTTTTCCATATGGGGAGCAGCATGTTAGCTGCTCCCCATGTGAAAAAGCAATGCCGGCTCCCGCAGGACGCGGGGACCCGGCTGGGACCGTGGAGGATTGGGGATCCCCCCACGGCCCCCAACGAGAGGCCAGGCCCCGCGGCCCCCTCCACCATTAAATTTTTTTTTTTTTAAATCAATGGCCGGCCCCGGGGGATGGGGTCCCCGGGGCCTTAAAGTGGCCGGAGGAGAGGGGCTACACAGACCCTTCCATAAAAATATTTTAACATATTTTTTTTTTAAAGGGCCATGCTCCGGGGGATGGGGTCTCCGGGGCAAATTATGGCCTCGGAAGGGGAGCTACACGGCACCCTTCCCGCTTTAAAAAAAATAAAAAATAAATTGGGGGCAGGCCCTGGGGGATGGGGTCCCCAGGGCCAATAAGTTAGAAAAAGAAGGGGGGCTACACAGCCCCTTCTAAAAAAAGCAACAAAAAAAGACGGGATCGGGCGGAGGCCACGCCCCCTTCTTACACCACTCTGCAAACGCGCCCCCTGGTGCGTTTGCAGAAGGGGAACTAATTCCCCTTGAATACTGGGGGTTCCTGGGGGCAAACTAGCCCACCAGGAACCTCCAGTATGCGCCAGGGGGCTGCGTTGCAGAGAGGTGTAATGAGGCCAAGCCCCTTTTTACACCTCTCTGCAACGCAGCTCCGTGGCGCTTACTAGAGGTACCTGGTGGCCTAGTTGGCTGCCAGGGGACCTCAGGATTCAAGGAGACTTAATCCCCCAACTTAAAACGCGCCATGGGGCACGTTTGCACAGTGGTGAAGGTAGGGGGCGGGGCCTGAAGTGATATCTGTGCAAACACGCCCTGTGGCGCGTTTTAAGTTGGGGAATTCATTCCTCTTCAATCCAGAGGTCCCCTAGGGGTCAACTAGCCCACCAGGTACCTCCAGTAAGCACCACGGAGCTGTGTTGCAGAGTGTTGTAAAAAGGGGCGTGGCCTCTGAACACGTCTCTGCAACGCAGCTCCCTGGCGCATACCGGAGGTACCTGGTGGGCTAGTTGCCTCCCAGGGGACCGCAGGATTGAAAAGGAATTAATTCCTCAACTTAAAACGCGCCAACGGGCGTGTTTGCACACGTCACCTCAGGCCCCGCACCCTTCCTTCACCATTGTACAAATATTCCTCTAAAATCAGCCGAACTACGAATTCCAATTTACTCACCTGTTATCAGGAGAGAACCCAGTGCTGCATCTTTTAGCCCAGCACTGACCCTGAAAAGTAATTCTAAGCGTACTTACCAGTAACTTGTATTTCCTTCCATAGAAATCCATTGTGTGGTTTTCACCAGAAAAGTTTCTAAGTGTCCATTTTTGAAACGTACCAATATTCCTCTAAAATCAGCCGAACTACGAATTCCAATTTACTCACCTGTTATCAGGAGAGAACCCAGGGCTGCATCTTTTAGACCAGCACTGACCCTGAAAAATAATTCTAAACATACTTACCAGTAACTTGTATTTCCTTCCATAGGAATCCATTGTGTGGTGTTCACCAGAAAAGTTTCTAAGTTTCCATTTTTGAAAAGTACAAATATTCCTCTAAAATCAGCCGAACTACGAATTCCGATTTACTCACCTGTTATCAGGAGAGAACCCAGTGTTGCATCTTTTAGACCAGCACTGACCCTGAAAAGTAATTCTAAGCGTACTTACCAGTAACTTGTATTTCCTTCCATAGGAACAAAATGTGGCTGCGAGACTGATTAGGCGCGTACCTTTCCGCCAGCATGTCTCTTCACATTTAAAAGAGCTCCACTGGTTACCGGTGGCTAAAAGAATTGAGTTCAAGTCTTTGACTCTAGCATTCCGAGCTATGCATGGTAACTGCCCCAGCTACCTGAAACAAAGGCAATGCTGCTACAAGCAGACTAGATCACTACGATCCAATTCACAAAAGTTGCTCTGCACACCCCGCTTTAGGAAGGTTCGCCTTGGGGGGCAGATCTTTCACGGTCGGGGCTGCCAAATTGTGGAACTCCTTGCAAAGTGACCACCGCAACATTGGTGCCGAGCCTCTTTTTAGGAAAATGTTTAAGACCTGGCTCTTTAGGGCAGAGTAGGGGTTTGCGATCTTGGCTTTTGGCTCTCCATCTGCGAACTGCTGACCGCTATAGCGCCGGGACACCTCTGTTTGAGGTAGCTGTTGTGCTTTACAAGTGTCTGTATTATTATTATTATTATTATTATTACTCCTTGCTTGTTCCACTCCTTTATCATCAACGACTGCTGGTCACACAAGAGAATGCCTGAAGACAATTACTCCAGAAATGCAGATTTCAACATTGATGGATCTCCATTGAGAGGGTTCCTTTATGTGTCATACTGATTTTTTTAGTGAAGGGTCACCATCCCCATAGGATATCTTTCTGTATATTAGGCTATGATATAATGTGAAAGATGACACCCAGAACGTCCCTGATGAACCTCCAAGTTTTGATACCCTCCATACCTAACTTCATGTTGAAAATCCATGACATCTAGCTTCCTTCTTATATCGTACAGTGGAAACTGAGGCATCTTACACTTGACGATTAATGGTAATACTGCTGCATACATACAAACAGGGAAGATTGCCTCTAGCAGCACACTCTGCATTATTCACTATAAGTTTCTCCACAGAGTATACTACACCCCCGCTAGACTTCACTACTACCAGCTCTGCCCAGATGACAAAGGCGCCTGATGTGGAATGGCTGGGGCAGATTTTCTTCACCTTACATGGGCATTTGAACCAATACATGCTTTCTGGGGAGAGGTTTCCACAGCGCTTGCTGGTATGATAGGTCAGGATCTGACAGTCACTCCTCTTGTGGCTCTCATGGGGCATACGTGGGAAGTCTAAGCAAGTTTCAGGAAGGATGTGGTGCTGGCCCTCCTTTAGGCAAAGCAAAGGGCCGTCTGTTGATGGGGGCGGGGCAGAGCACCAAATCCAAGGAATGACTGTCTGACCTAATTTATTGTAATGACCAATTGTCCTTATATGCCAAACTGTTACCTTCTTGGTCTCTACCCAGAGAAATATGGGATCAGTTGCATAATGTCGGAAGCTGGCTCTCTAGAAAGACTAAAACAAAGTACATGGTGCAGAGAGGACAGTGAGTCCCTTATTGTTTACAGAGGCAAAAGTAGATAAAACTAATGCTCTAATTGTGGCACTGTGTGCGATCAGTTAGGCTTAAAGGGTAGCGCTAAGCATTTGCTGTACTCACAGAGGCAATAAATGAGACACACACTCAAAAATAAATCAGAGACAAATTTATAAAAATAGTATTGATATTTATGCAATTTTTCAGACCAAAATCTTAGATCTACAGTTAGTACTTTCAAAGTTGCAATTTGTAAGAGTTTGGCAAAAGTATCTCTTTTGTGCACAATTACGCACCATTGAAGTCAATTGGGAAAAGCAGAAAAATGCATATAAAATCAGGCAATGCTTTCCCGAAGTTCATCTTCTTGTCTTTCGTTGATAGCAGGATCAGGTCCAAAGTTCCAGCAGCAGAAGATCAGGAGCGTCCCGGATTCGGCCGGGAGCAGAGTGTTGAGGGTGATAGTAGCTGGTGCGCTACTACAAAGGAGGCCAACTGGAAAGACACTGAACAGGAGGACTTACAGGTAAGTCCGGTGGGTCCCCCTATAGGGTGGAGGTCACAAAGGTCTTAGGAACATGGGGAAACTGCTGAGTCATCACTTCTGGGGTTGGTCGGGCTTGGTGCAGAGCAGATAGGTCAGCCGGGCCCCAGGCATTAAGATGTCCTCGCCGTTAGAGAAAACAACTTGGAGAGGTGATTTTGGGACAGCTGGGCAAATCATCATGTGGGTCTCAGGAGTCTTGACATCCCTCGATGGGTGCTTGCTTCCGGGGTAGTTGAAGTCTGGCACGGACTCTTCGTCTTGCTGTTTGCTGAAGGGGTTGGGGTATCCTGGGTATTAGTACGATGCGGCTCCGGTCAGTCCTGGTATCTCCACGCTTGGTGGGGAGTTAGATCTGACCCTCCGGAGATGATGTGCCTCTTCTGGTTTGGGTGTTACTTTGGAGTTGCCGGGGAGCAGCAAGTTGAGAAACCGAACTTAGCGGAATCGGTGCCTGCGGTCTGCAGGGGAGTGATATGTTCCCTCCAAGGAAGGTTTTTGGTAATTTTTAAAGGCTGGAGGAGCTCTGGGGTTCTTGGAGTCTTCACAGGTTCAGGAAGAGACTACACAACCTCGATTGTTGAGTGCTTAAGGGATCAGGCAGGATTTTGCACCAATTTTCTCTGCAGCAGGACTTCAGTTCGCGGGCAGGAACTCTTGTCCATGTCTTCTTCTAGTCCATTATATTGAAAGCTCAAGGTCGAGGGATGCCACCTAAATACTAAATGTGTAGGCGGTAAAGGAGGAGACAGGTAGCACCAGTTAGCTGCCTACCTGTAGGGTAGCTACACCCTCTTAGTGACCACTTCTAGGAGAGGGGCTCACACGCCTGCCACACTTAGGAGTGTTGCTGTCTTAATGTGGACACTCCTCTTCATCTAACATTTTTCCCACCTGTCTTCCCATCAAATGTGGAGCAGGACTGGGGGGGTTGGCATCCCTCACTATCTGGGAAAGCCTGGTTGGAGCTTGTAAAAGGTGGCATTACCTTTGAAGCTTCCCACTCTAGAAGACTCATCTGGCCTGGACGAGATGTGAAGATTCTCACCCCATGAGGTCAGAAAAATGACTTGTGGCAGTAGGCTGGCTCGACTAGTCAGAGACCACACCAGTGCTTAATAGCATTTCAGGGGACCCTCTAAAGGGTCTCCTGTGTGCATTTATTAATAACTTCAACACTTGCTTCAGTGAGGATTTATTAAGACAAGATGTTTGGTAACAAACATCTCAGGATACAGTGAAGCCATCATAGAGCTGAGAAACTCGCAGTGACAAGTATCCAATCCAGGTAATCTCTATGGCTTCCCTGTGCACTTACAATGTCCAAGAATGAGCCAAATATTGGAGGGTCAAATCTGCTAATGAAGATATGTCCACACATGGGATATAGTGTTACCTGCCTTAGGGCTGTAAGGCCTGCAGTAGGGGTGACTTGCCTATATATATGCAATGTATGAGGGCATGGCGCACAGGGCCATGTGCCATGTCGGCACTTTGGTTTTCTCTATACCAAGATATGCAACCTGCAATGGCAGTTTGCATGGTCTTGGTGAGGGGTCTCTGGGGTGGCACAATTTGTGTTGCAGCCCCAGTGTACCCTCTTCAGTACTCATGCCCTAGGTACCAGGGGTACCATTTACTAGGGACTTGCAGGGGTGGCTGAAGTTGTGCCAATCGTAGTATAGTTTTTGGAAAGAGATCTGGTGCTGGGAACCTGGTTAACAGGTACCCAGTGCACTTACAGTTTAGGCATCAAGCAAAAAGTAGGGGCTATCCATGACAAAAGAGGCACTTTCCTACATAACCCCCCCAAATGAAAAAGGATGAAACTAACCTTTCCCTAGGGAGTCTTCTATGTCTTAGTAAAAGAACCTGGAAAGGCCATCTGCATTGACATGGTCAGTTTCAGATATGTGCTCCACTGTAAAGTCCATTCCCTGTAGGGATATGGACCACCTTATCAATTTGGGGTTTTCTCCTTTCATCTGGCAAAGCAGTCTGAGAGCCCTGTGGTCAGTGTGGACAATGAACTGAGAGCCAAAAAGGTATGGTCTCAGCTACTTCGGGGAACAACTTGCAGCAAAGGCTTGCCTCTGAATGGCACTCCAACGCTGCTCTCTGGGGAGAAGCCTCCTGCTTATGAAAGCAACAGGTTGGTCATGACCATCATCCTTGGTCTCAGATAAGACAGCTCCTCTCCCATGTTCAGAGGCATCTGTCTGAACTATGAACTGCTTCGTGTAATCTGGAGCTTTTAGAATGGTTGCTAAGCACATTGCTTCCTTTAGGGTGTCAAAAGCCTTTTGACAGCTTACTGTCCAGTTAACCTTTTTGGGCATTTTCTTGGATGTCAGTTCTGTGAGAGTGGTTCACAATGGACCCATAAGCCTGCACAAACCTCGTGTACTACCCAGTCAAGCCAAAGAATGCCCTGACTTGGGTCTGGGTGGCTCGAGCTTCCCAATCCAGAATGGTCTGGATTTTGGACTGTAGGGGCTGAATCTGGCCTCTACAAACAAGGTGGCCCAAGTATACACCCTTGTCCTTCCCTATCTGGCACCTGCTTGCATTGAGCACTCCCCAGAGCCTTCAGGACCTTCCCAATGAGGATCAGGTGATCCTGCCAGGTGGGGCTAAAAACAGCAATATCATCCAGATATGATGCACTAAAGGATTCCAATCCAGCATGACTTTATTTAAAAACCTGGAAGGTGGGAGGGACAATATTTAGTCCAAAGGGCATCACAGTAAACTGGAAGTGCCCATCTGGGGTTGAAAGTGCAGATTTTTATTTTGCTCCAGGGATCAGAATTATCTGTCAGTACCCTAATTTGAGATCAAAAGTACTCAGATAGTTTGCTGCCCCAACCTGTCAATTAATTAATCAGCCCAAGGAATAGGATATGAATCAGATTTTGTGACTGCATTGAAGTTCCATATATCCTACACACAAACTATTTCTTTCTTTCCACCTTGGGAATGAGGCTTGTTGACTAAAACAACTGGGCTGTCACAGGGACTCTCTGATGGATCAATGATACCCAATTCTAGCAGCTTTGACAGGTAGGCTGTCACCAGTGTCCAGTGTCCACACTATGGGAATGCCAGTTCATCAGACCAGGAGTCAGGGTAAGTCAGGGTAAGAGCTCAGCAAAATGATTTAGGACTTGCCTGCAATCAGTCTGTTGTTAGTCAGTGAGGATGTCTGACAAGACCATTCCTTCTACTGATCCTGATCCATCCTTAGGGTTATGAGAGAGGAGATCAAGGAGACGCTCACTCTCTGATTCCTGATCCACATCTGTTACCATCAGAGTGGTCAGGTCAGCCCTGTCATTATAGGGTTTCAGACGGTTTACATGTATGACCCTCTTGAGGTTCCTACATGTGCCAAGGTCAACCATATAAGTGAACTCCCCTTTTCTTTCAAGGATAGGGTAGGGCCTGGCCAATTTGTCCTCCAAAACATGCACCTTCTGCCCTGGTTGGACCTGCACCATGGGAGCCTTTTGGTCATATCAGAGCCTCTGTAGCTCTTGGCTGGCCTCAAGATTTGCGTGTTTTTTTTCCATGTACTCAGCCATCCTGGAACAAAGGCCATGCACATACTCAACAACATACTGCTGTTTATTTGAGAGGTCTCTCCCCTCCTTCCTTCACAAGACAGAGTGGTCCCCTACAGGGTGTTTGAGCAGAAGCTCAAAGGGTAAACCCTACTCCCTTATGTTGCACCTTGCTGTAAGCTAAAAGCAGGCATGGAAGAAAGACATCCCATCTTCTTCTGAGATTTTCAGGGAGTCCACTAATCATACCTTTTAGGTTTTCGTTGAACCTGTAGGTCACGCCACACTCAGTGCATATGTGTTTTAAATATGCTACATGAAACTTTCACCTTTATCTTATTCTACCTCCTTAGGATCCCCAACCCTGGTAAAGATACCAAAGAAGGCCTTTGCTACTCCAGGAACAGCGTTGGTCCTTGGAGGAATGGCCTCAGGATACCTGGTGGCAGGATCACTACCACCAGAATAAATGTATTTCCTGATGGTTTTGTGGATCAAGGGGACCAACGGTGTCATCCCAACCTTCTCATAGGCACCCCAACCACTGGAAGTGGAATTAAGGTAGCCTTTAGGTAGCAACCTGTCTTGCCACTGGTTTGGCAAGTGTAACGCCCTGAACGTCTCAGGATCGTTTAACAGACACGATAATGAGAACGCAACCACTTGTGAAGGTTTAGTTATTTTAATGAAGGCAAAAATAATACAAGGAATAAACAAAGGTTATAGTCACTGGAATCCTCCAGGCTAAGTACGTTACCAGCCCACAGCACGGATGGTCCTAACCGTCCTCTGCATATACGCCGATCCCGGCGTATGCCAACAGAGGGCAGAAATGAAATGGCCGACAATGCCAATCGGTAGGCTGTGAGGGGCACGAAGAGTGTTGGGGAGAATCGAGGAGTCAGGGAAACACCCAGCCGGGGTCTCTACCTGAAGGGAGCAGCCACTCAACCTCTTCCTCAGACTGCACCGGGACGCGGAGTCACCTCCTGGTGATGCGTCACCGATACCCCAATCACAAGCAAAGAAGACTGAACCGAGAGCAGCCGCTCGATCGATCCTGTGGACTTCCGAGTCTGTAACGCGACAAACACCTCCTGGTGTGCGTTACAGCTGGCAGTCCCTGTATCTCTGGTCGGGCTGGGAGTTACGACTCCAACCAGCAAAAGCGCCACTGCGCTTTGACTCAGCCGAGTCAAAAAGCGAAGCTCAATGGTTATCCGGTAGAGCTTCCGGGTCCTTCACAGGTGACGATGGGGCAAGACACGGCCCAGGGAGTAACGACTCGACCTACCTCCGTTCTTGCCTTACTGGAGCACCACTCCGGAACACTGCTCTTCACTAAGCAGGTACGTCGGTTGTAAACACAATATCCGACAGCGTTGTACCTCCGGGTTCCTCCCTTTATAGGGCGTTGTTTTCCTTGAGTTATGTAACAGCTCTCCTGTTTACATTACCTCTCAACCGCTAAGCATCCTGGGAGATGTAGTCCGTTTTCGCTGGTTACCGTTTTCCTCCCCTCGCATGACAGGAATTCTTGACAGTACATCCTCCCTCTCAGCGGCTCCCCACGGGTCCAGCGCTGGCAGGAAAACGCCGATGGAACAAGGAGACCAAGCGCGGAGCATGAACCCCTTCAGCCGGTTCCCATGACTGCTCCTCCGGGCCATAGCCTTTCCAAGCAACCAGGTACCACAGCTTCCCCCTGCGCCATTGGGACGCCCGTATGCCCGACACTTCATACTCCACCTCCGACTCCACGCATACCGGCCTAGGTGTCCCAGACGGCTTGGAGGGTGCTGGTTTGAGCAATGATACATGAAAGACAGGGTGTATCCGCAATGACTGGGGCAAGCACACCTTGACGTTCACGGGACCCATACACTTGGTAATTCGATAGGGGCCCATGTACTTGGGATGGAACACACTGTTCTTTCGAAACCTCATGTTTCTTGTGGATATCCAGACGTAGTCTCCAGTGCGGTACAGTGGCCCGGGCCTTCTCTTCCTGTCTGCCGCAGCCTTGTATCTTCTCTTGGCCTCTATTAGGACAGCCCTTGAGCGCGTCAACGTGTCTTTTATGTGTGCCACCCTGTTCGCTGTGGCGGGAATCCTGTCCTCTCTGAACGGATGTAGAAATGGCAAGAACCTGGGATGTTGGCCATAGTTGCTATAGAACGGAGATGACTGTGTGGAGCTGTGAGTGGCGTTGTTATAGGCGATCTATGCAACCCATAGCAAGTCGACCCATTCTTCCCTGCCCTGGTCCACAAAACATCGCAGATACTGTTTGAGCGTTTGGTTCAGGCGCTCGGTTTGGCCGTCCGTTTGAGGGTGGTAGCTGGTGGACAGGGCGGTCTTAACATGCAGCGCAGTGCACCAAGTCTTCCAGAATTGCGCAGTAAACTGCGACCCCCGGTCCGACACGATCACCCCAGGTAATCCATGCAGTCGTACCACATTCTTTAGGAGTAGTGACGCCAATTCCCCGGCCGTAGGGACTCTCTTGCAGGGGATGAAGTGCCCCATTTTCGTCAAGTAATCCACCACCACCAGTATTGCCGTCATCCCCTGGTCTACCGGTAGGCCCACCACGAAGTCCAGTGATATGCTATCCCATGGTCTTTCCGGGGTCGGAAGTGGATGTAAGAGCCCTTGGGTTCGGCCATGGTCGGCCTTCATGGTAGCACACGTAGGACACTCCTGTCCCCACCTCCTGACATCCACTCTCATGGTTGGCCACCAGAAATGCCGTCCCATGCTAGCCACCGTTTTTTCAAAGCCCAAATGACCTGCGCATGGAGAGTCATGGCACCAGATGAATGCTTGTTTCCTTAGCCTAGGCGTGGGTATCAATAGGCACCTGCCCTTCAGGGGTATCCCGTCCTTCAGCTGCCATTCTCTGTGACTGAGGAGCCACCTCCGCCATGCGAATGACCTGATCCCTCTCTTTATTCCCCTCAGGAAAGTATCTGGTTGGATAACCCCTAATACCATCCTCGGGGAAATGATGGAATGCTCGGTCGCAGGCAATGGTTCCTTAACTGCAGATTGACGGGACAGGGCGTCCGCCTTCCGGTTTTCCGTCCCCGGCCGATATGTGATGCGGAAGTTGAACCCCGCAAAGAAGATCATCCACCGCAGCTGTCTGGGAGAAAGGTGTCTTGTGGCCGTCATGAACTGTAGGTTCCGATGGTCCGTGTACACCGATACCACATGTCTTGCCCCCATCAACCAATGCCTCCATTCGGTGAAGGCGTCCTTGATTGCGAGAAGCTCCTTCTCCGCAATATGGTAGTTGCGTTCGGCGTCGTTGAGTTTGCGGGACATGTACGCAACGGGATGAAGCACCCCTGTGTCGTGGTTGCGTTGGGACAAGATAGCCCCCAGCGCCACATCCGATGCGTCCGCTTCCACTACGTAGGGGAGATCCGGATCGGGGTGAGCCAACACCGGTGCCTTACCAAAGGCGCTTTTCAGGGCCTCAAAGGCTTTGTTCGCTTCAGGGGACCAGACAAACTCCTTGGACTTCCTCAGTAGCTGTGTGATTGGGGCCACCAATCCTGAAAATCCATCTATAAACCGCCTGTAAAAGTTGGCGAAGCCAATGAAACTTTGGACGTCCTTCACGCTTTGGGGCACCGGCCATTCTTTCACCGCCTTGATCTTTCGTTCTGCCATCTCCTGTCCCTCTGGACTCAGCATCACTCCGAGGAATTCCACGGATGTGACGTGGAAGTCACACTTGCTGAGTTTACAAAACAGCATGTTTTCCCTCAGCTTTTGGAGCACGGCTTTGACGTGGTGTACGTGCTCCTCCACACTGGACGAATAGATGAGGATGTCGTCGATATATACGACCACGTAGATATCCAACTCCTCTCTGAATACCTCATTCAAAAAGTACTGAAAGGCTGCCGGGGCGTTGCACAGACCGAACGGCATGACGAGGTACTCAAAAACGCCGAACCTGGTCTTAAAGGCGGTCTTCCACTCGTCTCCGTCCCTCATGCGCACCAGATGGTATGCCCCTTTCAAATCCAACTTGGTGTAGATACGAGCTTTCTTGACCTGTTCCAGGAGTACACTGATGAGAGGCAAGGGGTACCGATTCTTTACGGTTATCGCATTCAATGCCCTAAAGTCCACACAGGCTCTCCGCTCCCCATTAGCCTTCGGGATGAAGAAGAGTGGCGAGGCGGCCGGAGACTTGGACGGGCGGATGAATCCTAGCTTGAGGAGTTTATCCAGGTACCCCCGGAGATGCACGTTTTCAGGCTCCGTCAGGGCATACAGCCTGCCGCTGGGAACGCTGGCCCCTGGCACCAGGTCGATCTGGCAGTCAAACTGTCTATGTGGTGGTAGCACTTCCGCCTTCACCTCATCAAATACATCCTCAAAACTGTGATAAGCCTGGGGGAGAGCCACATCTTTTTCTGCCGCTGTAGCCACCGTCTGACTCCCACTCTCATCTGCGTCAAGGGATTCCGTTCCTATTCCACAATGCAGGATGCAATACGGTGACGTCAGTTCGATGCGATGTGTTGGCCAATCCACAGAGGGGTTGTGTTTCTGTAGCCGCGGCAATCCCAATATGACGCCATATTGGGGCGCTCGGATGATGTTAAAATCGATTTGTTCCAAATGGTTCCTCCCACATCTCATCGGAAGGACCCCCGTGTGCTGCCCGATGGGCCCCGTCACCAATCGCCTTCCGTCTACAGCATAGACGTCTTCGGGTACAGCTTTGGGAAGAAGCACTAGCCCTAGCCTGCATGCCTCGTTGTGGTCCATAAACATGCCAGTGGCCCCTGAATCCACCATGGCCACAACGGGTATCCACTGGTCATGCACTCCTACGTGCACCGTGAGAAACAGGTGTCGTTGTCCCTTAGTGACCGAGTTGGAAAGTGAAGGGATGGATGAGTGACTCCGAGATGCCCCTTCTTTGGTCTGGGAGTCCTCTAGTTTTCCGCCGGTACGTCCACCACGGCTGTTACCGACCGGTTGGCCCGATAACGTGACGTCTTCGGTTTGGCAGGGCTTTCACGTACGTAGTGGCCTTTTTTGCCACAATATAGGCACAATCCTTGTTTACGGCGTGACTCTTTCTCCGTGGCTGTGAGGCTCGCTCGTATTGCGCCGATGTCCATGGGTTCTCCCTTGGATGCGGTGGAAGTTTCAGGACTTCCCACTGTCACATAGGATGGAAGGGATTTTCCTTTTCTCCCATGATCCCCCTTTCTTTCACTTAGCCTATGTTCCAGCCGTAATACCAGGTTGATAAGGCCCTCACATGTCTTGGGTTGTGGGTCAATATGAGCCACGGCGTCCTTGAGCTCATCGCACAGCCCGTGATGGAAGAGCGCCGTCTGTTTAGCAACAGGCCACTTGGTTTCCGCAACCAGCCTTCGGAACGCGTTGAGATACTGCACCAGGTCGTTGGATCCCTGTCTCAACTCAAGCATTTCACGGTCCGCCGTGTACGAGTCAGCCCTTCTGTCGAAGACCTTCAGGAATTCCTCGCGAAAAGCACCCCAATCACATAAGATGGGGTCGTCCCTGCTCACCAGAGGTACGGCCCATTGTGCCGCGTTTCCAGCCAAATAGGATATAAGGAAAGCCACACGAGCCTGACTCGTGGGGAACGCCCTTGGTTTGCACAATAGATGTAGCGCCACTTGTGTGAGGAATACCTGCACTGTGTTAGGATCCCCACTGGACCTCTCTGGTGTTGCCAAGGGGACGGCTACCGGCATTTCCACTACTACCGCAGGGGTCTGGTTCGTGAGGGAGGTGCTGGGCGTGAGCGGGTCCAATTGGATAGCATCCAGTCTGGCTTTTACATCGGCTGTTTCTTGCCTGGAGGCAGCCAATTCAATTTGCACGGTCGCTAAAGCTGCCAGCACATCATCAAGTGTTGCCATGTCTGTTATCGACCGGGAGACAGTTAGTGTTATTAAGGTCGGATATTTTGTAACGCCCTGAACGTCTCAGGATCGTTTAACAGACACGATAATGAGAACGCAACCACTTGTGAAGGTTTAGTTATTTTAATGAAGGCAAAAATAATACAAGGAATAAACAAAGGTTATAGTCACTGGAATCCTCCAGGCTAAGTACGTTACCAGCCCACAGCACGGATGGTCATAACCGTCCTCTGCATATACGCCGATCCCGGCGTATGCCAACAGAGGGCAGAAATGAAATGGCCGACAATGCCAATCGGTAGGCTGTGAGGGGCACGAAGAGTGTTGGGGAGAATCGAGGAGTCAGGGAAACACCCAGCCGGGGTCTCTACCTGAAGGGAGCAGCCGCTCAACCTCTTCCTCAGACTGCACCGGGACGCGGAGTCACCTCCTGGTGATGCGTCACCGATACCCCAATCACAAGCAAAGAAGACTGAACCGAGAGCAGCCGCTCGATCGATCCTGTGGACTTCCGAGTCTGTAACGCGGCAAACACCTCCTGGTGTGCGTTACAGCTGGCAGTCCCTGTATCTCTGGTCGGGCTGGGAGTTACGACTCCAACCAGCAAAAGCGCCACTGCGCTTTGACTCAGCCGAGTCAAAAAGCGAAGCTCAATGGTTATCCGGTAGAGCTTCCGGGTCCTTCACAGGTGACGATGGGGCAAGACACGGCCCAGGGAGTAACGACTCGACCTACCTCCGTTCTTGCCTTACTGGAGCACCACTCCGGAACACTGCTCTTCACTAAGCAGGTACGTCGGTTGTAAACACAATATCCGACAACGTTGTACCTCCCGGTTCCTCCCTTTATAGGGCGTTGTTTTCCTTGAGTTATGTAACAGCTCTCCTGTTTACATAACCTCTCAACCGCTAAGCATCCTGGGAGATGTAGTCCGTTTTCGCTGGTTACCGTTTTCCTCCCCTCGCATGACAGGAATTCTTGACAGCAAGTGACACAGGAGTTACAAAACACCTTCACTTTCTGGCCAGTAGAAGTGGTTCACCAACTTACTCCATGTTTTGGTCTAGCCAAGATGCCAAGATAGGGGTATGTCATGGTTGAATGTTAAGAGAAACTCTCTAAACTGCTGACGTACTACCACTCTCCTAGTGGCATCAGTTTTGGGGTATCTGGCCTCAGTGTATAGAAGTCCCTCCTCACAAAAGGTCCTGTTGGAACCACTGACACTTCCCTTTTCCTGATCAGCAACTTGTTCCCTCAGGCTTTCAAAAGTGAGAAAGATTCTCTACCCCTGACACAGATCTTCTCAAGAGGGCCCCCCTGGGCCCAAGAGCTCTGCCGTGTAAGGCGAAAGCTCCCGGGGCTCAGTCTCCTCTGGAGCTGACAAGTCTTTTCCCTGAGGAGTGGGGACTTGATATGGTGTCTGAACAGAAGCTGGCTTCCGTGACTTCTTGCCCTTTCTCTTGAAAGGCTGGTCCATAATTTCAGGTTCCAACACTTCTTTTTCACCCTTGGTTCTACACTGTGCTCTGGTTTTCACACACACCCAGTCAGGTAATCCCAGTATTGCTGCATGGGTTTTCTTTTCTACCTCAGCCCATTCTGAGTACTCCTAATCTTTGCCAAGCAGTCACTGTACAGGGATAGCAGAAGAAACCACCACCCTTTTGAAGCCACTAACCCCTACCCAATCTAAGTACACCAATACCATTGGATATACATTAGCCATATTGTCAGGATTGAGGACTGGATAGGTCTCTCCAAGCAGATATTTATCCGAGGACAGCAGTTGCTCAGTGACCATGGTGATACTGACACCAGTGCTTCTCGGGTTTCCACACTAATCCCATTGATATTTGACTATTGCCAGTATCTCTCCAGGTTACTGGGCTAGAAAGCCAGGGTAGCTACATCCACCCCTCCATCTGAGACTAGAGTTGCCTCAGTGAGCACCTTGACATGGTCAGGGCTCACCTATGATGCCATTTGGAGATTCACTACTGCATTTCCTGCATGTGTGCTAGAGGCATTCTTTTTGTTTTTACAGATATGGTTTCCAATTCCGTGTCCATGTTTCATGCATGACACCAAGCCCTTTTTGGATCCCAGTTAGTGGATAAGACTACATTACAGTTTTTTTGCAGAGGCAGGACTCATCCGCTGTCATGTATGCTTAAAAGAGAAAAGAGGAAATATGAAGGACGGAGCTGCATGTCTATGCGCTCCACCTTCGCTGATGGAAAACAGACTTACTCCGTCAGGAGGAAAGGCGAACAGGCAGCTCTGACCTTTGCAATTCTTTTTTTTCTCTTTGAAGCATACATGACAGTGGATGAGTCATGTCTCTGGAAAAAAACTGTAATGTAGTCTTATTCACATAGATATATTTGTGCCTGTTACAAAATTATGATGAAGGCTTTCTATGATTGAGTACGAATGGCAAATGGATGGCACGAGAGCGCGTGTTTTGCACCGGCTCATGAGTGATTAATGGTGCATGTTCTATTATGGGCCTAGTAAATACACCACAATGATATCACTGATGACAGTTTAGTCTTTTCATATGTATTTTTTGTTTCAAAGTGTCATTGCAAAGCGTTGTACAAATTGAATTGTAATACCTAATATTTCAAGTCACCTTTGTAAAGGAATACTACATAGGAATTGGTATGTCATTATGTGAGTGATGTTTCCTTTCTCAAAACCAATTTTATACCATCAGTGGGTGACTTTGGAGGAGGTGTCCCCCACATTTTGCCATGGAGCCCGTAGTTTAATGTGACTGGGGTAAGTGACTACACCTCTCTGCATGCACACAAAACAAAAGTCTTATGGTGCTAGTTTCATCCATAAGGAGAAACAGTATATATATATATATGTTCACACATGTTATAGTTAGGTGGATATTTCACCCGTAAAAAACCAATGAAATTCCCCCGTTATAGTTAGTTGAGATAACTATAACTCGCGCGCCCGCAATCCTCTGCTCATGACGTCACATATTACATCACTCATGACATGGTCAGTGGCATCACTCATGACATCACTGATGACATCATCCTTGTGATAGAGTGGCGGTCGCGCGAGTTATAGTTATCTCAACTAACCATAACGGGGGAATTTCATTGGTTTTTTACGAGTGAAATATCCACCTAACTATAACGTGTGAAACCTATGGTTTTTTAAGTGAATTTGCAAGGTTTTTTAAATGCTAAGTTATGTATGTATTATAATTTTTTTTATATATTTATTTTTCAATAAACCACGTATACATTTTTTTTTAATGGTTTTTTACCGTGTGCGCCCCTCCGCGATTTAAAAAAAATAATTAAAAACAAATTTTCTGCCTTCGGGGTCCTTCAGGGACCACCTGACCAAGGCTAGGGGGTCAGGAACTCTGTACCCTGCCCCCTTTTCACGTTCGCCACCTTCCTTTTCCACTCTCGCACTGTAAACAAACAAAATGGCAGCCGACACTTCCTGATTTCGACCGAATTTTGAGATTTTCTATGGAAACACGGTCCTAACTATAACTATCTACTGGCGACTGCCAGTAGATTATATATATATACATATATATATATATATATATATATATATTCAGTGAAAAAACCATAGGTTTCACACACGTTATAGTTAGCTGGACATTTCACTCGTAAAAAACCAATGAAATTTCCCCGTTATAGTTAGTTAAGCTAACTATAACTCGCGCGCCCGCAATGCACTGCTGATGACGTCACATATTACATCACTCATGACATGGTCAGTGACATCACTCATGACATCACTGATGACATCTCAAATGACATCACTGATGACATCACTGAGGACATCATCCAGTGAATGTGTGTTTTTCTGAAAATTAAATATGTTTTATATATCTCAAGGTCAATGGAAAAATAAATGAGTATATAAGTGTCTAAATGGATGATTTGTTTTTGAAAAATTGATTGTATTACTGACTGATTAAGTGTATCTTATTGAATACATGGCTAAGTGAGTAATGTTTAAATGTGTAAATACCTGTATCAGTCTCTCACTTTGTGTATAAGTGGCTGCATGGGTTGGTGAGCAGCAACATGAGTGTCTATATAGGTTATTAGTTGGTTTTTTGAGTATCAGTATGAGTGTCTGAGTGTCTGTATGGTTCAGTGGGGGGTATTACGTAGTGCATAAGTGCATGAATGAGTGACTCACTGTTTGTATGTGTTGAAGACAGCATATGTGCAGGACTGTATGGGTGGAAGAGTGTGTGTATGGGTGTGTTAGTGAGTGAATGGCTGTCTCAATAGTGTCTTTATGAGTAACTACATATGTTTTAAACTAGTATATGTGACTATTGGTGTATATAAGTGAGTGTATGTGAGAGTGAGAGATTGAAAGAGTTCCTGTATGAATAAGTATGTGTTTCTATAAGTGATTGTTTAAAAGACTAGGGGCCTCATGTAGGTAGCATACAAGTTACCACTTCTTAAATACCGAACGTTACCGAATCGGTATTTAAGAAGTGGTAACTTGTATGTAGGTAATCCTTCGGAAAATATTACCGAATCCGTAAAATTCGGTAATTACCGAATCGGTATTTACCGATTCGGTAATGAGGCATACCTTCCCATTGATGGGAAGGTATGCCTCATTACCGAATCGGTAAATACCGATTCGGTAATGGGGGGAACACTTGCAAGGGTGGCAGGGTGTCACATTGACACCCTGTTGCACCCCTGATTCGGCCATGTGTGCACATGTGGCACACATACATGCCCTAAGGGCATGTATGTCTGCCACATTGCACACTTCTAAGCGCTATCACATGCGTTTACACAACCATACATTATTTACCACCAACTATTAGTTGGTGGTAAATACCGACTCAAAACATCACCCACACACTCCCCCTACATCTCATTTTTGTATTCGGAATTTACCGAATCGGTAAAATTACCGATTCGGTAATTTTACCGATTCGGTAAATTACCGAATTCAAAAATGATCCCCCTACATACCAAAAGCCAAAATACCGGTCGGTAACGGTATAATTACCGAAAATCGGCCGTTACCGACCGGTATTTGGCGACCTACATGAGGCCCTAAGTATGTGTAAGTTTCCGTAGAAGTAAGTGTGGTGGTGTGTGTATAACTGTATATGCGAATAAATGTATGTTTGATTCTTTATTAGCATGAGTAACTATGTGTGTGAGTAACTCTATGGATGAGAGGCATTGTGTTACAGGATGTATAGGTGTATGAGTACATATGATGTGTGAGTACACAAATGAGTGACTGTACAGGACTGTTGGTGAATAAGTGGATGTTTATGTGGATCTTAGAATTATTGAAGAGGTTGTTGTAATTG
Source organism: Triturus cristatus (assembly GCF_964204655.1). NCBI lineage: Eukaryota > Metazoa > Chordata > Amphibia > Caudata > Salamandridae > Triturus > Triturus cristatus. The sequence goes on from NC_140582.1 coordinate 26,745,498, forward strand.
GTATTGGTATGTCCATTTTTTTGAAAATTTCAGTCTCTATTTTTGAATGTGTGTATCAAAGGTTATATTAGGGTGAGAGGAGGTCTGCCACTCTATCACATGGATGATGTCATCAGTGATGTCATCAGTGATGTCATTTGAGATGTCATCAGTGATGTCATGAGTGATGTCACTGACCATGTCATGAGTGATGTAATATGTGACGTCATCAGCAGTGCATTGCGGGCGCGCGAGTTATAGTTCGCTTAACTAACTATAACGGGGAAATTTCATTGGTTTTTTACGAGTGAAATGTCCAGCTAACTATAACGTGTGTGAAACCTATGGTTTTTTCACTGAATTTGCAAGGTTTTTTAAATGCTAATTCCTAATTATAACGTGTGTGAAACCTATGGTTTTTTCACTGAATTTGCAAGGTTTTTTAAATGCTAATTCCTAACTATAACATGTGTGAATCCTATGGTTTTTTCAGTGAATTTGCAAGGTTTTTTAAATGCTAATTTCTAACTATAACGTGTGTGAAACCCATGGTTTTTTCAGTGAATTTGTATGGTTTTTTAAATGCTAATTCTTAGCTATAACATATGTGATTCCCATATTTTTTTTTATTGATTTTTTATGATTTTTTTAATATAAATTCTTATATTAAATGTGTTTTTTTTTTAAAAAAAAACAAGTTTTTTTTAAACTTTTTATTCTCTTAAAACACTATGTTTTTTTCTAAAAAATCTGCAATATTTCAAGTTTTCTCTTTTTTTATTTTACCAAACAGGTAAGATATATTAGTATAACTTTGAAAATATATATATTTTTTTTTTTTTTTTTTTTTTAGTGCGCGTACGGTAAGCGTACGGTAAGCATACGGTTTACGCAATGTCCGTAATTTATCTACTCTGTTTGCGTATAGTTACGCAATTTGCGTAGCCGCGCGTACTGCGCGTGGGGCGCGTAGGCGTGTACGCTACACGCGCACGTTACGCGGAAGTGTTGGGGAGTGACTGTTATGCACATGCGCGCGAGCGCGTGTCTTTTTTACGCGCATGCGTACTTTTGCCGTAAGCGCACCGTAAGCGCACCGTAAGCGTAACGTACGCACACGGTGGGTCATGTGATCATGAAACACAACTTTTGATTGGTTGAAACTACTTTCAGTTCTAGAACTCTCCTACACCACACCCATTCCCCTCATTTCTGCTTGTGATCCCTTAGGAGAAGGAGCTGGGTTGTCTTTGTGATACGATGGCAGAACAGCAGAGCTCTTCTGAGAGTGAGACTAGCAGCACTACCTTGAGGCAGAGAAGGAGGAAAGAAAAGACCTCTTTCATATGGGAGTATTTTACTTTTCCAGAGGACAAGAAAAAGGTAAATGCACCCTTAGTGACTTGTAAGCTGTGTGGCCGTGTACTTTCAAGAGGGAATCCCAACAAGAAGTATTTCTTCGGGAATCACACCATGTTGAGACACCTTAAAGATGTACACAGAAGGACACATGCTCGACATACTGAAGGTAACCCTTCAGTAAGTCAACCAAGCACATCCACAGCAGCTCAGCCTGGTCCATCATCTGCAGGGCTGAGTCCATCTTCGGCAGGTCAGGTGAGCCCTTCATCTGTGGTGGGAGCATCTCCTTTTTCTACTCCTCTGGAAACAAACCATCGGTTTGTGAGGGTTGAAATACGGTGCGCCACTTGTCATGATCTAATTTGTCATAGGGAGACCAGTGTTTCCTTAGTGAACAATAAAATAGATCAGCACATTTGTCGTACCGACTAATATTCCCATTCTTTCTTTCCTCTGTCCCTGCATGAACACAACGGCTCTTGTAAGAGCCAACCTTACCTTTCAACTATTTTTTGTATATGTTTTTAAAACTTTTTTTTTATTTTTTTTTTTACTGTACGCGTACGGTACGCGTAATTTATTTTTTTTTTTTTTTAAAAACACTAAAAATCAATTATCACATTACAAGGTCCTTGAGAGACTACAATGAAAAACTGAAAATGTGATTGTGGAGAAGTGGAAAAAAGGGACCATGAAATTTTTGACTTACCATACCCACTCAAAAAAATATTTATTAATTTAAATTTAATTTTAATTGCTTTAAAAATGGTTCTAGTTTTCGAAAATTTTCTATCTCAATCTAAAAAAAAAAGAAAAAAGTATTAGGGCCTCATGTAGGTAAATAAATGTTACCGTTTCTTAAATACCGAGCCGTACCGAATCGGTAAATTAGAATCGGTAAGTTATATGTAGGTAAAAATTCGGTAACAGTTACCGATTCGGTAACATTCGGTAATCACGATTCGGAATCCACCGAATCGGTAAATACCGAGGTGGTATTTACCGAATCGGAAAATACCGAGGTGGTATTTACCGAATCGGAAAATACCGAGGTGGTATTTACCGAATCGGAAAATACCGAATCGGTATGTACGGATTCGGCAAATAAAATCACATGACTTGACGAAACAGCTAATCCCGTGCAACCACAGCCCACCCAACCAGGAAGTGGCCACACCCAGGCAGGTGTACATAATTAGCCGACCCTGGAGAGTCTTGGAGTGCAGAGGAGAGGCAGGGAGCCGGTGCCTGTGCGAGCAGGAAAACGAACATCATGTCCAGCCAGAGAACACAGAGAGACGGAGGGGAAAGGAGGAGGAAGCTGAAATTTAGCCCCAAGGAACTCCAGGTGCTGGTGGAGGAGGTGGTGAAGCAGCACCAGAAGCTGTTCGGAAGGCAATCCCTGCAAGTGCCTGAGGCGGAAAAGCGCAACATATGGCTGGCCATCCAGGCCCAGGTGAATGCAGTGGGAGTGACCCACAGGGACATAGAGGTCCTAAAGAAGCGCTGGTATGACCTGAGGATTGTAACCAAGAGGAAGATGGGCGACATCCAGAAGGAGGCCAGCCAGACTGGAGGTGGAACCAACAGGGCACCTGCCCTCACCGAACTGGAGGAGCTGGTGGGGGCCACAATCGAGCAAGAGAGCGTCGTGGGTCTTGGGGACGCCGACAGCTCTGCCAGAGCCGCCACACAACAAGGTAAGACGAAAGCACAGCAATGTAGCACCCCCTATCCCTATCCCACATCCCCCATTGTGAAACGAGAATCACACTGCAGTCCACACGTGTCAGTGCAGACAGGCAATGCATTCCGGGAGATGTAGTCAGGGAAACACTAACCATGACGTAAATGTAACAGGGCAACAAGGCATGTCACGCACTCGAGGCACAAGGAGACAGAGGACATTTTGGAATGTGAAATGATTTATTGTGACGCTTTCAATGCAGCCCTTCGGGGACACTGAGCCAATGTTGTATTTCTGTCCACAGATGTGACATCATGCAAGACAGGGCATGCTGCAGGAGAGACGGCACACCGGCCACAAATATCACCTCTAGCCAGCACAAGTACAGACCAGGGAGCAGGCCCACTGGCACCCGCACCACCAACACAGGCAGCCTCGCCGCAGCCAGAGCCAGCATCACCTCGCCCAGAGCCAGCATCACCTCACCAAGAGCCAGCATCGCCACTCATGTTTGAGTCACCGGCCACATCTCCGCTTGCAGGTGTGAGAATGATGAGGCGTCCAGCAGCCAGGTTACGAGCCTTAGACACCTCGTCAGACGACAGCATGGGCCCTGACGAACTCACCATGTCCCAGGAAGGGAGCCATGCCACTGTGCCCCACACCTCACAGGCAGCACAGACGGGAGCAAGAGGGCGCCGCAGGTCGCGTGTCCAGAGTCCACCAGCACCCATTGACGGCCATGGTGTCTTCTTGGGTCTCGAGGGCCAAATGTTGAAGCAACAGCGCCTGCAAACAAAGGCAGTCATGTCAGTCCAGAGGCACATGCGGGTGATGAAAACCACATTAGTCACCATGGACAATAACATCAGCGGCATGGCTGCGGGCATTCGGGACATGTCCCAGTCAATCCAGCAGTTGTGCAGCAAATTAGATGCTGACATCGAAGCACGGCGCCGGGAACGCCAGAGAAGGGACACTACCAACAGGGCACTCAACCGTCTGGCAACGGCGACTTCTCTACTGTGCCGGCGCTCTGTGACGATGCAGGAGGGCCTAACACAGTGCTGCAGCGACCTGTCTCGGGGGATGGTGCAGGTGACAAGTGCACTAGGGGTGCTATTGACTAGTCAGGCGTCGACAACTGCTGCAGGGGATGCTGCGGAGAGCATCGACACCAGCAGCAGGAGCAGCATCACACCCCCCGTCCCAGAAGCACGCAGGAGCAGCAGGCGGCTTGGGGTTGGCTCTAGTGAGGATGCACAGGCCGTGCCATCCACCACTGCAGCGCGTATGCGCAAACATTGATGTGGCCCTGCTTAGCCACTTCCCATTGGGTGACGTAACCCTGGACTTACTTCTTGTATAGATGGGATATTGCCAGATTGGCTTGTTCATGTGTTCATGGCGTGGTGCCACATTAAACTACGTCATGACTTCTCACAACTGGCTGTGTCCCCTTACTTACTCAGAAATAGTTGCATGTGATCTCTGCCCGTCTCTCTCTCCCATCTATTGCAGTTGGCACTCTAGCTGCGTTGCCCTGTGGCTGTCCTGACTCATCCTCGTTGTCCTCAAAATATGTTAGTTCCACATCTGTCCCTTTTTTCGTGGCAAGGTTGTGCAGCATTGCACAAGTGGCGATAATCTTGCAGCAGGTGATGGGTTTGTACTGGCGTGCGCCTCCGCTCTTGTGGAGGCAGCGGAACCTGCTCTTCAGTAGTCCAAACGTGCGCTCCACCACATTGCGTGTTGTTTTGTGTGCCACGTTGTATCGTCTCTCACTCTGGGTTGCTGGGTGTAGGTAGGGAGTGAGGATGAATGACCGGCATGCATATGCACTGTCGCCTAGATGAGTAAAAGGGTGACATCAGTAACATGCCTCTATACACTATGAGTTGCAGGTTGCAAGGGGCGTCACTGTTACTTACCTAGCAGGTATCCCTCTCCGAATTCTCCTGCACTCAGTCGTGTGTAGATCCCACTATTCTGGAAGATGTAAGAGTCGTGGGTGCTTCCAGGAAACTTTGCAACAATATCTGTGATGATGTTCCCTGCATCACAGATCACCTGCACATTGATGGAGTGGGTGGACTTCCTGTTCCTGTAGATGTGCTCTGTGTCAGCTGGTGGACAGATTGGGATGTGTGTACCATCAATACAGCCGATGACATGGGGGAACTGTGCCATGTGATAAAAGTCTGTTTTTGTTATATGCAGTGCAGCCTGTGTGTTGGGGAAGCTGATGTAGTGGTGCATTCTCTGCATCATGGCATCCAGGAACTTCCTGAAGAAACGTGACAGGCAACTCTGGGATACCCCACCCACCGCAGCTATCACCACCTGATAACTGCCGGATGCCAGCAGATGTAGGCTGCAGAGCACCTGCACATGTGGGGGTATGGCGTGCGCCCTTCTTATTGGCTGGTCTAGGAGTGGGTGAAGGTCCCTGATTAAGTCCATGATGGTTTCGGGGTGTAGCCTGTACCTCTCATGTATCTCTGCATCAGTCAGCTGGAATAGTGTGATGCGCTGTCTGTAGATGCGTTCCTCCCGTCGCCAAACCCTCAGTCCTGCTGCCTGTAGACGTAGGCGCCTTGCAATGACATACATAGCGGCCATGTTGTCCACGCTGTTGCATTTTTGGATTGCTAATATGCACTGTTGATGGTTACCACCTGCTTTCAATCCGTGTTAATTACCGACTCTTATTTACCGATTTTCTTGGATTTCTTAATTACCGAGTGCTCCTACATGTCATTTTAATTTTTACCACTTCATATTTACCACTTCATATTTACCGATTCGTTAAGTATGTATTCGGTAAATCTGATTCGGTATTTTAGAATTCGGTAAATATGATTCGGTATTTACCGCCTCATATTTACCGAAAGGTGGTTTTTGGACTCCTACATCTCACTTGTCTGACTACCGGTCGGTAACGGCATATTTACCGAAAATCGGCCGTTACCGACCGGTATTTGGCTACCTACATGAGGCCCACAATATTTAATAAAACATTTTATAATACAGTACACATATTTACATATTTTTCAAAAAAACAATTTTGCCTTTTTTTTGCTGTTTTCAGAATATATTGCATTTCACTATAAATTGTGAAAGCAATTGCATTCATCATTTAACAGCGGGCAAAAAAAAAATTAACAATCTCAAAGATTGTTTTAAAAAAGCCCACAATCTCTTTTTGCATAAACATAAATTTATAGAAATGCATAATATTCTTAAAAAATATCATCTAATATCAATACTTATTTCTTTAAAATACCGTCTGACATTTTTGTTTCAGAAGTATAATCACAAAAATATATCTCAAATAACTCCACAATACATCTGGTTCCATTTCTGAGACCAGCAACATGTGTAACCTGGGTGACTGACTACACTCCAGCAAGGGCAACCAGCCTTAGTGATGCTGAATGTATTTGCATTACTGACTGCAACCTCAAACCCCACTCGGTTGTGAATACTATGCATGATTCCACATGATATGCAGCTGGCTGTGTGCTAAGAGTCTGCTTCTGCATAAAAAAATAGCTCCCCCTTTACATCTAATGCAACTGTGAAATCACCAGAGCAATACGCAATAAATCTCTGCCTGTAATTCCTCTTTGCACACAGAGTCATGTTTTCATATTAGTCAGAAAACGAAATTTCTTTGCCAATTTGAAAGCACACTTACTACTCTTTTTTTTGGCAAGTGATAAACACTTTTACAGACTGACACATTATGAATCCACTTTTCAGATTCTGATAAAAGCACATGTCCAAACTGCTTTTTTCAGACCAGCACCATGTGTAACCTGGGTGACTGAGTACACTCCAGCAAGGGCAACCAGCCTTAGTGATGCTGAATGTATTTGCATTACTGACTGAAACCTCAAACCCCACTCGGTTGTGAATACTGTGCATGATTCCGCAGGATAAGCAGCTGGGTGTGTGCTAAGAGTCTGCTTCTACACAAAAAAAATGGCTCACCCTTTCCATCTAATGCAAATGTGAAATCTCCAGAGCAATACGCAATAAATCTCTGCCTGTAATTCCTATTTGCACACAGAGTCATGTTTTCACATTAGTCACAAAACGAAATTTCTTTGCCATTTTGAAAGCACACTTACTTTTCTTTTTTTTGGCAAGTGATAAACACTTTTACAGACTGACACATTTTGAATCCACTTTTCAGATTCTGAAAACAGCACATGTCCAAACTGCTTTTTCAAACCAGCACCATTTGTAACCTGGGTGACTGCCTACACTCCAGCAAGGGCAACCAGCCTTAGTGATGCTGAATGTATTTGCATTACTGACTGAAACCTCAAACCCCACTCGGTTGTGAATACTGTGCATGATTCCGCAGGATAAGCAGCTGGGTGTGTGCTAAGAGTCTGCTTCTACACAAAAAAAATGGCTCACCCTTTCCATCTAATGCAAATGTGAAATCTCCAGAGCAATACGCAATAAATCTCTGCCTGTAATTCCTATTTGCACACAGAGTCATGTTTTCACATTAGTCACAAAACGAAATTTCTTTGCCATTTTGAAAGCACACTTACTTTTCTTTTTTTTGGCAAGTGATAAACACTTTTACAGACTGACACATTTTGAATCCACTTTTCAGATTCTGAAAACAGCACATGTCCAAACTGCTTTTTCAAACCAGCACCATTTGTAACCTGGGTGACTGCCTACACTCCAGCAAGGGCAACCAGCCTTAGTGATGCTGAATGTATTTGCATTACTGACTGAAACCTCAAACCCCACTCGGTTGTGAATACTGTGCATGATTCCACAGGATAAGCAGCTGGGTGTGTGCTAAGAGTCTGCTTCTGCACAAAAAAATGGCTCCCCCTTTCCATCTAATGCAACTGTGAAATCACCAGAGCAATACGCAATAAATCTCTGCCTGTAATTCCTCTTTGCACACAGAGTCATGTTTTCACATTAGTCACAAAACGCAATTTCTTTGCCAATTTGAAAACACACTTACTAGTCTTTTTTTTGGCAAGAGATAAGTACTTTTACAGACTGACACATTTTGAATCCACTTTTCAGATTCTTAAAAAAGCACATGTCCAAACTGCTTTTTCAGACCAGCACCATATGTAACCTGGGTGACTCACTACACTCCAGCAAGGGCAACCAGCCTTAGTGATGCTGAATGTATTTGCATTACTGACTGAAACCTCAAACCCCACTCGGTTGTGAATACTGTGCATGATTCCACAGGATAAGCAGCTGGGTGTGTGCTAAGAGTCTGCTTCTACACAAAAAAAATGGCTCACCCTTTCCATCTAATGTAACTGTGAAATCACCAGAGCAATACGCAATAAATCTCTGCCTGTAATTCCTCTTTGCACACAGAGTCATGTTTTCATATTAGTCACAAAACGAAATTTCTTTGCCAATTTGAAAGCACACTTACTACTCTTTTTTTTGGCAAGTGATAAACACTTTTACAGACTGACACATTTTGAATCCACTTTTTAGATTCTTAAAAAAGCACATGTCCAAACTGCTTTTTCAGACCAGCACCATGTGTAACCTGGGTGACTGACTACACTCCAGCAAGGGCAACCAGCCTTAGTGATGCTAAATGTATTTGCATTACTGACTGAAACCTCAAACCCCACTCGGTTGTGAATACTGTGCATGATACCAGAGGATAAGCAGCTGGGTGTGTGCTAAGAGTCTGCTTCTACACAAAAAAAATGGCTCACCCTTTCCATCTAATGCAACTGTGAAATCACCAGAGCAATACGCAATAAATCTCTGCCTGTAATTCCTCTTTGCACACAGAGTCATGTTTTCATATTAGTCACAAAACGAAATTTCTTTGCCAATTTGAAAGCACACTTACTACTCTTTTTTTTGGCAAGTGATAAACACTTTTACAGACTGACACATTTTGAATCCACTTTTTAGATTCTTAAAAAAGCACATGTCCAAACTGCTTTTTCAGACCAGCACCATGTGTAACCTGGGTGACTGACTACACTCCAGCAAGGGCAACCAGCCTTAGTGATGCTAAATGTATTTGCATTACTGACTGAAACCTCAAACCCCACTCGGTTGTGAATACTGTGCATGATACCAGAGGATAAGCAGCTGGGTGTGTGCTAAGAGTCTGCTTCTACACAAAAAAAATGGCTCACCCTTTCCATCTAATGCAACTGTGAAATCACCAGAGCAATACGCAATAAATCTCTGCCTGTAATTCCTCTTTGCACACAGAGTCATGTTTTCATATTAGTCACAAAACGAAATTTCTTTGCCAATTTGAAAGCACACTTACTACTCTTTTTTTTGGCAAGTGATAAACACTTTTACAGACTGACACATTTTGAATCCACTTTTCAGATTCATAAAAAAGCACATGTCCAAACTGCTTTTTCAGACCAGCACCATGTGTAACCTGGGTGACTGACTACACTCCAGCAAGGGCAACCAGCCTTACTGATGCTGTATGTATTTGCATTACTGACTGAAACCTCAAACCCCACTCGGTTGTGAATACTGTGCATGATTCCAGAGGATAAGCAGCTGGGTGTGTGCTAAGAGTCTGCTTCTACACAAAAAAAATGGCTCCCCCTTTCCATCTAATGCAACTGTGAAATCACCAGAGCAATACGCAATAAATCTCTGCCTGTAATTCCTCTTTGCACACAGATTCATGTTTTCACATTAGTCACAAAACTAAATTTCTTTGCCAATTTGAAAGCACACTTACTTTTCTTTTTTTTGGCAAGTGATACACACTTTTACAGACTGACACATCTTGAATACACTTTTCAGATTCTGAAAACAGCACATGTCCAAACTGCTTTTTCAAACCAGCACCATTTGTAACCTGGGTGACTGCCTACACTCCAGCAAGGGCAACCAGCCTTACTGATGCTGTATGTATTTGCATTACTGAGTGCAACCTGAAACCCTTAAAGTATTCCTTATTTTTACCAGTACACCTTAATTTATCGTGAAAACATAGTCCATATTATTTTACATGTTCCTCACATTTAAATTTCTCCCAAAACAGAAAATGATAAACACAACTTCAACAAAAGGAATTCCATTTCTATTATTCATTTCTTAATTTACCATATACATCCCCTCTCAAACTCTAAACTCACCTTTAAAATTAGTTAGTTGTGAAAGAAATGTGGCACTCAAACAGCAGATTATCAGAGCCAGGATCTCTGTTCTTTACACCTCTCTCCTCTCAGCAGAACCAGATAATGGCAAACTTTCCCTTTCTTTTTCCACACATATACATGTTAATTTCAAATCTCAGTGCTTCCCCCTTTTTAGGTCTCGTCTGAGCTAGCGCTTGCGCTGCTCTGTGAGAGATATTTTGTAAGTGGGAATTTCAAAGTGCTACCCACAGTCTTTTGGCTGGCCTAAAGCTTGAGTGCACGATCACATGCACGTGCACAGCTGGCATCTAATGGCTCCTCAGCTCCCACTCCCCCCTCCCTTCTCCATAGCATTGGCTCCAGCCGCCATCTGCCTTTCTTATCTACCAGCCGTCATGGCTCATTAAGTGCTTTAGCGGGCAATGCTTGTTTATTGTTATCGCGGGCAGCTTCAATTGCACAAGCGCGGTCCGTTTCGGCCACGCTTGTAACATTGTTACTGGTTTAAAGAGCTTGTTTTTTTCTTCTTTGCATTTCTGCCTGAAACATCCTCTGCTTTCTTGTCTGCGCTCTCCCCTCCTCCATGGGGTGGGCGCACTCATCCGGTTTCACCGTGCCAGGGAAAGGAGGCGAAGTAGAGGGCAGCTGTCAAACAAGAGGGAAACAAAATAAAGCAACCCCGGAGTCTGGAGCTGTGGCGTCTCTCCGGGGCTGGTGTGTGCGCGCTGCTGCATGTCCATGTGCCCCCAGACCGGTGCCACCATTTGACAGCCAGGGGGACAGTGGTAGAGATTCTGGCTGAGACCGAGGGGTGCTGCTCGCAACATGTGATGCCCTGAGAGGAGACCCGCCACTGCCGTGCAGCTGGCACCGACAGCAGGGCACCCCAGAGACCTGGCAGAGGGCACCTGCTGCTCCGCCACAAGCCTGCATGAAACCTCTTCAAAGCCAGGCGGATTCCAGTGAGTTAAACTTTGTCCGCGCTGTTTCTATGTTCCTTCCGACCGGGAAAAGTTTTGAAGTCCGGAGCAGGATGAAAGCTAGGCGAGGTGAGTTGTGTTTGAGTGCCAGGGAGTGGGTTTGAGGCTGGTTACAATGCTAGGAAGCTGCCGAGCATACATTGTGTGCTAAGAGAACATCTCGGGGTCGGTGACAAATTTCGTTAACTTTAAGGTGCGCAGGGCTCTTTGTCTGCATCGCTGGCATTCCTGGCCGGGAAGGCGTCATGTGTTTACCAACTTCTGTCTCGGGCTCGGCCTTGCCTTCAACTTTTTATTTTTATTTTTTATAACTGAACATAGTATTCTTTATATGTATAGTTTTGCTTGCTGAGAGTTGACACATGGGTGTGAGCGAGAAACAGAACATTTGCTCCATTCTCGGAATGAAAGTTAAAGAAAGTAAGGCAACTAACTGCCTGTTTCATTTACTACCTCTGTGGTTCGCGCGACAGCCCACTGACACACAGTCTCCCCCCTCCCTAAAAGCAAAACAACGCTTTGCAAAGAACAAGTGAATTTTGGCGGATGTGTTAGAACCCACGCTCAATAATGTTTATTTTGCGGATTTTATTCAGCGCAGAGTTGTCCCAAAGGGATCAGCAAGGGTACAAGAAAGCAAGAAATAAGATAACAAAATATAAAACAACCTATTAGGAATCGGAAAAAAAGGAACAAATACTTCATACCAACAAGGACGTTTGCAGCAAGTAAACAATATGCCCAATCAGCAATAACTTGATATATCTTTGCGGCTTTAAGATGCACCTACTGTCGAGAAAGTGACCACGTGTCAAAAATGTGTCCTCGAACACGCATATCAACCGACCTTATTTAAAAGGCAGTGTGCCTAGTCGAAAAAACGTTTTAGTCTGTCTCTTTAAAAATAGCGAGGTGGCTGAGTAAATTATAAGCACCCCATCCGCATTTGAACAGACGCACATGTGCTCGTGCACTGCCCTTCGCCGTACGTGCTCTAGAGGTTAGCATGTCTGCACGCGGCTCATTGTGTGCTGCCAGCCATGTGCTCTGTTGTTCCTGCGCTCGGCTCTGACAGGAGGGGGCGGTGCTGCTGCTGCTGTTCAGATCCTACAAACATTGATTGAACAAGCATTGGCATAGCAGTAGGTCTTGCTTTTAGGACCTTATAAGTATTTAGTTATGCAGCACAATATCCTTGGTGCAACATCATCAACTGTTGCATGGCTAAACACTTCTAAGGTCCCAAAGGCGAGACCTATTGGCTATGCCAATGCTAGTTTACTTTGCCACAGTGGTCCTCTTTCCCTATAGCGCTCTCCATCTTTTTTTTATCTGAGTACTAGCCGATGGCAGCCACATGCCTTGAGTGGGGAGGCGTGCATTTTGCACATAAAGGCATGCGGCTACCATTGGCTAGTACTCCGTACTCCCGGATCTCCTGTGCCATGCCCAACACCATCTCACCCCTCCCACTTGCCCGCCCCCACCACCTCACTGAGGTCGAGGTCGAGAGTTTAAGCTATTGGCATTCTAAATCACAATGCCTTTTATTTCTATGTTCATTTTCTCAACAGATAGATAAAATGCATTGACATTTACAATGCCAATAGCTTAAACTCTTGAAAATACGAGACCTATTGCATTGCAAATGCTTGTTTTCAAATGTAATCACACATTTCTATTGGTTGAAAACCCAACCCTTTTCCAAAAGTACCCTTCCCCCAACTTGACTTCTGCCTAGTACCCTTCCCCCAACTTGACTTCTGCCTGCTACCATAGCAACAGCTCATGGAACACTGCTGTGTGGAGTTAGGTCAGAAGTTCACCAAACAATGTTTCAATTCCACAGAGCAAGAGTGCTTGACTTTTCAAACCTAACAGCAAATCCATAGTACTGTTCTTTGGTAACACATTTTTCTGTACCAATACAAAACATGCTTCTATTAATTTACACATACAGCCTAGTTTTTATTCTAGAATGGTATGAAACAGCCAATCAGTTCTTTTTTTTTATAAAAAAAATATGTATGCCTCCATTTCCAAACTGTCTTTCATTTCTTTTTACCATTCTACTGAATTTCACCTCCTGAGTGCATCCATTTCTCCTTTGAAGATGTTCACAGTGTGGATTGTAGGGCACAGCTATGTCTTCTGGAGTGAAAAGTATGCAGAGAAAACAGATATGGTGAGAGACCTTGCTTTGCCAAATGTAGACATTAAATGGATTGGTCAGAGAGGGTTAAAGTGGCACCAATTGATGCCATTGGTGAAATCCTTCATGCAAATCCAACACCCTGACCTCATAATAGTGCACTGTGGTGGCAATGACCTAGGCACTATGACTGGGGTAGGTCTGGAAATGCTTATGAAGGACACCTTTGCACAACTGTTTTCACTTTTCGCTAAAACTGCCTTTGTCTTTTCTAACATATGCCAAAGGCAAAAATGGAACTGGTCCAATCATTTTTGTCCGCAGATTGACAAAGCAAGAAAGCACGTCAACAAATCTGTTCCTGCTTTCCTCAGAGACTATGGTATGGGTTCCATTTACCACAACAACTTGCGTTACGACATGCAAGACATTTATAGAGGAGATGGTGTGCACTTCAATGATGAAGGGAACAGAGTCTTCCTCTTGAACCTTAGACTCTGCATCGGTACTTACTTGTAGGTACCACTAAAAAATCAAATCACTTCATAAACACAACGGCTCTTTTTAGAGCCCCCTAATATCTAAACTCTTAAATCTGAATTTCATTTCTTTTTTTAAATTTTTTTTTCTACCGTACGCGTACGTTGAGCTTACCGTACGCGTACCCCGCGATTTTTTTTTAAATCAATAAATGTTTTCTTTGTACTTTTCTGTCCTTCTTGGACCCCTTTACAAATGTTAGGGGGTCTGTAACTCTCTCCCTTGCCCCCTTTTCAAGATATCACCCTTTTTTTTCTGAGTGAAACACACGAAATGGCGGCCGCCGCTTCCTGGTTTCGACCGATTCGAATGTTTACTAAGATCTAACAGCCAATCAGAATCGCGCTCGCGCACGCCACCGTACGCGTACGGTAAGCGCACCGTAAGCGCACCGTAAGCTGGCTCAGATATATATATTGATTTAAAGGCTATTTTGTCTGAATCTACTGAACAGATTTACACCAAACCTACAAAAGGCACTTCCTTGACCTGAGGACTACCTCTCTGCCAAATTTCAAGTAATTCTTTTCAGCCGTTCGGGCTGTAGCTGTGTCTAAAGGTCCTATGGAAAAATGCATGGGAAAAACGCGTTTTGGGACCCCCCTTTTATCTCAGCCCCCGCTTGACGAATCCCCCCGAGACTTTCAGGGTAGGAGCGGAGCGTAGCGCCCCACCTATTTTGAAAAATGCGCGAGGATTCGTCGACCGGCGCAAAAGTTATTCCAAATAGAATGTTGCGGATTTCCTATGGAAACGTGGTCCTAACTATAACTACCTACTGGCGACCGCCAGTAGGTAATATATATATATATATATATGTGTGTGTGTGTGTGTGTGTGTGTGTGTGTATATGTATATATGTATATATATATCGTTCCACAAGATGCCCCTAGAGCAAGGATGCACTCGCACAGCAGCTTGCTTGCAAAAGCCTTTATTTCAACAAAAACTGCAACCTGCATTCCAATTAAAGTTTCAGACTGACGCGCTTCAGAGTTCCTTGCTCCTTTCTCTTATATATATATATATATCCTACATACAATGCCAATTCCCTTGCCTCGTCAGACGGCGGCCCTAGCGAGGTGCTATCCCCTTAATAGCACTCCACACTTGTCTCCTTATATCGACGACGTGCTGTCAAATAAAACATGGAAGACAGCCAGGGCACAATTCCTTTTAGTGTGATTTATTTTATCAAGCAACAAAAGGAGAACGCCCTACGCATTTCTAAGCTCTCGCATCTTGGTCACGGGTCAATTACATTCACCCTAAAACATCATATATACATGTGACTACACCAACACCATAGAAGTACAGCTACACAGAGCACTTGTTCCTCCATATCTAACTCAGTGGCCATCTTACAATATTATACAAGTTACTTTTCTCGCCCAATTTATTGCAAACCTGATCATCTAAGGCTTTATATTGATATTCTTAAAAATACATTGCTGTACTCGCGACATTGTAAAATGCGCAAATAATGTGTGTATCGTCATTAACAAGCAAGTTGTCACAGTTTCAGCCTAGTAGGTAGTATAAAAAATCAATTGTCCGCGACGGCATTTATACAAGATCATTACAATTCTGCCCCAGTGAGCAATGTACTATTGCAATATCGTACTGCTTAAACATTCTTCGAACTAATCATCCTCTTACAATTAGTGCAACATAACTTAACTGTCTATTACTGGCCCATAGATATAACTTATTTTGCATTCTTCCTGTTGCCCCGTATCTCCTACAAAAAATAATAACAGTGTTGGATCAAATTATCTAAATTGTTATTATTTAAAACCAGTAAACTTTTCTTCTCTTCAACTCGTGTCTTAACTATCACACTTTTCTGGTTCCTAACAGTATCCTAAATAAATCTATCCCAAATGCACAGACAGTTTCTCATCCCTATTCAGCACAGTTGGAAACCTGGTTTCATATTTGACTATCATCTTGGACTCTAATCTGTGCAACGTTTGTGTTCTTTTCCCTCTTCTTTCTGGAATCGGGATGCAATCCAATGTGCAAAACATCAGCAAGTTTTTATCATTATTGTGTTTCTCTTTGAAATGTATCGCTACTGGATATTGATTATCTTCATTTAAAATTGCTCTTTAATGCTCTAGAATTCTCTTTTTGGTTTTATGGATTGTGATGCCGATATAATAGAATGAACATGGACATTTCAAACAATACACACACAAGTCAGTTACATGTTAGTTGTTTACTAATGGTAAAGGCTTTTTTTCTCTGAAAAGGTTTCACCTCCTTGCATCTACTGCTGTTTCTGCAGGCCTTGCATCCACCACAGATATAAAACCCCTGTATATTGCTCTTGTTTGTTTCTCATGTATAGTGCTACTACAGAGCACATCCTTCAGTGACGCACACCTCTTAAAGGTAACTTGTGCGTGATCGCCTACTGATTTCGCTAGGGTTTCGTCTATTTTAAAAACATTCCAAAATTTGTTAGGACCTTTTTTTTACTTCACTGAGCTCCATTATAAATCTAACAGGTTATTCATCTTCTATCTTTGCCTTTGGTATTAACAGATTCACTCTCTTTACATTTTTAGCCTTGTTGCATGCCTGATCAACTACTTTAGGGGAGTAACCTCTTCCTATGAATCTTCTTCTCATTTCGATAATTTCTTTCTCAAATCCTTTCTCTGAGCTACAATTTCTCTTGGCTCTGAGTAGTTCTCCATGGGGTATACTCAGTCAATCAATCAGGGGGTTTAAAGCGTGCTACTCACCCCAAAGGGTCTCAAGGTGCTCTGCAGCTCCCGTTCAGCCAAAGAGCCAGGTCTTGAGGCTCTTCCTGAAGGTTTTTGGGATGGCAGCTTTCTGTGCGAAGTATGCTAGTTGGGTTTATGTGACTGGTAAATTTTAAATTTAGATCATTATCTTTGAGTAAATTGACCAAGCCATCTGCTTTTCTCCTTGTTTCGTTAAAGATGCAGATATATCTATATATCTATCTATATGTCTATGTATATGTATATGTCTATGTATCTATCTATCTATCTATCTATCTATCTATCTATCTATCTATCTATCTATCTATCTATCTATCTATCTATCTATTCACAGAAAAAAACATAGGTTTCAGGGGTGTTATAGTTAGCTGGCCATTTCACTCGTACAAAACCATTGAAATTCCTCCGTTATAGTTAGTTCTGCTAACTATAACTCGCGCGCCCGCAATGCACTGCTGATGATGTCACATATTGCATCATTCATGACATGTCAGTGACATCACTGATGACATCACTGATGACATCTCAAATGATATCACTGATGACATCACTGATGACATCATCCAGTTAATGTGGTTTAGTTTGAAATTTAAATATGTATTATATATATACCAATCTTTATGAAGATTGAGTGAATATATAACTGTCTGGATGGAGTATTTAGTAGCTGTCTGACTGTCTGTTTAAGTGAGTAATTAAAAGTGTCTCACTTAATACATGGATTAGTAACTAAACTATGTGAATGTGTGCATCACTGTCTCTGTTGTTGTATAACATGCTGCATCAGTTGGTCACTAACTACATGAGTGTGTATATTAGTTATTGATTAGTTGGGTGAGTATTTGTATGGGACACTGAGTGTGCATGTGGTTGGATGGGGTGTGTGTAACTCTATGCATAGATGTGTGAATGGTAGATTGACTAGGTGTATAGGTTTAAGAGTGCATGTGGAAACAGTTGTTTGGGTGACTGAGTGTATTTATTTGTGTGTTGGTGACGGAAAGAAGCTGGCGCAAACAGTACCGGGAAGCAGACAGAATAGCCTTAAAAATCATACAACTCCAATACAAGGCAGCCATTAGGGAAGCTAAGGCGAAATTCTATGCCAACTCCATCCTGCAGGCACCCAATGGAACTAGGGCACTCTTCAACATCGTTAGAGACCTTAGTAACCCGGGCTGTATGGCCAGTACTATCCAGCCATCACAAAACTTGTGCAACAAAATTGCTACTTTTTTTGTTGAGAAGGTCAACAATATCGTGGGTGGGTTCGATCAGACTGTTATAGAGCCCTCCACGATTAGCGTAGACATCGGAAGAGAAACTACTCTGAGCCATTTCATCCCCCCTACGGAGGACTCTTTTCATGAGATAGCGCAGGAGATTTCATCAGGATCACCCTTGGACCCCCTTCCGTACAAGATCTGGAAGGAGCTCGGACCCGCCCTATTTTCAGATCTGTGGCAAATTTGCTGCCAATCTTTGAGTGAAGGCACGGTGCCAAGCAGGTGGAAACAGGCAATGGTCACCCCATTACTGAAAAAACCTTCTTTTGATCCCTCTGTGCCGGCTAATTTCCGCCCAATTTCCCTGTTGCCATTTCCAATTAAGATCTTGGAAAAATTAGTCAGCAAATCCCTGTCCAATTTTTTTGAAGAACATCTGATCTTGGACAGGGACCAGTTTGGCTTCCGGCCTGGGCATGGGACGGAAACTGCATTGATTACCGTTCTGGACAAACTTCGAATGCGTGCCGTCAGTGGATGTTCCTCTGTGTTGGTATTGTTGGACATGTCGGCAGCATTCGACACGGTTAATCACTCAGTGTTGCTGGCAAGGTTAGAAGATATGGGGGTGACAGGTCACGCCTTGGAATGGCTACGGTCTTATTTGACGGATCGTCATCAGGCAGTGACATTAACACCTTTTGTTTCCTCCTGGACCCCGGTTCGCCATGGAGTACCCCAGGGCTCAGCTATCAGCCCTATACTCTTTAACGCCTATCTGAGACCCCTGATCCCTCTAATAAAATCCTACGGGATCGAGGTGGTTAACTATGCTGACGACATCCAGCTGATGTTCTCCCTGGAGGGAGAACATGCAGTGCCCATGAATACCTTCCAGGCCTGCATGCAAAAAGTCTCAGAATGGCTGAGAGCCAATTCATTGCAGCTGAATGCCGGGAAAACGGAGGTACTACACTGCTGCGCAGCGAGACTGCCTAAACATCTCCCGGGTGAGTTCCGACTTTTGCCGGAAGACGCCCCGATACTGCCAGTAAAAACAGTCCGTAACCTGGGGGTTATGATGGATGAAGATCTCCAGCTGCAATCCCAGGCGAACAAGACCATAGGCACCTGTATTGCCCTACTCAGAGCTTTGCGCCAAATCCTCCCGCTCCTCCCTATTGAGACCAGATCTCTGGTGGTTCAGAGCGTGATCCTAAGTAGGCTCGATTACTGTAATTCACTGTTCTTGGGTGCCTCTCGGTACACTGTACAGGGACTGCAAAGAATACAGTCCGCCGCAGCCAAACTGGCCTTGGGAAGACAACGTGACTCCTCAACAACACTGGCATTGAGGGACCTTCACTGGCTCCCGATCAATAAAAGGATCGAGTTTAAATCATTGGTCATGGTGTATAGAGCCCTCCATAAAATTGGTCCTCCTCCGCTGTGCGATAGATTCTCATGGTATGAACCAAAGAGACTTCTTCGGTCCACCAGCCAAAGCCTGGCAGTGGTTACCAGAGTAAAACGCACTAAGACGGGAGGCAGGGCCTTCAGTACGGCGGCAGCCCGCCTCTGGAATCAAATCCCCCAAGATCTACGCCAAGCTACATCATTGCTGAGCTTTAGGAAGAATCTTAAAACATGGCTCTTTGGCAGAGATTAGAGTGTAACATTCTTGGCACAACGGCAAACGTTCCTACTGTCTCAGGTTTTCTTCTATAGTCTCTTAGCGCCAGGATGCCCGTAGGGCGACAGAAAGCGCTTTAGAAGAACTTTATACAATACAATACAATACAATATATGTTTTAGTTGTACATCTTCAACAAAGTAAAAAAATAAAAGGCATTGTATGTGAGAGTTGGTGTATATAAATAATTATGTGTAAGAGTCAATGATTCTGAGAGTGACTATATGAATGAGTGTATAATTGTAATGGTGATTTTTTAACATATTAACTATGAGTTACTATGTGTTTGAATAAATGAGGTGTTGTTGGATAATTGTGTAAGTGAGTAAATGTAAGTGTGATTAATTTTTTTCATGAGTGAGTAGGATGACTGCATAACTGACTAAGATGACTGCTGATGTGTCAATGTCTATATATGTGTATACGTGCATTTGATAGTGTTCTATTAATTAGTGACTGCATGTATAAATGTTTCTGTTGTTAAATGGGTAGTTGTGTGTATAGACTTAAGAATCAGTGAGTGGGTATGTAGTAACTGGTATTGGTGTGTCAATGGTTTCAAATATGGTACTCTGTATTTTACAGTAAGTGATGAAAGGTTATACTAGTGTATGATGAGGTGTATCAGATTGTCAAGTCGATGATGTCATCAGTGATGTCATTTGAGATGTCATCAGTGATGTCATCAGTGATGTCACTGACCATGTCATGAATGATGCAATAGGTGACATCATCAGCAGTGCATTGCGGACGCACGAGTTATAGTTAGCAGAACTAACTATAATGGAGGAATTTCTATGGTTTTGTACGAGTGAAATGGCCAGCTAAATATAACACCCCTGAAACCTATGTTTTTTTTCAGCGAATTTCAAAGCTTTTTTAAATGCTAATTTCTAACTATAACGTCTCTGAAACCTATGGTTTTTTCAGTTAATTTCAAAGGTTTTTTAAATGCTAATTTTTAAGTGTGATAGTAGTTATACCTATTTTTTGTACTGATTTTCTACAGTTTTTTAACTGTTTATTTATAAATATTTTATTCATTAAATAACATTATATATTTTTCCAAAAATTGCAAAAAAAAATAAAAAAAAATTCAAACTGAAATATTGATTCTTTTTTTGTTTTAATTATTTATTTTAATATATATATATATATATTTTTTTTTTTTATTCCAACTTTTATTCGGAGTCGCGCACTCAAAGTGTATACATAACAGTGGGTGCGCAGATTCTAGCCGCCATTTTAGAAAAGTTGTGAAGGATCCGCATTCGGTATGCGACGGCTGCATGTTTTTCAGTTACATCATATACATTTAATATCACGTGATGTGCGTGATTGGTATGCGACGAGACCGCGACTCCTGCTACCGCGCATTCATGACACATGCGCATTACGGTACGAGATGCTTGTGCGGTGGCGGGTCCCGCGTGACGTCATATACGTGCTGGGGCGCGCTGGGAGCGCGACTCCCGCAAAAAAAAAAATTATGTTCCAAAATGAAACGTATGTGTCTTTAATATACATATTAGGGCAAGAGATTATCTAAGATATTCATAAAAATAATATATTTGTACTTATAATAAACTTATATTATTTTTAAATATATTTTCGCGAAGTCGGGTGCGTTCATTGTGAGTGCAGAGAACCAGGTCAACAGAGCTGCTGTAGAGCCAGAGAACCAGGTCAGCAGAGCTGCTCTAGAGTCTAAGAAGCAGGTCAGCAGAGCTGCTCTAGAACCAGAGACCCAGGTCAGCAGAGCCAGAGACCCAGGTCAGCAGAGCTCTTTAGAGGGAGAGAACCAGGTCAGCAGAGCTGCTTAGAACCAGGTCAGCAGAGCTGCTTTAGAGCCAGAGAACCAGGTCAGCAGAGCTACTCTAGAGGCAGAGAACCATGTCAGCAGAGCTGCTCTAGAGGCAGAGAACCAGGTCAGCAGAACTGCTTTAGAGCCAGAGAACCAGGTCAGCAGACTACTTTAGAGGGAGAGAACCAGGTCAGCAGAGCTGCTTTAGAGCCATAGAACCAGGTCAGCTGAGCTGCTTTAGAGCCAGAGAACCAGGGCAGCAGAGCTGCTTTAGAGGCAGAGAACCAGGTCAGCAGAGCTGCTTTAGAGCCAGAGAACCAGGTCAGCAGAGCTGCTCTAGAGCCAGAGAAGCCAGTGCAGCCAGCAGAGCTGCTTTAGAGGGAGAGAACCAGGTCAGCAGAACTGCTTTAGAGCCAGAGAAGCAGGACAGCAGAGCTGCTCTAGAGCCAGAGAACCAGGTCAGCAGAGCTGCTCTAGAGCCAGAGAACCAGGTCAGCAGAGCTGCTATAGAGCCATAGAACCAGGTCAGCAGAGCTGCTCTAGAGGCAGAGAACCAGGTCAGCAGAACTGCTTTAGAGCCAGAGAACCAGGTCAGCAGAGCTCTTTAGAGGGAGAGAACCAGGTAAGCAGAGCTACTTTAGAGCCATAGAACCAGGTCAGCAGAACTGCTTTAGAGCCAGAGAACCAGGTCTGCAGAGCTGCTCTAGAGGCAGAGAACCATGTCAGTGGAGCTGCTTTAGAGCCAGAGAACCAGGTTAGCAGAGCTGCTCTAGAGCCAGAGAACCAGGTCAGCAGAGTTGCTCTAGAGGCAGAGAACCAGGTCAGCAAAACTGCTTTAGAGCCAGAGAACCAGGTCAACAGAGCTCTTAAGAGGGTGAGAACAAGGTCAGCAGAGCTGCTTTACAGACAGAGAACCAGGTCAGCAGAGCTGCTTTAGAGCCATAGAACCAGGTAAGCAGAGCTGCTTTAGAGCCAGAGAACCAGGTAAGCAGAGCTGCTCTAGAGGCAGAGAACCAGGTCAGCAGAGCTGCTTTAGAGCCAGAGAACCAGGTCAGCAGAGCTCTTTAGAGGGAGAGAACCAGGTCAGCAGAGCTGCTTTAGAGCCAGAGAACCAGGTCAGCAGAGCTGCTTTAGAGACAGAGAACCAGGTGAGCAGAGCTCCTTTAGAGCCAGTGAACCAGGTCAGCAGAGCTACTCTAGAGGCAGAGAACCATGTCAGCAGAGCTGCTTTAGAGCCAGAGAACCAGGTCAGCAGAGCTGCTCTAGAGCCAGAGAACCAGGTCAGCAGAGCTGCTTTAGAGCCATAGATTCAGGTCAGCAGAGCTGCTCTAGAGGCAGAGAACCAGGTCAGCAGAAATGCTTTAGAGCCAGAGAACCAGGTCAGCAGAGCTCTTTAGAGGGAGAGAACCAGGACAGCAGAGCTGCTCTAGAGCCAGAGAAACCAGGTCAGCCAGCAGAGCTGCTTTAGAGGGAGAGAACCAGGTCAGCAGAACTGGTTTAGAGCCAGAGAACCAGGTCAGCAGAGCTGCTCTAGAGCCAGAGAACCAGGTCAGCAGAGCTGCTATAGAGCCATAGAACCAGGTCAGCAGAGCTGCTCTAGAGGCAGAGAACCAGGTCAGCAGAACTGCTTTAGAGCCAGAGAACCAGGTCAGCAGAGCACTTTAGAGGGAGAGAACCATGTCAGCAGAGCTGCTTTAGAGCCAGAGAACCAGGTCAGCAGAGCTGCTTTAGAGCCAGAGAACCAGGTCAGCAGAGCTGCTCTAGAGGCAGAGAAGCATGTCAGCAGAGCTGCTTTAGAGCCAGAGAACCAGGTCAGCAGAGCTGCTTTAGAACCACAGAACCAGGTCAGCGGAGCTGCTCTCTACTACTCTCTACTACTCTCTACTACTCACTCTCTACTACTCTCTCTCTACTACTCTCTACTACTCAGTCTACTACTCACTCTCTACTACTCACTCTCTAATACTCACTCTCTACTACTCACTCTCTACTTCTCTCCACTATTCACTCTCTACTACTCTCTACTACTCTCTCTCTGCTACTCACTCTCTGCTACTCACTCTCTACTACTCACTCTCTACTACTTACTCTCTACTACTCTCTACTACTCACTCTCTACTACTCTCTACTACTCACTCTACTACTCACTCTCTACAACTCTCTACTGCGGAGCTGCTCTCTACTACTCTCTACTACTCTCTACTACTCACTCTCTACTACTCTCTCTCTACTACTCTCTACTACTCAGTCTACTACTCACTCTCTACTACTCACTCTCTACTACTCACTCTCTACTACTGACTTTCTACTACTCTCTACTACTCACTCTCTACTACTCACTCTCTAATACTCACTCTACTACTCTCTACTACTCACTCTCTGCTACTCTCTCTACTTCTCTCCACTACTCTCTACTACTCACTCTCTAATCTCTATTACTCACTCTCTACTCTCTACCTCTCTCTACCTCTCTCTCTACTACTCTCTACCTCTCTACCTCTACCTCTCTGCCTCTACACCTCTACCTCTACACCTCTCTCTACACGCACACATATGCACATATATGCATATGCATTCATTTATATGTATGTGTGTGTGTGCATATATATATATTCAATTCTTTATTCAATTCTTTATTTCGGTTATAATAACCATAAAAGAGTACCGTACAATAAAAACAATCATTATGACAAAAATGCAGCATTTCTGGTGGGAACAAATAATCCATACATAAATACAATATACAGTATAAAAAATTTTTTAAATATCAATTTATACACAATGTTTTAAAATAGGGATAAAAAAAGGGGTTATTTTTTTTTTAAAAATTTTTTTAAGAACCAGGCTTAATGATGATACCATTACATTTTTTGACCATTCCTTTTCCTAATTATCGCAACACTAAATAAAAAACGACTCAGGCTAAATACTATCCTCTGTGATGAGTCGCCCTTAAATATTCTTTCCCCATCCTGGATACGACGAAGACCCAAGTTTAAACAAATAGGTTTGATCCATTTTATCCTTGGCCGCATATATGCAGGGCATATGAAAAGAACATGGGTCTCATCCTCCTTAACGTCCATATCGCACAATTTGCACAGATATATACATACATATGTAAACTATATATAATCTGCATATCTATATAAATACAATTATAAATGCATGCATACATATACATATACATTTATGCATACATATGCATGTTATGTACATGAAAGTTTGAAAAACACTAATACAAGCAAAGCTAAAAAGGCACCTAATTACAAACAGAATGCTTTAACTTAAACGAGGGCGAGGCCTATTGCATTTTCAATGCTGGTTTACTTTGGTTCCATCAAGAAGGAATTCAGATGTGTCACACATTTGCCATAAATTCTGAATGGTAGCACTCTAGTTGCTCATTAGATCACTGTAGTAAAGCTACTGCTCACCAGGGAAGTCTGCTGTTGGTATTCAAAGTGCATGTTTCAGTCTACATGTCAGACTTTTTTAATGAAATAGAAGAGGATTTGAGAAGTCAAAATGTGCCCTGATTTTTCTTTCTGCAGCACTAATCACAATTTCTACGGCAAAATGAACCTCCTCATTTTGTTCATTTGCAAATTAAATGTTTTAAGTGTTACCACTTTATTCTAATCAAGATGGCTTCAGGTATGCCATACTTTTGTCATAAGTAAGACTATTAGCGCTCTAGTTGTTCTTTAGAACACTCTGGGACATTCTGTCATTGGGCTATACTTGGGCTACATCTGGGTGAAATTTGTGCTACATTTGGGCTCTTTTGTCTCTGGTGGCCATCTTGGGAGACTTATTTGTTATGAAGTTTCCTAATTTCCTCATTTACTACAGTCTCCTCAGTAGGAAATACTTTCAGTTTTTTACTTTGATTCCATCAAGAAGGCATTCAGATGTGTCACACATTTGCCATAAATTCGGAATGTTAGCACTCTAGTTGCTTATTAGATAACTGTAGTAAAGCTACTGCTCACCAGGGAAGTCTGCTGCTGGTATTGAAAGTGCACGTTTCAGTCTGCATGTCAGAATTTTTTTATGAAATAGAAGAGGATTTAAGAAGTCACTCAAAATGTGCCCTATTTTTTATTTTTTCAGCACTAATCTTAATTTTTATGGCAAAATGAACCCCCTCATTGTGTTCCTTTTAAATTAAACTACTCACTCTCTACTTCTCTCTACTACTCACTCTCTACTACTCACTCTCTACTACTCTCTACTACTCACCTCTCTACTACTCACTCTCTTCTACTCTAGAGCCTAAGAACCAAGTCAGCAGAGCTGCTTTAGAGCCAGAGAACCAGGTCAGCAGAGCTACTGTAGAGCCAGAGAAACCAGGTCAGTAGAGCTGCTTTAGAGGGACAGAACCAGGTCAGCAGAGCTGCTCTAGAGGGAGAGAACCGGGTCAGCAGAGCTGCTCTAGAGGCAGAGAACCATGTCAGCAGAACTGCTTTAGAGCCATAGAACCGGGTCAGCAGAGCTGCTTTAGAGGCAGAGAACCAGGTCAGCAGAGCTGTTGTAGAGCCAGAGAACCAGATCAGCAGAGCTGCTCTGTAGCCTAAGAACTAGGTCAGCAGAGCTGCTTTAGAGGGAGAGAACCAGGTCAGCAGAGCTGCTTTAGAGTCAGAGAACCAGGTCAGCAGAGCTGCTCTAGCTGACACTGACTGACACTGACTGACTGACACTAACTGACTGACACTGACTGATTGACACTGACTGACTGACACTGACTGATTGACACTGACTGACACTGATTGACTGACACTGATTGACACTGACTGACACTGATTGACTGACACTGACTGACTGACAATGACTGACACTGATTGACTGACACTGACTGACTGACACTGACTGACTAACACTGACTGACACTGATTGACTGACACTGACTGACTGACCCTGACTGACACTGATTGACTGACACTGATTGACACTGACTGACTACTCTCTACTACTCTACTACTCACTTTCTACTATTCTCTACTACTCTCTCTCTACTACTTACTCTACTACTCACTCTCTACTACTCATTCTCTGCTACTCTCTCTACTACTCACTTTCTACTCTCTATTACTCACTCTCTACTCTCTTCCTCTCTACCTCTCTACCTCTCTACCTCTACCTCTACACCTCTACCTCTACACCTCTACCTCTCTACCTCTCTCTGCACGCACACATTTGCACATATATATATACGCATATATATGCATATGCATTTATATATGCATGTGTATATATATATATACATACATATGTAAACATATATATAATCTGCATATCTATATAAATACAAATATAAATGCATGCATACATTTACATATATGCATACATATGCATGTTATGTACATGAAAGTTTGAAAAACACTAATACAAGCAAAGCTAAAAAGCCACATAATTACAAACAGAATTGCTTTAACTTAAACGAGGGCGAGACCTATTGCATTTTCAATGCTTCTTTACTTTGGTTCCATCAAGAAGGCATTCAGATGTGTCACACATTTGCCATAAATTCTGAATGGTAGCACTCTAGTTGCTCATTAGATCACTGTAGTAAAGCTACTGCTCACCAGGGAAGTCTTCTGCTGGTATTGAAAGTGCATGTTTCAGTCTGCATGTCAGAATTTTTTAATGAAATACAAGAGGATTTGAGATGTCGCTCAAAATGTGCCCTAATTTTTCTTTCTGCAGCACTAATCATACTTTCTATGGCAAGATTAACCCCATCATTTTGTTCCTTTTTAAATTAAATGTTTTAAGAGTTATCACTTTATTCCAATCAAGATGGCTTCAGGTGTGCCATACATTTGTCATAAGTAGGACTGTTAGCGCTCTAGTTGTTCTTTCGAAAACTCTGGGAAGCTGCAGTAGAACACAAAGGAATCAAATGACAGTCTCTGCCCTTGTTAGATGTACATGTTTTACTGAGAATGTCAGACTTCATTCTCACATGACTGAGAAAGATAATGTGAATTTACAGAAAATATGCTCTCAGTTTAGCTTATAGATCACCTTCCAAACCTCGGTGGGAAAAGCATGAGAAAATAGTTTTCTCTCAAACATGATTCATGATATCCCAGCAGAAGGCTTTTTCACATGGTTAAATCACCTTAGAACACACCACAATTCCTAAAATGAGTATGGTACCATCAACAAATGATTTATAATGTAACTAAAGTCTTAAAACCTTCTATTAACTGCAATGCTTTTTAATGAGGTGCTATCATGTATATTGGTCCCAAGATGGCTGCCAACACTTCTTGGATGAAGTGCTGACAGCCAATCAGATCTCACGATAAGATGTGTGGTTAGGCTCCACCCAGATATATATGTGATTTTACTTTTGATCTTCACAGGAACTACTGAACGGATTTACACCATTTAACCAAAAGGCACAACTCTGAACCAAGGGCTACCTTTTTGCCAAATTTGGTGTAATTCCGTTCTGCAGTTCGGGCTGTAGCTGCGACTAAAGGGCCCAACGGAAAATTGCATGGGGAAAACATGTTTTGGGACCCCCCTTTTTTCTCGGCCCCCGCTTGACGAATCACCCCGAGGCTTTCAGGATAGGAGCAGACCGGAGCGGGCCACGAGTTTTGAAAATTTCTCGAGGATTCGTCAACCGGCGCCAAAGTTATTCCAAATAGAATGTTGCGGATTTCCTATGGATAATAGGTCTTAACTATAACTATCTACTGGCGACCGCCAGTAGGCAATATATATATATATATATATATATATATATATATATATATATGTATAAATACACAAGTATATAAAACCTTTCTTCAACAAAAATGTTAATGATAGTGTTGGTTTGAAATAGAGGTGATTACACCATTGTTTCTAAGGGCCATGCATCACAAGTATCTTTGCGTGGTTCCCATTGTTTAGTTTTTTTTTATTCAAATGATGTCTAGAAATAGGTGAGTGCACTAAGATGGTTTTAACGTGAAAAGAATCCCCTCAGGCAAAACAATATGTGTCTGGAATGTAGTGGGTCTCATTGTTTGGTAACTTGTCCCTCACACCTTTCTTTTTTCTCCTCCCCCTTTTTTTCCTTTAGGTGTTGCTGGATTAACAGAGGGATGATAGGGCTTTAGTTGTTACCCTTTTGTAAGGTATGATTGCACGCCATTGTTTTATTACCCTGAAAAAGACCCAAGACCTTTTAGGCTTGAATAGTGGTCGAAACATGTTGGTAATGCAAAGATCTTGGTCAGGTGATTCATTGAATTTCTCTATACGACCGACATTTTATTAGTGATTTTAAACATACCAGAGGTACTCGCTGAATAAAGAATACTTCACGTTACCTCTAGGTATAGTTTATATATTTTCTCTTTCACCCACAAAAAACAGGAGCCAGTGCTTTATCCAGGCCATAAATTTGTAAGAACTCCCAGGGTTAGATTAGCTTCCCTCGGTTATTGAGTCCACAGTGGTGGCACTGTTCCTACCCCAGTGTGAGAGGTCATCAAATGATGAAGCATGTCTCAATAAGTTGAATCTTTGTATGACCCACAGCTTGGCAAAGTAAAAAAAACAAATAAGTCCATGTTGACTTTAATACCCTCAAGTGATCTTTTTTGTGCTGTATTACATAAAATAAACAACAATTTTCTAACTATGTTATGCTTGCCTAAATTATAAAAAGCGAGTCCTCACAAAGATGGTAAAACTTGTTCAAGCCCCATAAGGATAGTTCTCCAAGAGCAACAGTTATATTTGCAAATTTGAAGCTGGATTCTATATCAAGATTTTTTCCTAATATTTTTCTATTAGTATATTTAAAAAGCATTGAGAAAGGTCAGTCCTACAAGGTAGGTTTCCACACTCTGGGCGTAATTCACAAAGGTAAACTTACACTTTTGTGTAAGATTACTGCCTTTCTGTATTCACAGACTATGTGCAGAGTTTTAGGACTCTGCTGCACTCCATATAATTGTTTTCCACACCTGGAGACTCTTCAGTTGGGTGGAGAACCCACACACACATACATCCAGGGAATTCTAAAACTCCACACATAGTTTGTGAATACAAAAAAGTAGTAAATAGAAATAAAAATGTAAGTTTATCTTTGTGAATCAGACCAATAGAGCCCACAAGGATGATAATGTGTGTGTGTGTTGCATAAGGAAAGATGCACTGATCTACTGCCCGTGGAGTAAGATTTCTGTGTACAATTAAGTATGCTTCTAGCAATGAAATTGTTTCTAACATCTGGGTCTATGGTTTCTTGTAAATATAGTGCTGAAGAGATGACAGCATGGAGGATGAGGATGTTCTAATTTTAATTTGTTGACTTAAGTGTTGCACAAGATATCGAATCCCAATTTTCAGATGCTCCATCAGCATGTTGTGATCCAACATCTCTTATGCTGACATTAGGTTTAGGTGGTTTTTGGCTGTAGGGTTGCAACTATGTCCTTGGTTCTTGATATTTTGAGGTGTAGAGATGGAAGAAGATATTCAAGATTAGTGGCTATTGCAGCATAAGGCCAGTTCATGAAAAAGAATGCTTTGTGTAACTTAGATGTTGAGACTTTAATTTGCTGTTGATGTTTATTTGAGCAAGCTACTTCGAGGGGTTTCACTTTCAAGTGGTGGAATTCCACAGATATGGGAGTGAAATCTAGGTATAGTCCACCCTTAGTCTGGGTTTAACACTGGGGCCCAGATTTATGAATAAGTCAGGCAATGCAGGAAGACTCATTGCTGCACTACATTGCATGACACAAAGAAGGCAGAAATGTTCCATATCTACTAAGATATGGCGCATTCCTGCTCTCTCCCTGCGCTGGCGC
This sequence comes from Triturus cristatus, assembly GCF_964204655.1. NCBI lineage: Eukaryota > Metazoa > Chordata > Amphibia > Caudata > Salamandridae > Triturus > Triturus cristatus. The sequence goes on from NC_140582.1 coordinate 26,775,650, forward strand.
ACACAATGCAGCCTAGTGCCAACAAAGACACCGTTGCACCGTTGTGCAAGGGTGCCTGTGCTACAGGCAGGATTGCTTTTGAGCATGTAGGGACAGAATGTAGCACGCACAGAAAGAGGAAAAAACAAGAAATAAACATATTTCCCCTCATTAGCTTAACCTTGGAAGGTGTAGCATTTTGAAGCATTCACAGGTTTACTTTTACTTTTGTTACTAAATCTGAGAATGCGCCAAAACACCAAAGCTCCACCAATGAACCATGCCTTCCCAGGACAGAGTAACGTAAGGTAGTGACTTGCTCTTCCTTGTGTTACTTCAGATTAACTCTACTCTGCCATGCAGAGCCACACGAGGTAGCTCTGCGTGGCCTAGTGAATCTCATATAAGGGCTTGCGCTGCCATGCGTCATCTTTCATGACCTAACAGCAATGCAAGCCCTTCGTAAATCTGGGGCCAGGTTTTGATGTGCTGATATCCCATGGGAAGTCTCAGTTCAAATTGTGACCAGATGAAAAGATTGGTCCTTCATGTCACTTGGATTTGTTGGACTATTTTAATGCCATGTTTGCTGTCCGAGGTATCTGCTCTGCAGTAAAAGTCAACAAGATAAATCTGCAAGTTTGTTGGTGAATGAAAAACATATAATTGTTTGGAGAATATTGATGAGAGGATGTCAAAGTAGTTATAGCATGGGGAAATACACGCAGTCCTGTCCTTAGATAAGATTTAGCTGGAGCCTGGTATCTCACTGAATACTGAATCATTGAGACGCATGAATACAAAGCTTTGGCTGGACATCAGAGTTTTCATTATGATTTTAAAATCCAGTGGAAGAGGAAGAGTGGTGGCACCATCTAATGAGACTATATTTAGAAAGGGTATGCAGTTCCTTAAGGGGATGGTTTGTTAGTGAGGTCAATTCTCAAATCCGTCGATATTGATTGGACTCAAAGAACCTATAGGTAGGGAAGGGGAGTTCCTATATTCGGAACTAATGCCCTCACACACCCAGCAAGCTAGGTGTCATGCTTCATCATCTGGGCCTGCTCCTCGTCGGGCCGGCAGTGCAATGCCCGACGGGCACCCGTGAAGGGGCTCTTTAGCGGAGATCTTTTGTTCCTTGCCATTGAGTGCGTGGGTGTGAGGGGCCTGAAGGAGTGTAGATGAGTAGAGTGAGTTAAAAAAGGTTGGATAGTCTGTTGAATGTGTTTATTTAGGACAGCTGTCCACCTCATTAAAAAGTTAGGGGAAGATGGACAGTTAGTGTGACTTGTATTTGTCTCTAACTGTCTCCTACTCTAGTGGTCGACATGTTTCATGCCCTCATGGCATTTCGTCAGGACCTGTGTGTGTTTCTATCTACAGTGTACAGAGGGTGATACTATCACTATCTGGGTCTGGCACCACTAAGGTGTGCCAATCGTCGCAGTGGAGCAACCTGCGGAGAAGGGAATATCAAAATTCATATCAGAATCATATTTGCTCATGTTCAAGGTTGCAACCGTGCAGACCTCAAGCCAACCAAACCATCGTGAGGTATATGACATGAATCTAGTTCTGTGCCCGATTCTGTTTATGTCAGAGTGCAGGTGAACACCTGAGTGGGTGATCAAGACTAGGGGTGGAGTCATTCATTAGACCCTTAAGAGGTAGACATCTCATCACCAATTTAATTCATCGCATAGGAGAATAAGTAGCAAATGATTTTGTTAAGGTGAAACTCACCTAGAGCGACAGGTATTAGTGCTTAAATCAGCTCTTGGTGGTATCACAGGCTAGCCCATTAGCTATCTGTGAAGTGAAATAAACGTAAATCCACATGTTAAACAGCAAAGGATTTGGCTATTGAGGTATAGGATGCTGTTCCTAACATGGAATATCTTGTTGTAGTGTGAGGTTGTGTATGGAACAAGGAGTACTAGGCATCAAAACATTCTCTTAGTTAATAAAGAAGAAAATTAAAAAGCAGTTGTAATAGCTTTAAGATGCCTTGTCTGAGCTATACTACGGTACAGTGGTTGCATGTCCCAAGGTAGCCTGATTGGTAATGCCAGGTGTTATAGTCATGTATTAGGGTATCGCCAAGTATTGTGGCCATTGCTAGTGGCTGAGCAGAGGCACAAATAGCGTGCATTAGTACATAGCGAGCCAAACAGACCCCTTAAGAATCTTGTTACAAAGGATAATCGGGAGCCCTATTTTATCGAGTCCTTACCTGGCATTACCAATCAGGCTACCTTGGGACATGCAACCACTGTACCGTAGTATAGCTCAGACAAGGCATCTTAAAGCTATTACAACCGCTTTTTAATTTTCTTCTTTATTAACTAAGAGAATGTTTGGATGCCTAGTACTCCTTGTTCCCTGGGCTGAAATGATGGTATTTACTAATAGATATATTTGCCTACTCTCCTATCTGCTTAACTTCTAGATACAGATATAATATAAAAACAGTGCTTTAGTTCAGCCCTGGTTAATGTAGTCAACATAAATAACCACATTGCTTGTCTGGTATATGCATAGGCTCAGATTTATTAAGATTTTGCGTCACCCTCGTGCCATGCAAGGAGACGCAAGCTGATGCAAAATGCAGAATGAGATTTACCAAGCCAGACAAGGCCACCTTGTGTGGTTCTGCATGGCTTGGTAAATCTGGAAAAGTAGGGGGGAAGTGCACTCCTATTTAATCCTATGAACAAGTTGAAAAAATAAATTTGATAAGGTGCTACAGTGTTATGCTTGCTGTCTGGTCAAGCATATGGGAATAATGAGAGAAAAGACTAGCCTGTGGGGTAGTGTACACTGTGCACTGTACTGAGGGTTGCTAAAGAACCCTATTGGTATATGCCAATAGCTTTTTTAGAACAAGATCATAAACTGGTTGAGCCAATAAAGTGTTTATATGAACGTTTTCATTTTTTTGTCCAATTACACATAAAATATATTCCAACCAACTGAGAAAATAATATCGCACCCACAGATTAAAAATGTCTTTTGACTCTATAACCAATATTACAGAAAATAGAGCGACCACTAAAGTGTATACATCAGATGAAGCCAGCGAAATCTACGCTCTAATACAGGAAGTCAAAACCACTGACACCCATGGTGGGACCATCACACAGCAACTTCGTCAATTGGAATTTATAAAAAGACGACAATTAAACCAAAAATTACACGCTTCCACATTGGTTCAATACCATAAAGTCAAAAGGATACCGAGGGGTCTTCGATTATTTATTAAACCCTTGCTTTTCCGTTTTCATCTCAATTCCATTTTCATGGACAAATGGTACGCCATACTTAACAAATGTTCCCTTGACCTTATCCTGTTGATTATTGAAGAACTATCCAAAACTATTAAAGATCTAGAGGAAGAAATTCACACATTTAAAAGTGAACTACAAATATGCATGGAATCCAATGCTTGGAAACTTCAATAGGAAGTGTTGAACCAAAAACTCGAGAAATACGAAAAGGAATTGCAGGAGGGTAAACTTCATAAATACAAGAGGGATACCATAGACTATAAATTAAACGAAGTCTACCCTTGGGCGGACATATATACTAGAAAAAGATTTGACAACCAGAAAACACCCACATCATCTGATGAGAGTTTAGTATCTAATAAAGAAACCACCTTGAATAGAGCGCCTGCACATCAAATAGCTCAGTCCCAGTCAGCAGGCCCATCAACTTCCTCAGGTGTAACTCCACAAATTGCATCTGCTGTGTCTTTTGTGTCACAGGGCCCAGACCAAGGGCGTCCGCCAGCCCTTTCAGATCAAACCATGATACCTCATCACGAAAAACAGGGAGAGGACAGAGAAAAAAGCGGCAAATCACTCCGCAGTGGCAAAACAGTGATTTAGTTATGAACATCTTTACTAAGTCATTAAACCCACAAGAAATTGCTGTATTGGGCCCTGGAATGTAATTTGTACCTCCCGAAACCACAACTTCTCTAAAAGTACGGGAGGAATGTTTCAAATTCATGCGTTTATTAAGATTAAGGCACTTCTTCAATAATACCACCGGAACAACAAACACCAGCACCACCTGAATCCATCTTTAAGCCCAAAAGTATATTTATACCACCTGTCTCCCATAAGACGTTGAATACTTTTGAAGCTATGGTCAACAAGGATATCCAAAAGTTGTCATTTCAATCCAAAAAACCTGACAATTTAACCAAATATGACAGGAATATCATAAAATCTTTAGCCAACGGCACTACCATAACTATGCAACCTGCAGACAAAGGGGGTGCCATCGTTGTTATGGACACCGAATATTATCACTCGAAAGTATTTGCACACGTTGTAGATACCAATACTTACATGAAACTTACCTATGATCCCACTAGTCAACTTCAGGATATGCTTACTAAACTTCTTGCAGAGGCACGCAAAAAGGATTGGATCAATGAACCAACACAACTTTTTCTTACAACCAATAACCCACATACACCAAAACTTTACATGATTCCAAAAATGCATAAGGATCCTTGTAATCCACCTTTTCGACCTATAGTCTCCGGCTGTGGTTCTATTTTTGACCCAGTCGGCAAATTTTTGAATTTCTACCTGCAAAGGTTTGTTCAACATTGGAGCACGTATCTCAAAGACACCACACATTTCCTTCAAAAACTGAGAGATCTGAAAGTTGACCAACGTACATCCATTCTATTATGTACTATCGATGTAACTGCCCTATATACTTCAATACCTCATGCAGCAGGCCTGGAAGCCACAGAATGGGCACTTCTACAAACAGACTCCATAGACATGGAAAAGGTTTTCATTCTCCAACTTCTAAAATTCTGTCTCAACAACAGCTACTTCGAATGGCAACAACAATTTTATGTTCAACTCACAGGCACTTCTATGGGCTTTTCGGGGGCCCCCTCGTATGCTAATATTTGTATGAATATGAGAACATCATGTCAAACGCCACATGGTGGCAAAAGATCCCACTATATTGTCATTACATTGACGACATATTTCTTCTTTGGAATGATACTGAACAATCTCTTATATCTATGATTGATGCTTTGAATGATATTAATCCTCACATTCACTTAACCTACAATATTCAAAAGAACACCATCCATTTTCTTGATGTACAGATCTCCAAAACACCGTTCCATCAGTTTGATACAGCGGTTTACAACAAACCCACCGATCGCAATAGCGTTTTGGCATATTCGAGTTTCCACTCAAGAAATTTAATAAAAAACCTACCATTCTCTCAATTTATCTGGATCCGCAGGATTTGTTCAGATTCCCAAACCTGCACTATTAAACTACAAGAATTCCGACAACGATTCCAAACACAGGGTTATCCTGATGTGGTGATACAGGATTGTCTCAATAAAGCACTAGTTAAACCACGCGCTGAACTACTCAAAAAAGAACCACGTCAAATTGACCAAAGATCTGTATTCGTATCAAGATTTTCTACCGCATCCCAATCAATTAAAAAAATCATCAATGCTCAATGGGAACTACTGCAAAATGAAAATGACTTCAACGGTTTATTTCAAGCTAAATCCCTTTTCGCCTACACTAAAGGGAAAAATCTCTGTTCTTTATTAGCACCACCAAACCCAAGTCTAAAACCTGAGGATTATCTTGGCACCAAAAAATTTACAAATTGCATACATTGCAATAATGTTATAACTGGCAATACTTTAACTCTTCCTGTATCAGGCTCTAAAATCAGGTTAAAACATACTAGTGATTGTAATTCATCCCATGTAATTTATTGTATTAAATGTCCCTGTAGGAAAGCCTACGTGGGCAAAACCGTACTCAAACTTAAAATTAGAATAACTGAACACAACAGTAAAATCAGAAATAAAAACCCCACGTCAAGCATAGCTACCCTTTAGGATGAAGCCTAACATACAGTATCCCAACTGCGTTTCCAAGTTATTGAAAAAATTATTGTACGACCAGGCATGGATGTTACTAAAACTCTGCTTCAAAGAGAAATCTTTTGGATACAAAAACTTAAAACAATGTCCCCTACTGGGCTTCATGACCGGTTTGACATGAGCTGTGTTTTGTGATGTTCTTTACATGAATACCGTGATGTAGTGCATGGTACCAAGTCACTAATCAACTTTGCTGTCGGTGATGGTCATCATTTACGCTTATATCTTTATCTCCGTAATAGATCTTGTTCATTTTTATCCTTCCAGTACCATTATAGTATTTATCTTACACTTTAGTCTCCCTTCCCCTTACCATTTGTCCCCTGTGAGTATATTTTTTCTCCTTCTTGCATCAGCCTATTCATTTGTTATTTTCTCTCCGTTGTTCTCATTTTTTCTCAGACTCAGGATTCCATATTTTGTATTGCCGACTCTTTATTCGGATTCATTACTCTACCGTGTTATTTAACTTTCGTTCTCTTTCTCTCTTTAAGATGGCCACCGTAGTTTTTCCTTTCAGTCCTGTTTCTATCTTTATTCCTAAACACGCGTATTTCACTGTCGGTCCATTCCGGTTCCGCATTGTAACTACTGCTACTAGACCTGCATTAACGTTCAGCTTGAGCATTTCCAAAACCGGTGAGTACTTTTGCTCCAGCCGGTTTCCTATTCGGTTTTTATGTATTTTTTTTAAAAGGTCTACCTCTGGCTTACTATCGCTATCATCTCTTGTACTTTTTACAGACTGACATCACGGCTACCACCTCTTCCTGAACACTTCCCAACTTGGTTCAGTTTATCATACGCCCTTAGGGGTAAGTTTTATCTTTTCACGACACATACTGGTAATGTCTGACTTCAAGCTGTCAGTTTGTCCGATAGGTTAATTTATCTCCGTGTTAATTCCATTTTACTCGTTTATTTTCCAGCTTGTGTCGAATTTTTTAGTCCACCGTTAAGAAACTACTATTTTACCTCATTCGAGGTGAGCCCACCTCCATTTACATTCACGTTGGAACCTTTATCCACCATTCTATCTTTTTTACTCCACCTTCTTATCCATTCAGTTTGCAATCTTTGGGTAGACATCTTGATATTAAACCTAGCATCGGTTCACCAATGAACACATGTTGCCACTTAAGTGGTTATTTATTGCATTCTGCGTATTTCTCTCGTATGCCTTCTTTAACCCCTTGAGTGCCCCGCCCTTTCCCCGCCCTGTGCCGGCCCTTTCATTAGCGGGCGGGGTTCATGACGAGATAGTCTCGTCATGGGCACAGCGCAACCGCGGCCCATGACGAGACCATCTCGTCATGGGCACTCAAGAGGTTAACCTGGTTTTCACTAACAGCACTGTTAATCATTAGCATGTCTTAGTCATCTGATATACCATGCTAACACACATAGGTGTCTACACCTCTACAGAGTTTGTCTCAACTTCAGCATAGTTTTCACTTAATTCATCATGCTGACATGTAATGCTCTCCACACGTGGCGTATTGTAAGAAACCACTTTATAAGCTGTTTTGTAATGTAGATATTTTTGTTCACAGGTTGCCTCTGAAGAAGGGACGTGCCAGTCCCAAAATGCATGGGGCTCTCTTAAAAATGTTCATGTACATTTTCTACATGCAATGATTATGATGTAGCGTTTTGTTGATATGTTTATTTAGCCAAAGATTGTATATTGGCGATATTATTTTCTCAGTTGGTTTGAATATATTTTATGTGTAATTGGACAAAAAAATGAAAACGTTCATATAAACACTTTATTGGCTCAACCAGTTTATGATCTTGTTCTAAAATAGCTATTGGCATATACCAATAGGGTTCTTTAGCAACCCTCAGTACAGTGCACAGTGTACACTACCCCACAGGCAAGTCTTTTCTCTTGGTAAATCTGGAGTCACACAATGCAGTGCAAGTCACTTCCTTGCATCACTCTGCCCGGCTGAGGCATTACATAGGTGAAGCGACTGGGCTCCCATGCATCAACCCAAGTATTATGAAGCATTCCCAGATTTAACAACACCAGTTAGACCTGGGAATGCATCAGAAATTGTACGCCTTCCCACCAGAAATATCTTTAGTTCTTCTCACTGTGTCCTCTTTCTAAGTGTGCAGCATTCTGCAGCACACTTAGGCCCATATTCTGAAAGGCATCATGGAACTCAGCGCAGCAGCCAAAAATGCTGTCCTGCATTGCGTGACAGGGAAAGAGCAGGGGAGCTCCATAGTCACAGAGATAAGGCTCCACCCTCCTCTCTCCCTAGCGCCGGCACTGATTTCAGCTGCTGGGCACTGGGCACACACCTTAGTCACATAGGGCTACGGTGCATGCCTGAGTCTACCATACGCTTTGTACAAGAAGGGTATGCTTTCTGCACAAAATACTATGGCTAGACACACCTTAAAGTTTTTCTTACACAGTGCAGCATGCATGTAAAAGTCAGAAAAAAAGGAGAGATAAAAAAAATTATCTTTTTAACACCTGCTTTCCAGAGGCATTATTTTTGGTGTTAAACCCTGTCTACTAATTTTAGTATATAGGGTTTAGTGTCAAAAAGCACGGATGAATGCTTGGGAACCCTCATGTTCCACCCATTCGCGTTACTTTCTCATACAAACCAACGCGAATATCAATCAGCGTTGATTTGTAAATCCCCAAAAATGTTTAACGTCAGGTGAACCTCACAAAAGTAACAATAACCTGACACTAAACCTTTGAGACTCTGACCCTTAGATTACTTTAAGGATTGTTTTTGTGCAGGGAAGTGTACCTGTGTGCTCAAAAACAATCCTGCCTGCAACACAGGCACCCTTGCACCATGGCGCAAGGGTGTCTTCGTTGGGTCTAGGATGCAGATTATGGGCCACGGCAGGCAGGGAACAGGAATGCACCATATCCGGATAGATGGGGCGCATGTCTGCCCTTTCACGCAGCGCAGCAAGTTATCTTGCTGCGTTGCTTTGCTAAAAAGAAGATAAATCTGCCCCTTAGTTCATTCTCTCCTCTTTGAAGCGATTTCTTTTAAGTGATGAGCTCTACTTGGCTATCAGTTTTCAAACTGTTTGAACCCGTAGGGAGGCTGGAGCAGGTATTGCAAGAACAGATCAGTCATATTCTTCCCATTTCCAGCCTGTAAAGAGTGTTTTGCGAACAGTGCGACAGTCAATCTGTCAATTAGTCAATCAATCAGTCAGGATTTGTATAGCGCGACAGTTCACCCATGATGGTGTCGAGGCGCTGTTAGCCAGTCCTTAGAAAATAGAAACATTGGATTCACAAACTTCTTGCACGCAATTTTGTAATTTATATCGAAATAATCCTGCCTGTATTTGATTTATGTAACTGGCCAATTTAAATGTATTTTCCCATATCGATAATTTGTCATTCTATGAAGGGGGAGGCTAATATAAGATGTTACCAAATGAGCATCACACTGAAGATATTTGTATTTAATCTGTGTTTTTCGTGCGGACACAGACATTCAGACATCGCAATTTCTGATTTTTTTCCCCTTTTCCTTTATCATGGAAACATATTTGGACAGATCATGCCAGCTGTCTCTCCTTCTGCCTTCTGCTGCCATCATCCTAAGGCACCACCCCACCTTCTGGCCCTGCTGCTAATGTGTGTGCTGGGAGGGAGCCGGTTCCCTTTCCCTGTCACACTCCGAGTCAGAGCACGCTGTGTGTCTCATATGGAGCGTGCAGCCACGGCTCGCCGATCCGTTCCTAAAGGTTTGTGTGTACCCATACAACGTCCCATGGGCCTCGTCTACTACTACACCCTTTCATACAAAGTTAGCTGGCTTTCAAAACACACTTTTGTAACTGTAATTAAGAATTACCAAGATGACCAATTTACAGATTAATTACACTCCTTAGCTGCTCACCTTTGACCCCGCTACCAGCAGCACACGCGTTCATCTCGACAAATAGAGTCCGTCTGCGGTGCATACATTGAGAAATATCACTCAAGGTGCTCAGTGTAAAACAAATCTGCGAGATTTCATCGTGAACAGAATTATTGACGGAGATATTGATCTAATGTGGTAGTAGTCCAGACACAGTAGAAAATGTTTTTGCATGATGCTGTTCACCATAATTACTGTAGTAAGAGGTAAGCTTCACATAAGCATTCTTGAAAAATAAACAGTATACGTAAGATCCTCATCGCCTTCTGTATGGATTACTATTAGCCGCTGCATAGTTGAGGTCAAAATATTACCTCACTGTGCAATGTACGTACAGATAATTTATTTGAAAGATGTAGTTTCAGTAAAATTGCTTTTGGAATTAAATGTTAAACTTTTGTACAAACTCCAAAAAGCAGTGTCTTGACAAAGATGGCTTGGGCCCTAATGGGAGCAAGGAAATGTGCCCACCCTCACCACAACCATTCTCTTGTTTGCTACTAAAAAATAGGTATATTCACTACCTTGCCCATTCTCAGGCCTGGAACCTGGTGGCACTACACTTGCTGCACTATTGACAGTTAGGACCTTGCAAAAAGCCATTTTTCCTAAAGCATGAAATGGATGTAACTTTAATCACAGCCTGTTCCCTCTCTCTATTATTTTCTAAGGAATAGTGTTGCAGTATCCATGGTTGGTCATTTCAGTGCTGGACTCACTAAAAGAGTGTAAGTTAATACAAATGTGTAAATTACTACAAAAGTGCGGTTTGTGAATACTGATGGAGCAAGGACTCGTATAAAAGAGACTTGCTCCGAAGCAATCCTCTCAAATAATTTGTAATACCGTAATAATTGTGTTCGTAAATACTAATCACGCACCAGAAAATCCGCACACAGAATCTAGGGGAAGCGTGCTTATGTGTATTACTGACAAGTAACCCGTGTGTCTCTAAAATGGCCGCTAATTGCGGGATTCTGCATTGCGCATGCGTCTACCGCATCTACGCAGTATGACGTACTATCGCTTGGAGGGAAATCTTTGCAGCTGCTCAGTTACCTTTAAAATGGCCGCTTGAATCTCACATGATAATGCGCATGCTTTGCTGAAACTAAACCATGTAAGTTTACTAAAATGCTAGTGCATAAGATTTATCTAATTAAACAGGAATAGAGTAGAGATAAGTGGTATACAGTGAAATCATTTATTTTTTATTTTAATTCTCTCTTTCTTTGACCTCTCTATTAGTTCGTATTTGGACCTCCGTGGAGGACTGAAGCTCACGTATCATGTGAATACTCCCCATGCACAGTTGAGAAGACCTAGGAGCCGTGGTGCAAAGCCTTGAACATCATCCAAAAGTAGAGAAGAAACATGGCCTGAGAACAAGAATGATGTCCTGAGAACGGAAGAAATCTTCTGTATAATTTGTATTGATTAACTTGTGAATACGGGTGGGAAATAAAGCATGGGGAAGTAAGTTAAGGGGAGGGAACATAGAACAATGAGCTTAAAGAAAGTATAAAACTTAGCATGGTGTGATGATCATCTCCCCTTTCCTTTTCCAATCAGGGTTAGGAGTTTCGTAAATTAGAAACATTCAGGGATGGTACATGCCATTAGAAAGCTATAATAGAGGTAGTTTTGTTAGATTAGTTACCACAGAGAGATGGAGAATGCTGAGAGACTGAGATGCTGTCCGAAATTTGAGAAAATACTGAAGAATATCCAAGTCCAGACTCAGAACTTTTGAGCCAATTAATTAGAGAACATCACGGAAGAATCGAGGAGGCTCCTAATTAGAGAACATCGTGGAAGAATCGAGGAGGCACATATTAGAGAACATCGCGGAAGAATCGAGGAGGAAAATAGTACCAGAGAGGGGTGCGGCGCACGTGCCGTATCTAGAAGAGGTCATCTGTCCTGAATCCTGTCCTGAGCTTTGGTTGCCTGACCTGTCCCAGGGGGCTCTTCCCAATTCCTTGGCCAAGGGGTTGTTTTCCACACCATACTAGGTAAATATAATTCTGTGTAGTATGTCAATGTACTGTTCTGTCTTTTCCTCCCTACACAGGTTCTGTCATCGTAATAATTTTATTCAAGAATTATTCTGATTGAATTATTTCCTCTTCCTCTCCTTGTCAAAGATGCTGTTCTAACTGTATTGTGATTCTTGGCTCACATGAATTTACTAGATACACATTTTAAACTCTCCCGAGTCCGTGGTTATTCAATAGAGGTTTATTATATGTAATATTTCACCTATTTAGCTAACTAAATGGTCCATTGACCAGAGGAAAATACATTGGATCAAGAGGTTTGGTAAGATATAATCAGATAAAAAGATTATTTTACAGGTATTAGCACAATAAATTGACCCCAGTGGTATTTACTAGCCTACATGAATGAGTGTGTTTATGGGCCCAAGTGAATGTATAGCAAGTGTGTATCTGAGGTTGGTAACCCGCTGTATCAGTTTTTCTGGTAGCAGAGCTATGGTTTAATTTATTAGCTAGTTAGGTGAAAAATTGAATTGGAATTATTGGTTATGTATTAACTTACCCATTTGTATTTGTTTTATGTTGTCTGGAAATTCCTGTGAATATTGAATAGCAGTTGGTGAATGGAAACCTCATTGCAGTGAGGTTGATCATTTGCAAAAGATAGCACTGAAGGGCTATGCAAGGCTGACAGTGCTGAATTAGGGACTATTTTGTATTGAAGTGAGAGTGATTGATAGCAAAGAGTTCGCTGGTGAAACTTTGGTCCTATATCACCTAGAAGGGGTACTATTGAAGGAGTAACAGGTTAATCGGTGCTTGAGTGAAGAGTAAGTGGAATAGTTTTACTCGCAGTAAATGTGAATCGACTTTCTGATTTTAGCAAAGCAAACAGAGTAGTGAATGTTTCTATGTTGTCATTTAATGAATTTGTATGAAAATTAAAAGAAAATAAGTTTCGTGTTACCTTGTAAAGGAGGGGTCAGGAGAGGGTGCTGCACTAACGTCACAAAGGGCCGCTCTGCGATTGGTTGGAACAGTGGGCGTGTGACTGACGCAAAATTTTAAAGGAGGGGTCAGTAATAAGGAGCAATACTGACGTTACAGGAAAGCCGTGCTAGTATTGGCTAAGCGCATAGTGTAAAATAGAATCTGATTGGTCGAAAGACTAAAAATAAAAGCCGCACTAGTATTGGTTGGACATTAGAGTAAAAGCGAAGATTTGATTTGGCTAGCAAGATAGACGCTACAATAATAATTGACAGTGGGATTTGTATGTGGAGACACTATCCAACATTAATAGGGAATCGGCCCGAAAGAAGGTATTTAGGTTTTGCAAGAGAACAATATATAAAAGGATCGATACCAAAAATGAATGGAGAAAAGAGAAAGATGACATTTATGCAGAGAATTTAAAATTATTTTAAAAAGGATAAGCCTGTTAAGGCTAGAGAGGGAATTCTTATTCCTCCCCCGAAAACGCCCACATCATACATGAAGATGGAGAGAGGCTATCATACGTGTGTATGATTGGAAAATTGGATAGAATATACAAAAGAAGATGGAGTGCTAGCTTTCCCAGAACAGGGTACATTTAATGGGAGAATTCTGCATAACCTGAGATTAAAAATGAATGAATTAGAGCCCCGACCAAGATTGACCCAATATGAAGCTTTAGAGGAATGGGAAACTGAAGCATTTGAGCGCGACAGATCCAGAAGTAGCAGGAACCTTAGTGGATATTATCCCAGGCTAAATCATGAAACTCGAGATAGTCAGTTGAAACAATGGAGACAAGCGATGGTAGCTGAAGGATTATATCCAGTACTAATGACTGAGGAACATTCAGGAGGCAAATGCACAGAAAAGACCAAACATTTAACGATGACAGGAAGTGGAGAATCAGAAGATGATTTCTTGGAGGACATTTTAATGAAAAACTCTCCACCTTATCAAGAGGAACAGAGCAGAACTACTCCTAGTGCTCCGGTCCTAGGAACACCATTATTACCCCAAATCATGTATGACGCAATAAATTGAAGGGTACTGCAAGAAAAGGAAAGAGAGGCAATAAACAAGAATAGAGAGGAATGGATACAGAAAATAACCCAACTGAGTACTCAACCTGAAGCCCTAACCATACCCGTGACCATAGGTCCAGTGGTTCCATTGTATGGGGATAAGGCAATTACTAACAAACCCCCAGTCATGTCCACACCTACAATTGAACCTAGAAAAGAGAACTTAATCATTGATGATCAAGGTAGTGAATGTGAGTCGGTAATATCATTACTGGATTTACAGATAAGAGGTCAGATAAATGAAACCCCGAGAAGGGTTACACCTAGTTGTTCGAAGGAGGAACAAATAGAATCAGCCACAGGAGTTAAGACTGCCACCATGGTATCCCCAGAAGAAATAGAGAGATGGGCACAGGAAATAAGCAAGCCAAAACAACCAATGAAAATCTTAGATATCTACAAATTGAAAGTGGAACTGGAAGAAATGATAGCTGGGAATGTAGGGTTAGACAGGTTGAACACTTACAATGAAGAAGAGTTATTGTTTATCTGCAGAAGTATCACGAGAAATACAAAAATATTGCATGAGAAATTGACAGACTTAGCTTCTGAAATGGGAGTTGAAATAAGCAAATCCAAAGTATTACAGAAACCATACAGAGCAGAATTCAGTGATAAAGACCTAGAAAATATGAATGTGTCTGAAAGAAAGTTACAGGTAAAAGAGTTGATGACCATTTTACAAAAATGGGTTGACTAGACTAATGGAAAGCTAGATGGATGCAAAAAAGGGAAGAAGCATGTGCCAATCGAACCACTTCTGAATTTGTAATGAAAGAAACAGGAAAAGCAGAAAGATTACGTCCTATGAGGGAGGTACCAGGGGGAGGAAATGGATATGTACATGTACTATGGACTAGACAGGATATTTTATCCTTTACGAATGATTTCCCAAAGTTAATAGCAAAAGCCAGTTGAGTGGTATCGGCAAATTGAAAGATTTGTTAAAGTTTCTAAAGTGCTGTTAAAGGATTTGGATGGTTTGTTTGACATTGTGGTGCCTACTGATTTGTGGACAGAATGTAAAATTACTGTTGATTGGCCTAGTGATGTGTATCCAAGAGATGAGAAAACAGGAGCTCCTTCAGAAGAGGTAATGAAGAAATATCACCAAGTGATCACTTTCTTGAAAGGGAAAATTCCTCCGAAAGAAACAGATTGGGTAAAAATAGACAGAACAACCCAGGACAGAAATGAGTCCGTACATACCTATTATGAACGCCTACTGCAAGTATTTAGGCAGTATAGTGGGTTTGAGAACATTGGAGATAAAGACATGGGACATTTTGTGTACCGATTTGTGACAGGATTAAAACCAGAAATAGGAGACATGATTCGGCAACACATGTTGTGTTGGCAAGCAAGGCCCACAGATGATATTCTCAAATACGCAAAGTATTGCGGAGATGAGATTGACAATAATCGTAAGAAATTGGAAGAAAAAGTAATGTGGTCACAAGTATAATTAGCAGAACAGCAGGAACTCCAACTAAATAGCCAGACAGGAAATGAAGGAAAAGGGCGAGGCCAAAACGAAAATAATGGGAATAAACAGAAGGGACGAATCAGTAGAGAGGAAGCAAAGAAAAAGTTTCCTTGTCATGGGTGCGGAAAATTGGGGCATTGGAAAAACAAGTGTAAAATTATACAGAACAATAATGGACCAAATCAAAATTTAAATCCACAGACGCAGAATGAGGGGATAATGAATCAACCGCAGCAGGTTGTAAATCTACAGAGTCAGTTGCCACCTGCCCCTATGCCAAATTTTGTGAACCAGTCCAAGTACAGTGCGGACACCAGATTTCAAGGAGGAAGTGGGAAGAAAAATTCTGTAACCTCACAATTTCTTTTACAGGACTCTTATTTCGATGACAGTGACCAATGAAGGTGCCTGAGAGTGGAGGAAAAGGAGTGCGTACTTGGCACATCCTTACCGGTAGATCAGTCAGGTCCATATGTTGATAGTAAAGTAGAAGGAAAAGAGATTACCTTCTTATTGAACACTGGTGCTACCCGTTCTACTGTGAGAACAGCAGACATTCCAAACCTACCCCACTCGGGAGAAGCGATCCAAGTAGTGGGCATTTCCAATAAACAGATTAGGACCCCTATTACAGAACCCATGGAGGTATGCATTGGCAATTTTAGGGAATTGCACAAATTCGTAGTGTGTAACTCTAGTCCTGTAAATTCATTAGGAAGAGATTTACTGTGCAAAATGAACTGCACAGTATTCTGCACACCGGACGGTGTTGCAATTCAAACCCCAGATGAAGACGGAGTCTATAAATTTATGTTAGCTAAACAAGGTACAGAGATAGATGAGATGTATTCTATGATGACTAAAGATGACTTGCCAGTAAAGGCCAATCCACGGTAAATCCAGATGTATACGATTTTACAGGAAAAGATGTAGGGTTAATGGCAAATGTAGACCCAGTAAAAGTAACCGTAAAGGAATGTGCAGATTACCCAAACACTCGACAATATAAGATGAGTCATGAAGTTAAAGCTGGTGTCTCAGCAGAAATTGATCGAATGATCGAACAAGGCATTTTAAAAGAAATAATGAGCAGTCCCTGTAATTCACCTATAATTGGCATAAAGAAACCTAGTGGAAAATATAGGATAGTTCAGAACCTGAGAAAAATTAATAAAAGTGTTGTTCCTTGTTGCCCCTTAATGCCAAACCCAGCTGTGATTCTATACCAGATACCCTGGAAGGCAGGATGGTTTACCGTAATTTATCTATGCCATGCCTTTTTCTCATTCCCATTACACCCAGACAGCAAATATCTTTATCCATTTAAGTTTGAAGATCGTATTTTAGTTTGGAATCGTGCTCCTCAAGGGTACACTGAAAGTCCTTCAATGTTCAATAAGATACTGAAAAAGTGCCTAGAAACCTTAGTGTTACCCAGAAAGTCGGTATTAGTGCAGTATATTGACGACTTACTAGTCGCATTCACAACGAGAGATGACTGTGTTGCTGATTCAATTGCTTTGTTGAACCATTTGGCTGAAGGTGGGCATAAAGTGTCCCCAGAAAAATTACAGTTTTGCCAGAGTCAAATAGTTTGAACACCAACTAGAACGTGGAGTGAGGAGAGTGATGTCTGAAAGAATAGAAATAATAAGACAAATGAAATTACCCCAAACCCAGAGAGAAATCAGAATGTTCCTTGGAGTTGTAGGATACTGTAGGCAATGGATTGTAGGATTTTCCTTATTGGCCAAACCCCTAATTCAAATGACCAAGAAACGAGCAAAGGATCCAATAGAATGAGATGATGAAAGTATGGAAGCATTTGTGAAATTACGAAAATGTCTATGTAAAGCCCCAGCATTAGGAATGCCAGATTATTCAAAAGAATTCGCACTGTTTTGGTGTGAGAGGAATAGTTGTGCGCTCTCGGTTTTAACTCAAAGACATGGTCTGATGCGACGACCGGTGGCATATTCCTCTGCTACTCTAGACCCTGTAGCCTCAGCTTTACCTGGTTGTTTAAAAAGCAGTAGCCACCACCTGTACAAGCCTAGAACAAAGTGAGTCAATTGTGATGGGACATCCAGTAAAAGTGCACGTCCTACATTAATTGGAGATTCTATTAACAAGAACTCAAACTCAATATCTCAATCCTAGTCGAATGTCAAAATGCAAAAGAATCATCTTAGGTGCTGAGAATGTGACAATAGTCAGATGTACAGTGTTGAACACTGCCACTTTGTTACCAGACGCCTATGGAGAAGAAGTGAGGGATCAAGTCGAACACGATTGTCTGGATGTGACGGAACTTTGTACTAAACCCCATCCAGACATACAGGAAGAACCACTGAAAAATGCGGAACATGAGTTGCTTGTAGATGGCTCGTGTATGCGCCATGAGGAGGGAGGGCTGAGTGCTGCTTACGCTGTATGTACATTGGCTGGAATAGTTGAAGCATACTATTTGCCAGGAGTCAAATCTGCACAAGTAGCCGAATTTGTGGCTTTGATTAAAGCATGCAAAATTGGGAAAAATGAGAAAGTAACCATTTATACTGATAGTCAGTATGGTTACGGGGTTGTGCATGATTTTGGCCAACTCTAGATGCAGAGGGATTTCTTGACTTCTTCCGGATCCCTAATCAAAAATGGAAATTTTGTAAAGGAATTGCTTGAAGCACTACAATTGCCGAAAGAAGTGGCAGTGGTCAAGTGTGCCGCACATCAGTCAGGAAATGACTATGGGACAGCTAGAAACAGGTATGCTGACCAAGCTGCCCAACATTGTGCCAAATATAAAATAGCAGTGAACAAGAAAATTGAAACAAATGGAATCAGCTGCCAACTTATGCTACTTTCAGGATTAGAGACATGGGAAGAAGTAAGACAACTACAAGATGAGGCAGAGATGAAAGAAAAGGAAGAATGGGTAAAAGTTGGGTGTCAAAGGAGGTCAGAAGATGATGTCTGGGTTTGCCCAGATGGCAGACCAGTAATGCCAGACTGCATGCTTTCACAAATGGCAAGAATGTATCACGGAGACACTCACATAGGCAGGGATGCCATGATCAGACTCTTTAGACAGGATTGGTTCAATACAAGGTTCAGGAGTGTAGCAGAGAGTCTATGCTAGAGATGCTAAATTTGTCAACAAATGAATCCAGGACAAAAGACAGTGGCCTGTATGGGAACAATTAGAAAAGCAGAAGGCCCATTTATAAGACTACAGATTGACTTTATTCAATTGCCCCCTTGCAGAGGATTGAAGTACATACTTGTAATAGTCTGTTTGTTTTCACGGTGGGTGGAGGCATACCCTACATGAAGAAATGACAGCATAACAGTTGCCAAACTTTTGCTAAGGGAACTGATTCCTCGATTCGGTTTTCCAGTAACTTTGGAATCAGATAGAAGGTCTCATTTTAATAATGAAGTAATTCGACTAATCTGTGAAGCATTTAAAATTGAACAAAAACTGCACCGTGCATACCGCCAAGAGGCTTCTGGAGTGGTAGAACAACTGAATGACACTATAAAAGCAAGACTGGGAATGATATGTGCATCTACCCCACTGGATTGGCCTGACGCTTTACCTCTTGTTCTGATGGGGCTCAGAAGCATTCCTGATAGGAATACAGGGTTGAGTCCCCATGAAATACTAATGGGAAGAGCAATGAGGCAGGCATGTATACCAGGAGACAAACTGTTGAATATATCTGATGATTTGGTATTGGAATATTGCAAAGAACTGGCTGACCTAGTGCATTCTATCTCTCACCAGGTTGGAGAAGACACAGTTGCCAGGCAGCCGAATCAAGCACATGAGCTGAATCCTGGTGATTGGGTGGTGTTGAAAGAACACACTTGAGAGTCATGTCTAGCACCCAGGTGGGGAAAACCACAGCAAGTTATATTATTTACCACCACAGCAGTGAAATGTGCAGGCTTACCTAATTAGATTCATGCAAGCCATACCAAGAGAGTACCAGCACCTGACACAGAAGGTTCTCAACATACACAAGGAGTTGAGGCTGCAGAGGGTTGTATAGCTGAAGGATCTGAAATAACAAGCCCTGAAATAGCTGATCGAGAACAACCAAGCACAAGTCAGGATGACTGGATACCAGTGGTTGACATACCTGAAGTAAATGTGAACACAAGAAGCCAAATCCGTCTAGAAAGACAGGAGAGCAGTAAGGACCAGACAGGTATAGAAGAACCAGCTCAGGAAAGAGGTGATACAGTTATTGGAGAACCCGAGTAGGAACAGATAAGGGAGAACAATCTACTCAGACTGAAGTGGAGGCAACAATACATGAGTCTGAGGAGGGACAGATAGGTCTAGAAGAACGCATTCGGGCTGCAGAAACTCAAAGTGCAATAAGACTCGAGCAGGACCAGTTAGGAAAAGAAAAACAAGTTCAGGTAGAAAAAGAAGAGAAAATCAAGGTAAAACCCGAACAGGGTCAGACTAGGGAAGAAGAACGCATCCAGGCAGAAAGGGATTGTACAAGAGTAAGCCCTGGACAAGGTCAGACAGAAAGGAAATCTGAAGATGAAGATAACCAAGTTGTTCCATATAACATAACGAAAATAAAAGAACACTTGAAGACGGTGACAGTGCAGTGCAAGCAAAAAGGATTAGAAGAGGTGACAATTGGCCGAGTGCTGTCAAGAGGCTAAAGTATCATTTCAAAACAGTTAATCAAGTACCTGATCAAGTAAACAAAATTTCTTGTCAGTCGGGAACATCTGCTGAACTGCCCAGATGACAAAGTCAAAGACTGAGGATCTTGAACAATAAATTCAAGGGTCCTGAATGGACACATGTAATTCTTGAAGAATTCGAGAATCTAGATTGTGAATGAAGAAATTGTTTAAAGAATAATTGCAGAGCAAAATATCGAAGAAGTGAGACAAACCTAAAAACTTCTCAAAGGAATTTTGAATTCCACAAGTAAATCGAAAATATAGAAGAGAAATCTTCTTGACTCAGAAAGGTTGATGATAGGGCTGATGGAAAACCGATCCGAAATTGTGTACAAAAATGTTGTAGAATATGCATATGTAGTATATTTTTAGTTCTCAGAGTTTGGTTAGTACTGACAGTGGCCATCCCTTATTTGATGGTTACAAAAGAATGTAATAACACAGAGATGAATAAGAAAGTAGCTAACATTAAAGGAAGTAGGGTAGCATTAGAAGCACCAGATGAGAATAAGACAAAACGAGACAAAGTAGATTTAGAAGCACCAGATGAGTTAGACATATCGCACTCTGTGACAGACAAAGACACTGCTTTAAATGTATTTATAAAGATATTAGTGCAGTACATGGACACTATGGAAGTTAGTGATTGTTATGTGTATGTGAAAATACCAGCATCAGTAGCAGAAGGTGTGACATATCATCATATTCCATTAACATATGGTATATCTTGTAGTGTTTTAGCAATTTTGTTTTATAGAACAGGAAAACTACAATATTATTATTCTAATGTAGATGTGATTTTCTCTGAGGTTCCTATGCAAAAGAGCGTGAACTCAGTTCTTAGTACTAAAGATGCACAGTTTTTGGGAGAATATTTTCTAACAATGAAGACAATAGATATGGCCGAAGCACACAAGCACAATTTAACATGTAAATTACACAAAGAAGAAAAGATATTTTTGAATTTATTTGGGCAAAGGAGACAGGACTTCCAGAGAAGGGCTTCTGAACCGAAACCACAGATACCTCAGTGGGCTGAGAAAGATGAAATTTATAAAACTGGCAAGACTCATGCTGCTATGTCCCTGAATTTTGAAAAGAAAGGGAAGATCTGCCTCCATAGATTAAAAACTGAATATAACAATGTGTTTATTGGTTCCAGTGAATGCAAACATAATTTTTTGGTTATCGGGGGATGGGGACTAAAAGGTGGAACAGATCCAGTATTTCCTGGAATTTATTACGTGTGTGGCAATAAAGCTTATTTCACATTGCCTGACATTGGTACAGGAGTTGCTATTTTGGTATAGTATTCCCAAAGGTGTACCATGTGAAAAGAATCACTGGAAGCAATGAAGACGCAAAGGAACTAACACGTGTAAAAAGAGCTAGTTTTTCTGAAATAGTAGGTGACATTTTCAGTGCATTGATACCTTCAGTGGGAATAATTCTGAATTCCCGGAAAATTTGTCAGCTATCTACAGTAGTAGATCGGTTATCTACTGACACTTCTGGAGGATTCTTGATGATCAATACAGAAATGGTTGCGATCAGATCTATGGTTTTGCAAATTCAACTTGATCTTGATATATTATTGGCAAACGAGGGGGGAGTCTGTAAAATGCTGAAGGTGCAACATTGTTGCACCTACATACCTGATAAAAGTGTTGAAATTGGAAGATATATTAAAAAAATTACAAAATTGGAAAAGGAATTAAAACCACTGGAAGTTGATAGTGTATGGAAGAAACGAACAAATAGTATTTCTACAGTAGGGAGTCGGTTTTCTAACATAGGTAAAAGCATAATAGGGCAAATGATATTGCCCATTTTATGGATTACCTTATTATTCCTAGCAATAATGACGTGGTACAAATGTTGCAAGAAAAGAAAAGGGTATGAAGTAAATGAAAGGAGTAAGAAAAGAAAATATGAAGAGATACAACTTGAAGAATTGAAAGGAAATATATATAAAAGAATGAAGGGTCTACAGTACAGAAATGCAAAGAAAGACAATGAGAAAGTTGAAGAAGAAATTGAGATGTGCTAAAGTTGGCATCTGATTTAGTGATGGTAATTTAGTGATGGCATAAAATGCCATCAGAGAGGGGATTGATAGAGCAAGGACTTGTATAAAAGAGACTTGCTCGGAAGCAATCCTCTCAAATAACTTGTAATACCGTACTAATTGTGTTCGTAAATACTAATAACGCACCAGAAAATCCGCACACAGAATCTAGGGGAAGCTTGCTTATGTGTATTACTAACAAGTAAATCGTGTGTCTCTAAAATGGCTGCTAAACGCGGGATTCTGCATTGCGCATGTGTCTACCGCATCTATGCAGTATGACGTACTATCGCTTGGAGGGAAATCTTTGCAGCTACTCAGTTACCTTTAAAATGGCCGCTTGAATCTCACATGATAATGCGCATGCTTTGCTGAAACTAAACCATGTAAGTTTACTAAAATGCTAATGCATAAGATTTATATAAGTAACCTGGAATAGTGTTGAGATAAGTGGTATACAATGAAATCATTTATTTTTAATTTTAATTCACTCTTTCTTTGACCTCTCTATTAGTTCGTATTTGGGCCTCCGTGTAGGACTAAAGCTCACGCATCATGTGACTACTCCCCATGCGCAGTTGAAATGACCTAGGAGCCGTGGTGCAAAGCCTTGAACGTCATCCAAAAGTAGAAAAGAAACATGTCCTGAGAACAAGAATGATGTCCTGAGAATGGAAGGAATCTTAATAAAACTGTATACATTGTATTGATTAAACTTGTGAATATGGGTGGGAAAACATTCATGGGAAAGTAAATTAAGGGGAGGGAACATAGAAGAATGAGCTTAAAGAAAAGTATTAAACTTAGCATGGTGTGATGATCATCTCCTCTTTCCTTGTTCAATCAGAGTTAGGAGTTTCGTAAAGTCGAAACATTCAGGGGTGGTACATGCCATTAGAAAGGTATAATAGAGGTAGTTTAGTTAGATTAGTTACCACAGAGAGACGGAGAATGCTGAGAGACTGAGATGCTGTCCGAAATCTGAGAAAATACAGAAGAAGATCCAAGTCCAGACTTAGAACTTTTGAGCCAATTAATTAGAGAACATCGCGGAAGAATCGAGGAAGCTTCTAATTAGAGAACATCGCGGAAGAATCAAGGAAGCACATATTAGAGAACATCGCGGAAGAATCGGGGAGGAAAATAGTACCAGAGAGGGGTGAGGCGCAGGCGCCGTATCTAGAAGAGGTCATCTGTCCTGTCCTGAATCCTGTCCTGAGCTTTGGTCGCCTGATCTGTCCCAGGGGGCTCTTCCCAATTCTTTGGCCAAGGGGTTGGTTTCCACACCCTACTAGGTAAAAATAATTCTGTGTAGTATGAAAATTTACTGTTCTCTCTTTTCCTCCCTACACAGGTTCTGTCATCGTAATAATATTATTTAACAATTATTCTGATTGAATTATTTTCTCTTCCTCTCCTTGTCAAAGATGGTGTTCTAACTGGATTATGGTTCTTGGCTCACATGAATTTACTAGATAAACATTTTAAACTCTCCAGAGTCTGTGGTTATTCAATAGCGGTTTATTATGTGTAATATTTCATCTATTTAGCTAATTAAATGGTCCATTGACCAGAGGAAAATAAATTGGATGAAGAGGTTTGGTAAGATATAATCAGATGAAAACTTTATTTTACAGGTATTAGCACAAAAAATTGACCCCAGCAGTATTTACTAGCCTACATGAATGAGTGTGTTTGTGGGCCCAAGTGAATGTATAGCAAGTGTGTATCTGAGGTTGGTAACCCGCTATATCAATACCGAAAAGTAATAAACGTACGCAAAAGTGTAAAGTTACTCAAAAGCGTGAATTACATTTGTGACTCAGTCCCATAATATGTAAGAACAATACAAGCTCCGGAATACAAACAAAGAACAAGTGCAAAATAGATGGCAGCAGACGTCCAAGGTTCATTCACACATAAAAACACAAATGTAACATGTGCAGCTCAAAAGTATGTATGTGGTGTTTATGTAGCACAAACCTAGCCTAAAAATAAAATAGGTTACACATCCAAACTTCATCATCCAATAGAGGAGAAGGTATGTGCTACCCTTTTTGTGACAGGGACTTTGTTATCATCTGAGAGTGCCACCTCTCTCTCTCTCGAGAACCTGCCTCCATCAGACTTAATGGAAATCATGCAGCAGGGCAGAGGCTGAGACATTATTATTTTTATCACAAGGCACAGATATGTTTTAAGGTAACAGATTCAAGCTAAATCTTATTTGAGTACATGGCAGTGTGTATTTCCCCACATTCCAACTATTGTTTCATCTTCTCATTATTATACTGCAAACCAGGATGCAAGTTGGATTTTACCAAGTAAATTGCAGATAAATCCTGATCACCCAAATCCATTACAAAGAGATATGCTCCTGGGTGACTTAATACTCTAGGCAGATGCAGTGGGAAACAAACAGGCCACCGAAATGGCCAGAACCGAGAGTTTCCAGGCTTCACCTATTCAACGGGCCATGCTTGTACGATCTAGCCCCCCCACCCCCTCCAGAGCTGCAGGGGAAAGATTTCTAACCACCTGGCACGAGGACTTAATCAATGCACCAATGTGAATTAGAAATCAAATTATACCTAACCATACACAACCCACTGAGTAATACTGTGCAGGAAGAGTTTCTGGTAATAATCAGCCCTTCATGGACATAGTGAAGCACCAATCCCATTTTCGTCAATGCAAACTACACTCAAATTAGAACAAAAAAGCAGGAGAGGTGCTTTAAAATATTTATTTCAAAATCTCTGTGGATGCTATTTTGGGACTTCATCACCTATAGTGCGGAGGGGCATTTTCCTGGAGGTGGGAGCAGATGCACAGTGCTTTATAAATGTGCTCTCTTTCCCACAGCACTGACTCTCTGTGGATGCTTTTCTGGGGCTTCACCACCCATAGTGCAGAGGGGCACTTGCCTGAGGTGGGAGCAGGTGCACAGAACACACACTCTTCTTCCCACAATATGTCATTCTCCATGGACGATGTTCTCAGACTTCATCACCCTTAGAGCACAAGGGCACTTGCCTGGACGGGGAAGCAGGCCCAAAGTGCTTCATAAGGGAGCTCTCCTTCCCACAGCACAAGGCACATATGGGATGCACCTGGTCATATGACCAGGCAAGGACCAGGACAAGAGTGGGTCCATCTGTGCCCAATCCTTGGCCAAACAAGAATTGACAGGGCCTCCTTCTTGGCTCATCGCTTCCCTTGTTAGAACATGGATAAGCGTAAAGCTAGAGTGACCCACTTAGTGGATAAACGTACTTCTACTCTCATGTATCTTACTTCTGTTGTTGGTGTTATTAGGGAAGACATTACTTCAGTGGAGGGACAATTAGGATTAGGGCAGCACAGTTGCCTTAGCACCGATGACCCTGCTCATACTATAAATGAAGAGACTCTCTGTGCATGGGCAGTTCTAGCACTGTGATACTCCTACCTGCCATTGCCTAATCTAGTTAGACCTTAATACACAAGCCACCTAAAATCAATGCCATTCCTGTGACTCAGTTAATGTATAAACACAAAGGATCCTTTCTTTTTTTGAATAGGGATAAGCTGGAGTGCTAGTAAAGGGGCAGTGGAGGGGGGCCTCCACAATGCACATGGCCCCTGGGTTGGGACTGAAGAGCACCTAAAGAGACTGGGAAATCTAGTACCGGACACTTGATTCTTGTGGTCAGCGACTAATTAAGATAGAAACTATGCGTCACTTTTCCCATGTTAAAAGTGACGCAAAAGTGACGCAAAAGTGACGCAAGGGGCTTGTAAATCTGCCCATAAATGTTTACCTTCAGTGGATAGAGGTGGACAAAGTAAGAATTCTTGGGGGTGGGCTCTAAAGTAAAATCCACTTCAGCCACAAGTTTGCCGGATAAGTTATCAAGGAGGGTATATAATCCTTCTGAGGTGACCAGATTTCCTCTCCATAGGACGGCAGGGGCTAAGTTAGGCTTCCACTTGAGGCCTAGATTCTCAACCTACTGATGACAGCCACCCCTTTTGTGTTGGTGTTGCCCAATGTGCCGCCTCGTAGGGGGAAGGGGGGAAAAGCTTTTCACAGTCACAGTTGAAGAACAAGATTACCCATTGGCTGAGTAGGCATTTGGATTGGGGATATTTCCACCCAAGGAAAGGGCTCTATATCTCAAGTTTAGATTAGGAGCCTTACAGGTCCAGTCCTTCCTCAAATCCTGGTCCAAGACCACCAGATCCAGAGCTGACACGTGTTACTGCTCTTTGGACAGCCAAGAAACACGTACTCATTTTATGCTTCTTTGTGCCACGTCGTTAGCTTCTCTAAGGTTTTATCTCCATCCCCTGTTTTAAAAATACAATACCAGCAACAGTAAAGAGATTTAAACACTTTATTAAAGAACAGATTGGTGGGATATTTATCACGCAGTAGTATTCTTCATACATGCTGCATGGAAGGGTATATGATCTGATAAAAGTCAGAGATGTGAGATTAATGACCATAGCAAGTTACGATAATAAACAAATACATTTGCTACTATTGCCCTGAACTACTGGCTGCTAATTTCAAAGTTTGCACATGCGCTTTCTTACATGCATTAGCACTGTATAAGGTTTTAGCATGACTATATATTTTGAACAATGTGTGTTTTATCTTTCTAGCTATCTTGCATTTATGAAAGGTGTTGAATTGGTATGCCATATTTGCTGTTAAAGACGATTCTAGGTCATACCCCGCATGTGAGCGGCTGTCCAGTAGTAAAATATCATGCATAGCTGGTTCTTCTGACTGTCTAAGGGCAGCATAGGAACAATATTGTTTATGGTTATACTACATTCTCGATCATGCCCTATTTGTAAAGCGCTGGCTAGTTTTAAGTTTTGCACTGAATCAGCTTGCCTAATGGTTGAAGGGCAGTATTAGGATAATTTTTTTGTACTTAACCTTTATCAACATATGTGACTAATGTGAACTAATGTGAATGATAGTTCGTTAAGCTTTGATTGTTATCTGTCCGTATACATACATTTGGGCAGAGGTTTACTTAGCAAGGATGTTTTTAGATGACTAGAATACGATGTACTTTAATAGCTATTTGCATAGTCATGGCCAGCGAGATCTAGTGTGAGAGGAGGTGGCCTAACGGCTAAAGAAGCCGACGTCGAAGTTGGGGAACCGGGTTCGAGTCATGGCAGGGACGTAGAGCATCCTGTGATTCTGGGCAAATTATTTAGTCCCCCCCTGCCTAACAAAATGTATGTGTCCATCTGTAATGCAACTAGTGCTCAGGTAAAGCGCTCTGACACCTTCGGGTCGAGTTTGCTCTATTTCAAACTCCCCCCTCAAAAAAACAAGCATTTGCAATGCAATAGGTCTCGCATTCATGCGGGTTTGAGCTATTGGCATTGTAAATGACAATGCCTTTTATTCATGTTTTGGGTTTTAAACATAAATAAAAGGCATTGTCATTGACAATACTAATAGCTTAAACTCTCGCAAATGCGAGACCTATTGCATTGCAATTAAGGGCCTTCTCGACCACTAGTTAGACTGTAAATATCAGAGGAAAAGACTGGCCTGCCAGTGGCGGCTGGTGCACTTTGAAAGTGATAGGGAGTAAATTTCTTTCTTGAATTAAAGGACGTGAGTGTCTGAATTAAGTGAGCCAGAAGGTAAGTTAAAGGGGGTTCTTTCTCCACCTGAGAAGATTTTGACTTGAAGCTGGGCTTTACGTTCAGAAGGGAATCACAAACCTCACCCTACCCAAGTAAATGTTCACACAATGTTTGTACCACTACAAAGTGGGTTAGAACTTTGGGTAATACAGGAAGTACAGGCAATCTGGTTATGCGAGGTCAAATGTCTTATGTACTTTAATAATACACTATTCCCTTTATTTTCCCATTTAGCTGCTCACTAAAATGTTATCGCTGTGACTCTAAATAAAAAGGGCGGGCCGCACAAATCACAAGTTATACAAATTTCAATGACAGGATGGGGCCAGCACATCCATACAAATGTTATCGGTTCACACAGCTGCGCTATTGCTCAGTTACAAATAGATCACATGATCAGAGAGCAATTTTGTTTAGCTACTCAACATCATTTTGTCATTTTCAACATTCACACATATGTACTAGTTTAGATTCTTCCTTTCATGCCAATTCATCATCAAATAAGCAAAAGACAGACAATTGATGGACAGAATGCAGAACAAATCAAACCATTCACCCCCAGTCAAGAGATCTGGGTTAAATCCATTATTCTTTTACTCACCATGCCACCCCAGTTTAGACCTAGCCATATGCAAATCAGTCTTGACCCTGTGCCTCATGGGAACAGTCCAGCCCGAACTGCCAAGCCAGGTCCTCCCTGGACCGGAAACAAGAATCCTAGGACCGGTTTCGGGATTTCACCCCTCTTCAGCCAGGATAGCTTGATTCCAGTGGCACAGTGAGCCCAGGACCCACGTCTGGGCATACCTGGTCCACTTAGGGCGAGTAAGCAAAAGACACACAATTGAAGGACGGAATGCAGAACAAATCAAAACATTCACCCCCTGTCAAGAGATCTGGGTTAAATCAATCATTCTTTTGCTCACCATGCTACCCCAGTTTAGACCTGGCCATATGCAATTCAGTCTTGACCATGTGCCTCCTTGCACCCCGAAACCAGTCCTAGGATGCTTGTTTCCAGTACAGGGAGGACTTGACTTGGCAGTTCGGGCTGGACTGTTCCCATGAGGCACAGGGTCAAGACTGATTTGCATATGGCTGAGTTCAAACTGGAATGGCATTGTAAGCAAAAAACAATGGATTTAGGCCCAGATCTCTGTACTGGGGTGAATATATGACATTGTTCTGCATTCTGTCCATCAACTGTTGTTTTAGGTCTTGCCTGAGCCAGCGCATGCGCTGTGAGACATTTAGAATTGGGGTTTTCAAAGTGCTACCAGATGCTGGCCTCAAGCTTGCGGTTACGCCATCTGCCTCCCTTCTAGCGCGATCATGCGTGCACCACTCGCATGTGCGATTACTTTCACTTTTGCTGCCCAGTTCTTCGGGTCTCGCGCACACCACTCGCTTACGCGATCGTGATTACTTTCACCTTTGCCTTTGCCGCCCAGGTCTGCAGGTCTTTGCTCACTTAGGATCTCTGACTCCGTTCAGTGGGAGTGCGTTTTTCTGGAAATTCGGCCCCGGCCGCCCTTCCGCTTACGCCGCCTATGTGTCCCGGTTTCCCCAGGCAGGGCCCCGTGTCAGCCTTCCACAGGATTCTGAAGGCCCCCGCTCCCGGCTTGGAACACCGCTGTCTCTTACCTCGCAGTCCGCCTGTGCATCTCTCGGGTCTTCCTGATGTGTGTAACACCTCCGCGGCCTCAGCTTCACCGACCCTTTCTCCCAAGGCTCTGCTGTTGGCCCAGGAGTGAATGTCCCGCAGCTCCGGTCCCGGAGTATCTCCTCAGCTTTCGCTGTCCCATTCATGCACCTCAGCTGCACCAGGCTTGCTTCTTCGGCAGCGATGCCGCTTCTCAGAGTCCCCAGTCCCGACAAAACACGTCCTTAAAACTCAGTTGTCCTTCGGCTGGAGAGACTCCCGAGGTGTCTCAGTCGTGCTCTCTGCAGCACCAGATTCACGACCTCTTCCCTGGCCATTGCTTTCGTTTTTGCACTCTTCCGAGAAATGCGCATGCGCGGGCATCTGCGCATGCGCATTTGTGAAAAGAAGTTGTCGTCAATGAGGAAGAGGGAGCCCTGGGACGCCGCGCTGCAGGTAAGGCATTTTATTTTATTTTTTTATCATAGTTTACCTTATTTTAAAAGGAGGGCGGGCGGGAGGCGGGCGGCGGGCGGCAGGCAGCTCTGCTTCGCCCTGGCATGAGCGTAGCGCTGCCTGCTACGCCTACTTCGTAAACCGCGAAGCAGGCAGCGCTACGTACACTCCGTGGGCGAAGCGGAGTACTACGCCCAGGGTTACACACAACACCCACTCCAGTTTCGTATGAACGACATTACTAAATCCCAAACATACTAAACATATCAAAAAGAGAGTATCGCATGATTAGCTAAAACATGCTAAAATATATCTAAAAACATATGTCCTAAAAATGCATTACAAAACCATTGCAATGCATAAGGTGCTGTACATATTAAAAGCAATATTTCATTCTAAGCATATGTGTGCATTGGAAATGCTAAAAAGAAATATATACATATGATGAAATGGCTCATTAATACAGAAGAAAAAGGGCCCAAACCATTTCATATCAGTTTAACACAAATCAATTGTGATGTGACAGGTGGCATAATGTCCCTGGAAGATTTTCAAATAATGCTGTTCTCTATGAATAGTTCTACTATAAGCAGATTACTGTACCAAAAAATGAAAAAAACACAAATTTGGAAAAAAAATTAATCATAGGAAAAAAGTTCCAAAGTTAGTTAGGAAAAGAATGAAGGCCAAATTCAGAGTCTCATCGGAACACTGTGTGCCTGAAATCAAAAAGTCAGTGTGTGGGCCTGGAGAAAACATGAAATCTTCTAATCCCGTAGACAAAAAGTTGTCTACCATTGTAGGTAAAAATTGGAATACCTAATTTAGAAGATTAACTGCACATAGATGTGAACTATCGCCTTCAGCATTGGTTGCATCAGCAATGTTGGAATCGAATGTTACCTGCGTGCCTGATGTTTCTTCTCGTACCTCAGCAGTAGCAATTTACGTCTGTGAGATCTCAATGAATGCCGTCATCAGGATTGGTAGCCACTGGGGACAACATAGAGCATGGGCCATTACCGGGTCCAGCAGAGTATCGATATCCGTAGGCATGACTGATGGGAGCGTTAGACAGATGTCTAGCACGCATTCTTCACCGCAGAGCCGGCAGCGTAGAACAGGTAAGATGCAATCTTGCCAGATTGGTCTGAATGACAGAAACCATGCGGTGTTTAATTCTCGTAGATGAGGTAAACCCAAATATTTGGACGGTGCGCTCACGACACTTCATCTCCAATAGAGCTCTCTCCATGGTGAATTTGGTGTCACTGGTGATTTGGCTTGCCATATCATAGCAGTAGGAGCAAAAATAGGATCCCTGCAACGAGTGCTAAAAGGAGCGGCAGTCCGCCAAACACAGAGTGCACGAAGTTTGAAAATATTCCTAGGACTGCTTGAAAAGGTGCTAACAGTCCTGCACATACATTCATTAAATACATGTATAATACCGCTCGTATCAGACATGTTTAAGATATGACCTAAAATTTCGGCAAAATGTACAGGGCAGTTTGTATACAAAAGGGTATGTATCTCGGCAGAAGTCCTTGCGATTTGTAAATCATAGGTTTCTTTGGCTGAGGTCAGTGGCACAGTTTGTTGTAAAAGAATGGCTTTCATTCTGCTTAGAGTATCAATTCGTATAGAAGAGATTTTCAGTGAAGGCCATAAAGGCGACTCCCCGACTGTGTCTATTTGTGGAAACAAGACTTGCATACAGCAAGTGACCCTGATTGTAACCGTAACTAGATATGGAATACCTGCCAATATGCCACAGCAGCTGTGATCATTCTACATAATGTAACTCCCATTAGAAAGTTGGCCAAAAATTGGATTACTCATTACTCGGTGAACCTTGCAGGTGACAGCATAAATTTGTAGTGGAACCATCACAGGCCCCGTGTAAGTTAATACTCTGACAAAGGAGAGAACCGCTTAGTGCGTTTTCACAGTTTGTACTGCTAAGAAACACTTCACGCCCCCCACTCCAACATCTATGTGTGTAAGGTAAATCCCAAGATGTCTTGATGTATTCTTTACCCAACCTTTCATATTTGCCTACTGGTATATGGTTTAGGCAATACTGAAAATGGAAAGTTGTAACTGGCAGAGTAATTTTACCATGTATGAGCCATTCAGTAGCTGGTTTTTCTGCCACTGTGAATGGTAATTTTTCCAGTTTTTCAATGCTCAGCACAGTGTAGTCTGCTCCCCTTTGTGCCAGTTTGATCTGTTTATCAGTGAGATTGAATTCTGAAAACAGTGATGTAGTGTTGATTAAACGCCAAGGCACATAGCTTGCACGCAAGTTTTGTAGCATCCAGCCCAATAGCATGATAGAACGTAGCTGAGACTGACCATGTTGCAACATGACCAAGTCTTGTTCCATGATGTCTATGACTATGCTGTCCAATGAATATATTCTGGACGACAGACTCGTTAACCCATTGTCTACTACAGAGAGAGTTTTCTCTAAATTAATACGATCAATTTCTCGTATTCGTTCTGCAATCTCTGCTTGGGTAACCTTCCATGCTTCATTATAAGCAGCGTAGATATTGGCATATATGAAACGTTTTTGACACGGTTTTCTTGGTCCTAGCAAGAATTCCCTAAGGTCTGCGCCTTCTTGAAGTAAAGTTAAGTGTTGTTTTACATCCTTCAGTGTAGCTTTCTGTAGCCAATCAAGGCAAAGTTTCCCTACACTGTATGTTTTTACTAGCCCTGGATGCTGTCTTTGAACATAACGTGGGTCTGGCCTATTGATAGTGACACCCTGTGTTTTGTTCAGGAATCGATCTTGACAGTTATTCGTGTCTGTGGGCCAGAGTAACCATTTTTTCCATTCCGGACCTGATCTGTTGTGATGCAAAATATTATGTACTTCGACCTCCCCCCGTGTGGTGCTATTACTTGCAGGTATAGGTATGGTCGGTGTGTTCATGTCTTTGATCTTGGCTAACCCAAGGCAAGACGTTTGCTGGACAGTGTCATTCAAAAACATAATTTGCTCACGGATGATACAGGCTCTAAACAAAGCTTCTACCCGCTGTACTTGCCAATCTTTTGTACCCCAGCCAGATTTTGGCTCAATGTTGTCTTTCCAAAAGTCGAAACCCTGTCTGGACAGTTGGGCAATAAAGGCTGCAGAATAAATCTGTTTCGTATTGGTTAACATATTTTTCATTCCTGTCTTGTTCACATTTCTAAAGTAAAATGTTTCTGCATTAGACAAATTGTAGCCTGAAAAATATGGAAATTTCATTGCAAAAGTTTTTGAACTACCCTTTGGAGGTGTAGGACAATGTTCCCATTGGTTATACATAAATACATTTCTAGCATTTCTAGGTGATGCAGTTTTATGCAAGAAATGATGACCATAGTGGTTATAACAATACATTTGTTCATAGTCTGATGAGCCCTCTAAATATTCATGATTTGTGAATACTGCAGACATCATGTTATTAACAGTCTTGAAGTCCCAATCATCAGAAAAGGTACTAGAGGTAATAAAGTCACTCAATGAAATCTTAAATAAATGTGGAATTTTCAAAAGCTCCGATGGGCCAAAAATGTCTTATTCAGTTTGGTCCCAAACTATACCATCATGTATAGGAACGGCTGTGATGTTCACTGCTGACAAGTCTCTTGCTTCACGATGGGATGATTTTTTGTGGCCGGAGAAGTAAGTTCACTTTTTTACTTGCTGTGTCCTTTTGAATATATCTTCCACTTATCAGCATACCCAGAGTTATTACCAGAGCTAACCATAGTAGAAAGAAGAATATTCCCAAAACAATCCATAGTTCAATCCATGGTGAAACCAGATATGTCTTTTTCAGGAGATGAAAAAAGTCTGTTGCTTGTTCTTTGAAAGTTCTTTGTGCTGGCGTTGTTTCAGGTTTGCTGGGATCCTCAGAAAACGCATCAAAGTTCATGAAATAGCCAGAGGCAGTTCTGTCAATGGTTGGAATTGCATCAGGATTTGTTGAATTCGCTGGAACCAGTTGATCACTTGTTACTTCATTGTAGACAGGCGTATCAGGACAAACTGTTATTTGGGTCTCAAGAGGGACGAGCTCCATAGCATTGTTGCTTAGTCCTTTATTTCTCACTGCAGAATCTTCAAAGGTAATGAGTCTCTCAGTATGAACCTCATGGATTGTAGCCAGCGGAGTGCATCTGCTACATTGTCGGAGTCCACTTGGCCTACTGCTTAGTATCGGCCACATAGTGTGGTTTGATCAGGTCGATGGACACAAATCTTTTCTCCTTTTTACCAGCATGGGGCGACAAAAGTACTGTTCTTGATCCGTGGATTGCTAGGACAGGTACTGGTTGTCTGTAAGAAGGCCCTAATTCCTTCTCATCCGCGATCTTTTCTCTGACTAGATCACCATGCTTTGGGATCCAGACAGGCCTTGCTGGGACAGCCGGTTTTTCCCCAGTGATGGTTGGCTTCAGCAGCACGTTGCTTTGTTTCGTTCTTAGTTCATTTAAGTCCTGTAAAACAGCCAAACGATCTTTGATATCAAATTTCTTATTTCCATCACTGTGCCTTGCAAATCAAGGTCCGGTACCAACATTCTAGTTCCAAATAGAACTTCATATGGAGTGACACCCCCTAGAGAACTGCTTGGCAAGTTGTTAAGTGCGCGCTGGACCCCATAAAGGTGTTTGACCCACCCATCACCCAAACCTAATACCCTAGCTGTTATAGACTGCTTTATGTCCAGGTTTTTTCTTTCCACAACAGAATTTCCCTCAGGATGGAATGGAGAAGAATACCGCAATGCTACGCCCAAAATGGCCATGGCTTCTTAGTAAGCTTGAGAGCTAAACGCAGGGCCTGGTCAGAATGTAGTGTGCCAATTGCATATGTGCCGATAAAGACTCGCAAATCTTTTATAACAGTTCGAGCGTCAGCCAAGCGCTGAGGCCACATCCATAGGAACCTAAGCACGAATCCACTGCGACCATGATATATTTATAGTTACCATCCCTTTGTAAGGGACCGCAGTGGTCCAGGTAAACACATGCTAAAGGTTTATCTGAAATTAACAGGGGCGTCTGCGCAGGATGTTTCACAGTAGATACTTTCATCTTCTGGCATATTTCACATTCCAAAACATAATTCCTGGTCTGTTTCCTAATGCCTGTTTCCTAATGCCTGGCCACCAGTATCTCTGTTTTATTAACGATACTGTGGCGGAAACACCGGCATGGGCAGAGGCGATCCCTTCATGTGCTGCTAGGATTAGTCCTAATCTATATTCCATGTTTGGTATTACCCTATCCCCCACTCCAGGGACTCGAGCAAATGGAACATTGTTTGCATCAATTATATATGAGTGGAAATTTATTAGGTAACACTGCACCGCTGCCTTTGCTTGAAGCATTGACAGCCAGCATTATTTCACTGTCTATTTTTGTTTTTGAACGAGTGATTGCAGCTACCAAAGCCGTTTGCACAGCCCCTTTCGTGGCTTCATCAGCCAATGAATTCCCTTCAATGTGAACGCCATCACGTTGAGGACTCAGCGTGTGTATCACGTGAGTGTTTTGTAGTCCATTTCATAACTGAACTACTTGTTCCCAAAGCATTTTATGCTTGAATGTGCCACCTTTAGCATCTTTGAAACCATTTTGAAGCCAATTCCGTAAATATTCATTGTAAGATTGAACACAGTAAAAAAGAATCGCACACTGTGTGTGTGGGGAAGTCACGATCTGTATTTTCAAGTGCCATTTTGAATGCTTGTAGTTCAGCTCGCTGAGCTGTACAATCTCCTAGAGATTGCGTTTTTGTGACCATTGGTCTGAATTTGCCATTGCGCATACGACCTTTAACGATCGCAAATGCTGCACTGTAAGCTTGTCTACTCCCCGTAGCGGGTTGTGCAGATCTGTCAGTATAAATTATAAATTCGTACTGATCAAGAGGGAGAATTTCAGTAGGCAGAGGACATTAGTGTCTGTATTGCAGGGATGCTTGTGTTTTTAAATAAGGATCAAAAACATATTCAACATCAGTTGCAGCAAGAGAATTAACCCATTGTATCCATCTTGGATGTAAAGCTTTTGCATTCGGAATACTGGCTTTTGTAACTGCCTCTAAGGCTGGTACAGGAGTCACGACCATATTGCGTTTCCCCTGTGCTAGGGCTCTTTCTTTTGCTACAGCGGTCTGCTTGTGTATACAAGTGTGATTTGTATGCAATTGGTACTTTTTCACCTTCGTTAAAAGTTAAGTGGGTGAATCCGCATTGACCTGGAATGATTCGGATCACTAAGTTGCGTATATTTACGCGTGTTTGCAAGTTTTTAGTTGCTAACATGTCTGTTTGAAGTGAACGCAGAATGTCTGTGTGTTCTTGTGTCCAAGTTGTAGCTTTGAAATCAGGTTTGATTAATTCGTAGAGAGGTTGAACCCTCTCCGCGTAGTTTAGAATGTATGTTCTTCCAAAATTCAGGAAACCTAGAATCGACTAGTAAGTTTTTCAGCGTTTTTGGAGGTTGGAACAGCGCACACTTTTCTAAAAAGTTGGCTGCCAGGATTTTGCCTTCACTTGAAAGCTCATATCCTAGGAAAAGGACGTTGAGATGGGCAATTCTGGACTTTTTAAAGTTGAATTTGTAACCCTCAGAGGCGAAGCCCAATATAATGGTGTTCACCCTGTTCAAGTGCCTGTCCAGGTTATCATCTGTCAGATATATATGAACCGACATATGACAATGCCTCGTCATCATAAATTTGTAGTAACTCTGTTACTCTTGCTGAGAATAACCCTGGACTGTTTTTGAACCCCTGTGGGAGTCAACAAAATTGACCCTGGGCCCCATTATTGAGAAAGCGGTCAAATATCTACTTTCAGGTGCAATATTTTGACAAAAGAAACCATTTGAAATGTCTAATGTGGTTTTGTACTTTTTACGCACAATGTTATTCATTGATGCTGTACTGTGTGCATTTTGCACTGCAAATGTTTTACAACAAGAGTTTAGGTGTCTGTAATCCAAAACTAGACGATATGTATTGTCTGGTTTGGAGACAGGAAACAAAGGATTGTTCATTAATGAGGTGCATGTTTCAATCACCCCTTGGTATTCAAGTTGATCTAAGATCTCCCTGACCTGTTTTTTTAGCTTCTTGCTTAATTGGATACTGCCTTTGTGCAGTTGGTTGATTTTTTAACTGGATTTTGTGGTGAGGTGAGTCCTCATCCCATCCTACATGATTCTTATATAATGCTGGGGCCTGGGCCACTGCCCATTTCCCGGTATAAGTATATTTTAAGTGTACTGGAACATCGTTGGAGAAGGCTGGCATAATGATGTCTTTGAATTCGGGAGAAAGTGATACCTCTCACTTCCAAGTTGGAGGTGCGCACAATTATACTTGGACCTGTTCAGGTCTTGTTCACATTTAATCTGTTAAATAAAGAATTCCATCCAATTCAATTCAATTTTGCTTTCATTTCTTTTATTTCGCTTCTGTTTTTCATATTGTGATATTTTCTCATCTCTTTAGCGAAGAAACATATTCATTTTACATTTTCACACAACCCAATGCATTTCGGGTCAACAAAAAAGACCCTTCTTCAGGGGTCTGAAACAGAAAAAAATAAAGGGAGAAAACATTGGCCACTTATCACAGAAGAACCAGATTTGCAACCTCTGGTAGCTAACCAAATTCTATTTGCATATAAGAGATCAAAAAATTTGAAAGAATTAATTAAGAAACAATCAAATCAAAGTGAAAAGATGATTTATAAAGGCATGAAAAGATGTGAAAACTGTACACATTGCAATAATGTGATAACCGGTCAACAATTCAGACATCCGATGACTGGACAAATGATTCAACTCCTGCATTCCAGCACTTGCGACACGAAAGGAGTTATTTATGGAATAAAATGTCCCTGTGGTAAATTATACGTGGGACAGACAGAACGTAAAATAAAAATCAGGATTACAGAACATAAAAGCAATATTAGAAATAAAAATCGAAAGTCCACACTGGCTATGCATTGGATAGAGGCTGGTCATAATATTGCGCAACTACAATTTACCATACTAGAAGTGATTAAACCAAACTCATTGATGGACACTCACAAACAGAGACTGAGAGCAGAATATTTCTGGCTCAGGAAAATGAGCAGCATGCAACCGGCAGGAATTAATGACAGAATTGAACTATCCTGTTTTCTATAAACTATAGAGGAATAATTGTTTGATTTCCTGCATAGACAGCACATTTTTAATATGATTGATCTAACAGGACATTTGCTGATGGCATCACTAAACTGTATTGATTATTTTTTGAGTATTGTTTAATAGTGATTTCGCATTGGGTGATCACGTAATTAATTTAATAACATATTGGTTCTTTTTTACTATATATGGTTCTTTTGTAGAATCATCATAAGCGTGATATAGATTGTTTTCACCTTTTTTGATAGGTGCGACCAGTTAGCGCGCTTCTAACCAGTTAAGCAATACATAACACAAGTTAAACATACGTGGTTTTGGTAACTGAACCTTGA
The DNA here is from genome assembly GCF_964204655.1 of Triturus cristatus. Classification (NCBI taxonomy): domain Eukaryota; kingdom Metazoa; phylum Chordata; class Amphibia; order Caudata; family Salamandridae; genus Triturus; species Triturus cristatus. The sequence continues at coordinate 26,814,164 of NC_140582.1, forward strand.
CAGCTAGAGATAAAAGCGGGATTATTGTAAACACGGAAGTAAGTAACTGATAGGTTCCGTGAATCTCTGCATGCTATTGGTTGTAAGCGCAACTCGTCAGCGCGCTCTCAACCAATTAAGTCACATATAAATACCGGAGACATACGCTCACTCGTAAACAGAACCCGGATTGAGGGAGAGGCAGGAACTTTTGCTACACACGGAAGTAAGTAACCTGAAGGCTTGTTAAGTATTGCCACGTTAACTCACAGTCTTCGTTTTTTCGAATAATCAGTCATCAATTGTTTACGATAGTAAACCGTTACTGAAATGTAGCAAGCACATGTTTTACTTGATTTAGACCGTTTTTCACATTTGTGTTTAGTAGTTATAGGGCAACACAGGAACTGTTTTTTTGTCATGATACAGATAGAAGTCAGCTTTTAGACCTCACCAATTTAAAAAACAATGAAAATGTTATAACATATGAGACTTAGGGAACAGATTGCATTAAGGTCCATTGAATGTATTTCATTAATATATTAGACAGAGTTTAATATTGAAAGAGCATGAGTATAGTACTGAATAGCTCATTATATTTCCTTTATTTATTTTTTTCTGTTTCAGACCCCTGAAGAAGGGTCTTTTTTGTTGACCCGGAATGCATTGGGTTGTGTGAAAATGTAAAATGAATATGTTTCTTCGCTAAAGAGATGAGAAAATATCACAATATGAAAAACAGAAGCGAAATAAAAGAAATGAAAGCAAAATTGAATTGAATTGGATGGAATTCTTTATTTAACAGATTAAATGTGAACAAGACCTGAACAGGTCCAAGTATAATTGTGCGCACCTCCAACTTGGAAGTGAGAGGTATCACTTTCTCCCGAATTCATGTTTCAATAGAGAGTGTTCTTAGACAAAACACTAAGAGGGAGCAGCACACCGCAAAAAAGAAAGAAATCAAGAATAAAATGGTTCAAAGGAGTGCCTGATGGATAAATAAATGAATAATGATGTCTTTGCCATGTGGGCACTCCCTGACAAATTCTGGTGGCCAGTCTTGTTCTGCTAGAAGTATATCATAACCCTTTGAAAGTCGCACACAAAAGAGTGCTTTCACTTTTCTTGGTATGTCTCCCTCCATCCGGAGTGTTATTTCATATAACCTATGTGGAGAACTAACACTGGTATCTGCAGGTTCAACTTGAATGTCCTCATTCAAGTCCACTGTCTCCAGAAGCCCCTTCAGGTTCTGCCGAGGTACTGTAACTTCTGCTGCTCTGTCCAAACATTGTCTGAGCCCATTCTCCCTTTTTGAGTTGTGTTCTCAGAATCCTCGGCATGTCCGATCTTCAGACCTGCTACCTTCTTTTTGGAGAATTGAGGTTTTGGTTTGTTTTTCTGAACGTGTTGATCGTCTTTGGACTTCACGGCTAAAATCGGCATGTTGCTCCTGGTCTACCTAGTGGACCGAGCCTGGTAATGTGATTGCAATGTTTTAGGGCGCCTTTAAACCCGAGATCATGCTCCTGGTATGTGAGTGGAATTTCAATATCTTCGAAAGGAATATATTCCTCAGGTGGTTCATCTTCTTTGTAGAAGTGAAATGTTTTAGCTACTGGATTTGATTCTGGGAATACTATCCATAAATAGAATACCTTTGTCTGGTGAGATTCATGTGCCTCTATCACAAAAACTACCCTACCACCTCTTGGTGTTAGGCTATGTTTTATACGTTTTAGAGTGATGGCTCTCCTTAAATTTGGAGCGATGATTTTCGCATTTTCATCGGTTTAATCAAAACCTGTATAATCAAAAGCTGCTGCGACTTCGTTTGGTACAGCTCCACCAGTATCGGTGTTTGTGCCGTTTTCGGTCATTGTTTAATGAAAGTTTCAGAGCAAGTTTCAAGGGAACACAGATAAGGTACACAATATTTTGGAACACTGTATGCTTCAACGTTGAACAAACCAAACAGCTAATACATAGGATTTTTGTACTACTCAGCTATGGCGGATATTATCCCTACCCACTCCAGACGTCTTATGGAGTATTATGAGTAGGGGTCTCTGAGAAAAGCACGACTCAGTATCTAGCGTTAAATTAGTGCCTTACCAAACCGTTGGGCGCCGTGTAGTTCCTGTATCCCTGATAGGCTCTGCGCATTGGAATAATATACACTATAGTTTTGACATAGGACTGAGGTCAGTATGTCTTTATCGAGTACATTAAACTTAATTACTTGTGTGTGCCAGCTAACTCAGCGGTCACTAGAAACTTCTCGAATATACAAGAAGGGATTAGTTTCTAACAACCGCATAAACATGACAACTTTGTTTCCCTTAGAGTCGGAACAATCTCAGAACCGTGGAAACAATAGATAACAGTTTCACTCAGTCAATCATGCATGCTTCGTTTCTACAGAGTTGCACAGAAATAGAGAGACAGGCGTTTTAATAATAAGGGGTTTATTGAACAGTCTTATTTCTCATGCAAGAGATATCAACTGCTACAATCGCAAGACAGGATGCGAAGTACAATACAGACAGGGTTAGCAGTAAGATAAAATAATACTGCAATAGCATGGTTTGTAGCTATGACATACATTCATAAAAATACATACATAAATAACACAAGCTAAAATGTGAATACTCATCCGATACTTCTAAATAGTTCTACCCCAGTGTACCTAACTTAAGTGTAGTACGAGGTAAGAAGTAGGTGCTTTTTTCTAAAGTATAGCTGGCTATAGTTTTAGTTTTGCCAAGAGTTGCCAAAAGTTTCTCTAAGTTCTAGTCTGCTCCATACCTTAGAATGTGTAAGGTTGGAATCTCTTTCCGGGACTCGATATCTAAATCCCCGCAAGGGGAGTCAGAAACACTGGAGCTGGATTCTCTGCAAGGAGGATGACAGCGTCTGGTCAGTGCATCAGGCGGGAACTCGATCTCCTTCCGAACTTGTCGTGGCGAACCGCAAGTAGGCAGTCGAACTGGACCGTACTGGAACCGTGGTTTGCCAGGGCAAGTGCAGGTATATTTATACCTTGAAGGTGTTTAGGAATGCCTGTATTGACGTAAAAGTCGGGCATCGGAACGTCATGCATGAACCCCTAAGGAATAGATGTTCATGCATAATAAATGAGTTCTTGGAGAAATCAATATCCAAACAAGGGAAATTCCTAAATGTTTAAGAGTCTGGTTTTCCAAGAACTCGTTGTGACGTGGATTGACGGATGTAGGAGACCATGCCTGTATTTGGTTAGCATGGACAATGCCTAAATAAGGGCTGGAGTTTCTATACCTAAATAAGGGCAATATGAATTGTACCTATAAAAGGGCATACATCGGGAAAACTATATACGGATTCTAAATCTACACACAACATAGGTATTACCTCCTTTGTGATAATTTAACTCTTTACATCACTCTCTACTTCACCCCAGGGGTGGCTGCCTCAAATTTAGGGGATTATGGTCGCTATTGCAATTTTTAGCAATAGTAATATCAACCACAGTTGGCCACTGTCTAAGGTCCACAAGAATGTAATCAATGCGACTAGCACCATCAAGGTGATCAAGGTGCAAAACAATTGATATTGATAGACCTCCCTCAACACTCCCATGCATGGCTGGTATGGCAGGAATAAAGCAGTGGATATAGCCCTCTAATCACACGTTTTGTGTAAGCAAACTATGTGAAATAAAAAAAAAAAATTACAGCAATGACATCTTCCATTTTCCCCGCCAAGCTGGCAATATTCTAATTTAGGACTTTCAGAGATCTCTTTGCCCCTAAATCAGTGGGTGAGCCATTACTGTACTTATTAGTGGCGCTATAGGTTATTTGCAGTCAATCTTGAGTGTTCAAAGTGATTAAAATATCAAATTTATTGGGAGTATAATGTTAAAATGACCACTCCCTGAGCCCTCCATGTCTGGCTGTAGTGAGGGCTGCAATTTATATACGTACATTGCTAAGTTAGCACAACCGCGTTAGATGTTAGAAAGCCATCTGGCCACTTTTGCTGCTTTTGCACACGACACTGCAGTTACATGTTATTATTTGAGAAATGCTTGCTCGCCTTTTCTTCACATGAGAACTGTCTGTTGTTCACATCCCTAACAGTGAGCTGCGACCTTGGTCTGAACATTGTGTAAAGAAACAGTCTGGGTCGCTAGACGGTGCAGGTTTTTGGGTTCAGGTTGATCGGCCCACTATTTAGCCATAACACGCACGCAGCTGCAAATACCTGAGAGTCGAGCGCTTTTAATATTGCAGGCTGCTTGCTTGATTGCATTCCGAAGAAGAGCTTTCCCAGGAGCAGAGTATACCTGATCCTGTGATGTGATTCCACTAAGCTGATCTTTACGGTATGGGGTTCCCCATTCAAGCCTAGAGACCTTCTATTAGTGTAATAATAATAATATTAGTTTACTAGCGAAAGGAAGGTGGCTGTAATCCACTGTCATTTTATTATGATTTCTCCTTTCATTTTCTATGGTATTGTAACAATGCTGATGGTTTTGATTTTAATCATTTGTCTGCTTATGTTAGCCAAAGTACTGCATCTTAGGACACGAGGTTTATAAATAAACTCCTTAAACTTTACCATGTCTCTGTTTACTCCTATTGTGGACTGATATGAGAATAATAACGAACAGGTATTTCTGATTCCCACCATTCCTGAGAATACACTAAGTCGCTTGTTCTGGGTTGTCTATACATTGGGACCACCGAGATAAAATCGGATAACGAATGGGACACTGATGCTGGTCGGATAGGGGTTCTGGGTTCTGAGTTGAGTTTTTGGTACACCACAATTCACTGAGGTCCTTGTTTCCTGCGCATAGTTCTTTGCATGAGCAGAATCCCTGCAACATGGCGCACCTAACGTTTGGTCTATTGATTTGAAACGCCTTAGTAGTGCTTATATTAGTCCACGACTCCCTCACTCTTGTTTCCGGATAACGGGAGTGACGGATTTAAACCTACCTGTTACTCGACTAATAGGTTCTTTCAGGCTTGATCATTAAAAAGGTTTCTGCAATATCTGAACCCTCGTGCTACTAATTAAACTCGTTGTTGATCTTTTGTGTGTCCTTATGGCGGTTGAGATTGCTGCACATAGCCATACACCTCTGCGATGTCATTTGACGACGTATGGGGTGCCGGACGATGGAATGGCAGTTATTTTTGTGGTGAGCGCTGATGCGTCTTTCCCTTACGAGTTGTTTTACTCTTGGGGGACATTGCCGGCGGTGAATGCAGACGATGATACTTTTCATTCCTATACTCCCACGCAGCTACCTGCAATTTATACGCCATATAGGACACAAGAAATTCCTATTTGGTTTAATGGCGCCCTTCCCCATGCGGTTACACCAGCTAGAATGGGCCCTTTGTCATTTCCAGGAGCCACATGGCCGGTGCTGGCCGGATTTACGCCTCATCCCCGCTATCTAACGGTAGCGGTGGTTGAGTTGCGTGTTCTTCACACAGCCCTTATTATAGTGCATAGGGCTTTAGTGCAGTACATGTCACGCAACGTGCAGGTGGGGGCACCTGCTGTTGCGGGACAACCTACTGAACACCACGCAGTGGTTATTAGTCCTGTTATTGTTAATTCGGTAATGGGCAAGCGCCGCCAGAATAAGGATGACTTACCTTATTGGCTTGCTGAAAAATTCGACCAACTGGAAGCGGTTTTTCCACATACTACTCCTGTGGAGAAACACAGGATACTCACCATTAGTTTGCCGAAAGACTTAGTCCCAGATATGGCCGATTGTGACAACTGGGGCAAGGTCTTTGCCGTGACATACTCGAAGTGCTTCGGCACTCCGGCTATGTCTGTGCTTCCCTCCGTCATTAAACGTGTTCAAGATAATCACGGTGCGGAGGCTGCTGTAGAATTAGGAATGCGACTTGTCCGGGTGTTCGATGTGGTTGCTTCCATGGTAATGAGCAACCTCAAAGGCGATGCTATGCAGTTCCAAGTCGCTAATAAATTGGATCGTGTGGACGAACTCGACAGGCCTAAGGAGTTCGCTAAGATTATTGCGGAAGCCTATAGAACAATAGGCCGCAGTGCCTTAGGTGTTAAACCAACAGTAATAATTCCTGATTTGATACAGCAAACTAAGGTGAGCTCGTCTGGTAAGGACGAATGCCCAAATTTTCCAAACCAAAATTGGCGGGCAAAGAAACAGGGGAAGCAGCAACAGAAACAGGATTCTCGTCCTGCCTCACCCGTACAGTCGACTAGTGAACGCACATATGATCTGCGCGATCGCTCTAGTATTAAGTCACCTGATAGATTTCAGGTTTCTGAACAACGTTCTCCTCGCTCTTCACAGGAAACATCGGCTTCAAAGTCCGGTGGCAGAGACCGTGGGAAAGGACGGGGTGCCCAAGGACGTGAGCAACCCCATCAGACTGACGGTAAAGGCAAGCAGGACGAGTCTGCATGTCAACGACCCCCGTTTCAAAAGAAGAAGGTTGCTGCGCTAACAGCGAGGTATGCCACAGATAGTGCGGACGCAGCTTCAGAACCTGACACGGGCACTAACGCTGCTCGACAGCGCGGCGGAAGTTACAGTAGTGCGACAAGCACTGCGTCCATATCTGGTGGTGACAGCAACTGACACGTTCATTACTGTAGAAACTGCTGACACTAGAGTGGCTCCCCCTGACAGACTATATAATATAGTCCTCTTAATTGAAGGTGACATACAACGTACAATTCAGGGGATTTTTTGGGATAATCTGACCTCTTCATACGATATTCTATAGGCAGAGGCAGACTGGCACCCGGCTTTCATTTTAGATGCTCCTAGAGGGGAGGAGGTGATCCTCCCATCCTTTGCGCACACAGTGCAAAAGGACCAAGCTAAGAAGTTTGTCGAGGAGTGGGCTCTGGTGCTAGCACCGGCTTTGTATCGTACTCAGGTAGGCTGAGATAAATTGTCCCCCAGCCATGAGATTCCGTTGCGGTCCATGCCCCAGCCACAACCCCAATATGCCATGCGTCGCGAAGCAAGACCTCACATCGTGGCATTCCTTGAACAATTGGAATACCAAGGTGTTATTGAAACATGTGTGTCACCAATGAATAATCCTTTATTCACTGTGACGAAGCCTGATGGGTTGTACCGCATAGTTTTAGATTACCGGCATTTAAACTCTCATTGCCGGACATGCGCAGTACAGAATACTCACAGTTCTGCTCTCGTCTATAGTCTCGTGAGAAAACGGTTTAAGACCACACTTGACATTTCCAATGGCTTTTACAGCCATAACCTGTCCTCTCTTAGTAGTCAGTGGACAACGTTTACTTCAGGCGGCAAACAAAAACATTTGAAAAGATTAGCCATGGGCTATAAAAACAGCCCTGGCGTCTTTGCCGGTCGTGTAGTCTCTCTGTTAGAGAGCATTGACCCTGATGCGTACTCGTATGTGGATGATATTTATCTCACAGATGACGAGTTGTGGCCGCATCTGTGTCGCATTGATCGCATTATTGTTATGTTTGTAGACTTCGGTTACAAATTCAACTTTGCGAAGTCTCATATTGCAGAGTATACAGTGTTGTTTGTGGGATACAAACTCAACAATGATGGTCGAGGATTGGCTCCGCACTTCCTAGAGAAGTGCGCATGCCTGCGTGCTCCTACAACACTGAAAAAATTACAATCTTTGCTGGGCTTTCTGAATTTCGGTCGCACGTATATTCCTGATTATGCCCAGCATATCAAGCCGCTTTATGCCTTGGTACAACCTACTTTTTCCAAATCATGCTGTCTTCCGGAGCATTCAGCTATATTGCAATCTTTGCAAGCTGACCTTCTTGCTTCAAAATACTTACTGACGCGTGATAACCGCACTAACCTGGTAATAAGAATTGTGCCAGGTGCAGTGGGTTTCACGTACTTAACGTTCAATGAGGGTGACACCATCCCCATTGCCTACAAATCACACCTGTACACTACGGCTGAACTGCGCTTTTCCTCTGTCGAGAAAGTTTTGACGGCAGTACAGATGGCGATTCTTAAAGAACAAGCGCTGTCGCAAGGGAAACGCATGTTGGTGGTCACACCATATCCTGCCCTTGAGGCAGTGACCAAAGCGAGTGTACCAAATTCTAAAGCTTTGCATCCCTGGTGGACACAATGGGCCACTTCCTTGACATCACCCGACGTCACCTATATCTTTGACGCATCATTACAGACTCAGGAGTATTTACAGTATGAATTCGTTCATCCAGCTCCTTTGTCTTTGCGCCCGCTCGAGGATTACCATTGTGTCATTTACACTGACGGTTCTGCGCAACCGGCGACTGGATCGAAACATGCCTATTCAGCGGCCTGGGCAATTTTGGTGGGTACTTTCGTGAATGGTGAATTCCAATCTGATGTCGTGCATACACAGTAATTGGGTGATTGTACCGCACAGTTGGCAAAGCTCCGTGCTCTGGTTCTTGCACTGGAGTTTGCTGATTCTCGAGTCATTACTCTTATAATGAGTGACTCGTTTTATTGTGTTCAATCATACAACGACAATCTACATTTTTGGTCTCAAAATGAATACCGTGATTCCAAAGGTAGCACAATTAAGCATAAAATGCTTTGTGTTCGAGAGGCAGAATTTAAAGAACATCTGCCTCTCGTGAATGTTATTCACACTCTCGGTCACCAACGAGTTGGTGTCCATGCTGTCGGCAACAGCTTGGCTGACGAGGCAGCAAAAACGGCAGTGGCGACATACTTAGTAGCAGCAGTTACAAGATCCAAAAGTAAGATCGATGATGACATCTTGGCAGCTATTGCTGCTACAGAGAAGGGAACTAATTGCCCAAGAGGTTTCCCTTCTCGTTACCATTATCACTTAAGTCCTGATAACGTCCCGTTAGTGAGGATTAACGATGTTGGTGACAGATTGATTCCCAACGCGGACTGCAGACCATCTTTGATATTAGCAGCTCACGAGGGTATGGCCTCTGCCCACGCCGGCGTTGCAGCTACTGTATCTCTGTTACAACAACGTTACTGGTGGTGCGGTTTATATAAACAAGCCTGCGCTTATGTTCTTGACTGTGACATTTGCCAGCAGATTAAACCTTCAACTGCTGCGCGCCCACCACAAACTCAGTTGTACATATCTAATAAACCACTAGGGTGTGTTTATCTAGATCACTGCTTTCCATTCACCTCTGATACTGCGTACAAGTACATCTTGGTTGCAGTGGATTCGTGCACACGTTTTCTGTGGGTATGGCCACAAAGGAGTGCTGATGCCCGTACTGTCATCAGGGATTTGCGTGTCTTTGTGGGAAGTTTTGCGTGTGGTACCTTTCATTCCGATCAGTGCCCTGCGTTCGCCTCCAAGGCGTACAAAGAAGCCATGAGAAATTTGGGGCTCCAAGTCAAATTTTCGTCTCCCTACCGACCTGAGGGTAATAGTGTGGTGGAGCGAATGAACCGTGACTTCAAGCAATCTTTGTCAGCTAGGGTTTTAGGCACTGGCCGGAACTGGCTAGCCCATTTGTATAACGTCCAACGTGCACTTAATAATCTCCCTAGAAGGTCTCTGGGTGGGCGGACCCCATACATGATGCTCTTTGGCATACGAATGTTTGTCCCGGACCTTGATGGTCTAGACATGGCGGCGTCAGCCGCACCCTTTGATGTAGATGATCACTGTGCTGTATTGCAGACTCTACAAGAGGCCAGAGACAGTCTAGCGAAGGAACACGTGCCCTCCACATCTGATGCTGCGCTTCAGATTCCGGTAGTCGGCTGGCTACCTCGAGTTGGTGATCTGGTCCGTGAGAAGGTGGAGAACAAGAAGGAGTTTGGCCCCTCTTTTCGTGCCCCGGTTCCAGTGCCTGGCGTTCAGGGTACACGAACAGTCATTTTACCTCCACTTCCTGGTCGCAAGGATAACAGGTACATCTCTATTGACAATGTCTAGCTACAGCGATTGGCCGATTCTTCTTAGTATGACTCCAGCGGTTTCTTGCCCAGCGATGCTGAGAAATTCTGTTTTGGCTCCAGCTTCTACCACCTTGCCTGATGTTGCCATCGAGATGCATACAGTTACTGGTCCTGTGTTGCCACCAACAGCTGGTGGTCTACCTGAAGATACTGAGTATGCTTATCCTGCAGATGTACCGTTGCCTGTTTTACAATCCACCGCAGTTAACCAATCACGCTTCTCCTTTGACACTAACTCAATGACTTCCAACGCCCCATCAAAAGTTTCAATCTTTGCTGTTTGGTTTAAAAGACATTTTTTAATTCCCCCTTGGACTTACATTTGGCTGGTGCTTATACCTATTTTTTTGTTCATGTCCATTGGATTTGTGGTGATGTTTTTTCGTCTTTTGAAAGGACACTACCTAAGAGAAAGATCTACAATTAGACTAATTGATGGAACTTTGGCCCCCCACTCCACATCACATATCATATCTGGATTTGTGCTTGTCAAACTCGGTGTCTCCCGCCCCGGATTATGATCGACTAATGAGCCCCTTAGTGGCTCATGAGTTGGACTGTTCTGGTGTCAGGATTATGGCCTGTGGAGCAGCACATGGAGTCCTAGGGACTTGGGACATCGGTATGGCTGCTGATGACTTCCTGGCAAGAAGATATCTTGAAGAACATGCCAGTTGTCCTCTGATGGTACTAGAGGCTCCAGTTGTCGAAGAACATGTGTGTTCATTCCCCTTGCTGAACTGGATGGCAGATAATCTTGCAGGACGTTCCAATGATTTCCTCTTGGAAGCCGTTGCTACTTATTGTACTTATACATTGATGGATTAACTTGGATGTCATCCAACATTCCTTTGGAATAACTTTTGCCATTTCATTCGACATCCATCGATAATATTTTTTTTTCCCCTTTAAATGGTTTTTTTTACTCTCTTTTTCTCTTCAAACTTTCACTGCCCTTATATGGATTCCCAATTTGTGCCCTTAGTTCCGTTCTATCGAACTTGAACTCTGCGTTCCTTAATTGTACCCCTATTGGTTAGTGGTCCGATCAAGGGGGGGTGTAGTGAGGGCTGCAATTTATATACGTACATTGCTAAGTTAGCACAACCGCGTTAGATGTTAGAAAGCCATCTGGCCACTTTTGCTGCTTTTGCACACGACACTGCAGTTACAAGTTATTATTTGAGAAATGCTTGCTCGCCTTTTCTTTACATGAGAACTGTCTGTTGTTCACATCCCTAACAGTGAGCTGCGACCTTGGTCTGAACATTGTGTAAAGAAACAGTCTGGGTCGCTAGACGGTGCATGTTTTTGGGTTCAGGTTGATCGGCCCAATATTTAGCCATAACACGCACGCAGCTGCAAATACCTGAGAGTCGAGCGCTTTTAATATTGCAGGCTGCTTGCTTGATTCATGCATTCGGAAGAAGAGCTTTCCCAGGAGCAGAGTATACCTGATCCTGTGATGTGATTCCACTAAGCTGATCTTTACGGTATGGGGTTCCCCATTCAAGCCTAGAGACCTTCTATTAGTCTAATAATAATAATATTAGTTTACTAGCGAAAGGAAGGTGGCTGTAATCCACTGTCATTTTATTATGATTTCTCCTTTCATTTTCTAAGGTATTGTAACTATACTGATGGTGTTGATTTTAATCATTTGTCTGCTTATGTTAGCCAAAGTACTGCATCTTAGGACACGAGGTTTATAAATAAACTCTTTAAACTTTACCGTGTCTCTGTTTACTCTTATTGTGGACTGATATGAGAATAATAACGAACAGGTATTTCTGATTCCCACCATTCCTGAGAATACACTAAGTCGCTTGTTCTGGGTTGTCTATACATTGGGACCGCCGAGATAAAATTGGATAACGAATGGGACACTGATGCTGGTCGGATAGGGGTTCTGGGTTCTGAGGTGAGTTTTTGGTACACCACAATTCACTGAAGTCCTGGTTTCCTGCGCATTGTTCTGTGCATGAGCAGAATCCCTGCAACATGGCTTCTCGCCTGGTGTAGTACATTCACCAAATGGGGTCAGGGCTTGCGGCCTATAGAAAAAGCTCAAAGGTAAGGGCCTAATTTTAGATTGCCCTTTGCTAGGGAGGGTTACATTCCTTATAACATGGCAAGCAATTGAGACTTTATAGAAATTCACCACCGCAAGTCTCCCTTGAATGTTTTAGCATCCCTACCTACCCATAAATCTCTTTTGACCATATTTATCTGATCAAATGTAGACTTGCCCCAATCAATTTTAATTATCAATGTCTTTATTGCTTGAGCTTCACAGTAAATGCCATTTACTGAACGTCTAGGCATCATGTGCAGAATAGATACATCTATGTTATTTGCATTCTGGGAATTGTAGTACCTTTAGTCACATTAGTAAACAGGAGTAGCATAGTCACAATTAAAAGATTTAAAATAATTCTGTGTCTGTATATGTATTATAAAGTAGTAAACCTTGTTAAGTATGTATTAGGAAGTGTTTGTCAATGTGTCTTTTCTACTTATATGACCGGTTTGTATATGCGCACATGGTGAGATATGTTTTTTGTGGTTGCAGATAGTTAGATGTACAGTGGGACTCTTGAGTCTATTTAAAAATGCAAAGTACTATATATTTTTGGAAAGATGGCTTGAAGGTGTATATCTATTATGAAATTGGGGAACAACCTTTACAACGCAACTTTTAAAACGCACTACACTTACAACGCATTTTTTACAACGCAACATCCACTACAACGCATTCCATTACAACGCAGGACACTACAACGCATTTTTAAAAACTACCTTTACAACGCATTCCATTACAACGCATACTACCTTTACAACGCATACCATTACAACGCATAATATTACATTAAAACCCCTACACTATCCAACACTTACCCTACTGTTGCACCCTCTGGAGTTAGAATAGTAATTTTTACCCCTATACTATCCAACACTTTCCCTACTGTTGCACCCCCTGGAGTTAGAATAGTAATTTTTACCCCTATACTATCCAACACTTTCCCTACTGTTGCACCCCCTGGAGTTAGAATAGTAATTTTTACCCCTATACTATCCAACACTTTCCCTACTGTTGCACCCCCTGGAGTTAGAATAGTAATTTTTACCCCTATACTATCCAACACTTTCCCTACTGTTGCACCCCCTGGAGTTAGAATAGGAATTTTTCCCCCTATACTATCCAACACTTTCCCTACTGTTGCACCCCCTGGAGTTAGAATAGTAATTTTTACCCCTATACTATCCAACACTTACCCTACTGTTGCACCCCCTGGAGTTAGAATAGTAATTTTTACCCCTATTCTATCCAACACTTTCCCTACTGTTGCACCCCCTGGAGTTAGAATAGTAATTTTTACCCCTATACTATCCAACACTTACCCTACTGTTGCACCCCCTGGAGTTAGAATAGTAATTTTTACCCCTATACTATCCAACACTTTCCCTACTGTTGCACCCCCTGGAGTTAGAATAGCAATTTTTACCCCTATACTATCCAACACTTACCCTACTGTTGCACCCCCTGGAGTTAGAAAAGTAATTTTTACCCCTATACTATCTAATACTTACCTTAAATGCAATTTAATATTATGCGTTGTAATGGTATGCGTTGTAAAGGTAGTATGCGTTGTAATGGAATGCGTTGTAAAGGTAGTTTTTAAAAATGCGTTGTAGTGTCATGCTATGTAATGGAATGCGTTGTAATGGATTTTGCGTTGTAAAAAATGCGTTGTAAAAAATGCGTTGTAAAAAATGCGTTGTAAAAGTGTGCGTTGTAACGACATACATCCTATGAAATCACATATATGTGTACATGATGATCTTTGTTCCTTAAGGCTAATGAAAATGTCATGTTTAAAATTGAGAAGGGTTAATAGTGCAGAATTTATGTTGAGAGTTCTTGCGCTAGATTCACTTGGCTAAATCATTTCTTTGAGGAATACTGAATGTATGTTTTAAACACAGAAGAAATACTTGAGAAATGATAGGACGTTATGTGAAACAGAGACCCTCACGGCAAGTGGCCTTCAAAGATATCTACAGGAAATTGGGGGCTATTCCTTTGAATTACCGCAATATTGAGCGGAAAATATTGGCAAATAACTAAATGAATTTGAGCGCGAAAAGCGAACAGGATTATCGGAATTTCTGTGGAGAAAACTAAAAAAAAAAAAAAAAACGCTTACCGGAGCCCAGAACTGGGAGCTTGGAGTTAGGAAGGGAGACTAGGAGCAGCTGAGCACAGAACACGGCGAGGGATGGTGGACGCTCAGGATCCCTAGGAGGTGGGTCGTCGTGCCTGGAGAGTGGAGAGGTGAACTAGGGAAGAGCCGGAGTACAGAGGAGCGACGAGATGGCGGATTTGGGCAGCGTTTTGAGACAGTTGTAACGGGAGGTAACAGGTGTTCGATCTTGTTTTGATCCCTTCCTTCCCCTCGCTGGAATTGTGAGTTTTTTTCTCTAGAGGAGAGAGCGTGAAATAAAGGCAGTCGCGGCAGGCGGAGGGGAAAGCGAACAGCGGTGGTTCAGAGCCACGCTGGAGGTTAAGAGAGGGAGGAAGGCGGCAGCAAGAATCCCGTTTCGAGGAGAAGGTGGAGGGGACAGCCCAAAAGTGCTTACTAAAGTGACTGAGGAGCGGGATATAGAGACTCATGAAAGTGGGGAAGCAAGTTCAATGGCAGAATAATTTGAGACAAGAGGAGGAGGTGGAAAGAAAGCTCAAAGGGGGAAGGGCGGCAAAAATAAAAAGCCTTGTAAACTCACCTACTGTCGTCACTGGTGCCGCCATCCACCGCCAGAGTCAGTGCAGCCGTTCCGGTGCCCAGGGACCAAGGGGGACTGCCAAAACTACTTCTCCCAGCATTCCCTGTGGTGTGCACGCAGCCGACGCGGCCACACAGCGCCAGGAGGTGTTAAAAGGCTTGCAGGGCTCACGCGAAGCCTGGTCCAAGGGCGGGCCCGTCTGAGCCCGTTAGAGCCCAAAGGAGGCCTGGCTGGGCCGGCCCTCTGACATTGCTGAAGTGATTTAGGTACTGCAGTTCCGTGGAACCCAATACTTGCTATGGGAAAGCACGTTAAACGTAGGGATAGTCAACTGCAAGGGGGTGGCAGAGTTGTGGGGACTCTGGATGCCTTTCTTTCACGGGCAGAGACAGTTCTAACTCATGAGATCCTGCTTGCAGAAAAGAGACTTTCTTTGGACACTATAGTCACACAGAAGAGATCCACAATGGGTGGACTAAGCAGGGCAAAATCCCCCGTAGCTGTTCCCTTAGATACCCTGTCTTTGAGTGTTAATAAGGAGAGTACACCATGCCGCAGGAGGGAGGAGGGGGGAGGGGACAAACTGACTCAGGGGATTCGCCAAACAGTGTAATTGCTCAGGGCATGGAGTAGGGGGAGCCTAGTGTGGCTGATACATTGAACCAAGAAATGTTTATCTCGCCTGAGGCGATTATCACTAAGCTAGTAATCCCACCCACAATGCTAGAGACACAGGCAGTATCTGATGATAGGGATGAAGAAGTTAAAACGAGGTCTAAAAGGAGTCAAAATGTTAGACAGGTGAAGGGTGGGGTGGCGCAGTTTTCTACCACTGAGCTGTCTGTTAGGCGACGTGGGGGTGATACTTCACAAAAGCCTAACTCCAAGTCAAATTCAAAGCCTAGAATAAATAAGAACACCCCCAAGATATTTCCACACGATACCATGGCAATGGACAACAGCCTAGGTTTGGCTGACCCTGTGATGGGTACGAGTTCAGTCTTTATTCAACAGATTGGTGAATGTAAAAACGATCAGTTAAGGAGATTGGAGTCGCTAATCTCTGTATTGCTTGACACCATTCGTAATAATTTACGCTTCATTGAAGATAAACTATCTAGACTCGAAGATCTGATTAGCACACCCACTAATGGTGTTAATGCGGTGGTGATATCTCCCCCTGAAGATACAACAAATAATAACTTCCTCCCAATATTGCAAAGACTTGATCAAGAAGAATCTACTGTGGCATCTATGAGTACAATGGTTGGGGACATGATTTTATGTTCTGGGGTAAAATCTAAAGATCTTGTTGGGGGCTCAGCTTGTTGTGGGCACCCAGAATTAATTGAAAGGCCATCCACTAATTGTAATGTTGAATCGCTTAGTTCAGTGAGGAATGGTGCCAACAGAAGCCGTACCAGTGAGGATGTGCAGAAGCATAGAAGGCCTGGAAGCCTCAGCCACTACGGATCGGCCCCAAAGTGCTAGTAGGCAAGGTCCTTCTTCTACAGTTAGGAACGCTACAAATGGGAAGAGTGGGAACAAAAAGGGTATAAATGAGCAAATATCCCCACTGTTGTCCCCAAAAGGGAAAGTTTCTAATAATCAAGATGATAAGGTGACGTTATACCTTCCACCTGAGTGTGGTCCCTATGTAGCAATCCTTATGAATGTTCCTTCATTGATTAATGAGCAAGTTGAATCCCAGATACAGCTAAAAAATAAAGTTTGTTATTGGCTCTCCCAGAATACACATTTTCTAAAGTCAGACTTTGATAATATCCCATTTGTGAGAAGAGTTAACTGGGTGGGTCCATTACGTAAGTCTCATTCTGGTGATTGTATTGTTATAAATTGTAGATCTCCACATATCACAGGTCGACTGTTGGGGTGGGGGACGTTTTCACCCAATCAGAGGCAGGACAAAACGATAACTATTTTACCGCTAGGGTTTTTTATAGACATTGCGATAGTAGAGGGAGGAATTTTGACGCAACCAAAAAGGATAGCGCTATGCTCCGTGCATCTATCGAGGCACCACCCCTGGAACTAAGTAATAGGTTTTATCCCCTGAGTGGTTTAGATTCCCAGGATTGACTGGGCAGTGTACTCCCCTTTTCGTCACAGCTACACGAGGTTGGTTCTGCTTTGGAATTTACTGCTGTCCCTGGTACTACTTCCGTATCATGTAATCAAGGTAACTCAGGTTCTAGTGACGAAGACTTTGCGCCTGCCCCAATATTATGATCATGAGGGGCCAATACGCCCAACAGGTCACTCACAGGGAAATGTTTCTGGCTGTTGTGATCTAAAGTTTTTATCCTGGACTGTAGCGGGTCTAAATTCAAAGATAAATGACCCAGATTGGGGTAAATTCATAGACTCCTTTGACTTCTGCCTATTACAGGAAACCTGGGCAGTAGGGTGTGTCCATAGGGCTGGCTTCACCACGTATAGTACTGAAGCAATACAGCCCCCAGTTGGTCACCCAGCCGGTGGCCTTTTGATCTGGGCGAAAAACTCACTTGTCTATAAAGTAAAGGTCTTGCGTCTAGGTTGGCCCGAATTACTTGGTCTGGAACTGTCCTCAGAAAAGGGGACCGCAAAAATCATACTTTTTAATATATACAATCGGGTTGTCAGCCCACACAAACTTTCTGGGACAATAACATTGCTGGCTAACTACCTTGATTCGACCAAGGGAAATCACAGGTTGATTATCGCCAGAGATTTTAACACAACCTTTGAACTGGTGAACTATATACAGGAACTTATCCTGGAGGGGGATAAAGCTAGGGGGATTGAGAAACTTCAGATCCCTCCCATCAAAAAAACCACAAGGGTGGGGCAACAAGTACTATCGTTTACTATTGCTCATGGTGTCAGAGCCTGTAATGGTCGAACTGATTCTGATAGAGCAGCAGGTCACACATTCAAGAGGGAGGCATCGAAGACACGGATTGACCATATCCTTGTTGACTTAGATCTGTGGCCTTTAGTTAAGGATATGGTCATCATTGCCCGGGAAGACAGTGATCATAACACTCTGTCACTGACGATGAAGGGTTTAGCTACCCAGCGCAGGCACCCTAGGGCTGAGTCCACACAGGTCATCACAAATAACAACAATAGGAGAGTTTAGTGGCCAATGATTCTAGTCGACCCAAACTCTCTCCCCCAAATATATTCTATGGTGTAGCGGTCTCTTATAGATCTAAGTATGCCTACCACTGGGTTGGAGGCTGTCATGAGTATCTTCCAGGAACTAACTGCAAAATTGAAACCAGTCTTTTATAGACAAAGCAATAGAGTTAAGCAGCAAACAGAACCCTGGTTCAACGATGCATGCAAAAGGGCTAGGAACAAGCTAATGGTGAAGGTAAAATCGAAATCCCCTGCAGAAATTGCGAACAGTAGAAGGTTGCACAAACTAGCCCAAAACAAAGCAAGAAGGGACTGGGAGTGTAAAAACTGGAAATTGCTCTTAGAGGCCGCTAAACATAAGAACAGCGAATATTTTTGGCATCTATTGGCAAAGGGATTACCAAAACTGGTAGCACAAACTGATTTCTATATTCAGCTCCACGTATGGGAAGAATATTGTGGGGCTTTGTTTGCAGACCAAGGCCCGTCGCTCACTCCAGCCTTAAGCATGAATTCTTGTGAACAGGTAGTAGTTGATGCTGAAAACATCACTCTTGTGGAAACAATTATGGCCATTAAGTTCCTGCAGAGTGGTAAGGCACCGGGTCTTGACAAACTTCCAGGAGACCTGTTTAGGGCTGAACCGACTGTTTGGGGTTCGCTGCTTCAAAGGGTTTACAATACTATCCTGAAGGGGGGTGCTATTCCAGAGACTTGGTGGGGTGCCGAAATCATTCCCATTCATAAGAAGGGTGATAAAGGGTCGTCGGGGAATTATAGGCCCATCAGTTTTATCGAAGTAGTGCAAAAAATAATTTGCAAAATCATTCTAACCAGAATACAAAACTGGATAGAGGAAAACAGTGTTTTGTCAAACCTACAGGCAGGATTAAGGGCTGCAACCAGTACCATGGACCACGTTTTTAGGTTCCTCTTGCTAATTTGGAAAGAAGTCACAATCAGAGGAGGTCACCTATATGTATTGTTCATGGACTTAAAGACTGCCTTAGATTCCATTGATCGGTTCCAACTTTGACAAGCGCTGAGCACTTTGGGATTACCACCCTATTTGCTCAGAATTCTTGTCAGGCTACATCAAGACACTTTCACCAAGGTCAGGTGGAATACTGACGGCACTCCAAAACTGGCTGGCAAAATAGTGCCTTGCCTGCTTTTTGCAAATGACACACTGCTTATTGCCAGAACACCCCGTGGTATTCAAAATCTCCTAAATAAATTTGCCTTAGTTTGTAAAGATAAGGGTTTAGAAATAAATGGGATAAAAACTAAAATATAAGATTTTTAACCCGTATAAATCAAATAAGAGAAAGCTTACCCTGGGCACGCACAGTTTGGAGCAGGTTAGTTCTTTTGACTACCTCGGTATCCGTATTAACGATAGGCTGGCATGGACTACGCAGATAGAAAAGAGCATTGCGACCCTCCAGCATGTTGACTGTGCTATAGTTCAAAGGGCTAGAGCTTCCCCTTTTCGGTCAATATCCCCCATTATTGAAATCCATAGGGCTAAGAGCCTAGGTATGGCCCTGTACAGGGCTGAACTGTGGGGGCTGGAAAACCTGACACACTTAATTTGTGCTGAAAATAAATTTATCAGAGCCATTTTGAACCTCCCAGTGAATACACCACTCTTGCTACTTAGACTTGATCTTGGCTTAAAACCTATAGATCATTATGCCACTTTGAGGTCAATCTTATTTTGGATCAGGGTGTGGATAAGTAAAACTCAGGTGCCCCTGAGGGAGGAAATGGTAGAGCTGATTGCCTTGCATAATCAAACAGGGCGCATCAAGTGGTTTAGTAAGATCAAGCTCTGGTTTTCAAAAATTGGGATGGTGCAACTCAGGGAGGATCCAGGATCTATAACCAAACTCACGGTCCCCCTTGTTAAAAAAAAGGTTTTGGGATCTAATGATCTCAGAAAGGGTTGACCGGTTTGCACATGGCAATTTGACTGCGGGGTTCTTGAATGTTAAAGGAGTATTTGCTTTTGAAGGGTTTTTGGATGATATATAACCGCCCCAGGCACGAGCCTTGTATGTTCAGTTCAGATATGGAACCCTTCCTTTGAATGCATTGAAGAGCTCTTGGGGAAACATGTCTGTAAATCCTTTGTGTCCTCTATGCCATATTTCCCCTGAAACCATTGAACACTTTTTTTTCTTTTATTCCTTTTATGCTGAACTTAGGAAAACCTGGCTGGCCCCTGTATTTCATATTTTATCTTTTAATTGTCCACTGGAAGCAATACGTATTTTTAAATCAGATACTACAAGCTGGCTAGTATTTGCTGTCTCGAAGTTTTTAATGTTTGCATGGTGGAAAAGGCTAAAAATGAGCAAACATGTTCTTGTGCCGTAACTTTAATTAGGTTAAGTGGTATTTCTCAGACGCATGTACATTGATATAAAAAATCAAAAAATCTAATAGCTTGTTTTACTGTATTGTCGAAATTTTTTACGGTTTTTATATTGGTGCACATTTTATTATTATTCTTAATGATCATGTACTGTGTTTGAAATGTGAATGATCATATTTTTGATCGATTGAATAAATATATATACTTGAGAGAAATGATGCAGGTATGCCATTAAGAAAAGGTTTTGTGCTTTTTAAAAAGTGAGAATTGTTGTTTTCAGGTTTAGAAACTTAATGATGCATGTGCATGCTGAGTAACAAAGCAATGTATTTTCCTAGAGAGGCATGCATCCAATTATACATGAAGTGTGATATCTAGACATTTCTGACACATTGCTCAGTAGAAACAGACAAATGCACTAAAACTGATAATTTGATACTGATAGAAGGAGTTAAGCAAAGAGTCACAGATATAGTCATAACTGTTATGTATCTGAAAGCAATGGAAACACTTAGCAGTCACCCAGGCACTACACAGTCACTCATCCAATCACTCAGCCACTACTAAGGCAGTTATCGGACCACTCATGTACTATCTATACACTTATTCCATCACTCGGGCACTACATATGCACTCTTCCAATCACGCAGGCACTAATGATGTACTCATTGAACTACACAGGCACTACCCATGCATTCATCCAATCACTCAGGCACAAACCATTCACATATACAATCACCAAAGCTGTACCTATGCAGTCATTTATACATCCAGGCACAACCCATGCACTCATCAAAATACACACTTATAATCCATGCACTCATCCAAATACTGAGGCACAACCCCAGGCACTAATCCAAATACTCAGGCCTAGTCATGCACTCATCCAATTCAGCAGGAAGTACCATTGCAGGGAACCTATCACTCATCCAGTATCTATGCACTCATCTAATTATTGAGGCAATAATCATGCTCTAATACAATCTCCACAGCAATACACTTGCTTTCATCCAATCACTCAAGCTTTAACAATGGACCTATGCAATTACTCAGACATTAGTCATTCACTCGTGTAATCAGCCAGGCACTACTAATGCACTCATTCAATTATCCAGGCAATACCCATGTAGTTATCTAATCACTCAGGCACTACCTGTTCAATTAATCAAAAATGCATGTCCAGCAGTCATGTACTCATTCAATCATTGAAACACTACTAATGCACTCACCCTGTCTGCCAGGTGCTCTGCATGCACTTAAACATTCACGTACACACTATCCATGCACTCAATAAATCACGTAGAAACCATGCATTTACACCTGTTATCACCCAGGGACTAGAGTAGCACTCATTTAATCATCCAACCACTATCTATGCATTTCTTGAAACATTGAGGCATTAGTTATGCACTTACCTAATCATTCAGGCACTACTCATGCACTCATTCAAATACCTAGATAGTAGCACTATACTCCTGCAAACACACAGGCATTAACTATGCAGATAAGGAACCACCAATGTAGTTCACACATACTCAGGGACCCATCCAGACACTACCTATATTCTCAGGGAATCACCAAGGCACTACCTCTGCACTCTTCCAATCATCCAGGGAGTATTGTTGTACTGAACCACAAACACATGTATTTACATGTTTTAGTGAGGAATATGCACTCTTTTAGAACCATCTGGTGAATTATATATGTAACCTGTCACACACTGTTTGCATGTACTCAGGAGAATTAGTGAGCTATATGCTGTGATAGAGATTATTGTGTGGATTTTTATATGCGCTGTTTGCCAAAATTTTAATCTGACGCATCTAAGTAGAAAAGTACTGAAACACTGAATCTACCAGTGACACAGTGGTAGAGAGGTACAGATATAGCTCTTATGTTATATTTTCAGATTTACAATATTGAGACACTGTATATACTTTTATACTTTGGTTGATGTTTATTTTAACATGCATTGCAAAAGAGATAAAGTGGTCTTATATCATGTATAAGTGACAACCGAGATATGGTGCAGCAGTGTTATAGGAGAGGGTGCTATAATATTAAAGGGTAATTAATAAATTAAGTTTTGTGTTTTGCTTTGGGTTTGGAGTATTGAAGTAGGTGCTTGTAGTTATGTAGCTAGGTTATCTGTAGACTTAAAACTGCAACAGTACATAAAAACAGTTTTTGTATCATGTGTAAACCGGAAGTAAAGAAGTTGGTATGTTGGCGAGAATAAATATTAAAACATACTTATTTTTCTTTACAGAACAATATCTAAATAACTACATTCAGTTAGAATGCCTACAAAAGCTCTGAGGATAAAGCAACAGAAGCAACTACAGTATTTATGCAGAACTGATACACAAAAGGGACAAACTGCAGAAATAGTGGTGAAAGAAAAAAAAGCTACTGGTAAGAGGACAAAGCCGTTTCTTGAAAATATGAGGATATTTGCAAAGATTACAAAATAATTAAATTAAAGTTCAAACTATGGGAAAGAATACAAATGGACAAAGTGTAAATTCCAAGAACAAGAAAGAATGGATTAAAGATAGACACACCTTAACAAGGAAACAGAAGCAGTTTAAGGAAATTAGAGCCAGGATGTCTCGTAGTAGAGTAATTGTAAATCTCCTGAGAGCTATGAAAAAGTATAGAAGAAGGAGAGAGGCTCTGAAACAGAAGGAACAAGTTGAGAGAGTAGTTGATAAGGCCTTTGCTTTGAAGAGGAAGCTTTTAATTTTGATTATAAATAGAATGAAGGCGCTTTACAAAATGGTGTTGAGCATGAGGAGTCACAACAAGAAGAAAAGATAGTGAATAGAAGTAACTTTTGTACAGTTTTTAGCGGAGAATGGATACATACTTCTAGTACAGAGCCTTTCTGTAATAATGAAAGCTATCTCCAGGATGAGAGGTTAGTTTATGCTATTGATGAAAGAGGACAATGTTATGAAATAAAGAATGGTACTCCAATAGCAAAAAAGGTGATGGGACCGAGAAATTAAGAACAAGTTATTGCAGAAGAGGTACAAGGAAGGCGTAGTCAGGTGGCTGTATACAAATGGAATTGTAACACTGTTTGTAGTATTCAACAGCAATCCATTAATTTATCAAGGATATTCTTACATATATGTCCAAGGCGAAGTTTAAATCACAAATTAAGTACTTTACAAGGGTTGGATCCATGCATATAGATTTACAGGGACAGTCACTAGCTTGTTTATCAAACTTGGGTCCAGATGTACGACGCACAAAATAGCGCCTTGCAAATTGCGAGATTTAAGCGACTCGCAATTTGAGAGGCTCTATTTTGGATGTACAACAGTGTGTATCACACTGTTTGCGATTCCCTATGGGGTTGCAAATTGAGAGGCTCATGAATATTATTGCGACCCCATTGGTAATGGCAGGCCCTCTCAGGTATGGTGGCCCGCTGGGCTCAGCAGAGTACCATGTCTGGAACTGCTTTTAAATAAAGCAGTTTTTTGTTTTGAATGCATCCCATTTTCCTTAAAGGAAAACTATATGCATTTAAAAAAAGAAAAAAATGCAAAAATGTTGTTAAATTTTTTAAGGCCAGGTAGTGGTCCCTGGATTTGCAAAGGGGAAGGGGTCCCCTGGGGACCCCTTCCCTTTTGCGAGTGCATTATCACCCTGTTGAAGAGGGTGGTAATTTGCAAGAATTTTGCGACAGCAATTGCGGTCCCAAAACATTCATACATGGGCTTGTGCTCGTTATTAGGAAGGGAATGCCCCTTCCTAATAGCGAGCCGCAAAACCTATTAAGCAAGTCACAAATAAATTGCGACTCGCTAAATAGGCTTTGTACATGGCCCATGCTGTTTGGCATGCCTGTTTGCACATGCACATGCGAAAACGGTTGTACATCTGGCCCAAAGTGTGCTAAAGCATCTTTCATCATTTCAGGATGTTAGCTGTACACATCTTAACAATGCAAACTTTAGTTAGGAGGTTGTACTATGTGAAATCACCTGCAATATGTTTGGGAGAAATGAATGGAGCACTTTTGAATGGTACTGTGAAAGAGGTAGACAAGGTTTGTGATGATCTGCAGTTTTACTTCGATGGTTCTGAGGAAGATTCTAGGGAAAATGAAGAGTTGTAAACAGAATGAGTTGCAGATCAGAACACAGGTATTACAGTTGATAGTTTTGAAGAAAAGATTAAACGATTTAACACAGTGTGCTCTGAACAATCAGAGCATGTTTGTATATGTTGTCAATACACTCACTACAAGATTCAAACAAAGAGTGTTGAAAAGTGAAAGAGAAAATATTGATAACTGGTAAAAGTTAGCTATGTAGTTATTTGTAGAGGAATGCTTTGAGTTGTCCATACGACAAGTTATATGTAAGTTCTGTTACAATAAATTAGATGTTAATAAAATGCCTGCTAGAGCTGGGCTTAGCAAGTTAGATCTGGTTTCCATTCCATGAGCACTTCAAGGTTTAAATATATATGAGTCCATCCTTATCCAAAGTATCCATCCATTTAAGGTTATAGTCTGTATGGAACCAAAGGCATGCACGTTACCGCCAACAGAGCTGCAGAAATGCCTAAAAGGTAGAGTAGTGTATTTGCTATTAGGTTTCAAGAAAAATATTGGAACTGTAGAGGGTAGATAGAGATTAGGAGAAGGACTTTTACTTCTTGTAAATGGTGTGCCTACTGAGAACAAAAAGATATGGCAGGAGTTAGTAGATGTTACCAAATTAAAAAAGCAACATTATATCTGGTCCAAAATAATGTTTACTATAGAAATTTAAAAAGCCTGCAAGATATCATACATATGGAAGAGCAGACATTTCCATCAGCAGGTCAGATTAAGAAGATAGATCAGCCCAGAACAGAAGAAATTTTTTAACATTATAGTATCCACCCTTTGCATTCTAAAAAGGGTATTGCTGATGCCATTGATCTGTTTCGAATGAAGGAGGCGAAAGGAGCTCCATTTAGTGTCTGGGAGAACAGTTTGGAAGCTTGGTGTTTCTCACATCTTTTTCCTACTGGAAGAGGTAGCAAGTAAGAAGGTGCTCACCGCCTGACAGCAAAGACCCCCCGCCATATTATGATGGCTGGGGGGTCCGCGGCGGACGGAAAGACGTCTGCCGCTTTTCCGCTGGTCGACTCGTCAACCGGCGGAAAACGTGTTTAATATGGTGGCGGTGTCTGGAAGACACCGCCATCCATATTACGATGCAGGCTGAGATCAGCTGAGATCAGCCTTTCCATGGCAGCAATGCCATGGAAAGGGTGGTGGTTCCTCCTGTTGGGGGGGGTGGGGGGTGCACATAGGGGGGTACCTATGGTACCCCCTGCATTTGCATGTACAATGTTGCAGGCACCGCGCGGTGCCTGTCACTTTGTGCATGTAAAAGCACAACATGTATATTTTACAGTGCGGCGGGTGCTACTTGCAGCACCGCCCGCAGCAATGTAAAATATACGGGATGCGCCCGCCAGTGTGGCGGGCGCATCACAATTCATATTGCAGGACCGCTGCACCTATGGCGGGTGGTCCCTTTTGAAGCTGAAAGTCCGCCCGCCATCGTAATCGGCCCCTATGATTCCAAAATCATAGGTGCAGTAAATTCTGTCAGCAAAAATAAAGAGCAAAGAGGAAATTTTATACAAGCTGTTTTGGATTCCAGCGACCTGTCATCTCACAAAGAAGAGTCAACAGTTTCTTCTCTGCAAGTCAGACCCAATTTACTGAAAAATACATACAACTTAAGAAGAACAGAGGCCTCAAAGTACATTAATGAGTATAGTCCTGTAAATCGGAAGATGTGGAATGCAGACATGGATGTACAGTTTGTTGCAGACAACTCAATTGCTGTTGCTCGGTACGTTACGTCTTATAGAACAAAGGCAGAGCAAACTGAGATGAAGGAGATGTGGCAGGAGCTTTCAGCAAAAAAGAATCTTACAAAGAAATTGTACAGTTTAGTTTGAAAATGCTTTCTCATAGAGATATAGGCTGTTATTAATGCATAGACTGGTTAAGCTCAGCTAGTTCTATTGGTGAGTTTAGGGCTTGCTAATACTCGTAACAGAGTATTAAAGTCTTTTCCTGAAATCCAATATCTTTCAGAATTTAAGCCACACGGTATAGATATTCTGAAGAGTAACATGGTGGATACGTACTATCCACGAAGAAGTCTTCTAGAAATGACGCGTCTCTATAAATTACTTCACCATTATACATTGAGAAATAATGTCAGTGAGAAATATAGAAGAAAGAAAATTTGCTGTAGCTGGATGTAAAGAATGTTTGGTCAGACATACTAAAGGAAATTTAATCAACAATGAAAGCTAAATTGCCAAACTCCAGACACGAGAGTTTTTTTTATCTACCCTCCTTGTTACAGTAGTTCAATCCGTGGCGAACTGAAAGCAAGCTACTTGGAGAAATTGGCTGTTATGAAGACTCATTCAATGCTGTGAAAGACAGCATTGAGTGATCTGTGTTTCAAGTATATCTTCAAATGTTGAGAGATGAGATTGAACAAGAAGAAAAATTGCTTCTGAGACAGCAAGAGAGAGTTCTTAGAGCAGTCAAAGTTCAGCACTTGGAAGTCAAGATCCTCTTGAACAGCTAATCATTCAGAATGATTGGCTGCAATGTAATACAGCAAGTAAGAAAGGAAACTGTGGATCTAGACAACTAACACAGCAATTGAACACAGATCAGAAAGGCATTTTTTGAAGACGTAAAAGGTAAAGTAGAACATGACTTTCTGCATGAGAAAAAAGAGTGTGCATATTCTAGATATAAACCAGTTCTATTGTACATAAGTGGTCAAGCTGCAACTGGAAATAGTTTCCTGATTAAAGTATTGACAAGTTATCTACAGAAGACATCAGATTCCAATTTGTCATGTGTAGTTACTGCACCAACAATCTTAGCTGCACATAATATTAAAGGAGCTACCCTTCATCGATTTTTAATGCTGCCTGTTGAACATGACGACAAATTAGGATTCAACAAATTATCTGGCGATGTTTGCCATGGAGTGGGAAGAGTATTAAAGAGATTAAAGCTACTAATTGATTAAGTCAGCATGGTGTTTAAATTAACGCTAGCTTTTATACATTTAAGGATGCAGCCAATATTAAAAATTGACAACAACATGATTTTTGGAGGAAAATACTTAAAAGACCTGTTATAACTAACTCGAGTGAAAGGACAACCTGTATTCAAGAAACTACTTTATAATAAATCAAGGAATTCACTAGGAAGTACTGGAAATGTAAACATTTGGGGAAACTTTCAATACAAAGAGTTAATCAAAAATATGCACTAAGCATCAGATATGCAATATGGAGATATAATAAACGACATAAGAGTGGAAGTCCTCACAAAAGAAAGAAAGAGAGTATTAGAAACCCGTCTCATCAAAAATATGTTTCCAAGTAATATTTCAGCTGCAGAAGTAATGTATAATTTTGTTAAGGAAGAGAAGTCTATAGTTAGTTTGATGCCTACTCTAGAGGAGTGCAGTAAAATTACAGAACAGTTGTTGCAACTGGAAATAGAAAAGCTCATCGAAATATTCGAACAAATGATAAAATGGAACATCGAGGAGTTACAGTACTACTAAAAGAAAAACTGCAATAAAAATTAGATAGTTTAGAAAAGTTTGTGTCGAAAACTGCTGGATTAGAAAAACAGTTACGTATGTGCAAAAAGTGCTGTGTTATTTTACGTCGTAATTTAAATGCTGAAGAAGGGCTAGTAAATGGCGCAATGAGTAAAGTTATGAAATGTATTAAATATCCAAACAGAAATGACGTGGAATACTTAGCCATAAAATGTAATGAATTTGGTGAAGTTAAGCAGATTGCTAGATGTGTTGTACGTTTCCTACTCATAAAAGAGTTCTCAGTGTCTTTAGCATGGGCAATAACTATCCACAAATTTCAAGGATTAAGTGTTGATACAAGTCTTGTTAATATTGGTAGTAGTGTATTCAAAGAAGAAATGTCAAATGTAGCTTTGTCTAGAATTAGAACATTGTCTGTTTTATTTCTGATGGACTTTGATGAGATGAATGTAAGTGCTGATGTGAACTGTGTAAGGGAGTATAATTGTTTAAGAGGTCAATATGCTCCTCATTTAGACCAGTATCCTGTTTTTGAAAAACCGATGTGCCAAAAGCGTAAAATATAAAAGCAGTCTAACAAAGCTGAACAGAAAGATGATCAAAAATAAAAATAACAAGGACCTCAGAGAAGAAAACTACAGCACAATGAGGTAATGGAAGTCTGCCACTTTGATAATAAATCTGGAGTGAACTGTTATGAAAATGTAGTTTTAAATGTAGTTTGCCATTTGCCTCATTTGAAAATTTCTTTTAAAAAAAGTAAATAAAAGAATGTCTTCACAACTATGTAGTTTACTTGACAAATTAAGAAGTGACAGAAGTATTATACATTCTGCTACTGAAATAAAACAACTTACAGATGACTGTACTGGATCAGTAGTGTTTTCTCAAAATCTTCAGAATGCTCAAGAATATTTGATGGTAATGCTAGGACTATTAGAGGAAGAAGATATGAATATCAATGAATTATTTGGTTTAACTTATAAATGGAACCATGACTGTGAAGATTGTGAATTCACGTCTCGCACTGAAATAAATTCAGACTGATTCCTCTACTTGATATTACCAGATTGTGAAGCTGTGCCCTTTGAAAATGTAACTCTTTTTAAATGCAGGAAAGACATGTCTAATATATTACAAGACTACATTCTGTTACTACAGATAAAAACTAAATGGAGGTACTATAATACCAGCAGCCTTAGGTTACCTCTCAGCAGTCTCTTCACAACTAACACAAATTACCCCTTTTGTTTCTGCTACAGCAACTTCTACGTAGTACTGCGTGTTATGTTTTTTGTACATGGATCAAGAACATTTTATAAAATTAAACACAAAGAGAGAAAGGGTAAAGTGGAACCACTCCCAGTCCCCTAAAGATTCAATTAATACAACAAAAGAAAGAGTAATTCCAAGTCAGTTATGAATTAGATTAGACATCATTTGGCCTAACAGGGATGATGTTTAATGAACACTGTTTCATAATTGTTGGACATTTTGTACCAGATATAAAAATACCAGCAATAGTTTTAACATATAGTTGCTATCTTTAAGATAGTAACCTATCAGCAAGCCACTATTATCAAACTTGTAGTGGGTGGAATGCACAGTATGACATATTTGTAATGATGTACTGTGCACATTTGGGTTTTTTCTTTACAATCCATTGATAGTTTCTTTCCCACTATTTGATGATGCTGCTTTATACAGAGCATTGTTGAAAGTGAACAAGTATGGAAGCTGAAAACAGTTTAAAAAAAAAAGTTGAAAAAAGTAAAACAATGTCTATGTTGTATTAAAGTTTTGGAGATTTTTTTAAAATCTTGTTTTGATTACCAATGTTCAAAATAAAATCCTAATACATTTTTCTCTGTTTATATTTTTCATAATGGATGCAAATCAGGATATATTACATGTGTTAATTGTCAGAGACTTTCTGGGACTGTCTGGGACACAGTCAGGGACTTGGGCAAGGACTGGCGACTGGGTAGAAAACATAACCAGAAAGAGGAGTACAGCGCTGCCAAGGATCACTCAGGAAGTCAGAAGAGAAAAGGGATCCAAAGGAGAAGCCTGCACAAGTGAACAAGGTGGCAAATACTCAGAAAGGAAGCGCACTCACAAGGCAATTTAGCATGCAGACTAACTACACCCAGAACGGACGTGCAAGACATATAGATAAAACAACATTAACAATAAAGGGAATGTGGGGTAAAGCACAAGGGAGCTCCGCACGGTAAGACTAAAGCTCAATAAGTTCCTCACCGACAACTGCTGTTACAGATACTGACTTCAAATACCCACATATAGGATATGCATGCAAAGGCAGAGTCTATGGAGCTGATATCTATGGTGATGTTATAAATGTAACTCAAAGACAATACTCACAGTGAACAAGAAACACCACCTAGGTAGTCAGCTGTACCCATAGATCCCGGTGATAAAACAGGAACACGCAAGGCAGTTACAGAAAGGGTGCAGAACTAAACACAAGCACAATAGACAAGGAGGAGTGCCTAACAGGAAAGGAAGGAAATCACAGGGCACACTTAGCAGAAAGCAAGTATCACACATACAAGGTAATAGAAGCAAGACTACAGAAATAGAAAGGCAGTGAACTAGGAACAGGGTCTAAGGAAATGGGAAGAAAAACAGGTACTGAAAAAGGATGTACAGAAGGGGAGGCAACAAGGGTATACTAGAATAGTATTGATTCAGAAGTCAAGAAGACAAAATAGCACAGAAGGCTGTGCTGGAACAGGAAAAAGAATTTGGCAAAATCTCAAGAGTCAAGGTAGCACTGCAGCTGAAGCACAGGAACAGGAACAAAGAATACCTATAGCTCAGGAACCCAGGAATAATGTAGCACTGCAGGCAGTGCTAATTCAGGCACGAGGAATAGCTATGGCACAGGAATTCTGGAAACAAGAATATCGAAAGCTCAGGAAACACTGGAAACAAAGATATTAAAAGCTCAGGAAACACTGGAAACAAGGGTCGGTCACACCGGTACACAGCTACAATGACCAACCTTGGCCTGAAGGGAGCTGGGGCTTAAAAGAGATCACTGTAATCACATGCATCAGGTGTGAGCAGGCTAGCAGCAGCCAGCCACAGGTGAGCTGAATTCCTCCACCCATCCTTGGCCTGCATGAGTAGAGACAAAGCAGTGTGCAGGGAATTCTATGTAACAGAATGTCAAACATTAGCAGGCTGGCTTCAAGCATGAGCAGGCTGGCTTTCACAAAAACTGGCATGGATTGGGAGTGAATGTCAATTAATGCAGGGGAGTATCTGAAAGCTTATTAGAACACTGGAGAGTCCCACAGTTCAGCCCTCTAGTGGTGGACATGAGAACGCAGGGAACAAGTTGTAACATTAATTCACTAATCTAGTGAATTAATTGAGTCACTACTTATACACTTACTCATACCATCTCCCAGGCACTGCACTTCCACTCTTCCAATCATCCAGGCCCTACCAAGGCAGTCATCCAATCACTCAAGTACTTCACTTGCATTCATCCAATCTCCCAGCCACTACTCAGGCACTCATCCAATCACCCAGGCGGCACCATGGAGTCATGGCTTCACTCATACACTACTGATGCAGTTATTAAATACCTAGGCAGAACATTTGCGCTCTTCATTCATCCAGGCACTGCACTTGCACTCATCCATTCACTGAAGCACTACACTTGCAATCATTCAATCACGAAGGTGGTACCCCCGGAGTAATTGAATCATTCAGGTACTACCCATGCAGTCACCCAGGCATTGCACTTGCACTCATCCATTCACTGACGCACTGCACTTACACTTATCCATTCTCAACAGCACTGCACTTGCACTCATCCAGCTGTGGAAATGTGGATTTTCCTGATCAGTTATGTCCCCTATCTTGGACCCCAACGGTTCTATATGCATGTTACAAATACATGTATGTTCCCTCCAGTTCCAGTCTCTAAGAACGCAAATATATGTGTGTCTACCGTCGACATGTTCTCTGTCAGATCCGCCATCAATGGGCTGGATATTCGATTCCTAAGTATGAAAGGCCACCGACTTTATATGGCTAAGTTACTCCATTTTTGCAGTTCAGGCAAGTAGGCCCGATTCTGTCCTCAAAGCTTTTTCCTGCTCTCTGTCTCTGACAGCTTCAGCTTGAGCTCGCATCTGTATCCATGAACTTTGTCCTACTCCCTGTGCAGCTAACGGTGCCTGCCTCGGCCAGTTTTCGCCTGCCTGCCAAGAAGCTGTATTTCACCTTCGAATTATCTATTTTGCTCCTCAGCCGATGCATTCCTGTCTAGTAGTTTAAGTAAACATTCTTCCAGCTACCAAGCAAAGGACTCAGCCTTTCCGTCCTCCTGCAAGTGATTCATAGCCCTGCTGCCATGGAAAGTTTTCTGCCTCTCGCATCTCATATAGACACTTAGGCGTTTGTGCACGCACACAGTCAGTATAGACTAGATTCTGTCCGAGAGTCCTTCCTTGTGGATAACATAGTTCTTTAAACATAGGATGTTAGATATGATTTGGTATTAGGTTGACTTGACCCCCCAGACTTCTCGTCTCCACATGTAGAGCTAAATGTCAAGTCCCTTCACCCCCTAGTTGCACGTCACTCACACGTCATGCTGCTGCGCGCGCATCTATGCCAAGTATTATCTTATAGATCCACCTATGTCTGATAATCCTAACCAATCATGTTTCTTTTATTCCTTATTACGCCTAGTTTCGATTACGTACCTGTTATGTCACTTTTCTTATCAAATGTTACGCCTTCTACATTCGTTTCATTGTAATGTACTTATTATAAAAATGCATGTCTGTCAATAAAGTATTGTACTTCACTTCCTGAACCCTCGTGGTGACGGAACCTGAAGGCCGCGACTCGAGTCGGCCATTTTGAGTGGAATAAAGCCCATTTAGAAAACCTCTTATACCACGGATTCTGCCTCTTGTTATTTTGAGCTATTTTACTTTATTTTAAGATTCCGTATGAAATTCAGTCCGGTAAAGAAGATTTTATTTACCACAGTATGGCGCCCGAATAGGGACACTTTCTCATCTCACGCGCCGGCGGTGCGTTGCAGGCCCGGTCTCCTGCCACAGCTGGACGGACCATAAACG
Organism: Triturus cristatus; assembly: GCF_964204655.1. Classification (NCBI taxonomy): domain Eukaryota; kingdom Metazoa; phylum Chordata; class Amphibia; order Caudata; family Salamandridae; genus Triturus; species Triturus cristatus. The sequence continues at coordinate 26,847,215 of NC_140582.1, forward strand.
CGTACCAGCAGGATTTCCTGTAAGCTCCCTCCGGTCAAGCGGGGGCGACTGAGGCTGCGATCAACCCAGACGAGGCGGTGAGAAGTGCGAAGTATCCCGACCAGAGCCTAGCTGAGAGAGCAAGATCCGAGGTATACAGAGGCCCACCAGATATTTCGAAATCCCGATGTCCAGAGGGTCCGCTGTCCGCAGTCATCGAGTCCTGTCCATTCTCTGAGGCCTTCCGTTTCAAGGAGCTACTCGGTGAGTACCATCGCCGGGGAGGCGTGTTGACGCGCACATAGGTTGTGCCGGTCAAGACGGATTTGGGTACACAAATCCGGTCTGCACTGTTTAGCAGTGTATATGTACTGTTTAGCAGTATATCAAGTATTCCGAAGTATGCAGTTATTGTCAAGAATTCAGCGTGGTGATTAGTTAGGCAGACTGTCATCATTGTCGGTCATTGTTAAATGTTTAATGTTTAATGTTTTCAGAAATGTCTTGCATATTGTGGTATGAATGATTGTTCATTGTACACTGTTCATTATTGGGGTTTTTTCGTATTAAGTAAGTTCAAGAGTAAGTATCAGATCAGTTGTCAATATGCCGCTCTTCTCGAAGTTAAGACAGATTACTACCAGAAAAGGGGTGCTTGAAGAAGCAGTTCCTATTCCTCCTAGGGACACTCCAGGGCATTTTATGTACCATAAGCATGGCTTAGATGCCATATTGTTTCTTGATCTATGGGTAGATTATACCAAGGGATTGCCGGAAAGTCAAAGGTGGCCCGTAGCGGGAACCTGGGATGCAGAATGCATCATGAAAGTGGAGGAAGAGTTATGGAAAAGAAAGGTCAGACAATCACAGAAAGACGCTGTTGAGTTATGGCGTAAAGAATCTCATAGACGAACAGAAAAAGCACGTAGACAAGAAGAGAGGAGTAAAGAAAGTTCAAATAAAGTTCAAGAAAATCTATTAATTAAGGAAGGTATCCGAGTGAAATCAGAACAAGTAAATAGACAAAGAAATGCTCTTATGAATGGTATGTATCCCCTTCTAGCCGAAGGACTACCTAAGGCTGCTCCAGAGATGCCAAAAGACTTGCCACCCCCATTATTTCCAATTAAGGTACATCCAAAAGGGCATCCCAGAACCGCAGAAGATGTTTTTCTTTCCTCATATCTAGACGACGCAGCTCCCGAGTATGCTAACGCCGCACCACATAGACCGTCTGGTGTAGGGGTTCAACGTCAGGATCAGGTATCTGTCCCCGTGCAACAGCAAGTCCCGACACAAGCTTCGGCAAGCACATCTGTTTCCGCATCTGTCTCCGCAGTCGACTCTACAGAAGTATCGACACCCATAGTTGCTGTGTCACGTTCAACGAACCCATTCACACCCGACGCCCCAGATGGGGCCACGGGAGGTGCTAGCATTACCTTTACACCACCTAGAATAAATAAACTTGTCTTTCAAGAGTCAGCACATTCACGTACACCTAAATTCGTAAGTGAACGTACGCTTAAGGAACTCCTTGTAAATTGTAGATATGACCCGGTGGTTGGTAAAGAGGACGAAATGGTCCTGGCATCATTACGTATCAGGCGAGCCGCAGAGTATTTAGCAAGGTTACCAGGAATGACTACGCATCTAGATAACATATATCATTTTGTTCAAACAGGACGAGATCCAGGATGTATTAACAGAGCTATGGAATTCCAGAAAGTAGAAATACAGGGGGAACTGTTACGTTTCCTCATAAACTGTGTGATCAGAAATCAAGACCGCCCGGGGGTAGACCCGAATGCAATGCTTATTCTTATAAGATGGAGTCAGAATATATCAGAAGGGAGACACGATAAGCAAAATTGTATAATAGCCATGTGCCGAAAAATCCGTAAAGAAATAGAGCGTATTCATGAAGAAAGATTGGGAACAGACGAGTTTGAGCAAGATGAAGTGTCCGAATCAGGGAATTCCGCAAGACAGTCAGAGACCATAGCCTATGTAGGCAGAGGAGGATCCTGTGATAATGCTAGATGTTTTTCTGATCCCATACACTCAGTATGCCCAAATAATAGCAGAACGTATCCGACGCCTATAATAAATCTGAAGTCTCCTGAACATTCGTTTCAAGCCGCAGATAAAATACTACGAGAACGAAGGGGTTACCACCTCCTCGATTCCATGGATGAGCAAGAATTAGCCAGATCAGCCGTTCACTGGATTGACAGTCCTGAAAAATACGGTGATGAGACCGTAGCACACACGTTTTTTAATCTCAGTACAGATGAACAACGTTTAGCTGGAATCTATATGATTCAGCAACTCCTCATATTATATAAGAGCCAACATGCTGACCCTGGTCCTTTACCTGATATATTAACGGAACTACTCACGAACAGATGGAGAGGTTCTAGTAACAAGCTAATTAAAGAGATATTAGTGTCACGTAAGCAGTATGTCCTTTTTGTAAGTCCGGATTCTCTCTCGCTGCCCCGCAGAGAAAGAGCGCCGTACTATATGGATAGACAAAATCCCCTACGAGAAGTGCACCCAATAAAAGGCGAAGACAATGAGTTTCACCGTGTATTTGTTTACACACCCATATCAAAAATGGAATTATTAGAAATGAAAAAAGTAGTACCTAGTCATGACAAAGACCCAGCGGGTTTCCACCGAGAAATTAAAGACATGTTACTGATGGGAGAGTACACCTTTCCTGATATTATGACGATATTAAAGGTGCTTTTGCCTGCTGGCATTTATGAAAAACTGAAAGAAAAAGAGTGGGAAGTGGGTGACCAAAAGATAGACTGGACAGCATTAGCAGAGGAAGAAAGGGGCCGAACTGCAGGTTCAGGGCTCGGGGATAAAGTTAAACTGTTACCAGGTTTACTAGTACAGGTACTGCCACGTTTATTAACTACAAAAAAGGAAGATTGGGGTGCAATCACAGCCTGCAAACAAAAGCAAGATGAAGACACAAGCGATTATTATGTTCGATTTGAAAAATGTTTTGGTATAAATAGTGGTATAAAAGCAAGTAGTGACTCATATCCACATTTATTTGTGACAAAATTAGTGGAAAATGCATTGCCTCCAGTAAAGAATAGAATATTGAAATTCGAGAGTACCTGGCAAAGTAACACTCCGTCGCAAATGCTACAAATGTTACAGTATCATCACAATAGAATTAGGGATGAACAAGAACACGAGCATAGACGCATGAAGGATACAAAAATGAAAATGCTAGTTTCTCAGACAGTACCAGCAGATGGTCACAAAAAGGGTGTGACACATTCTGGTGATTCTGCAGTTCCTGTAAAGGGAACCTGCAATTACTGTAAACAACTGGGCCATTATGTACACGATTGTCCAGTCCTGAAACGTAATATAGCTACAGGTATTGCAAAGGAGAGACCACGATTAGTTAGACAAGATCAGAATGAACAAGGAGCTATGCAGCATGGACAGTCCATGCCAGTTCAACAACAGTCCATGCCAGCCTCACAGCAACCCATACAGTTTGTGCCAGCTGCACCACCGTTGCCTGCTACTGCCACACAAACCACAACACGACAAATGTATCAGACTGCACAGTATGAATACCCTGAGTATCAGCGTTACGCATGAACCAGCCTAGAGAGGGAAGTTGACTTACCGCTTATCGAGATTCCTGTAGATCAAGAAGGACCTTATGTACATAGTGAATTATTAGGTCAAGATAGAAAATTCTTACTCGATACAGGGGCAAGTCGAACAACCATAAAACGTAGTGAAGTTCCAGGGGCACCCCTCTCAGGCTCTCAAAATGTTTCCCTTGGTTTTTCAGGAAAACCTATTGTTAATGAAGTATCACAGCCTCTACCACTTACGATAGGACCTTTGACACGAACTACAGATTTATTGCTTACTAAATCATGCCCAGAAAATCTGTTAGGAATTAAAACTCTGAAAGCACTAGGAGCCATAATATGTTGTTCTCCGGAAGGAGTAAGGTTGTTTTTACGTGATTTTAAAGGTCACTATGTGTCTAGAGACATGGATCCCCGACTACAGACTTTACCAGTACATCTATGGGCACAAGGCCCTACGGATGTTGGCTGCATGAACATTACACCCTATCGAGTCACACTGAAAGCAGGAGTGGTACTACCACGAATGCGACAATACAAGTTACCGCATGATGCTGTAGTGGCTTTGCTGAAAATCATTGATGAGCTGATTGCCCAGGGAGTAGTTGTAGAAACAGACTCCAATGTATGTAATTCACCGATAATTCCGATTCTTAAACGAACTGATCCTACTGCCCCACCAGTGTACCGATTGGTTATTGATTTGCGTGAACTAAACAAGTGCATTGTACCACAATTCCCTGTGGTCCCTGATATATCATCATTGTTGACAGCAATTGATTCCGAAGCAACATTCTTTACTGTAATCGATCTCAAGAATGCCTTTTTCAGCGTCCCAATAGATCCGGAAAGCCAATACTTGTTCGGATTCAGTTTAAATGGGCGCAGCTTTAAATTCTCACGCGCTCCCCAAGGATTCACAGAAAGCCCCAGCATCTACAGCCAAGCACTGAAACGAGAACTTGACAGTATCCACATGCCAGTCAATACTGCACTGCTTCAATATGTCGATGATCTGCTGATCACAGCGAGAAGCGAGCCAGAATGTGAAAAAGCTTCTCTGACAGTTTTACATTTCCTAGCCGACAAGGGGCACAAGGTGTCTCCTTCTAAGCTGCAATTCTGTGTCCAGCGAGTTATTTATCTTGGTCACTCGCTGTCCAAGGAGGGAAGGCAGCTTACACCAGATCGCATCCAGTTAATTGCTAACATGTCAATACCCCAGACACAAAAGGAGGTGCGGGCTTTCATAGGCCTCACTTCATATTGTAGGCAGTGGATCCCTCAGTACGCATTTCTAGCAAAACCACTCATTCAGTTAACCACACAGGAGGCAGCCACATCGACTGTTCTCCCTTGGACTCAGGAACATACACAAGCTTTTGAAAGCCTAAAGGAAGCTTTATGTCAAGCACCTGTTTTAGCAACACCATGTTATAGCAAACATTTTACACTCTTTGTTACAGAACGCGAAGGTACTGCCTTGTCAGTACTCACTCAGGATCAAGCAGGATCACGCAAGCCATGTGCTTATTTTTCCAGTACATTAGATCCCGTAGCTCAGGCTTTGCCTGCATGCCTGAAATCAGTGGCAGCGACAGCTTTAGCAATCAGACAAAGCGATGCCATAGTATTAGGACACCCATTGACAGTACAAGTACCACATGCAGTAGAGGTTCTTGTGAACCGAACACAAACACAACACTTGACCATAGCAAGACTTACCGGTTATGAACTGACATTGTTTCAACCACACATAGAGATCCGACGGTGTAATACATTGAATCCTGCTACACTATTACCTGTAATTGGAACAGACCCACTAGCTCATGATTGTGTTGAAATCATTGAAATAAAGACGAAACCTAGACAAGACTTGACAGACGTTCCATTGTTAGATCCAGACCTGACGTTGTATGTAGACGGATCGTGCATGAGAACAAATACAGGAGATTTAGTGACCGCGTATGCAGTCACAACAGACACTGAAGTTATTGAGACAAATTGTATAGATACTTTGTCAGCCCAAGCAGCAGAACTTATTGCTCTAACACAAGCCTGTATTCAAGCCACAAATAAGAAAGTTAATGTATACACTGACTCACGTTATGCATTCGGAGTTGTACACGACTTCGGCGTGCTATGGCGAGAGAGAGGTTATTTAACCTCCCATGGTGCCCACATTCAGCACGGACCCCTCATTCATGCTTTGTTAGACGCAATACATCTACCCACTGCTATATCGATTATGAAATGTAAAGCACACACGAAGGTTACTGATACCATTTCTCAAGGCAATGATTTAGCTGACAGAACAGCTAAACAGACTGCTCAGAATCGCACATTAGACATGACAAAGCCAATAGTTCAGACACCAACACAGTGTATGACAATTAAGGATCCCGCACTTGACGTAATTGACATACAGACACATGCCACAGCAGAAGAAATAAAGAAGTGGACTGAACTAGGAGGGATCCAGACAGATCAAGGATGGATGACGAAGGAGAAATCTGTATGGTTTCTCCCTGATTCCATGGTTCAAGCCATTATAGCTACAGTTCACAGTCCAGCACATTTAGGAGAGAAGGCTATGCTAGACAGCATTCAGCACATTTGGTTCAACAAACATTTACGAGCAGCAGCTAAACAAAAAGTTCGTACCTGTATGATATGTTGTCAGTTTAATCCAGGAAAGAGTGTTCCCGTAGAGCAGGGTGGATTTCAGCCTCCTGACCATCCTTTTGAAGTCCTCCAGATGGATTATATTCAGATGGAACGTTGTCGAGGATTCAAATATGTTCTCGTAGTTGTCTGCGCTCTCTCCCGTTGGACAGAGGCGTATCCCGTATCAGATTACACTGCCCCGACTACTGCCAAGCAGCTAGTTCGAGAATTCTTCCCACGGTACGGTTTACCACGTGTTGTATATTCAGATAACGGCCAGCCTTTCTCATCCGAATTAATGAAACATGTCTCGCTTTTGTTGGGATATCAGTGGAAATTCCACTGTGTCCGACACCCCGAGGCAGCAGGTCTCGTGGAACGACATAATCAACTTTTAAAAATCAGACTGTCTAAAATATGTCAGGAAAAAGGTGTGGACTGGATAGTAGCTTTACCAGTTGCGCTATTTTACATGAGGATGGTAGCACACTCTCGAACAGGGCTATCACCTTATGAGGTGATCTTTGGTAGACCACCGAATATGTGGGGGACGCCTATACCCCGTAAAATAACTGATGTTGACTGTAATATGCTGACAGATTACCTGGCTTCCTTGATGTCTGCACTACAATCTTGTCGTTCACAGGTAGTCGCAGCTTTTCCCGACAACACCGAGGTGAAACCTCATGATGTAATTCCCGGCGATTATGTTCTCGTCAGGAATTTTGATCGGAAAACCCAACTGGAGCCAAGGTGGAGGCTTCCTGAGTTGGTCCTGCTGACAACCAGAACAGCTGTGAAGATCGAAGGGAGAAAAGGCTGGGTGCATTCCAGCCATATAAAGAAATTTCATGGACTTCCTCCTGACACAAACAGTACTCCTCGTGTGTCTTCCCCCATTGACTCAAAGCTACCTTTGGCTGAAGCCAGTAGCACCGAACTCTATAAGCAGAAACTCAGGTCCAGATCCAAACTGTCGGACGATTTGATTGTTTAAGTCCTCTCCAAGGTGAAGCGGTTGAATCTGTCCCGACATGTATCCCTTAGGTCTGAATGATGTAGAGTCCAGAATCATAATAAAACGACATGCTTATTGTAAATTACTGCGTAGCCACTGTATTGTGACTTTATTAATTTTGTTTTCCTTGAGTTTTTTAATAGTTACTGCAAGCATATTGTTGCATATGTATTATCCTGTTTCTAAACGTGCTTTCAATATAACTGATGAACATTCTTTTAGTGAATTACCCCCACATGAGTTGTCCTATAGACTTGCGCTGCGCAACAACACCTTCATTAGTATGTTACATCATTCCCATCAGACTAGTAATGCCACCAATTGTTGGGTGTGTGGCCGACTCCCTCCCTATCAGAATAACAAAGGAGTTCTGCCTTTCTTTCCACATCCGTTCACACACAATGGCTCCTGTGGAGCATGGTTTAGTCTATTAAATTCCATAGACCCAGACACAGCAGTTTATCAACAACATTGGATATGGGGAAATCTGAATCTAGTTTTATTCAAAGTCTGTCACCCTAATAAGGAGGGTCACCCCAGTAGAACAGGAACTGATTTAGAAAATGAAGTGTATAAATTAGGTAATTTTACGCCTAATCTTATGATTTTGAATGTCAAAACCGAAGTTGAACTAATTCTGCCCACTATGTCAGTATTTCCAGTTAAGGGTGAATTATGTGTAAGAAAAGTTGGTTCCATACACATGGGCCATAGCCAATGCGTTACTACAGTAGAATATAGTGATCAAGGAAAATCTTCATTTAGAGCTTCTCGCCATTCTTACTTTATATGTGGTCAGACTGCATATATGCGTCTGCCTCTAGATTGGGATGGTACCTGTTACATAGCATTCCTTTTGCCACCTGTTTTTCTAGCTCCCCCTGATTATTATCGAAATGTTCATTTAGTACACAATAGAGAGCGAAGAGATCTCCCAGTTGTCGTTTATACTGAGACGGCATGGGACAAGTATGTAGATTTCAATAAAGGTATCTTTCCCTATATAGGTACAATATCAAATAGTAAGCTGATACGCAGACTAACCAAGACTCTTGAAGCTGTAGTAAACGAGACTATAGCCGCCCTAGGCAATCTGACGGAAGAACAATCAGTGATGAGAATTGTTGTTCTCCAGAATCGTCTTGTCCTTGACGTCATCCTGGCCGATAGGGGCGGAGCTTGCAGGGTCATCGGATCCAGCTGCTGCATATTTATACCAGAAAATTCGCCATCTGTATATAAAGCTATAACACGCCTTCATAAGATTGTGAGCCAGATACACGAGAATCCAGGCACTTGGACGTGGTCCGGGTGGTTTTGGAGTGTGATATCAGCCTGGGGATGGAGAGTTCTATCCTTCCTAGGTATTGGCCTTCTTATGCTTTTCAGTTGTTGTTTATGCCTGCAATGTGGACCAGCGATTTGTGGTCTGTGTGCCACATCATGCATTCCATATCACAGTTCTCGTTCAAAACACCGGAAGAAGAAGGAAGAAGAAATGATGCTCCATGAGCAAATCGATGGAATGATGAAGATTGATATCTCTTAAAGGGCAAGTAGGGGACAAGGAGGGAATGTGGAAATGTGGATTTTCCTGATCAGTTATGTCCCCTATCTTGGACCCCAACGGTTCTATATGCATGTTACAAATACATGTATGTTCCCTCCAGTTCCAGTCTCTAAGAACGCAAATATATGTGTGTCTACCGTCGACATGTTCTCTGTCAGATCCGCCATCAATGGGCTGGATATTCGATTCCTAAGTATGAAAGGCCACCGACTTTATATGGCTAAGTTACTCCATTTTTGCAGTTCAGGCAAGTAGGCCCGATTCTGTCCTCAAAGCTTTTTCCTGCTCTCTGTCTCTGACAGCTTCAGCTTGAGCTCGCATCTGTATCCATGAACTTTGTCCTACTCCCTGTGCAGCTAACGGTGCCTGCCTCGGCCAGTTTTCGCCTGCCTGCCAAGAAGCTGTATTTCACCTTCGAATTATCTATTTTGCTCCTCAGCCGATGCATTCCTGTCTAGTAGTTTAAGTAAACATTCTTCCAGCTACCAAGCAAAGGACTCAGCCTTTCCGTCCTCCTGCAAGTGATTCATAGCCCTGCTGCCATGGAAAGTTTTCTGCCTCTCGCATCTCATATAGACACTTAGGCGTTTGTGCACGCACACAGTCAGTATAGACTAGATTCTGTCCGAGAGTCCTTCCTTGTGGATAACATAGTTCTTTAAACATAGGATGTTAGATATGATTTGGGATTAGGTTGACTTGACCCCCCAGACTTCTCGTCTCCACATGTAGAGCTAAATGTCAAGTCCCTTCACCCCCTAGTTGCACGTCACTCACACGTCATGCTGCTGCGCGCGCATCTATGCCAAGTATTATCTTATAGATCCACCTATGTCTGATAATCCTAACCAATCATGTTTCTTTTATTCCTTATTACGCCTAGTTTCGATTACGTACCTGTTATGTCACTTTTCTTATCAAATGTTACGCCTTCTACATTCGTTTCATTGTAATGTACTTATTATAAAAATGCATGTCTGTCAATAAAGTATTGTACTTCACTTCCTGAACCCTCGTGGTGACGGAACCTGAAGGCCGCGACTCGAGTCGGCCATTTTGAGTGGAATAAAGCCCATTTAGAAAACCTCTTATACCACGGATTCTGCCTCTTGTTATTTTGAGCTATTTTACTTTATTTTAAGATTCCGTATGAAATTCAGTCCGGTAAAGAAGATTTTATTTACCACACAGCCATCAAGGCATTTCACTTCCACTCATCCATTCACTCAGACACTACACTTGCACTTATCCATTCACCCAGGCACTGCACTTGCACTCATCCAGTCATCAAGGCAGTGCACTTCTAATCATGAAATCATCCAAACACTGTACTAGCTCTCATACAATAGTCAGGCATTACCCATGCAGTGATGCAATCACCCAGGCACTGCACCTGCACTCATGCAATCATGCAGGCACTACACTTGCACTCATCCATTCACCCAGGCACTACACTTGCACTTATTCATTTAATCAGTCACTGCACTTGGACTCATCCACGTATGTACTCATTAAGGAGCTGCATTTGCACTCATTCAATGATCCAGACACTGCACTTATCCATTCACCCATGCACTGCACTTGTACTTATTCATTTAATCAGTCACTGCACTCGGATTCATCGAATCATCTAGGCACTGCACTTACACTCATGAATTAAAACAGGCAGGGTACTTCTTCTCATACAATCAGTCAGATATTGCCCATGCAGTCATGCAATCACCTAGGCAGTGCACTGGTGCTTATCCAATCATCCAGGCACTGCACTTGTAGTCATACAATCACCTAGGCTAGTAGTCATACAATCACCTAGGCACAATACAGGCACTCATTCATTCACTAAAGGCACTACCCGTACATTTATTCAACCACCTTGGCACTGCACTTGCACTCATCTAGTCACCCAGGCATTACACTTGTACTCATTCAATCATCCAGGCAATGCACTTGTACTTATACCATTACCTAAGCACTGCATTTGCACTTATACATTCACTCAGGCATTGCATTTGCAGTCATGCACTTACCCAGGCACTACTCATGCCTTTATGCACCTACCTAGGCACTGCACTTGCACTCATCTATTCACCCAGGGTTCACACTGCACATATCCATTCACCCAGGTGCTGCACCTGGACTCATAATATCACCCAGGCACTACCCATGCAGTCATCCATTCATTCAGGCACTACCCATGCTGTCATACAATCATCCAGGCACTGCATATGTACTCATTCATTCACCACACTTGCACTTATCCATTCATCCAAGTACTACACTTGCACTTACCACTTCACCCAAACACTGCACTTGCACTCATGCAATCATCCAGGCAGTGCACTTGTACTAATGCAATTATCTAGGCACAGCTCTTGCATTCATACAATCACCCAGGCACTACCCATGCACGTATATATTCACTCAAGCACTACCCATGTAGTAAATCAATCACACAGGTACTGCACTTACCCTCCTCTAATCATCTAGGCAGTGCACGTATACTGATACACTTATCCAGGCACTGCACTTGCAGTCATACAATCATTCAAGCATTACCCATGCAGTTATGCAATCCCCCAAGCACTTACACTCATCTATTCACCCAGGCATTACACTTGTACTGATCCATTCACCCAAGCACTACACTTGCACTTATCCATTCACTTAGGCAGTACACTTGCACTAGTGCACTTATCCAAGCCCTGCACTTGTACTCATACAATCAGTCAGGCATTACACAGGTAGTCATGCAATCACCCAGGGACTGCACTTGCACTCATCTGTTTACCCAGGCATTGCACTTGCACTCATCCAATCATCCAGGCTGTGTTCTTCTACTCCTACAATCATCCAGGCACTGCACTTGCACTCATACAATCAGTCAGGCATTACACTTGCACTTCACCCAAGCACTACACGTGCACTTATCCATTCACTTTGGCACTGCAGTTGCATTCATGCAATCACCCAGGCACTACACTTGCACTCATCCATTCACCCAGGCCCAACACTGCACTTATTTATTCACTCAGGCATAGCATGCACTCTCATCTAATAATCCAGGCACTGCACTTGTAATCATCCATTCATTTACTCACTGCCATTAGAGTCATCCAATTATCCAGGCACTGCACTCACACTCATGCAATCATACAGGCAGTGTACTTGCAGTCATACAACCAGTCTGGCAATGCCTATGCAGTAATGCAATCACTCAGGCAGTGCAGTTGCACTTATCCATTCACCCAGGCACTAGACTTGCATTTATCAATTCACCCATGCATTGCACTTGCACTTATCCAATCATACAGGCACTGAACTTGCAGTCATACAATCACCAAGGCACTGCGCATGCACTCATCCATTTACTCAGGCACTACCCATGCAGTTATGCAACCACCTAGGCACTGCACTGGTGCTCCTCTGTTCACCCAGGCATTATACTTATCTGTTCGCCCAAGCACTACACTTGCACTCATCCAATTATCCAGGCTGTGCACCTGTACTCATGCAATTATGTAGCCACTACACTTCCACTCATACAATTACTCAGGCATTACTCTTGCAGTCATGCAATCATTCAGGCACTGCACTTGCCCTCATCCATTCACCCAGGCATCACACTTGTAGTTATCCATTCACCCAAGTACTACATTTGCACTTATCTATTCACCCAGGCCCTGCACTTGCACTCTTCCAATCATCAATGTAGTGCACTTGAACTAATGCAATTATCTGGTCACTGCACTTGCATTAATACATTCACACAGTCATTGCATTTGCACTCATCCAATCATCCAGGCACTGCACTTGCACTCATACAATCACCCAGGTACTACCCATGCACTCATCCATTCACTCAGGCACTACCTATGCATTCATGCAATCACCCATGCATTGCACTTGCACTCCTTCAATTGTGTAGGCAGTGCACTTGTACTAATGCACTTATGCAGGCACTGCAATTGCAGTCATACAATCACTCAGGCATTACCCATACCGATATGCAATCACCCAGGCACATCATTTGCACTCATCCATTTACCCAGGCACTACACTTGCACTCATCTATTCACCCCAGCACTACACTTGTTCTCATCCAGTCACCCAGACTGTACTCATGCACTCATCCAATCATCCATTCTCAACTCATGCACTCATTCAAGTAATCCGTGCACCACTGATGCAGGCATTCAATCATCCATGCACCACACATACACTCAAATATCCATGCACCACTCATACACTCAATCAATCACCCATACATCAGTCATTGCACCATACATGCATACTTTATCTTTTTTTACTGTAAAAGGAGATTTCAACAGGAATCTTTTTTGTGTTTGGTTTATTTTTTTCCTTTTTTTCCTTTTTATAATTTTTAAAAGTTTGATTTTTTTTTTCTACAAACAAAAATGGCAATCGGGACAGGAAAAAGATGACATAAATCTGCACTAAGAAATGAGCAAAAACTATAAAAGGGGGAAAAATTATCACTTGTGACTTTTTGCAGTATTGCGAATAGCAGTTACAGACTGCTCACCAGCAGTTATAACAACGCCACACATTCCATCCAATAAGTGGCCATTATTAATAACTCTGGAGCTATATCAGTGGTTGTAGTCTGGACATCTGATGGCACTTTCTGTACAGGAATTATTGCTGCTGCAATTAAAGTTGATGGTCCTCTACTTTCTCTTTACTTTAGTACAAGTTGCAGATGTTTTCCATGATAGGTCTTAAGGTGGTATAACATGGACATCATCCCACATGAGTACTTTTTATGTATCCCTCTAGAGAGATCCTTATCACAGATGGTGCATTGTACTATCTTCGCCACCTTTTTAGATTCCCAGATGGGATTTAAAAAAAATTCCCATACTACACCAGCTCTCATTCGTGGACTCTCCTCTTGGTCCAAATCCTTGGTCTCCTCCTCCACATCCTGGTCCAGTTGTTGTTGCTGCTGACCCCCATCTCCTTCCTGTGTTGCAGTTTTTAAAGTAAAGGGGAGAGGTGTTGGCCTAACGGCTAGGGCGGTCGACCTTGAATCTGGGGTACAGGGTTCGAGTCTCGGCAATGGCGCTGAAAATCCTGTGATTCTAGGCAAATCACTTAACCTCCCCGTGCCTAACAAAATATTAATGTGTCCTCATGTAACGCAACTGGTGCTATGTAAAGCGCTCTGATACCCAATTCCGGGTCTGGTTTGCACTATATAAAACTCTATAAAAAGAAACAAGGCCAAAAACTCTCTACACCAAGATAAATCCACCTGCTCAGAATAAAGTTCAATGGAAGAAGATTCAAGAAGGAGAGTGGGTGTGTACTTCCTAGTCATTTTGCTGAAATGTATATTATCCAATGATATTCCTTACTTTCCCGGTCATGTGATCTTCGTGGTGACAGATATGTATGCGGTGAACGACATGGTCACAGTTAGCTTGTGGAAGCGGAAATTCAAAATAGAAGTTTAAAGTAGCATTCTTTAAAAATAGAAGCAAAACCACAACTTATATTAGTATGTTACTGAACAGCTACACTAAAATGTGTTTGCAATATATCTATATTTGTGTTTCTGAGTTTATGAAAAGTACTGAGTATTTGGGATTAGCTGTGTCACCGTGACTTCCGGTGTGGTGCTGAACACAGGAAATGCTAAGCAAAAAGTGGTTTTGTACACAAATTATTATAAACATAGAACTTTTAAGAGAACATCACTAAACAACTAGTATCAAACACCATTTAAATATTTATATGTGTGTTTTAGAATATCTAAAAAACATGCAGTATTCGCTATAAGCAACGCCACAACGATTATTCATAAAACTGCAAAAAACGTTAAGTAAGAGTGATTTTGTTAAGTAATTACTATAGACAAACACCTTTAAAGAAGAGAGAAGTAAACAACTAGTGTCAATCTTCAATTATGACAGGTGCATAAATATGTGTTTTAGAGTTTCCTTAACACACTCGGTATCCACAAATATTGACGTCGCCAGAATCGCCGCAAATACAGAAAAATACTAAGTATAAGTGCTTTGTGCAAAAAACATTATAGACAGACAATTTTAAAAAGAAGATAACTAAACAAGTACTCTCAGAGATGAAAAATAGTTGGAGTTTGTTCAAAGTTAGGGCAACATAATGATGGTGGTCAGATTTTTGTCTGACCACCATCCTGCCGGAAATGGGTCCACCTGACTAGCTGTCGCAATGTGTATCTTTTGTATTGCGGCATGTGGTGCAGGCTGCAGCACATGTTGCAATACATAAAAAACACATTCCAAACATCCCTGCACTATGTGGCAGGCACCATGCATTGCCTGCAACATGATTCAGGGAGGTTTTTGGGGTCCCAGGGCCCATGGCAGAGGTCCAGGGGGAAAGGGGGCCGCTATGGGACGCCAAGTCACTTTCTGCCTCTCTTTTCATAGCAGGTTAACTGCCATGAAATGGCCGGCGGAAACTAACATTGTAATCCCTAAGGTGTTGCCTATGCAGGCACCATTGTAGGAATTACAGACCGTCCGACGGTCCGAGGGGCTCCTTGAGCCCATCGGATTAGTGTTGGATGGTCTCTCTTCCCGGCGCCTATCTGCCCGCCATCATAATGCGGTAGGCGGGCTTGCATGAACCGATGGCGGTGGGACCGATACTGACGGCTTGACGGTGGTGGTCCCACCACCTTGGTACTAAAGCCCTAAGTAACAAATAAACAGATGTTATACTGAGGAAATTTATTTTATAAAATGCTTGAAATTCACTGAAAAAACAAAAGGCCACAGGGACATTATAGTTAGAAAATGGAGTTTAAAAAATCTAAGACGTTCATTAAAAAGACAAATATTATAGGGACGTTATATTTAGAAATTAGCATATAAAAAACCTTAGAAACTCACTGAATTAAAAAAACAAAGGTTACAGTGATGTTATAGCTAGGAAATAGAATTTAAAAAACCTTAGAAATTCAATGAAAAAAAAGTTGCAGGGACATTATCGTTAGGCTGACATTTCACTCGTGCAAAACCAGAGAAATTCAGCAGTTATAATTAGCTGACCTAACTATAACTCACACTCCCGCAATGCACTGCTTATGACCTCACATATTACATCACTCATGACATGGTCAGTGACATCACTCATGACATCTTCCAGTGACTGTGAGTGTTTTTAAAAGGTTTATGAGTGTTAAATATATATACCAAGGTTTATTGGTGAATCAGTGGGTTTATGAGTGCCTGCATGGATGATTCAGTGGGTGCGTGACTGACTGTATATGTGAGTGATTACGTTTCCCAGTGAATGTATGAGTGACTGACTAGGTTGCGTGAATGTCTGTATCAGTATGTCAGTTGGTGTCTAAGTGGATCTATGGGTTGATGAGTGGGTACTTGAGTGGCTGTATGGGGGATTGATTGGTTGTCTGAGTATGTGTATGGGATTGTGAGTATTTTTGGGGGTGCGTGAGAGTATATGTGACTACATGGATGAGTGGGTCAGTCAGTGGCTGTATGGGTTAGTGAGTGCATCTATGAGGGGCTGTATGGTTTACTGAGTGTGTGTATGGCTGTGTCAGTGAGTGAATGGATGTGTTAGTGGTATATGGGTGAGAAACTGCATATGTGAAAGGCAGTATAGGTGAGTATGTGAGTGACTGTATTTGTGAGTGAATGATTGTGAGAGTGGCTGTATGGGTGAGTGAGTATGTGCTAGTATCTGCATGAATAAGTTAATAGGTGTGCGTTTAACTGTATAGGTAAGTGGCTGTGTGATTGACTCTATGAGTGAGTGAGTAGGTGTGTGAGTAGCTCTAATGGTTACTGACAGTGTGTGAGTGGCTGTATGGGTGTATTAGAGGATATAAGAGTGGCTGTATTATTGAGTGAGTTGATGTATGAGTGGCTGTATGGGTGATTGAGTGGATATGTATGTAGATCTATGAATCAGTGAGTGGGTGTGTAAGTACTGGTATGGGTGTGTCAGTGGTTTTGAGAATGGTAGTGTGAAAGTTGGAGTTGGTGTATAAAAGGTTATATTGGGGTTTCAGTGGGTAAGTCAGAGATGTTGTGGATGATGTCATCAGTGATGTCATTTAAGATGCCTCCAGTGATGTCATCAGTGATGTCACTGACCATATCATGAGTGATTTAATATGTGAGGTCATAAGCAGTGCCTATTGGGGCGTGAGTTATAGTTAGATCAGCTAACTAATTAAAACTGCTGAATTTCTCTAGTTTTGTATGAGTGAAATGACAGCCTAACTATCACATCTCTGTAACCTTTGGTTGTTTCAGTGAATATATAGGTATATATATATATTCACTGGTTCTGGTAGCCCCATAATGAACCGCCTCTGACGGACCCTGTTGACCCATGATTGTCATGGCTTATACAAAGCCAGGGTGCCCTACCATAAGAAGGACACCCACAGGGAAGTCGGATACAACATCCAGCAGCAGGTGAGGGGAATGGCAGCACAGTGACTATGATTGGAGGCGGTGGCAGTGGCATTTCGAAAGTACGGAATGGGGCATCAAGACTCGGACAACAACGTATTGTATCGGAAGTGCAGACAGCCCACCGCCGGCCTCTGAGGAATACAGCTCTCCCATTGGGTAAAGTACCACTAATTAGATTTCAAGTTGGTTAAACGTCACTGAGCTTCATAAATCAAGGATTTCCCCACTGAAGAAGGCAGAAGTCAAAAATGCATCTGCGGATGATGTAAGCCTGCGCTAAGCCCATGAGTGCACCAAACGTTGCTTGAAATTTGACAAACGGGTCCCACCCCCGCTTTACGAGTGAACCCGCCGAGTGTGAGGTGGCCCAAGGTGGAATTGTGGTTGTAATTCATTATGGGGCTACCTACCCGCCACTGACGGACCCTGTTGACCCACGATGGTCATGGCTTATACAAAGCCAGGGTGAAGGACACCCCTAAGGAAGTCGGATACAACATCCAGCAGCAGGTGAGGGGAATGGCAGCACAGTGACTATGATTGGAGCTGGTGGCAGTGGCATTTAGAAAGCACGGAATGGAGCATCAAGGCTCAGACAACAACGTATCATATCGGAAGTGCGGACACCTCACCGCCGGACTCTGAGGAATACAGCTCTCCCAGTGGCTAAAGTGCCAACAATTAGATTTCAGGTTTGTTTAAACAGCACTGAGCTTAATAAGTCAGGGCTTTCTGCACTGCATATGGCAGAAGCCAGAAACGCGTCTGCGGATGATGTAAGCCAGCGTTAAGCCCCGTGATTGCACTGAACGTTCCTTGACATTTGACAAACGGGTCCCATCCCAGGTTTACGGTTGCACCCGCCGAGTGTTCGGTGGCCCAAGGTGGAATTGTGGTCATAATTCACTACGGGGCTACTAGAACCACCGCTGACGGACCCTGTTGACCCACGATGGTCATGGCTTATACACAGCCAGGGTGACCTATCATAAGAAGGACACCCACAGGGAAGTCGGATACAAAATCCAGCAGCAGGCGAGGTGAATGGCAGCACAGTGACTATGATTGGAGGCAGTGGCATTTCGAAAGCATGGAATGGAGCATCAAGGCTCGGACAACAACGTATCGTATCAGAAGTGCTGACACCCCACCGCCGGCCTCGGAGGAATGCAGCTCCCACCAATTAGATTTCAGGGGGGTTTAAACATCACTGAGCTTCATAAATCAAGGCTTTCCACGCTGAAGAAGGCAGAAGCCAGAAACGCATCTGCGGATGATGTAAGCCTACGTTAAGCCCTGTGAGTGCACCGAACGTTCCTTGACATTTGACAAACGGGTCCCAGCCCCGCATTACGGTTACACACGTCGAGTGTTCGGTGGTCCAGGGTAGAATTGTATTCGTAATTCATTATGGGGCTACCAGAACCGCCGCTGACGGACCCTGTTGACCCACGATGGTCATGGCGTATACAAAGCCAGTGTGCCCTACCATAAGAAGGACACCCACAGGGAAGTCGGATACAACATTCAGCGGCAGGCAAGGGGAATGGCAGCACAGTGACTATGATTGGAGGAGGTGGTAGTGGCATTTCAAAACTACAGAATAGAGCATCAAGGCTCGGACAACAACGTATCGTCTCAGAAGTGCGGACACCCCACCGCCGGCTTCTGAGGAATACAGCTCTCCCATTGGCTGAAGTACCACCAATTAGATTTCAGGTTGGTTTAAACGTCACTGAGCTTCATAAATCAAGGCTTTCCGCACTGAAGAAGGCAGAAGCCAGAAATGCGTCTGCGGATGATGTAAGCCTGCATTAAGCCCCGTGAGTGCACCAAACGTTCCTTGACATTTGACAAACAGGTCCCACCCCCGCTTTACGGTTGCACCCGCCGAGTGTTCGGTGGCCCAAGGTAGAATTGTGCTCGTAATTCAGTATGAGGCTACCAGATCCGCCGCTGACGGACTCTGTGACCCACGATGGTCATGGCTTATACAAAGACAGGGTGCCCTACCATAAGAAGAACACCCACAGGGAAGTCGGATACAACATCCAGCGGCAGGTGAGGGGAATGGCAGCACAGTGACTATGGAGGCGGTGGCAGTGGCATTTCGAAAGAACGGAATAGAGCATCAAGGCTCGGACAACAACGTTTTGTATCGGAAGTGCCGACACCCCACCACCGGCCTCTGAGGAATACAGCTCTCCCATTGGCTAAAATACCACCAATTAGATTTCAGGTTGGTTTAAACGTCACTGAGCTTCATAAATCAAGGCTTTCAGCACTGAAGAAGGCAGAAGCCAGAGACGCGTCTGCGAATGATGTAAGCCTGCATTAAGCCCCGTGAGTGCACCACACCTTCCTTGGCATTTGGCAAACGGGTCCCACCCCTGCTTTATGGTTGCACCCACCGAGTGTTCAGTGGCCCAAGGTGGAATTGTGCTCGTAATTCATTATGGGGCTACCAGAACCGCTGCTGATGGACCCTTTTGACCCACGATGGTCATGGCTTATACAAAGCCAGGGTGCCCTACCAAAAGAAGTACCACCAATTAAATTTCAGGTTGGTTTAAACATCACTGAGCTTCATAAATTAAGGCTTTCCACACTGAAGAAGGCAGAAGCTAGAAACGCATCTGCGGATGATGTAAGCCTGCGTTAAGCACCAAACTTTCCTTGACATTTGAGAACCATGTCCCACCCCCGCTTTAGGGTTGCACCCGCCGAGTGTAAGGTGGCCCAAGGTGGAATTGTGGTCGATATATATATAAACAAAGGCCCGAAAGCTTGAAGGTGCACTCCCAGCTGGTCTTCGTATTCGTATTCCAGGTACATAGCTTTTATTGCCTACGTATTTCGAGGCTTCTGCCTCTTCCTCTTGAGCAGCTGAAAGTGCGGCACAGATCATCCAAAACTGTATGCTGCTTTAAATATATATAGATACATATTACCTACTGGCGGTCGCCAGTAGGTAGTTATAGTTAGGACCTATTATCCATAGGAAATCTGCAATATTCTATTTGGAATAACTTTGGCGCTGGTTGCCGAATCTTCGCAAAATGTTCAAAACTGGTGGGGTGCTCCGGTCCGCTCCTATCCTGAAAGTCTCGGAGTGATTCGTCAAGCGGGGGCCGAGAAAAAAGGGGGGTCCCAAAACATGTTTTCCCCATGCAATTTTCCATAGGAACATTTAATCGCAGCTACAGCCCGAACTGCTGAACGGAATTACACCAAATTTGGCAAAAAGGTAGCCCTTGGTTTAGAGCCGTGCCTTTTGGTTAAATGGTGTAAATCCGTTCAATAGATCCTGAGAAAATCAAAAGTAAAATCACATATATATCTGGGCGGAGCCTAACACACATTTCATCGTGAGATCTGATTGGCTGTCAGCACTTCATCCAAGAAATGTTGGCAGCCATCTTGGGACCAATATACATGATAGCACCTCATTAAAAAGCATTGCAGTTAATAGAAGGTTTTAAGACTTTAGTTACATTATACATCATTTGTTGATGATGGTACCATACTCATTTTAGGAATTGTGGTGTGTTCTAAGGTGATATTACCATGTGAAAAAGCCTTCTGCTGGGATATCATGAATCATGTTTGAGAGAAAACTATTTTCTCATGCTTTTCCCACAGAGGTTTGGAAGGTGATATATAAGCTAAACTGAGAGCATATTTTCAGTAAATTCACATTATCTTTCTCAGTCATGTGAGAATGAAGTCTGACATACTCAGTAAAACATGTACATCCAACAAGGGCAGAGACTGTCAGTTGATTCCTTTATGTTCTACTGCAGCATCCCAGAGTGTTCTAAAGAACAACTAGAGCGCTAACAGTCCTACTTATGACAAACGTACGGCACACCTGAAGCCATCTTGATTGGAATAAAGTGGTAACTCTTAAAACATTTAAGTTAAAAAGGAACACAATGAGGGGGTTCATTTTGCCATAGAAAGTATGATTAGTGTTGCAGAAAGAAAAATTAGGGCACATTTTGAGTGATTTCTCAAATCCTCTTGTATTTTATTAAAACATTCTGACATGCAGACTGAAACATGCAATTTCAATACCAGCAGCAGACTTCCCTGGTGAGCAGTAGCTTTACTACAGTGATCTAATGAGTAACTAGAGTGGTTACATTCTGAATTTATGGCAAATGTCTGAATGCCTTCTTCATGGAATCAAAGTAAAAAACTGAAAGTATTTCCTACTGAGGAGACTGTAGTAAATGAGGAAATTAGGAAACTTCATAACAAATAAGTCTCCCAAGGTGGCCACCAGAGTCAAAAGAGCCCAAATGTAGCACAAATATCACCCAGATGTAGCCCAAGTATAGCCCAATGACAGAATGTCCCAGAGTGTTCTAAAGAACAACTAGAGCGCTAACAGTCTTACTTATGACAAAAGTATGGCACACCTGAAGCCATATTGATTGGAATAAAGTGGAAACACATAAAACATTTAATTTGCAAAGGAACAAAATGAGGGGGTTCATTTTGCCATAGAAATTATGATTAGTGCTGGAGAAAGAAAAATTAGGGCACATTTTGACTTCTCAAATCCTCTTCTATTTCATTAAGAAATTCTGACATGCAGACTGAAACATGCACTTTGAATACCAGCAGCAGACTTCCCTGGTGAGCAGTAGCTTTACTACAGTGATCTAATGAGCAACTAGAGTGCTTACATTCTGAATTTATGGCAAATGTGTGACATATCTGAATACCTTCTTGATGGAATCAAAGTTAAAAACTGAAAGCATTTCCTACTGAGGAGACTACAGTACATGAGGAAATTAGGAAACTTCATAACAAATACATCTCTCAAGATGGCCACCAGAGACTAGAGAGCCCAAATGCAGCACAAATATCACCCAGATGTAGCCCACATGTAGCCCACATGTAGCCCAATGACAGAAGTGTGCAAAACACTTTTTATTTTTTGTGTTTTAGGAGTTTTATATAGTGCAGACTTGTCAGGTATTGGAGTGCTTTACATGAGCATTGGTTACATCACACAAGATCAAATTGATTTTGGTTGTAGACATGGGGAGATTAAGTGATTTGACCAGAATCACAGAATGTCGAGCTGAAGCAGAAACTCCAACCTGGTTCCCCAGTAGCAAAGTCTGCAGCTCTGGAAGTAACACCACATCCTCTCCCCTAAGTGCAACATTTAATCAAGTGGTCAACTGGATAAAAAAAATAAAGATAACAAATAATTTAAAAATGCTTTGTCGCTATTTGAAAACTCAGAAAATATGTCTTCATTTTAGTTTTTTAGAGCACTAACCATAATTTTGATGCAAATACGACCCTCAAATATATGTAATTTCTAAAGGAAATGCTCTAGGTATTACAGTTTTGATTACATCAAGATGACATCAGGCGTTCCACACTTTTGTAATAAATATAGAATGTTAGCAATCTAATTGTACATTAGGATACTGTTGAGAGGCAGAGGCCAGGGGCACGGACTCTGAATATTGAAGGCAGGTAGGAGGGTGCAGAGGCAACAATTTGACCACACTGGGCAGGCAGGAAGGGCAGTGGCAGCACAACAGACTATGAAGGGCAGTGGAAAGGGGGCAGGGACAACAAACCAACAATACAGGACTGGCAAGAGAGGCTTTGGCAATATAATAGACCATTGTGGGCAGAAGGAAGAGGCAGTGGTAGTACAACCATACATGCCAACAGACCCGATCCAGCCAGCAAATGTCCATTGTTTTTAAGTTGAAACAGGCTTTATTTGATCTGTCTCCTGTCTACAATCTTCTCTTTTTCAATGTAAGGGGAAAATCAATACCCCAGTTTTTTTTCCAAATCTCCCTCTTACCAAGTTCAAAATGTTCACAAGTATGGTTCATTGGATCATGGAAGGCAGGAGGAATCGGGGTAAGGACATGGACTTGGATAACAGAGGACAGGAGGGACATGGAGAGGTGCACCAAACTGACCCTACAAGGTAGGCATCAGGGTTTGCAGCAGCACAATACACCACACAGGGCATGCGGGACGGGAGTGCAGCACAACAATCCATAGAAAGCAATAGGGAGGGGACAGGACCATGCACATGGACAACAGAGAACAGAGGGGAAAGAGGCAATGGTAGCTAGCTGACCATAATGGACAGACAGGAGAGAAAGCTGCAGCATAACAGACCATAAAGGGCAGGAGGGACGGATCAGGGGCATTGCAATGGAACAGACAAGCCAGGAGGGAGGGAATAGGGCTCTGCACATGGAAACAGAGGGCTGGGGGCAAGGGGGCAGGGCAGGAGCAGCAAAATGACCATGGAGGTCAGGCAGGATGGGCATTAGAAGCAAGGCACACCATGGAGAGCAACAGTGAGACTATGATGGCATACACACAAACCATGGAGGGAAGGTGGGAGGGGGTCAGGGGCAGCTAGCTGACCACACAGGGAAGGTGGGAGGGGCCGTGGCAGCACAGAAGCGGGAGGGTTAGTGGCAGCACAATGGCTATGATGGGCAAGAAGGAGGGTGCAGGGGCATGCACAAATGACCATGGGCACAAACAAGATAGTTCAGGGGAAGGGGCCTCACAACAGACCACGCGGGGCAGGCAGGAGGAGCAGTTGCAGCACAACAGACCAGGGAGGGCAGAAGGGTGTGGCAGCAAAATGGACCATGGAGGACCGGAGGAAGGGGATAGGGGCATGGAATGTGGCGGGGTGGAGGTGGCATGGACAGGTTACAGTCATCTGACAATGCTAGGCAGGTGGGAGGGGAGTGGCAGCTCAACAGAACACTCAGAGTAGATAGGAGTGGAAGGTCCATGGAACATGGTGGGCAAAAAGGATGGAGCAGGGGCATGCACAAAGACATCGGAGGGCAGGGGGGAGGAGAATAGGGGCAGCAAGCACAGAGGCTAAGCAGGAGCTCAATGATGGGGCATAGAATTGGGCAATGGAGGGCAGGAGGGGTAGACTGGTACATCATGCTAAATGGAGGGCAGTGGCAGCACATCAGACCATGCATGGCAGGAAGGAGGAGGCTAGTCCATGGATTCAGACAACAGAGGATAGGGATGAGGTGGATGGGGCAGCAAGCTAACTGTTCAGAGAAGGCGGGTATTAGGAACTTTATTGTTTTTAAAATGTGTGTCTGTGCGAACTACTTAAAATATGAACAAGTATGCAGCATAATCTCACTTTTTTTCAGGAAGAAGAGGACGTTTGTGACTGTGACTCTGGGCTCACTTGGCAGAAACACCCCCTGACCCTCCACCCCCCATCGCAAAATGTAATGCCCGTGAAAAGGGTAGGTGAATGCAGTGTTATACAGAATATTGTCAGGCACTAGCGCGTGGTATCCGATATGCACCTTGGAGTGTAATATGCACAGGGCAGTGTTGTGTAACCTAACTAGTCTCTAAAGTTGTAATATAAAATATGTGCTGGGGAGTGTAACGTTGCATATGCACTGTGACAAAGATATGGATCCCAGATTGTGTGTGTTATAACATAGGCATCGAGGAAGGCACGTTAGATGGGGCAATATAACCTGTGCGAAGGTAAGTGTGGCATGACATATTCACGGGGTGGTTTTACAGTGCACATGGGCTAGAGAGTGTCATAGCATACGCACTAGCTGGTGGAATACAACACAGAGGTGTGTGGCACTCGGCGGGCACTGGTGGGTGTAACACAGCTTTGGGCTCAGCCAGGAGTGTGCTGTGACTCTCAAGTGAGGTTTGTCTCCTTTCCAGAGAGTAAAATAAAAAGTATTACACATCCGGCGGTGGATGTGTGTTTTATTAACCGTGAGGGGGGTTTCTTGCATAGTTTTTGTTGAATTTTTGTCGAATCCCCTTTGAATGGCTTGGTGTGCGTGTGTATTAAATGTGCCCATCAATAGCTACCCATGTTTGTATAAATAAACGACAAGGGTGTCTACTTGGAGAGTAAACACCGGCGCGGGCGCCGGGATTAGGCACGGTAGGGCATCAGACACGTCAAAGCTTCACAAGCGGTGTAAATACATTCCACGTGGATTCATTGTATGCATAATCGCCTTTTAATGAATATCACGCAAATCGTCATGGTGATAGGTATGTACGGTTTGTCCCGCATGTCCTAGGTGTTTCTATAAATATATAAAAAATAATAATAATAAAAAACAAAGGCTGGCCCCGGGGGATGGGGTCCCCGGGGCCATAAGTGGACTTAGGAGGGGGGCAACACAGCCCTCCTCCTAAAGAATTTTTTTTTAAAAGGCCATGCCCCGGGGGTTGGGGGTCCCCGGGGCCAATTAAGGCCTCGGAAGGGGGGCCACGTGGCCCCCTTTCAATTTTTTTTTTCTAGAAAAAAATTTAGGGGGCAGGCCCTAGGGGATGGGGTCCCCAGGGCCAATAAATTAGAAAAAGAAGGGGGACCACACAGCCCCCTTCTTAAAATAAATAAAAGACCGGCATCGCGCTGGAGGCCATGCCCCCTCCTTGCAGCACTCTGCATACGCGCCCCCTGGTGAGTTATAAGTTGAGGAATTAATTCCCCTTCAATACTGAGGGTCCCTGAGGGCCAACTAGCCCAACAGGTATCTCCAGTGTGCGCCAGGGAGCTGCGTTGCAGACAGGTGTTCTGAGGCCACACCCCTTTTTACACCTCTCTGCAACGCAGCTCTGTGGTGCTTACTGGAGATACCTAGTGGGCTAGTTTGACCCTAGGGACCCTTAGAATTAAAGGGGACTTAATCTCTCAACTCAGAACGGCCACGGGGCGCGTTTACACAGTGGTGAAGGAGGGGGGACAGGGCCTGAGGTGACCTATGTAATCACGCCCTGTGGCGCGTTTTAAGTTGGGAAAATAATTCCCTTTCAATCCTGTGTGACCCTGGGGGCTAACTAGCCCACCAGGTGCTTCCAGTAAGCGCCACTGCGCTGCATTGCAGAGAGGTGGTGCAGGCCGTGCCCCTTTTTACATCTCTCTGCAATGCAGCTCTGTGGCACTTACTGGAGGTACCTAGTGGGCTAGTTGGACCCTAGGGACCCTCAGGATTCAAGGGGACTTAATCTCTCAACTTAAAACGGCCACAGGGAGTGTTTACACAGTGGGGAAGGGAGGGGATGGGGCCTGAGGTGACGTGTGCAAACACACCCTGAGGCTCGTTTTAAGAGGTAGTTTTATTCCCCCTGCCGTATTATATACTAGGGGCTTACAGAGGAGGTCATGCTAATCACAGGGGACCCTAACACAGAGTGTTCCCTAGTATATGTAGGTGTTTTTACTGTATTCTTAGTGTCTTTTAACATAGCACTGGCTCTAGGACTGGTTAGTCAGACTCAGTTACCACCAGTATCCGTCTGAAAAAGTTGAGGGTACAGGATGATTTTGCAACAAGGCTTCTTTCTTCTCTTCTGTTTGTTCTTTCTGCACATTATCCTTCTTCCTGCACTTTTCTTCGTCTTTGAGGACTTCTGTTGCTTCTTTCTGCATTTCTTTTTTTTCTTTCTGTGCGTTTTTTCTTCTTTCTTAACATGTCCTATCTCTGTAGACATAGTTAGAAATTAGCATTTAAAAAAAACTTTGAAATTCACTGAAAAAAACCATAGGTTCCAGGCATGTTATAGTTAGGAATTAGCATTTAAAAAACCATAGAAATTCACTGAAAAAACCATAGGTTTCAGGGGCGTTTTAGTTAGTTGGACTTTTCACTCATACAAAACCATTGAAATTCCCCCGTTATAGTTAGTTCAGCTAACTATAACTTGCGCGTCCGCAATGTGGAGTCGCAAACATTGCCGAAAAAGTTGTTAAAAAATTATTCACACACTCACTCACACCTTAATGCATGCACTCACAGACCCACTAAGTGATTCACACATCCACTCATAGACCCACTCAGACACTCAAGCACTCACTCGCAGAACCAATCATATTCTCATACACTCACTCACAGACCCACTCAAAGACTCATGCACTTTGCATATGTGACAGTCTAGATTAGTTTCTTGGAAACTTGGCTTTCATACAGAATCACCTTTGCAAGGAACACTATTACCCTACCTTGACACCATGTGCAAGATTTATACATATGTTGTGCAAATGTCGTTTACATACATATGGGAATATTAGCTATCTATATCACACAAGCAATGGTAGCCTGATCAAAATCTCAGCCCAAGGCAAGGATGCCTTCAATAATAAATAAACATCACTTTCCGAGTGTTGGCAGAGGAAGCTATCATGTCAGTTTGTACAGAATATAAAATATATTGGTGTGTTCCTGTGTCCAATGTGTGGTTGAAAATTCTGGTAGTATAAAGCTGTAGAATGGTTTAACTTGTTTAGATGATCTGGAATGTATGTTCTGCCAAAACATAAGAATCCCAAAATGGAATGCAGTCATTTCAATGTCCTTGGAGATTGTAGCAGCACATATTTCTTTAAGAAGTGTGTCACAAGGCTTTTGCCTTTACTTGACAACTCATATCCTAGAAAAAGAACATTGAGTTGGGCAAATTTTGATTTTTTTAAATAAAATTTGTAGCCCATGTGAGCAAATCCTAAAATAACACTATCTACTCTTCTCAAGTATTCCATGAGGTCATCATCAGTCTGATATGTGCCATCGACATAGGACAATGCCTGGTCATTAAAATTTTGTAGTAGCTCTTTTACTCTAGCGGAAAACAGCCAAGGGCTATTCTTATACCCCCTGTAGCAATTGACAGAATTGCCTCTGAAAGCCTAGCATCAAAAATGCGATCAGATGTCTGCTTCCATGTGCTATAATCTGGCAGGAAAAATCCATTCAAGATATTGAGTTTTATTTTTTATTTCTTCTGCACAATGTTGTTCATTAGTGGGGCACTGAGTGAATTCTGTATTGCAAATGTGGAAGTAGCTGCATTTAAGTGTCTGTAGTCTAATAATAGATGATATGAATGGCCTGGTTTCATTAATGGAAGCAATGGATTATTCATATATGAGGTGCAACTTTCTATTACACCTTGGGGTTCAAGTTGTTCTGGGATTTCCCTAACATTTTTAATTTTCATGTTTAATTGGGTATTGTCCTTGAGGTTGTGGGATCGTCCTCAATGAGATTTCATGATAAGGTGAACTGTCAACCCACTCCACATGATTCTTGTATAATGCAGGGGCTAAGGCTAATGCCCACTTCTTGTCGTATGAATGTTTTACTGATTCTGGAACAAGGTCAGAGAAAGCTGGTAAAATTACTGTTTCTCCATTTGGGCACTCTATCATGAACTCAGGGGGCCAATCCTTTTCAGCCAAAAGAATATTGTAACCGGAAGTTAAGTCCTCCCAAAAGAGAACATTGATGTTTCTGTTTATGTCCCCCTTCAATTGTAATTGTATTTCGTACAAACGATGTGGGACACTTACCTGGTATCAGGTGTTTCCACCATGATATACTCACAGAGTGCTACTCCCAATCTATCAAGTTCTGGTCAACTATCGTGACTTCTGCCACACTGTCTAGCATTGTCAGTATCCATTCCCCACTCAGAAGCAGAGTCCTCAATATCCGGAGTATGCCTGACCGTAAGTCTGGCTACCTTCTTCTTTTTGAATTGAGGTTTGGAAGGTTTCAGTTTATCTTATTGTTTAATTATGTAGTCAGATGAGTATTGTGACTTGCTCCTCTGATCTGTGCTCTGACTGTCCACCTCTCTCTGAACGTTTATCGAATTAACCCTGGGAAAACTAGATGAATATGTATCAGTAGCCTGATACTTGCCAGCGGGTCTTTTATGATCGTGGTTTCAAAGATTATATCATTTTTCAATGGCTTCCTGTTGATGAGACCAACGCTGTGAATTTGCCTTGTCTATATTTTTTTTTATATTGTCCCACTTCTTCTTTGTTGAAGAGTCGGGTGCTTGCTTAGAGTTATCCTTTTCAGAATTACTATTTAATTGTGGATTACCAGGTTTGGCTCCCAAATGATCTCTACCGAGTGTAACATGGCTTTCTTCGATAATTTTAGGTAATTCACGCCACTGCTGTGCAGGTGTCAAATCCTGTATGCGTTGGCGTATATTCAATGCAGTTGCTTGTCCCTTTAAGGTACATTACATAATGGTGGATACTGCAAAAAAATTGCCCATCAGTTTCATCTCAAAGTCCTGGCCAGGTGTTGCCCCATACTAATTGTGGAGCTGCTTCAGCACTTCAGGCAAAACATCCAGGGAAGGGGTAGCATGCTTTCTGGTATATACTGCAGCAAAGACTGTACCCCAAGTTGTTCAGCTTCCACAGGGGGTGCCATCTCCATTGGCAAGCAAATTGTTAATATTCTGTGTTTTTCCTGATGCCCATATGTCGAAACACTGCTTAAAGCTGGCTTGTTTTTCATACAATCCATAACGTAATCTCCTCCCATCTGACAGGATCTATTCCCATGACTGAACTTAGCGTTTGTGGACTCATGGCCGGAGTAGCCAATGGTGGTTGTGCAACTTGAGCAGTCTGCACAGGGTTAAGTGTTAAAGTTTGCATAACAAACTGTGTAAGACATCTATATATTGTTGCTAATTCTTCTTATAGGCTTCTCACCTCTGCTGCTGGTAAATTATCAACATTAGGATGAAATGTATAGCCGGCTAAGACTGGCCATGCTTCTCCCTCTTTGCTAAGAGGACCGAATCTAACGGTTGCTTTGTGTGTGGGATTTTTGTCTTAGACACCTAAAAACGTGGACTCAACAGTGAGGTACCCTGGGAAAATATACAATATAACACACATCACTAATATTTGTATAGCCACAATACATATGTGGTTTTCAAAACATCTGCCCTCCACTATATTTGATGTCTGTTTTCAAATCTGTACCCTTCTGACAAATTCTAGTTTTTTTCATGCTTACATTGGTAGTTACTAGACAACCTTAGTTTCCCTCATCTGGTATTCATCTTGATCTGTCCAGTCCTTCCATTGTGGTTTTTTGCCTCTGACATATAGATATCTCTTATCCTTCCAAATATAGAATCATTATAGTTGGTGTTATATGTATTGCATATTGATAATATCCTGATTTGACTTCCAACAGCTTTCAACGTGTTTGAGTAGACTGACATTCATGTTTTAGTTCACCTGCCTTAGTCCTTGTGAAGACATTCACACTCCTCATTTACACCTTTCGGTAATCCTCCCAACCTACACAGTGTTTATTTTTTAAATAATACTATAATTGTGCGTTGGTTTTAGACCTCTGACTCAAAGTTAAATTATTAGCATCTCTGTTGTGATCACCTTCCCCACCTTTCTGCATCTTCAAGGCAGGGCTTAATTTGTGCCGGTGCTTTCCGGTGCTTAACACCGGCACTTTCTTCACAGGGCCGGGTCTACACTCTTGCACTGCACGCACCAGGCGCATGTCACATTTTTCAATCTAAGTTAAACTTGTACTGCGTGTGATGTGTGTAGTGTATATGAACTGTCAGACTCACGTGCCGCCCGTGCAGCAGTGTGTTTTTCGCATCTTCTGAGGAGTGAGTGAGTCACTCACGCATGCTCACACACACTGGCTGTAGTGTAGTCTGTAATATTATATAAAATTTAAATAAACAACTTTAACTTAACTGATTGTCATGGCGGCAATGCGCGCGGCATCATCGCACTGCGCGCTGCGGAGGCCTTTGTGGGCGGGCCGGAGGAGGACACTGCTTTGGGCGTTTTTTGGGCTCGATTTTGGTTATTGATGAGGCGGCTGTGCGGCAACGTGCGCAGATTTTTTACAAATTGCTGACACGTCCCAGCATAACCAACGCATAACCAACGCACGCAACAGGCAGCTGAGCGAGTCATCGCGTTAAAGTCGGCTCCGGCCCCCACCGCCCGAGGCCCGACCCGAGTGTGCCTGGTTACGGTAGCTAGCAGCAGCAGTAGCAGCACCGGTCCGGACCAGGCCTGCTAATCGCAGCCGTTGTGTGTCTGGCTCTGGCTGACTGGCTGCTCTGTGTCCCAACTCGAGTCCCTGCCGGCCGGCCCACCACAGCAGGTAACGGACGGCACGATGTTAAGTTAAGAGTAGTACTTTATGATCCCCACAATGTGATTTTTCAATGTGATAATGAAACAAATGGCTGGAGGAAGGAGAAAAATATTGGAATTGTTAATTGCTATCGGGCAGTTCAGAGTGAATTAGCAATCCGATCTATCGGGGTCCTCGGAGCACGAGCGCTGTCCTGCTTCCCAGCAAGCCACAGGTGCGCAGACAGCATTACAGCAGGGGAGGGAAGTGGGGGTACGCGGAAGGAGCTGCAGCAGCCAGCACCGCATTCCATGTGCTTCGTTTAAAGCTTTAAATATGTAATTATGTGAGTTCCCAGTAGATTAAAAAAAATTATGTTAATCAAATATCCATAAAGATGCAGCTGATTTAAAAATAAATATCATTAACTAATAAAAACCTGTTCTGGAGATTCCTCCGCATTCAATTACTTTTACTCTCTATGCCCCTGGGAAAAAGATGTGCTTGGAATTAGTGAGGGATCAAGTCTCCTCATGCGTGCTTACAGGACAGAGAAATGCGTGGTACATTAATGGCTCTTTTTAACCAAATGCGAGCCTTTTCATTATGTGAGTAGGAGGGGCGGGGGCCTGCCGCAGTACGGACCTCCTGCCGGGGTTAATACTTCTATGACATGGATATGGATGTAGAGCCTAGAGATGACTCATGTACGCACATCCGCTTTCTTTCCAAACATGGTGCGCAGCATGAATTAGGTTGGTGGCTGCTCCTTCTCGTGACCTAGGATCCAGTGTAATATAAATAATAAACTTTAACTTAACTAATGATTGTCATGGCGGCAATGCGCGCAGCATCATTGCGCTGCGGAGGCCTTCGTGGGCGGGCCGGAGGAGGACACTGCTTTGGGCGTTTTTTTGGCTGGATTTCGCTGGTTATGTGATGGGGCGGCTGTGCGGCAACGTGCGCAGATTTTTTACAAATTGCGACACGCCCAGCCCCCAGCATAACCACCGCGCGCAACAGGCAAGTCAGACTCATCGCGTTAAAGTCGGTCCCGGCCCCGCCGCCCGAGGCCCGACCCGAGTTTGCCTGGTTACGGTACTAGCTAGCAGCAGTAGTAGCAGCACCGGTCCGGACCAGGCCTGCTAATTGCAGCCGGTGTGTGTCTGGCTCTGGCTGGCTGCTCTGTGTGTCCCAACTCGAGTCCCTGCGCACCACAGCAGGTAACGGAACGATGTTAAGTTAAGAGTAGTACTTTGACACAACAGACACACACACTTTTGTCAATTGTCAACAATGACAATGCCCACAATGTGATTTTTCAATGGGGGGGGCGGGGGCCTGCCGCAGTACGGTCCTCCTGCCGGGGTTAATACTTCTACTCTATGACATGTAGAGCCTAGAGATGACTCGTGTACGCACATCCGCTTTCTTTGTTGTCCAAACATGGTGCGCAGGCGCAGCATGAATTAGGTTGGTGGTCCTTCCTTTGACTATCTCGTGACCTATGATCCTAATAACTTCGGATGAGCAGCTCCGAATTCCATAGGATAGCAGTTTGATAAAGTGGGCAGACTGCTGTCCGATCCATGGAAACAAAAGGTGTGTGACGTGAGCCGACAGCCATAGTAGCACAGACTGGCTCCAGTGAACATGCAGGCCAACTGGGGGTGTGCTGGACGAGGACATCTGGATAAATGGAGGGATAAAGGATGACAAAAAACAAATGAAAGTTGATGGATGGAGGGAAGTGTTCTCACGAGGAAGAGTTCATACTCGGCTCACCTATATTTATAGATGTTGGAACTTCATGCAGTGCTTTTTCTGGGCTTTGGTGTGCTTCCGGGTGCCTTATTTGCTTTGCAGAACTTTTTATGCTTGTTGTTGATGGCTTCCACAGAGGCAAATTGATCAGCCACAACAGGAAAGACCATGAGAGCTTTAGCAGGGTCTTTATACCTGTTGCCAACCATGAGGAAATGGGTAAGGTAGGGTGCAACTCTATACGCATAAATCACCACAGCAAAGTCCACGGAGGTCTGTTCAATATTGTTGATCTTCCTTGAGGTGGGCTGATGTGCCAGTCTGTATTCCCACTCCCTGGCACTCAGGCAGGAGGGGACCTACAGCCAGTCTGTGCCAGTGCCTCTCTCTAGCTTGAATTTGCAAGCAGCCAAGCTCACAGAAGAGTTTACCTCCACAGAGGGGTTTCTGAGAAAGGCACTGTTTGCCCATCTTGGAGAAAGTACTGAGTTGGGCAGTGCCTATCTGTCACCAGCCTTGTATAGTCTCTTGTGGCCACCTCTGGTGGGAAACTTATGTATTCCAAAGACTTGAAAAGACAGAAGCAGGCTAGCCTGGCTAGGAAGAGTAATTGGGGTATGAGCCTACCCTTGTTGTTTCTGTGTGGGCTGATGTCATGCTCCATTTTGCACTCAATACTTAATTTAAAAAAAATGATTGCAATCAACGAACGGTAACCCTAACCTAAAGACTCATGCATCTATGTTGATTGCAAAGTAGCTTCCGCATGCACATAACGTGAGTGAATATTTTGCATACAAAATAATTTATAAACATGAAAGAGCGCCATTTGTCTATGGCCACTGTACATAATTAAGAACCGCTGATAGGCATGACTCCTATGTGCATCTAGAGCTAGTGCTGTGCACCCCAGACTACCATAAATACACCCATCAGCCCGGGCTGGTTAAAAAATGTTGATGGTAAGGTGGCAACTCCCTCAAGATTGTGGGGTGAAGAGAATATCAGGGAACATGTCTGGTGTCCCTGAGGAGCAGATTTAAGCGAGGGAGAGATTATACAGGCTTAGGAACTTAATCTTTAGGGCTGGCTGGGCTACAGAGTAACAAAACATAGCTTGATCTCTTAATTGTCTATGAGCCCTAGGTGTGAATATACCTCAGGGTAAATGTCTAAAATCTAGGTGCAAAATACTCTTCAATACACCTATAGTTAGTTGTATAAAATGAGGTCAGCCGTCTGCTCCTCATCCATTGTCTGTGGCATGCTTCGTCATAGGATCAGTCCTTTGGTGGAGAGCTTATTGTAGAGCTCTGTAGTTTGATTCAGTCACTGTGTGGCACTAGTTTTGTACTCACTCCTGTAAGCTGGTCCTGTTATTGAGTGTTCCTGAGGAGCACGAGATTTGCAGTTTCGAGAGATCCTTTGGATCAGGGGTCTCAAACTGTGCCAGAAGGGGAAATGCGTGTGAATCTCTGGAGGAAGGAAAACTGGCAGAGATGGAACAGCTGCACAGGTGGTTAGGGACCTTCCACTTTACAGGTGCGAAAGCTCAAGTCAACAAATGGCTGGGTTACTGGGGGCCGGTGCTGGGCATGCTGCTCTGACCTGACATCACATCACGTGACGTAACCCTTACCCTTCATCAATAAATCAAAAGGAGGGAGAAAGAAGGGGTATGACCCACTCAGCTTCTTTGTCTTAAACGTTTAAATATCAATGGAGAGTGGATCACAGGTCCTGAAAGAACCAGGGTTAGTAGCAACAGTACTAAGTACTGTTAAGAAACCCTCAATCACGTGTTCGTTCACAGGTGGAATTCTAGCGGTATGTTCGATTATCCGCTATTTGCTTGACAACGTGACGGCATCATCATCGGGTTAATGAATGCTTCCTCCACCCGGAGGTTAATTCCTCTGGTTTTTTCAGTTGTGATCAGAGAACCGTGTTAGGTGTGTTGTGAAGTGCTATATGGTGAGTGAAAAAAGATTTAAAAGACTCGAAGGGTCCAGTTTTTTAAATTTTAATGAAACTGGATTCGAGTTAGGTTAAAAAATACTTGTCGTGCACAGAATAGACTAATTAGGGTCTAATGCACTAAAATAATTATGTGTCCAGAAAATAGGTCGACATGTTTCAGCCTTATCTCATGCCCCAAAGGGTCATATAGGCTTTCATCAGGACCCTAGTGTATGTGTAGGAGACTCCTTAATTTGAAGGGATCTCCCTCGTAAAATGGGTGAGTCCCGTTATCTCACCAGTCAGTCTGAGTTCAATTCGAACCTATTTCTAAAAAAGAGTGTGAGGAAAGAAAATAAAATAAATGTTAGAAATACAGTCCGTGTGTGTGCTGTCAGGATGTTCAAAATTCGAGACATCAAATGTCGTAGCAATTTATAAAAAAGGCAATGCTTTTTACATGTAACATAACCAATTTGGCCAATCATATTCATTCATATGCAGTAAAAGGCAAAATCAGCCCTCCCTTCTAAAGATGACAAATTATAAGAACAAGGACTTTACAAGTAAAAACCAGATAATTATGATATTACGAACAGGAAACGTGTCCCTATGGGGCACTAAATTCTAGGCGTAGGATGAGTCATAACGTGAATAATATTTTGTAGTATCAGACTGTACGCCAACCAATTGATCTCATTCATAAACATGGCAAATCTGTCGACCTATTTTCTGGACACATAATTATTTTAGTGCATTAGACCCTAATTAGTCTATTCTGTGCACGACAAGTATTTTTTAACCTAACTCGAATCCAGTTTCATTAAAATTTAAAAAATTGGACCCTTCGAGTCTTTTAAATCTTTTTTCACTCACCATATAGCACTTCACAACACACCTAACACGGTTCTCTGATCACAACTGAAAAAACCAGAGGAATTAACCTCCGGGTGGAGGAAGCATTCATTAACCCGATGATGATGCTGTCACGTTGTCAAGCAAATAGCGGATAATCGAACATACCGCTAGAATTCCACCTGTGAACGAACACGTGATTGAGGGTTTCTTAACAGTACTTAGTACTGTTGCTACTAACCCTGGTTCTTTCAGGACCTGTAACCCTTACCCTGCCTTGCCTGCCCTAAACATTGCATTCCCTACCCCCTCTTCCTTTCAAGTTATGTATGCGAGATTGCAAGTTACTTGCTCAGCCTCAATGCCCACTATCGGGGGATGGCACAGACAGGAAATTAGAACCACTAACTGTGGGTGATGCGTGACGGCCTTGGCTCCATCCATCGCCTGACATTTGGGCAGTTCCAAGTTCTTTTAGTATAAATCCACATAATTCGGTTCTTGTATTAAAAGATCAGTGAGAGGCCTATAGAGCAACGGATTGAGGTTCCTGCTTGCACTGCCTTGGAAGACCTTTAGCTCCAGTTTCCTTGATATGTATGTAGTATGTATATATAAATATCTAACAGCCTCATGCATCAAGCCAAAATCCAGTCGGTAAAATACCGATTCGTTAATAGCTCCCGGTATTGAGTTAAAAATACCCAATCCCAATGCATCAACCCAAAAGCAGAAATCGCTATTTAAGGAATCCTTAAATATCGATTCCTTAAATAGGGATTCCTTAAATACCGATTCCTTAAATAGGGATTCCTTAAATACCGATTCCTTAAATAGCGATTGCATTTAAGGAATCCCAAAGTGAGATTCCTTAAATGCAATGCATCAAAGTTAAAAAATTAGCGATTTCGCTAATAGGGGGAGCAAATTACCATGTAGATGAACTGCATGGTAATTTGCAAAAACTTTGAAAAATGCACTTTTGTGCATTTTTCAAAGTTTCATGTTGCGCACACACATGCCCTTAGAGCATGTGTGTGTGCAACATATGTGCACATATCATTTTCAGGGGTGCTATAGGGTGTCATTTTGACACCCTTGCACCCTTGAAATTGCATGAGCAATTAGCGAGAACCTACTGGTACTCGCTATTTGCTCATGCAATCTCCGAATCATTCCTATGGGCCTGGAGGCCCATAGGAGTGATTGGGACGGCATTCCTTAATTGCTACTCGCTATTTGCTAGTAGCAATTAAGGAAAGTTAAGGAATCGCTATTTGAATAGCGATTCCTACATGCATAGCCTTTTGCTATTCCTTATTAGCGAATCCTTATTTTTCGCTAATAAGGAATCGCAAATGCTAATGTTGATGCATATGCCCCTATATCTCTAATGAAAAGCGAGATGTTAAATAAACTGTTAGCCTTTTTCCTACCAGTAAGTAGTTGCACATCTAATGAATGACCCCATAGTCTTAAAGGCTCTTTAAGCAAGCGGCGTGCCATGGTTTTGTGCTTGTAAATTTGTAATGTAATTGTGCCGTGCCTTGATATGCATTACATTTTATGTGCAAAAACAACTGACCGGAGTAGGTCAGCGTCAGCCTGGCAGTGTTCTCAAAGAATTTAATTCGAACTTCAAAGCAATCTATATTGCGCATCACCTGAGCTGCAGCATTTGATTAAAACAGGCAGCCCCGTGGACTCTTCATGCCACTGGCTTTTTTGAGTGGCTCGTGTGGATTTATTTTTCCTAAGAATTGTTTGCTTTAATTTATGGCGGAGGCCGGCAGAGCTGCTGCAGTATGTGTAGCAGCATATCATTAACAACTAGAGATGTCTGGTAGCTACTCAACTGTCCAAAACATCAGCTGATTAAGCACGTATTCTACTAAAGCACTGTTTAGAGCAGGAAGTTGAGGCACTTTGGTTTGTTGAGTTTAGGATTGTGGAAAGATTTGGTTCATATCTCCAACGCCACTCAACAAGTAGTGGTGTTAAAAATGCTCCACTGCAACATACCTAACCACATCCTCACTCACCACCTCCACCGGTATTAATTTGCTATGTTTGTCCTTAGTGTGATGTTTGGATTTTTCACAATGGTAAGATTTCTTTAGTGATGTAACATTGAGGGCAGCACCAACACTCTGAACATTGTTCCATCGCCACTGGCTTGAGTGCCTTTGTTTGACATTTTCATGCTTTCTGGCCTGAGGCTGGGTGGCTTTGTGTTACGTTTCCATGGTTCCTGGTCTGAGTACTTATGGGTGACATTTCCATGCTTTCTGGCCTGGGTGCTTATGTGTGACATTTCCATGCTTTCTGGCCTGGGTGCTTATGTGTGACATTTCCATGCTTTCTGGCCTGGGTGCTTATGTGTGACATTTCCATGCTTTCTAGCCTGGGTGCTTATGTGTGACATTTCCATGCTTTCTGGCCTGGGTGCTTATGTGTGACATTTCCATGCTTTCTAGCCTGGGTGCTTATGTGTAACATTTCCATGCTTTCTGACCTAGGTGCTTATGTGTGACATTTCCATGCTTTCTGGACTGGGTGCTTATGTCAGGTCATCATTTACGATTTACTATGCTCTGAAAGTTAATACAGCTAAAAATGTAATGAGAAATGAGTTGTGCACCATTTTGGTATTTTAACAAAATGTTATTGAGGGGGGAATTCCTCCCCCCCAAACACCTCTAGCAGTCGTTAGGCTCGCTGCACTAGCTTTCTATGCACCGTATGGGGGCTGGTCTAACAAAACTTTCCCGAGTTTCTTTGGGTTCCCAGTCCGGCTCAAGTGTTGAATAAGTAATACTTTGTGTGAATCACAGTGTGTAACTAACTCTGCACACTGCCACCTCAGCCTGCTGTAGTAATACCAGAAGCCAAAGCTTAAAAGTGAGGCAAACTTTAAAGACTGTTTGTCTTTCCAGTGAGCGCTGAAGGGCAGGCAGGGGTATGATTTGGAAAATGGCTGAATTTGGGTAGGCAAAGTAAGATCCATTTGGGTTGTACTTGTAGTCAGTCATGGATGGTAATAGACGTGCCGCTGCTGCAGAAATGTCTTTGGTGCAAACTGCAAATAAATATTAATTGTGCCTGTTACTTAGATTGATTGACATCACAATTCGCACATGTCTAGTGTGTTTTCTTTCACTTTGCTTCCCTAGAATGTCACACACTGGACAGAAGAAGATTTCACGCTACTTCACAAAATTTAAGCCCAAAGATGATGAAGAGCCTGCTAGCAAACTTCCTAGAAAAGACCATGTACTTCCAATGGATGAAGGGAACAAGGAACATGATGAAGTGCGAGAGACGGCACTAAATGAGTGTCACACCACTTCTGGCACTGGCGTTATCACCCCTACAGTAGGAAATACAGAAGATAATCCTCTTAGAGATGAGCAGCATCATGCTGTGGAGATTGCTACAGAGACAGAGGAAACACCAAGCACTAGCAAACAGTTTGACATATCACTTAATCCACATTCAGACAGAGTTTTTAGGAAAGGCATTCTTCCTAAAGGTTGGAAACATAACCAAAAAATATATTTCCAACGCAAGCATTCGTAGTTAATTGTTAAAGGCCCTAACCTTGGCTGTTCTGTATGTCGCCAAGTCCGTGATCTTGGTGCTGAGAAATCAAGGGGAATGAAATTGTCCAAAGAATGGACTGAGTCTACTGTGAAGGCATATGGAATCAATATAGAACAGCAGCAAAAATCATTGAGGAAAAAGATTGGGGAACATGCACAAAGCAAGGCTCATATTGCAACTTTAAAAATCTTAGAAAAGGCAAAAAAAGAACCTTTATTGCAAGTAACTGCTAAAGCGCTATCTGTACAAATGACAACAACAGCCAGAATATTCCGTGTAGCTTATAAGGAAGCAAAGCGGAACAGGCCAGCGTATAGTTTTGAAACCGAGATAGACTGCCACCATGGACTCCCCAGCATATATTTTTGTTGACCTCATTGAGCTGAGTGATTTGTCAGCTGACGGTATAGTAAACAGTTTACTATCTGCACTAAAAAAAGCTCCAGTTAACATAAGTGAGGACTTTCTCTCCAAATGCCTGGTTTCAGTTGCTTGTGATGGCGCTTCAGTGATGTTTGGCCGCCACAGTGGTGTTGTGAAGAGGTTGCAAGAAAAAATCTCTCCCTATATTGTGGCCTGGCACTGCTCAGCACATCGCCTGGAACTTGCCGTTCATGATGTCATGAAAGATATTGGCGCTACAAATCATTTCAAAAACGTACTTGATAAGCTTTATTCTCTATTTGCCACATCTGTTAAAAACTGTTTGGAGCTAAAAGAATGTGCAGAAGCTCTTGACATTCAGCTTTGCAGAATAGGTCGAATGTTAGATACTCGCTGGGTTGCATCAAGCTTTAGAACAGTGGAGGCTATTTGGAATGCATATCCTGCGCTCTATAAGCACTTTACTAGTACAGCTGTTGATGGTTCCCGTGACAGTTCAACACGAAATATGTACACAGGCCTAGGAAGGCGGTTATCATCTATACAGTTTGTTGCTAATCTTGGCCTCATGTATGATGCTCTTCAGGAGTTATCAGAGTTATCACTCGAGTTACAGAAACGTGACTCTACAATCATTGATGCTCATCGAGCTATTTGTCGGCAAATAGCAGTGTTTGAGGCAATGGTAGACAGGCAAAGGAACCACTTCTCACAGTGTAAAAAGGGCATAGAAGAAAATATAGTCCAAGGTGTGATGCTGCACAAAGGAAAGACCACGGACAAAATCATTGAACAGGGACAGTTTTTTTGTAGCCTTGCAGAAAATCTAAGACATCATTTGTTATCTACAGGAGGTACTAATTCTACTGACAAAAAGGCTGAGTACGAGACACTGATTAGCGAAGTGAAAGTTTTATACAAACAGTACTGGCCTTGTGACCTACCTGTTCTCTATGTTGAAAGTGATATTGAGTCTCTGTGTAAAAGATTCAACATTGCCAGTCGAGAAACCATACGTGCTTACAGAGAGTATAAGGAATCTGGAGGAAAAGAAATTAAAAGGCAGTTCAAGGAGCTTTTGATGGCCTTACACACTATTGCTATCAGTACTGCAGAATGTGAGCGGGACTTTTCTCAAATGAATCTTATATGCACATCTACAAGAGCATCACTGCTGACTGAAACAATATCTTCTTTAATGTTTTTAAATCTTGTTGGTCCACCATTTAAGAAATTCAACCCCATTCCCTATGTTCAGTCATGGCTTGCAAAAGGACGAAGAGCAGCTGATGACATTAGGAGTAAAGCAAGGAAAGAGAAAGACTTGGAATGCACAAGCAATTTAGACAGTTTATGGGTTTTTCTGGAAGAATAGATGCTGCTAGCCCAGTCCAACTGTTTTTTAAAAGTTAGGCTTTACTGTGTTTGGATATTTAATTTTTATTCTACTTTATAGGTTATTTATTTATTTGCTTTTATAACACTTTATTGACGGTCTCAATTTGTTTCATATTTTGTTATATTTATGTGTCTTTCCTGTTTGGAGGTTGTATTTATTGTTCTATTTTATACATTTTATTTCTTTTGTTTTTATAAGACTTACCTTGCTTTTTTTGTTTTTCATTTTAGAACATGTCTTTATTTGTATTTATCTGTATTT
Organism: Triturus cristatus; assembly: GCF_964204655.1. NCBI lineage: Eukaryota > Metazoa > Chordata > Amphibia > Caudata > Salamandridae > Triturus > Triturus cristatus. The sequence continues at coordinate 26,888,750 of NC_140582.1, forward strand.
TCTTCTTAGTTATTTTGTCTTTATATATTTATATTTTGTATGGCACTATGGTCATTTTGCACTAGTAGGTATGACTTGAAATGCGTAGATTCAAACTGCTCAGCCACTACCTATTCTTCTGGTCTAGGTACCTCTAGGACTTTTTTGGGGCTATTACATTTTTCTGCGCTTTGTGTTAAAATACAAATCTTTAATTAAAAAGTCTGATTTGGAATACATGCCTCTTTTCTAATCTCTGTCTTGTCTGCGTGATACAGAAGTAGTTTCATATTTCTTACTATTCTGAATGTCTGATAAAAGCAGATATAGCTTCAGGGGAGTAAGTTATAGCAACACGCCCAATTATTATTCATCTTTTTTTTTTATAGTTTCTTTCAAAGTAATAGCTTTAACGGAATTCTCCACTATTTAGGAACCGGCCTCATTCATGTGTGTTGCATGATTCCATTCAGTTTATCTGTTTAGAGAGTTTTCAGAACATTTGGGTTTATTTTTGTCACATAAGCTGTGTAAAAGTTTAATCTTTGAACTCTTAGACTCTGTTAAAAATGGTATTGTCCTTTCCAGAAATCGGCTCATAAAGCACTGGAATTGTCCCTTTTCAATGCATTAGTGATTTTAGCCAATTTATTTCAAAATTGTGCTTTAAATGCACTTTTGGTTTAATCTTTTTCAAAATGTTCACAGGGCAGGGGAACCTCCTCTCAAACCCTTACTATGAGGAAGGCTCCCTTGCTGAAATTCAGATCGATTGGTATTACATCTGACTTTTAGCAGTGCCAGTTGAGGCTGTGGGTGGAGCCAATACAGTGGGTGGAGCCAGTGGAGTAAATGGGTGGAGCCGAAGAAAAGTAGGTGTGGCCTCCAAAAAACATCTGAGCACCTGCACTTCATATTTTACTAATTAAGCACTGCTTCCAGGTCACTTTACAATAGTCTAGCTTCTATCTTGACAGTCTCACCTTACATTTAACGGTCTAGTTGTTGTCAGGCCCACCATTTAGTTTTACGTAACTTCACGTTTCCTTAACGGGTATTAGAGTATAAATACTTCCGGGTTGCTAACATGCCTTTTTTCGATCTACATTTCTCCATGCCATAGCCCCCAGGTAACACGTTATACTCTGATACTCGTTTTAGTAGACGTACACCTTGATTGAAACACTTGTCTACGCTTTTTGGCAATTGAGCATATTCACGTGTATTAAGTAATATAATGCTATCTTCTTACTGACCTTTACAACTAAGTATAGTCCTTTTGACAAAGCAGAGAAGTCTTGACATTGATATGGATACATTTGTCCTGTTTCTAACTATTGACCTAATCATAAGTACAGTTCCCATGCATATCCAGATTCCAGCAATTCGTATGAGATAATCATATTTTCCTATATAAATACTAGTGTTGTTTTTTGATATAGTTTTCTATCACGTTTTGGATTCCCTCTCTAATTTTATCTTTACTTTAAATGACTAGCGAGCACCGTAACTCGAGAATGCCACTTTAAGGGACTCTATGCCTGTGCACATTCTCAATATTGCAGCATTATGTGAATGTGACATCTCTTTTCTCTATTATATAGCAGAAATTTCAACCCAGCCATATCCTTTTGGTTACCCTTTGGAGTCGTTTTCATGAATCCTAACTTTATTTCGAAGACCATACTTCTCCTGTAGAAGTCTTTCAGCTCAACTTCTGTATTAAAGTTACTCTATCATTCAGGTAGACCTCGGAATTACATGCCTATTTTACTCTAATATTTTTAATTGTTATCACATATTTCCTTATTTTTCGATTAGAACCTAATTTCATTACTTTTAGCCTTTGCTGATCTACCCAGTAACATCGTTATTTTGGGTTCTAATCGGGACTTTAGACTGCTTGGGCTCAAGCGACCTTTAAATCAAACCCAGAAGGTAATTCTTAAATCCCACAATTTGGAGTATTTTAGAAAGTGGCCATAAATCCATTTAGATTCTTTTGAGGTTAACATTATTTTTCACGATTTATGTTTCAGATATGCAGTGTTTGTTTTCCTGTGTCCAGCACCATCCAAACACCAGGGGAGCACAGCCCCCAAGAGACCTTGGGCGACGCCGACAGCCACAAGAGTGCCCGGAGGCGCATAAATTCTACGAGGTCTTCCCGCAGCGCGGGATCCCAGGCAGCAGTGTTTGTCTTCCTGTGGCCAGCACCAGCCTGCACCGGGGGACCACAGCTCCCAAGAGACCTTGCACCCGTGAGGTGCCGACAGCCACAAGATCGTCCCGAGGCACATAAGTTCTCCTGGGTCCACTCATTTCGGCCAATTAGTCTTCATTGTACCTTACATAAGGATACTGAACATAACGCTTGTAACATGGACAAAAGGAAAACGGCAGCCTTGTAAGGGGGCCCTCAGGCGGCTGCGTGGCAGGAACCATTGACTAATTTTTAACTAGAGCAGCACATGTGATCACACAGGAGATAGCCCTGATGGAGAGAAGGCTTTCGTTGGAGGAAACGTACCCAGGAGCTTAACCTGGACAGGGATGGTTTGGCGCAGGGAAAAATAGAGGACATTGTTGGGTTTTCAGAGGGACTTTAAAGCTCCATTGAATCTGCGCCCATACCCTCAGCGGCTTCCCCGATGAGTTAGCAATGTCTCCAAATACCTTGACAGCTATACTGACAGATGGAGATGATTTAGTCTCAGACTTTCCTCCGTCCAAGAGAAAATTAATAGTCTGTAATAAGACCACAAGGAAGTCTCTACAGACAAAAACCTCACTACCTGCTGGCCCCCAACTTTGAACAGTTGCTGGACGTTCTTTTTGTAAGACTGGAGTCAATGACAAAAGCGCTCTTAGCACCAATAATGTCGCAGCTGGGAGAGATCGAGAGGAAAATTCATGTTCCTACCATCACATGTAATAAATGTATTACAATGTCAAATCTAGTGGTGGGGAGAGAGGTTCCATGTTCACTGTCTACGAACCTGAATCAAACCTTACATAGATTACGTTCCAAAGACCCAGTGACTGAGAAAGTGCCCAGTGTTCCGAGACTAAACAGCATGTCTGGGGAGCTAACTACAACAGCCCAGAGAGCCCAGGTAGCCCAGATGAGCAGGCCCTCAAACCTCAAGAAAGGCATTCGATCTTTATGCACCCCGCCCCAATTTGTGTTGTCTAAGGACAAGAATCAATGCATTCTTGACCTGCCCACCGCATCTGTTCCACTAGTAGAAGTATTACTAGGGGCCCCCTCTCTTTCTCAAGAATCTAGAGAAACATCCCTTGATCTTATACACAAGGTTACTCATTGGTATAGTAAGAATGTGGTAAATGGCCTGAACATATCCTCTGATATCAATATGGCCAGAAGAGTGGGATGGATAGGCCATCAGACAAAAAAATGGTTAGGGAGACTGTATAGTTGTCAATTTTAAGAACTCTGTGCAAGCCAAGTTGTTAGTGGGCTGTGCTTATAAAAGTAGCCCAATCTCTACAATTAGAACAGTCCCCCTTCAATACTTCTATCCCCCAGGCAGCCGCCGGCTTCTGCCCAATGGCAGTTACCTCCAAATCCAGTCAGGCCTGGCCACATAATTAATACAGATACAATTCTACCCATGAGTAACCGTTTCAACCCCTATCAAGTCTTCAGGGCCTAGATGAAAATGACTGACTAAGGCAAGAGGATAAAATGACCCAGGGTAAAGATTTATTCCACACGGTCCCAAACGCTCTGGTTTTCCCAGCCCCTAAGCCCGCCGAAATGGATGATAAATCTCCTAGTACTTCTTACATCTCAAACTTTTCTGCTGCTCATTATGAGAAGGTCCTCTTGTGGAACACTGTGGGTCTTAGGTCAAAATGGGGCAACTTATCTTGGGAAAACTTTCTTTCAATGTACCATGTCATCGCCCTACAAGAAACGTGGGAGGTTAATGACTGTTTTTATTTAGACGGTTTCATTTCATTCTCTAAACATGCTTTTCCTTCGAACATGGGAAGAGCCAGAGGGCGTCTGCTTTTAATGTTTTCACTCAAACTTTCTTGTAAGACCCGAATGATTGAATGTCGATCGCATCATGTGTTAGCAGTAGATTTGTCCCTTAAGAATCGCCCTAACCTGCTAGTGGTACATTTTTTCAACTCCTTTTCCAGAAACCATGAGTTGGAACACCTCCTAGGCTTAGAGGATCTTTTGGAGAGCTACGAGGAGGATACATATTTTTACTATGACCTGATAATCCTAGGGGATTTTAACATTCACCAGTGTCATTCAAATTGTACTTTAATGTCGGACCAGGGGGATTCCTTTTCTTCACCTAAGCACACACCCTCAGGTATTTAGAAGGTTTTCTCTCAGCTCATAACCTACACTGCCTTCAGCAAATAGATACGTTGTCTTCAGTTCCTACCTATGCAGGGAACGGAAGGCCCAGTACCATTGATTACATACTGCTGTCTGCACCACTGGCCTCTGCCATAAAGGAATTAGCTGTCGCTTGGTCAGGTTTTATTGATAATAATCCTCTCACACTTGTAATATCCCTTTCTGCCATTGAAACTGAGGAGGCGACTACCTGCATCGCCAATAAAAATATTAGCACTAAACATCAAGCCCGTAGGCTAAAGTGGGAAAGGGTTGTCCCAGAAAGCTTCCTGGACAATCTATATACATTTTGTGCCCCTGAGATCCAAGCATACTTAGATCCCACTACACATGGCAGAGTTACCTTAGAGGCCTTTGGGAAAATAATTAACCAAATATCATCTAACCTAACCACTGTGAGCAGAGTAGAATGCCATAAGGCCAAAATATGGTTCGATGGCATATGCTCTATGACCCATAGGGAGCTTTTGCAGGCCCTAAACCTCATCCCTAGGGACAAGACGAAAATCAGGAGCAGAAGAAAGGCATACAAATTAGCAGTCCAGGAGAGGAAGAAGCAGATAAGAGAGCAGGCTTGGGAGGCTCTAGGGCAAGCTATTGTGTTGGCAGATAGTTCTAATGTTTGGTCGGTAGTTAACAGTCCCTTTTTTCTGAAACATCAGATTCCAATACTGACTGTATAATTTCGACTGACCAATGGGTACAGCACTTCAGCCTTTTTTTCAATGGTACAAATCTTAGAGAATCTGGGGATCATAGGGACGGTGGGCAAATCAGTGTACCCCTTTATTTTAGTATTGACGAGGTCTATAATGCAATCACCTCCACATATACTTATATAAGGCTGACCCAAAGGCTTGGCCCAAGAATTTCGCACATGTTTTTAATGCCTCATGTTTACATGGTTTTCCCCCATCCTGGGCTAGGGCAGTCATTATTCCCATCTTTAAAAAGGATGCACAGGATGACCCTGCATGTCACAGGCCGATCTCACTTTTAGACTCCGCTGCTCAAATTATGGGCAAAGTGATACTAGATCGCCTAACGGCATGGCTTGATCACTTAAATGTCATCTCCGATTTGCAGTATGGTTTTAGGCTGGGCAAAGGGACCTTAGACCAATGTCTAAATTTACATTTAGTGATAGGAAAATATACTATCGCCAAGAAGGGAATTTTACATTTGGCTTTTATAGATTTGACTCAAGCCTTTGATTGTGTAAATAGGTCTAAATTATAGTTGATTTTAAGTGAAGTGGGCCTTGATGCAGAACGGGTGGCTTTTTTACATATTACCCACGAAAACAACACGGCTGCGGTCAGATACAATAGAAAGAGTGGTTTGACAAATTCTTGGGCTGTGAAGAGAGGGGTACGTCATGTTTGCATCTTGGTCCCCCTGTTGTTCACGCTTTATATAAATAAGTCAGGGGACTCCTTAATCGCTAGCTGTAAAGACATCCCCAGGGCTGGTGCCGAAATTATCCCTGCACTCCTATATGCAGATGACATGGTCCTGCTTGCTAGAACCGTTGTGGGCCTCCAATTACTTTTAGAGGGTTTTATAGTTTTTATGGACTCTTTAGACCTGACCACAAATTGTACTAAATCACACACCAGGGCCAATTTTATTGTAAGGTGGCGGAACTAACCAAAGTCCCAACCTTCCCCTAATTGGGGGTACTTTTTGATGAGCGTGGGTCTTGACGTGCACAAATTACGCAAAAAAAGAACACTCTAATCAGAGCGACGGGGGCTACACTGAATTCTGCTAAAAGATTACGGTCAAAACTCTTCCCGCCCTGATGAAGATCTATAAAGAAAATTGCATCCCTATGGCAACCTATGGCTGTGATATTTCGGGTTCCAAGGATGGAAAGGACATTCAGGGATCTGAGGACAAGTTCATGTGTAAGCTTTTGGCAGTCTCCCCCACTACCCTGCATTAATATTACATAAAGAATTAGGGGTGGGCTATATTTCGGATCTGATAGCGGTAGCCCCCTTGTTGCGTTGGCTGAGAGTTTGGGTTTGTCCCATTACTAATTTAAACCAACTTATAATCACTGATTGTGTAGCGCTGGAGGGGGCTGTGCACATTCCTTGGTTAAAATATGTAATGGATCTGACAAAATGGCTCGGCTGCCCAGAGCTGTACCTGAGCCCTAAATCCTTGGGTAAATCAACAATCAGAACCATTAAACAACAGTTCCTGGAAAAGCGCTAGGGGCTTAGGGAGGAAAAGGAGCTAGCAAAGGCCACAATTAGAAGATATGTTACATTGCCCCTGTGCAATCAATTCCAACCGTATCTACTTGTCGTTAGTAATGCCTTTCATCGCTTTTGTTGACCAGATTACGATTTCATTTGGTTCCCTGGGTTCTGGCTGTCCCTAAAGTTTTACAAAACCTGTCACCCTAAAACCTTGTTCTTGCTACAACTTCTCAGAGCAAGATACCTTACATTTCACTTTCTTCTGTGACTATTATCCCTCATTGTGTAAAAGGTTTATATTCCCATTACTCAGAGAATGCCATTCCATCCAAGTCAGGCCCGCTTTATTGTACCTCCAAATGCTATCTTCCCCTATGGTCTGTTTTGGGGTTGCAAGTTTTTTAACAGGAGCCATTAGGCGTAGGAATAAGTTGTTTTATAGTAGCCACCTGTCTTTGCCTGTTTTGACCCTAGGGCCCACCTCATGCTAATATTGGTATTTTATGATATACAGTCAACTGCACTAGGCCTTTATATGGTGCTTTCCGTCTCATTTTATACCCTGAATTTTGCACTTTTATTGAGATCAAGAATGTTCCTATTTTAATCCTTTTAAAGGTTTTAAGGCTTGTTGATGAAATGTATCTTGTTAACATGTTTGCTTTTATGGCTTTGAGTTGCCCAATAAAGTACCTTTTGACTTGACTTGACTTGCATCTCATTTCATACCTCACACTTATATTCTCCATATTCCTTCTGTCTGGCCCATTTTATCATTCCACCGTGGGAAGCAACAGAATTTTCGCTTTCCCTATCCTACCTCTTAGATTTAGGCTCACAGAAAAAATAGATCTGGGCCCTTTTTCCTCAATAAAAATAAATGCTTGGTGTGCCTCAACCACAATGGTAATATCTCCACCCTCGAATGTTAGACCATGGTGTCATAGTTTCAGAGTAACCGCATGTCTGCAGTTCTCTGCAGTGTTTAATACCCGTTCATTGTAGTTGTCAGCCATAATTATAAATGGATTCCAGAGTGGGTAACACAGTGAGATTTAGATCCTTTAAAAGTTCAAGCTTGAACAACCTACAGCCAATACATATGAATCACCTACTCAGATAAGGAGGCTTTACCCTATCACCATGGATGTCTCCGGTTAGGAGGTAAGTAGGGGTCTCTGGGAAGGCACGATTGAACTACTCAGGCAAACCATTAAAATAAGAATCAAACCAATGTTGGTGGTGCTATGTCATGTAGTTTCCACCCGTTGGCAGGAACTGCACATTTGTGGACAGCATAAACTGTGGGTTGGTGCTACACTGATTCCATGTACCCTCTCAGGATATGTCATCCTATAGGCCAGCTAGCTCACAGTGCCACCATAAACTCCTCCTAACCCTAAGTGGGTGGCAAATGTTTCTGACAACCATTGAACATGACAAACCGGATCTCCCAGGAATTGTGGTAACAATCTAGCACCCTTTAGCTCAGTCACTCGTGCTCTCTTTCCCTCCGAGAAATATGCAAGGACATTTTCAATATTGGTGGGACATTTTCAATATTTATTGAACCAAAATGAATCTTGTATAAAATATATGTGCTACAATGATCAGTAGACAGAAGTAAATGAAAATTATTAGAAGTACTAGAACAGTGAACAGAGTGAAAAGTTCCACCATTGTCCTGAAACAACTTATTTATGTAAGCATATAAAACAATATAGAAATCTTGCGTACTTTTACCATGCATCCCCTAACCTAAGTGTCTAGGGTGTGTGTGTGTGTTCAGCCAAGAATCCCCATCCTGGATGATCCAATCTCCTTAACTGAAGTGAAAGAATGTAGGTACCCATCATGGTCACTAGCTGAACACCCCTCGTATACATATCACCTGATTCTTGGGCCAATGCATACACATGTAGAGACCTCACCATTGACAGCAAAGTGCAACTCTGGCAACACCTGAAAACTGATGTTTATTTATAACAAAATGCATCCTTGCCTTGGGCTGAGATCTTGATCAGGCTGCCATTATTTGTGTGTTATAGATAGCTGTGTTGCCATATGTACGAAAATAATAAGCACATTTGCACAACATATGTATAAACCTTGTACATGGTGTCAGGGTAGCATGATGGTATTATTGTGAAGTCTGTAAGCAAGTACATTTTCCAAGAAACGAATCCTGACTGTCACAGATGCAAATGTGTGTCAGAAGTCATTGTGTAAAAAGTGAAGGCAACTTTAGAAAAGACTTGTGTATATGCAAAATGGCAGTGTTTCCCTCCAGCCTTAATTTGAACATATGACAACAGACCCACTCACACACTCACTCACAGACCTGTACATATTCGTATGCACTGACTCAGAGACCCACTCAGAGACTGATGCATTCACTCACAGACCCACTCAGAGACTTGTGCACCTACTCACAGACTCATGCACCCACTTGGAGACCCACTTAAATGCTTATCCACTGTGAGAAGTTGGCCTGGCATATGCTGTCCACTAGTTATAGGGGACACCTTGCACCAGTCCAATTCGACTCTTAAGGTGATAGGTTAAAAGACAACCTTTAAAGGAAGCTATCTTAGGGGTAGCTGTGGAAAGCAGCCTTCAGGCTAAGTCTTGAAGGAGTGTTAAGCTTATTGTTCTACCATGGATAACCTCTTGAATGACCAAATGAAAGAGTAGTCCACACAGGTATATATTCAAAATATATGTATTCATTCTAAGAACAAATCCCACTATTCTCTTTATGAGGCTGGAGGTAAAGATACAATTCAATAAAGCATTAATAGTTACAATAAATAGCACTGGAATCACAGGGCCCCGGGGGGGACCAAACCATACTTAACAATGTGGTATAAGAAACACAACAGTTCTGCAAACAGTACCTAGGGCACTTACGGTCGCTGGCCCCTTACGAAACCACCCAAGATAGTGAGGAAGGGGACCCACGGGAGACGGGTGCAGTGTTTAAACTACAGTTGAGATCCCTATTAAACCCTATGGGAAATGTTGCGGTTGGAAATTACAAGAATCTGGACACTAGCAGGAGTTCAAGTTCAGGAGCTTACAGTTAAGCTCTTGGAGGGCCCACACCCACGACAGTACCGAGGTACCACTGTTACCTTGCCCAGGGAAGCCGGGTGCATAGGTCGTTTTCGATGTCGGGTCGCAATCTCGTTTTCAATTAAAAAAGGGGAAGAACTGCTACTGGCGTGAAGCGTCGTCGATGTCATGCAGATTGAAGATGTAGATCTTGAAGGAAAGGACCTGAAAGCAGAGGGGACAGAGTCTGGCTCACTAGCCAGTGACCAGGGAGCTCAGGAGAAAGAGCCCTTCAATGTCGGATGCTTCCAGGTTGAAGACGGGTAGCTTGAATCGGCAGCCATGGGGTCCAGGAGGCTTCAAGGAAGGCCAGCTTCTGGAGGGCGACTGTCCCACAAAGGATGAAGGCCGCTGCGGTGTTAGTGTCCGGATTGGATCCACTAAGCCTTGGCAACCGCAATCCACGCAAGGATCAAGAAACAGCTACGGTGCAGACCCATGAGGTCTGAGCGAAGTCTCCAGCGAGGAGACTGTAGAGCAGGCCTGGAGCAACCAGGGGAGCCCTTTAAAGTAAAGACCAGTCGAGAGACAAGGGACCGCGGGAGGCAGCAATTTGGCGTGCGTAAAGATGTGCCCACGGGTTGCCAGAGCGCGCTAGGGCGTCGATCTTTGGCACAGATGATGTTGAGAGGTTGGCTCAATGATGGGCCAAAGCACAACTTCCCCACTCGTCGGGTCCATTTGCTGTGCAAGAGGTGGCTGGTGTCCTGGGGTATTGGGGATCTCGGCACCCACAGGGTCCACGGTGCTGAGCTTTGCTGTGCAAACTCACTGGCCTCTGGGATGCTTGGAAACCCACCTCAGGGTAGGTAGAAGTCTTCGATGTCCATAGGAGCAGCGGCGTTCCAACCGGGTCACTTGCAGTGTTTCAGGTGCCTGCCAAGCAGGGGGGTAACTCCTTTACCCCAAGGGAGATTTCTTCATTCAGCTGTGCGGCAGCTCATCGAAGGTTCAAGTCTTTGAAGTCCAAGATTAATCTGAGGCTCTGGGGACCCTGCACCCTCCTTTATCCAGAGATTAGGGGAGTGTCTGAATCAGAGCCCACCAATGAGAGTTCAGGCGGGAAAGGGTGGCTACACCCTCTCCCCTTTGTGTGTTCTCCCACCTGGGCAGGGGACAGGATGCCCCTGAACCGGTTCGAGGCGGTATATGCAGAAGTAGGCACTGGAGAAGCCTACGTGCAAGTTTGAAAGACATCCTATGGTGCACCTACCCAGTTCCAATCCACATAGTCTGTCTGGGGAGGTGGGAGCACCTCCCTGCAACAAGATCCCTATTGTCCAGCTGCCGTGGCTGGAGTTCTGCCCAGCAACAGGCAGCCAGAGTCGTGTGGGTGGCGGGTAGCATCCATTTTGTACTACGTGTGCACTCTTAAATTGGTGTCTAAAATCTGCCGCTTTTACCATATCACCCCTCTAGCAGGGGGAATCATGCCCTCACTCCCATGGCTGGATTGGGGGTATGATTCCACGATGTTTGACACCAAACATGACATGGTTCTGTGCAGCCACTCTCAAGTTATCACGCTATCGCGATTACTTATAATGCGGTTAAGAGTATATGGTATGGCTGCACTACAAACAACCCAGCAATAGTTTTTATGAAGGTTGCAGAGGGGCCCTACTCAGGTAGGGGTTCCCCCTCACACATATCTCAGCACCCTGCCTTGTAGGATTAGCAAGGCCTGCCTTAGGGGTGACCTTTGAGGATATATGTGTTGTATTTAAGTGGATTACTGGATACCTATATCCCTGTAAGGGGTGCAAGCACCACCTTACCCAGGCTACAGTGGTGGTCTGGTGGTGTCAGTTTGTATGGCTGTCCCAGGCATGGCACAATAAGTGCTGCAGCCCCTGGTAGGCCTCTGAGGGACCCATGCCCTGGGTGCCTAGGGTACCACCTACTAGGGGCTAATAGGGTGTCTTCAGTATCCAATTGGTATGTACCTAGGGTACTCACATCAGTTTAGAGAGGAAGCAGATAGGCTGGGGTCCTGGATAGCAGGGCCACAGCCTGGCTAGAGTCAAAAAACAGTCAAAACATCAGCAAGAAGTTGGGGGCAACTATGCAGTCGATGCCACTCTCCTACATCCACCAATTACAGACCCACTCGGAGTCTTATGCACCCACTCACAGACCTATTCATACACTTATACATCCATTGACACTCAGATATTAATTCACACTCACAGTCATACTGAGACACTTATGCACCCACTAATAGACCCACTCAGGGACTCATGCACCTGTGAATGCTTATGCAGTTCCATATATAATTTTGCATTTGCGGCACCATTTTCTGTTCAGACGCCATTTCGAAAGATGATTGAAACTAATCCTTTACCGTTTCTGTTAAGTTTTGTTTATGCAATAAATAACTGTTAGTGCCAGTGCATAGCTTTACCACAAGATAGAGGCCCTCTTCCACATGTCTGGTGGCAGGTGCAGGGTGAAATGATTTTGGATTTTACTAGGTTGTGTACGATACAAGAACTGAAACCTTTTTTTCACTGTCCAGCTGCATCTGCCTGGAAAATCCCACTGTGGGCATGCCTTTACCCCGGTATTAATTATACATAATGTATTGTTTTGCTTGCTGGTCTTTAGTTCCCTCTGAATCAATTTGAGACTTTGTCGACGGGGGCTCCACTCTGAGTGAATCTGAATAAACAATTATTGGTATATTCTCCACTGATCTTCCGACTCTTCATTTGGTATGGAAGGCTGTGAGGTGGTCCGAGGTGACCTGGGCCAAAATAATGTTTCAGTAGGTTACTCAGGTGTACCAGTTGTCAGACCCATTTCACGCCCCCTTGCACTTACTGTTGGTCCTTTCACTGTGGAGTCTTCATTTTTGTTAACATCTGATTTGGGCAAAAAGTTGCTGCTTTTGGATTTGTTGAAGAAGTTGCATGCTACTTTTTATTGTTCTCATTTTAAAGGGAAAGTGATTAAATTGATTTGTGAAGGTTTACACATTAAACAGAAATTTCATGCTGCCAATCATCCATAGTCAGCGAGTTTGGTTGAGAAATACAAGGTACTCTCAAATTGAAAGTGGCAAAAATCCAAGAGACAACAGGGTTAAAATAGCCAGATGCTCTACTGTTAGCTCTTCTGTCAACAAGAACTACAGCCCATTCTAGAACAGGCTTGTCACCTTACGAGGTCGTGTTGGGACGCCTGGCAAATATCTGGGGTGTCCCACATCCTCATAAATACTCCAACATTGAATATCCTGTGTTGCTTGATTATCTTGGCTAGTTAACAGAAAGTTTATGTTCTATTCACCAACAGGTGCGGGAATCCCTACCTCCCATACCAGAGGGGCTCGATCATGACATTCAGCCTGGAGATGATGTTCTGGTCAAGAACATCCAGAGGAATAAAAGTCTGGAGCCCCACTGGAAAAGTCCTGAGCAGGTTCTGTTGGTGACACGGATGGCTGTAAAGGTTATTGGTCGAAAGAACTGGGTGCATGCCACTCACTGTCGGAGGATTATTTTGCCGTTGCCGTCGTACCAGTGGGTCAAGGAGGGTATTGATGACACTGAATGTGAGCAAGTGCACAGGTTTGTCCATTCAGCGATGCTCAACTGACCTCGACACAAACAGGCAAGGAGAATAACGATGTTTTGAATGAGGCTGTACCACGAGAAATACAAGCTATCCATGGGCCTTTGTTCACTGATCACACAGTGCCTGGGGCTGCCAGGTACAATTTGCATCCTCGGCTGAGGGCTAATGAATCTAAGGAGAAAAAAGATGAGGTACGGACTTCACATGATAGGTAGTACTGAATAACAGTACCAATGAATAATTGAAATAAGTGAAAATTTTGTATTTGCTTTGACTTTGTTGTTTGAGCACTAGTCAGGGAAAAAAAATATTTTGAAAGTATTCCACCTTTATCAACGAGGGATAGATTAAGAGAAGAGCTTAGGACAGAGCAAGCTCCACCTCTGGTGCTCAAGAGGGCCAACTTATTGATGGATAATAGGAACCTGTGCCAATGAGGCTCTAACGGACACTGGGAACGTCTATATTGTCTTGCATTTTCCTTCTTTTGAATTCACTATGCATCCTTTTAACAGACAGGTTGCTGAGGAGGAACAGCCAATGGTTACTGTACAGCATAATACGATGTGGTCAAGGAAAAGTAAAAAACCATGTGTTGTTCTTTTGATACTGATGATAATAATACTGTGTGGGGTGTCATGGGTTTTGGAAAATGATCCAAGTGTGCCTTTACATAGTAAGGGTAAGGTTATTTTTCCGAGACGAACTAAAAGAACTGCCCCAGGTAATGTATTCTTGGAAACACATAAGAGGGTCTTTGGTGAGGGGACCCCCTGTTACCCCTCCCAATCTGTCACCTGTCTGTGGACTGCATATCCATTGTCACTTGTAAATTTCACATATACTTGGCCACCTTAGTTTACAGAAGTAAAAGGAGTTTTTGGTTTTGGCGATCCGGGGCCATGTCTCTACCATAGAAACCACTGGGAGAGGGTTATCCAGGTTGTGATAACAATACATATTGTGATAACTTTTACACGGATGAACAGAATGTAACATTAGTGGGTTGGCATTACAAGGAATTGACAGTCCCCTAAGGCACACCTGAGGTTCCGACTGCTGGCTCCTCCCCCCCCCCTCAAGGTTTTGAAGCTGAGGCGATTGGCGGCTGATGCGGATGGTGGCTGTTGTGGACGCTAAGCGTTTTTGCTGATTTAATCGGCTCCTGGACTCGACCACGCCTGATTATATGCGGCGTTCCTGGTAGCGATAATCTTTACGGGCTCAAGTTGTCAGCGGAGCGGAGCAGAGCGGATTTACCTCTGTCTATCCCCGAATTCACAGCAGCTGGGATCGGGCGTTGGAGAAGGCACCGGTCAAGTGGGGCCCTGCATCGGCTCCGCGTTGGTTTTTGGACACCAGGGCTGTAGCTCATGGTGAACTGTACGTGGTGAGTCTCGCCCCTCCTTTTTTTTTCTTCTTTTTTGGATAAGGAGTGCTGCTGGTTGGCTGGCTGCAGTGGCTTTTAGATTTATAGACTTACAGACCCCGCAGCGTTGGGAGATTTGCTCCAGAAAGTCTTCAATTGTTGGGACGTGTACACTCAGAGGCACAGAGGCATAAAGGCTTCGGGCGGAAGGAGAAAAGGAGGAAAGGTTGAATTACAGTAACTCCAGGCATCACTTAACTCACTGCTGCCTCTCTAGTTCCAGTATGGGGAAGTTACTCAACACTCGTAAGGCAAAAGCCCTCCGCATACAGGCTAGAGAAACAAAAAACGCTACCAAACTATTAAATAAAAATGATAACAGCGATAAGGGCGATAAAGGCGACGTAAAGGGAAAAAGTGTTAGCACTGGGAGCTCAGAGGAATTGGAGGAGTCTTTTGCGGAATCTCCGACTCCGACTTCGATTCCAAATTTAGAGAACTCTCACAGTGAGATAGATTTATGGATGTGCTAAAAGGCGCTAAACCATTTCCTCTTTTTGGTAAAAAAAATGCAGTACCCTGTCAGGGCATCCCTGCTCAAATATCTTCCTCTCCCTCAACTACTCAACCCCCAGACTTACTGCATAAGCCTAACACTTTGGCATCCCCAACAACTTCGACATCTCTGCTCAAAGAAAATTCTCTGGCATCCTCTGTGAATAATACGGACGTTGTTCAGGAAGAGGTTCGGATTTCAGAGAACACGGTTATGGCTATACCTTTGGCTGATATGCCATCAAATACTTCTGCTGACTTGGCCGCCAATGGTAAACCTTTTAGCCCTCTGCTGGATCTTGATACTGAGACTGTGGGGGAAATTCAGATGTCAGTAAAAGATATGTTGAATCTAATTCTTGATGAGGTCCGCGAATTAAAGAGGTTTCAAAAATCCGAGTTGGCTTTAATCAATCAGCGACTGGACAAAATGTAGGACCTTTTCTCTACATTCCCTGGCCGTCTTCAAGAAGCCGAAACTCGTATTTCTAATTTGGAGGACCAAATGAATGAGGTTAAAAAAGAAGCGAGTAGGATTTCTTTTACGACACGTTCATTAGAAACTAAATTGGATGATTTGGAGAACTATAATCGTCGATCGAACCTTTGCATTGTGGGGGTTCCGGAAGGCATTGAAGGATCCAGCACGCTTCAATGGGCCTCCTCCTTTCTAAAACAAAAAGTGATCCCCAATCATGAGGGCGACTTGACAATTACGCGAGCACATCGAGTTCCTGCCCAGCCTTTCCTGAATTCTTCTCTTCCTCAAACAATTTTATTAAATTTCTCAGACATACGGATAAAAGAGACTATTCTTTCTATGGCGATTCAGCAAAGACAATTCTTTGTTAACGAAACTGTTAAATGCCGTATTTTCTCCGATATGTCTGCCTCTGCTGCACGGAGAAGAAAAGAGTTTGTCCAAATGTTACAGTTGTTTAAAGCCAAAGGGGCCAAAGCTACGATAGCGCAACAATCTAAGCTCAAAGTCTTAGTGAAAGGCAAATTCTTTATGATATCTGATATAGCAGCAGCACATGATTTGCTTAAGGAGATCTCGGCTTCTCAATCAAACTAGAATCGAGGGGTTTATGACGGCTATTTTATGGCCACAGGCTATTATAGGTCATTACATCGATAGGGGTTAATTGCTTGGATGGTTGGGGGGGTGGATAGAGCATGAGGAGTACGGGGACCCAGGGAGCCAGGGGGTGCTAACAGGTCACCCTAATGAAGTGGGGTAGGTTCCTGTGGTCCGCGAGGGAGGAGGGTGAGGAAGTAGGGCCACTGGAGAGTTGGGTTTGGGGGGTTGAGGGTGGTGATGGGTGGGTTATAACAAAAAATGAAGTTGATGGTGTCAGGTTTTGTTCATTTACTTATGTTTTGATTCAAAGTGCCAGAATGTCTACAATGGGTAAGGGGAGGTCTGATGATAACTGCCTTCAATTAGTTAATCTAAGATGTCAATGTCCAATAAGGAGAGTTTGAAATTGTTTTCTCTTAATGTTAATGGTTTAAACAATATTAAGAAAAGGCGAGTTGTGGAAATGTGGATTAAGGCAGAAAATCCTTCCGTAATTCTATTACAGGAGACTCATATTTCCTCTCTTAAGATAGACGAGTTCTCAATGTTCAAATCTTGGGCTTCATTTCGGTGTTTTGCATCATGCCACAAATCTAAACGAGGGGTGGCGATATTTTTAAATAAGAACATACATGCTGAAGTTATTCATTCAGAAGAAGGAGGCTTAGGGCGTTGGTGCTGGGTCTCATGTAGAGTCAAAAGTAGACAGAGACCCTTTATTTTTGTAAGTTGTTCAGGCCCACTAAATGATGATTCCAATATGTTTGAAGATATGTTCCAATCCTTATTAATGGTGTCACGGGACATTGTGATTGGTGACGACTTTAACGTCTTGATGGATCCCAAACTGGACTCATCGTCTCAATCAAAAAAACAACTCAAACCTAAAGTTTCCCAGACTATTTCTAACTATAAAAGATTATTGGATCTCTCTGATCATTGGCATCTAGATAATCCCTCTAAAAAAGAATATACCTGTTGGTCGGGTAGATTTGAGTCTTCATCTCGCATTGACTTTTTTCTA
Source organism: Triturus cristatus (assembly GCF_964204655.1). Classification (NCBI taxonomy): domain Eukaryota; kingdom Metazoa; phylum Chordata; class Amphibia; order Caudata; family Salamandridae; genus Triturus; species Triturus cristatus. The sequence goes on from NC_140582.1 coordinate 26,906,072, forward strand.
GCCTCTAATCTCAGGCTAGGTTATTATAACACAGTGCATAATGTATTTTCCGACCATGCTATGCTCATTAGGGAATTTATTCTTGGGGATACTAGAAGGTCTCCTAAAAGATGGGTTTTTAATAAGTTATATCTCAATGATGAAATATGGGTCTCCGAATTAAAAGTCGTGATTAGAGAATTTATAATTCGCAATACTGGCACCGTCCCTCTCAGTATTATTTGGGACGCCTTAAAGGCTTTTATTCGTGGAATCATTATTGGGAAAAATGCCGCCACATCCATCGCTGTTAGGGCTATAAAAAACTCATTTGAACATCGTATACAGGTTCTTAGTGCTCTAAGACAACAAAATCCCTCTAGAAATATTAAAGATCAATTAAATGAAGCTAAACGTGAATTCAGTACATATTTATTTGAGCAAGGAGAGGCGTTTTTTTGTAGTCAATACCAGAAAGTCTACGAAGAAAGTAATTTTACGGGTAGATTTTTGGCCTGGCAGGCTAAAGAACAAGTAGCCTCCAATTTAATTCGGGGTTTAATTTGTCCCGTTACTAATAAATACATAACTGACTCGGGTGGGATAGGTAAGATAATGCACTTCCATTATCAAAAAATATATAGCCATCAGCATGAAATAGACCAGCTAAAATTAAATGCTTTTTTGAGGAAGGCTGTGATTCCTTCCCTCTCCCAATCCGAGCAATTAAATATGGCAAGTGGATTTTCTTTGGAAGACTTAGAGTCGGTAGTGAAAGAACTTCCATCAGGGAAAGCTTTCCGGCCCAGACGGATTACCCGCGGAAGTTTTTTTCCCTGCCTTTTCCGACATTTTTCTACAACTCCTCAATTCTATGTTGGCAGGAGCCTCTATCCCAGACTCGTTCCGTGAGGGTACCGTGGTCAGCTTTCTGAAGAAGGGGAAGGATGCTAGGGATCCTAACTCATATCGCCCCATCACCCTTTTAAACTCGGACTATAAGATCGCCACTAAACTACTCGCTATTTGATTTAATCATATTGCCATGGATTTGATTCACGAAGATCAAAATGGGTTTAATGCCGGTAGACAATTGATGACTAATACCCATTATTTGTCGGAAGCCGTGGATTACTTTCAGACACTGAGGATTCCAGCATTAATTTTGTTATTTGATGCGGAAAAAGCTTTTGATTTGGTGGTCTGGGAGACACTTTTTATTATTTTGCAACATTTTCACATTCCGTTAATTATTATTAATTTTATTCGGAATCTTTACACGGGTGCAAAAGCAAATATTATTATTAATTCACTAACGGTAGGATCAATGTCAGTTAATCGGGGTACACGTCAGGGTTGTCCCTTATCACCGATTCTTTTTGCTTTTTGTATCGAACCCCTTGCAATCGCAATTCGGAAGTGTGCAGAGATCTCGCCTCCGATTCCATTTATGTCAAAGATAAAACTTTACGCTGATGATATTATGCTTCTTATTAAATCCGATTTGCAGTCACAAGTTCGAGCATCTCAGCTTTTTGAGGAATTTGAGACTTTCGGGGGCTACCGTATTAACAAAAAGAAGACAGAAATATTGGTCTGTGGCAATCATAATCCTGAATTATATCCGGATTTACGGGGCTGTATCAATAATAAACCTAAAAGATATCTTGGTTTTTTTTTTTACAGCTTCAGTTAAAGATCTCTATAATCTTAATTTTGATCCCCTTCTTCAGAAAGTTGGCTCAATGCTCACTCGCTGGAATAAATTACCGTTATCAATTTTGGGCAGAGTTGCTTTGATAAAAATGTCAATTTTACCGTTGTTTAATTTTTTGTGTTCAACGATTCCTTGCTTTCTTTCGGGCACATTTTTTACTAAAATTTAATCTATATTTTCGCGCTTTTTGTGGGCACATAAAACGCCTCGTATTGCACTGAACACTCTCTATGAGGAATCAGACAATGGAGGCCTCGCACTACCGAATATTAGAGAATATTATAGTGCTTACTTTGCTCAGTATCTGACTCGATTTAAACTCCCAATTCCAAATTCTAACGTATTCATTAGTTTTTTCTTTGATTTAATTTTTTCAGAAAGTCAAATATCTTCCCCTCTTCAAGTTCCTAAATCTCCCAAACTGGTTAGGTATAAAATAATTGCTTGGTTTTTCAGGAAGCGTACGGCCATGCTCAGAAGATATTCTCTCTCTCTGTTTAATTCTTCCTCTTTGTTGATTAATTTACTCTCATTTAGTGGGCGGGTGGTTGGCTCTGATTTAATGGGTCATTGGACTAAAGCTGGATTTAGCAAAGTGGGCGATTTTCTGCAACATACAAGGTGGATAACCCCGCCGGAGATGCAATTATTCATTTCAGGAAATTTTTTGTTAGCCGGGTCTTATACTAAAATTCATCAATCCCTGCAGCAGCATGCTCCCACATCGTTTACTCAGATTTCTTCTTTAAACAATGATCTTTTTTTAATAATACTTTGACAAGGAAACCCGGAGAGTGGAAAAGCTGCTTAGCTCAGTCCAGAAAAAGCAATCTGGGCTCTAAAGCTGTCAAAAAATGGTGGGAACAAGAAAATCATGTTCTGGCATTGAGTACGTGGCGAACCATTAATAAGTTTAATTTTTCCACATTAAGGGGAGCTAACTGGCGCAGAATGTTATTTTTTGGAAAATGGCTTTTGTATTAAACCCCGGCGGCAATAGCCAAAATGTACAGTAATTATATACCGAATTGTTTCCGATGTTTGAACTTCGCCCCAGCTAATTGGACTCACGTAATAACTGATTGCTGTATGGTAAAAGCATTCTGGGAAGACATTTTTGCTTTCTTAAGTTCTAATTGTCATATTCGGATATCTTCAAATGTAAAACTGATGCTTTATGGTTTCGATCCGCACCTCAATTTATCTGAATCATTCGCTAAATTGGTTTATATTTGCATGGCAGTTGCCAGATCGTTGTTACTTCAAAACTGGCGTACAAATCAGACTTCATCCATGCATGAATGGCTATTCAAAATGCGCAGAGTAAAGATAAGTGAGTGAAGCTATGCTTTGAGGATTGGGGGGGGAAGAAAATTTGTAAAAATTTGGGGGACATTTTTGGAATAATTTGTAAAAATCTTTTTTCTGTCTTTTGATTATGGAAAATTGTAAGTTAACTATTTTGTCCATATCATCCGTCGAAAGCGGGGTATGCTCTATGAGAAAGCTTTGGGTTTCGTTATTCTATATTCTGTATTTCAAATTTTGAATATGTATGACACCATTCAATTTCAATAAAAATAAAAAAAAAAGACAGTCCCCTGAGAGGCCGGTTATTACACCGCTTGTTGCCCCATTATGAACAATACCGAAACTTCATTGTATATAAATTGCTCAGGAATAGTGTTGTACAAACACACAGTCCCCTCAGTGAATAAAGAGGATCCAAGTACTTTTGGAATGAATTCCATGTACTCTGCAGTGGATTACGAGGGGCCGATCTATGCACACCCTTCTTGTCTAATGTGAATTACTCCAATGTCTATAATGGTACAGACGATGCAGGCCTTGGAATGGTGTTGCCTTTGTGTGTGCCCTGTAAATATGCCAAGCCTAGAATAAGATGGGTTAAAAGGACACTAACAAAATAATTCTCTGAGGGAGTGACAGATATAGAGGTCAATAATTACAGTAATGGTATCACCTTTGGATACATCCTTTCCTTTATTTTCACATTGGGTGGTACTTCCATGGCCCGGGGTGAGAAAGCTAGAGAATACTTTGGATGCAAGCTGCAAATTCTATCTAATACTACAGTGGCAGCTTTGCGCGACATCACAGCTCAGTTGGAGAGTATGTGTATATATTCGGAACAGACTAGATATGCAGTGGATTTTATTCTAGCCAAGAGCGGTGGTGTGAGCGTGGTAGTTGTCAATCAGTGTGTGGTCGGGATTGAGAATATGGAAAAGAATATTACCAAACACATTTTAGATATTCTTGAATATGTCGAGGGAATGGAAAGTGGGAATTGGTGTTGGTCCCTTTTCGGCGGTGGGATTCTTGAAAAAGTTATTTATCTCATTGTGGTATTGATTCTCTGTTGTGTCCTCGTTCCTTGTCCTCCCTTTGATTGTTGCTATTGTACCACTGTTTACACACCCAAAAAGAAAATATCAATTCAGGATACAACTGCTGCTATAATGCTTCGGAAAGAGGTAGATGATTTGATGAATATTGATGAGGGAATATTTGAGAATTCATCCCTACTTGCTCTTTCGCTTTCTGATGTTGATGGTATGGAGTGCTCATAACTGCACCCTAATGTGATACTCTATTATCACTTGCAATTTTGTTCTTCTTTGCTTTGCTATAGGTGAAAAATGTGTTAGTTCATGCTAAAAGGAGGGTCTGTAGAAAAGACCAGTGAATGTTTACGCAGTGCCCTATATAATTTACCATTCGCGAAACCATTTTCTGTTCCGACACCATTTTGAATGATGATTGAAACTAATCCTTTACTGTTTCAGAGAAAAGCTTCTGTTAAGTTCTGTTTCTGCAATAATTAACTGTTAGTGCCAGTGCATAGCTTTCCCACTAGATAGAGGCCCTCTCCCACTTGTCTGGTGGCGGGTGCTGGGTGAAACAACCTTGGATTGTACTAGCTTGTGTACGATACGAGAACCAAAACCTTTTTTTTGTTGTATTGCACTGTCCAGCTGCATCTGTCTGGAAATTTCAGTGTGGGAGTGCCTTTATCCTGGTATGAAATGTATATAATGTATTGTTTTGCTTGCTGAGCTTTAGTTCCCTCTGTCCCACTCTTCGAGACTGTGCAGACGGGGCTCCACTCTGAGTGAATCTGAATAAACAATTATTGGTATATTCTCCTCTGTTCCTCTGACTCTTTATTTGGTATGGAAGGCTGAGAGGTGGACCGAGGTAACCCAGGTAGCCCAAGCAGGTCACTTTTTTCACACCCACCCAGAGATCCAGTCACAGATTCATGCACACACTCAGACCCACTCAGACAGTTATGCACAAACTCATGCACCCACTCATACACCCACTCAAAGACTCATGCTCCCACTGACAGACCCACTCAGACACTAATGCACCCACTCACAGACCCAATCAAACATTCACACACCCACTCACAGACCTACTGAGAGACTCACTCACCCAGTCACTGACCCACTCAGACACTTATATCCCATCATAGATCCAGTCACAGACTCATGCACTCACTCACAGACCCCCTCAGATACTCATACTAATGTGGTTGGTGGCAAAGTTCACTCCGCCAGAGGAGTTCACAGAGTTTTGTCACTCCACACTCTGCTTGAGCATGGAGTTTGAGAAAAAACTCCGCCCTTCCCCGGCGGAGTGGAGTTTACTGGCACGCACCGCTCAGGTGCTCACCTCTAACAAAAGTGCTATGCACAAGAATTTGCTCTGCCCACTACGAGGAGCTGGCCCTGCCCCTTTGATATGTACACAAAGGTTTGCTTCCACCCTCAATGAGAACATAAACTTTGTCATCCAATCACGGTTAACCTTGAACAACAGCAACTAATGAATTTATGTGCCAACCATGTTTCTTTACAGCCATGCCAACCAGCTGGAGCATGTCTTCTTATAATGCCACAGCTTCCTGCAGCTAGTGAGGGCAACCTTTGATTACTGTCCCTTCTGGAAACTTCTGTGACACCTTCTGTTGTTCTCTGGGTTGATAGCTAAGCCCAATCATGCAAGAACAGCTGCAGACAAGTTCGGGTGTCTGGTAGCTAGAAGCCTGATGAGAAACCAGTCAACGCTGAGGTGGAGGACAGGGTTTGTACAACCAACAAAGACACATGCACTGACTGCATGACCAAGTCAGAGACACTTAGTTACAGACTGCACAGCGCACAGGCATGATGGGAAACATTAACTGGGCCAACAGCACACTGCTTTTAGTAGAGTGACTTTTTGACTATTGATTCTCAAATGATTGTGGGCTTGCTGGGAACTGTAGTTTTGTAGGCAAAAAGAAGAAGGAATATGGATAGGCCCAAATGGAAAGATATGTTTACCAACGACAAATGCTTGCTCCCATGGCCCTACTTTTTCATGGTCTATCACATGTAGGACGTGATGGAATGATCAGACTGTTTTCCTAATGCTGGTACAATGGTAAAATTGGAAAGGGTACTTCCACTGCCCCAGGCCACTTCATTTCCCCACATTAAATGGACTTCATCAGCATGCCCTCTACTCAAAAGTACAAGTACATATTGGTTATTGTGTGCATGTTCAGCACATGGCCTGAGGTATACCAATTCAAGAACTGCAATGCACAAACTGTTGCCAAATGCCCCCTGAAAGAGTTCATACCCCGCTTTTAAGTACCTATGCTTTTGGGTTCCGACAATGGACCGGCGTTCATCTCACATGTGATTGAGGGGTTGTGCAAGGGGCTAGAAGCTACACAAAAACTACACCATTTTGAATGATGATTGAAACTAATCCTTTACTGTTTCTGAGAAAAGCTTCTGTTAAGTTCTGTTTCTGCAATAATTAACTGTTAGTGCCAGTGCATAGCTTTCCCACTAGATAGAGGCCCTCTCCCACTTGTCTGGTGGCGGGTGCTGGGTGAAACAACCTTGGATTGTACTAGCTTGTGTACGATACGAGAACCAAAACCTTTTTTTTGTTGTATTGCACTGTCCAGCTGCATCTGTCTGGAAATTTCAGCGTGGGAGTGCCTTTATCCTGGTATGAAATGTATATAATGTATTGTTTTGCTTGCTGAGCTTTAGTTCCCTCTGTCCCACTCTTCGAGACTGTGTAGACGGGGCTCCACTCTGAGTGAATCTGAATAAACAATTATTGGTATATTCTCCTCTGTTCCTCTGACTCTTTATTTGGTATGGAAGGCTGAGAGGTGGACCGAGGTAACCCAGGTAGCCCAAGCAGGTCACTTTTTTCACACCCACCCAGAGATCCAGTCACAGATTCATGCACACACTCAGACCCACTCAGACAGTTATGCACAAACTCATGCACCCACTCATACACCCACTCAAAGACTCATGCTCCCACTGACAGACCCACTCAGACACTAATGCACCCACTCACAGACCCAATCAAACATTCACACACCCACTCACAGACCTACTGAGAGACTCACTCACCCAGTCACTGACCCACTCAGACACTTATATCCCATCATAGATCCAGTCACAGACTCATGCACTCACTCACAGACCCCCTCAGATACTCATACTAATGTGGTTGGTGGCAAAGTACACTCCGCCAGAGGAGTTCACAGAGTTTTGTCACTCCACACTCTGCTTGAGCATGGAGTTTGAGAAAAAACTCCGCCCTTCCCCGGCGGAGTGGAGTTTACTGGCACGCACCGCTCAGGTGCTCACCTCTAACAAAAGTGCTATGCACAAGAATTTGCTCTGCCCACTACGAGGAGCTGGCCCTGCCCCTTTGATATGTACACAAAGGTTTGCTTCCACCCTCAATGAGAACATAAACTTTGTCATCCAATCACGGTTAACCTTGAACAACAGCAACTAATGAACTTATGTGCCAACCATGTTTTTTTACAGCCATGCCAACCAGCTGGAGCATGTCTTCTTATAATGCCACAGCTTCCTGCAGCTAGTGAGGGCAACCTTTGATTACTGTCCCTTCTGGAAACTTCTGTGACACCTTCTGTTGTTCTCTGGGTTGATAGCTAAGCCCAATCATGCAAGAACAGCTGCAGACAAGTTCGGGTGTCTGGTAGCTAGAAGCCTGGTGAGAAACCAGTCAACGCTGAGGTGGAGGACAGGGTTTGTACAACCAACAAAGACACATGCACTGACTGCATGACCAAGTCAGAGACACTTAGTTACAGACTGCACAGCGCACAGGCATGATGGGAAACATTAACCGGGCCAACAGCACACTGCTTTTAGTAGAGTGACTTTTTGACTATTGATTCTCAAATGATTGTGGGCTTGCTGGGAACTGTAGTTTTGTAGGCAAAAAGAAGAAGGAATATGGATAGGCCCAAATGGAAAGATATGTTTACCAACGACAAATGCTTGCTCCCATGGCCCTACTTTTTCATGGTCTATCACATGTAGGACGTGATGGAATGATCAGACTGTTTTCCTAATGCTGGTACAATGGTAAAATTGGAAAGGGTACTTCCACTGCCCCAGGCCACTTCATTTCCCCACATTAAATGGACTTCATCAGCATGCCCTCTACTCAAAAGTACAAGTACATATTGGTTATTGTGTGCATGTTCAGCACATGGCCTGAGGTATACCAATTCAAGAACTGCAATGCACAAACTGTTGCCAAATGCCTCCTGAAAGAGTTCATACCGCGCTTTTAAGTACCTATGCTTTTGGGTTCCGACAATGGACCGGCGTTCATCTCACATGTGATTGAGGGGTTGTGCAAGGGGCTAGAAGCTACACAAAAACTACATGTGTTCCACGAAAAGTACCAAGTGAGAATGGTATCCCAAGCTTATCCTGAAGGGTATGCACGTGCTGCACACAGCAGAGAAAGGAAGAGTGTGTAAGCGTACCCCAATGATACAGCAACTAAAGACGTCTGGAACATCAATGCCCAAACCCTCAGTCTACAAGATGTGACATCACTTTGTTTTCTTCATATTGAAAGTGCCTAAGTAATAGAAGTGCTTGTAACCTCTCAAATCACCTGAAGACAGGCACCAACGGTTACTTTTTCTGTTTACAGGTATGATCACTAAGGCTCTGCATTATTCCTCAGCAAACTTTTGAAAAGAGTAAAAGTACAGCAGAAGATGAGACATTCTTCCAACTAGTCACACTAGCCACACGTACCAACGATTGGAACAATGCCTAAAGACTTTCAGAACAATTAGAGAAAATGATCATGGGTGCTACTAACAGTACTGACCCCCATTGCTGCCATTATAATGACTACGCTTCTTATAGTGTATTCTGATCACAGTGCTATACCTGAGATATTGCTTAAATGACACAGAGATATTGTACCAAATTGAATAAATAGCCATTGATAAAGATGGGACAGGGGGACAGTTGGCAGGGCAGGATGTTATGTTTGCACACACCGGCCTACCGACACAGAAAACAGCATGTGTTACAATGTCATACCTGTCTCTAAATACGTGGCCTGTGCGCGATATTCTCTTCAGTCAGCACATCATGTCCGTAGCAGTTGCACCTTCCGAGAGTACCAGAATTAGCAAAGGGAGAGCAAGGATAGAACAGGGAATGTGAATAACTTAGCACTTATAGAAGTTGTAGAAGTAACAACAATAGGGCTACACTAAATGCAGCCTGCTTCCCTCACCAAATGCCAGGTCGATAGCCCCCAACTCACCACTAGTAGATGCTAACAAAGATAGGATTTAGATATAGATCCACCATCACCAACACAGACACCGTATACATCCCACATTGGCAGGCCTTAAGGAGTCTATATAGCGTTAAGGAAGATACAAGAGAGCCAATGTTCTAATCTGGATGACACCCCTGGGATACACCAACTAGAGGTATGCTGTAAGGATTTTGTTCAAGAATGAACAAGAGGAGGGAATGAAGCAGGGTCTATTTTATCATTTAGTACCCCAGGCCCATTCTGCCCACACATGAAGTATGAGACCCTCATATAGGCCCCACCAGCTAGCATAAATGAATCTGTTAAGTTGACCATACTGTCTTAGTTATTCTTTTTAACGTAGTAGGCCCAAAGGCCTCTCTGAAATACAAGTTATTTCTTCTGCGACACACATGAAGCCCCAGCTCCCCCAGGCCCCCACTTCCTCGATGTGCCCTTCTTCTCTTACACCCACGTAGATACCGCAAAAACAGGGAACTTCTCAAGCTAAGAGTAACTCTTGTAAACTTATAAAAATTTCCCTGAAGTGACGCAAATCCTGTTCGATAGATGTTCGATTTCATTATGATTCATGGTCAAACATCAAGTGACCTTTTGGAAAACTTTTTGAAGCATGGGTGTCACTTCTGTGTTCGTAAATATTTCCGAGATGTGACTAAAACGCGTCATGTTCTATAGGTCAAGGCACCTGATAATGTTGTCATTCTGTGGTCAGTAGTTCATCATTGAAAGAGTATAAAGATCTGCTCCACAGTCCATTCTACGGACTACCTCGCTGAAATGACCCCTTGGGTCACTAACGCCTGTGTGGTCTCCTTCAGCCATCTATCTAGCATCCTTGTCTAAAGCTATAATTGCTTATTGTACTTGAAATTGTCTCTTTCTCTCGCCTCTGCATTGCCCTTATTCTAAAAACATTATTGCAAATGCATGTTCTTGCTTTCCAAGAGAATTTTCATGAAGGTTGCATATTCTTCACTTGTTAGAGAATGCATTTTTCTCCATGTACAATCTAAATGTATGTTTTTTTCACTGCAGTTATCAAAAGATATATTTCTCTCATTACGTTTTGAAGTATTCATCATTGTCATAGTTTACAGGATATTGTTCTTCTCTTATTATTGCATTTATGTATTTCCTGATATATACATGCCAGCTTTTTACCATGAATCGTGGTTCATGTTGTCTTTATAAGACACAGCATTTCGTTTTTGCACTTAAAGTGTTTCCTTTTTAACTTCAGGTTGGAAGTGGTTTTGATGTAATAAAGTGCAAACAAACCTGATTCAACTTCTATCGTTTACACGTGTATTTTCTCATATTTTGTAGAAGCACCCCCACAAATTAAGCTGCCCTGGTCCAGTGCCCTAGGACCATGAAACTTCACCCTTTAACAGTTTCACATTTCCAATAAATATGTTAACGTATAATTCTTGGCATACTTAATCCAGTGGACAAACACTATAACTAAGTAGCTAATCGGTACCCATCAAATGAGCCATGTGGGCCTTTTTCACAGATAGGCAGCCATTGACTGACTTGACACAGAAACAAGGGAAAGCACTTACCGGACTGTGACGCTCATCAGGCCAAACACTGACTGGTGATTGTGAAGATGGCTGGGGTACCACTTATAGTGATCAGAGCAGATCATGAAAAAGCAGTGTGTACTGTGAATAGAGGGGGTATAGCCGAGAGGGAATGTGAAGAAATGTAGGGATCATCACCAAGGCAACAAAACATGCTGGCGGGGTCCTGTGCTGAAGGTTGAATAGGGCACTAAAATTAGTCCTCTTCCCTATAGTCTGTCATGCTGGGAGTCAGGTACTCAGCATGACTGACACAAACCTGTGTCGTACAATAGTGCAGATAGAACAGCTTACAAAAAGAGCAGGAAACTCTATCATTATCATATTAAAATTGCAAAAGAAGAGTACTATTCAAAGAAAATAATGGAGGCTAATTTAGATCAAAAGGCAATCTTCATGATCGTAAAATCTTTTACCAACCCCAAAGTTTTGCAGAAGGATTTACCTCCTTCACAAACTTTGTGCAATGACATATCAAGCTATTTTGAAGAAAAGATTCTCAATATTCAAAAGAATTTTCATACCACTCTCAGAAATAATGATTCCACAGATTCAGCTCCCTGCCCCAGTGCCCACTGTATCACGACCTTCAAACCAGTACCACTAGAATCAACCTATGAGGCCATCATGACCTGCAAATCAGGATCCCCATTAGATGCATGTCCTCCCATGATTCTTCACAAAATTATTGATATAGTCAACCCTGTCATAAATCAAATTGTCAATTCCTCACTAAGTACGGGTACTGTACCAGACGAGTGGAAACTTGCCCTGGTAAAACCACTCAAAAAGAAACAGAATATTGATCCCTCAGAACTCTCTAATCTCCGGCCCATTTCACTGCTCCCTATGTTGGGTAAAATAACAGAGAAATTTGTGCATAAGGAACTCTCAAGATTCATTGACTCAGCTAATATTCTTCATCCACAACAATCAGGTTTCCGACCAAAGCACTCAACCGAATCAGCTCTTTTGGAAGTCACGGAGGCGCTAAAAACTCTAGCAGATAAGGGCAGGAAAGCAGTCCTGATCCTACTTGATTTGTCGGCTGCGTTCGATACTATCTCACATGACATCCTCCTGAAGAGACTCAAGCGCGGCGGCATTTCAGGTACTGCTCTAGATTGGATTAAATCTTTCCTAGCCAACCGTAGACAAGCGGAGTCCCTAGGCACTTTCCTGTCAACAGAGAACATCATAACAACATGAGTCCCGCAAGGCTCCTCATTGAGCCCTCTGTTGTTCAATATTTATATGGCCCCGCTCATCACTCTTATAAGCTCCTTCGCAATCGAAGTAACGTCTTACGCAGACGATACTCAAATGATCGTATCTCTTGACAACGATAACACAGATGCCGAACCGAACTTTAAATGCTGTTTATCACAAGTTATACAGTGGATGAGGGATAACCATTTGAAATGTAATACCGATAAAACAGAAATTCTGCCTATTGGGAGAAATGTTACCTTCCTTCCGGATAGGTGGTGGCCAGAGGGAACTACCCCCCATCAGATATGGTTAAAGTAGCTAACAATCTAGGGGTACAGTTCGATTCCGCGTTGTCCTTTCTTCCGCAGGCGTTAGCCACAGCAGTGACCTGCTTTAGCCTAATAAGATCATTAAGGAAATATTTTGATTTGATCCTGTTTCCGGCAAAGAAATCAGTAGCAGTGGCCCTAATCCTTTCGTGCTTAGATTATTGCAATAGCCTCTTTGCAGGGACAAATAAAACCACAATAAAAAAACTACAAGTGGTTCAAAACGCTGCAGCATGCCTTGTTCTGAGGCTTCCACACAGAGCATCTGCATCAGCGGCGCTTAAAACTTTGCATTGGCTTCCAATTCATAAAAGAATCCTTTTTAAGATTCTTTTAATTACTTATAGAGCCAAGCTTAAAGCAGGACCTAAGTACCTCTCAGCACGATTCTCCCCATATACCACCATCAGGATTCTTAGGTCATCCACAGCCCACCTCCTGAGACCGCCCATTTTTAGACAGATAACAACGGGAGGTAAAACTGTTGCCGTCCTGGGGTCCAAAGCTTGGAACGCACTTCCAATCAACTTAAGACTACAGGAAACGGAATCCCATTTTAGGAAGGCACTGAAAACATGGATATATAACATCTCTGATGTCTACTGCTTTGCGCTAATCTAAGCGGATCACAGGCAGAATTCTCATAGGACCCTCCCTTATCCTCTATTCCTTAGCACCAGTATGCTCCTTGCGGAGTGACAGTTTGCGCTTAATAAATGCCTATTTACATTACATTACATTACAAACAGAATTAATCTGAATGAGGGGAGATGACAAAGGGATTTATATAAGATCACACAGAGCGACAGCAGGAAGCCGTAACTCCAGCCCATTTTGCTTTCAATCTCCACTCCAGAGTAACCCTATCCCTCGAGCTCTTTGAGCTAGTGGTGGCAGCAGTGTTAGCTATTTATGATCTTTAAAGAGTTATCGTCTCTTGACAGAATCTCCGCCCCTGGTAATGATTCAGTAGAATCGTGCAACTTGATAGCTGATTATTTTTCTGATAAAGTAGAGAGGATCTACTCAACCTTCCCGGAGGAGGCACGTAACGGGAGGTCTGATAGGACGGGAGCATGTAACATGGAGGAGGCTTCCTGCCTCTCCAGTTTTAACCTTCCCTCCTTGGACAACATCAAAACCATAGCTCTGAGCATCAAGTCAGGCTCCCCGAGAGTAAGGGTGGGCGTCAAATTCCGTTCCGCTCGCGATATGTTGCCATTTTTGCGTTCCACGGAGAGCGCGAAAATGCCCAATTTCCCGTTATTTGCCACATTGCGAAGATTTCTTTCATGTTCGTGCTTTGAAAATGCGTTCTTGCGCACGCGACCGCCTTACCGGGATCCCTGCATTCACCGAGGAGTTTTCCAGTCCATTTGCGTGCTCCACGAGATGTTGATAGCCGGTCGCGCTATCCAGTGAGAGTTCGCGATCACGTCATTCTCCTCGCCATCAGACACCGCGAGAGTCTGAGATCGCGAACACGTCATTTCCCACCGCAAGAGAGAGCGTGAGGTCGCAAACACGTCAATCTCCACCACGACAAAGAGCATGAGATCGCGAACACGTCATTTTGGACGCACCATCGACATCCGGTGGAAGTGTGGTGAAGGTCGCGATCGCGAACACACCAAATTTTCGATTTGGAGAAGAATATTAACTCTAGCTGCATAAAACCTTCCCTAAATGATGATTAGGATGGAAAAAACTCCTCAGATTGACATTTGGCTGTCCTTTTTTGAGCAAGGAGTCCTTTTAAAAAAAAAACTTTTGGGGGGGGAGAGGGAGGAAGTGCCACAGAGTCTCCAACTTCCTGTTCCTGTCCATCAGGCTCCTCCCAGTGCTTTGTCCATCTCCTGTTCATTCTGCCTTTGGATTTCAGCTGGAAGGATCACTGTTTGTGTCTGCTGCATCATTATCATTGGATTTGAGGACTTTTGGGTTCGATATTTTACAAGTAAGGTGGTGTTGTGTCGGTTTGATTGGGGGCATTGCAGTTGGTGCAACTACAATTTTGGTACTTATCATTCTTTTTTTTAAATTGTTGGGGGTAGCCAGTAGGCCCAGAGCTAGTCATGGGTGGGTGCATGATGAAGCAACTGTTCCTTTGGTGTGTGTTGAATGTTTTTCAAACATCATTTAGGGCATGGATGGCATTGGATTGAGTAGGAAAATGTGTTTTTTGGGGGGTATTTCTGTTTTGGGTGTGTGTTAAAAAAATGCCTTTGTTGTGTGTGCCTGGTGTGTTGGTGTGCACCCTGCAGACCTTGTTTTGCCCTGTGGATTTTCGTTTTTGCATTTTATTGCATTAAAAAGGCACAGCAGTTTGGTTTAGCATGCATCTTTTGCCTGGCTTCTTTTATAGGCCTTTTGGCAGTTCATTGTTTGCCAGGCCCCTGCTTGTTGCTTGTGATTTATGAGTGTCCATGTGGCTGGTGGCCTTTTCTGGTGGGAGTTATTAGTGTGCTGGTTTTGCCATATATAAGCCTGCATGGTATTCCTTTGAGGCCTAGGCTCCTTGTTGTGGGAATGACCATAAGGCCATTTTGAAGGCAGGCAGTGTGTTTTTTGCAACAGGCCTGCATTGTCTGTATTCTGTTTCTTGTAGTTGGGTGGGCCTGGCCATGTGGCTGGTGGCCATTTTGAAGCCTAGGCCTGCAACCTTGTGTGGCCTTGTCTGCCCACAGGCCTGCTTTCATCCTGTAGTCTTAGAGTAGGTAGCCACAGGTGCATTAAACACGTGTTTATCTGTGTGTTCTGTTGAATTTAAACATCATTTAGGGCATGGATGGCATTGGATTGAGTTGGAAAATGTGTTTTTTGGGGGGTATTTCTGTTTTTGGGTGTGTGTTAAAGAAATGCCTGTTGTGTGTGCCTGGTGTGTTGGTGTGTGGAGTGCACCCTGCAGACCTTGTTTTGCCCTGTGGATTTTCGTTTTTGCATTTTATTACATTAAAAAGGCACAGCAGCGTGGTTTAGCATGCATCTTTTGCCTGGCTTTATTTATAGGCCTTTTGGCAGTTCATTGTTTTCCAGGCCTCCTGCTTGTTGCTTGTGAGTGTCCATGTGGCTAGTGGCCTTTTCTGGTGGGAGTTAATATGGGCTTGAAGGATTTTACTATTGGCTTATTGCTTCCATCCATCCCCTTTGCCAGCAGCAGCTCCCTTCCATTACATTTGTATTTTGGTTGTTGTTCTTATTCTTTCCTATCCTTCCTGAGAGTGTAGTGTGTACACTGTACACAGTAAGTAGTATACCATAGCCCTTGTTGCCAAAGTCTCACAAATGGCTACACTATATCTTCTACTTGTTTGTTTGTACTAGTAGTAATTGAACCACAACAACAAATGCAACATTTCACTGATGTTCTTCTCCTGGCTTATTTGCTTTTAGGTGCACAAAAAGAGAGAGGAGGAGGTAACTATCAACATCATCCGTTGTACTACCAGACAGAAGTCCTGCTGCGCACCACATCACGTCCAACTGTGACCACAGACATCTCTGCAACGTCTGACCTCTGAAGAAAATGGGCCCAAAGAAAGGTACCAGGTCCTCCAGTACCAAGAAATTTGCCGGTGAGAAGAAGAAGGAACAGAAAAAGCAAGAGGCACTAACCACGACTGGTGTGCCGGCAAATGTGTTTTTTGGGACCAAAAATACACACGCCTGCAGCAGCGTTGTCCTGCGGGAACCAAGCTGGGAGCAGCACATCCGCACCAGCGGGCCAACCCCACCAACCTAGGCCCAAGCCCATGAGTGTCGCAGAGGTAGCCAGTCTACTAACGAGCAGCGATGTTGAAATGTCATTATCGCAAAGTAGTACACAATCAAGGCAGGCAGAAACTCAGCAGGTAGGTCTGCAGCAGCAGGCGCAGCCGCAAGAACAGTAGCAGCCGCAAGAACAGCAGCAGCCCCAAGAACAGCCGCAAGAACAGCAGCAGCAGCCGCAACAGCAGCAGCAGCCGCAAGAACAACAGCAGCTGCAAGACAGCCGCAGCCGCAAGAACAACCGCAGCCGCAAGAACAGCCGCCGCCACAAGAACAGCCACAACAACAGCCCACAATAGTAGTTGTTCCTCCTGAAGTAGGGGCATTTCAGGAAATCAAGGTTCCTGCAGACAAAGAGGGGCAAGCCACTGTTTCAGAAGATCCATTGTCTTCCAGACCCCCAGCAAGGAAAAGGAGGATTAGTCCATCATCTTCTACTTCTGATGATCTTGATGCCACTTGGAAGCCACCAGCTCAGTCTGAGAGTGATGCACGCCACAAGACAAGGCTAGTGAAAAGGAAGGGTCCAGAAAGCCTTAGAGTTATGGAGGTAGATGTACAAGAGGGGGATGATGATGATGACGAGCCAATCATCATGGACATCACTCCCGGCCCAAAGGATATGGAGGCCAACATTATTACTCTATCCAAAATGGCTGCAAGGGATGTAGCACGGATACCACCAACACAGGTAACACCACCAAAGGAAAATAATCCATCCTACCATTGACAGCATGCTTAGGTTGGAGGGGCAGTACCAACGCAACCACCCAGCGGCACGGTTGTACAATGCGAAGCTTGCTAAAATGTTAGCGCTGGACCTTCTCCCTTTTTCATTTGTGGAAGGGGTGGGTTTCCTTGAATTTGTGTCAACCATCTGCCGTAAATGGAAGGTTCCCAGCAGGTCCTATTTCGCAAGAGTTGCTGTTCCAGCACTACATCATGATGTGCTGGAATTGGTTGGACAAGCTTTGCAGCAGAGTGCTGTTCACAATATCCACCTAGCAGCAGACATGTGGACCAGTTGCCAAGCCACTGATTACATGTGCATCACTGCACACTGGGTCTCATTTGTGGGGGATAGACATAAGCTATCTGAAGTAGGTGCTGTTGACACAGCTGAGATTTTTAAAGCTACTCGGAAACATGCAACTGTATCCATGTTCGCCATGGAGAAATCTCATACTGCTGTAAACATATTTCACAGCAAGATTTTTGAATGGCTGGGCCCAAGAGGGCTTAAGATTGTTTTTGTTTTCACAGATAATGGCTGTAATGTTCTTAAGGCCATGGAGCTTGGTTCCTATTTCAGGGTTCTGTGTTTGGCGCACTGCATTAACATTATTGTTCAAGATTTTCTGAAAAAAGAAGCCATAGTCAGCAACTTACTGACCACCTGCTGAAGAATATGCACTCATTTCAGCCATTCTTTTAAAGCTCGGAAGCAGCTGAGGATCATTCAACGTAACTATAGAATGCCAGTCAAAGCACTCATCCAGGAGGTGGCAACATGTTGGAACTCAACTTATTACATGCTTGACTGTCTGTTTGAGCAGTACAGGCCAATCAATGAATATGTCATGCAAAGGGGGGATGCTACTGTGAAAGGCATGACCCTTCAGATGGACCAATGGTGCCTAGATAAATGCCTGACTGAGGTGCTTCTTCCTTTCGAGGTCTTCACACGTGAAGTCAGCAATGAGGACTGTACTATGGGCCAAGCTATCCCATTGTTGCAATGGCTAGAGCCTCAGCTGAAGGAGGTGTCTGAAGCATACAAAGATTTAGAGGAAAAAAAAGAAGCATGTGAGTTGGTGGAGAGCTTAGCCCATCACTTAGCTGACAATACAAGGGTGCAAAATAAGATTTTGTCACAAAAACATTACATTTGTGCCACAATTCTGGATCCACGGACAAAATGGGCACTAAAAACATTAATTACTTTTTCAGAAAAGGATGTTGCCGGTACAAAACTTGGATAGCTGAGTCAGCGAGTAAGTTGGAAAATAAACGGCTGCTAATTAAAAGCCCGCTAGATAAACTCACAACAAGTACTGCAGCAGGGCATCCGGAAAATAAACGGCTGCTAATTAAAAGCCCGCTAGATAAACTCACAACAAGTACTGCAGCAGGGCATCCGGCGTCAAGTTCAACTTCGGAGCCTGAGGGCAGTGCGTTTGGCTCAGAACACTCACCAACACTATCGACAACAGCAAGAACTGGAACTTCAGGCCCAATAAAATCATTACAGGATTGATATTTACAGCAAGGCATTGGTAAGTCCAGTGCTGATGCAACGAGAAAAGAGCCCGAAAAAAGTTTAGCACCCCTGAACATTGAGCGGATGGTCCAGGCCTATCTGGACGACCCAACAGAAGTGTACATTGATCAAAACCCATTGCGGTATTGGTATGGGAAAAGGGGCCAATGGCCACTGCTCAGCAGGCTGGCGATAAACTATCTGGCTTGCCCTGTCGCAAGTGTCTCTTCGGAATGTGTTTTCAGTGCTGCTGGTTCCATTGTAACAGTGAGAAGGACCAGTCTCTCGCCCAAAAACGTGGAGAGGTTAACAATGATCAAAATGAATCAGCACTTTATACCGTCGAATTACACAATACATGAATCAAGGGAGGAAGATGAGAACGGCGGCTCAAGTGACGGAAGTGGTGTGTTAGATGATGATTACCTACTTTTGGTTGAACCCCCAGAGTTTGAGGATGAGCTATACTTCCCTGACAATTAGGCTTGCACTTCCAGTTCTTACTGTCTTTATCCCTTATTTTCTTTTATTTGTGCATCTGTCTTTCTGGTTAGAAACTTCGAATCACAACAAATCCATCACCACCGTCTTCTAATTGTTTTATTGCCATATACAAGTTTCGGCTGTCTGTATATCACAGTACACTCCTCCGAATCCTGCTCCTCCATCCTCCTGAATCTCCCTAAATCCATTGCCTTCCATTGCCCTCAAGAAGACAGATGATGATTGGATGATGTAAAATAGAAGAAAAAAGAAAATATTTCCCAGTCCTTCCAAAAGAAGTGGAACATGATTGATGATGACTACTATAGCTATTCATCTTTCTGATCTGAGAGAGACTGCCCATTAACTGAAGATGAGAAGGAACAGGTAAAGATGCCATGCATTGGACGCTGACTGAATGATTTTGTTGTTGTTTGTTGTGCATGAAGTTACTTAATTGTGTACTTTATGTAATAATCTACACACTAAAAGTAAATCAAGTCCCTTTTCCCTTCTTGGATTTTTAATAACATATTTGTACTTCTACTGCAGGCCGATACATTGCATTTTGAATATAGGAAGGGGACTCACTCGGTACACTGCAGACTGAGTTAAACAACACCATCATGATGACCATAGTGACATAGTATCTTCACAGTCACTCAGTACATGGATCGGAGATGATTGATGAAATATGTCAGGGCGTTTCATGAGTGGCATAAAAGGTAAACAAGTAAACAACAACCACAGCAGACCTAAATGTCTGTGTAGCGGTGGAGTCAAGTGTAGCGGTGGTATGACTGCGGTGAATTGATTTAGTCACTTAAATTGTAAAATGCTATGTTGCTGGATATGTGCTTTGTCCAACTCTTTCAAAAAATGTATGCTAAATGGCGGATGTGCAAAGGGTGCTGTCACCATGGGCCTGCTCTGTCCTGTTGGTGTCGTAGGTTAATGCTGGAAACAGACTAGAGTAGAGATGATGCATCCATGCCGCCTCGGAAAGTGTTCTTGTTGCACTACACCATAACTTGTGCATTTTTTTCAACTTGGTTTCTCAATATCCCTTTTGTTTTTGCATCTACAATTACAGGCCGGGCCTTACCCTGTGCTATACTTCGGAAAACAATGCACACTTACCTTACCAATGAATCTACATCTGCCAGGCAGGCAGTGGCATCACCCAAGATTGATGGCCGTAGCATCCATGGAAGGGAGGACCAAGAGGATTGTCGAGATTCAACTCCCCATTTGACCAGGATAACACAGTAACAGTATCAACTTTCATCATCTTTTAAATAATTCAATTCATTTTTTTGTCTACAATCATTACAATAGTGTGTTCTTGTTGTTATTACTATTATTATCATTAGGTTTGCTCTCTGTCTATAATTCATCCCTACAGCTATTTTAAAAGTTTCTTTGCTATCTGTAAAAGTAAGTCCGGTAACACTGAACACAAACTGTATGTAATCCAGGTCTCCTTATCATCATCATGTATGCATTTCCTTTTTCTCCCTTAACATATTGATATGGATATGGTAGTCTACAAAGATTCTGTCATTTGTTGTTTGTCCATGCATACTGTTTTTCTTTCTCAAACCTTTCCCCAAACCCCCCTTCCCAACCATTCAACAAACCCTAACCCTCTTCCCCCCGGCCGTGTGACTTATTGAGGTATGACTACATTAAATGTACACCAATAATTTATCACACGCTTGCTGGGGCGGATGTGGCAAAAGCAACAGTATTTCATTTTCAAGGCAGGGCGGGGATCTTCTTCTACTTGCCCACCCATGAGCAGTATATTTGTGAGGCTATTTTTTTACCAAAGGAACCTAATACATCAGCATTAATTGCCGGCATTGATTGGATTAATGGATTTCATTTGTTGTCATCCTCCTACACAGCACTAACAGTTAAGCTTGTGCCCAGTGTACTGTAGGCGTAGTCAAGTGACTCGACACAACTAGAGTTTCTGTCTTACGAAGTCATCCAATTATTAAAATCAAACACTGGCTGTGGGCGGCCCTGCACCAGCAAGGAAAGAAGGATACAGTGTGATGTAAAACAGTAACCCCATCCAGAAAACATTAACAACATCGTATGTAAAGTAGAAATATATTATTTAATACCCTAACAAAAATAAACTATGTAAAAGAAAACACCTGACCCACCCCTCTCCCTAATCCCAACCAATGTCCGTACAGAAAATGTCCAATTGTCCAAAAGAGAAGACCCAACGCCCGATTCCCACCTACCCAAAGAATAATTAAAAAAGGGGCAATAACCAGGGTCTAAGTTCAGCGGGCTTGACTCAGGAGGACACGAACTTGCTCTTCTTGGCGGGCAACACGGCGCTTCAATGCACGGCAGTTGCATCCACGGGTGGCAGCACTGATTGAGGGGCGGCTGCCAGACGGTGGCGCTGTACCACTGGAGGGCGGTGGCTGGGACCCGGGGCATTGGAGGAGGCTGAAGCTGCTGCCGCCTCCTCATCCTCCTCTTTCAGAACCACCAGCTGACGATATTCAGTCTGTATGGCCTCCAACTTCCGGCGCCGGGCCTTGGCTGCCAACTCCTTCCGTTCAGGTTTCCCCTTGGAAGGAGTAGCTATATATGAAGAAGAAATCACAAGACTATTGTAAAATATACTCTTAGCAAAGCAGCAAGACAAATTATTTCTACACATAGTGTCACAGTAGCACTAGCAAGCACAGTACATAACATTTGTGGTATGTATCTATCCTCCCACTTTCTTGGACTTTAACATTTGTGGGAGTTTCAGGCATTCAACCAACCATGCCACCTATGCATGCTGCATGCATCCCACAAATCCTTCTCTGCCAGTCAAATATTAAATCTCGCCCGTCCTTCTTCCTTCCACTCTTCTTTCCCTTTCGTTTAACCCATCCATCAAGGTCATCTAATCTGACTTTTAGTCTTCTCTATAAAACTTTCACAGCTGAGTTGAAATCAGATAGAAGAGGCCATTGGTTACTCAACACTCCCGCCACTAATGCTTTTACTAATGCTAAGTAAAGGGTGTCTTCAACCGTTCACAACAACTTCTTACTTAGTAAGTCTCAACTGTACAGTATTATACAGTACACCCTTGCAGTGAGTGTAATGTTAATAAGTAAGGATTAGGAATCTAACTTACCACCGCCCGCCACTGCTGCTGGCTCACTCCCTGCAGTTCCTCCTGAAACTGCCGCATCCTCTCCTCCATCAGCAGCCACGTTGCATTCGCCACTGGCCCCAGCACTGGTGGTTGGTAATGTGCCTTGAAAAAACATTACACATTTTTTAGGTGTCATATCCACCTCCCCCTATTTCTCACTAGCAAGATTGAAAAATTTGTTAATTTTTCACTAGCAAGATTGAAAAATGAGTTAATTTTTCACTAGCAAGATTGAAAAATGAGTAAATAGTAATACATACATATACAATATACATCACAAGTACAAATCAGGTAGTAGTAGAGTAAACACGAGTAGTTATATGGTCCCTAGGGTCATTCTAGTCTTTGCTTAGGTAGCCCGAGCCATGCTACCATTTTACCTTTGTATCTTTTATTTTTGCACACGTGTCGTTACCTTGCAGCTTGTTGTATAAAGAGTGACGCCTTTGAGCCCACATGAACTCATACTGCTACTGTCTAAGCGCTGCGTACAAGGTCAAACAAAACACGCAACTTTGTTGTGTAGTTCTGGTGTTAGTCCATAATGCTTATTCAAAATGCTACACTTTTTGGCACGACTGAGAAATGCTTGCAATATACGAACGCGCACCATTTTTCTCCTAACAGACGGAAGATTCCCTTCTACGAACCAGAGCTTTGCAGAGCTTATGATGTAACCAGTACTAGCTTCTTCTAAGGTGAGGTGTCCACAGAATTCGCTCAGAGATCTTCATTTATAATTGTATATAAACTATATTCCTACAAAGGGGATGGTGGTGCTTCCACCACTGTTCAGTTATCATGATTTCGCATTTTATTTTCTTCGTTCTATGGACTTGTAGTTGTTGTAAGTGTAACAATGTTTATAGTTTTCATCGTATGCATTTTGCTGTTGGTGCTGCATTATAGAACAACGTACAGAGCTTGTCAGTTGCAAATAAAAATGTTGAACTTACATTGACTCAGTGGTATTTGGTGTGGATGGACTTACACGAGTGAGCGAGCGAAAGGAAGGGTGTGCAAACTGTGCATGTGCATTGCTTCCATGACTGAGAGGTCGGGAGTGTTATGTTCTGGGTTGTCTACTCATTGGGTATCTTGGGGGGGTTTCGGAGAGCTAATAGTAATGAAACACTATTATAACTAGTTGGGCAGGGGATTGTGGTGGGTTCTGTTCTGATTGAGGTGTGAGGAAGGTCCAACCTCCCATCACCAACATCCTATTTTCTTGTGCAAAGTTCTGTATGTGGAAAATCCCTACAACAGTAGTAGTATGTCCTATCCTATCAAAATAGTAAGATCTGGGGTGCCTCCAAACCACGACTTTCTGCTGCCCCTGCTCTTACCTGGGGTCTGGGCGTCACTGCCTCCGAGTGCCCTGCTGCTGCTCAGTCCTTTCCCCCCCTCCCGCCGCCGCGTGTGAAATCTTCGTGGCCGCAGCGTGGAGGGTGGGCATTCAAAGACTACATTACCCAGGATCCCCGGGCCCACCTCGGCAACCAGCGTCATCAGATTAGCGCCCGGAGGCGCTTAAAAATCGTCAGTACACCCGGTGGAGCGGGTGCCTCCAAACCACGACTTTCTGCTGCCCCTGCTCTTACCTGGGGTCTGGGCGTCACTGCCTCCGAGTGCCCTGCTGCTGCTCAGTCCTTTCCCCCCCTCCCGCCGCCGCGTGTGAAATCTTCGTGGCCGCAGCGTGGAGGGTGGGCATTCAAAGACTACATTACCCAGGATCCCCGGGCCCACCTCGGCAACCAGCGTCATCAGATTAGCGCCCGGAGGCGCTTAAAAATCGTCAGTACACCCGGTGGAGCGGGTGCCTCCAAACCACGACTTTCTGCTGCCCCTGCTCTTACCTGGGGTCTGGGCGTCACTGCCTCCGAGTGCCCTGCTGCTGCTCAGTCCTTTCCCCCCCTCCCGCCGCCGCGTGTGAAATCTTCGTGGCCGCAGCGTGGAGGGTGGGCATTCAAAGACTACATTACCCAGGATCCCCGGGCCCACCTCGGCAACCAGCGTCATCAGATTAGCGCCCGGAGGCGCTTAAAAATCGTCAGTACACCCGGTGGAGCGGGTGCCTCCAAACCACGACTTTCTGCTGCCCCTGCTCTTACCTGGGGTCTGGGCGTCACTGCCTCCGAGTGCCCTGCTGCTGCTCAGTCCTTTCCCCCCCTCCCGCCGCCGCGTGTGAAATCTTCGTGGCCGCAGCGTGGAGGGTGGGCATTCAAAGACTACATTACCCAGGATCCCCGGGCCCACCTCGGCAACCAGCGTCATCAGATTAGCGCCCGGAGGCGCTTAAAAATCGTCAGCACACCCCGCGTCGCGGGACGCGCGCGGGCGGCGCCGGGCTGAGCCCGGGCAGAGGGCGGGCCGTCTGTGGCCGTCCGGGGTCGAACTGGGTCGGGTCGGCCTGGTCCTCAACAAGGTGTCCCCGGTTCATCAAGGTCTGTATATTTATCATCAACTCTAACTGCCATGGGTAAAAGGAAAACCCCCGAGGGAGATTCGGACTCTTCACGTTCCCTGCCTGTGAACCCTAAGATAAGGAAATCAAGAGCAAAGAAAGCTCGCCAACATGCAGCTAGTAACTGTGTAATAGACCGTATCGAGGTTATTGTTGACGAATGTGGGGAAATACTTAACGCCACCCCTTTGCAGGCTATTGGTGCTATTGGTGGTAGAAATGTGTCTACTAAAAGTAGTGTTATAGTCCCGGACATGTTCCTCTCGAAAAAGGGTGGGGAAGAACAATCAAGTGGGGTAAGGGGCAAAGCTGTGGTTTCTATCACCCCCACAGCATCAACGGATGCGAGCCAAGTTCACTATGATAAATCCCCTTCTGACTTCAATTGTCTCCCGGGTATAGCTTGTAGCAACAGGTTTTCCATTCTGAGTGAAGTTGATATTGAAGCTAGCTGTCCAGCCCTGCTTTCTCCAGCAAGCTTGGATACAAATACAGGTCCACTTTTACCACAAGATAGTCCTATCATTAACCTGCCTGAGGAATTCATGGGGACTGAATCCTCTAAACATGATATAAAATCTCTGCTGATTCTAGTGAAAAATCTGCATTCCCTGATTGAGACTATGCAACTTAAGATTGATACACTATCATCCGCTGTCATGAAGTTGGGGGAATCTAAGCCGGCTACCGATACTCACTTTAAGCTAAACTCTGTTAATTCGGAGAGGGGTTTGGTAAAGGCCTCTATAGAGGTGTCTGATGGGCCGTCAGTAACATCTAATGTTAATACCAAGAAACTGCCCCATGTTTCTCACCCCGGGAATATCCAGTCTCGTCTCTTAGCTATATCAAAGGCTAATTCTGCCGCTGCTTGCACCCCACCTTTTGTTAGACATCCTATTAGAGTCTCTCCTGGTATGCCTCAGGCATTACCACGCGCTGAAAGATCTTCTCTTACTAATGAGAGAACAGGAACCACTTCTAGAGGTAATCTCTACCATCAAACTCATAGACATGGGCCACGCAGTCGCACTTTTCACCCACGAAAGGTCCTTATGGTAAATGTTCCAAAACTGTCCTCTGGGTCCCAATTTGAATGTAGTGAATCTCTGGTTAACAAGGTCATACACTGGCTCAGGCATGTAAGGGGTTGCTGCTCTGTAATCAGAGCTGACATAGAGGGAGCTAGAAGGATTTCTCAGAATGGTAATAGGATGGACCTTATAGAGGTCACTTTCTACGATCCCATCTTAGCAGATAACCTCATTAACCTAGAATTTAGAAGTTGTCCTCCTGACCATTCTACAATCCAAATCAAGTCCTCCCCTATACAAACTTCTTGCTCAGGTGATGTTTGGCTACAGCCCCTGGGAGAGTCCGGCCTTGAATCAAATGATTGACTTTGTAATGAAGCTAGGCTAGTGGTTTCCCCTGCCTCCCCTTTTTTGCCTAACAAAACCCTTAACTCCGGTGCCCAGGCTAGTAGGGATAACCAACATGCTTCCAAAGTTCATGTAAGGATGACTCCATCGAGCAGCATCCCAGAGATTAACAAAGTCCCTGCTATTGGTAAACTGGATAGTCTGGTTATGCATTGTTCTCTTGTAAATCCGATAGAGAACACCCTATTGAATGGTACCCTGGAATGTATTCAAGATGACAGTGTAACCATCTCTGAGTATGGCACACTTCTGTCCTGGAATATCGCAGGACTGAAATCTAAGTTGAACGATCCTAACTGGGTACGATTCATCAATTCTTATGACATTTGCTTATTCCAAGAGACCTGGCTACTGGAGGCTCAGTTTGTAGCGGGTTTTTTGAATTTTAATGTCTTGGCCGTTAAGGGCAAAAAGGGGCGTCCTTCAGGTGGTCTCACCACCTGGATTAGACAGGACCTAGGTATTATCGTCAAGGAGCTTTCCACCTCTCACCCAGATATCCAGCTACTTAAGCTCAAGTTTAGAAACGGCAAATCGCTGGATATCTACAATGTCTATGCTAGAAGTACTGGGGGCAAGAAATCCGATATTATAGCACGTTTGGAGGAACTCTTGCTTCTTTATTCCCACCACTCACATGTTATTGTAGGTGGTGATTTTAACGTAACCTTTGAACCCCTTTCTGGTATTGATTGGAGTATCTCGGCTGCAGAGGATGGCTTATGGGGTGTCCCATGTTTAGATCTTGAACCTGTCACTCGTTGGTCTGAACTGGCAATCCAGATCAACGCCCTTTGCTTAAGCAAGGGGCTTCGTGCAACTAACGGAAGGACTGAACAGGATAAATCTGGATCTATTACCTTCAAGAGTGGTTCCCGCACAAGCAGGATAGATTACATCCTCATATCTTTAGATTTATGGGAACCCCTGAAGGGCATGGAAGTTATAGCCAGATTGGAGAGTGATCATAACCCTCTCTCTCTGACTATCTCGTTTTGGGTGTCTCCAACTACTCATAATAATCTTTTTCCCCAGGTCCTTCAAGACGTGATTATTTCTAATGATATGCGTCACGTAAAGTGGGCAAAGGTTGCTCAAAGCCAAGAAAGCTTAACTCATATTTTTAATAGATTAGTGCTTGCCACTCAGGATATGGGGGCCGTACTCAACCAGTGCCCATCGGCAACTCATTGTAATCTGGGAACTTCGATCCATGAATCCTTCTTCGCAGAACTTAAAGATATTTTTATTAGACCCACCAAAAAAACTAAACCTAATTTCGACTTCTCATTACGTTGGTATTCTACCGATTGCAGAGAAGCTCGTGCTAATCTGGGCACCGCATTGAAATCAGGCGACATCTCCCTAGTTCGTCCCGCTAGGTATGGATATAAGCAAGCCATCTATAAAGCTAAGAGAGCATGGGACTTCCAAAGATGGCAGGAACTTAGGGAAGCAGGTGCCCATAAAGACATGAGACAATTCTGGTCAGTTTTTAAATGGGGGGCTGGCGGTAACCCTGATAAACCACAAAACTGGGTTACACAAGATGATTGGGTCAAGCATTTTGAATCTTTATATGCAATTGATGAAAACATATGCCCATCTTTAAGTTATCAATATACTTTTTACAATGAAGATGCCTTTAGTTTGGGTGATGTTGTTACTGCCCTTAAGTCATTGGTTCCTGGGAGGGCTCCTGGGATGGATGGAGTCCCTGCTGATATTTTCTCCTGTAATAGTGAGTCATGGGGTAACTACATTTTAACTTTAGCCAATTTGATTGCTAGAGGCGCTCCTATCCCGACATCCTGGAAGGGAGCTGAAATTATTCCAGTGTTCAAGAAGGGGGACAAGTCTCTCCCCGCTAACTACCGTCCTATCAGCCTGATAGATACCACACAAAAGATCTTAGGCAGGCTGATCTTGAACAAAGTGTTGGATTGGGCCCTAGATAATGCAATCCTTTCTCATCTACAAGCTGGCTTCAGAGCAAGAATAAGCACCATAGATCAGGTGCTGCATTTTGCTATGCTTTACTGGAAGGTTGTCTTTTTGGGGGGTGGCAGCCTGTATGCAGCTTTTATTGATCTTAGGGCAGCCTTTGACCTAGTCCCTCGGCAAACCCTATGGGCTGTCTTAGACAATCTAGGGATGCCAGCTGTTCTGGTTTCCCTAATTGCTAGACTCCATTTAGACAACTTTGCGCAGATCAGATGGGGTGGTGTTGGACAAGTGACCAGGCAGTTCCCAATCCAAAAGGGGGTCAGGCAGGGCTGCGTCCTTGCACCAACCTTATTTTCTCTATACATTAATGACATAGCAAAACTATTAATAGATGCGAAAGTGGATGCCCCTTCTCTGGCAGGTGCTAAAATTCCTATCTTAATGTTTGCCGACGATTGCCTCATAATTTCCAAAACCCCGAGTGGCCTACAGAGGTCCTTAAGTTTGTTTGAGGAGTTCTGTTTAGCCCGTGGGCTTGAAATTAATGTCTTAAAGTCTAAATTTATGTCTTTTAATCAACCAAAATCTTTTAAATGCAAGATATTTATGAATAGTCTGCTACTGGACCAGGTCCAAGATTTTACCTATCTGGGCATTTGTATTCAGCATGACTTGAGCTGGAAAAAGCAGGTTAACTTGGCATCTCTTAAGCACTCTCAACTCTCTGGTGCTTTAAGTAAAGAACATGCCAAATCTTTGACCAAACCCATTGATCCTGCTCTTCGGGTCTATGATGCAAAAGCGGTTGGAGCTGCACTTTATGGAGTTGAATTGTGGGGATTTGAAAATTTACATAAGCTATCTTCCTCTGAGAATAATTTCCTTCGAAATTTAACAAGTCTACCACAGAGCACTCCCCTTTGCCCATTATTCTATGACCTTGGTATGAGACCGATAGCATTAATTGCCTCATTCCGCCCTATTCTATACTGGAGGCGGCTATGGGTTACCCCCGAACTTAGGCTTTTTGCTCTTGGCCTCATGGACATTATTAAACTGGACATTAGTCGAAAGGTCAAGTGGCTCCGTAGGATCTATGAGTCACTTCGGGACCTGGGCCTAAAAAATCTGTGGGAGGATCCTCAAAATGCTTGTTTCCCCACCAAACAAGTCTTGAAGGCCTTGTACTGGGAAATGGTAGCATCCAAAGTTTTCAGATCAACAGCACCGCTTTCACTATCTGGCATCTTCTTGGACTTTAAGGATACCATTTCCTTGGCACCTTTTTGGGATGAGATAACCAGTCCTTTGGACCGGAAGCTTTATTTTCAGTTCAGAGTTGGAAGTCTTCCAGTAAGAGAGTTTACATCTAGATGGTCTACAGAAAATGTACTTAATTGTCCGGGTTGTACTGCACCTGTTGAATCTGTTAATCACTTTTTGTTCCAATGCCCTTCCTACATAATCCCCCGACAGACCTGGCTTAAACCAATGTGCCGGACCTTGGGTACCACGAATACCAAGGTGGCTGTTCGCATTTTACGATCTGCAGAAACTTCATTTGTTTATATATCTGTTGCAAAGTTTCTTGGCAGGGCATGGGTGATTAGGAGCAAAATGCTGTCTTGATTAATTTTCCTTTGAATGAATTGCTGAATCAGTTTGTAAATATCTCTATTTATTTATTGTTTTAAACCATTATAAAATATTTTAAAATGTTTTATCTTCCAACATGTATGATATATATGTGCTTTTATGACAATCGTCGAATAAAGCTT
Source organism: Triturus cristatus (assembly GCF_964204655.1). Classification (NCBI taxonomy): domain Eukaryota; kingdom Metazoa; phylum Chordata; class Amphibia; order Caudata; family Salamandridae; genus Triturus; species Triturus cristatus. Next base: position 26,935,904 of record NC_140582.1, read on the forward strand.
TCTTGACTTGACTTGACTTGTAAGATCTGGTTGGGCATTTTGTTGGTGGGAATTGTCGAAAAACATCAAGATTAATAAAGCCTCAAAGATTAAGAAGAATAGAAGGAGCATAAGAGGACAACCCAAAGGACTGGACTCAGTGGCTAGAGCTACTGGTGAATCTGAGTTTTATTTAAAACCTTTTAAATAAAGAGTGGCCAACTGGGCATGCTTAGCTACAGACAGACTAATAGTATTAGTACAGAGAGTCATAGCAGAGGCAGTTAGATGCAGGGATAACAAGAATTTAGAAACAGATAGTCTAGATCGAAGGATAATTGTTGGTAAAAATTAGCATTAGGAAACGGAAACAATAGTTCGGAAAAGAAAAATGGTGCATTAAAATTTAGTGAATAAGAATTATTCATATTAAAAACATGAAGACTTACTCGGGCCAGCAGAAGAGCCCTCGTTCTGGTACTCCTGTCTGACTGGAACTGCTTCCGCCGACTCTGCCCCCGTCTTCTTGCCCCTGATCATGAAAGATATCAGAAAGAAAGAGACAAACATTGATTATTGGTGTGAAACAAATAAAATATTTCTATAAGACTGTCCAAAAACACATTTGTGTAAACAACAATTGCAATAAAATTGACCTATCTAATCTGGTCGACAAGTAGTATCTGGGGATTTGCGGACTGACTAGTTATTATTTATCTACACTAATCCAGTGTTCCATTCTGATTCCCAAATACTAACTAAGCCTAAGAAGTACGTACCACCTGACCTAGCCCACCTATTCCAGGCATGCCAATTGTACATTAAGTAAGCGTTTCCACTTCTTTTAGTCCTCAAAAATGCATAAATGGAGGACATATGCCTGCATTTTTGCATACACCAAATTGTTGGTTGGTTGATGCTGATGTTCTGCTAGTGCTAAGCCTATTACCACTCACAGAACAAACTACAAAAGTTTCTACTAAGGAGTGGGGTAAGCACTAGCAGCACTCAGCAGCACGTGATGTAACAGAGGGGGCGTCACGCGTCGCAGACCACTAAAAAATTACAAACTTATAATAAGTAACTAAACCTAAGTATCAATCCACCCCTATCTCTTAGTGACAGGACAAAGGAAGGACTAGAGTCACTCTAGCATTACCTAACTTAAGTTTTCGAAAATAAACTCTTACATAATCATGCAAAGCGAGCGCAAACTCAAAGTTACAAATAACAAGATTAGTAGCGCAGAGCACCTGTGTCATAACAATCAAAGAAGACTTTTAAAAGTAAAGTACCTGTAATGTAAGCAGCAGCATTCTAGCTGGTCAGAAAAAAAAAATATTTGCAATATATAACACAGAGCAGAAGAACAGACACAAAGTAGTAATAATTAAATAGCTACTCACCAAGACCCGGGACCTCCACTCCTAGCAGGTCCAGAAGGTCCTGCTCCCGATCCAGGATATCGGACCCCCGGTGCGTCAGCTGGTTCTAGCTGCGCCAGACACCAGAGCAGCGAAACACTGCCCGGCGCACCTTTCCCCACCGCTGCCGACGCTCCCAGAGCCCGTACCCGGACCCAGGCCTGCCGCCTGCTGCCAGGGTTAAGGGGAGGTGGTGCTGCCCAAAAAAACCAGTGCGGCCAATTCCACCTCCCCAAATAAGGCCTTCACCCCTTGTGGGCACCGCCTTCCGCAAGGAAGGCGGTCGCGGCTCTGGCTGTGATGCGCCCTGTGGCCCTTTGCCATGGTTCTGGGGTAGGCGGGGCGGATAAGAAAAGGTAAAAATGTAAAAAGTAAGTAAAAGAAATGAAAAAATCAGGTAATAGAAAAAGAGTGAAATAGTAGTTAAAAACCACACAAAAAGTAGACAAAAATATAGAATCAGGAAAATAGAGAGAGAGATAATAAATAAAAAAGATCAAAAATGTTTTCAGAAACAAAGGATTGAAAAGATAAAGGGAGGATTGAAAAGCAGGCCCCAGAACCATAGCACAGAGTGAAAAACAAGATGCGACCGCATGGGCAAGTTCATTAGATATTTTCCCCCTGAGCACACAAAAAGCATCACGAACACGTAATACGCGTTCCCGAACAGGAAACACCTATCGCGAATGGGCACGAGCATGCATTGCATGACCCCGAACAGGAAATAGCATCGCGAGCGGACGGGACAAGTGAAAACAAGATGGCTGCGCCCATTAGCGACCGCATGGGCAAGTTGGCGACACATTTCAAACGCGATCACGCAAAAAACATCGCGAGCAGGCGGGACAAAAATTTCTGCGTAACGCGATTACGCAACATCCGCCCACCCTTACCCGAGAGTTCCTATGAAACCGAGAAATATCAGGGAGAGTATGGACATTCTGGTTCCCTACATTAGGAACCTCATCAGACTCTCTTTTGAGGCAGGAGTAGTCCCCCAAAGGTGGAAAGAGGCAGTGGTTGACCCCATTAAAAAAAAAATGGGATTAGCGCCAGCCAGTTGGAGAATCTACGACCGATCTCACTCCTACCTTTTGTTGCCAAAATTGCTGAAAAGAAGGTCAATGCTGAATTAACAATGCACATGAACCAGGCCAGCCTACTCCACCCTACACAATCGGGCTTTCTGGCAACATATTCCACAGAGTCGGTGCTGCTTCTGTCCACTGAAACCATCCGCAGACAGGTCGATGCAGGACAAACGGTGGCGCTGATTCTGCTGGACCTTAGCGCCACGTTCGACACCGTGGCCCATCCCATACTCCTGCAGCGCCTTAATAAAAGTGGACTGACCTACCTGGCGCTGAAATGGTTAAGCTCTTTCCTACAGGACAGGAGTTTTCAAGTATCTCAAGGGACGTACTACTCCAAGAATATCAGGTTAGGTCAGGGGGTCCCCCAGGGCTCTATACACTTTTTAATCTGCATATGGCCCTTCTGTCTAAAATCATTGAAAAATACGGCATTAGTGTCATGTCATATGCGGATGACACGCAGCTTGTAGTATCTCTGTCCCAATCTCAGGAAGAAGCTGCCGCTATCTTCTCCACGTGCCTACAAGAACTTACAGTCTGGATGTCTAACAACTGCTTAAAGTTAAATGGCGGCAAGACCGAGGGGTAATTGTGGGTAAGGCTCCCGCATTATGGTCACCAACATGGTGGCCGCAGACTCTGGGTACCACCCCCACCCCAAAGGAGCAGGTAAAGAACCTGGGGATGTGGCTAGACTCTAATCTCTCTTTTGATCACCACACCAGGACTGTGGCTGGAAAGTGCTTTGGCATAATGAAAGGCCTTCGGAAGATCTTAGATGTGCTCCCGGTAGCTGCCAGAAAAACCCTAGTCCACGCACTTGTCACCTCTCGCCTGGACTACGGGAATGCACTCTACATAGGCGCCAGTAGCAAGAGCGTTCAAAGATTACAAAACATTCAAAATGCAGCTGCCCGCCTAGTCCTGATGCTTCCTAGGAGAGCCTCGTCCAAAAATGCCCGAACTACTTTACATTGGCTTCCAGTAAAGGAAAGAATTCTATTTAAGGCCCTATGCATTAGTCAACGGATCCTGATGAGGAAAGGTCAGAATTACCTATACAACCTACTGTCCCCCTATACTCCTACCAGGGCCTTACGTTCTTGGGGCTCGGGGCTGGTTCAAGTCCCAGTTATAAAAAATGAGAATGGGGGTCGATCTTTTCGCTACCTGGCCGCTAAACAGCGGAACGCACTTCCCCTGGATCTTCGGATGGAACAATGTGAAAACATTTTTCGGAAAAAACTGAAGACATGGCTCTTCCAGACATAAAGCTTCTGAATGTTTCTGTCTGCTTTTTATCTCATCTCATGTAGAATCTTCCGGCCGCAGCGCGGGTACACACTAACTAGTGTAACCAGGCGCTTTACAAGCTCTTTTATTATTATTATTATTTAGAGAAACAGAGCCCTTGCATTTCCTTCTGCCCTGCACAGAGTGGACTTGCTTGGTTTTAAGAGGTGTGCACTTGCCCGGGCTGTGTGCAGTCTCAAAGTGGACATTGGCAAAATTCTGACAAGCGACGAGAGGTAAGACCCTTGATCTGGATCATTCAGCTGGGTTTGGGAGGGTTGCGTACAGTTGTGCTGGAGGAACATGTTGGTTTGCACTGTCATTTCCCTCCTGTCACATGTTTGTTTTCATTAAGCTGTGTTCTCTTCTTCAGGTCTGGTTCCGTATCCCTCTCATTATTTTCCTTTTTTCCTCCATCCTGGTCAAGATGTCTGTCGACTATTCCCTTTTATCCTTTCACCCTTAGCCCAGAGTATATTCCCCTTCCCAAATCAGGGATGGGTTTACAGGCTTTCACCCCTTTCTGTTTGTTTTCTGTTCTTTCAGCACCTCATCAGGGGTAGGAGTGGCTGAGCTATAATACTCTGCCAGCAAACAGAACTCTGTGGAATTCCACAGAGTTTTTCTGTACCTCGGCAGAATTCAGCAGAGTGAAACTCTGCTAGCTATGCTCAGGCCTATCAGACAACCATTAGCCCACTCATGCGTCCACTCACTTACTTACTCGGAGGCTGATGTAAATACTTTCAGACCCACTCGAAGACTCACACACCAACTCACAGACCCACTCAGACACAGACACACCCATTCACAGACCCTCTCAGACTCACTTGTATTCTTATGCACTCTCTTGGATATCTACAAAGAGACTAATTCACCCACGCACAGACCCACTCTGGCTCATGCACCCACTCACACACTCATGCACCCACTTACAGTCCCACTCGGAAACACATTCACTAATTACAGACCCACTCAGAGGCTCACACACCCACTCACAGGGCTACTCATACACCCAGTGACAGAGATGCTCAGACACATATGCACCCACTCATAGACCTACTTAGAGACTCATGCACTGAGTCAGAGATCCAGTCACAGATTCATTCACTCACTCAGAGATCTAGTGAGAGACTTGTGTTCCTACTCACAGACCTACTCATGTACCCACTCACAGACCTATTCTAAAACTCACAGACCTACTCAGAGACTCACACACCTACTCACAGACCCAATCTGACACCTATACACTCACTCATAGATCCAGTCAGACTCATGCACCCACTCATACACTCACTCAGAAACTCATGCACCCACTCACAGACTCACTCAGAGATTCACACATCAACTCACAGACCCATTCAGACACTCATTTATCCACTCAGAGACCCACTCAGACAGTCACGCCCCCACTCTCAAACCTACTAAGAAACTGTTGCACCCACTCACAAACCCACTCAGACACTCATGCACCTACTCCCATTCCCACTCATAAAGTGATATCTTCCTCACAGAACCACTGAGAGATGTATGCACCCTCTTACACACACACTTAGAAACTCATAAAAGTACTCACAGAGCCATTGTCACATGCACAGAGTCAAATTGAGAGGTATAATCTTAAATGTGCTGTATTCCATTGGCATTTTTTCTTGGCAGATCCACGACAGAGTTGCAACTCTGAATTTTTTTTAAATGAGGATGTACAATGAAAATGATTTAGTGTTTGATAATAGGGTGGCTCTTAGAAGAGTCTTTGGGTGTATTGTGTGTAGATGATAACTACACATAAAACAGGATGTATTCTTTTAAGCTGTTAATGAATAACCTAGTGCCTTTCTCAGAAACGTATCACCCATCACTTCTATACATATGCTCCATATCAAAGCGCAAGTTGTTGTTGTAGATGGAGCCCATGTTATAATCTCTAAGTAATGCCGAAACTGTTTTATTAACATATTTCCTGGCTTTGTCTATTTGTGGACAGAATTTGTGGCCATTTCCATTGGCAAATGTTGGAGTACACCAAATCAGTGTGAGGGAAAAGTGCCATTAATTGGCCAGAGGTATCCTTCATTGCGATTTCCAATCCTACCCCAGTAAGAGTGCCTTGGTCATTGCCACCACAGTGCACAATTAATAGGTCTGGATGTTGGCAATCTGCTATTGCTGCCTCTTCAAGTAGTGTCCACATTAGGGAAACTCAAGTCCCTGTCAATGCCACTCTTTCTAGCACACTCTCTGGCCCAAAATGTATAGCTATGACCCACAATCCACACTCTAACCATTTTTAAGGATGGAGCAGTCACACACAGGAAAAGGTTGCAGCTGAATGTGACAGTTGGGAATGAAAGGTAGTTACATTGGAGGAGAAGGCCTGGTTTAAGCAAAGGACATATTGGATTGAATGATGTAATTAATATGGTAACTGAAAATAGGTAGCAATTTATTAGGTAAAGTAAGTACATCTGTGATTGGCTCTGGATACATTTAAGACAAGTTCTGCTATTGTGGATATGCTTACATTTTCAAGCAGTCAACCACGCCTGAGAGGGTTGAACTTGAAGCTGGTATGCTCCTATTAGAAAGTGTTGTGAATGTTTGACTTACTGGCACAATAGAATGTTGCAAATGAGGTTGCTATGGCAACTGAGATGTATTAGTGTGGGAGAAGGGTTCCATATATACTGTTCTTCTCAACTACAAATATCAGCCAATGACAACTGGAATAAGAACCGAAAAACATGAATGGAATATTTTTGATTTAGTAACTACATCAGTGGTTCTGGAAAAAGAGAGGGAAAAATGCCATTACTGGCTCTTTCTTACAGAGATTGGTACTTATCATCTTCCATGAGAAGACATTTGAAGTGCAAGTGTCTTAAATTTTAGGATCAACAAAGTGAATTGAGAGATATGTTAAAATGAGAACATTGATAATGTATACATAGAAAACTATAGTCACTTATAAGTGTTAGGTAAATGTAATAAACTTTGAATATTAGTTGCTTATCCTGTGACATACCTAAAGACCTCTGAAATATTTGTTTATATATGAAGTGAAGTACTGGCACTAACAAGTCATCCATCCAGACAAGTAGACCTTTGAACATGTTTTGGGCTTGGTACAGTAGTATATGCAGTTTTCCTTCTAGGCAGATTTGACATTCAAAACATGTTGCTAGGCGTTAAACTCCTTTTCAACTCCATATAATTTACTCCTGAGATATGCTGTAGGTAGGCCATAAGTATGATTGAGTTACATGCACACTACCAGGCCCATATGTCTAGTTATGGATCCAGTCTCTTACCCATACTAGAACACACATACCTATATGTAAAAGGATAGAGACACTGATACACCTACTCACACAGTGGCAGAACCACTTAAACATTCACTCAACACATACAGCTCTTATGTATCCAGTTAAATAACCCAATACTCACTAACACAACCAACAAGATATTCTTCTTACATACAGATTGAGAGTCCCATACAGTAATTAGAGAGCGAGACAGATACCAACCTACTTACTTACATATATAATGACATACCCACATAGGTACTGAGACACTCATATAGATATATACTGAAGAACTCACACATTTCCAAATCATCCATCCAGAGAAGTACACCTTTAAACTTATTTCAGGCCTGCAACAGTAGAGCATGTAAATGCTTTTTTCCTACTAGGCAGGGGTAACATTCAAAACATGTTGCTAAGCCTTAAACTCCTCTTCTAGGGCAAATACGCCAGATAGGCTCGCGGTAGGGCATAGGGCAGGGATCTATGAGCTTGAAACATAAGACATATTATTTCCAGTTTGATTGAGTTACATGCTCATTTGCAGACCCATATGTGCAGTTGTACATCCAGTCTCCTACTCATACTAGAACTCACATTCCAATGTGTAAAAGGATAGAGCCACTTATACATCTAGTCAAACAGTGACCCAGGCACTTAAACATTCACTCAACACATACAGCTCTTAAGTATCCAGCAAGAATGGAGGCAGCTGCACATGGAGTTAAATACCCAAATACTCACTAAAACACAAAAAAAAGCAATCCATGCAGCTCATTACATAGAGATTCAGAGACCCGCAGACTAACCAAGAGACCCAGACACATATCAGGATATTTACTTGCATATCCAGTCATACCCACATAGGCACTGAGCTGCTCAGCTATGTACTGAATAACTTAGACTAAGAACATATCCATCCAGACAAATAGGTATTTAAACATGATTTGGGCAATAGAGTGTGTATATGTTGCTTTCCTGCTGGGCCGAGATGACATTTATAATTTGTTGGTTAGCTTTAAAATCCTCTTTTACTATATAAGTCCATCCGGAGATAGGCTATAGGTAGCTCAAAGGGCAGGGAACTATGTTCCTAAAAGATAAGATGGGTTGGTCCAAGTTTGATTAAGTTAAATGCACACAACAAAAGCCATATGTCTACTTATAGATCAAGTTTCCTGCCCATACTGGAACTCACGTGTCTATGTGTAATAGGAGAAAGCCACTAATAAACATACTCACACACTGACAAGGTCAATTCAACATGCACTCAACACATACAGCTCTCATGTATCCAGTAGTAATGGAGGCAGTTGCACACACAGTTATAAATACCTCAATTTTCGCTAAGATAGCCAGCAAGCAATCCATGCAGATTCTTACATAGAGATTTAGAGTCCCATTGAGTAAGCTATAGACCCAGACATATATCAACATACTTATTGACATATCAAATGACACATCCATATAGCAACTGAGACACTAATTTAGTTAAGTACTAAAGAACTGACACTAGCCTTTTAAACATGTCTCGGGCCTGATACAGTAGAGTATGAATATACAGTTTGCTTGCCAGGTCAAGTTGACATTCAAAACACATTGGTTTACTACATATAAGTCATCCTTAAGATAGGCAGTAGGAAGGCCATAGGACAAGGACATATGTGCTTCTGGTGCATATTGACACAGCCACATATACACTAATGCATGGACTGATACATCGAGGCACACATTGATGCACACACTCACACACACCATCACACACTGACCACTACACTAAGACACTCGGGCACACACTGATCGATATATTGACACTCCCAGGTAGACAGTGATTGAGATGCTAACTCACCCAGATGTACTCTGATGCATATAGTAGTATATATAGGCAGACACTGATATATTTGCATACATACCCAAGCACACAGTGATGTACACAGTGAGACATTCAGGAATACGTTTATGCATGCACTAACATACCAAATAACCCACTTATGCATATAGTGACACACCCACTCACACAATTATACATACACTGAAACATCCAGGTACACATTGCCACATATGCTGAGATACCAAGGCACACACTGATCCATTCGGTGATACACCCAGGCACACAGTGATGCTTACAGTGATTTACCCAGTGTCAAGTTCCTCAAGCTGAAGTTTGTTTTCCACAGGAGCCGATGCTGGATCTCCACTCCCCCACTCCGCTGCCGCGAACTCAGGGCTCACGAGCAGCAGCGAGGGGGAAAGGGGAATTGGACAGACAAGAGAGACTGCACTGTATGTTCTTCCAGGACTGGCCTCGTAACTTCTTTCGTCTTGGACCCTGTAATGAGAGTTAATAAACAACAACTCCAACCACTAAGTCTCTCTACATTCTAATTAAAAACCTTCTACCAAATACCTGTCCTGATACAGTGGGTAGCTGCTCTCTATTCTCAGGGAGAACGTCATTTGTGGAGGATGCGCTGTACTGATGGCAGAGACAATTCCTGCAATGAAAATGTACACATGAACTCCCCGCCTACCAGAGACTCCCCCACCCTCTCCTTATCTGGCTACCATACCTGTCTACCTTCTGTGAGGAACCCTTGCATCTATATTTCACCAAACTTGGAAATGGAGCGATGAGATTGGGTGAGATAGTTTTCTGGAATCTGGACTCAAGAATGATTGGTTGCAGGATTGTGAAAACCCTATATATATATATATATATATATAATTGCACACCCCTCAGCGCTCTTAGGTTCCATTAAACAAAAAGTCACTTGTTGAAGCAAGTACGCCTTGAGGTCTGAGTTCAACACAACACTGCTTGGAAAAAACGTTGCTGGTCAAATCTGGAACAAGTCTGTGCTCCCACGGAGTTTGATAAACTGAGTTCTCTACGACTCTTTGACTGGAAGAGGACACTGATGAAGCTGCTTACGGCAAATACAAGAAAGAGGCTTCACTTACTTATCAAGAAGAATTCTTCCCTCGCGAAACACAAGCCTCCTTACTTCAGAAGAAACAAGCCTCCTTACTTCAGAAGGACACTGCCCATTCGTCGAGCAGCCTGGAAATTCTCTTCATATCCGCCGAACAAACTCTGAAGGATAAGTTGCTAAAGAAAGTCACGAACTGCACGCTCCACTCACGGAGCCCAAAAGGAAGTCACAAAGAGAGAGAGACCCTAACTTGGAATCTCCCAACTTCTGACTGAAAATTTCTTGAGGGGAATGCGGAGCTCCAAAAGAAACCGCCACTCAGCAAAAATAGACGGTTGAAGTGCGCCGCGTATTGGCAGCGCGCGCACTACATTCAAAAGGGAAACACTGCAGCGCGGCCACAGAGTGAACTGAGGAACAGAAGCACCAACAGCGGCCATCTTGGAGGTGTGGAGGGGAGGGGGAAAGAAAAGAAAGGAATCGTCTAAACTAATAGTAAACGGAGGAAAGCGGAGAGCGATCTTGCAGACACACATCTCCGCCTTCTTCTTCCAAACCTTGCCTGACTAAAGTGTTGTAGGTGCAAACGGGGAAACCTGACCCTCTCAATTCCAAACCTGACAGTACCTCCCACCAAAGCCCCTCCTCTCCCCTCCTTGGGTTTAGTGGGATATGTGTGATGGAACTCTCGAAGCAGACGTGGTGCATGGATATTGGACAATGGCTCCCAGGATCTTTCTTCAGGGCCATACCCCTTCCAGTCCACTAAGTAGAAAATTTCCCCTCTTTGTAGCCTAGAATCTAAAATTCTCTTCACCTCAAATTCGTCACTGCCCTGCACTTTGATTGGCGAAGGGGTCTTCCTTAGCCTACATCCTTCTGGACTACGCTGAAGCAGGGAGACATGGAAAACCGGATGAATCTTCAATCTCGGAGGAAGTCTGACCTTTACACTGACTGGATTCACCATTCGGTCCACACAAAATGGGCCCACAAACCTAGGCTGAAACTTCCGGTTTCCCTTCAGACGTAAGTTTCGCGTGGAAACCCAGACCAGGTCCCCCTTCTCATATACTGGGTTTGGACGCCTCTTCTTGTCTGCCTGTTTCTTAAAAGAACTCTTGGCCTTAGATAAATTTCTAGAAGCTGATTGATAAGCCAAGTGTAATTTTACTGCTGGAACATTACTGATTTCTCTATCTACCAGAGTGTTTGGATGCCTACCAGAATTCAAATAAAATGGGGAATACCCCGTAGATGCATGCTGTGAATTATTGTAAGCAAACTCAGCTGCCCAGACCAAGTCTGGCCATTCTCCTTCCTGATCCATCAAGAACAGGCGCAAGTATTGTTCCAATTCTTGATTTACTCTTTCTGTCTGTCCATCCGTCTCTGGATGGAAACTGGTGGACAGACGAGAATCAACACCCAACCTCTTCAAAAAGGATCTCCAAAATCGAGAGACAAACTGAGGGCCCCTGTCGGAAATGACTGTCTTAGGAATGCCGTGTGCCCTTACAATGTGTTGGGTAAACAGTTTGGACAGGAGTGTGGCATTGGGAAGCGTTTTCAAAGGGACGAAGTGGCTCATTTTAGAAAAAAGATCCACCACCACCCAAATAACTGAAAGCCCTCCACTGGACGGGAGATCAACGATGAAATCCATTGAAATGGTATGCCAAGGGTATGGGGCAGGAGGCAAAGGCTGTAGTAGACCTTGTGGAGCCCTTCTAGGCGTCTTTCCCTTGATACACAACTCACAAGTGGCTACATACTGCCGCACCTGAGCTTCCATGGCCGGCCACCAAAATTCTCTTTGCATCAACTCCATAGTCTTCTTCACTCCTTTATGCCCAGCCAGAGGATCATCGTGAAAGTGTTCAATGATCTGCTTTCTCAAACCCAGATCTGACACAAACAACTTGTCAAGATAATAGGGTCTTCCTTCTTTGACTTGAAATCTCTTCCCCTTGGCGGTCCACGTCCTAACCTCTTCTGGAGACTGCAAAGCACTCAATTTCTTTTCAATGTCGGCGTAGGTGAGAGTTCCAACTATTCGGTCTACTGGGATGATTACTCCTTTCTCACTAGTGTTAACTTCCTCACTCACATTCAGGCGAGAAAGAGCGTCCGCCTTTCCATTAGCTTTTCCAGGTTTATAAGTCAAAACAAAATCATAATCTGCAAAGAATAAGGACCATCTCAATTGACGTGGAGTTAGAGTGCGAGCGGATTTCAAAAATTGGAGATTTCGATGATCCGTAAATACGGTTACAACATGCCTGGCCCCCAACAAATAATGTCTCCACTCCAAGAATGCATCCTTGACTGCTAACAGTTCCTTATCTGCGATTGGATAATTGATCTCAGCAGCTGATAATTTTCTGGAACGAAAGGCTACAGGATGCAACTGGCCAGTTTGCTTATGGCGCTGGGACAAAATTCCCCCAATTGCCAGATTGGAGGCATCTGCTTCCACAAAGAATGGTTCTTCCGGATTTGGATGAAGCAGCACTGGGGAAGATACAAAGATTCTCTTAAGATCATTGAAGGCTGATTCAGTTTCCGCGTTCCACTCGAACTTGGTCTTTTTCTTGAGTAATCTTGTAAGGGGACAGACTCGCTCGGAAAAGTTTAGGATGAAACGCCTGTAGAAATTGGCGAAGCCGAGGAAACTCTGGACTTCCTTCACTGAGGTCGGAGAGGGCCAATCCCTGATGGCTCTTACTTTAGACTCATCCATGGATACCCCAGTGGGGGACAATACGAATCCCAGGAACTCAACTCGGGTGGAATGGAAAACACACTTCTCCAATTTTACAAAAAGTTGGTTCTCAAGCAGCTTCTTCAGGATGGATCGAACATGCTGGATATGTTCCTTTAAACTGGCTGAAAAAATGAGGATGTCGTCTATGTAAACCACTGCACAACGATCCAAAAATTCGCGGAGCACGTCGTTTACAAAGTGCTGAAATGCGGCTGGAGCGTTGCATAGACCAAATGGCATGACTTGATATTCGTATAACCCAAAACGAGTTCGAAAAGCCGTCTTCCACTCCTCTCCTTCAGCCATACGTACCAGGTGATAGGCTCCTCTCAGATCCAATTTCGTATATACCTTCGCCCCCTTCACCTGATCCAAAAGCTCAGAAATCAAAGGCAGTGGATAACGATTCTTCTTAGTCACCAAATTCAAGGCACGATAGTCAATGCATGTACGCAGTTCGCCATCCTTCTTCGGGATGAAAAAAAGTGGAGACGACACCGGTGACTGTGAAGGGCGGATAAAGCCATTAGCCAAATATTTACTCAGATATTCCTTTAGATGGACATTTTCCGTTTCAGTCAATGCATAGATTCGACTACAGGGCAGTGAGGCTCCAGGCTCCAACTCAATTCGACAATCGTACTCTCGATGGGGGGGTAAACGTTCTGCTTCCTTTTCATCAAACACTGAGGCGAGATCTTCATACTCTTGGGGTATTTCTTGAGTATCTAAAGCACAAATGGTCTGAGTCACACTTGCCAACAATTGGGACTGGGAGGCTTGAGCTGCCACTGAGGAATCTGAAAATGTATGAAAACAATGTTGCAAACAGTAATTGGAATTCATGCGAATGGATCGTTGAGCCCAGTCGATTTGAGGGTTATGCTCCGTAAGCCAAGGCAAACCCAGGATAAATTGGAATTGCGGAGCATCTATCAAACTGAATCGTACTGAGCTAAGATGTTGACCGGGGCCATACAACAAAATTTCCTCAGTTTCGTGGACAATAGGTCCGGAGGACAAACTAGTTCCATCTACTGCACGTACCGGCTCTGGCCGTTCCTTCCTCACGAACAGGATTCCAAGTGTCTTAGCAAAACCAATATCACAAAAATTTCCTGTGGCCCCTGAGTCAATCATGACGGAAATCCCCTCTTTGATTTGACCTCCAAATCTTATCTGTACCAATAAAATTAGATGCGGGGCCGAAGATTGCAAAGTGTTAGCCACCAATTTTAAATCTGGAGTTGACTGCTCCTTCGCTTCCACCAGGGCAACCCCTTCTACTGGTGGAGCCGATCTTTTACCCAAGAATTGTTCTTTGGTCTCTTTTGGCATTCTTTCACGAAATGACCTGGGTTCCCACAGTACATACACAACTTGCCCAAACGTCTCTTCTCTCTTTCTTCTTTCGACAAAGGTCCTCGCACGGAACCAATCTGCATTGGCTCATCTTCTGAAGTCGTTTCCTTAGACTTGGCTCCTTCTGCTTTCATCCTGTCGAAACGAGGAGGAATATATCTAGTTTCTTTGCGCCTCTCATTCTTCCTCTCATTCTGACGCTGATCAATCTGAAGAACAAGGTCAATTAGTTCAGAAATCTCTGTGGGACGATTCGGAATCTGTGATAGACCATCCTTGATCTCATCCTTGAGACCACGATAAAAGATTGCCGCACGTTTTGCTTCTGGCCAGTTAGTTTCTACAATTAATTTATTAAATTGAGCCAAGAATGCAACTAACTCACGGTTCCCCTGCTTTAGATCTAGTAGCTCATTATCTGTGGATTGAGAAATGGACCGTCTGTCAAAAATCCGTAGAAATTCTTTCTTAAATTCCTCAAATTCATATAAAATTGGATCATTGTTGTTGACCAAAGGCATGGACCAAGCGGCGGCATCTCCACTCAGGTACGACAGCATGAACGCCACCTTAGACTGATCTTCCTTAAAGATAATAGGCCGACAGAGATAGTGTAAAGAGCATTGTGTGAGAAAAATTTGGGCCTTATTCGGATCCCCACTATATCTCTCAGGAGCTGCTAAAGGAATAGTTGGTGAGATTGCATGGATCACCTGTGTAGTGAGTTCTGCCGCAGATGGGGCGGGAGCAAAAGTGGGGGATTTATCTTCTTTGTCAGGTGGGCGACTACTTCCAGTAAAATCTTCAAACTGTTGGCGTAAATAACTAGAATCTACGACTGACTTCCTGACCTCTTCTCTAAGGGACCTATTCTCTTCCATAGTATCACTTAACTGTTTTTGTATACTATCTAATTCTGTGGCCAGGGCCTTAACGTCTTTTCCCTGAGCCATCGTGCTCAGGTGGAAATTTCGGTTTTAAGGCACTTCAATCTGTCAAGTTCCTCAAGCTGAAGTTTGTTTTCCACAGGAGCCGATGCTGGATCTCCACTCCCCCACTCCGCTGCCGCGAACTCAGGGCTCACGAGCAGCAGCGAGGGGGAAAGGGGAATTGGACAGACAAGAGAGACTGCACTGTATGTTCTTCCAGGACTGGCCTCGTAACTTCTTTCGTCTTGGACCCTGTAATGAGAGTTAATAAACAACAACTCCAACCACTAACTCTCTCTACACTCTAATTAAAAACCTTCTACCAAATACCTGTCCTGATACAGTGGGTAGCTGCTCTCTATTCTCAGCGAGAACCTCATTTGTGGAGGATGCGCTGTACTGATGGCAGAGACAATTCCTGCAATGAAAATGTACACATGAACTCCCCGCCTACCAGAGACTCCCCCACCCTCTCCTTATCTGGCTACCATACCTGTCTACCTTCTGTGAGGAACCCTTGCATCTATATTTCACCAAACTTGGAAATGGAGCGATGAGATTGGGTGAGATAGTTTTCTGGAATCTGGACTCAAGAATGATTGGTTGCAGGATTGTGAAAACCCTATATATATATATATATATATATAATTGCACACCCCTCAGCGCTCTTAGGTTCCATTAAACAAAAAGTCACTTGTTGAAGCAAGTACGCCTTGAGGTCTGAGTTCAACACAACACTGCTTGGAAAAAACGTTGCTGGTCAAATCTGGAACAAGTCTGTGCTCCCACGGAGTTTGATAAACTGAGTTCTCTACTTCTCTTTGACTGGAAGAGGACACTGATGAAGCTGCTTACGGCAAATACAAGAAAGAGGCTTCACTTACTTATCAAGAAGAATTCTTCCCTCGCGAAACACAAGCCTCCTTACTTCAGAAGAAACAAGCCTCCTTACTTCAGAAGGACACTGCCCATTCGTCGAGCAGCCTGGAAATTCTCTTCATATCCGCCGAACAAACTCTGAAGGATAAGTTGCTAAAGAAAGTCACGAACTGCACGCTCCACTCACGGAGCCCAAAAGGAAGTCACAAAGAGAGAGAGACCCTAACTTGGAATCTCCCAACTTCTGACTGAAAATTTCTTGAGGGGAATGCGGAGCTCCAAAAGAAACCGCCACTCAGCAAAAATAGACGGTTGAAGTGCGCCGCGTATTGGCAGCGCGCGCACTACATTCAAAAGGGAAACACTGCAGCGCGGCCACAGAGTGAACTGAGGAACAGAAGCACCAACAGCGGCCATCTTGGAGGTGTGGAGGGGAGGGGGAAAGAAAAGAAAGGAATCGTCTAAACTAATAGTAAACGGAGGAAAGCGGAGAGCGATCTTGCAGACACACATCTCCGCCTTCTTCTTCCAAACCTTGCCTGACTAAAGTGTTGTAGGTGCAAACGGGGAAACCTGACCCTCTCAATTCCAAACCTGACACCCAGTCACACACTGATGCATACGCTGAGATGGACAGCTACACACCTTTTTAAACATGAAAAATAACACACGTAGAGTGGCTATAACACAGTCAATATGCTGTTTATTAAGGTAAAAGTACTTAAAATATGTTATATAATAAAAATAAAGACTATTTTATGAGAAGCTATCTGTACTGATTTGTTTTTTTACTTTCCAGACATCTACTTCTACTTACAGAGAGTTACAATACCAAAAAAACAGAAACACACAAGAAACAGAAGGGATATTGTCTCCTTACAACAGAGTCCGCTCGCCATCCTAATGGACCCCGAAGTGTCAGAATGTTCCGTACTAGGGTACCTCAGAATGTCATACAAAGTAAGAAACAGAATAAAAGGAGAAGAGAAGCAGTCAAAAAAAGGAATGTGTTTAGGCTGTAGTTGAGAAGGCGTTTGTCCTGAAGAAGAAGTTATTTAATTTAATTCTGAGCAGAATGAGTACATTGGACAAAATAGTGCTTTGTTTGAGAAAAAGAAGTCAAAAGAAAAGATTTGTGAATGAAAGTAATTTCTGCAAAGTTTTCAATGGCAAATGGAAGCATATTTCCAGTAGTGGGCCTTTCTTTAGTGAAGAAAACTACTTTCAAGAGAACACATTAGTGCATGAAGTTGAAACAACTGGTCGTTGTTATGAGATAAAGGATAGTACTCCCATTCCATAGGAGGAGATGGTTCCTAGGAAGGTTGAGGAAGTGATAGCTGAAGAGGTACAGGAAAAATGTGGAGCTGCCCCTGTATACAAATGGAACTGTAGCAGTATTTGCATTGTTCAATTGATATATTGAAAGCTTTCCTATGTACGTTTCCATGCAAAAGTCTAAAACAGAAAATTATGGCTTTGCAAGGATGAGATCCATGCAGAGTAAGAAAGTATAGTAACTTACAGGGACACTCACTTGCATGTCTTTCAGAGAAAGTGTGCCAAAGCACCTTTCATCATGTCGGAATGTTAGCTTTACATTTAGGAGAAATTAAACAAATCTTTTGCATGGTACAGTAGCAGATGTAGAAAGGTTTGTGAAAATGTTCAGTTTTGTTATTTTGGTCCTGAACATGAGTCGAGGGAATATTAGGACTTGGTTCCTGAAGGTGTAGAGGAACAGGAGACAAGTAGTAGTAATGATAACTTTATAGAAGAGATTACAAAATTTAACACCGTTTTTCAGAGAAACCAAACTGTGTTTGTATTTGTTGCAGATACACTCATTACAAATGTCAAACTCATAATGTTGTTCTGTACTCAAAAGCTGAACAAGAGAACAATGATAAGTGGCAACAATTTGCTGTATACTTATTTGTAGAAAAATGCTTTGATTTGTCACCACGGTGATGATGAGTTAGAGGATAATAAAATGCCAGCTAGAGCAGTACACAAGATAGAATTAGTTTTAATTTCACAGCACTTCAAGATTAATATATTTATGAATACATTTTCATACAATGTGTACACCCATTTCATTCTATAGTTCGTATGGAGCCAAAGACAGGGAAGTTGCCACCAACTGACCTTTCGAAGGGCCTTAAAGGAAGAGATGTCTACTTACCTTTAGTGTTTAAAAAGAATATTGAAACTGTTGGTGTACACAGAGAGGATCATGAACAACTTTTCCCTCAATAAACGGAGTGCCTACAAAGAATAACAAAATTTCACAAGTGTTAGTGGGTGTTAGTAAGGTTTAAAAAAAAAAGCTACATTATACCTGGTACAAAATAATATTTATCATTAAAAGTTTGCTGTTTCTCGAGATGTGACATATGAAGAGGATGAAATATTACTATCAAGTGGAAAGATTAAAACACTGGATCAATTCAGATCAGAAGAGATTTACTAACACCACAGCATCTATCCGCTGCATTCTAAAGCAGTCATCGGTGAGGCCATTGATCTCTTTCAAATGAAGGAAGCAAAAAGAGCTCCGGTGAGTCTCCGGGGGAAAAGTATGGAATCTCACTGTTTTCCACAACTGTTTCCCACTGAAGTAGGGGGCTGCTTTGATAGCCTCACTGTTCTGATGCCAGCAGCTGAATACCGGTCAAATAGATTATATTCAGAAGATCTCAGCAGTGTATTCCCTACATATTCTATCTTCAAATCAAATCAAATCAGGTGGTTAAGCGTGACTACTCACCTGTAAGGGTCCCAAGGTGCTGTGGGGTGGGGGGGGGGGGTTTGCAGGTTCCAGTCCATCAAGGAGGGGGTCTGAGGAAGAGCCAGGTTTTGAGATTTCTAGCGAAGATGGGGAGCGATGTTATCTGTCTGAGGTGGAGCCGAAGGTCGTTCCAGGCTCTGGCCGCATGGAAGGAGAAGGAGCGGCCTCCTGATCTGGTCTTTCTGGTGCGGCTGACTACAGCGTAGGAGAGCTGGGCTGATCATAGGGTCCTTTGGGGTACATGGAATTTGAGTCGGCTATTGAGGTATGCTGGTCTGGTGTCCTGGAGGGCCGTGTGAGCATGGGTTAGCATCCTGGAGGTGACTCTAGCTTCGATGGGGAGCCAGTGGAGTGTGTGCAGGTGCTGGGAGATGTAGCAGTGTCTTGGCAGGTTGAGGACCAGTCTTGCGGCGGCATTTTGGATGTTCTGAAGCTTGCGGGTGAGGTTTTTGTTTATTCCGGCATAGAGTGCGTTGCCGTAGTCGAGCCTGCTGGTGACCAGGGCGTGAGTGATGGTCTTTCTGTGTTCGAGGGGGATCCATTTGAAGGTCTTACGTAGGAGGCAGAGGGTGTGGAAGCAGAAGGCCGAGACTGAGTTGATCTGGCGGTCCATTTTGAGCTCTGAGTCCAGGATGATTCCCAGGTGGGCGCGTGGTCTGTGAGGGTGGGCGGACTTCCGAGGGCGGGAGGCCACCAGGTGTCGTTTCAGGCATCTGGGTTTGGGCCCATGATGAGTACTTCCGGTTTGTTGGTGTTTAGTTGTAGTCAGCTGTTTTTCATCCATTTGGTGACGGCTTCCATGCCTTCTCAAAAGTTGTGTCTGGCGGTGTTGGGTTTGTTGGATAGGGAGAGGATGAGTTGGGTGACGTCTGCGTTTGACACAATGTTGAGTCCATAGGTTCTGACAATGGGGGCGAGCAATTGGGGCATCTTCTGTTTTAGAGTGACGTCTCTGGACTTTCATATGCTGTTAACTACATACTAAGACATGAGCTAATCTTCAAAATCTCTCTGCAAAGGAATTTATTGACAAAGTTCATGGAAAGGATGAAAACTTAGAATGCAGAATAATTAATTTGATGGCATATCGGCGTGGCACCAACAAGTATTTGTATCGTCATCATGGAAAACTGAAATGTATGTTGAGGAATTTAGGTGCACCTACTTGGTTTTTGACTCTTAGCTGCGTTGAGCATGCCTGTGATGACCTGCTTCCATTTTTGAGAGAAGCAAACTCTAACATTAAAGATATCAAAGAGAAGACAGCCAGACAAGTTGATCCTTGGATCCCGCTAATATTTGCAGATGTTTTAACCACAGGCTTCCAGCTGTCATGTCTTTCATCTTCAACACAACAAATCTTCCTCTTTGCGAAGTAACTAATTGGGATGAGCAGGATGCTGAAGATCTGCTTTGGTGTATCCCGGAACCAAAGATCCCTCCTGTTAAGGCATGGACCCGGCTGGTCCTTCAAATAAAATCATTCTCGCTTGCTACGTCACTGCGGGCGTGCAATGGGAGACTGGACCCTGATTGTGCGGGACTTCCCACATTTAATAGGGTTGCACAAACGTCCACTATTGACTACATTATGATGGAAGTAAGATTCTGGGATAAGCTCTCAGAATTCAGAGTGCATCCGAGACATGATAGTGACCACAACGCCTTGGTCCTAACACTTAAACCATGGACTTTTGGGTTGATTAACCCTGAAGCAGGCTTTATACCTAACAAGAGCACCCCACTTTTGGTTTCGAATAACCGTCGCAGGGTCAACTGGCCCCATTTACAGAACTGCTGGGTGAAGTTTATCAGCTCGCGTTACCTTGGATAGCTGCAATGGCTGACCTGGCATCAAATAGTCATGCTGTAAAAATCCACAGTCACCTGGTCAATGTGTTGGGGATGCCCTTTGCCCACTAACTGGGCCTGGACGGGGTGGGGTTAAGACACACCATTGGTACAATCTCTCCTGTAGGAAAGCTAAGAAGGATCTCCTTAACGCAATCAAAGCCCGGGATAGCTTATCTATTAGATCATTTCGCCTGTTTTATAAAAAGGTCACTGAGGGAGCCAAGAGGGACTGGGAGGAAGCCCGGTGGGAAGAGTTGGGAATAGTGCTCCTGGCAGGGGACGCTAAGTCATTCTGGGCCATTGTGAGTACGGGCTCTAAGGGAGGAGGGCAAGCCACTATTTCAAACATCGCGTCCTCAGTGTGGGAGGCTCATTTTGGGGCTTTATACGCATGTCTGGAGCACCA
This sequence comes from Triturus cristatus, assembly GCF_964204655.1. Lineage (NCBI taxonomy): Eukaryota > Metazoa > Chordata > Amphibia > Caudata > Salamandridae > Triturus > Triturus cristatus. The sequence continues at coordinate 26,956,923 of NC_140582.1, forward strand.
TGATCCATCTTGCCTAGGTCTAAATCCAACCACTGGAACTAGCCGGGTGGGATGCGCGACTCCTGAGCGGCTCCCCGCCCCAGTCCCCCACCACGAGTATCGACTGGCGGGGGCCTCGGGCGGAGGGCTGGGACCCAGTGCGCATCTCCCAGATCCTCTAGTGAGTATCACCCTGAAAGAGGTGGAATCTGCCATAGCCAAACTGCTCCCAAATAAAGCCCCCGGCCTTGATCAATTGCCTGGGGATTTGTTTAGATCCCAGCCGAAAATATGGGCGCCTTATTTTGCTACCCTATTTAATGCGATCCTCATGGGCTCTGATCCACCTGACACCTGGCTGGGGGCTGAGATTGTCCCCATTTTTAAAAAAAGTTGTCCTCTTTCTCCCTCAAACTATAGGTCCATCAGTTTGTTAGATACATCACAAAAACTAATGGGCAGAATTATTCTGGACAGGATACAAGCCTGGATGGAGGAACGGGAAATACTGTCCGCTCTCCAGGCTGGATTTAGATCCGGAATCTCAACTTTGGACCAAATCTTCCGGCTCCAGGTCCTTTTTTGGAAAACTACAAAGGTTGAGGGTGGCAGCCTCTTTCTTGTTTTTGTGGACCTGCGGGCCGCTTTTGATTTGGTCCCTAGGGAAAAACTGTGGGTGGTTCTTGCAGATTTGGGCCTACCGCCCTACCTGCTTAGTATCCTGACCCGTTTGCACGCTGGAAACTATGCTCAGGTTAGGTGTGGGAGACATGGGGCCCTCTCAGATCGCTTCTCTGTTGCCAGAGGCGTCCGGCAGGGGTGCGTTTTGGCCCCCAAACTTTTCAGCCTGTTTATAAATGGTCTTGTTGATTCCCTCAACGAAGTTAAGGACAATGATGCCCCCCCGGTTGGCCACTGGCCGTGTACCTGAGTTGATGTTTGCTGACAACACCCTGTTGTTGTCGCGAACATCCTCGGGTATTCAGCGTGTCCTGGATGGCTTTGTGGGCTTTTGCGCCACGCGGGGTTTGGAGATTAACTTGGCTAAAACCAAGTTTATGATCTTTAATCCCCCGAGGCGCACGCGCCCCAACCCTCTTTTGAATGGTGTTCCGCTGGAACGAGTTAAAACCTTTGTATATCTTGGGATTATGCTGACGAAGGACTTTGGCTGGGGCCGCCAGATCGCCAGTCTGTCAGTTGGTGTTTAAGTGGCTGCATGGGTTGGTGAGTAGCTACATGAATGTCTTTTTGGGTTATTAATTGGTTGTCTCAGTACCGGTATAGATGCCTAAGTGTCTATGTGGGTGGGTGATGGGGTGTGTGACTCCCTGCATGGATGTGTGAGTAGGTGAATCACTGGGTGTATAGGTTCATGAGTGCATGTCTAGGGACTTTATGGGTGAGTGAGTGTGCGTACGGCTATGTAGTGAGTAAATATATGTCTCAGTGGTTTATTGGTGAGCAACTGCATATGTGAAAGGTTATATATGTGAGCGTTGGAGAATATAAGTGACTATGTTTGAGTGAGTGTTTGTGAGAGTGGCAGTATGGGTGAGTGTGTGCTTGTATCAGTGATTGTATAGGAGAATAAGTATGTGTTAGCATCTGTATGAAAAAGTGAGGTGGTGTGTGTATAACTGTATAGGTGAATAAGTGACAGTGTGATTGACTTTTTGGGTGAGTGACTAGTTGTGTGTGTACCTCTATGGGTGACTGACAGTGTATGAGTGGCTGTATTGGTTGTATGAGTGGCTGTATTGGTTGTATGAGTTTATATATTAGTGGCTGTGTTGGTGAGTGCCTGTATGGGTGGATGGGTATGTAGACCTATGAATCAGTGAGTGGGTATGTACATAATGGTATTAGTGTGTAAATGGTTTCAAGAATGATAGTCTGAAATTTGGAGTGGGTGTGTGAAAGGTTATATTGGGGTGTGAGGAGGTGCATCAGAGATTATGTGGATGATGTCATCAGTGATGTATTCAGTATGTCATTTGAGATGTCATCGGCGATGTCACTGACTATGTCATGAGTGATGTAATATGTGACATCATCAGCAGTGCATTGCGGTGGCACAAGTTAACTATAACAGCTGAATTTCTCTGATTTTGTACGAGTGAAATGTCAGCCTAACTATAGCATTGCTGTAACCTGTGTTTTTTTCTATGAATTTCTACGTTTAAAAAAAATGCCAATTCCTAACTATAGCATCCCTCAACCAGTAGTGCACCAGGAGGTGTGTTTGCAGAGTGGTAGAGAAAGGGTGGTGTGGCCACCGAAGACCTCCTAGCAATCCCACTGTGTGTGACTTACTGGAGATAACAGGAGGGGTAGTTGGCTCCCAAGGACGTCCGTGTGGGCCAACTACCCCTCTTGTTATCGCCAGTAAGTCCCACAAACCAGGATTGCTGAGTTCTGATAGCAGGCCATGTCCTTTTTTGTCACCAGTCTGCAAACACGCCTCCTGGCATGCTCTTGGTTGGGGGATGAAGTCCCCTTCAATCCTGAGGGACCTTGGGGTCCAAGATGCCCTCCTGGTACCTCATGTAAGTCCTATGCAGCAGAATTCCTGACCACTAGTTGGCGCTTTTGCAGAGTGGTGTAAAAAGGGGCATGGCCTCCAACCACCTCTCAGCAATCCCATCGTGTGAGGCTTACTGGAGGTAACAGGCCGGCTGATTGGCCCGTAAGGACCCTCGACACCGAAGGGGACTTCATCACCCAACCAAGAACCTGCCTGGAGGTGTGTTTTCAGAGTAGTGAAGAAAGGGGCAGAGCCTCTGGCGAGGTGCAGCTTCATTTCTTTTGTATTTTAGGAAGGAGGGCTATGTGGCCCCCTTTCCTTTTCCCCCTTTTGGGCCCTAGGAACCCCATTTTTTAAAATTAAGTTAAAAAGGGAGGGGGCCGAGCAGCTTCCAGGGAGCTGCTGACATATATCTCCCTGGGGTAAAAAGCAAAGTGCTCCACTGTGAACAAGTGAGAGCAAAATGCTCTCACTTGTTCACAGCGGAGCACTTGTTTGCTATGAGATGGCGGGAGCAGTGCTCCTGCCATCCCATAGCAAACTGCAATATCCTGGGGGTGAGTACCTCAGGACATTGCTGGAGACTGCCCTGGGGGTGGAGGTCCCAGGGCCATTAACAGCTCCAGGAGGGCAGCCGCATGGCTCCGTCCTATCTTTCAAATAGCCCCGGGGAGGTTTTGGCCCCTGGGACAGCGCTTGATGGCTCAATCCCCCAAACACTTTATTTTTTAATAAAGCCATGGGGACCACCACCTACCCCCACATATCTTTGAATGTAGCCCCACTGATGTGGGAGTCCCAGGAGCTGCAGGGGGCCACATGCCCCCCACCTTTAAGATAATTAGCCCCGGGGAGGTGGCAGTCCCTGGGCTGCGTGAGGGGCTGAAACCCCCATACATTTTTCTACATTTAGCCACGGAAAGATGGCGGTTTCTGGGGCTCCGTGTGGGCCCATGGCCCCCGTATTATGATACATTTAGCCCCTGGAAGGTGGTAGTCTCCAGGGCTGTTGGTGGCCCCATGCCCCTCACAATGCAATACGTTTAGCCCCAAGGAGGTGGACGTCCCCGGGGCTGCATGGAGGGGCTGGAGCTCCCATGCATTTTTCTACATTTTGCCCAGGGAGCTGCCGGTCCCCAGGGCTGCAGGGGGTGCATGCCCACCACATTTCCAAAATGTAGCCCTGGGGAAGTGGCAGTCACTGGGGATGTGGGGGCCTGCACGGGCCTCCACATCATTATTTTTGATTGCCCCCAGGACCTGGCCCACCCAGGGGCTTAAAGGAAAAGAAGCATGGGAGCCCATGCTTCATTTTTTTAAAATTCTCAGCTGGATTTGTGGATCTAGTGCGATTCCCCCTGTTTTTTTTTTCTAAATGCTTTTTTGGGCCCGGGTGTTCCCTGTGCAGGTCAAGAGGTTCAGGGTGTTTCTACCCTGCTCCCTTTTTGTTTTATTTAACTTTTGTTTACCTTTTTTCTTGTGACTCTGTTCAAGCGAGTCACAAGATGGCTGCTAACATGTCCTGGTTTGAAGTGTTGGCAGCCAATCAGATCTCAGGCTCAAGATCAGGAGGGTTCTTGGATCCTCCGTGCCCATATTTGTATATCTGAGAAATGTTTACATTTCTCAGGAACCACTAAATGGATTTACACCATTTAATAAAAAGAGTGCACTCTGGACCAAGAGCTACCTTTCTGCCAAATGTGGCGTAATTCCGTTCAGCAGTTCGGGCTGTAGCTTTGTCAACAGTTTCCTATGGAACTTAACATGGAGAAAAAGCATTTTGCGACCACCCCTTTTTCTCGACCCCTGCTTGACTAATCATCCCGACATTTTCAAGACAGCAGCTAAATTGAGTAGGCAATTACTTTTGAAAATTTTGCAAAGATTCGTCAAATGGCGCCAAAGATATTGGCAAAAGAAAAAACGCTTTTTGAATAAAAACAAGGTCCTAACTATATCTACCTACTGGTGACCGCCAGTAGGTAATCAATACATATCTATAATCTGTAAATATATCTATATATCTATAATATATCTATATCTATAGCTATATCTATATCTGTATATATATACATATATCTATATATATCCACACGATATTGCGTATCCAAGTTTGCACAATATGACACAGCCACAAAACGACCCTTCATCATGATTTACTCAATAATGCCAATCCACTCTACGCCTTTCGGAGTGTCCTGCTCCTTGGTCACGAGTAACAGCGAAATGCAAACAAAAGTATTTAAATATCATGTGACACATATCGATAGACAATGAAAACAGACTCTTTCGTGTTACATCGGTTATCGTGGTTAACTTGAGTTCACAAAATACATTTATGGGGTCCATACATTTGTTCATGGTTATTTCTCAACTTAATTGACATGGTTGTTTCATTCAAAATAATTAAAGATAATAGCAAGAGCGAGGAGCGAGTGAAAGTAGCAAACCTAAATGAAAAAAGACTCTTCCGTACTCATTTTGAACTAAAGGATGATAGTTCATTATTACAATTCAGCGACAGTGCGCTCATCAAGTAACAGGTTTCTTTACAAGGGCACCCCTGTATGCATGTGAATTTAGACCATCAGAATAGTGCCAACAAAAGCATAAACGCAGTCCTGCCCAAGTGGGCTCCAAGACCCCTGTTGGTCACAAACATTCTCTCACATAGAGGGCTCAAGTCACATCATGAGACTCTGGCAAAAGTTCTTCAAAGCTGCCCTAGTGGGCTAAACTTCCAACATCAAAAATAAAACATCAAAATGATTTTCCCCATACAGATGAAGCTTGTATTCCGACTAGTCTTTCGACACCTCAAACATCTTTGGAAAACCATCTTGCCACAGTGGGCCAGCTCTACTTGGTCTTACCCCTATTGGTAATACCAAAACAAATAAACCATGCAATTCATGTCCTACTGGAACGGATGCATCCAACCATTTTCACTATAATAGATATCATCACTTGTTTTACCTTCCACTTGCTGTATTCACACATTAGAGTCCTGTAAAAAAAATATAATAACCGGTGAAAATTGTTAAAAAAAGTGCTAAAAACGTTTACATATGCTAATAAGTTTTGTAAGTTGTTAAAAACATCATTTTTTTGCAGCACAGTATACTAAAATGTAAAGTATATTTCATGAGAGAATGACAGAATTAGCTTATCCCAAATACACTGAGAGTGCCTCATCATTGTTGTGTCCCCCTGGGTGTAGAGTATGATACTTTATGATCGTTCTTGATTCGAGACGTCTAAGCTCTTGTACTCGATCTCCGCCTCTTTCCCTTAACGGGACACTGTCTAATACACAGAAGGACATTAATGCACTGTTCTAGTTGTGATGAGTGGTGAAGTGTCGCGCCACCGGATATTGTTTGTCGTAGTGTTTTATCGCCCTCAGATGTTCAAGTATACGTTTCTTTGCTTTGTGGATAGTGCTACCTATGTAGTGTTTGTTACAAGGGCATCTGATGGCATAAACGGCAAAATCAGTGTTGCAAGAATAAAGTCTCATTATTTTAAACGGTCTACATTCTGTAGATAATTTCACTTCCTTACAGTTCGTACTATACTTACAAGCCTTAAACCTGCCACATATAAAAAACCCTTGTATAGTACTCAGTTTTTTGTTATCAGATGTAGTTGGTGCTGTACAGACTATGTCTTTTAGGGACCTAGGTTTTCTATATGTTATCTGTGGATAATCTTCTAAGTATTTCTCCAAATCTTTGTCGGTTTTTAAGATGTTCCAATATTTATTAAGAGACTTTCTGACTTCTCTAAACTGCTTGTTATATGTAGTGATGAATCTAACCTCACTCGTCGGTTCCTTCTTGTTTTTGTCATTCAACAACTCACTTCTGCCTCTTTTTTCCACCTCCAAACAAACATTCTTAATACATTTCAGCGTATATCCTCTAGTTTGCAAGCGTTCAATCATAGTAATTTTCTCGTTCTCATAGCCCTCCTTTGTGCTGCAATTGAGTTTGGCTCTAAGCAGCTGCCCATTTCACTGCTACTCGTGAGCAAGGAGCAGGACGCTCCGAAACGTGTCGAGAGGATTGACATTATTGAATAAATCACGCTGAAGGATCGTTTTGTGGCTGTGTCATATTGTGGAAACTCAGATACGCAATATCGTGTGGATTTTCAGGGGTGGGCGACCCCGGCATGTCCCGCCATTGCAAGTGGCCTAGGTTTCACGCGAATGTGAAGTGTGGGAATATATATATATGGTATGATCAAGGTCCAGGAGGACCGAAACGCGTAATAGCCGACAAGAAATAAACAGAAAAGAAGCACTGAAATGTGGTCCGCGCCTGCTTTTTAAATCGATGATGGTGATTGCCTGCAAGCAGTATACCTGTATATATATATATATATATTCTCCCACAACGGCTCCTCTTGTCGGATTTCTGGTGCTCAATACCCGTGCGGTATCCTTACAGTCGAGCCTGACCGTTAGGTATTCATCCAATTCCTTCAAGAAGGCACAGGGTCGCACTCCGCAAAAAATGGTAATGTGAAGATATTTTTATTCAATTCTTCAGCTCATTATTGTTATGTGAAAGCCACAAATCGACGCGTTTCGGTCTTGGCACAAGACCTTGATCACGATATTGCTAAGCACACAATTCCAAACATTTGAATACTTTTGAAAACAGGCGTCATTTACTGTCAGATGGTTAGGCAGAGCATTATGGGATTTGTAGTCCTTAAAAGAAAAATACAATTATATAATACCATTGGTGAAACAAAACGTGATAAGCTTATATACATGTGAGGTTTTGTGATTAAGGATAACAAATCATAATTTAAAAACATGTTTTTTTGGATGTTGGTGCACACCATTGATTTAAAGCTTTTCTTTTTCGCTCATTTTTCTTTTCAAATTACCAATTGTTTCAAGGAGTTTTTAATGTTCTTGTATATACAAAAACTTTTTCTTTTTACTCCAAAGAGAATAAAATCCCTCTAGTGGGATATCATTAGTATTCTCATGTATCTCTCCTCTATTCATTTAATTCATTTCTTATATGGGATTGCACCAATAAACATATGATACGAGAGGTCATAAAAAGAGTTCTATGTCATTAATTATGAGTCATTTCATTCAGAGGTGGCTACACAGTTCCTCACTCTGGTTAAGGCCATTAGGTGTCAGTGTCCTGAGATTAATAATGTGATGTGATTCTTTTTGGCGCAGAATCTTTTCTCTATTTCCACCTCTAATATTTAGTGGAATTGTTTCAATGCCATAAAGTTTCAAAAGCCTCCAATTGCTCATGTGGGCTTGTTCCATATGTCTGGCCACTGCATTTGTTTTGTCCTTGTTGGTTGTCGCCCGGACATGTTCTAATATATGCTTTTTTAGTTCGCAAGTAGTACTCCCAACATATTTTAATTGGCACGGACATTCGATGACGTAGATCGTGAATTGACTTTTGCATGAGATCAGTTCTTTGATTTGCCAGTTTTTGTTGTTGGTTAGTTTGATTTCCTTTGTCGGTTTTGCAATTTGGCACACTTTGCAATTGTGGCATTTGATGAAACCACTAGTTTTTAACCATTGTGTGCTCTTTTTCCCTTTGTAGTGACTATGCACTAATCGATCTTTCAAATTCCTGGCTCTTCGATATGTTATCGTTGGATGATTCCCTATGATTTTGCCCACAGTTTCATCCATTTGTAAGATTTTCTAATTTTTTCTTAATATTTTGGTTATCTTCTTGGCGTCATTGGAGTAATCCATAATCATTCTTATGGGTTCGGGTTTATCTCATTTCGTCTCCAGTTTGGGTTTTAAGCAATCCTCTCTTGATCTTTCATCCGCTCTTTTCCAACATTTTCTGATCATGGTTTTATTGTATTTTCTTTGTTCTAATCTTTTGCCGTTGCTGCACTCTGATTCTTCCATTCCTCTTCTTCCGTACAAATCCTGCGGATTCTTAGGAATTCCCCATAGGGTATACTTGCAATGAAGGAGGGCTGATGGAAACTTGTTCCTTCCAGTGTAGCATTTGTAGCTGTAGTTTTCCGATGCAGTGTTGTTTCAATCTGGCCATTTTTTATGTAAATTTCCGTGTCCAGAAAGGTTACCTTCTCATTACTTATCTCATAGGTGAACTTGAGTTTTGTCATGGTAGAATTTAGAATTTGAAAGTATTCCTTGAATTCTGCTTTAGTGCCATCCCAAATTATTAGTACATCATCTATGAAGCGGCTCCACATTATTATTTTGTTTACATAACGATCATGTTTTGGATGCCAGGCCACCTCTTTTTCCCACCAGCCCATCGCTAGGCAAGCGTAGCTTGGGCTGAAGGAAAAACCCATGGCCGTACCCATGTTTTGGCGGTAGAATTCTTCCCCAAAGACAAAGATGTTTTGCGTGATAAAAATTGATATCAGTTCTAACACCATCTTGTTGTGATCACTATAGTGTATATTTCTTTCCTTTAGAAAAGATTCACACGCCTTCATGCCCACTCATTTTCAATGTTGTTATATAGGGCTATGACGTCTATCGTGATCTATATATATAGACTTTACCCAGGAAGTGATGGCAGCCATCATGGGACTCGGCTACAGCGAAATCCCATAATTATTATTTATTTTTAAACAGAAGGGGTCAGGGTAGGAATAACCTGAAACCCTAGGCTTCCTGGGGAAAAAGCATTTTTTAGGGTGGGAGTCAATCTGGATCAGCTGCTCTCACTAGAAAAAAAACAAAAAGAGAAGACTTCTGTGCTTCTCTAATGTGTAGCCACACAGCCACCCTCCTGCAGCCAATAATGTCCCTCAGGACTGACACCCTCACAACCGGCTCCTGCTATGCCCTGGGGTGCCCCCCTCTGGGACATAGCTGTTTGCTGTGGCTTGGCTGTAGCTTTGACAGCTCCAACCAAGTCACAGCAAACACTCCGCTTCCAGTAAGCAACAGTTAATAAATGCTCTTGCTTGATGGGAGTGGAGCTTTCATTTGTTTCTCTGTTCACTGTCAAGTGGGCAGGAAAACAGACAAAAGGATTGCTCTCACAGACAAGGAGCTCCATGTTTAGAAGCTTCCTGTCTATGAGATCAATGCCGGCTCCCCAGGAGGTGGGGATCTGGCAGTGACTGCAGGTCCTTGAGGCTTCTCCTGCAGTCCCATGGGAAAAAGATCAGAAAGAGGCAAAATAAAGGTCAGAAACAAGCAGAAAGAGGCCAAATAAAGATGAGAAACAAGCATAAAGAGGCAGAGTAAAGGTCAGGAACGAGCAGAAAAGTCAGAATAAAGGTCAGCAAAGAGCAGAAAGAGGCAAAATAAAGGTGAGAAATGAGCAGAAAGAGGCAAAATAAAGGTCAGCAAGTAGCAGAAAGAGGCAAAATAGAGGTCAGAAACGACCAGCCAGAGGCAAACTAAAGCTCATAAAATAGCAGAAAGAAGCAAAATAGAGGTCAGAAACTAGAAAAAAGAGGCAAAATAGTTCCCAGAAATGATCAGCCAGAGGCAAAATGAAGGTCAGAAACTAGCAGAAAGAGGCAAAATAGAAATCAGAAATGAGCAGAAAGAGCATCCCAATGACCCTCAGGAGTCAAGGGGATTTCATCCCTCAATAAGTTGTGCATCAGTTGGAACGTTTGCACAGTGGTTGGGAAAGGGGGCGGGGCCTCCAATGAGGTCTCAGCAATCATACTGTGGGGGAATTACTAATGGCAACAATAGGGGTTACTGGCCCTCAACTACTCTTAGCAGCCAAGTGGAGGTCATCCTTCAACCAGTGGTGCCCGAGGAGAAACATTTGCAGAGTAGTGGAGAAAGGGGGGGGGGCCTCTGACAAGGTCTCAGCAATCCCGCTGTGGGGGACTTACTGGTTATAACATGAGGGGTCCTTGGCCCTAACTACTCTCAGCATCCAAGGGGAATTAATTAGGGGTGGTGCAGCAATATTCTGTCTGCTCATAAAACTCTGCTGCATTAGGCAGAGTTTCTCAGTAACTCAGCGGAATTCTGCAGAGTGAAACTCCATGAGCTCTGACCAGGTCTGACAGAAAGGGGAAAAATTAAGGTCAGCAATGAGCAGAAAGAGGCAAAATAAAGGTTATAAGTGAGCAGAAAAAAGGCAGAAAATGAGCGGAACCCACTGAGACACTCACACATCCACTCACAGGCTCACTCAGACACTCACGCACCCACTCAGGGACCTACTCACACATCCAATTAAATACTCATGCACTCCCTCACATACCCACTGAGACACTCATGCACTTTCTCACACATTCACTCTCAATGGTTAGAGGAGACAGTTATAAAGTAACATTATTAAAACATAGAAAGTCATTGAAAAATCAAAAGGTTCCCGGGACATGATCGTTAGGGAATAGAGATATTTTTAAAACGTAGAGATTCACTGAGAAAAAAAAAAGTTCCAGGGACATTGCATGTTTGCATAGGTAGTGCCTGTGTGATTCTATGAGTGCAAGTGCCAAGGACGCACTACAAATACCAGGTGTTTTTAACAAAGTGTCAAACACATATATATACATATTTTACATAAAGTTTCATTGTAGCATTTTAGTAAAATACTAATTTAACTTTCCCCTTTGTATTCATTTGTCGAAATAACTACATAAAAAATGCATTTTCCTTCTTCATAGCAACACCGGAGGTTGCAATAACATCAGTCACAAATACACATGACAAAAATGTAAAGCAGATATAAAGACATCATTTATACAAAGTTTGAGTCTAGCTGTATAGTAACATATTTTTCTAATTTTATTTAAAAAACAACAGTTTTTAAAAAAACAACTATCAATATCTAAACTCAATAATAGAACATAACTACCAAAACCCATCAAACTACCTATTGTTACCCAACTATTTTGAAAATTGTGATGGTTTTTAACTACTTTTTTCTATTTCGACAAAAAGATACTGATAGTTACGAAGGTTATGTCACCGGGAAGTAAAGGAATATCATTGGATAATACACTACAACTAAAAGAATGAGAAAAACACCCCCATTTATATATCCTGAGCATTCTTTAAGAGGAGTTCATAGTGAGCAGATTTGTGTAATGCACAATATGTCACATGACATTGTCAAGGGATACAAATAAAAAAATATTCTTGCGAGACCACATCCATGCTTTCCCATCTAGAAACATACCATAGCAATTGTCTACAAGCAGCAAGAAGGCAACGTAAGGCTGAGGGACCCTCAAGTTCAATAGCAGCCACAACAACACCAGGGCAGAGAGTCCCTTCAGAGGTCCAATCTCAACTTCAAGATTTGGCTCCACAGTTTTCCCGGATGGCATTATACTGCATGGATTGTGGAGTTGTAGTGAATTCTGGAGAGCAGTCCATAACAGTCCTTCGCAATGCTACAAAGAATCAAAGAATCATAAATGTTGATTTTTTTTTATTTTTGGCCTTTCACAGTTTTGCTACATAAGCATGGACCTGAATCTGGACCAGGCTAATAAGATCACGTGGCTGAATTATGTTAAAAAATTTCTGAGTGATATTGGCCACCCAGATGACTACTTTACCCCAGAGAAAATTAATTCTATCTCCAGGAAGGATCTCAAATTGATCTATTTTACCCATTTAAAGTCACTTAGAGTCACTCAGGAGATAAATAAGAGGACGGTAGTCCAACATCAAATGACTTTGATTACATATGGTATCCAACCATATCTCTTATTTTGCACGGAGGGATATGATAGATATCTTTTAACTCGTTTTAGGTTGAACAGTTTTCATCGGCAGGTCAGTTATCCAGGAATAAACGATTGGTCTAGAGACCTTTCTCCTTTCCCTTGTGATAATATGTCTCCACAATCTACCATTCACGTGATACTGTTTTGTAAATTTTATGCAAGGGAAAGAACAAAATGGATTCTCCCTTTGGTAAACAGGCAGGTTGAAGACAATGCAAACCAGCGTTTTTATATTTACAATTTTTAAATAGTATATTATCTGTATCTGCCATGTCTGGTTTTCTGAAAAATATACTGAGAGTCAGAAAAAGCGTAAATGTATAATATCTACTTTGATTAAAGTCTGGAATGCATTATCCTGTAGGCTAACTTACTTCGACTTGAAAGCACTTTATGCACCTTGTGATAGATAATGTATTTTAATTTCCGTATATATCAAATGTTTTTACTTGCTTTTAAATGTCTAAAATCGAATAAAGCTCATTTTGACTTTGACATAAGCAGACATTTCATTATCTTCTAATTTATTATGACACTACTTACATATAACTTTAAAGCGTTCCTATACAAATAAATACACAGCTAACATTTGCCAGTTATCATTATTTACTTTTTCACTATTTTAATTCATGTCAACAGACTGGGCCCGATTCACAGAACTAACTTAAGACAAAATCCTAAACTTACTACCATTCTGGTATTCACAGAATGCAATTACTGCTTTTGGTATTCACAGAATGCACTTACTACTTTTGGTATTCACAGAATGGATTTACGACTACTAACTTTACGTCCGGACTCGGGCCCGGAGGCGGAGCTTCTGGCCCAAAGGCGGAGCTTCCGGCCCAGAGGCAGAGCTTCCGGACCAGAGGCGGGGCTTCCGGGCCGGAGGCGGAGCTTCCGGCCCAGAGGTGGAGATATTGGCCATGGCTAAATCTCCGCCACTGGCCGGAATCCCCACCTCCGGGCCGGAAGCTCCGCCTCTGGCCCGGAAGCCCCGCCTCCGGACTGGAATCTCCGCCTCCAGGACAAAATTTCCGGCCCGAGTGCGGACGTAAAGTTAGTAGTCGTAAATCCATTCTGTGAATACCAAAAGTAGTAAGTTTAGGATTTTGTCTTAAGTTAATTCTGTGAATCGGGCCCTCTGTGTTTGAATCTTCTAGTGAGTGCATCGACAACATATACAAACATACTCTGGTTTTTGAGATCACACTGTGTTAAATTTTGTAATCTCTTTTTCAAAGATATCAACGGTAATATCTGTGTCCTGTTCTGCAACTCCTCCTCTTAACAACTCCTCATTACCTAGAGTCCTGCTCGGGACCAAAGTAATGAAACTGCACATCATCACAAAACTTTTCTATGTCTACCACAGTACCATGAAAAAGTGCTTGATTTATTTCTCCTAAACATAAAGCAGGAGTTTTCACAAAGTACAGCCTCCAAACTAAAGTTTGCATTGTTGAGACGTGTACAGCTAACATCTTGAAATAAGGTAGTAATTGATAAACAAGCTAGTGAGTGTCCCTGAAAACTGGTATGCTTTGTAATCTTGCAACGATCCAATCCTTGTAAAGTACTTATTTTGTGTTTTAAACTTTGCCATGGAAAGATATGTAGAAATGTCCTTAATATATCAATGGATTGTTGTCAAAAACTACAAGCACTACTACAATTTCATTTGAATACAGGCCCCTGACTCCACCTTCATTGTACCTGTTCTCCAATAACTTGTTCTTGTAGGTACAGTCACCTGCTTCGCTATAGGAGTGACGTTCTTCATTTCATAACATCTTCCTCTGTAATCAATAGCATGAACTAATCTATTATCCTGGATATAGCTTTCTTCATTAAAGAAAGACTCTGTACTAGACGCATGTATGCATTCTCCACTAAAACTGTACAAAAGTTACTTCTATTCACTAATTTCTTTTCTGGTTGTGTCTCCTCATGCACAACACCATTTTGTCAAGAGTCTTCATTATATCTATAATCAAAATAAAAAGTTTCACCTTCAAATCAAAGGCCTTCTCACCTATTCTCTCAACACGTTCTTTCTGTTTCAGTGTATAACTACTCTACTGCAAAACATCCTGACTCTGATTTTCTTACACTGCTTCTGTGGCTAAGGTGTGTCCATCTTTGTTACATTATTTCCTGTTCTTGTTATATAGATTTTGTCCATTGTTAATCTTTTTCAGTCTGAATTTTATTTTCATTATTTCATAATCTTTGGAAATGTCCTTATTTGTAAGAAATGACTTTGTCCTTTTACCAATAGCTCTTTTTTTTACCACTTTTCCTTTTGCCCCTTTTGCATCTCAGTTTTGCATATATACTGTAGTTGCTTCTATTCATTTTTCCTCCAAGCTTTTGCAGCATTCTGTCTGTAATTATGCAGTTATTGTTCTGTTAAAAAAAAATATATATTGTAATTTTTTTCAAGCCAATGTACCAACTACTTTACTACTGGTTTACACGTAATACAAACACTGTTTTTATGTTATGCTGCAGTTTGAAATCTACAAATGAACCTACCTACATGACTACAAGCATTTACTTCAATGTACCAAACCCAAACCAAAACACAAAACTTAATGTAATAGTTACCTTTTATTTTATAGCAGCCTCTCCCACAACACAGCGGCACTATATCTCAGTTCTCACTTATACATGCTAAAAGACCACCGTATCCCTTATGTACTCAAACATCAACCAAAGTGTAAAAGAACATACAGTGTCTCAATATTGTAAATCCAAAAACACAACATAAGAGCCATTTCTGAGCCTCAGTACCACTTTGTCACTGATACGTTTAGTGTTCCAATACTTTTCTACTTAGAGGTGTCAGATTTAAATTATGAGAAACACTGCATATACAAATCTGCACATTAGTCTGTATCACAGCATATAACTCACTAATTCTTCCAAGTACATGCAAACAGTGTGTGACAGGTTACATATACAATTCACCTGAAGGTTCTAAAAGAGTACATATTCCTCAATAAAACTTGTAAATACAACAATACTCCCTGGATGATTGGATGAGTGCATAGATAGTGCCTAGGTGATTCCCTCAGAATATAGGTAGTACCTGCATGATTCCCTGAGAGTGTAGGAACTACACTGGTGGTTAGATATCTGCATAGTTAGTGCCTGTGTATTCACTTGACTATACTGCTACTATCTGGGTGATTGGATGAACGCATGGGTGTTGCCTGCATTGCTTAATGAGTACATAATTAGTGTCTGGGTGATTGGAAGAGTGTGTGTGCAGTCCCTAAATGATTGAATAAGTCTAGTTATCACACTTGATATATAATTGCATACATGGCCATCTAAGAGCATACATTGCTCTGTTACTCAGCGTGCCTATGTATCAGTATGTTACTGAAACTGAAAGCAACAATTCTCACTTTTTCAAAGCACAAAACCTTTTCTTAATGGCAATCCTACATCATTTTGCAAATCATTCTTGTGTTTTTAAAACATATATTCAGCATGTCTCAAAGAAAGGTTACATGCCAAGTGAAGCTAGCACAAGAGCTTTCAAGAGACATTCAGCAATATTAACCATCTTCATTTGTCAACATAGCATGTTTAAAGAAATACACCACCCTCATAATATACATGTAACTTTCAACAGCCTTAAAGAACATAGATCACCATGTAAGCATATATGTGATTTCATAATAGATATACACCTTCAGGCCATCTTTACAAAAGTATATAGTTCTCTTCATCTTTTAGTAAACTTAAGAGTCTCATCGTACATATACCTATCTGCAAACTGGTCATAGAAGTTAAAGAACACATTCAAAAACACTTTCTAATACATACATGTATTACTACTTTATAATTCATATACAGATGCAGCACATTTTATTATCTTTTATTTCTGGCTACATTGCTCCTGTTTAATAATCTGACTGAAAATGACACTACTCCCAGAATGCAAATAATATAGATGTACCTATTCTGCACATAATGCTTAGACATTTAAAACATTGTCATGTTTTAAGGGCATTGCTCATGGTAATTTTTGGTAAGCAGTACTAACATCTTAAACACATACACACTGCCAGACACAGTTCATCTGATGTATTTTTTTACATCACTGTAATACTCTTTTTAATCAAACTCCCATATGCATCTTCATTTCTAATGTACATTTTTTTAAATAATTAAAAAGTTATAGACATGCCAGTGAATTAAGTTTGTAGATTATATTGTTGTTTTAGCTCTTTCTGGAAAGTTTCACACTGTTCAGATTTGTAAAAAACTAAGCACAAAAATGGTACACCACTTTCATAGTAAGCAACAATAAAATCGCAACCTCTTCAACTTTCCATTCTATGATCATGAGAAAGGCAGCAAATGAAATCATGTCTCTCATTTTAGACTACTGCAACTCCACTTGTGAATGGTTAGCATCTGTTAACCCTTTCCCTATGTTTCAAAACAAGGGTCCCGTCTCCGCATGTTCGCGATGTTTTTTTGCGATCATAGCAGAAAAATCGCAATAAAAGACCAAACCAATATTTAGCTTCATTTTCTTTCATTTAAATACTAAACAAGAGTTTGTTACATAGTCCTGAGTTGTAAATTGAAGTTTGCCATTACATAAATTGTGTCATAACTCCTCAACTTTAAAAAAAAGTTCTCTCTCTTTAACACACTTCCCCCAATACACTCTTTGCTCAGTGTACCTAACAACCCAGTAGAACCAGTAGGTCACAAGTTCACAGCGCATTCTAGAAGGAACATGCTACTTCCAAATGATACAGCAGGTGTAGTTTTCTCCAAAGACTCAAAAGCATATCCATGTCTGTACTACATTTTTTTTTAAACAGCAGCCAATAACAAGACTTCATGCTAAGGCATCCAACACACTACCTAAATGTATTCACTTTCATGCTGACAGCATCCAATGAAATATATATTTTTAAGCCACCTTCATTTCAACTGCTTTTCATTTGGAAAACTACCTTATTCAGCTCCAGCCTTCTCCTGACTGCTATTGCTCCTTCACTTCGAAATGCTTAGAGTATGGATTGTGGGTCAAAGCTATGTCTATTGTGCTAAAGAGGCTGCAAAAAACAGAGGTATTGACAGGGACTTGGGTTTGGCCAGAGAGGGTTAAAGTTTCATCATTTGCTGGCTTTGGTTAAATCCATTGGGGATTGCCGAGCTCCTCACCTCATGATTGTGCTCTGGAGTGGCAATGACCTAGGCACATTGAATATGGTAGGGCTTGAAATCCTAATGGAAGATACCTTTACAGAACTGATGTCGCGTTTCCCTCACATTGTCTTGGTGTACTGTAATATGTGCCAAAGACAGAAATGGAAGTGGTCAAATCAATACTGTCCACAGATTGACAAAGCAAAGAAACATGTTAATAAAAACTGTTTCTGCATTCCTCAGAGAGTATTGCATGGGCTGTATCTATAACAACAATCTGTGTTTAGACATGCATGGAATTTATAGAAATGATGAATGCACTTTACAGATGAAGGCGACAGGATGTGTCTAAGTAACCTGAAACTCTGCATCCGGTCTTATGTGTAGGTGTCATATACACAAAATCAACACCAAGGCTCTTATCAGAGCCAACCTAGTCCCCAAAATATTGTTAATTTCTTTTAAAAGATCCTTTTTTTAGTTTTTGGGAATCTTCATGATAACATTGCGATGGTCACGGATATGTTGCAAGAACAGAAAACAAAAGTAGACATTTAACGGTCACCAACACATCCAAAAATAATAAGTAAAAAAAAACATTCTAAATATTGCGCAACACATATTACTATTTACATGCTTCTTTAAAAACATGTTTAAACTCATGTTTTGGTACTAAGAGGCAGATTTACAAGCCCCTTGCGCCACTTTTGCGTCACTTTTCCCATGTTAAAAGTGATGCAAAAGTGGTGCAAGGGGCTTGTAAATCTGCCCCTAAGTTTCTTTAAAATCCATCTTTAAGACCTATTTTCCATTTTCACGGTTATTCGGGAAGTCGCCACAACGCTGTTAACCGTGCTTTTTCCATAGAGTGAAAAACACATACATGCACACATATTATAATATTTTACACATTAGGGGACCAATTTCCAAAACGAATCTGAGCCGAAAGTCTAACTTTATGACTTTTGGTATTCACAGAAGTCATTTATAACTTCTGGGATTCACAGAAGTCACTTATGAGTTGTATCTTTACTTCCGCATTCGGGGTAGAGTCTTCACACTCGGGCCAGAATCCCTTCACCCGGGCTGTAATCTCCGCACTCGGGCTTTAATCTCTGCACCCGGACCATAATCTCTGCACTCAGGCCAGATGGCCATCATCTTTAATACGAAACACCTGTGTAAGTGCTTACCATCCCTCCCCTGCTTCGGCCGGATGAAGTCTAATCACCGATACCTGTTGTCAATTGACATCACCTGCAAGACCTGCACTACAAACCGTATAAAAGCAGCACACAAACAAGGCCCAGGTTTGGCCACATAGAATTCTTGCTTGCCTGCTCTGCGCCTTACTTCAGAAAATGCTACATCAGAGGAGGAATAAAAATTATACTGAGGAGGTGACCACCATCATCTTGAAGTTTGTGAGGCACCACAAATGGCTCTGTGGTTTCCCCTTTACAGCACCAGTGGCACACAGAAGGCAGCCCTATGACAGCATTTAGCCACTGCTGTCACAGCGTTGGGGGAGCATGTCAGCACTGTCAATGACATAAAGAAGAAGTGGCAGAACAAGAAGAGGAGGTGAAGGAGAAGTACGCCAGGATTGAGGTAGTCAGAGTTCTCCCTAGTGCATAATTTGGACCCCGCCTCCATCTCACCCCACTAGAGGAGGATGCCCTCCACACCATACACCCCCACATGATCCGTGGGCTGCCTGTGAGTAATGTCCGCAATGTGTTACCAGGTTAATGTGATGACAAGAACATGAATATGAAATGTCTGTCTGCGTTGCACCACAACTGTGACTATGGAAGTTGTCCGAAGTATGTATAAAAAGGATAGCGAGTCAGAGCCTTATGTTTGTCTTTCTGTACATTGTACCCCAAGACCTAGAATTCTTTGAGATGGAAATGGCAAATCCCATTCCACCATCAATAACATGGGCCCTGCACTCCTGGTGTATATATTTAACACTGGTAAATAGCAATAGAGAAAGTGCCCCTTCCACTTAGCCAGCTGCAGCCGGGGCAGGTAAGCGCAATGGGGAGGCAGGTAAAAGTGGGGGGGGGGGGGGCACAGTGGGGGAAAATTGTCAGACAGTGGAAAAGGAGAAAAAAAGTATTAATCAAAATCATTTACCTTGGGGGGCACAGTGGGGGGAAATTGTCAGACAATGTAAAAGGGGGAAAAAAAGTATTAATCAAAATCATTTACCTTGTGCTCGCCGTATCACTGAGCACAAGTTGAGGGATTTTCTTTTTTTCATATTTCATTTTCCCAACCCGTCATCTGTCTAATTTCCCCCGCCCCGCCATGCCCCCTACCACCCCACTGCTCCTACCTGCACTGGCCGCAGCTGCACTTAGCATAACTGTTAGCATGTAGATGCAGGGAGGACATTTCTGTCAAGATGCACATGTGCATTTTTGGTTTGCTGACTTTTCTCTGTAATCCTCTATTGACCCATACAGCCAGAGTACATTCATCCACTGTAGCACAGGTCCATGCATCTGTTGGGAGGAAACAACATCATTGACAGCAATCCATACCACCATCACAATCTGGTAAGTAAAACTGGTCAGGAGAGGATCCAAAAGCCTACAGGGCCGATTCACAGAACTAATCTGACATAAAATCCTAAACTTACTACTTTTGGTATTCACAAAAGGCACTTAGTAGTAGTAAAGTTAGGACTCCTAACTTTACTACTACTGAACTGAGACAAAATCCTAAGTTTACGACTTTCAGTATTCAGAAAAGGCATTTAGTAGTAGTAAAGTTAGGAGACATATTACATGTATTCCATCAACAGTGCCAGAAATGTGAACTGAACTCTGAAATTGAGTGCACCACAAGTGGCAACTGGAATGATAACTGGCAAAAACACATATCTTTGTAGGCCCAATGATGACGTCCAGGATTCCAGTCCCTACAGTAACATCTGCTACGAGGTTGGCTGTGATATCTGGTCAGGAACCACACAATGCGCAGATGTGGGACCCTGGTAAGTAAACCCAAGAATTATGTATCTGAATGCTCATAAAATGTGGATTTAATTTCTGCAGTATGTTGTATGTGTCCAGCATCACTGTTATCCCTCATGTCAATATGCCCACATGTGGCATTTTACAGCATAACATATCACACCATGGTGGCTTGTAAAAGGATGACACTTAATGTATGGCAAGTGAGTACACTATGTACATAATAGACTATATTGTGTCATATGAAGTGGAGTAGCCACAGCTAGATTGTAGATCAATGATATGAAAACTGTCAAGGAAAATCACAGGTCAGGGGGGCTACCCAGCAATATGTTGGTAGCAAAACAAGGACCAAGAAATGGTAGGTAAAGTGGCCTACCAAAAGCTAATAGCCATCGAACTCCCCCATGCTGAAGCTGTCCGCCGAAGTGCGTTAGATCAGGACTCACTGTATGCGTCTCTGATAAATGAAAGAGTAGCAATGAATAGGTCTTTAAGGGAGAAAGTAGCAGCGAGTTACATCAAACACAGGACACCACAATATGAGTATGGAGACAGAATTGGGAAAGTGCTCTCCCATCAGCTAACCGATAATCGCGCCAAGACAACGATTCAAGTTATTAAAGGGGAGAATAGTATATTATATAAGCACCCCCAAGCTATTGCTGACCAATTCTCTATCTTCTATCAAAAAATATAATCTCAAGAGTCGGGTTCGGATATGATAGGAATGCAGAATTATCCAGAGGAGAACACTCTGCCGTCTCTGAGGGCGGAAGAC
This sequence comes from Triturus cristatus, assembly GCF_964204655.1. Classification (NCBI taxonomy): domain Eukaryota; kingdom Metazoa; phylum Chordata; class Amphibia; order Caudata; family Salamandridae; genus Triturus; species Triturus cristatus. The sequence goes on from NC_140582.1 coordinate 26,978,101, forward strand.
TCGGCTTTATTAGAACAGGAAATTACACTCGAGGAAGCAATATTGGGGTTACTGTTGGGGAATGCTGCCGGGGAAGATGCTATCCCAGCCGAGTTTTATAAGGGCTGCAAGAGCTTGGTGGCCCCGTTACTGAGGGAGGTAGTTCAGCTAATAGGAGTATGTGGCAGGGCTCCTGACTCGTGGAACATCACTAGCATTGTTTTCTTCTTAAAAAAGGACAAGGCACTGGAGGAGCATAGCTCCTACCGGCCGATTTCTTTAATAAATTCAGATGCTAAGATATTTGCCAAGATATTGGCCACCCGGTTAGCCCCTATGATGCCTGGCCTTATTTCCCCCCAGCAGCATGGTTTTATACAGGGGAGAGATACCACCGCTCATGTCAACACTGCGGTGGCAGCCTTTGATCCTGCGGCGAAGTTAACAATGAATTTGGGCATGATATTGTTAGACGCAGAAAAAGCTTTCGACCGGGTGGCTTGGGATTATCTATGGGAAACGCTTATAGTATTTGGAGTAAGGGGAAGATACTGTAAGTGGGTGCAAGCTCTGTATTGTAGACCACAGGCTAAACTGCTTTATGCTAGTGTGCAAATGGCTCAATTTTCAATCCGCTGTGATACTAGACAGGGTTGCCCTCTCTCTCCCCTTTTTTTTGTGCACTACATTGAACCATTCATCAAGACACTACAGGCCAATGCACAGATACTCCCTTTGATTTTAGGGCAGCGTCAGCTGAAAGTCACTGTGACTGCAGATGACATAGCCATCTTTACTACCAACCCAGTGCCCCCAATAGAAGGTATTGAAACAGAAGCAAAGAAATGTGGCCTTTTCTTGGGTTCTAAGCTGAATGTTAACAAGACTCAAGTGCTTCTTAACTTTCAGGCTGAACATCCTATCGCAGGGGTCAGTCCGACTGCTACGTACTTAGGAGTATGTATCTCTCCTAAGATTGAACGCATACAAGCATTAAATTATGACCCTTTGCTGGCCAGTATTACCAAGCAACTGAAATGCTGGCACAAACTTCCAATTAGCATCCTGGGGAGTTGCAATATTATAAAGATGAAGGCGCTACCAAAACTTTTGTATCTATTTCGCTGCGTATTCCCAACTCTTTCTTCAACAAGTTAGATAGGGTCTTGAGTAGTCTTATTTGGGGTTACAACAAATCAAGATGGGCAATAGGACTAATGAAACGTCCGTATAACCAGGGGGGTATAAACTCCCCAATTTTAAAATGTATTACTGGGCAGCATTTGTGGGGTGTCTACATAGTCTTTAGAGCTCAGACAAATTTGATTTTGGCACCGGCTAGTTCTTGGTCCTGAGAGTCAAATGTTTTTATGTAGAATCAATGACCCCAACTATTTCAAACATGTACGCTTTAAGGCCATTAGGGACTGTGTACATATATGGCAGGGCATTATGGCTAGGTGCTCTATTTCTCTAATACATGATAAACTTCCTCTTTGGGGCAATCCAATGCAGCCTGAGGTATTTCCGGACTCTGAGTGTGGGAAATGGGCAAAGTTTGGTGTTCACTATTTGGGTCAGTTATATGATACAAACGGCTTTTGATCATTTGGAAAATTGCAACTCACATTTGCTATCCCTCAACAGATGTTTTTTAAATGCCTCCAGCTCACTCACTCAGATTACTTTACAAGACATCTCGCATTGCGAAATGTATTGAGTTCAGCGATGTGGGAGTGTTTGCATGCGCAGAATCAGAGGGCAGCAATCAGCATGATGCATTGATGCTTGTGCCAGGTCACAGTGAATGGCTGTGAAAAATTAGCAGCAAGATTGAGTGAGACTCTGGGGTCAAATGCCACTCTTGAAGGGGTCAGGATGGCATTTGGCGTTATTGAATGATCAGTACAGTCGGTCAGTCTTAGACTGCAACAGTTCCGGACGATCTGAGCACTCTATTATACCCCGGAAAGGATCGCTAGATGGGCTTGAGGTGGGACAGTACAAGTGGGGACACTTGGAGGGGCGCACTGTAAATGCCCCAAATGTGGGATGTATGCAGCTGACATGGTGCATATGTTTGCTACTTGTCCTAAATTAGTTACATTCTGGCAGAAGAAATCATTTGCCATCAAGCTCTGACTAGGGGTGAATACACTTTCTCTACAGCTGAGCTGATGTTGGCATATAAAGAGGATAGCCACGGCTACAAAGCTATCATCCCAATTATGCTGGTAGCAGCCTGACTTGCCATTGCCATTTGTATTGTATATCTTCTGATTTTTAGAATATTGTTTTTCTCATTTTATATGTACAAAAGTTATATTAATAAGAAATTGTGCTTTCTTTGTATGATCACCAAATGCAATGATTTTAATTAATTATGCATAATAAATTTACTTACTTACTTACATTGCCAGAGCCTGGATTTCACCTAACCCTTCCTCAGCTGCTGAGTGGTGGGTAACCATTAGAGAAACTTGTGTGAGGGAGAAGGCTCTAGTCAGAGCCAGGGTAATTCGAGCCCTGCAAAAATTTGATTCTATCTGGGGCTGTTTAGAGGACACATAGTGTACTAGCCTAACTATTTTGTATTAGAATAGGGCCCCCCTTTTTTATTTTTTGCTTTTTTTTTCTCCTCTTCTTTCTCTTTGTATATCGAATGTATGCTTGTTTGTAAAGTACTGTGTATTTTGCTCGGTATGAGCCTAAATACTGTAAATTATGGTGTTATTTTCACTGCCCGCTGCCATTTTCTGTTATTGTGGATTAGAATACTTTGATGTGCCTTTTTTTGACAATAAAAAAATAAATAAATAAAAAGGAAACTCACAGGGCACAAAATGTATGGAAATCGATGTGGACAATAGTCACACTGATGCCAGTTAGGTTGTGTTGTTTTGGGAGGGGTGTATAGGCAGCTAAGGTGGATCTAGAGGAAGTGAAACATATATATATGGTGGCTGAACTGCACAATGCAAATTCAGTGTAGGCAGCAACCATCCAAGCTTCTCCACTTTACCACAATAGGGATCTTAGTCAAATGTTGATTTCAGCTTGCCTACTCTCCTACCATATTCCCATATATAGGTGACAGGATAGTATATGAGGTTAGGATGTGTGATGTACAAGACATCATCCATTGACAGCTAAGTTCTACCATGATGCTGTACATGTATAATGGGAACAGAGATCAGACAAAGATTGAACATAACAAATGTGTGATCTCCCAGTCCTAAATGGGCGTTGTGAATTCATGAGGAGGGAAGCACAAATGTGCCACAAAATGTACCTGACTGTTGGACATCTCACATATTGACTCTCAAATGCAATGATATGATCTGATGTGCAAATGTGAAACTGGTCTGCATGATGATGTACACTCCTTTAGATGTAACAACAGACAACCTCCTACTAATGAGCCATGGTGGGCCTAACAATGAAGGTGTAACCAAAGGTAGGCGAAGGCGTTCAACATAATTATACCCATCCTTCAAATATCAGTTACCTTCTCATACACATGTGTCTGTTAATGTGTTATCGGTTGGTGTCAGTGCTGTGTAAAAGTAATGTTATATTCCCGAGTTAGGCCTATGTCACGAAGCAGCTAATTTTTTACATTGTCCTCACAAATAACATTTCCAGCTTTGACCTTTGTCACACATTTACACACATGACAATGTCAGATTAGGTCTCCGAAACTAAACTTGTTTTTACATTTAGCTTTGCTGAACATTATCACTACACCCTGAACATCATATCCAAGGTCTCATTTCACACTACGCACAAATGTATTTGCTATCTTTATTCACGAGTGACAGGGCTATCTACAGATCCACAACATCACTAATATATGCGTCCATCGCAGGCTGTTTTCTATTATAAAAGATGAGCATCCCGATAGATTAGTAGAGGAGGTTCTTCCACTGACACTGAGGGTCTTTGCATGCTGAGGAATCAACATGCATCGGTCTGACATCTCTTAAGGAGTGTCCAGTTGGTGACCAAGATGGGGTCCTTCATTCTCTCCCATCAAGTAATGGGGTTTGATCGTCTTTTGGGGTGATTCTTGGCTCTACACCTACTCACACTCTAGCTACACTTAGAGTAGGGTTCGCATAGTAGGAGTACGCAATATTACTGCCTTGTTTATATCCCTGTATATATAAATTGTTTTAGCACCATGGTAGAACCCTACCTACTATTTATGCTTCTGGTGCTTGTAATCACGTTTATCTGCTTCTGTCTCCTAATCATTGCAGCACACATATTTTATTCAAGAATAATGTTGGTTCAATAAATATTTTTGAAAACAACCCACTATGTATTCTCCTTATATTTCTCTGAGAATAAGTAAGCACAAGTGTCTTAGCAAAAGATTCTTTACTGTTTCCACGATTACCGAGGGGTCAGGTTTGTCATGTTCAGTGGGTGCCACAAACAATTTGTCACTGGAAGGCTAGAGGAGCTTACAATGGCACTGTGAGCTAGCTGGTCTATAGGCCAACATATCTTGCGGGGGTGTCCGGAATCAGTCTTGACACCAAGCCCTTATTTATGTTTTCCAAACAATGCACAGGTCCTACAGATTGGTAGGAACTACACGACATGGTGCTGCCAACGTTTGTTAGGCACTTATTTAATGAAAAATTCTGAGTAGTTCAGTTGTGCTTTCTCAGAGACCCCTACTCACATTTTAACTGGAGACATCTGTAGTGGGAAGGGAAACAAATCCGCCTCAGCTGAGCATGTATACCCTATGTAGGCTGTAGGCTAAATCGAGCTTGGAGGATTAGAAGTTTCCACATCGTGCATACCATATCTCTATAAGATTTTAGCATAAATACTACTGCTCTAACAATGACCAAACACATAGATGAGGACTTTGTAGAACAGTTAGTTGGACTAAATATTTCAGAGAATTGCAGACAGGCAGTTACAATGAAATTATTATAACATGGCCTCCTGGAAACTGGTGGAGATGTTACCTTCCAGGTTGAGGCACACGAAGCATTCAGAACAGAGGTGTTCTATTATTGGGTTAAATTCACGCCTGCAGATGCACCCACACGGTTGTTTCATGAATACATTGAAGATGACCCACCCAATGAGTATTTCCCATATGTGGACTTAGATATTTGAGTTGGGAGTCTGGATGAGTCGGGGCTCATTTGAGACACTGCTGGTATGGACTCGGAGTTGGACAACATACTCGGAGTTGGAGTCAGAGTCAGGAGGATCAGAGATGATGGAATGACTCACGTTGTGGGTGTGAGAATGACTACTTCGAGAACTGCCACCAGAAGAAGTTGGAAGTTTTCAAATTCACTGAAACAAACCAATTTGGTTGATGATGACTTTGAAGTGGCCTAAAGGTAAACAACAACACCAGACCTACACATGTCTGAGTATTGGTGGTGGTAAGTGTGCTGTGACTGACTGATAGCGGTGCATTGATTTTTTACTTAATTGGGGAAATGCTAGGTTGCTGTGTGTGTGTGTGTGTGTGCTCAGTGCTGTCTGCCTCAAATTTGAAGCTACGTGCAGGTTGGGTGGGGGACCTGTTGTTGGAGTTAAATGCCAGAAACAGACATTTAGTCATGCTGCCTCTGGAAGTCTTCTTGTTGCAGTCCTTTATGCAGTTTACCTTTTCTCCTTGATTCTTCAGTATCATTTTTGTTTTTCCATCTACAGGCCCTTTACCCTGCGACATACTGGAAAAACAACTTACACTTACCTTAACAAACTGCATCCGCCAGGCACCCAAGATTAACTAACAGTCCAAGAGGAACGCAGAGATGCAACTGCCAATTTTGGAATACAGTATAATTTTTTCTCTTCAATCATTACAATTGTGTATGTTGTTTATTTTTGTTTACTTGACTCTTACAGATATTTTAATTTTATTTGCTATCTTTCAAAGCCCAGGACTACAGAACATAATGTAACTTGTGACTCTCTGAGGGCAGAAGGACAATTTAATTTACCTGTACTAGTCTAGTACTCATCATTATGCATGCATTTCTTTTTCCTCCCATAACAGATTTATGATGGTCGCCGCCAAGATGAATGTATTGTCCTTGTGTAGTAGTGTTTGTCTTTGTCAAACCTTGCTCTCAAATCCCCCTTCCCATCCATTAATCAAAACCCTAATCCTCTTCACCCAAGCTGTGTGATTTATTGAGATGTGATTAAATTTACACCATTAATTGATCACACACTTGGTGGGGTGGATATGGTGAAAGCAACACCAACTCAAGGCAGGGTGAGTCTCTTCTTCTGCTCTAAGAATAGCCCATACTGGCAATATTGTATATATTAGATTGCCCACCCATGCACAGTATTCAATATTCAATTTTGTTTCTGAGGATCATAATCCATCATGATTACCAGCATCATCATCCTTCCAGCACTAAAGGTAACGCTTTTCTATTCCACTTCATAGATCAACTCGACTTCAGTTTGTAACTTGTACTAGCCCAACATTCGGATTATTTTTTATTTTACTTTAGCATTGGTTATCAATCATGTTTTCTCGTTTGGCAGTCTTCTTCTTGTGTACTACTACTAGTCATACTCTAGCCTCTCTCAGGTGGCTGTCTAATTTTTTTGGTAAAGCTTGCATATAAAATGGCATTCCCTCAGTTTATCAATTTAATTAGTTCCCTGCAATGAATATTCCTCATCCTACAGTTTGAGTTTGGCTAGGAGGGAGTGGAACCTGGCTGCAGAATCTGGTGCTTTCACTAATATTCGACTAGTCTGCCAGCATGCTGCTACTGTCTACGACTACCACTACCATGGCATCTTGGGAAACCATCACCATTCAGCCATTGCTTCACGTAATCACAGGTAAGAGAAGAACTGTGGGGGATTCATTCAAGATGCAATAATCTATATAATATGGAAATTAATTCCTATGCACACACCCCTTCTGAGTCCATAGGGGTTAATATAGTTGCAAACTGCACCATAGACTAGGAGGAGAGACTGACAGTAGTAGAACAAGTGAGGGTACCGCATCTATTTGTTGGTGTGTTACACTATCAGTAGATTTCAAAAACTGGATGTAGCCCTGCAGCAAAGGAAACAGTGTAAAGTAAAACAGTAACCCCCCAAAAAAATACTTACATCATATTTAAAACTATAAATGTATTCTCCTAAAAAATATAAACTATAAGGAAAGAAACCCACAACACCTGCTCCACTCCTCTCCCTAACCCAAACCAATGTCCAATAAACAAGTCCAAAATGTAACTTGTCCATATAAATCGAATGCTGATAAAAAATAATTCTATACGCCCAGGTTTTACCCAACTACCACTTTCCCACCCTCTCCCCAACATGTCCCGCCCACCAAACAAAAGATTAAAAAAGAGGCAAGCGAGGTATTTCTAAAGGTGGGCTAGAACTCGATCTTCGTCTCCAACTGGCCAAAATGCTCCTCCAGCCTGGCCTCCAGGCACCCCATCCTGAGAAGCATGTGGTGCTGAAATGTTCAAAGTGTACAGTGGGAGCAGCAGTGGTTGAAGAATGGAGGTGGGCAGCTGCTGGGCCACAACGCTGTACCACCGTAGATATTGGGGGGGCCTGGCTGGGGTCCGGGGCATTGGAAGCTGCAGCTGCTGCTGTCTCCTCCTCCAAGGCACCAGCCGCCGATATTCTGACCTGATCGCCTCCAGCTTCCGTTGCCGGGTCTTGGCTTGTAACTCCTGCCTGGTGGGTGGGAAGGAGTAGCTATACCAAGAAAGAAAAAGGACAATTGTAACCAATACTCTTAGCAAAACAGTAAAAAATAAAATGATATAGTGGCACAGTCGCGCTAGCGCTTCATAACATTTGTGGTATCCTCCTTTCCTCGGCCCCTAAGATTTCGATGTGATTAGAATTTAAGGCATTAGGCACTATGGAGTAGACAAGTATTCTTCTCCCTCTTGTTTAGCTAAATTAATCTTGTAGACATGCCAGCTCAGCTTGTGCCCTAGACAGACATACTTGGGTCGCAGACTCGCGTTACTTTACTACTGTCAGCAGGCGGGGCAGCTGTACTATACAATTAGCTCTTTTTTTAGTTAACATGCTCTGCTAAATGGCAAATGTTCAATTTCACTTTCACCCTGACTACAACAAGGTAGATGAATACATGAATAGTTACTAATATGAATGATAATAAACAGCACAACATCACTTAAGGTACTACTATTGCAACCATGAGCGGACAGGCCACCCATGGCTGACACTGTCATAATGCTATAGGTAGGGAGTGGGCCTCGGAGGGAGCCAATTGATGATGGGTGGGTACGTAATATTTATGTTGTGCTTGAAAACTATTTTGAGTCAAGGGAGTAGTCTGAAATACAACCTCAAACCTTTGAATCAAAAACGTTGATAAAAAAACATTCTTTGTTTATTATTCTTCCCAGGGATTTTTCCATGTATCTTTACATTGTTCTTCTAGCATTATTTTTATTCTTCACCCTTGGCTTTGCTACTAAGGCATGGTTCAAGTTTCTTTTATATTCTCTTCAACCGTCTTCACCTATGAATGAATACCATTCATCCATCCCAATCATGGCTATCCTTTCTCATCAAACCTTTCACCAACATAGAATTGTCATTTAACCGCCCATGCATCCTCTCACCCATCCTTCAACCACCCATGCATCCTATCAGTCACATATATATGCATCCCAGGCTTTCACCCACGCATCCTTCTCTGCCAGTCATAGTACATTTCACCCGTCCTTCCTTCTTCCATTGTTCTTTCCCTTTTCCGTCAACCCATCCATGTCTGGCTCTTCTTCATAAAACTTTCTCTGCTGAGTTGAAGATATAAGAGACATTAGTTACTCAACTCTCGCTGTTTATGCTAATGCTAAGTAAAGGGTGTCTTCAGCTGTTCACAACTTAGTCTCAACTGAATAGTGTACACCCTTGCAGCAAGTGTATAAATTCAATTATCAATAAGCAAGCAATATGAATTACCACCGCCTGCCACTACTGCTGACTCACCCTGCTGCATCTGCTCCCTGCTGGCTGGCGTCGCTGTACCCACTGGCCCCAGCACTGGTGGTCAGTACGGCTAGAAAAAACATTACACATTTTTTAGATGTCATTTACTCCTCTCCATATTTATTTTTTTCACTAGCAAGATTGAAAATACATACACAACACGCATCCCAAAAATCCGGGTACAGACAGTGTGCCTTATCAAAAATAAGAAAATATCCGGTTGGGCATTTTGTTTGTGGCAATTTTTGAAAAGCCTCTCAAGAAGACAACCTGTAAGGACTGGACTCAGTGGCTAGAGCTATTGGTGAATATGAGTTTTTGAAAAGAAAAAGATTTGCCAACTGGGCGGACAATCGGACATAAGGTCTTCTTGATTGGAAAATGTAATTGTGCTGTCCTCCTTCTCCTCATACTTTCTTCTAGCCATGGTGCACGGTAATCAGTTCACCATCAACTGCTGCTAATAATAATACTAGGCTTAGGTTAGATGAAGTCATAACTTTGGGGTGTCCAACGTGATCATCATTTACTGATTGAGCATGAGAAAGAAACATAAAGCCTTCTCATCTCAACAAACATGCTTAGAATACTTTACTTGTGCATGAAATCTGCACGGCAGAGCAGTAGTACTAGTACTAGTAGTAGTAAGGGCCAATAGGTTATCTGAGTCCTACAGTACCACCACTAGGCAGTACACTAAATATATAAGGGAAGAGGGAAAGCTGACTGAAAAACCAGGAGAAAGCAAGCTACAGACAGACAAGTACAGAGTTAGATAGAGGCAGTTTGAGTTAAAAAATAATACAGACACTAGAAATATAAATAACTAAGTTAGTAAATAAAATAATGCAGGGATAACAAGAATTTAAAAACAGAAGAATCAAAGAGGATTTGGGAAAAAAATAAAGTTGGTAAACAAAAATAGTAATTCAAAATAAGGAGCGCTAAAAGTTAGGGAAATGTATATTAATATTAACAACAGGAGGACTTATGGGGGCCAGCAGAGTCATCAGACGAGGACCGTTCTTGGGAGACACCTCCAGCTCCCACCGCTGCCTCGGACGACCTCATCTTGCCCCTGGATGATGATGATCTTGTAAGACATAATTAAAGAGACATAAAATGATTGGTTAAATAAATTTTAAATAATCGCTCCAAAAAGATTTTTTGACAGGAAACGGCAATTGCAATAACATTGACCTTTCCTAAAGCAGATCGACAAGTTTTAGACTAATATTGCAGTCGTGCACCATCCTATCTTCATTATTCTACAGTTCCACTCTGATTGCTGAACCATAAACCTACCTAGCCCGCATATTCCAAAGACTTTGGAATGAATTGCAAAAACGTCTGCATTTAGTCTATAAAATGCATAGATGGAAGCATGCATATTGCATACACCAAATTGGTTGGTTGCTAGTCACTCACTATACAACAACAAAAAAGATTCTACTAAGGACTAACGTGAGAGGACGTGGGCTGCTAAATTACTAATACTAAGTAACTAACTAAATACTACTATCTTAGTGACAGGACAAAGGAAAGGAGTCTCTCTATTCTGCATTGCTTAAATTAAGTTCTCTTACAGAATCAGCCCAAGCGAGCGCAAACTTAGTTGCAAAAAAGTAAGATTTGGTAGCGCCGAGCACCTGTCTAGAATAATGATCCCATAATATAAGATTTTTAAACGTATCTTGTTACCTGAATGTGAGCAGCAGCATGCTCACTATTTGGGAAAAAAATATTAGCAATAACATAGAACAAACAATATTAATAATAATTAGCTACTCACCAAGCCCTGCGACCTCAACCCCTAGCAGGTAGAGCAGGTCCTGCTCTCTGTCTCGGATTTCAGCCCACCGGTGCGTCAGCTGGTTGTGGGTACGCCGGACCCTAGAGGAGCGATACACTGTCTGGCGCATCCTTGCCCACCGCTGCTGTCTCTTCCGGAGCCTGTACCCAGACCCAGGCCTGCCACCTGCTGCCAGTGTTGAGGGGAGGTGGCGCTGCACAAAAAAAACAAGCGCTGCCACCGCCATCTCGCAAAACAGGGCCCGAGGCTGCACCACTTCTGAGCACCACCTTCCACAAGGTGGCTCTTCTTTGCTCGGGTCAAACTCTCTGCCATTATGCTTGGGGGGCATTGGGCGGAAAAGAAAATGTAGAAAGTAAAAAATTAAGGGAGAAAAAGAAAGGAAGTAAAGAAAATTGAAAGCAGGTAATATAGGGAAACAGAACTAAACTCAATAAAAATATACAAAAAGTAGATCACAATATATACAGTGAAGAAGACTGAGGAAAAGATAATAAATAAAAAAGAGCAGAAAAAAAGTTTTGTGAAAGAAGGATTGAAGAGATTGAGGCAGGATTGAAAAGTAGGCCCCAGCACCATAACACAGAAGAAAAAAGATGGCCGCACCCATGGGCAACCTGAGGGGCATCCTGTGCAATATTTCCCAACGAGCACGCAATCTGCGTTGCCGTATGGCGGGAAACATCACGCGTACGGGCGGGACAAGCAACTCCGCTCACTTGCAAAACTCCATGTAGATCTCCGTTCCTATTAGTATTGTGTACCTATTCCTTAATTTCCTAACCCCATTCCCAATTAACAAAACTACATTTTGAACTAGTAATAAATTACAATGAATGATCTTTGCTTCGCATCTCATTCTCGATATCTCACCCTTTGACTAGTCAACTCAGTCTGCATTTTTTTAAATGCATAGATGCTGATGGATGCATAATTACAAGTTACTTACTAAACATCACTGGGAAATCACTTTGGGTTGGGAGTTGGGACTGTACGAGGTACAAAATATAAAGGCCCAGGGAAGTGAGAAAATATGATAGCTCACTAATAATATCAATAACTACCACTATCTCAGTGACAGGACAGATGAGTCTCTGCATAACTGCTTAAATAAACAGTCGAAGCAAGCACCAATCATTAGGACTAGGTAGCGCCAAGCACCTGTCTACTCTAGGATGATCATATAATGTTTGTAACACAAACTTAACTTGCCTGAGTATGAGCAACATGTTTGCTATTTGGGAAAAAATATCAGCATAGACAGAACACAACCTATAAATAAACATTACACACCAAGCCCGCAACCTCCATACCCAGCAGTTCGTGCAGGTCCTAGTCCCTATCCAGGATGTCCGCCCACCAGTGCGTACGCTGTTGTTGGGTGCACCTTATCCCAGAGCTGTGGCATATAGCCCAGTGCACCCTCTCCCACCACTGCTTACACTCCTGGAGTACGAACCTGCTGCCTGGCCTGCCACCTGCTGCCAGGGTGGAGGGGATGTGGCGCTGCACATAAAAAACTAACGCAGACACCTCTACCTTTGAGAATAACACGTGGGCTGCACCCCTTCACAGCGTGGCCTATTGCAAGGTAGGCGGCTGTGGCTGGAGGTGCTGGTTCAGGGGGGCCTCACACTGCCACTCCACTGCTCCGTCATGGTGCTGGGTGGGGGCCAGGGAAGAGGAAAAAGTAGAAGAAACAAGAAGGAAAAAGAAGGAATGAAGAAAAAAAGTAAGAAAGCAAGTAGAAATTTAAAAAGTACAAAAGTCACGCAAAACACAAAATAATGTTTTTTTTTAATAAAATACAAAAACTCAATGCCACAGGGTAAGGATATAACTAAAAAATGAGGGGTAGGTAGGTTTCAGAGGTATAGGAATAAAGAGATGAGGCAGGGATTGAAAAGCAGGCCCAGCACCTTAAACAGAGCAAAAACCAAGATGGCCGTACCCTAAGGAAACCACATGGTGCTGTTGGTGTGTGATTTTTGGCACAAGATCTCAGTTTGCATTGCGTATGTTGGAAAACATCAAGCAACTCTGCCTGCTTGCGAAACTCTGCGTAGATATGCTGAGTTTTTTTTTCACTCTGCGGAGTTCCGGACCTATTATTTTGTTTGCGACTGTTTAGGCTGCAATGTGTAGGGGTTAGGGTTGGTGGTGGAGCATGTGAGTCATGTTTTAAGGCTCTAAATTTTGCAACGGATGAGAGGCGGGTGAATTAGTGTTGTTGTGTTTGGGTGTTTGTAGTAGCTGTTGGTGAAGATTGAGAATTTGGGAGGAAAGTTGATGTAGGATTTGTATTATTTGTTTAGTCATAAGGGTGGAAGTGGGTGTTTGTTTCTATATTATGATGGAATGTTGTATGAAATTATGTTTGCAATTCATTTTGATGCGCTGTGTGTGCATTGTGGTTTGTTTTTGTGGAGTAGTGAGATTAGATATTAATATTTCTGTGAAGTATTTGGATGTAAAGTACTGTTGGTGAGTGGAATTTGAATGGTAAATGGGGTGGTGATGTGCATTGGATGATAGTGTATTTGGTGTGCGAGAACAGATGGACCAGGGATTATGAGTGTTTGTATAACATTTGATAGCAGGAAGAGGTAATATGTGTAGTGGAGTAGGTGTAAGGATTGTTTGGTTGTGTGTTTTTGTAAAAAGAGGAGGAGGGTGTTGTGGTGGGTTATATGAGAGAGGGTTGAGTGTAGGGTTGGTGGTGATGGAAAGGGGCCTGTTAGGAGCTAGGAGCTGGTGTATTGTAATAACAGAGTGTATGTATGAAGGGATGAAGGTTATGTATAATTTGGGTTTGTTTTGTGTTGGCGATGCATGGATTTGATAGTGGTATAGGACAGAGTAGTGTTTTCTGTGAGAGTGAAGGTGCTATTTTGTGTCAGTAGATGTGAAAGGGTGGATAAAGGTAGATTGTGGGGTTTAGTAGTGGTTGTTGAAACATTGAAATGTGGGTAGAGGCCATTTGTTGTAAAGGAGTAGTGTAAGTCTGTTGAGGTTGTGTTATTATGTATGTGGAAGGGTTATGGTGGAGGCTGATAAATGCACAACTGGAAAAAAGGCAACATCTCTGGCCCTAGACCCAACCCGGCCCAAACAGGCAACTGCCCATGTCCTCTCTGCCCTTGCCTTGACGACCAGGCTGATACGCCCTTAACCCTAAGGGTAAGTAGCCCTAGCAATCAGGTGACACCTTTGGCCTAACTCTAGCCAATCAGAACCCTAGCCCTAAACCATGGAACCAATGGAAGCCCTGGTGCTATTAACCAATCACAGCCCTTAGCCCTCTTAGCAAATCAAAATTCAAACCCTAAGTCCTAGATTGCATAGAAACCCTTCTCCTTAGAAACCAGTCAGAACCATAACCCTATCAGCCAATCAGAACTCAAACCCTAAACCTGAAATCCAATAGAAACACTAGCCCTATGTACCAATCAGAGCATAGGTGTAACAGCCACACAAAACATATTTCAAGGGCATCAGACCTTAAACTTAAGGGGCCGTGCAGGTGTTAAGGGAGGACAGAGGTCTGGTCAGGTGCCCTGTGACCAATCAATAAAGCAGAAACTCGTATGCGGCGGGCTGGGAGCTCCTCCTGAGGACACAACCTCCTTGGATACACACAAGTCCAATACAGTGCAGGTGAGGTCCAAATTTAAAACAATTAAATGCTGTTTTTTGCACACTTACAAACACGTGATTTTCAAGTCACAAAAGAGTGCTACATACACTTTCCAAACACAATTTCTAAGCACAAAACAGGTTAAGCAGTCTCTGGAATAGTCTGCTTAGGGTTTAGTGGTGTTTTTGCCTTTTAAGGATCCAGGGTAGGGTGAAAGGGGGTTTGCCTTCTAGTAGCTTTAGCACAGTTTAGAGAAAACAAGTAAAGAAATTAAAACAAAGCCACAGTGTAAAAATAGCAGTTAAAAAGTAAAATTGCCCTGTGCAGGGTGAGTGCTCTTACCACCTTTGCTTTGAGCTGGCTCTCTGGGCTGTTTAGGCCTCACAGAAGCTGGGGCTACAACATTGAAGTGTCTGCATTCAACTTCCATCAAAAAAACTAAAGAGGCGGTGCAGGTCTTAGGGAAGGGCAGACGCCTGATCAGTGTGCCCTGTGGGCCAATCAGTAAAATGGGGCTGGTGTTCAAGGGGGCTGGGAGCTGCTCCTGAGAACACAATCTCCTTGGATACAGGCAGGTCTAATACACACTTTGCAGGTCCTGTTTAACCTTGTAGATAAGCCCCAAATTTAAAACAACTAAATACTGTTTTTGGGCACTTAAAAAAACCTTGTTTTTCCAGTCATGAAGAAGTGCTACGTACACTTTACAAACACAATGCCTACCGTCAAAACAGGTTAAAAAGTCTCTTAAACACTCTGCTTAGGGGAGTTTTTGACCTTTTGGATTCTAAGGGGGAGTGTAAGGGGGTTTGCTTACTAATAGATTTAGCACAGGTTAGGGAAAACAAGGAAAGCAATCTAAACAAAGCTGCAGTGCAAAAATAACAGTTTTAAAGTAAAATTGCACTGCATAGAGGGTGTGTTCTTACCACTTTTGCTTTGAACTGGCTCTCTGGGCTGTTTAGGCCTTGTAGGAAAGTAGGATCTGCTTCTTATGTGTACCCCCCTTTTTTCTTGATGTCTAACTGTTTTTGACTAGTCTGGCTGGGATCCTGCTAATCAGGATCCCAGCCTATCTGCTTTCTCCCTTAAATTGACATACATGTACTTTGGTACTTCAGATTGGAAACTTTGGTACCCTTATCAGTCCCTAGTATATGGTACACCATGTACCCAGGGCATAGGTACCCCAGAGGCCTCCTATGGCCTGAAGCATGTATTATGTCACCCATAAGAGGCCCTGCAAAATGGAACTATAGGTCTGATACTGCAGCCTGTGTAAGATTGTGCTTGCACCACTTACTTTATATATAGGTTCACTATATCTAATGGTCACTAAACTTAAATCGTATAAGTCACCCCTATAACAGGCCTTAACAATCCTGAAGGCAGGGTAATGGGTTTATGTGAGAGGGTGCCCCTGCATGAGCAGAGCCTCTCTGCAGCCCTCGGAGTCCATTCTCCCCGGGTTGTCTGTGACTCAGCCGGACCTATATTAGAGGTGCATTATAACCTTGTGGTAAATGCTATCTCGAAAACGGCTGCATAGAAACATATCTGTAACTGGTGTAGGAGGTATGATTCCACCCTTCGGAAGCGAGCTTCGTGGGGTCACCGGTCAATCAGGTGCCAGCCTTCTCGGCCCGGACAGCAAAAAATGGATGCTGCCAGCAAGAGACACATATCTGCCCTCCTGCTGCTGAGCCAAGCTCGACCAGGGCAAGGCAGCACAAATGGCATCCTGTCACAGGGAGGTGTGACCATCTCCCAGACAGGATTTAGAGTATTAGGGCTGGGTGGGTGCACTCCGAGAGTGCCTGAAAGTCTGCACTTTGGCCACATTTGGTGTCCCTGTGCATAGTCCAGCTCAAACCAGTTCTGGGAGCCAGTGGCTCCTACTCTGGCGCGAAACTGGACAAAGGACATGAGTATAGCCGCCCCTCTGTCCTATGCCCTGTAGCCATGTAAAATGGGTTACATGGCTACAGGGCATTAGATTTTACATGGACAAGATTCTACAAGAAGAAACCACCGACCTTCGACCGTGTGAACACCTTGAACTTCGCTGGACCTCGACTGGGCTGACTTCATGCCCCTTTCCGTCCAACACTGAGTTGGTGCTGTGATTCCATACAGACTCCGTGCAGAACCTGTGGATCACTTAAGACAACAGAAGAATATCCCTTGGAGTGAAGGAGTTACTCCCCTGCTTTGCAGGCACAGAAAGCACACTTGACTGGTAGCTGCTCCTGAGCTCCTGCAGATTCTGAAGATTTCAGCAACACAGGAGGTGAGTTCCTGAAGGTCCCTGAGGTTGATCTGCCCTCGCACCGAGTTTGAGGCCAGTATCCCTGGAGGGGTCTTCGTAACGTGAACCCCTGTGCACCGCATCCATCCGCAAGTGCATATGCTTGTTGGCGATTCCTGAGCCTGTGCATTGGACCCCGTGTGGTCCTGGCCCTGAGCAGTATTTGCACCAAAGAACTCCAGCCTCCTCACACTGTGTGCTCCGTGGGCTGGTGCTTTGCAAACTCGCTCGAGGTCCCCTCACGACTCCTGGTTCTTTGGCCTGTGGGTCCCCCTGAGGGTCATTTTAATTGTTCTTGGGCTTTCCTGTTTGCTCCAGACGTGCCCTGACTCTCCATTGCTTGGAGAGTCCCCTGGACCTTGCTGGTCCACACCGTAACCTGTTTGTCCTTCTTGTGTGTGCTGCTGTTGCCAAGGCTAGTTGGTGCTCCTGCCAGACACTGACCCCTCAGCACTCGGCATTCTTTGTGGGACAGCTCACTTACGGCTCCTGGTCGTCCTTGACACCTCTGGGACCTTGTGGCAAGCATCCCTTCTTTGCACCTGGAGCACCCGACATCGGTGGGCATTTGTCCACCGAGCTCCGGGTCACTCTGACGTGACCCAGACTCTGTCTCCCCTGCTTTCAGGTTCCTTCCATCCAGAATCCAGGCTTGAATTCCACCGGACCCTTTTCAACTTCACGGCAGCAATACTTTTTCACTTCCTTCCATAGAGAACAACAAGAGTTTCAGACGCCACTTCAGACCTATGCACCCGGCTTCCCTGGGTTAGGTAACTCTTAAGTTCCGAAGGATTTTCTCAAAGTCCTCCTAGAAGGGTCCTTAAATTCTAACTTTGCCACCGCACCTTTCCCTTAGTGTTGTACAGAGCATGGGGTTATGCTTCCTCACTGCACCTGTCCTCTGTGGGTCTCCTGTGTCATCACCTTGGGTGGTTCCTTGGGATCCCAACGATTCTACGTGCTCTAGGTACTGTGTCTAGTCAAGTCGTGATTGTTATAACACTATTTTAGTATTTGGTTCAGTCTCCCCCCGGAGCCCGCTGTGTATTGTGCTACTTACAACTGTTCTATTGATCCAGTACTGTGTGCTTTGTATTCTACCCTTGTGTAGAGGATAGTAGAGAGTGTTATATTAATAAATACATATTTTTATATAAATACTTTGTGGTTCTCCTTCATTTAGTCTCTCAGGAGTTGATATTCTGGTAAAACAAGCTGCTTTACATTCCTTCAAGATAAAGCCTGAAGGCTGCTCTCCACAGCTACCACTAGGATAGCTTTCATAAAGGTTATCTTTGACCTCATACATCATAGGGGTCATGTGGATTGGAACAGGGTGCTCACTTTAACTAGTGGACAGCATATACCAAGCCACCTTCTCACATTAGTGTGCAGCGGTTGGGATTCAAGCTTGCTATTGTTTTACCAGATAAATCTCATTGTTTAATTACGTGAAAACCACTAAAAGTATTAGGCACATATAATACTTCAAGATTTGAATAAGGAAGTTCTACTGAACTTGGAGTTGAGTAAGTCAAGGGTCTAGCACACCCTTTCTCCAACTCAAGAATGTTTAGTCTCCACTAGGTTAGGTAGGTGTCTACTCCACATAGCACTGGTATGTCTTCTAGAGGAGAAGCCAGTGGCTCTCTACCAACTAGGTACAATGGCTTCTCATTCCAGGAATTGAAAGCCATGTGTGTGTCTAGGAAGTTGAGGACAGGGAGAGGTACCAACACTCAACGTATCATTGAGGTGTTACTCTTAGATGATCTCAGAAAGACCCCAGGGTCTGATGAGGAAAAAAGAGTGGGTGGGGCAGGGATTGAGGAAGGGCCAGGAAGTGAAACCTTCTTTGACTTGGAATCAAACCCTGACCAGGGGGATCAAGATGATTCCAACCTGTACAATTTAGATCTTCCATTAGGTGAGAGAGAAAGCCCCAGTGGCCCTCTCTTTACTCCACCAGGAAGAGTACAGAGTTTACCTAGGAGATCCAGATCTCCCTCTGTAGAATCTAGACACTCAGGAACTTCTGTAGGGACTTCCATATCTAATAAGAGGGAATCCTCTTATGATAGACAGTACCAACTTCTGGAGCTTGAGAAAATCAAGCTTAGGCTCAAGAAGGAGCAGTTGGCCCTAGACTGGGAATCTCTAGAGCTCCAGAGGGCTACAAAGAGATTGGGACTAGAATCCCATGCTGGCAGCAACAGTGTCCCTAGGGTTACGGACCATACTTATGACCATAGGAACCTGAGCAAGATAGCCCCTCCTTACCATGGTGGGGATGACATCCACAAATGGATAACAGCTTTAGAGAGGGCCTGTAAAGTATAGAGGGTCCCCCAAGAGCAGTGGACAGCTATATTGTGGCTCTCTTTGCTGACAAAGATAGAGATAAGCTCCTCACTGTTAGAGAAGAGGATGCTGATAATTATTCAGTTCTGAAGAGTGCTCTCATTGATGGGTTTGTCTTAACCACTGAGCAATACAGGATTAAGTTCAGAGACACCCAGAAAGCACAGACTCAGGACTGGGGTGACTTTGTAGAGTGTGCTACTAAGGCTCTGGAAGGCTGGTTACTTGGCAGTTAAGTGAAGGATTTCAAGGGATTGTAACATGTAATTATGAAGGAGCAGATCCTTACTAATTGCCAAAATCAGTTGTTGCATCAATACCTGGTTGACTCTGATCTGACTTCTCCCCAAGAACTGGTAAAGAAGGCAGATAGATGGGTCAGGACCAGGGTGAAGCAGAAAACTCAGAACCAAGGTGGTGACGAAAAGAAGTCTGATTCTAAACCAGCAGATAAGGGTGGGGAGAAGGGTAAAGACCAGAGGTCTTCTTCAGAGCTCCAAAAACCTGCATCTGAGGGTGGTTCACAATCTAACAAGGGGAAAGGCAGAAAGAAACCTTGGTGTTACCTGTGTAAGGAAAAGACACATTGGCCTAGGGATGCCAATTTTGCCAAAGCTAAGGATCCTCCTACCAATACCACAGCCCCTAAGGCAACTGTTCCCCCTACTGCAGTTACAGGTGGTGGTACTGTAAATAAGGTTTAGTAGGGTTGACCCTGGTAACTGAGATGGGTTCTGGCCTAGTCAGAACTCCAGCTCAGGCTGTTTAAATCTGTGATGGAGGCATGGATATTGCCTTTTTATTTGTCGGTCCCAGTAACCTGGGCAAATATAGGCAACAACCTTTAATTCATTGACAGGAGGCCATGGCATACAGGGACACAGGAGCCAGTGTCCCAATGGTGACGAAGGATCTTGTGAGGCCTGATCTGATCATACTTGGTGAGATGTACCAAGTGACCAATGCAAGCAATGTCAGGACAGACCATTCCTTGGCAGTAGTGAATTTCAGCTGGGATGGGGTAACTGGCCCTAAGAAGGTTGTGGTTAGCCAGACCTCCCTGTGTAATGTTTATTGGGCAATGATTTGGAAACTTCAGCCTGGGCTGAGGTGGAACTCAAGACACATGCAACAATGTTGGGCATCTCTGCAGATGTGTTTGCTGTGACCAGGTCACAGGCAAAAATATCTTCCACCGAACAGGCCCTGGATCCTGGGAAAATGAACCAGGTGCCTTCCAAGAGAAGGAGCAGTAGGGGTAAGGCAGTGTCTTCCCCCCAAACTCAGAGTGAGGATCAGTCTCCTGAGAAAGATGATCCCAATCCCAGTGAAGGAACTGTCTCACAGGAATTTGAGCCTGATCGGGTTGAGTTCTTGGGGACAGTGGGCCCTTCCAGGGCGATTCTGTGCCTGGAGCAGCACAGCTGTCCCTCTCTTAAACCCCTCAGACAGCAAGCTACTGCTGAGGCTGCTGAGAGTGCCAGTGGGTCCCACAGGATCTATTGGGATGATGTACTCCTTTACTCAGAGGGTAGAGACACCAAGCCTGGTGCCACCATGAGGTTGGTCATACCTCTGAAGTTCAGGGGTTTCCTATTATCACTGGCACATGATATCCCTTTAGCAGGACACTTAGGCCAAAGTAAGACCTGGGACAGGCTTATCCCTCACTTTCACTGGCCTCATGTGTCAGAGAACACAAAGGTGTTTTGTCACTCCTGTACTACCTGTCAAGCCAGTGGTAAGGCAGGTGGTACTACAAAGCCCCCCCGATACCACTACCTGTGGTGGGGGTTCCCTTTGAGAGGGTTAGGATTGACATTGTTGGTCCCATGGATCCTCCAACTGCATCTGGGCACAGACTTATACTAGTAGTGGTGAACCATGCCACTATGTATCCAGAAGCTATACTCCTTAGGAACACCACAGCTTCTGTTGTGGCCAGGGCCCTCCTGGGAATTTTTCCTGAGTGGGCTTCCCTAAGGAGGTCTCAACTAGGGGTGGGCGGAATTTGCGAAATTCACTTTCGCAAATTATCGCGAAAATGTTAAAAATCTCCGCAAACACGCGGAAATATCGCGAAGATGCAGAAGTTTTTTTCCCGCCCGTTCTGCATGGTCGCGGCTCGCCAACTTACCCATATGGTTGCTCGCGGGCGCGGCCATCTTGTTTTCAGTTGTCTCGCGGTGCATGATCGCGAGAAGAAAGACGTGATTGCGCGACAAATGACGTCACTGTGGGCGCGAACTGTCGCGAGACAGCGCAAATAGCTACCAACAATCCAACATCTCATGGAGAACGCGACCGGATCGGGAAAACTTGTCGGCGAACGCGGGGATTCAGGTAAGGCGATCGCGCGCACGCGAGAATGTATTATTTTACAGCACAAGCAAGAAACAAATTATCGCTAAGCTGCGGAATGCGGAAATTTTGACATTTTCGCGCTTTCCGCGGAATGCGAAAATGTCAAAATATCGCAATTTCCGCGACCTGAACGGAATTTTAGCCCAGGCCTAGTCTTAACTGATAGCAGTGCAAACGTCATGTCCAGTTATATAACTGCTATGTGGAAGGAGTGTGGAGTGAATTACAAATTCACTACACCCTATCACCCACAGTGCAATGGGTGAGTTGAGAGATTCAACAAAACCCAAAAGGGCATGATCACGCGCCTCCCAGAAAAGCTTCGGAGAAGATGGGATGTCCTGTTGCCCCGCCTTCTATTTGCCTGCAGAGAGGTTCCTCAGAAGGGAGTTGGTTACAGCCCTTTTGAACTTCTGTTTGGACATCCAGTTAGGGGTCCCTTGTGTCTGGTTGAGGAGGGATGGGAGTTACCTCTCAAGCCACCTAAGCAAGACATAGTGGACTATTTACTTGGTCTCTGCTCCAGGATGGCTTTTTACACGAAGAAGGCATCCAAAAATATTGAGGCTAGCCAAGAATTACAGAAAGCTTGGCATGACCAAAAGGCTGTTTTGACTGTGTACCAGCCAGGACAAATGGAGTGGACCACATACCATACTTGAGCAGAAGGGAGAGGTTACCTACCTGGTGGACCTTGGAACTCTCAGGCGCCCTCACAGGGTGCTCCATGTGAACAGGCTCAAGCCATATGTTGACAGGGGAGACATGGGCTTGCTCATGGCTACCGATGAGGGACAGGGAGAGTGACCCACTCCCTGACCTCCTCTCACAGAACCCTGATGATGGTCCAGTAGATAGTGTAGCCTTGGCAGGCAGCCTCACTGAGCAGCAACAGACTGATTGCAGGAAAGTCCTCAATCAGTATAGATACATGTTCTCACTGACTCCCAGTCAGACCACCTGGTGTACCCATGAAGTGGACACAGGGGAGAACCTACCTGTAAAGAACAGCATTTACAGACAACCTGACCATGTCAGGGACTGCATCAGGACTGAGGTCCAAAAGATTTTAGAGTTGGGAGTAATTGAACCCTCGGATAACCCTTGGGCTAGTCCAGTGGTCCTGGTAACTAAACCTCACACCCAGGGTGGTTAAAGAGAGATGAGGTTTTGTGTAGACTACAGAGGGCTCAATGCAGTCACTAGGACTGATGCTCATCCTATTCCAAGGGCAGATGAACGTATAGATACTTTGGCCTCAGCCAGGTTTCTGAGTACATTTTACCTCACAGCAGGCTACTGGCAAATCAGACTAGCTGAGGATGCTATGGCCAAAACAGCATTCTCAACCCCAAGTGGGCATTATCAATCTGTTGTAATGCCCTTTGGTTTGAAGAATGCACCTGCACCTTTTCAAAGGTTGGTAAAAAGAATTCTCACAGCCCTGAAAGCCTATAGTGCAGCTTATCTTGATGATATTGCTGTCTTTAGCTCCACCTTGGAGGATCACCTGGTCCACTTGAGAAATGTGTTGGAGGCCCTGCAAAAGGCGGGCCTCACTATCAAGGTCACTAAGTGCCAGATAGGGCAGAGTAAGGTTGTATACCCAGGCCACCTTGTGGGTGGAGGACAGGTTCAATCATTGCATAGCAAAATCCAGACCATAATGGAATGGTTTGCTCCAACCACCCAGACACAGGTCAGAGATTTCCTGGGCCTGACTGGGTACTACAGGAGGTTTGTCAAAAGATATGGATCCATAGTGGCCCCTTTGAATGGTTTGAATTCCAAAAGAATGCCTAAGAATGTTCAGTGGACAGTTAGCTGTCAAAAGGCATTTGATGACCTGAAGCAGGCCATGTGCACTGCTCCAATTCTGCAAACTCCTGACTATTCCAAACAATTCATTGTTCAAACTGATGCATCTGAGTTGGGGGTAGGGGCTGTGTTATCACAACTGAATGAAGAGGGTCAGGATCAGCCAGTAGCTTTTATAAGCAGAAGGCTAACCCCCAGAGAAAAATGTTGGTCAGCTATTGAGAGGGAAGCCTTTGCTGTGGTTTGGGCTCTGAAGAAGCTGAGGCCATACTTGTTTGGCATTCACTTCATTGTTCAGACAGACCATAAGTACCTCTTATAGCTTAAACAGAAGAAGGGTGAGAACCCCAAACTTTTGAGGTGGTCCATTTCCCTACAGGGGATGGACTATACAGTGGACATAGTCCTGGGAGTAACCATGCCAATGCAGATGGACTCTCCAGATATTTCCACTTAGAACACAAAGATTCAACTGGTCAAGGTTAGTTTAATATCCTTTCATTTGGGGGGTTGTTTAGGAAAGTTGGTTCTGCTTCTTATGGTCACCCCCACTTTTTACTTGATGTCCCAAAGTTTTTGACTACTCTGGCTGGGATCCTGCTAATCAGGACCACAGCCTATCTTCTTTCTCCCTTAAATTGACATACATGTACTTTGGTACACTCCAGATTGGATACTGGGGTACCCTTATCAGTCCCTAGTATATGATACACCATGTACCCAGGGCATATGTACCCCAGAGGCCTCCCATGGGCTGAAGCATGTATTATGCCACCCATAAGAGGCCCTGCAAAATTGAACTCTAGGTCTGCTACTGCAGCCTGTGTAAGATGGTGCTTGCACCACTTACTTTAGATAAAGGTTCACTATATCTAATGGTCACTACACTTAAAGCTTATAAGTCACCCCTATAGCAGGCCTTAACAATCCTGAAGGCAGGGTGATGGGTTTTATGTGAGAGGGTGCCCCTGCATGAGCAGAGCCTCTCTGCAGCCTTCGGAGTCCATTCTCCCCGGTTGTCTGTGACTCAGCCAGACCTATAGGTAGAGGTGCATTATAACCTCGCAGTAAATGCTATTGTGAAAACAGCTGCATAGAAGCATATTGTGTTTGGTATCAAACACCTTGGAATCATACCTCCACACCAGTAACTGGTGTGAGAGGTATGATTCCACCCTTCTGAAGTGAGCTTCGTGCGGTGACCGGTCTACTGGGTGCCAGCCTTCTCGATCCGGACAGCACAAAATGGATGCTCCTAGCCAGAGACACATTTTTGCCCTCCTGCTGCTGAGCCACGCTCGAGCAGGGGAAGGCAGAACAATAGGCATCCTGTCACAGTGAGGTGGGTGGGTGCACTCTGAGAATGCCTGAAAGTCTGCACTTGGGCCACATTTGGTGTCCCTGTGCATGGTCCAGCTCAAACCAGTTCTGGGAGCCAGTGGCCCCTGCTCTGGCGCGAAACTGGACAAAGGACATGGGTGCAGCCGCCCCTCTGTCCTGCCCCTCCCCTAGAAGGGTCCCCTGAATCTGTCCAAACCTCTCCCGTGGGTATAAAATGGGTTACCTGGCTACAGGGCAAATATATTTTACATGGACAAGATTCTACAAGAAGAAACAACCGACCTTTGACCATCTGGACACCTTGAACTTTGCTGGACTTCAACTGGGCTGACTTCGTCCCCCTTTCCATCCAAAGCTGAGTTGGTGCCGTGATTCCATACAGACTCTGTGCAGGACCTGTAGAGCACTTAAGACAACAAAAGATTCTCCCTTGGAGTGAAGGAGTCACTCCCATGGTTCGCAGGCACCGAAAGCGCAACTGACCGGTAGCTGCTCCTGCGGACTCCAAAGATTTCAGCAACACAGGAGGTGGGTTCATGAACGTCCCTGAGATTGATTTGCCCTCTCACCAAGTTTGAGGTAATTATCCTTTGTGGGGGCTGCGTAACCCGAACCCCTGAGGACCACATCCATTTGCAAGTGCATATATGATTGTTGACCATTCCTGAGCCTGTGCATTGGACCCCGTGTGGTCCTGACCCCGAGCTTTATATGCACCAAAGAACTCTGGCCTCCTCATTCTGTGTGCTCCGTGGGCTGGTGCTTTGCAAACTGGCTTAAGATCCCCTCGCGACTCCTGGTCCTTTGGCCTGTGGGTCCCCCTGAGGGTCATCTTGATTGTTTTTGGGCTTTCCTGGTTGCTCCAGATGTACCCTGACTCTCCATTGCTTGGAGAGTCCCCTGAACCTTGCTGGTCCACACCGTAACCTGTTTTCCTTCCTGCATGTGTTGCTGTTGCCAAGGCTTGTTGGTACTCCCGCCGGACACCGACCCCTCAGCACTCGACATCCTTTGTGGGACAGCTCACCTCCATCTCCTGATCATCCTGGACACCTCCGGGACCTCGTGCCTGCAGAGTCAAGCATCCCTTCTTCGCACCTGAAGCACCTGACATCGGTGGGCATTCGTCTACCGAGCCACTGGTTACTCTGACATGACCCAGACTCGGTCCCCTCTGCTTTTAGGTTCCTTCTATCCAGAATCCAGGCTTTGATTCCACCGGACCCTTTTCACCTTCAAGGCAGCAGTACTTCTTCACTTCCTTCCATAGAGAATAAAAAGAGTTTCCGACGCCACTTGGCTTCCCCGGGTTAGGTAAACTTGATACTACAGTATCCACAGGAGGGATGGCTCTTTAAACTCTTAAGTTCCGAAGGGTTTGCTCAAAGTCTTCCTAGAAGTGTCCTTAAACTTTGACTTTCCCATAGAGTTGTACAGAGCACGCGATCGTGTTTCCTCACTGCACCCGTCCTCCGTGGGTCTCCTGTGTCATCACCTTGGGTGGTTCCTTGGGGTCCCAACAAATCTACATGCTCTAGGCACTGTGTCTAGTCAAGTCGTGATTGTTATACCACTATTTTAGTATATTGTTTGGTCTCCCCCTGGAACCTGCTGTGTATTGTGCTATTTACAACTGTTCTATTGATCCAGTATTGTGTGCTTTGTTTTCTACCCTTGTGTAGAGGATAGTAGAGAGTATTATATTAATAAATACATATTTTGATATAAGTACTTTGTGGTTCTCTTTCAGTCTCTCAGGAGGTGATATTCTGGTAAAACAAGCTGCTTTACATTCCTTCAAGGTTAAGCCTGAAGGCTGCTCTCAATAGCTACCACTAGGATAGCTTTCATAAAGGTTATCTTTGACCTCATACATAATAAGGGTCGTGTGGATTGGTACAGGATGCCCACTTTAACTAGTGGACCGCATATTCCAAGCCACCTTCTCTCAGGCCTCACGGAAGCTGGGGCTACAAAATGGAGATGTCTACATTAAACGTCCCTCCACAAACTCCACAATCAGTAAAAGAGAAACTGGTGTGCAGGGTGTTTGGGAGCTGCTCCTGAGAACATAATCTCCTTGGATACAGACAGGTCCAATACACACTTTGCAGGTCCTGTTCAACACTGCAGATAAGGCCCAAATTTAAAACAACTAAATACTTTTCTCTAAAAAAAAACCTTATTTTTCCAATTACACCTCAGTGCTATATACACTTTAGAAACATAAATGCTAACCACAAAACAGGTTAAGCAGTCCCCTATACACCCTGCTCAGGGCTTTGGAGGGTTTTTGCGTTTTTTGCGTTTTTTGGGTTCTAGGGGTGAGTGAGTGTAATGGGGTTTGCCTTCTAGTAGCTCTAGCACAGATGAGGGAAAACAAGTAAAGCAATCTAAACAAAACCACAGTTCAAAAATAGCAGTTTTAAAGTAAAAGTGCACTGCTCAGAGTGTGTTCTCTAACCACATTTCCTTTAAACTGGCTCTCTGGGCTGTTTAGGCCTCACAGAAGCTTGGCTACAAAATGGAGGTGTCTCCATTTAAGGTGGTGTCTAAATTGCTTATAATTAGGGAAGTTTCAGGATCATGATGATTGAATTGAGAGCAGGAAACAATGAATCATCACAGGAGTAGGGGGCATGTTTGTATTTTAATACGAGTGCTCTGTGGTGGATTTTATTTGTAGGTATTTTTTTTTTATGTTTTGTTTTTTCATTTATTTATGTATTTTTGCTGCTCTGTCGATGTTCCGCAATGGAATAAAACACGTTGGCTGGGCTGGTAAGACCTTTGAATAAAGATGAAATGCAAATTTAACAATAACGAGAACTTTCAACAATTCTATACTGAAGTTAGAATTTCCTTTGATGATCCCTGAAACAGTGATTCCAATTTATTCTTCTTAGCCAAGATACCTTTGGGTGAACGAGCGCTTCATAAGTCTCACTAACCATAATCGTAAAACTATTAATTGTGAAATTTAGGATGAGGTGCTGTGTATGGTTACTAATACAGGATTTGAATAAAGTTTGGAGTGCTTCTCTCTAATTTGTGTCTTGTTAAATGTGTTGTGTGGGAGTTCTACCTATACAGGGTTAAGCACTATTATTTACAGTATTGGAACTACAGCTTGTGCAGTGTATATGTGCCATAACTTCTAAATTATATGAAACTACCCAATGCTGATTCAATGTGTAAGAAATAAAGAGATGGGGACATTTTCAGAGAAGAAAGGGGAAGAAAATATGTACAAACGGTACACATAGATAGCAACACGCAATTAAAAAAATGAAGTTAAAGAAAGATACATTTAAGATTTGTACGCACCCTTGAATCGTCATAATTTTTTGTGAAAAGATACAACCACTTGCGAATGTGTGTGGTGTACAGGGGAGAATGGCAACGAGAGGTGTTCTAAAATGTTACCATTTTTAATAGCTTAAAAAAAAAGTTCGGGGAGAATGACGAATATTGTTTGCTGGGAAGTCTTGTGCTACTATACCCTAACAAAATCAACAGCCTCCACTAAAGTGAATGAACTGCTAGCCTTCCACCGTCGCATAAAATGTATCTCCGGTATGTCTTCAAATCGTGTGTTGTCATAATAAGCTAATAACGTGCAATATTTGCTAATAATATGTACATTTAAGATGGTTGTTCAAACTCCGTTGTACGCCCTAATTAAACGATTGTGTATTTCTTGTAAACGTAGCTATGTGGGTGAAGCGGTCGCTTTGTTCAATTGTCTGGGTTCATTCCAGGCTCATACAGAGAAGAATTGCTTCTTCGCACACACCAGCCTTCTCTCCACATGCACGTGCAATATTCTACATTTATCTTGCCATCAGTTGTTTATCTTTCAGAAGCTCAGCGCTGGTACGTTATGCTGAACAAAAATCCACATCTCATCCTTTCCTTTTTACTGATTCGGGACAACTATTGTCAAAATGCATTAATCACTTTCCTTGTTATTGGAGTACTTTAAATCGCACGCAGCCATGCAGATGAATAGCAAACGTAAGAAAGGCTTTTACCAATCTAACAATCACCTAATGTGACATCTGATGTTGGCCCATAAGCAAAATAATTCACCTGGTGCATGGTGGCCCAATTACTGCTAAATACCTTGTCACTTTAATCTAAGGGTTACTTTGTATAGGAGTGCAGCTCCTATTTAAGGGTATTACAAAGTAATCAATCACACGTCCAGATGAACCATGTGGTGGTTGTGCTGATGGACTTGAGATAACGTGGCTGCAGCCAACAAAAAGCACATCAAGGCCCGCTGGGAGAGCACAACTGACAAAAAGACAGTCTTTGCTGCCAACCTCCATTTCAGATATGCGCCGTATACCTGACAGTTGACGTTGCTTTTTAAGCGGCACCTCCCTAACTGATGTCCTGGAGAGACAGAGGCTACCTAAATAGAACTTAGAAACGAGACATCAGAGAGGCCTTCTAAATTAAATCACAAATTAACCAACTCAGCCATCCCTTGTGCGTTTAGTAATTCAGTAAGATCATATATTTGGATGAGGGGAATGTTTATTTTACCTCAAGAAAGATACTTAAGAGCCAATATATTTGGTTTCAAATACAATATTTGACAATATAATATTTGACTGAAGAAACTAATAGTGCACATGTAGAAATCCTACATCAATTATATAATCCACCACAAATCTTATAGGGTTCCTTTTGCATTTTATGTAAAAAAAGGTTTTCACATGAATAACTGTTAGCTAATTAAACTGAAAATGTTGTTCCGTTGGAATATATATATTTATGTATTACCTATTGGCGGTCGCCAGTAGGTAGATATAGTTAGGACCTATTTTCCATAGGAAATCCGCAACATTCTATTTGGAATAACTTTTGCGCCGATTGACGAATCTTCGCGAAATTTTCCAAACTTTTGGCCAGCTCCGGTCCGCTCCTATCCTGAAAGTTTCACGGTGATTCGTCAAGCGGGGGCCGAGAAAAAAGGGGGGTCCCAAAACGCGATTTCCTCATGCATTTTCCCATAGGACCTTTAGCCGCAGCTACAGCCCGAACTGCTGAACGGAATTACATCAAATTTGGCAAAGAGGTAGTCCTCAGTTGAGACTCATGCCTTTTGCTTAAATGGTGTAAATCCGTTCAGTAGTTCCTGAGAAAATTAGAGTTAAAAGTACATATATATCTATGGCCTCGGAGGATCCGCTCACCCTCCCGATCACGAGCTGAATTTTAATTGGCTGCCAAAACTCTGAATCAGGAAGTGTTGGGATCCATCTTGTGCCTCCCCAAAAAAGGCTCAAAACACGAAAAGGGAGCAGGGTAGAAACACCCTGCCCCCCTAGGCCTGCTCAGGGGGTCCAACAAGGACCCCCAAAGCCCCCAAAATGTTTCTTTTTTTTCTTTAAACGGGTGGATGCGCGCGATAGAAAAAAAGATCCAGCGCGGCCTCCCGCGCTACATATGCTAATTTGCCCCCGGGATGGGGCCAAATCCCAGGGGCATTTTGAAAAATTAGGTGCAGGGGTCCCAATTCCCCCACACTGCCCCGGGGACCGCCACCCCCCGGGGCACTAGCATAAAATAGGCGGGGGGCTCATGGCTGCCCCGCAGCCTCAGGGACCGCCACCCCCAGGGCTTCTTTAAAATGGGTGGGGGGGCTCTCAGGCCCCCCCAGCCCCGGGGACCGCCACCCCTGGGGCTTAATTAAAATGGGTGGGGGGGCTCTCAGGCCCCCCCAGCCCCGGGGACAGCCACCCCTGGGGCTTCTTTAAAAAGGGTGGGGGGCTCTCAGGCCCCCCCAGCCCCGGGGACCACCACCCCCAGGGCAACTTTAAAAGAGGTGGGGGAGCTCTCAGGCCCCCCCAGCCCCGGGGACCACCACCCCCAGGGCAACTTTAAAAGAGGTGGGGGAGCTCTTAGGCCCCCCAGCCCTGGGGACCGCCACCCCCTGGGGCAGCTTTAAAATGTGGGAGGGGGGCCGCGTGGCCCCCCTCCTGGAGCCTTGTACAGGCCCTGGGGACCGCCACCCCGCAGGGCCGGCTCCTGCAGTGTCCTGGGGTGCCCACCCCAGGACACTGCTGTTGCCCTGTTGCTGTTGCCCTGCAATGGCAGGGCGGGAGCCTCACGGCTCCCACCCTGCCATTGCAAACTGCTTTGCTTTAGTGAAGCGAGAGCAGGGAAACCTGCTCTTGCTTCAATGAAGCAAAGAAGATTGCTTTTCCACATGGGGAGCAGCATGTTAGCTGCTCCCCATGTGGAAAAGCAATCCCGGCTCCCGCAGGAGCCGGCTGGGACCGTGGGGGGATTGGGGACCCCCCCACAGTCCCCAATGAGAGCCAGGCCCTGGGGGATGGGGTCCCCGGGGCCATAAGTGGCCCGGGCGGGGGGCCACATGGCCCCCCCTCCTCATTAATGAAAATAAAAAATAAAAATCAATGGCCGGCCCCGGGGGACGGGGTCTCCGGGGCCTTAAGTGGCCAGAGGAGGGGAGCCACGCGGCCCCCTTCTCATAATTCTTTTTTGAACATTTTAATTTGGGGGTGAGGCCCTGGGGGATGGGGTCCCCAGGGCCACAAAAAAGTCAAAGGAAGGGGGGCTACGCAGCCCCCTTTAAAAAAAAAAAAGACGCTATCGTCCCTAGGCCCCGCCCCCTCACAAGCACACTCTGCAAATGCACCCTGTGGCACGTTTTAAATTTGGGAATTAATTCCCCTTCAATACTGGGGGTCCCTGGGGGCCAACTAGCCCACCAGGTACCTCCAGTAAGCGCCACAGGGCTGTGTTGCAGAGAGGTGCTCCAGGCCACGCCCCTTTTTACACCTCTCAGCAACGCAGCCTGTGGCGCTTGCTGGAGGTACCTGGTGAGCTAGTTGGACCCCATGGACCCTCAGGATTCAAAGGGACTTAATACCCCAATGTAAAACGCACCACTGGTAGCGTTTGCACAATGGTGAAGGTAGGGGGCGGGGTCTGAGGTGATATGTGTGCAAACACGCCCTGTGGCGTGTTTTAAGTTGGGGAATTAATTCCTCTTCAATCCCGAGGTCCCCTGGGGGCCAACTAGCCCACCATGTACCTCCAGTAAGCGCCATGGAGCTGCGTTGCAGAGTGTTGTAAAAAGGGGCGTGGCCTCTGAACACCTCTCTGCAACCCAGCTCCCTGGCGCATACTGGAGGTACCTGGTGGACTAGTTGGCCCCCAGGATTGAGGAGGAATTAATTCCCGAACTTAAAAAGCACCACAGGGTTTGTTTGCACACATATCACCTCAGGCCCTGCCCCCTTCCTTCACCATTGTGCAAATACTCCTCTAAAATCAGCTGAACTATGAATTCCGATTTACTCACCTGTTATCAGGAGAGAACCCAGTGCTGCATTTTTTAGCCCAGCACTGACCCTGAAAAGTAATTCTAAGCGTACTTACCAGTAACTTGTATTTCCTTCCATAGGAATCCATTGTGTGGTTTTCAGCAGAAAATGTTCTAAGTGTCCATTTTTGAAACGTACAAATATTCCTCTAAAATCAGCCGAACTACAAATTCCGATTTACTCACTGTTATCAGGAGAGAACCCAGTGCTGCATCTTTTAGCCCGAGAAAGCAAAAGACACACAATTGATGGACGGAATGCAGAACAAATCAAAACATTCACCCCCAGTCAAGAGATCTGGGTTAAATCCATCATTCTTTTGCTCACCATGCCACCCCAGTTTAGACCTGGCCATATGCAAAACAGTCTTGACCCTGTGCCTCATGGGAACAGTCCAGCCCGAACTGCCAAGCCAGGTCCTCCCTGGACCGGAAACAAGCATCCTAGGACCGGTTTCAGGGTTTCACCCCTCTTCAGCCAGGATTGCTTGATTCCAGTGGCACAGTGAGCCCAGGACCCACGTCTGGGCATACCTGGCGCACTTAGGGCGAGAAAGCAAAAGACACACAATTGATGGACGGAATGCAGAACAAATCAAAACATTTACCCCCAATCAAAAGTTTCCAAGTGTCTATTTTCACAAACGGAAAAATATTCCTAAAAAATCGTCTGTATGACTTAAACACATTCTTTCAACTGTTTACAGGAGATTCACCAGTGCTGGATCCAGGATCCACCACTGAATAAGAAAAAGTAACAATAACACTACTTACCTGCTATGTGAATTTTCTGCCATAGGATAAAGTTGGTGATTCTATGTGAAAAAATGTCGGTCAACTTTTAAAATACAATAATATTCCTTAAAAATCACTACTGTAACCAAAACACTTTTACTCAACTGTTTACAGGAGATGTCCAAGGACTGAATCTAGGATCCAGTCCTGTGGTTAGAAATGTAATCCATAAAGTAACTAATTGCATTTGACTTGAAATTCACATTGAGCTCAATGTTGCATTGTGTTTGAAATTGTGTTGCCCATTGCAACAACTGTAACTACTGTACTTAAAAGTCTATTGCCTATTTGCAAAGTATTTAAACTAAAGTAATTCATTCTGAGAAAGGATATTTTGCATTGTAATGTATAATGTAATTATAATGTAATTAAAAAAATAAAATATCTAAAAATAATTAGTTTAAAAAATGTAGTAAATCAGTATAAAAAAAATCAGTATTACAATTAATACATTAAAAATTGTCATTTACAAAACCTTTGAAATTCACTGAAAAAACCATAGGTTTCAGGCCTGATATAGTTAGGAATTAGCATTTAAAAAACCTTTGAAATTCACTGAAAAAAACATGGGTTTCAGGCCTGATAGAGTTAGGAATTAGCATTTAAAAAACCTTTGCAATTCACTGAAAAAAAACATAGGTTTCAGGCTTGATATAGTTAGGAATTAGCATTTAAAAAACCTTAGAAATTCACTGAAAAAACAATGAGTTTTAGGGGTGTTATAGGTAGCTGGACATTTCACTCGAACAAAACCATTGAAATTCCTCCGATATAGTTAGTTGTACTAACTACATCTCGCTCGCCCGCAATCCACTGCTGATGATGTCACATATTACATCATTCATGACATGGTCAGTGACATCACTGACGACATCTCAAATTACATCACTGATGACATCATCCACGTGACAATCAGATACACCTCATCATACACTAGTATAACCTTTCATCACTCACTGTAAAATACAGAGTGCCAGATTTAAAACCATTGACACACCAATACAAGTTTCTAAACACCCACTCAGTGATTCCTAGATCTATACACACATCTAATCACTTACCTATAGATTCACTCATACATGCTGTCAATGATCAATAGAACACTATCAAATATACTTATACACCTATATCGACATTACACACCAGCACACATCCTAATCACTTATGAAGTCATCCTACTCACTTATGCAAAAAATGGATCATACTTACTTTTACTTAGCTATACACTTATAAAAACACCACTTCATCTATTCATATAGATAATAACTCATACTTAGTGTGTTATAAAAACACTATTACAAGTATACAGTTATCCATACAGTCACTCATACAATCACTGACTCTTATGTATACTTATTTATATACAACAACTGACACATACACTGGCTTTTATTTTTCTAGTTTGTTGGGCATGTACCATTGATACATATATTGGCTCATCACCACACCCATAAAGATATTCACTCACCCAAACAACTGTTATAACATGTAGTTTTAACTTCATATACCTACTGAATCAACTATTCGCACATCTTTGGGCAGTCACACACCCCCCACCGAACCACACACACATTCACTCTCCCATACAAATACTCAGTTAACTAATCAATAAATAATATAGACGTTCACGTAGCTAGTAACCAACTGGTGCAGCAGTTTACACAACAACTGACAAAGTGATACAGATATTCACACAGTTTAGTCACTATCCAATACATTTAGTGAGACACTATAAATTAGTCAAGTAAACAGTCAATCACACTGCTACTAAATCCTCCATTCAGATATTTATATTTATATATCCACTCATTCTTCAATGCAAATTGCTATATATATATATATATATATATATATAGTACATATTTAAATAACGAACCAAAACACATTCACTGGATGATGTCATCAGTGATGTCATCAGTGATGTCATTTGAGATGTCATCAGTGATGTCACTGACCATGTCATGAATGATGTAATATGTGACATCATCAATAGTGGATTGCAGGTGCGCGAGATGTAGTTAGTACAACTGACTATATTGGAGGAAATGTAATGGTTTTGTTCGAGTGAAATGTCCAGCTAACTATAACACCCCTAAAACCTATTGTTTTTTCAGTGAATTTCTAAGGTTTTTTAAATGCTAATTCCTAACTATATCAGACCTGAAACCTATGGTTTTTTCAGTGAATATGTATATACATACATTTTCCATTAATTGTAATGCAACTCACGGCTCGGCAGACTCCTGTAAATTAACGAGGTTGGAACGTTTGCGCGGACCCAAGGAGGCTTTGAGACTTTCAGCAAACCAGACACACCACGCCTCATCCTGCACAACACCAGCCCGAATGGACTCTTTGCCCTCGAGGTTTCCCCACGCCCAGTAATGGTGCATTCTGGGAGCTGTAGTGTCTACAACGCTGTAGCTGGTGGGTGATCACATGATTGGGGGCTGGCTTTGCTCCTTTCAATGGGAGGACTGCAGGACTATTTTAAGGCGGGGTTGTGGCACCAATTCTGGTTAACAGCGGCATCTGATGAAGGCCCGATGGCCGAAATGCATTATGCTTAACGCTGGTGATTAAAGAGCTTCAACTTGGTTTCCCCATGTGGCCTCTTCCTTGCGCTAATTGGAGGGGTTTGTGTGGACATACATATATATATACACACACACACACACACACATATTATCTACTGGCGGTCGCAGGGTGTGCGCACGGTGAAAAACCAGAAAAAAAAATAAAAAATAAATACATAACTTAGCATTTAAAAAACCGTACAAATTCACTGAAAAAACCATAGGTTTCACACACGTTATAGTTAGGAATTAGCATTTAAAAAACCTTGCAAATTCACTTAAAAAACCATAGGTTTGACACATGTTATAGTTAGCTGTACATTTCACTCATAAAAAACCAATGAAATTCCACGTTATAGTTAGATCAGGTAACTATAACTTGCGCGACCGCAATCCACAATGTGTCATTTGAGATGTCATCATTGATGTGAAGAGTGATGTCACTGACCATGTCATGAGTGATGTAATATGTGACGTCATCAGCAGTTTATTGTGGGCGCGCAAGTTATAGTTACCTGATCTAACTATAACGTGGAATTTCATTGGTTTTTTACGAGTGAAATGTACAGCTAACTATAACATGTGTGAAACCTATGGTTTTTTTAAGTGAATATATATATATATACATATATGTGTGTATATATTACCTACTGGCCGTCGCCAATAGGTAGTGATAGTTAGGACCTCGTTTTTATTGAAAAAGCGTTTTATCTTTTGCCAATATCTTTGGCGCCATTTGACAAATCTTTGCGAAATTTTCCAAACGAATGGTTCACTCAGGTCAGCTCCTGTCTTGAAAGTTTTGGGGTGATTCATGAAGCAGGGGCTGAGAAAAAAGGGGGGGTCCCAAAAATGCGTTTTCTCTATGTTAATTTCCATAAGAATTTTGGAGTAGTCTACAGTATGAACTGCTGAACAGAATTACATCAAATTTGGCAAAAAGGTAGCCCTTGGTTCAAAAAGCGCCCTTTTAAAAAAAAGTTCAGTAGTTCCTGAGAAATTCCAAAAATAAAAATGGATATATCTGAGTACCGAGGAGGATTCGCAAACCCTCTCGAGCACGAGCTTCATTTTGATCAGCTGAAAAAACCCTCCAAACCAGGCAGTGTTGGCAGCCATCTTTTGACTCGTACCTAGTCTGAAAAAAAGGCAAAAAAAAGGATAAAAATCAAGAAAAGGGTGCAGGGTAGAAACACCCTGGCCCCCTAGGCCTGCACAGGGGGTCCCACAAGGAGTCCCAGGGCCCAAAAAAGCCTTTTTTTTTTTAAAATCGGCTGCAAAAATAAAAATAAAAGTGCGGGCTCTGTGCTTCGTTTCTTAAAGCCCCCGGGTGGGCCAGGTCCCAGGGGCAATGTCCACAAGCCCCGGGGACCCCATCTCCCTGGAGCTCTAAATACATTATAGAAGTGTGGGGGGGCTCCTGCCCCTCCCCACGCTGCCCCGGGGACCACCACCCCCCCGGGGCACACTTAATTTTCAGGGTGGGGGGTCTGTGGGCACTCCCAGGCCCCGGGGACCACCACTTCCCTGGTGCTTCAGTAACTTAAATTAGTGTGGGGGGCTCCAGCCCCTCCCTACACTGCCCTGGGGACCACCACCTCCCCAGGGCACACTTTATTTAGATATTGGGTCCGTTGCGGACCCTGATCCCTGGGGACCACCACCTCCCGGGGCTTTAAACACTAAGGGAGGGGGTCACGTGGCCCTCCTCATGGAGCCCTGGATAGCCCTAGGGACCGCCACCCCCTAGGGCCGGCTCCAGCAATGTTCCGGGGTGCCCACCCTGGGACATTGCCGTTTGCTATGGCAGGAGCACGGCTCCCGCCCTGCCATAGAAAACACTGATTTGCTTCTTGGAAGCGAGAGCAGGAAACCTGCTCTCGCTTCCAAGAAGCAAAGCAGGATTGCTTTTGGGCAAGGGGAGCTGCATGTCAGCAGCTCCTCTTGCCCAAAAGCAATGCCGGCTCCTGCAGGAGGTGGGGAGCCAGCAGGGACCGTGGGGTTAATGGGGCTCCCCCCATTGTCCCCAACGCTGAGGTCAGGCCCCGGGGGATGGGTTCTCCAGGTCCAGAAGTGGCCCAGGAGAGGGGCCACTCAGCCCCCCTCCCCTTTCATTTATTTATTTTTTTTAAACTGAGGGCCGGACCCGGGTGATGGGGTCCCCAGGGCCAGAAGTGGCCATGGGAAGGGGGGCCACACAGACCTTCTTCCTTAATTATTTTTTTCTTTTTTTAAAGTAAGAGGTAGTGCCCCGGGGGATGGGGTCCCCGGGGCAATTTTCTGAATAATGGAAGTGGGGTATTTTTTTTTGTTTCGAGTTTGGATTTGCAACTCCAGTGCAGCTCTCAGCGCGGCCCCCCTGTGTAATCGCGATGGGTTCGCGACTCCAGGCAAGATTAAAAAAAAGAGTATGCATGTTTTTTTAAAAGTAAGATATATGTTGGGTTATAGGGTGGCTCTAAAAAGAGCCCTTGTTTTTATTCTGACTTTGTCGAAGCTACATGTAAGTGCGGACGCGCAGCTTAAGATTGTTGGGGAAGACTCTGTTCCTTTCATCTGTGAAGTGCACTCTATCACTTCTGGAGATGTCATCCATATCAAAACGTAGATTCTTGTTGTAGATGGATCCCATTCTATGATCTCTGGGGTATGAAGAAACAGCTTTATTGACATTCTTCCTACCTTTCTCGAACTGTGGACAGAATTGAGTTGACCACTTCCACTTCTGGCTTTGGCATATATTACAGTATACAAAGACAGTTTGAGGGAAAAGCAACATCAAATGTGCAAGGGTGTCTTTCATTAGCATTTCTAGACCTACCCCAGTCAATGTGCCTAGGTTATTGCCACCACAGTGCACAATCATGAGGTCAGGGAGTTGGAGATGCAAATTGTTTTTTAACCAAAGGCATCAATTGGTGCCACTTTAATCCTCTCTGTGCAATCCATTTAATGTCCACATTTTGTAAAATTAGGTCTTTGTCAATACCTCTGAATTCAGCATATCCTTTGGCACCAGAAAATATAGCTGTGTCCAACAATCCACACTGTAAGCATCTTGAAGGGATGTCTGGAAGTAATGAAAAGATGTATATAGCTGAGGTAGTCAATTGGTAGAATGAGAGGTAGCAAAAACAATGTACAAGATGCTGTCTTTTTTCAAAGTAGTAAAATGATTGGCTGTTTATGAACATTATATACTCAAAAATAGGGTGCATGTTATTTTGTTTAAAAACCATGTTTCTTATTGGTTAGTAAAAAATGTTTGAAAGGTACAGTAGATAGGATAAGGTCATAGTTTGCAAACGTCAACCACACCTGCTGTTTGCATTTGTAACGTTGTGTACTGAACTTGCAAATATGGTGAACTTGTGACCTGTCAGTCTAGTTGAATGTTCCATGAAATGTTACAATGGAAATGGGCATTAAGCAGAATGGGGGAAGGGTTGAATGTTATCTGTCATTTTAAAATATGGAATTGTAATTAATACATAAGTAATATGTTATTAAAGTAAGATTTCCCAAGTCAGTACTATCTTTAGAAGTGGTGTGTTCTTAAAAAATAGTGGTATTTTTATTTGCAATATATTTTTGAACTCCAGTATGGATTCGCAGCTCATCGTGTTGGTGCACAGTGGAGTCGCGACTCCAAAAAATTGTAGAACCAGTTTGGGCTATTCTAGAAGTCAGTTGGTAAGAGTTAATATGTCTAACCAATAAATGTGTTTTACAATTTGAAATTATGTAGGAAGCAATGTGATTTGTTAAGTACATTTATTTGTGAGGTGAAAGAGTGGGTAAGTTTGTCATTACTGGTTTTACCTTGTTGAGAGTGGTGCATTACATTGATTGTGTGCAAAAGAAAATCTTTTAAGAGTTTCTGATATTTCATATGCTACAAATCAATTTGGAAGGTGAGTTATATATTTGTAAGGTTTATTATGTATTAGCTTAATTTTAAAACATTAAAAATAATTCAAGAAGTGAGATGTTTGAAATATATTATGAAATGTAGAGATGTGTATTGTAGTTTGTTTTATTGTACTGAACTCATGTTTGATTTAGTTTGTCTATAAGTAATATGTCGTTATTGGTAGATGGATTAGTTATCATGGTAGTTTGTTTTAGTGTGTAGAGATGTACATTTGAAGTATACCACATAACTTTAGGTCTTGGTTTCAAATTGGAAGTGGAGGCTGTGAGGTTTTAAGGTGTGCATGGACTTGTGTCTCAAGTATGTGTCTACTTGTATATCTATTTTCATATGTCTCACACATTTGAAGGTGCATGATGTATAACAAAGATATGTTGTTGCTTTTTATGTGGTAGGCTCAAGACTGTGAGTAGTAGTAGAATGGTGAAGATGCAGCAGAAAAGTGTGGTTTAAAAGATTTTGATATAAGATATTAGTGATGAGGCTACTTTTTGTATGTCTCTAAAAAAGTACAGTTGAAATTTGTCGCATAATTTTTGGTATTTGCTTGAAATTGGAAGTTTGTTTTGTGAATTTTTGAGGTGTGCATAGTGTTGTGATAGAAGAAAGTCTGTACTAGGAGATATATTCTGATATGTGTTATGTATATGAAAATGCTAGATTTATAAAACACATGTATGCATCTGTAGGCTTTACAAACCTGCTGACGTGTGTAGCGGAGGGCGTTCCTCGAGGCTTCTTGGCTCTCTGCTGCTGGTGTTCTTTTTGCCGGTCTCCCCTTGCCACCGCAGCCTTGTACAATCACGGCGCGGCTGCAGTGAGGGGGGACTTCAATCCCCAGCAACCCCTGTACCCGGAAGCCAAACACGCCTGCTCAGTGCCCGGAGGCGCTATAAAGAACCAGGGCAGCCCCCATGCAAAGGGCGAAGGGCAGGCCGTCTGTGGCCGTCGGGGGCAGAAGGAGGCTGGGCTGGGCCCTCCCCATTTCGACAGCTGTACGCCTTTATTCATCAAGACAGGTACTGTAGTTCATTCCTGGATGCACAATGAGTAGTCCAAAGGACTGAGGTGGCTATCGCTCGACATCCTGCGTGGCAGCTGCCCCATTTACAACCTCTGAGTCCTCGTTATAACACTTTTTAGATTTTGTTTTCTGTCTCAATATATTGTTTTTATGTAACCTTAGCTCTTTGAAAGTTGTCATTTTATTATATTGTTTGTTTTCTCGTATTGTATAATTTTATATAGGCTTTTTGGGGTCCCATAATGGGGAAGAGGAAAGATATGGAGGGTGGTAGCGCTGTTAGCAGCAAAAAAGGGAAAAAAGGCAAAATAACTCCGCATGCAGCACTCAACTGTGTTTTGAGCAGAATTGAGGGAATTGTCAATGACTGCGAGGAAACGCTTGGCTGCAACAAATCTAGGGGTATAGAAAATGTGGAAAGTGGGGTCGTTAAACCCACTCATAAACACCAAAAGAAAATAATCCCTACAATGTTTGCCAACCAGCAAACAAGCAACCAGCGTTCACAAGCACCTGTATTTATAATATCTGATATTCATGAGGATGCTACTACGACCATGTCCCCGCATCATCTGTCAGAATTGGGGTCGAGGTTGCAGCAGGTCCAGATAATCCCCCCCCCCCAGTTCTATGTTCAAATAGGTTCTCTCCCCTTGACCCCGATGCTAACAATACGAGCACATTGGCCGCAAAGGAAAATATGGATACAATCCCAGCAGGAAGCCTAGATAGTGGCTTTGGGTGCGGGACCACTGAGATGGAGCTACTGGCTAGGATTAGGAAGTTGGAGAACGTGGTGGCATTGTTAACCGAGAGGGTGGAGAGCTTAATGCTGGGACATGTAATACCACCTCCAACTCCTGTCTCACCCCCAACACGGGGATAACGCCCCGGTGGGGAGGGGTGGACAGGTAATAATAAAAAACACCTCCTCATATATTTCCCCAGTACCATCTCAGGAATAGGGGGGTAGGTAACAAGGCACCTGTTAATGTTAATGTTATAACATATGCAGATACTACGAGAGGCAAGGTTTGGAATGGGGCGCTTGAA
Organism: Triturus cristatus; assembly: GCF_964204655.1. Taxonomy (NCBI): domain Eukaryota; kingdom Metazoa; phylum Chordata; class Amphibia; order Caudata; family Salamandridae; genus Triturus; species Triturus cristatus. The sequence goes on from NC_140582.1 coordinate 27,019,485, forward strand.
ACAAAAACTCAACCCAAGAAGCATACACATTCCACGATCTCCCTCCCCCTAGTCCAGAGTAGACCACCAATGTCTAGAGCCACCCAAGGTCCTCCTTTATACCACCCTCTCAACAGGGCCACAGTGTATATGACGTATGTCCCGAAATTGGCTATGTCGGGGGGATTTGAAAGCAGGGACTCAATCCATAACAAAGCAATCCACTGGTTGCGTATCGTAAGGGTGTGTAGATCCATCATCAGAGAGGACATGATGAGAGTAAGAAGGATCTGCAGGGTAGATGCCCCGCTGGACAGTGTAGAGATCGAATTTAAGGATCCCTCTCTAGCAGAAAAATTACTTTTGCTAGAGTTTAGGACATCCCCACCGGAGCACTCTTCGATCCAGATCCGTTCCTCTCCCGCATGGCCACAACCCCAGGAGGGTGATGATTCAGGGCTTAGACAGGTCGATTGACTAGCGAATATCCGCTTAAACAACCCTTTACCTGTCCCCGAACAACAACATTCAGTGGAGTATAATGCACCAGGACATTCCCTGTCTGCAGACCGGGAGGGGGTCTGCGTTGATAACCCAGACGAGACCCGAGTAACTAGAGGAGTTGCACACGTAAATGGGGAGTCGGGTGTAGATGGTGATACTATCTAAAATAATACAAGGGTAATCCATCTCTTGTCATGGAACATCGCTGGCTTGAAAAAGAATCTTGCAGACCCACTTTGGAGTGACTTCATTGGTAAATTTGACATCATCTTATTTCAGGAGACATGGAGTCTAGTTCCCCTTCATAGGACAGGATACACTACCTTTCATATTCCGGCGATTAGTTCATCTAGAGGAAGGCCATCAGGGGGACTCACTATTTGGGTTAATATCCACCTGAATTGGCTAGTTAAAAACCATGTAACCCTTTCCCATGATATTCTTCACATATCTATAGGTGGGTCAGATCCTAAAGGAGGTTTAGAAATTTTTAACATCTATGCTAGAGGGACCCCGGGAGCCCAAGTGAGCTCCACCATATCGGCCCTGGACTCTGAGCTTTCGGCCATCACTTCTGCGGGGATCTCAATTGCACCTTTGAGCCCCTTTGTGATGAGGACGTCCTGGGCACTGGGGATCTATATTCTAAGTGGGAAATCCCCCGCCTCAGCCTACCCCCAATAAAGAAATGGTCCCAAAGAGCCGTTCAAATCAATGCCCTGACCTTAGAGCATAACCTGAGGGCAACTAACGGTAGAACAAAATCAGATACCATGGGAGCCCCTACATTTATTAGAACCAGTGCACCATCGAGCACTGACTACATCTTGCTGGACGTTGGGTCATGGGTCGACCTCACCGATATGGAAGTCATTTCAAGGTGTGAGAGCGACCATAACCCCCTGTCTATGCAATTTATGCGCGATTTGGATCTCACACAAATCGAGCCCGTCAGCACTAGGAGGCTTTGCTCGAGGGAAATCTTGCTCTCCAACTGTAATCGGCACCTCAAATGGTTCAAGGTTGCCGAACGAGAGTTGTCTTTAGACGGTATTAGGAAGATTATAGACGCCAGTATTGCAATGCTTAATGCTGTCCCCGATACTCCCCCTGCACCCGTCCAGTCTTCAAAGTTCAAAGAAATATATCTTCTAACCGTGGATAAGGTGGAGGAGTTCTTCCAGGTTAAAGATACTGGGGGCCGTAAGCGATTTCCCCCTAAGGTCGAAAACCTATGGTACTCTGATGATTGTAGGAAAAGGAGGCAGGACCTATCAAGAGCCCTAAAATCTAAGGTTCAGACAAATATTGTCATCGCAAGGAAACTATACTATAGGTCTATCGACATAGCAAAGCGAGTTTGGGAAGAAACCCACTGGCAAGAACTCAAATCTGCTGCACGTTTGAAAGATGCAACTTTATTCTGGGACCTCATTAATGCCAGTACGAGGAGGGGGGTAGATCCAATACAGAACCATATAGCAGGGCGAGAATGGCACGACCACTTCCAGGAATTGTACGTGGGTGGCAAAGGGCTTGTACCAACAGAGCAAGGGAGCGATCTTGAGCTAATTGTACCCCCAATCAAGGGAGAGCAGTTTGGGATTATCGAGGTACAAGCAGCCATCGCTATGATCGCGCCCGGTAAAGCTGCTGGACCTGATCGTCTCCCAGGAGACCTTATGCTCCGTGAAAAAGACCTCTGGGCTCAATTTATCTGTAGATCTCTGAACCTTATAGCGAATGGCCACCCAGTACCAGATTCCTGGAAAGGGGCGGAGGTGGTGACTATCTTTAAGAGGGGGATAGAGAGGACCCTGCCAACTACAGACCAATTAGTTTAATCGATGTTGTTCAAAAAGTGGTTGGCAGGGTCCTCTTAATGAGGATGAGAGAATGGATTGACGAGGAGGGTGTGCTGTCCCACTTTCAGGCAGGGTTAAAATGTGGCATTGGAACGATGGACCAGGTATTTAGACTTTGTCTGATTTATTGGAAATCAGTAACCATTGAGAAGGGTAGCCTGTATTTGGCATTTATTGATTTAAAAACGGCCTTCGATCTGGTCCCTCGTTCCAAGTTATGGCAGGTTTTGCTAGACCTTGGAATTCCTCCCCTGATCCTAAACCTTCTTAAACGCCTCCACGAAGACAATTTTGCTAGAGTGAGGTGGGGCGGCCAGGGACAGTTGACTGAGAAAATATCAGTTCAGAGAGGGGTCCGCCAGGGTTGTGTATTGGCGCCGACCCTGTTCTCTCTTTTTATAAATGGGGTGGCGGACCATTTGAGAGAGGACTCGGCCGATGCCCAAGCCCTGTGTGGGGAAAAAACACCGACATTACTCTTTGCGGATGATACACTCCTGATTTCAATAAGCCCTATGGGCTTGCAGAAACTTCTGGACCGCTTTACTAAGTTTTGTGAAGCCAGAGGCTTAGTAATCAATACATCCAAAACCAAGTTAATGGCTTTGGCACCATCAAAAAACTTCAGGAATAACATCAGGCTGAATGACTGCCCACTGGAGCTTGTGGAGGCATTTGACTATTTAGGGGTTAGGGTGAACAACAAAATGAAGTGGTCTCCCCATTTGTCAAAAATGCTTTTAAACCACAAACGGATGTCAGGGGCCATAGCCAGGCACCAGAGGCTTTCTTACAGTCGGCCTGTAGCTCCAGCCATTAAAGTATATGAGGGCAAGGCCCTGCCCGCGTGTCTTTACGGGGCGGAACTGTGGGGCTTCGAAAATCTTACTGAACTAGCGAGATTCTTCAGAGCTCTGGTCTCGCTTCCTCGGTCGACCCCCTCCGTTACGATTTTGGGAGACACCCAATAAATGAAGTGGCAAGGCTGCGTCCCCTGCTGTATTGGACTCGGCTCAGGAGGTCCCCTGACCTGAGCCACTATGCCTCTGGCCTGAGTGAATTATTACATCTGGGTGCAGGACACAAAATTGGTTGGGTATCCAATTTGAAAAAAATGGTGGGTGAAATCGGTCTGGACTGGGCATGGGAGAGCCAGATGCCACCGCCAAAACAGCTGGTAAAAAAATTGTACTGGGACTGGGTCTCTGCCACTGTTAATAGGAACCAGAATGGCATTTTGACAGAGAGATTCCTAGATGTCAAACCTGTCCCCAGACTGGAATCTTTCCTGGACCTTATTGAGTCTCCGGGAGACAGGGTGCTGTACCTAAAGTTTAGATAAAGCAAAGTTTCTTGGCAGTGCATGGAGGATAAGACAAAAGCTCATCAAGATGGAACAATCGCTGAATAGTTTGCCTTGAGCTAGCCTTCTTTCAATTTGGCCGACACGGCTGGGATATTAATGCAATTAATTTTGTCCATTGTTTTACTTTAATTATGCACCTTACACCTTTTATCAAATGTATAGTCTGGCCAAACTGGGGAATGTGGAAACTTGTTCACTATATCGTACAAAAGTGTGTAAATAATGAAGAGTTTTAAATACCACTGTTTTAAAAAAAAATAAAAAAAAAGTTTTATACGTTTATGATATTTTTTATATCGAATAAAGTTTATAAATAAAAAAAAAAATGTATGCATCTATTTGTATATTTGTTTTATATATGATGGTACTAAAAAAAAGGTATAGAAATATGCATGTATGCTTTCAGGAATATGGTGAGACTTATAGCAGAGATATGTGAAGGGTTGCTGCTTTCTATTTGGCTAGGTGTAATATTATAAGTAGTTGTAGAATGGGAAAGCACTCAGCCAGTACTCATGAAGTTATAAAAGCACCCAGGCACTACCTTTGCACTGCTCCAATCACTTAGGCATTACTCATGCACTTATGCAATCATGCAGGCACTACCTATGCAGTCATGCAATCACCCACGTATTACCCATGCACTCTTTAAATCAGCTAGCCACTAGTCATGCACTTGTATAATCACCCAGGCACTACCATGGCACTCATTCAATCACGGAAGCACTACCCTTGTACTTAAGTAATCACTCAGCCAGTAGTCATGCTGTTATGAAATCACCCAGGCACTACCTTTACACTCCTTTATTTACTCAGGCACTACCTCAGTAGTCCTGCAATGACCTAGGAAATACCCATGCACTTATAAAATCACCCAGTCACTTCCTATGTAGTCATGTAATTCCCCAGATTTTACCCCTGTAGTCATGCAATCACCCAGGTGTTACCTATATACTCCTTTAATGCCCCAGACGTTACCCCTGTACTCATGCAATCACCAATACATTAGCTATACAGTGCTTCAATCACCCAGGCACTATCCTTGCACTCTTTCAATCATTAATAATAATTGATGAGGTGAACATGGTCTTAAACTTAATACTTGCTTTTGTACATTTAAGAATGCAACATATTTAAAAACAGATTATGATGTTCAATTTGGAGGAAAACATGTAATTGTATTTAGCGACCTACTGCAACTTACTCCTGTGAAAGGGCAAACGGTTTTTAAAACACTTGTCCATGAAGACACTAGAAAATCTTTGGGAAGTATTGGAAACGTCAACATTTGGTCTCATTTTGTATATAAAGAACTTATTAAGAATATGCGACAAGCAAGTGATGAACGTTATGGAAACATTCTTCAAGATATAAGAATTGGTGTTTTGACAAAACATGGTAAAGAAACTTTACAAAGTCGGCTTTTCACGAATTTGCTTGCAAATGAAAACATATCAGCGGAAATAATGTACAAAAAAATTGGAGAAAAGAGGTCTATAATTTGCCTAATGCCATTACTGCAAGAGTGTTCTACATTCAATCAAGAACTTTTGAAATTGGAAAAACAACCAATAGTGAAAATGGAAGCTATTGATAAAATGGAACACGAAGGAGTTACTTTTCTTCTCTCAGAGAAATTGGATTCTTTAGAAAAGTCGGTGTCTAACATGGCAGGTTTAGAAAAAACTTTATATGTGGGTATAAAGTTTCGGGTAATTTTACAGCGTATTTTGTTTTATTTTATTTTCTAAGCCAATAACAGATAATATACATTTATATTACACACACACAAACAAGAACAAAAACAAGAGGGGTCAAAACGTAACATTTTGTCACCATAGAATTTCAAAAACATACAAAAAATGCCAAAGAGAGAACAAAAACAGCAGAACCAAAAAGAGGAGAGGGAGCAGAAAGGAAAACAAGACACAGAAAGGGGACCCCTATATTTTAAACAATGTTTAGGAAGTATATACAACCATGTACTGCTTCTCTAAAATTATACAATCACAATAATCAATTATCTCATTGTTTCTATTCATAACATATATCTTTAAGCCTTTAAATAAACCTTCTTAGACATCAGGGAGTAAATGGGCAAACACAAAAAAGCCAAGGCAAGGCAAAAACCAAGGAAGCACATTTTAATTCATATTTGTCTTTAAATGGTCAGTTAACGCCCCCCAGATCTTAATACCCAACCTACTTTTCTGTCGCCCTTTAAGGACATAAAGGCTGTATTTTAGATTATAAATGGCATCTAGCCTGCCCCTCCACATTTCAAGAGATGGGGGATATTTTTGCCTCCAGAGTGATGCTATGCACAGTATAGCCACGGCTATAAATGTTAAGTACCTAAATGCATACATTCCCTGCGCTGTCGATGCATCTTCCTGAACTCCCAAGAGCATACCCATACGTGTTATCACAATCTGTACCCCTGTCACCTCTGTCAAGAAAGCCTCCATCCTATTTATCAGTTGTGTCAGCTCTGGACAAGCAAATACCATATGCAAACTGTCAGCCTGATGCATCCCACAATGTGTGCATTTGCCCTTGTTTAGGCCCCCATAGCGTGCAATTTTAGCAGGTGTATAGTATAAATTAAACATAGTTTTATAATGTTGCGTTTTAAGACTGGAGGAGATCAGGAGCTTATCTGCCAGAGGAATTGAGTCTTGTAAGATATTCTGATGGAGCAAGGTTTCGCATCAAAAGAAACTTGTTCGTATGCAATCCTCTCGAATAACCTGTAATACTATAACCAATCTGTCCATGAATACTAACAGTTCACCACATTCAACATTATTGTATCTAGGGGACGCCTTTCTATGTGCTTCACTAATAAGTAATCCGAGTGTCCTAAAATGGCCGCTAAAACGGGGGAATTCTTCTGCGCATGCGTCTACTACATCTACGTAGTATGACGTTTTCTGTCGCTTGGGGGGAAACTTTGCAGCTGCGCAATAGCTTCTAAAATGGCCGCTTTAAGGTAAAGCACTAACGCGCATGCTGAGCTGAAACTAACCCATGCAAGTTCTACTAAGCTATTAATGCAAAAGATTTATTAAGTAAATGAGGTTAGAGTAGAAGTAAGTGGTACACAGTGAATTCATTTAAGTTTGTATTCTAATGTGTTCTTCTTTGACTTTATTAATAGTTCCCATTTGGGCCTTGGAGGGTGACTGCGTCTCTGTTTCCATGTGACTTCTACACATGAGTAAAAATGTCTTCTTGCTCTGAACAAGTGAACTAAAATTGACTGGCTGCCAAACTCAAGCCCAGCAAGGACATGGGAACCCAACTTTTGACCCTACAAGAGGAAGGAGAAGAAAGATTGTAAATTAGACTTACCGATCCACATATGAAATATCTGTGGAAATAAAGCTTGTGGGTATTAAAATTAAGGGGCGGGGAATTACACAGACTAAAGAAAAGTATTGCACTTGGTATGGTGTGATGTCCTCACCCCACTGCTTGGCCCAATCAAAATTGTGGGTGAACATGGAATTGAAACATTTGGGGGTGGATCATACATTTGAATTGGTATAACAGAGGTAAGTTCTAGTTAGTTAGACACACTTGACACTTGATGCTGAGATGCTGATGCTATGCTGCGATGCTTCCCGATTTTGCCGCAATCTAACTGAAGAATCCAACACTAGGGAAAATTCGCGGAACAACCAAGAAGGCACATCTAGGAAGGGGTCCGGACGAGCCTGAGCCGGAGAGAGTAGCACCAGAGAGGGGTGTAACGCTGGCGTTGCACTAGAAGAGGTCACCTTTCCTTGTTCCGAACCCGTCCTGAATCCTTGACTCTCTGATGTCGGGGTCCTCACACCATTCTAGGGAAATATATCTGTAGGGTAAATGCTACGTACTTGCTCTCTGTCCTTTCTCTCCTCAGGTGCTGTCATTGCAAAAATGTATTAATGCAAACTGATCATAAGCTAACTGTACTATTTTCCTGATGGAGATTTCTGGTGTATTCATGTGTATTTTGATTTGACTCACAAAATCATTAATTCAGATAAACTTTTAAAACTCCTTCTGAGTCTGTGGTTCTTTAAAATAAAGATAAATGCATTATTGTCTTTCCTCCCTATTCTAATCTACTACTAGATCCTATCGAACGTTCATTTACTCAGGAGACAGGAATGGTAAGAATACTGGTGTAAAGGTTTCCTGGGGTAAAATAAAATTGATGACCAGTGGATATTTGCCAGCTCATTGCGTGTATGAATGTATATGGGCCCAAATGAGTGTTGTGTGTATGACTGTGTAGAGCTGGTAAACTCCGCTGCATCAGTTTTACTTGGTAGCAGAGGCATGGTTAGTAAAGTTAGTTAGGTGAGGATTGTATTTGAATTTTTGAATTATTGATTTATGTTTTAGCCAAAACCCTTTATGTATTGTTTTACGTTGTCTGGAAATTCCCGGGAATATTGAATAGCGGGTGGTGAATGGAAGCCACACAGCAGTGAGGTTATTGGTCTGGATCGAGGAAGTGCTGAAAGCTACGCAGGACTGGAAGCACTTAGTTGGGAACATTTCTTGTATGTTAGTGAGAATAATTGATAGCAAGGAGTTCACTGGTTTAATTTTGGTATTATATCACCTAGAAAGGGTAGTACTGAAGGAGTAGCAGGTTCTCTGATGCTTGTGTGAAGAGTAAGCAGAAAAGTTTTACTCGTAGTGTGTGAAGAGTAAGCGGAAGGGTTTTACTCGCAGTGAAAGAAATCTTACCATTCTTTGAATTAGTGGGTCAGACACAATAGCAAATGTTTATCTGTTGTTAATTAATGAAATTGTGTGAAAAGTTTGTGAGAAAATACATTTTCGCATTACCTTGTGAAGGAGGGGTCAGTTGCAGGTGCTGCACTGACGTCACTGAGAGCCGCGCTGGGATTGGTTGGAACAGTGGGCGTGTAGTTGATGCAAAATTGTAAAGGAGGGGTCAGTTTTGAGAAGTGATACTGATGTCACAGAAAAGCCGCGCAAGCATTGGCTGAGCGAGCGAGCAGAGTAAAAGTTGATTGGTCCGCAGACTAGAAAACACGCTGGTATTGGAGAATTATTAGAATTAAAGCAAGTTTTGATTGGTCCTCAAAATAGAGATCCCGAATAATAATAGATAGTGGAGTTTGCATGTACGATCCAACTTTATCAGGGACTCGACCAGATAGTAGATTTGTAGGGTTTCGCTTACGAGCAGTACCTTAACCAGCACAAGCATGCAATGTATGGAGAAAAGAGAAAAAGGACTTTCATGCAAAAAGTTAAAAATTATTTCAGAAAGGACAAACTCATTAAGAGTAGAGAGGAGATTCTCATTCCTCCTCCAAATACGCCTGCATCATACATGATGGTGGAGAGAGGCTATCATACTTGTGTGTGGTTAGAAAATTGGGTAGACTACACAAAGGATGATAGTATATTAGCATTTCCTGAGTACGGAAGCTTTAATGGAAGAATATTGTACAATTTAAGAACACAAATGAATGAATTAGAACCCAGACCTAGATTGACTCAATATGAAGCTTTAGAAGAATGGGAAATGGAAGCCTTTGAGCGTGACAGACCACGAAGTAACAGGACTCTAAGCAAATATTATCCGAAATTTCCCCGAGAGACTAGAGATAGTCAAATGAAACAATGGAGACAGGCAATGGTGGCAGAAGGTTTATATCCTGTATTAACGTCAGAAGAGCAGAGGGGAAGCAAATGTGCAGAAAAGACCAAGCACTTAACCATGATAGATAGCGGAGAAACAGAAGAAGGGTATCTAGAGGACATATTGATGAAAAGTCCTCCACCTTATAATGATGGATTCAATAGAATGACCCCTAATGCCCCGATGATAGGAACACCTTTGGTTCCACAGATAGTACACGACACCAAAGACAGGGTACTGCAAGAAAAGGAAAAGGTAGCAATTAATAAAAATAGAGATTAATTGATTCAGAGGATAACTCAACTAAACGCACATCCTGAAGCATTGACCATACCAGTTACAATAGGTCCGGTAGTTCCATTATATGGAGAAAAATCTAATTGTCCTAAAGTTCCTGTAAGGCCTACTCCAGGCATAGAACCTAGAAAAGAAAAGGTAATAATAGATGATCAAGCAAGTGAATGTGAATCAGTAATATCATTAATGGATTTGCCCATACAGGAGCCAATAATGGAAAACCCAAAAATAAATTTGCCCAGTTGTTCAAAGGAAGTTAGATTAGAAACATCATCAGGAACTATTAGTGCCACCATAGTAAACCCAGAAGATATAGAGAGATGGTCTCAAGAAATAGAGAAGCCAAAGTCACAGCCTAAAATATTAGACATTTTTAAATTGAGAGTAGAATTGGAAGAAATGGTTGCTGGAAATGTGGGTCTAGACAGATTAAACACATACTGTGAGGAAGAATTACTGTTTATCTGCAGAAGCATGACATGAAATACAAAGGCATTCCATGAGAAACTGACAAATTTGGCATTGGAAATGGGAATTGACATAGGGAAATCAAAGGTGTTGCAGAAACCATATAGAGCAGAATTTTCTGATAAGGATTTAGAAAACATGAATGTGTCTGGAAGAAAATTGCAGATCAGGGAATTGTTGTTTCTGTTGCAAAAGTGGGGAGATTGTGAAAGATGGAAAGTTAGATGGGCAAAGAAAAAGGAAGAAGCACAGGTAAATCAAACGACATCTGAATATGTCATGAGAGAAACAAAAAAAGGCTGAGAGGTGGTATCCGGTGAGAGAAGTACCCGAAGGGGGGTACTTACATGTACCATGGACTAGACAGGATATTTTGTCGTTTACAAATGATTTCCCAAAATTGAGAGAAAAACCAGTAGAGTGGTACTGACAGGTTGAGAGGTTTGTGAAAGTTGCAAAGGTTTTGTTGAAGGATCTGGATGGTCTGTTTGACATAGTAGTACCTGCAGATTTGTGGACAGACTGTAAGATTACTATGGATTGGCCTAGTGAGGAATATCCAAGAGACGCAAAAACAGGAATCCCGTCAGAGGATGTAATGAAAAAGTATCATCAGGTAATCACCTTTCTCTAGAGTAAAATTCCCCCAAAAGAAACCGATTGGGTAAAGATAGACAGAAAAACTCAAGAAAAGGATGAGTCTGTACATGCTTACTACGAACGACTTTTACAGGTGTTCAAACAGTATTGTGGGTTTGAAAGTTTAGAAAATTAAGATATGACTCATTTTGTGTATCAATTTGTGTCTGGGCTGAGATTGGATATATCTCAAATGAGCAAGCAGCACATGCTGTGCTGGCAGTCAAAGCCCATTGATGAGATTCTAAAATATGCAAAATATTGTGTGGACGAAATTGATAGCAAATGAAAAGCTTTAGAAGAAAAAGTAATGTGGGCTCAAGTAAAATTAGCTAAACAGCAAGAGCTCCAAATAAATAAGCAGTCAGAAAATCAAGGAAGAGCACAAGGTCAAAGTGACAATAATGGGGGAAAGCCACGGGGAAGATTAAATCGGGAAGAGGCAAAGCCAAAATTCCCTTGTCACGGGTGCGGGAAGTTAGGGCATTGGAAGAACAAGTGTAAAGCCATACAAGTTAATAATGCCTCGAATCAAAATTTAACTCCACAGATGCAGAATGAGGTGTTAATGAGTCATCAGCAACAAGGTATAGATCTTCAGAGTCAATTGCCACCTGCCGCTAAATCAAATTTTGTGAGTCAAGCAAAGTACAGTGTGGACGGCAGATTTCCAGAAGGAAGTGGTAAGAATTTTTTTTTGTAACATCTCAGTTTCTTTTGCAAGACCCACTGATTGATTATGATCAAGAATGATGGTACCCAAGGGGGGAGGAAGGGGAGTGCGTACTTGGCACATCCCTACCGGTAGATCAGTCAGGGCCTTACATAGAGGGTAAAGTAAAGGGAAAAGATATTACCTTCTTGTTAGATACTGGCGCTACCAGGTCTACTGTGAGAACAGCAGACATTCCTAACCTGCCCCTCTCGGGAGAGAACATACAAGTTGTAGGTGTGTCAAACAAACGGATTAGCACTCCAATCACAGAACCCATGGAAGTGCGGATTGGTAATTTTAAAGAAATGCATAATTTCGTGGTCTGCGACTCAAGCCCTGTAAACTTGCTTGGAAGAGACCTGTTGTGCAAAATGAATTGCACTATATTTTGCACACTGGATGGTGTCGCAGTACAAACCCCAGAAGAAGATGGAGTTTACAAGTTCATGTTAGCTAAACATGGAACAGAAGAAAATGAATTATATTCAATGATGACACAAATGAATTACCTGCAGAAGTCAAACTGACTGTAAATGCAGAAATATGGGATTTTACTGGAAAAGAAATAGGATTAATGGCAAATGTAGATCCCATAAAAGTGACTGTGAAAGAAGGTGTTGTTTACCCGAACACCCGACAATACAAAATGAGTCCAGAAGTAAAGGCAGGTGTCACAACAGAGATAGAGCAAGGTATCCTGGAAGAAATAATGAGTAGCCTTTGTAACTCACCCATAATTGGCATTAAGAAACCTAACGGGAAATATAGGGTGGTTCAAGACCTCAGGAAAATTAACAAGATTGTTGTACCATGCTGCCCAGTAGTGCCTAATCCAGCTGTGATTCTTTATCAGATACCATGGAAAGCAGGATGGTTCACAGTAATCAATTTATGTCATACATTATTTTCTATTCCATTGCATCCAGATAGCAAATTTTAATTTTCGTTCAAATTTGAAGAGCATGTTTATGTCTGGAATCATGTGCCTCAAGGGTACACTGAAAGTCCTTCAATCTTTAATCAGATTCTTTTTTTTTATAAATCTTTTTTTTATTAATCGCTTTCAACACAAATAAACATTCATTGGCATTGAACATGTCAGTATTCGGACCATTGATTTGTGTACAATCATTCATAATCCACCTCCACAGTACATTGACATAGCAGTAACACGGGGTCCCCTGCTGCTCTTTAGTTTTCTCGTGAGCTTTATTAATGGTTCTTATTCTATTGTTGATCGACTGTAATCCCTCAGTCACTCACGTCTGAAACTGAGGTTTCTTTTGGGGGGTCACATATATTCCCTCGGTAGGCACTCCAACCTCCCCACACCTGGGTCCATTTTTTGGGGCACCCTCTGTGTATGTATACTGTTTTTTCAACAATCATTGTGGTATCCATGTCCCTACACCATTGGGGAAGGGTAGGGGGCTGTCTGGATCCCCATCTTTGAGCTATGTTTCGCTTTGCCAACATCATCCCCAGTGTCACCCATGCCTGCTCCATGCGACTAAGATCTGTGGGCTCCCATACATTAAGGAGACATCTCCTCGATTCCGGGAGAATCGTAATTTTTGTCACCTGTGAGAGTGTGCGCATGATCGCCTTCCAGTACTGGACAATTACGGGGCACGCCCAGAGGGTATGAAAGAAACTCCCTTCCTCGCCACACCGTCTGAGACAAAGTGATGAGTCCGACCGATTGATTTTATATAGGAGTGTGCGGGTATAATAAGTACGATGTAGAATTTTTAATTGAATCAGTTTAAGTTTTGATGGGATCCCCACCTCTGTGGGGGATGAAAGTGCTGTTTGCCAGTCTGTTTCGTCAAAGTCTCCTAATTCTGTTTCCCATTTATCCTTAAGGGCTTTTAGAGGGTCCGGCTGGTTGTTTATTATTTTCCGGTATGTTTGGGACGTGGCTTTTTTTAGTCAAATGTTCCATGAGAAGTCTATCTTCCAGCGGCGAGGACTCCGCTAACCGTGTCCCCGGTGGAATCGCAGCCTGGAGTGCATGTCTGATTTGTAGGTAGCAAAATTGTTCGGTGTCTGCCAGGTCATACTCTGTCTGCAAGTGTGCGAACGTGACTATTGCACCTTTCTTCCAGAGATCTCCGACTCTCGAGATTCCTATCAGATCCCATTTTCGAAATCCCTTGGTATTACGCATCACACCCAACCTTTTAGTGTCCCACAACGGCGTGCCCTGTGTTATCTTTCCCTCCCATCCTAGCGCGCGCTGTGCCTCGAACCAGACCCGTAAAGTATGCGCCGTTGGGACCATGAGGCCGTACCTCTTAGTTTGGTTGTACAGCGCCCCCATAACCCCTCCGGCACCCAGCAAATGGCGGTCCATACGGTATGCCGGATCGTCTCCTGGCACATGCCGCCACTGGTTTATGACCATGAGCTGTGAAGCCCAATAGTATATTTTGATGTTAGCAAGGGCGATACCTCCGTCATACCAGCCTCATGTTAATTTATGGAGTGCTACCCGTGGTGTCTTATCTTCCCATAATAAACTGGTCACCTCTGCGTTTATTGCAATAAAGTACGTGGGGGAAACCGGGAAGGGTGTGTTCTGGAGTAGGTATAGAAACCTGGGGAGTGCCATCATTTTAAAGAGGGCTGCTCTTCCCAGCAAGGTCAGTGGTAGGGAACGCCAATGTTGGACGTCGCGTCGAAACCGGGCCAGGGGTTGTGTAAGGTTTTCAGCGACAAATTGTGTTTTATCTGCTGTTACATATATCCCTAAATATTTGAAACCGTCCTCTGCCATCCGGATTTCACACCCCCCTGGAAGCCACGGTGGGGATCCCTGGAGTACATAAAGGTAGGATTTTTCCCAGTTTATGGTATATCCGGACACCCTCCCATTTGATGTACAGATATCCAGGAGACAGCGTATTGAGCGTGCCGGCGAAGCCAAGTATAGCAGGACATCGTCAGCGTATAGGGAGATGCGGTCTTCCCATCCCATCATCCACTTCAAGCCACGGATGACCGGGTCCTGCCTTATCCAGGCCGCCAGCGGCTCTAGTACCAGCGCAAACAGAAGTGGTGAGAGGCGGCAGCCTTGGCGGATTTAATCAGATTCTTAAAAGAAGCCTTGAATCTCTTGTATTGCCCAGAGTCAGTCCTGGTGCAGTATATTGACGACCTGTTGGTGGCGTCAAACACACAAGAGGACTGTGTTACTGATTCAATTGCATTGTTAAATCATTTGGCAAAATGTGGACATAAAGTGTCCCCTGAAAAACTCCAGTTTTGTAAAAATTCAGGTAAATACTTGGGACAGCAAACAGAAAGAGGAGTTAGAAGGGTGACCTCCGAAAGAATCAGAATAATAAGACAAATGCAGTTGCCACGAACCCAAAAAGAAATAAGAATGTTCCTTGGAGTTGTAGGGTATTGTAGACAATGGATTGTAGGGTTTGCTTTACTAGCCAAACCTTTGATACAAATGACCAGAATGAGAGCAAAGGATCCTATAGAATGGGATGAGGAAAGTATAGGATCTTTTAGGAAATTGCGCGAATGTTTGTGTGAAGCACCTACTTTGGGCATGCCCGACTATTCAAAAGAATTTGCATTGTTCTGCTATGAGCGGGGTAATTGTGCACTTTCAGTCCTAACACAGCGAGCGACACGGATTAATGAGAAGGCCAGTGGCATATTTTTCTGCTACCTTGGATCCTGTGGCCTGTGCATTACCAGGTTGTCTGAGAGCTGTGGCTGCAACTTGCGTAAGCATAGAACAGAGTGAGTCAATTGTGATGGGAAACCCTGTCAAGGTGTATGTTCCTCATGCAGTGGTGATTTTACTGACCAGGACCCGAACACAGTACCTAACTGCCAGTAGGCTGACAAAATATGAAAGAATAATACTTGGAGCTGAAAATGTGACAATAGTGAGTTGTACTGTTCTTAATCCAGCTACCTTACTACCTGATCCATATGAAGAGGAAGTGAGAGATCAGGTTGAGCATGAATGTACTGACATGACTGAACTTAGTACCAAACCTTGTCCTGACATACAAGAGGAACCTTTGAAACACGCAGAACATGAGCTGGTTGTAGCCGGCTCATGCATGAGACACGAGGAGGGAGGATTAAGTTCTGCTTACGCCTTATATACATTAACTGGAATAGTCGAAGCATCCTATTTACCAGAGGTCAAATCTGCACAAGTCGCTGAATTGATAGCTTTAATTAAAGCATGCAAAATTGGAAACAATTGGAGAGTAGCCATATTTACTGACAGTCAATATGGTTATGGGGTTGTGCATGATTTTGGCCAACTGTGGATGCAGAGGGATTTCCTGACTTCTTCAGGAACTCCTATTAAAACTGGAATTTTTGTGAAAGAATTACTGGAGGCAATTCAATTACCAAAAGAGGTAGCCGTGGCTAAGTGTGCTGCTCACCAATCGGGAAATGACTATGTGACAGCCGGTAACCGATATGCTGACGAGGTTGCCCAACATTGTGCAAGGCATAAGATTGCCTTAAATCAGAAAATTGAAACTTGTGGAATCAGCTGCCAACTTATGCTACTTGCAGGAGTGGGGACCTGGGAGTAGGTGAAAGGTCTGCAGGATGCAGTAGACATGAGAGAAAAGGAAGAGTGGGTGAAAATAGGATGTCAAAGAAGGGCAGAAGATGTTGTGTGGGTTTGTTATGATGGCAGACCAGTCATGCCAGACAGCATGCTTGCGCCAATGGCTAGAATGTACCATGGAGACACACATGTGGGCAGGGATGCAATGATTCGACTCTTTAGACAAGATTGGTTTAACGCAAGGTTCAGGAATGTAGCAGAGAGCCTTTGCCAGAGATGTTTAATATGTCAACAAATGAACCCTGGCAGGAAAACTGTGGTCTGCATGGGAAAGATTGGAAAGGCAGAGGGACCTATTGTGAGACTCCAGTTAGATTTCATTCAACTGCCTGCTTGTCGAGGGTTAAAATATGTACCTGTCATAGTTTGTTTATTTTCAAAGTGGGTGAAAGCATACCCGACCCGAAGAAATGACAGCTTGACAGTGGCCAAACTTTTATTAAGAGAACTCATTCCTAGATTTGGTTTTCCAGTAACGATTGAATCAGATAAAGGATCTCATTTTAATAATTAAATAATTTGACTAATTTGTGAAGCATTCAAAGTCGAACAGAAATTGCACTGCGCTTCCCGTCCAGAGGCTTCTAGAGTGGTAGAACATTTGAATGGCACAATCAAGTCAAGACTCGAAAAGGTGTGTGAATCCACCCCACTGGAATGGCCTGATGCTTTGCCTCTTGATCTGATGGGACTCAGAAGTATTCCAGACAGAAATAGTGGATTGAGTCCCCATGAAATACTCATGGGAAGAGCAATGAGACAAGCATGTGTACCAGGACACAAGCTGTTGAATATAACTGATGACTTGGTTTTGGAGTATTGCAAAGAGTTGGCTGACAGAGTGCGTTCTATCACTCATCAGGTTGGGGAAGACGCTTTCAACAGACAGCTGAGCCACTCACATGATCTGAATCCCGGTGACTGGGTAGTTGTGAAGAATCACACTTGAGAATCGTGCCTAGCACCAAGGTGGGATAAACCGCATCAAGTTATTCTGACTACCTCAACAATTATAAAATGTGCAGGGTTGCCTAATTGGATTCATGTAAGCCATACCAAAAGGGTACCAGCTCCTGAAGAAGAAGAGTTACAATTGAAACCAGAAATCAGCGGTGCTGAAAGTTGTGCAGCTGAAGAACTTCCTATAGAAGATCCTGAAGTAGCTGCCCAAGATCAACCGAGCACTTATCAAGACGACTGGATCCAAGTGGTGGACATACCTGAAGTACTTATAAGAACTAGAAGTCAAACACAGTTAGATAGACAGGAGGAGAATGAGGACCAGACAGGTATAGAAGAAGTCGCTCAGGAAAATAGGGACACGACTGTTAGGGAACCTGAGAAGGAACAGATAAGGAGAGAACAATATACTCAGACAGAAGAAACTCAAAGCACTGTTCCGGAGTCTGAGGAGGGACAGTCAGGATCTAAAGAAACCATTCAGGCAGAAGAAGGTAAAGAGGTAAAAAGACCTGAACAGGACCAGATAGGCATAGAACCGCATGTTCAGGATACACAAGAAAAACCAGACATCACCAGTCCTGAACAGGGTCAGATTAAGATAGTTGAACCCATCCAGGCAGAACAGGCCAAAATAATAAGCCCTGGACAAGGTCAGATAGTGAGGAAATCTGAAGACGAAGCTGATCAAGTTGTGCCAAAATCTAAAGAAAATAAAGGGAGTCTTCTAGAACCTGGCAGTGCAGTGAAGTTTAAGAAAAGTCGAAAAGGTGATAATTGGTTAAGAATTATCAAGAGACTGAGATATTGACTTAAGACAATCAATGAAGAACCTGATCAAGTAAATGAAGCAACTAGTCAATATGAACCTTCCAAAGTAATACCAAAACGAAGGAGTCAAAGATTGAAGACATTGAATAACAGGTTCAAGGGTCCTGAATGGACATATGTTATTCTTGAAGACTTTGAAAATCTCGATTTAAATGAATAAAGTGATGAAGAACTGAATGTTGAACAAGCTAAAGAAGAAGTGAGACCGACCTGAATGAGAAAAGACGCCTAAGGTGTTATCTCATACAAGGTTCTGAAGTTAAGAAGATCTAATCTTCTTGCCCAAGATGTCTGATAATGTTGCTGGAAAACCAAAACAAGGCTGTATAAACAAGTGTTGTAGGATCTGTATACGTAGTTTAATATTTGTCCTCATAATATGGGTGATATTAGCAATAGCTATTCCCTACCTGATGGTTACAGACAAACAAAATAGTACTAACACACACACAGAAGTTGCAAACTTTAAAGGAGATAGAGTAGACTTAGAAACACCAGATGAGCTAGATTTACACCATACCATAGATATGAACGAAAATGATCTAAATGTATTTGCATATCTCTTAGTACATTATGTAGAAACTATGGAAGTTAGTGATTGTTATGTGTGCATGAAATTGCCAAGCTCAGTAGCTGAAGGGGTAACTTATCATTTACCATTGACATATGGAATTTCATGTAGTGTACTAGCTAGTTTATTTTATGGGACTGGAAAACTGCAGTATTATTATTCAAATGTAGATGTAATATTTTCAGAAGTTCCCATGCGAAAGAGCATGAACCCTGTCCTTAGTACTAGAGACTCACAATTCATGGGTGAATATTTCCTAACAATGAAGACAATAGATATAGCTGATGCACATAAATGCAACTTAACCTGTAAATTGCATGAAGAAGAAAAGATATTTTTAAATTTAGTAGAAAATAGGAGACAGGATTTCCAAAGAAGAGCCTCTTAACCGAAACCTCAGATACCTAAATGGGCTGAAAGGGAAGACATTTTAGTAACTG
Source organism: Triturus cristatus (assembly GCF_964204655.1). Lineage (NCBI taxonomy): Eukaryota > Metazoa > Chordata > Amphibia > Caudata > Salamandridae > Triturus > Triturus cristatus. The sequence goes on from NC_140582.1 coordinate 27,038,415, forward strand.
GCAAGACTCATGCTGCTATGTCTCTGGACTTTAAAAAGAAAGGGAAAATCTGTCTCCATAGTCTTAAAATAGAATATAACAACGTATTTATTGGTTCCAGTGAATATGAACACAACTTCTTAGTAATTGGGGGTTGGGGACTAAAAGGAGGAACTGATCCAGTATTTCCTGGAATTTATTATATTTGTGGAAACAAAGCCTATTTTAGGTTACCTGGTCACTGGTATGGGAGTTGCTATTTCGAAATAGTATTCACTAAAGTCTATCATGTTAAAAGAATCACTGGAAGCAATAATGACAGTAGTGGACTAACTAGACATAAAATAGCTAGTTTTTCTGAAATAGTGAGTGATATATTTGGTGCATTGATACCTTCAGTGGGGGTTCTGCTAAATTCTCAGAAAATGTGTCAATTGTCAACAGTATTTGATCAGTTATCTACTGACACTGCTAGAGGATTTCTACTGATTAATACAGAATTAGTTGCTGTCAGATCTATGGTTTTGCAAAATCGACTTGCCCTTGATATCTTATTGGCAAAAGAGAGTGGAGTCTGTAAAATGCTGAAAGCGCAACATTGTTGCACGTATATTCCTGACAAAAGTGTAGAGATTGGAAGAAGAACTGAAACCACTCGAGGTTGACAGTGTATGGAAGAAAATAACAAATAGTTTTTCCGCCATAAGTAGTTGGTTTTCTAATATAAGTAAAGGTATCTTAGGTCAAATATTATTGCCAATCATGGGCATAACTTTGTTAGTTCTGATGATAATGTGTTGTCGCAAATTCAGTGGGAAAAGAAAGAAGTACGAAGTGAATGAGAAAGGTAGGAAAAGAAAATTAGAAAAAATGCGACTTTAAGAATTGAAGGGAAATATCTATTAAAGGATGAAAGGATCACAATTTAAAAAAGATAGGGGAAAGAATAATAGATTTGAAGACATCGAAATGGTAGAATGCTAAAGTTGGAATCTGGTTTAATAGAATTTAGTGATGGCATAAAATGCCTTCAGAGAGGGGATTGATGGAGCAAGGTTTCGCATTAAAAGAAACTTGCTCGTATGCAATCCTCTCGAATAACTTGTAATACTATAACCAATCTGTCCGTGAATACTAACAGTGCACCACATTCAACATTATTGTATCTAGGGGACGCATTTCTATATGCTTCACTAATAAGTAATCCGAGTGTCCTAAAATGGCCGCTAAAACGCAGGAATTCTTCTGCGCATGCGTCTACTACATCTACGTAGTATGACGTTTTCTGTCGCTTGAGGGAAACTTTGCAGCTGCGCAATACCTTCTAAAATGGCTGCTTTAAGGTAAAGCACTAACGCGGATGCTGAGCTGCAACTAACCCATGCAAGTTCTACCAAGGTATTAATGCAAAAGATTTATTAAGTATGGGGTTAGAGGAGAAGTAAGTTGTATACAGTGAATTCATTTAAGTTTGTATTCGAATGTGTTCTTCTTTGACTTTATTAATAGTTCCCATTTGGGCCTTGGAGGGTGACCGCGTCTCTGTTTCCATGTGACTTCTACACATGCGTAAAAACGTCTGCTTGCTCTGAACAAGTGAACTAAAATTGACTGGCTGCCAAACTCAAGCCCAGCAAGGACATGGGAACCCAACTTTTGACCCTACAAGAGGAAGGAGAAGAAACATTGTAAATTAGACTTACCGATCCACATATGAAATATCTGTGGGAATTAAGCTTGTGGGTATTAAAATTAAGGGGCGGGGAATTAGACAATAGACTAAATAAAGTATTGCACTTGGTATGGTGTGATGTCCTCACCCTACTGCTTGTGCTTGGCCCAATCAAAATTGCAGGTGAACATGGAATTGAAACATTTGGGGGTGGATCATACATTTGAATTGGTATAACAGATTTAAGTTCTAGTTAGTTAGATACACTTGATGCTGAGATGCTGATGCTATGCTGAGATGCTGCCCGATTTTGCTGCAATCTGACTGAAGAATCCAACACTAGGGAAAATTCGCGGAACAACCGAGAAGGCACATCTAGGAAGGGGTCCGGACGAGCCTGAGCCGGAGAGAGTAGCACCAGAGAGGGGTGTAACGCTGGCGTTGCACTAGAAGAGGTCACCTTTCCTTGTTCCAAACCCGTCCTGAATCCTTGACTCTCTGATGTCTGGGTCCTCACACTTTTCTAGGTAAATATATCTGTAGGGTAAATGCTCCGTACTTGCTCTCTGTCCTTTCTCTCCTCAGGTGCTGTCATTGCAAAAATGTATTAATGCAAACTGATTATAAGCTAACTGTGCTATTTTCCTGATGGAGATTTCTGGTATATTCATGTGTATTTTGATTTGACTCACAAAATCATTGATTCAGATAAACTTTTAAAACTTCTTCTGAGTCTGTGGTTCTTTAAAATAGAGATAAATGCATTATTGTCTTTCCTCCCTATTCTAATCTACTACTAGATCTTATCGAACGTTCATTTACTCAGGAGACAGAATACTGGTGTAAAGGTTTCCTGGAGTAAAATAAAATTGATGACCAGTGGATATTTGCCAGCTCATTGCGTGTATGAATGTATATGGGCCCGAATGAGTGTTGTGTGTATGAATGTGTAGAGCTGGTAAACTTCGCTGCATCAATTCCCTTCTTTGGATAATTTGGTGTTCCATTTAAGGTTCTGCATTTCCAGATCATCACCTTGTAATTCGATGAGACTTTGATACAAAGTGCCGATCCTTCAACGCTTCCTGATTACTTCCAGCAAATTACTGTTTTTTAGCCAAGTTTGCTACAGATGCTTTTTTAAAGTAAATGATCCCGAATCTGTAGATATTTTAAAAAGTCAGTTTTGGGGAGGTCATATTCGGATACCAACGTGGAGCAAGTCTTCATACCACTGTTAACAACTAGATCACCCTGTGTCAAAATTCCCTTTCGTCTTCATCTAGCCATGATGAAGTCAGAAAAAATAGCAGAAAGTAGTGCTAAGGAAGAGGTGGGCGTATAAAAACTTAAGTTTACTGAGCTGTAAATGCTTGCGTATCTGCAGCCATGCTTTATGTGCAGCCAGAACCACCTTAAATCATTTTTTTTTATAATAGCTAGGCTCCAGATTTTGAAAGAAGCTCCTCTCCGCTTTTGAGCCCATCAGCATCTGAAAAATGTTTGGGAACTCTTCTGTCTTTACCTCTCCTTCCCCAACCAGTAGAATTCCCATTTTTTGAAGTAGACATTTCGAATAATAAAATAGGAAATTAGGAACTGCCCAACCCCCTCGAGATCGTGGTAAGGTCATATACTTTATTGCTCACCGGGGTTTACCTGCGCCCATAAGAAACTACTACAAATACATTCAAGTTTCTGAAGTTGCTTCCCCATGAGATCCAGGGGGACAGATCTAAAATAATACAAAACCTTGGGCAGAGTATCCATTTTTAAAACATTACATCTTCCCACCATTGACAAATGTAAGCCTTTTATTCTATCCAAATCCCTTTTGATTTTCTGCCCCAAGTGGTCCCAATTGGATAATATCCAGGCATGCATTAATGTGAACCCCCAAATATGTAGCCTTCTCTGTAACCCTAAAATCGCTAATGATTGCTTGCTCTGTGCATACTACTTGTGTTTTAGCAATATTTAATTTGAAGCCAGATCTTTGCCCAAATACGAGGGCTAGTTGTTCAATCTCTATCAAGGTCTTGGCTGGGTCTGGAGAGATAACTGCAATATCTTCTGCATACGCTAGTATATTAACCTCTATCCCAGGTCTCGCCAGCTGCGCATTTAAGCGATTTTTCAATAGGTTCAGAAATGGATTAATATAGAGGGCAAATAATAAAGGGGAGCAAGGACACCCATGACGGGTGCACCTCGATATTGTGACTAAGTCTGACTCAAGCCCCAGCGCACATATTCTTACCATTGGAGATCTATACATGGCTTTAAGAGCTTGAATGAAACCAGGCCCAAAGTCTTGCCATTGCACAGTTACCCATAGAAATTCTCAAGAGACACGGTCAAACGCCTTCTCTGCGTCAAGTAGCACTACTTCGCAAGGCGCTTTTTGCACATTAGCGGAATCCAACATAGTGACTACCCTACTAATCTGATTGACCGTGCCTCTTCCTGGGTTAAAACCATGCTGCCGGATGGATACTATGGGAGCTATCACTCGGGAGAGTCATGTTGCCAAAATGTTGGCATATATTTTCCCATAGCAATTTAAAAGTGAGATGCGTCTATAAGATGGTTTGTCTTTTTAAAAGAAAATAATAATACTTGCTACATCCCATGAAGCTGGGGCATCCCCTTTCTGCGCCTCCTGAAAAACCATAAGCATATCTGCTTGTATCTCGGGTGGAAAAGTTTTATAAAATTTAAGCAGGAGTTTGTCAGGCCTAGCAGCTTTCCCTGATGCTAAAGAGCCAACCGCCTCCACAAGCTCTTCCAGGGTTATAGGTTCCTCCAGATATCTCCGATCATCTAAGCTTAATATCTTCTTGTGTGGATCTTTATAGAAAGCTGTAGTTTTATCTTGGTTCTCATAATCCTCTGTGTATAGCCCCTCGTAGAAGGCTCTAAAAACCTCCAAGATCTCTGGCAGCCTTTCAATGATTTTTTCTCTACATCTTCAATTGCAGTAACTGCGTCTTTTACCTCTTTATTTCTGACTTTCTTGGCCAAGCATCTTCCAGTCGATTCCGCATACTCATAACAGCCCCTTCTAAATAGCTGATATTTGTTAGCATTTTCCTTAGCTCATTCCCCATTTATCCTAGTCTTGCAGCGAGCTACCTCAGTTTGTACCTGGGAGCTTTCTAAATTACCCAGCTTGCTGAAGCTTATCATACAACCCCTGTATAAGCTGCCTCTGCTACTTTTGAGCATACAATCCAAAACTCAGGATTTCCCCCGAGTCCTGCTTTTAAGGCATCCCACACAATGCCACCTTTAGTGGAATTACGATTTATGGCAAGAAATTGATTTAGCCATTGTTGTATGTGTCTGATAAATGTTCATTAAGGCGAAGCTTCCGATCAAAACAAATGGTTCCCCAAGCTCATACCACTCCTTGCATTCTAATTTTTAATAGCAGTGGGTAGTGATCCGAGGTGATTCTCGTATAGATCTGTATATGTGCTTCTGCCAGAAGTATTTTTGTAACAAAAAAATAATCAAGCCTGGTTAACTTCTGATAAGGGCAAGAGTAATGCGTATATCCTGGATCAGATTGCTTTAATCTGGGCCAAACATCGGCCAGGCCGTGCTCATAGATAAACTGCTGCAAAGCCTTAAAGACCATGGGTTTCTGACCGTAGTATTTTTCCCCTGTAGTGCCCTAGGTGACTTCTTCAAGTTGAGTGTTGAAATCCCCGCACAATATCAGGGAAGATGACGAAGAAGCTAACTCTGTATTCAGATAATCTAATATCTGTGCTTCATCATGATTAGATCCGTACACAGAGCAAATTGTAAGTTTTTTGTTGGCAATAAAACATTCAATGATTGCCCAGTGACCATATTCATCTGCAAGGCTTTTCCCTACCGTTAAAGTGTTATTTTTGGCTAAGATAGCTACCCCTCTTGTTGTAATACCTTGCGATGTACACACCAGTATCTTATACCCTATCTCTGATAACACCTTATGTTTAGTCCAAGTGATATGCGTCTCTTAGAGACAAATCATATATGGGGACATGATTCTGATTTCTTGTGCCACCCTTTGCCACTTGGCCATATCATTGAGCCCCCGTACATTAAATGAACATATCGACAATATATTCGTCATTAACCTACTTCAAAGCTACAAAGACAACAGTCTCTATCTCAAAACACCACATCATTTCTTCTTGTTTGCTTAAACTCATTAATTGGATTTTTTCCCCGTTTCCCCCCCTGTACCCCTGTAGCAGCCTCCCCCCTCCCAGGCACCCCCCTTGCCCACCCTGCTGTCTCTTCTGGGAGCAGAGACCCCCTGCCATAGAGGCTATAAGACCCATAGGTCTTGGATGATGGAGAGCCTTGCACCAACGCAGACTGCCCCCCACTCCACTCAATTCATCCAGCCAATGTACTATTCAACAAAACGATTCAGGTCCAACCCAGCATGTACTTTTAAGTGCAAAAACAAAATTAAAGCATAACATACTATAGGGCTAGCATACTGGAGATATAGGTATGTAGCAATATTGCGTTTTAGATAAAGTCTAGGTAGTTTAATCTACTACTGCCCCCTTCCCAAAGTTTTAGGATTTAATGCCATACAGATATTCTTAGCCTTGATCTCAGATGTGAAAAACCGCGTGTTATAATCTAAAGTTTAGCTGGGTTCAAGAGGAATGCTTGAGTTCCTTTACCCTGAAATGGAGTTATTAACTGCTGAAGTTGCCACCTTTTTTCTACAGTTTGATGGCAGTAATCTGGGTGAACAAAAACCTCAAACCCATTCCCCTTTCTCTTCCTATCTGGCCTGTCCAGGTCATAGAGTGCCTGTCTGGATAAAAAATTTGACAAACAAAGGAGTATTGCTCTGGGTTGTAAAGCCGACTGGCTGGACCCCGAGTTGTTGCTTTGCTGGAAGGGATTACGGTGGGCCTGTTGCACCTCAATATCCCAAGCCTAATTCGCCAGTTCCAGGAAAGCTTCTGTAAATAGTCCCACAATGAACTTCCGCGGGTCAGAGCCTTCGATACCTTCAGGTATACTAAGAATTCTTAAGTTGTTGCGGCAAAGACAATTTTCCATGTCCTCGAGCTTCCATGCCATGTCGCTCCGCTGAGCTGCCAAAGCATCTATGGCCCCTTTCTGAACAGACATTTTGTCCTCAACAGTAGAAATCCTGTTCCCTGCTCCCGAAATCTTCTCAGGGAATTCAGAGCAGGACTTGGCCACTCGATAAAGTGAGTTTTGCAACTTTCGACATGCACCTTGTGTTTTTGGCTCTCTGCCCGGGTTTCTTCCCTATGAGACATAATTGTCTTGTAAAGAACAGCCAGGGAGATATCTTCCGAGTGTTCTAACAGATTACGCTGATCTTGTCTCAACGCCCCCTCTAAGGGAACACCTGAACCTATCTTGTGAATGAGAGGCTGTTCTTCAATAGACATCAATCGACTCTCTGGAAATCAGTGTTGGTGCTTTCTTTCATACTGTGTCTGGGCCAGATATCCTAGTCCGATTTGCCGGTTCTCTTTGTCTTGATGGATGCTGCTAGTCTCACACCACTGTCCGTTTGGTGAACCTGACGGGCCATCAGATATCTGTAATGACTCATCTTCTGATTAGTTAGAGTGATCAGACAGCGGAAAAAAATGATCACCCATATCAGCCTCTGGCAGCTCTAGAGACTTGTTCACATCTCTCTTATCTATTATTGGCAACGTGTCGTGATCTACTTTAATCATCTCTGGATTGCCAACTACAGATTCTGTCAAGTTTACACCATATACCGTCTCCGGTGCTGTCTGTAATGGAGGAGCTTGCCCCCGTGACCCATCAGAGCCCCCTGGGGTATGCAGTGAGGGATCGCTATTACCCTGCCCTCCATAAGTCATTCCTGCCTCCATAAAATAGCCGGAAACCCATGCATTCCCACGGCTCACCTCTTCCAAGTGCATGGTTGAGACTGCTTCTTCCATTGACAGTCCATCCCGCTTGGCACCATTTACCTTCTTGGCCGCAAGAAAGATAACGGGGGTAGTCTTCTTTCCAGGCTCTGTATTGCGACTATTCTCGGATCCTGAATCACTTCCTGTAACAACAGCCACTCCTTGTCATTGAATAATCAAAGCTAGATGTGACAAGGCTCTATGCGCAAAAAATGTTTTCAATAATCCCCACAGTCAGATGAGGCAATATCAGATTGTGTGCTCCAAGGAAGAGGGCAGCCACTCTTACCCCCACAAATGGACCAGAAAAAATCCGGTCCTACAACAAAAGACAAATTATCCCGAGCACTGCTCAGTGTGTATTATAAAATCAAAGTCCAGTTTGTCTTCTTTCAACTCCGATGTTTATTTCTGAGATATTTTCATCCTTCATTTACACGTTGCAATCTTCTTCAGCTAGCACAAAATAGCCAACACGTGTTTCGTCAGATCCGATGCGTCCGCATCTCTGACTTCATCAGAGCTATAAACAAATTCACAACATATGTCTAAGTCAAGCTGTAGTTGTTGAATAGGATCACCTTCACCACGTCACCCATGTATTCGGCAATCTCAAGGTGATTCGTAAAATTTTTTCAAACACTCCAACATGAATGATCACATTGATTGTTATGAAGATTTGTGTGTCATAGAAAGAGGGAATTGAATACAAAGCAATATTTATTACATAAGGGGTTCGAAGAACAATCATATTCTCATCAAGTGCGTACAGTAAACCCATACTATACACCCAGAACAATGCTTTCAAGAGTGTATAAAAGTGTATAAAACTGTATAAAACACACAGACCTATTGTATCTAGTACATAAATCACCACCTAACCCGTGACTAGCACCTTTTCCCACTTTAGTAGTTTCGGATAACACGTAGTTCCACCATAATTAAGTGCAACAATCCTTACCACTATTCTTTCATAATCCTCCATCCAGGATATTCAATAATCACAATACGATCATTCCGACCTGTAAAGTAAGTAAGTAAATCTTTATTCGGTTATAAAGCATTAATAACCATAAAAGTACATAAAACACATATTAAACACAATATACACATGAAAGTGAGCAACAGCTGGGGCGATTTTCCAAAACTTGTTCTGACTCAAATGCATTACATTGCAATGCCAATTTGAACATTATTTTTTATGGATCGCTTTTGGACTGCCCTTTACCTTAAATTAACAAAATTTGCTTCAACCAAGATTTGGTCTGTGTTTAAAAATACACTTTAAAAAGGTACTAACATTTTTCGAAATCAATACAGTGTTCAAAAATTGCAAGTGCAGCATAGCAGGATGAAATCTTCTAAGGCCAAGAGTTCTCAGCAAGGGAATTAGCCATAATTTGCGATGTGCAGTATAATATTTACAACACAAAACGGTGTGCATCGTTGATTGTTCGGACGTTTCGTCACAGGGGCACTGAATCGTGCCAACAAGAAGCGCTCAAATTGTGACTCGACGTAAGTCAGATATGGTTCCATTTCCAAGGTAGTCATTACTGCCAAGTAATGTTGGACTGAAGGTTTATTTATCTCCTTACTCAGCCGCAGTTCTTCCATGTGGCTCAGAGCCCTTATTTTTAAATCTTTCTTTGGGATTTCAGCAATTAATTCGGGGTTAGAATAGTATTTATCCAGCACCAAATCCGCAAGGAGATTTTTCACATATAATAACCACTCGATTTTCCCCACATGTTCCAAAGACATACAGTCTATCTCTTTTGTAAATGAATTTTTTGTTGACGTCCAGATACGGCGCCACAGCAAAAGAGGCTGAATTTTTGCCAAATCCTCAATATGGGGCATTCCAAGCTCTGCATGGCAGGCGAAAGTGGATACTCGCTTAGGTGTCGCCAGGAGGAATCTCATGAATGTATTCTCTGCTACCTGTAAAACATTGGTGTTTTTGTGTCCCCACAACCCCGCCCCGTAAAGTGCGATGGAATGACACTTTGCTTTATAGATACGGAGCAGCTCTACTGGTGGCCTCTTTCCTAACTTCTGGGAGAATTTTATAACAGCAATTATTGCTCGCAGAAGTTGGTGTTTGCGAGCTTCGATGGCCGCTTTCCAGTTGAGCTTTTCATCCATCATTACCCCGAGGTATGGGTATTGAGTAGTCATATCTAATCTCTCTTTATCAAGGGAAATGGTCCTTCCCCCTTTCTTTCCCTTACCTGCCACCATTACATATGTTTTTTTTATATTTATTTTGAGATCCAGACGGCCCATAAACCTTGAATATCTTTCCAAGGCTTTCTGTAGCTCTCGCGGGGTACGTGCCAGGATCACGGCGTCCGCGTAAAGAAGCGCGGGCACCAGGCGATTTTTTACTCGGGGGAGGTCCTGACCCCCCCTCAACATTTCTGCCTCAAGGCCATTAGTGTAAAGGGAGAAGAGAAAGGGGGCCAGCACACAACCCTGCCTCACGCCCCGCTCCACCTTAAAGGACTCGGATAGTTCACCCTGCGTTCCAAAGCGGACCCTAGATGAAGCGTTAGAATATAGCGCACGGAGGAGGTCTACAAGGGCTGGGTCTATACCCATGTCAGCAAGGACTGACCAAAGCTTCGAGTGGGAAACGCAGTCGAAGGCCGCGGATAGGTCGACATAGACCATATATAACCTTCCTTGCTTTGCTGATACGTATTTTCCCATTATTAGGGCTAGATTCAATGCCTGCTCGGTTGTTCCGAAACCCTCTCGAAAGCCAAACTGGATATCGGATAGTATCTTACGTTCATCTGCCCACTCCTGGAGACGCTGGAGAACCACTCTGCCCAGTACTTTTCCGAGCGAATCCAGTAGCGAGATTGGTCGATAGCAGGTCACCTCCTCCCTGTTTCCCTTCTTCAATATAGGGACCATAATCGATTGGGTCCAAGTTTTAATTATCCCGCACTTCATTGCTGCATCGAACACCCTCTTTAAAATTGGGGCCCACAAGTCTAGTTTAAACTTAAAAAAATCGACTGGTACACCATCTGGGCCAGGGGCTTTTCCACTTTTACTCATTTTTTTTTTTTTTTTTTTTTTTTTTTTTGAAAACCTTTATTGACAGTCCAATAAGAACAAGTATGGGCCTACAACCCCCCAGGGCCGGCCGCTAAGCAATCAGCACAATAGCGACAAGTACAAACACAGGCAGCACTTCGGGGAGCAAAATCGTACTACTAATACTGTGAACAGCGTAAGTAGGGCATCAGGAGAAAAAGGTTTTCATTTTATGATGAGTCAAGGCAGAAGGATCAGGTGACAAGCAATTTTAAAAACAACGATCACGAATCTGGAGAGTAATGAACGTTAGCGAGTTACAGCAATCTATTAGGTCCATGGCGCAAACACAAGAACATCAGGATGGGGAAGAACATAATATACAGTTGCGCCCGCAATCCCCGGCCAGAACTCCCCAAGAACACCCCGGAAGTTGTGAACACATGAAGCGACAACGAGGCATAGCAAAGGGGGGTGTATCACGCTGATCCCAGAAAAAGAAAAAACAAAAAGAATCAGAGAAGAAAAGGAGGCCATGGAAAAAGAGATGAAAGAATACAGAATCCCCTCCCCCAACCCCCCACCCTGCACCTCTGCAGATGAGTACGGCCCCCCCCCCCAGCAGTGTGCCTGTCGCCCTAGAACCAGACCCGAAATATAGAGAGTAGGGAAAAAGAAGTAGGAAAAGACCCCCACCAGGCGGGGGGGTAGAGAAAGTATTTATAAACTGGAGGAGGGCCTTCATAACAGACCCCCGGCGTTCTCCCTCCCGCACGTTAAGGTTCCCCTAAAGTGAGCAAGGAACAGCACAACGACAATCTACTCAAACCACGATGGGGAGCATTATGCACCTATTGTGCCAGTAGCCATATCAGGAGAGCACGCCACCCCTAAGCCCGCCCGTCCACTAGGCGACCACCCCCGAGGGGCCAGCCTCATCCCTGACCACTCTGTGGAATTCTGCCCATGCCAACCCCTCGACCCAGCACCATACCCAATGTTCCGAGGCAGAGAAATGTCCAACAACGACAGGGAAGCGACGCACACAGGTGGGATGGACGTCTCCGAGCATCAACACAGTCCGCCGCGTGAAGAAACAGGCTTCCCAGTGCTGCCCTAGGATCTGCACTGCATGCAAGGTTCAGGGAGGCAGAAGCAGCCAAAGCAGACATTAGTTGCTGGAGTTGTCCCTGGGTCGTAGGAGGGCATGTACGGGATGAGGCCACCACATCACACTCAGGTCCAATGCCTCCGGGACAGATCAGGCCCTCAGAAGGTCGAACACACTGTAGCATACTGGCCGGGGCGTCCAGTTGTGTACGAACCTCAGGGGTGGCCGCCACAGCGTCCTCCTGCGCGCAGTGTGGGTAGTCTCTGTGGTCGTGCGGACAGGCGGGCCGCCACTGCCCCAACTCCGACGCCACACCATCGAGCTTACTCCCCAAGATCACGAGACCATGAACCAAGGAGGAGTGAAGAGTACCAAGAGCCTCGAGGAGGTCTCCGTACCCCAGCTCAGCTCTTTGCGATCTCGCCGCCATACTCCCAGAAGTCGTACGCTCACAGGCCCGCTGCGGCCCAGCGGACAGGATGGTAGGCTTCATCGCCCAAAGATGGCCGCCAAGTATGCCCGACCCTCACCGGGGCCGGGACAAGCGTCGCGATGGCCACGCCGCGGGTGACCGGGCTCCGGGGGCAGGGAAAAGAACTATCCGTGGTCGCGGGCAACAGTCGTCCCCACCACGGACCAGCTCCCGTGGAGATCCAGGGGCGGCCCGCAGCGATCGGGGCAGGATACGGACGGCGGCCGGGCAGCACACCAGCAAGGCAGGGGCAGTCACCGGAGGATCTAAGAGTTGCACCCCCGGTCATGCACTCGGTCCGCTACGCTGGGCAGTAGAAGTGGCCATGCCGAAATGTAGGCCGAGTTTGGCACCGCTCCGGTGGGCCGACTCCACCCAGTCACCACTGGCCGCTGTTGTCGCACTGCCACCCGGCCACCGCGTCCACTCGATGTCCCGGCTCCAGGGCCGCACAGGCCGCAAAGCTCCGATGCAGTTTTCTCCGGTGATACCGCAGCTAGAGACCTCGGAGTCACACAGTCGGGAGCCCCTCTCTTTCAGAAACACGACCACGTAGCACAGGTTGAGGATCTCAGGCAGGATATCCGTGCGGGATGCGGAGGTTCACGGAGCCGGGAGTCTACGCTGCCGTCCCGGTCGCCATCTTGGCTCCTCCCCCCACTTTTACTCATTTTAACAGCATTTATAACTTCAGTAATTCCAAAGTTTAAGGGAATCGGGAATAAATTGCCTTGTAAACTCTGATTATTCTCCTCAAATAAGTCTACTCCTGGTAGTTTACCAAAAACTTTAGAAAAATGATTTACCCATGCTGAGCCCTCAATCGCCACTTCTACTCTTGGCTGATCACTTGCATCTGTCAGGAAGGGTGTCTTCACCACCTTCCAAAACTGCTCACTATTTCTATTCTGGGAGCTCTCATATAGTTGGTCCCAGAGTACTTTTTTCAATTCCTGTTTTCTTATTTTACAGGCTAGGCGATAGGACCTTCTTAGACTGCGAATCTCCTCTTTGTCTCTTACGGATTTTGTCAATGCTACTTTTAGGGATTTATGAGCCATGGTACAGTCCTGGTTAAACCACCCTTTTTTTCCACCCTTATTCCCTTTCTTATTGCGTATTAGACAATCATTTACATTCTCCAGAATTAAACTGAAGTTTTGCAAAACTTCCTCTTCTCCAATGTCGACATCTAGGCACTTCACTATGGCGGGATATACCGCAAGTACCACCTTGTTTGTCAGGTCTACTGGGTCTATCTTTCCCCATCCTATGGCATAGCCATTTGTTTTTGTTAGATGTATCTTATTCTGAGCAAGTGCGGTCATCAACAAGTGTGATGTTAATTGCCCCAGGTCTACAACCAGGTCAAAGGCCAGGGCAGCGTCATCGCTTAGAGTGTTAATTATTAGTCTAAATCTCTGAGCCTTGCTATCAAGGGTCGCTGAGACCAATATATAATCGATCGTCGACTCCCACCCCCTGGCCAGATAGGTTGGCTGTAACTGCCCACAGGGAGTGTTAATTTTATTTAGTATCACCAAACCTAATTCTGACAGGGTTTCATTTAGGAAATCTCCTACCCCAGAGTGACTAAAATGGGTCATATAATTTTCTGTTTCTTCCGCCACGCCACAGATATTGCTATTTTTCGCATCGCAAGGGTGAAGATTAAAGTCACCCCCCCAGACGATGTTTGGGACATCTGACCCTTGCATTTTTTTTATCAAAGTAGAAAGTTTATTACGGAGAGCCCCGAGTATTTTTACTCTCTCACTTTCTGGCAAAATGTCATATGTATTTACCAAAATGATAGTCCTCTTCTTTTGGAACAATAGTCTCAATATCTGATAGTTAGGCTGTAGGGTAAGAGCTGTTACTTCTAGCCCTGGTATGGTATTTTTTATATACACCATCAGGCCACCTTTGGCCCTGCCATGAGAGCCTGCGACAGCCGCGGAAAAATAAGTTTTGTACCCTGTCAGATGTAATTCGTTAGTGATCCATGTCTCCTGTAGACATATCACATGATAATCTTGAACAAAATCCATGGCACTTCCATTCATTATTTTTGTGCGTAGGCCCGCTATATTCCAGGACATGATTTGTACTATGTTATCGTCCTGTCTAAGATCTAGAGAATTGTTTATGCTAACTGCCTCTGCTATGGGTAGATTCTCCGGGACTCTTTGCACATCATCCCCCATATACATAGGTCTACTACTGGGGCTATTCCCCAGGGTAGTAGTGTCAGCTCCTCTAATCGGTGTCAGATTAGGTGATAGCGGATAGTTACTGCTTTCCATTTCTTGTCTTTCTGCACTTTCACTTGGGATGGCAACCTCTTTGAAAGTGATAGAGTCTGCTGAGGTAGATTTTTGTGGGGGGACCTGCTCTAGACTGAGTCAATCTACATTTTCCAAATCAAACAGCGTCGAAAAATGGTTGAAGGTGGGTACATTAAACCCCTGAGGTAGCTGGGGGTTGTTATTCTGATGTAGTACATTAAGCCTCTGATGTAAATGGCAATTGTTGTTCTGAAACCCCCTAGAAATCTGAGGATAGAATAAATGATTGCGGGAATTTTGATGGGGAAATTGGTAATCTGCTTCCCTCCAATCTAGAAAAAAATCTTTTGCAGGGTTTGGTTTTGGGTAAGAAGTCAGTTCTCGTGGGTAGAAGTAATTAACATAGTGTGTGGAAATACCGTCCCCCCCTCTGGCTTCGTACCAGTCGCCAATACATCTGAAAGCTCTGTGATCCCTAAAATTTATGATTATTACATCCCCCTTCTTATCTTTTGGTCTTCTTCCCACCCAGCTCGTGCGTCTCACCATTAAAATTTCCCCATTTATGTGCGCAGGAAAAGGTCTATTTTGTTTCAGCAATAGATGGTTTTATTTCTTAGGGCATGATGGTCCTCCCTAGTTCCCTCTGACAATTCTGGTACCCCAGTCATGATGATCGTATATGGGGCTGATTCTGGGGGTAAGTCCACTCTTCTACTCGGAGGAATATAGGGGGGCTGAGGTGGCCACTCGCCATTCCCGTTCTCCAATCTATCTTTTGCAGGTATATTATTTGTTAGCATAGAATTTTTTCTATTTTTTATTTTTTCAGCTTCTCCTGTATTTCCAGCTTTAGAGCTATAGCCCACCTTTATCTGACTTTCTATTTCTTTACCATTTGGGAAGGGATTGATTTTACCTTTATCTGTGGTTTCTTTGGATGACTTGGCCAAAGCTTTTTTTCCCTGCGCAGTATGGGGTTTCGTTAGAATACCGCTAGTTGATGGTTGTTCTAGCGGCCGAGTGAGAGGGGCGGCTGGGTCAACAATACTGCTTTTAGTCTGTGCCCTTAATAGTTCAGTTAGGACCAAGTTATTCCCTTGCATTTGTAATCGTCCAGGTGTGAGCTTATTAATCTTGTCCTCTCTAAGAGAGGGAGTAGGAGGGACTTAACCATAGTCTCTATTTTAATGAGTAATTCGCCCACAGGATCCTGGCCGGTAGACAGCCCTGCAATGTTGGTGCTTGCGGGTGGGTTATTTGTCTCGGGGAGCCCTATGGATATCGATGTTTGTACCAAGGGTTTTACTTTTTCCTTTTTTGCCAGAGATGACATGATGGGAGAGCCTCGTCTCTTTCTTGTGTTTGATCTATTCTCAAAGAGCCCTGTAGTCAACGGAGGGGATATAACCAAGTTCGGCGAATCCGATAACCCAGATATGGTTAAACTAGTTGTGTGTTCGGGGAAAGGAACCGCACCTGGGGAATTTATCTCAATAACTATTTCTTCTCTTTCAGGAATGTGATTGGTGCTGGTACTACCCAAATCATCATTTATGACCCCCGGGGAAGGTACTTTCCCAATTGTGCCTAAAGAGGAGCGTTTACCAGTTAGCAGGTCTAATGAAAGGCGCTTTTCTGTATCCGCTATTTCCTTTTCCAAAACAGTTGTTACACGTTTAAAGAATTGGTCTATAGTACCAGTTACTGGACCTTTGGAAGTGTTAACTGTTAAAGTGCGCGATTTCCCTGTGTCTAATGACATATTGATAAACGTAAAGCAATTGCCGCGGATATAAATCCAAAATAAGAGGGGTACAGTGTCCGTATATTGTGGATGGTTACAGCAGTACCAGAATACAACTCTTACCGCGATGTGGGGTTTAGGGGGGTGGCCCGTCCCGTCCTCAATCGTCCTCTGACGGCCACAGACGGCCCGCCCTTTGCCCGGGCTTCGCCCCGGACTGCGCCCCGCACGCGTCCCGCTCACACGAGGACACGTGGGGGTTAAATGGATGGGGGGAGGGGTCAGGAAGAGAGACCAGGTGCAGGAGATCAGCAGTGGACAAAGCACCTTGGTCCTCGCAGTCCCGTGTGCAAAAGCTTATGAAATAAAAAAAACCTGTGCCTTTTAAAATCAGCGTGATGTCCTCGCCAAGGTCCGTTAGCATCCACAGTGCAAGCCCGTCCAGTGAGTAATGCAGAGTCCCAAGCCTCCGAGCGGCACCCCGACCTGTAGGTATTACAAGTGCATCAGGAAAACTCGGTAAATCACCAAAATATGTACATCCTGAGATTAATCATAACACTGGCTAGAGTTGTGTGAGTCCGCATATAGGGGTACAATTATTCACACAATATCTAATTCTATGTCAAGTCAATCTATACCAAGAACAAGGTGCACGTTTTTCCCATTACATACATTATACATACCCTATTAGCCCCAATATTATCGACACCTATCGCTGTTGATTTCAAAAATGGACATGCACATTCAAACACATCACTCTACATCAGCATCGGTTGCTATACCGAATATAAATAGGTGTTCTGCAGTTGGCTGCCTATTACTACGGGATCAAAATTGTGTCCATTCACAGAACCCCGTATCACTATGAATGCGTGGGTCACATTTAAACGAAACTCATGGCCTGCTACATGTTATCCCCGGCAAATACATTATATTTAAAAACTCTAAATCTCACGCATTTTCCTGCGTCTGCCGATTAGTTATCTAATTATGCCTGTATTACAACAGAATCATTATCCGTACTCACCCGAGTGACAGAGAGTACTCCTCACTCGTCTTCTCGGCATCTCGCTCGGGCACCATGTTGGGTCTCTCTTACTTATAGCGAGCCCAAAGTCATCTACCTACACGATACTACTAACTACCACAATAAAGTACCTAAAAGGTAAAATCCAGCTCCGTGTCTACGAGCACCTATGTTACCATTTGAATATCCTGCATACAATCATCCAACATCGTAGTGTACAAAGTCAAAAGCCACAACATTATTATTACATAAGATGGCCGCCAATCCCTTCAAATACATGATGGAGTTCAATGCAGGTAACGAGGCAAAGCCCGTCACACATAAACAGTGTTAGTATATCTAAGGAAACTTTATTACTGTCCTCAAAATGCGAAAAAAACAATATAATAAATTTGCTGACATTGCCCGAAATTAAATATTGGTAATAAATATATACGTGGCATTCTTCCCCATTATATCGCACATATTCAAAAATCCACCAAATTCCCCTATTCACTCATTGCTGTTGAATACCTAAAAGTTATAAGGCATCCTAATTGTGTATAGTGCATCATTATATGATGTAAACCTTATGGAATTAATATTATCAGCATACAAGCTCCACAGATCACAAAACTTATCACTCAAGCCAATATCTGGCCATCATAGGCGTCCATATGGATGAGAAGTAGCTTAATTCTCAAACAGTTATCTATCATTTTCATGATGACCCAGAGCCCCCTATTCAATGACAGTAGCCACCGGGTATGCATGTATTCTGAGAGGTGAGCCCACTCACACGGAACAACTAAACTAATATTCTAAAAGCAAATACAATATCAAAAAGTAAGGCATCATAAGAAGACAGAAAACAAACAAATAAATTGCCTTATGTCCCACTGGGAGACAGACAGATGTGTACATTAGTGTGCTATACACAAAACATGCACCATAACATTCTTGTTCCACTACATTGTAAAGCCTCAGTTTTTACACATTCCAGAATTCCATGTTTTGATGATCAGCATCACATTAAAATTAGCCCAATACCATCCATATCATGTACCCAGGAAATATTGCATTTCATGATCGATTATGAGCCCACGTTCTACTGATCTTAACAACATTATCAAACGTGCCTCGTTCTGCCTCAGCCTCAACTCCCTGTTACCGCCTCTAGGGTTGCTGGGTGTCATCTGTAGACCATAGAATCTAAATTGCAGATGTTTGCCCTGAGCAGTACAGTCACACATATGCTGTGCTATTGGCTACCTCATATCTTGTTGCTTGACTGCTCTAAAATGTTCCATGATTCTCTCTCTCATAGGTTGAATAGTACTGCCAACATAGATCATCTCGCAATTACAAATCAGTATGTATACTACATATTTTGTCCTACAGTCTATATGGGTCTTGATTTTAAACATGGGGGAACCATTAAAACTGAAATCCTGAATGCCATCCACGGCCAACTTACACATACTGCAATGGCCGCATTTGTATGAACCAATAGTCAGAGTACTTAACCATGTTTCTGATTTCAATGTGGGTGGATAGCTTGGACTAATAATCCCTCATATTGAATTGCCTTTTTTATATGTGATACTGGGATAGTTTCTCACATGGCTCTGCAGGTCCTTGTTCATTCTCAACAAGGGCCAGTGTTTGAGTATGTTATACATCTTGTTAGAGTAGGGATGATAGTTGGTGATCAATCTCACAGTACTCTCCTTATTTCCCATATTTGTGTCAGCTCTATCTTTCAAAGTATCTGTACGTTTTAGGTTCCGTGCCCTAGTCTCAGCCTGATTCATCACATCCTTTCTGTAGCCTCGTTTAAAAAAACGTTCCCTGATGTCTTTCAGATTCCAGTCAAATGTGTGTTCCTGGCTACAGTTTCTACGTGCCCGTAGCATCTCACCAAATGGGATGGACTTAATTTAACTTTTCGGATGAGCACTATCTGCATGCAACACTAAATTACATGAGGTGGGCGTGCGATGCATGCGTCTATGGATTTGATCACCTGCAATGTAAAGCTCAACATCCAAAAACACTAATTCCGTTCTGCTCTGAGTCATAGTGAACTTCATATTATAATCATTGTTGTTTAGAAACTCCAAAAATGTATCTAGCTTGAGCGATGAGCCTGTCCAGATCATTATGCAATCGTCGATAAATCGACCCCAATAATGTATGTTATCAGTCAGTTCTCAGCCGCGAGGTCCCCAGATATGCACTGCCTCAAACCAGCCCATGAACAGGTTGGCGAAAGATGGTGCAAATCTGGATCCCATCGTGGTACCACATAGTTGTTTATACCACTTCCCGTTAAAAACAAACATGTTGTTGCTAAGTATTAATCTTGACATCTCAATCAACATTTCAGAGTGAGACATGTACTCTACTTGCCGTTAGTCCCAAACATATTGTGCATGCAACCCTTTATCATGTTCAATATTAGTGTAAAGTGAGACAACATCAAAAGATACCAAGGTCATACCAGGTTCCCACTTTACATCACACAACATGTTTAACAAATGCTTGGTATCACGTATATACAAGGGTAAATTCGATACATGTGGTCGTAAATAAACATTAACATATTGAGAGAGTTTCTCTGTGGGCCCCCCGTTCCCCGAAATAATGGGTCTACTTGGGGGAAATGTAAGTCTTTTATGCACCTTAGGCAAGGTGTACAAACAGGGAAACCTAGGACGGTCAACCACTAGAAATCTATATTCATCCTCATTTATAGGTTCATGTTCACGCCAGTCTTTCAGATGACCATTGATAATACGGGTGATCTCATATGTTGGATTGCTGTTCAATTTAATGTAGCACTTATTGTCTCTGAGTTGCTCAAAGATTTCGTTGTCATGATCAGTTTTGCTCATGACCACCATACACCCTCCTTTGTCGGCTTACCGAACAATTACACTTATCTTGTGCTAATTCATATAAGGCTGCTCTCTCCTGAGGGGTCAAGTTATCTTTAAAATGGTAGTTCTTATATTTGTTTTTGTTTTCTTGCCATTTGTCAATATCGGTTAATACAGCTTTATAAAATAAATCAATGGTATTGCCACTTTGTAACTGTGGGGTCCAACGTGACTTAACTTTAAGACCACTGTCCTCACTTAGATCATGATTTAGCTCAAGTTCTTGTAATAATTTGTAAACTGTTACTGGATCTTCTTCATTCTCAGTAATTGACAACAGCATAGCAGTATTCTTAATATAAGCAATGGTACAAGACATAGTTGGTCTGTCACACACATCACTAATATTGGACGGTTCTCTGTTAGCAAAGAATTTCTTTAATTTCAGCTGCCTAATGAACCTATACAGATCAATCTTTGTATCAACAACATCATATATTTTAACAGGACAAAACCTCATATCCTTACTGAGGACTGAAACCATTTTTCCTGTAAGGATCTTATCTGATAGGTTGACCACCTTCATCTCAAATTCAGACCTCTCATCTATTTCCGTTTGTTCCACGATCTGGTCTGCATACCTCGTCTTTCTCCTGGTGCATTGCTCCCCTCTGCACCCTCTCCTGGTTTTGGTGTTTCTCCTACTTTTATCCTCATATTTTGTTCCTTGTTGCCCATCCTTATTCTCCAGACTTCCCTTAAAAAAGCACTGGATTGATTAGAGTTTCCTTCTCCAGGGTCCTCATCCCCATTGCTGGACATATTGCTAATTGATTTGCACTCGTTTCACTAACAGAGGATGCCCTACTGATGGTCCCTGTAATATCCTGTTTAATCAAATAATCAAAACGCTTGGCAAACGTAAAGACTCTGCCGCTCAAGTAGTCTGCCTCATCTCTCTTGAGCTTGCGTGCTTTACGCTGCTTAATATCGTCCTCATGTTTACTGAGGATCCCTTCCAAAATGTCATAGTTCTTCTTAGTTGCCTCATCCAATTTCAAATCAGCTATCTCTTTTTCCAATGCCTCAATCTCACCTGCTAATTTATCCACCATCCTACTTGCATTCTCTATAAGGATATTCATCAGATTATTAGAATTACTGGTTAGTTCTTTCTCCCATTGATCTAAGAGAGCTTGCTCCAAATCATCATAGGTTGGAAAGAGTTGCGAACGAAGTCCACGAGGCACCCTACCCAATCTCTGGTACTGCCTCAAAGTAGCTCCGTCCCACCATTTGGACGCTTCCACCTTTCTAAACGTAGAAACTTCTGTTTTAATCCCTTTTTCACATTGGTATTACCCTGGGTTACTGCTTTATTGATAGCAAACCCTGCACTCAAATCCTTAAATAAATCCTCTGCTACCTTGTCTCTATATCTCCTCAAACTCATTTTGAACAAACTACTTCATTTCTCCTGGTTTTCTCAGGGAAATAAATGCTGCACACCTTAATTTAACAGAATAATCAAAGCTAGATGTGGCAAGGCTCTATGCGCAATTTTTTTTTTTCAATAATCCCCACAGTCAGATGAGGCAATTTCAGATTGTGTGCTCCAAGGAAGAGGGCAGCCACTCTTACCCCCACAAATGGACCAGAAAAAATCCGGTCCTACAACAAAAGACAAGTTATCCTATTCAGTTTGTATTATAAAATCAAAGTCCAGTTCATCTTCTTTCAACTCCAATGTTTATTCCTGAGATATTTTCATCACAGGTCACTATTCATCCTTCATTTACATGTTGCAATCTTCTTCAGGTAGCACAAAATAGCCAACACGTCTTTCGTCAGACATGATGCGTCTGCATCTCTGACTTCATCAGGGCTATAAACAAATTAACAACATATGTCTAAGTCAAGCTGGAGTTGTTGAATAGGATCACCTTCACCACGTCACCCATGTGTTCGGCGATCTCAAGGTGATTCGTAAATATTTTTCAAACACTCCAAAATGAATGATCACATTGATTGTTATGAAGATATCTGTGTCATAGAAAGAGGGAATTGAATACAAAGCAATAATTATTACATAAGGGGTTCGAAGAACAATCATATTATCATCAAGTGCGTACAGTAAACCCATACTATACACACAGAACAATGCTTACAAGAGTGTATAAAAGTGTATAAAACTGTATAAAACACACAGACCTATTGTATACAGTGCATAAATCACCACCTAACCCGTGACTAGCACCAGTTCCCACTTTAGTAGTTCCGGATAATAAGCTCGCCTTTTCTATAAAAATCTCTCTATTCCAAACGTCTACTGCTGAAGACTTCTGTACAATCTGGAGCGCAAAACATGAAAATCAGTTCTAATGGCCATAGTTAATTGATACAGGACACACGTAGTTCCACCATAATTAAGTGCATCAATCCTTATCACTATTCTTCCATAATCCTCCATCCAGGATATTCAATAATCACAATACGATCATTCCGACCTGTAGGTATTGCAAGTGCATCAGGAAAACTCAGTCAATCACCAAAATATGTACATTCTGAGATTAATCATAACACTCACTAGAGTTGTGAGAGTCAGCATATAGGGGTACAATTATTCACACAATATCTAATTCTATATTAAGTCAATCTATACCAAGAACAAGGTGCACGTTTTGCCCATTACATACATTATACATACCCTATTAGCCCCAAAATTATCGACACCTATCGCCGTTGGTATCAAAAATGGACATGCACATTCAAACACATCACTCTACATCAGCAGTGGTTGCTATACCGAATATAAATAGGTGTTCTGCAGTTGGATGCCTATTACTACGGGATCAAAATGGAGTCCATTCACAGAACCCCGCATCACTATGAATGCGTGGGTCACATCTAAACAAAACTCATGGCCTGCTACATATTATCCCAGGCAAATACATTATATTTAAAAACTGAAAATCTCACACAGTTTCCTGCGTCTGGCGATTAGTTATCTAAATTACGCCTGTTAGAAATGGGGGTCTCTAGTTGACAATGGCTGGCCACTGTCCAAGTAGGGACCCTTCTTCCTAAGTCAGAGTAAGAGGGCTACACCCTTGATAACCCCTACTCAACCCTGTGGTAACGTAGCACGAGCAGCTAGGCTTATCTCAGAGGCAGTGTGTGAAGCATTTATGACCATACACAGTAACACAGTGAGGAACACTACAAAGGGACACCACACAAGTAGTTATAAAAAATAAGTATCTTTATATATAGACTTAACACAAGAGTAAAAAGCCACAATACTAGAAAAATAGGGTTACTCTTGAAATGCTGCAAAAATAGTTCAAAGTGCGCAAAGAGGAGTTCAGTTCAAAGCAGTGGTCTCTGCGACCCTTTTGCTTACAAAGTACCTGGATTCTGTAGCAAAACAACCAAAATGACGCAAAGGAGCTGTAGCGATGATTTTCCTCACGCGAGACCAGCGATGAGTTGAATCCTTGCCGCAAGGGAGGATGATGCGCTGATCTACAGATGTGTGCGGGACAAAGCGACAAACTTCTCCACGCTCAGCCGGCGATCCGTTGAAATCCTTGCCGCAAGGGAGGATGATGCGCCAAGCCAGTTGCATGTGCGACCCTGTTGAGATGAGAAGAAATGGCGCTCCGTGAGGGAGTGACAATCCGGGTGCAATGCGATGAAAACGGCAGATGCCCGGCGTCCGCGCTGCGATGTCGTGAAGCGATTAACTCGATGCGATGATCTTTGGTTAGCGAGCCTTTGGCAGCCCGCAAACGTGCGATGCGATAATCTTGAGGTCAGTGAGCATTTGGCAGCCCGCAAACGTGTGATGCAATGATCTCCGGCAGCGAGCGCTCAGCGGCAGCAGCGCGATGATTTTTCGTACGCGCTTCAGCTGCGGCGGCTCGCAAAAGAGCGTTAGCGATGATTTTCAGCACTCTCTTCTCTGTAGTAGAACTAGAGGCCCTGGAACTCACAGGAGCCTCACCTGCAGATAGAAATCCTCGCTGGGAGGAAACAGGAGGCTGGTGGTGGAGTCTGATGTGCCTGAGACTCCAGCAGGAGGCTAGCTCTCTTCTAGCCCTTGGGTGATTGCTTTAGCAAGTTGAAAAAAAAGTTCTCTTCAAAGTCCTTTTCCTCTTCTTCCAAGTCCAGTAGTAACCACTGCAGGCCAATCCAAGAAACAGCACACAAGGACAGTCACCTCTTGCAGATTCCTTCAGTTACACGGACAGAGGTTCTTCTTGTTGTCCAGGAGCAATACAAATTGTAGGGGTTTCAGCACAGATATTTATACTCCAAAAGTCTTTGTTCTAAAGAGTTACAAGTCACTGAACCCAGCCAGAACCAGTTCTGCTCAGTCCTGGAGCACTTTGTTTACCAGGCTGCTTCTTTCTTTTCAGAGTGCAGGGCAGAGACATCAGACGCACCACAGGAGGTGGAGCCAGCATTGTGGAGGGAAGGCACAGCCCTATTCAGGTCCCAGGTGCAACTCCTCCCACCCATCTAGATGCAGATCTCTCTATTCACCACTGGGACACCTCACCCTGTCTCCTGGAATTCCCCAGCCCTGTCACTCCAGAACCAGACAGACAATACACATAACAGCAGAGCACACTGGAAGGCTTAGGCAAGCAAATACCTACTTTCTAAAAGTGGTATTTTCAAACACAGAATATCAAAAATAAACTTCACTAAAAGATGTATTTTAATATTCTAAGCTCAGGCATACTAAATTCGTTTTTCTACCATGTTCTTTGGGTCAGTTAGGACTATAGAATGTAATAGTCAAACTGCCCATTCTGGCCTATGGAGAACAGGTAGCCTTACAGTTGTAAAAAACGGAATTGGGTGTAATTCACTACCAGGACATGCTACACACACCAGGGCATGTCCTACCTTACACACACAATGCACCCTACCGTAGGGGTGACTTACATGATGCCAAGGGAAGGTTCAGGGGCTGGGAAGTGGGTGCACTTCACAGCCAAGATGTCAGTTCTGGACTGCACACAGACTCTGCAGTGGCAGGTCTGAGACGCACTTTACAAGCTGCATCTGTGGGTGGCGCAAACCAGTGCTGCAGGCCCAACAGCAGCATTTGGTTTACCAGCCCTGGGCACACACAGGCCACGCTACTAGGGACTAACAGGTAAACCAAATAAGCCAGTCAGGGATATACTAATTCACTGTCATATTTACCAAGGGAGAGCATATGCACTTTAGCACTGATCAGCAGTGGTAAAGTGTCCAGAGTCATAAAGCCAACAAAAACAGGTTAGAAAAAATACAGGAGGAAGGCAAAACGTTTAGGGATGACCCTGCAAAAAGGGCCATTTCCAACAATGCCTGCCTTACAACAGAATCATTATCCTTACTCACCCGAGTGACAGAGAGTACTCCTCACTCGTCTGCACGGAGTCTTGCTCGGGCGCCATGTTGCGTCTCTCTTACTTATAGCGAGCCCAAAGTCAGCTACCTACACGATACTACTAACTACCACAATAAAGTACCTAAAAGGTCAAATCCAGCTCCGTGTCTACGAGCACCTATGTTAACGTTTGAATATCCTGCATACAATCATCCAACATCATAGTTTACAAAGTTAAAAGCCACAACATTATCCTTACATAAGATGGCCGTCAATCCCTTCAAGTAAATGACGGAGTTCAATGCAGGTAACGAGGCAAAGCCCGTCACACATAAACAGTGTTAGTATATCTAAGGAAACTTTATTACTGTCCTCAAAATGCGAACAAAACAATATCATAAATTTGCTGACATTGCCCGAAATTAAATATTGGTACTAAATATATACATGGCATAGGGGCGTGGCTTGCCGAGCTGCGGAATGGCCGCTTTCTGAGCGAGCTCCGCCGGCCGGACCAAAATCCTAAACGTGATCCTGCACTTTCGGGCGCGCTGTGGCCGCCGAGACCTGGGGCGCTAAAAGTGCAATTGCCGCGACACCTGTTGATGAAACTCTGGAGGCCGGGGGGGCTTTGATGGCGGAGTTGCAGTAACACACAGCCCGCGGCGGTGAGGAGTCTGCTGAGGCCGTGCCCTGAGGCGGCGTCGCGAAAATCGAGGCCGGGGCACCACGCGTGGCGGAAGGCCCGACTCCTGTAAGTGGTGGATCGCTGGAGTTCTGGGCGATAGCTGTGGCGGCGGCCGGGAGGCAGCTGAAGCCGTGGATACCGGACCGGGCTGAGCGATCTTGTGAGGAGGGGTCTGCGGCAGTGGATCGGCACTGGGAGATGTGAGCCTCCCCGGCGGAGATAGAGGTGCCAGGCCTGACGCGGGAGGTAACCCGGCGTAGAAGAAGGCTGGTGCGAGATTGCCCTGAGACCCTGGGGAACCCCGGAGGGAGTCTGCGGACGGAGGCTTGCCGGTGAGGGGGCCTACGAGCTATTGGGCCGCCGCGGGATAGAGCGACAGCTGCGGAGAGCCAGCCGGAGGGAGCGCATCCTGCTGGACGGCGCGGGCGGACCGGAGAGGTGCTGCGGGGAGGAGGTCATCCACTGTCAGACGGTGAGCACATCCTGAAGCACGGATGGTGAGGTGAGGAGGCGAGCTGCGACCCAAGGCCGCAAGGAGTACCGTGCGACGGGGGCGGTGTGGGAGCTCGCTAGAGTGCAACGAGAGAGGTGCCTGCTGACAGCTGAGCTTGCGGAGTGCCCATCGGGAGGTGACGCGGGGCGCTCAGAAGCAAATAGAGGCTGGCGACCTGCGGCCTAGCGGCACGCTTGTGGAGCTATTGATATGAACCCGGGGTGAGGCCGGCGCTTAGTCCCCATTGCTGTGACCGCTGGCCCTGACTAGCGCCCCCCAGGTTGCGCCTGTGGAGAAAGTGAGGCCCAGATAACTCTCTGTGTGGACCGTACCCTGTCTGGTGTCTTATACAGCGGCTGCCATGGGAAAGCACGACGCTAAACAGTCGAAGATCACCTTCGACAGCAAACGGCCGACGCGGCAGTTGACCCCTGATACGGAGGTGCAGGCGGACGGAAAGCTGGGGCCGGGAGTGGAAGATCGAGGGGAGGATCTACGTACCTTAATGTTGGAAATGAGATCCAGCCTTCGTAACATCGACACCAAGCTCGACACACTCACCGCGCAGCTCGAGTCAGTAAAGGCGCAGGTTACCACTCACGAAACGCGCCTGGACTCTTTGGATGGCCGCGCTGACGAATTCCATGAATTTCAGGTGGAGACGAAGGAGCAGCTCCTACACATGGACAGGCTACTGAGCGTCATAAGGGCGAAGAATGACGATTTGGAGGCTCGCTCGCGACGAAGCAACCTGCGCGTTACGGGGCTCCCGGAGACGACCGCCATCTCCAAAATGGAAACATATGTCACCGCTATGCTGCACGAACTGTTTGACCCGCACCTGTCCGCGGTGTTTGTGGTGGAGAGGGCACATAGGTCGCTGGGCCAGAGACCGCCGGTTGGGGCGCCCCCGAGGCCCATTATTGCTAAGCTGCTCAACTACCAGGACAGAGACACTATCCTGAGATTGGCGAGAGAAAAGGGTAAGATCACGCACCAGGGGAATGTGCTGTCCTTTTATCCGGACTTTACGCCAGCGGTGCAGGCGGCGCGCAGGGAGTTCGCGCCAGCCAAGAGACTTCTCCTTCAGGCGCAGATCCCGTATTTGCTGTTATAGCCGGCGAAGCTAAAAGTTTCCTTAGACGGCACCACGCACTTCTTCACGGAGGCGAAGGCGGCGTTGAAGTTTGCCAAACATGTTGGTGGGAGGAAACAGAAGCGACCGGAGGCAGGAGTGGAGATGGAGGATGTCCACCTGAGTGACAATGACTGATTGGGTATCGTATTGATGGGATATCTTTGTCATGCCCCTGCAGATTGCTAACAATGGTGCCGTTGCTTTAGGACACGCGACTCTTGGCCCTGTGGGCCCTTGCTGAGCTGTCACTCACTCCTAATTTTTTCTGTGTGTTAGATTCCTTTATCTTTTCTAAGCCTACAGGATCTCGAGCGGGCCGGGCCGCCTGCAGACTTTCTGGCCACCCTGTATAATCGGGGTTGGACGCTGGCTTAGTCTTGCCCCCATGGGAAGGTTCCCAACAATGTTGCGGGTGGTTGCTTCTAGGGTGGGTGATACACGACCTGATTGGGGGGTTGGAGTGGGAGGGGGGTGGACGGTGGGTTATTTTTGGTTAGTTCTTAGTTCCAGCCTACATGTACATTGCTCTGAGGTTGCCACTGTGCCTCAAGAAATGCGGAATGTTATGGGTGTATTGGTTTATCACAACTATGGCCCCTAGGTCACCTGATATCTTGAACTGTGTAACGTGGAACGTGCGGGGTCTGAATGATTGCAGGAAAGCCAGGCTAGTGCATGCTTACTTAGTCCGACACGGTGTGGACATCTGCCTCCTCCAGGAGACCCATCTGGGGTCCTCCTCCTCTCCCCGACTGCGCCATGCCCGATGGGGCCCGATATATTCTGCTACCTATTCCACATACGCTAGAGGGGTGGCAGTTTTAATTAAGAAAGGGTTGGACTGGCGGGAGGATTTGACACACTGTGACCCGGAGGGTCGATATGTTTTAATCAGGGGACTCTTATGTGGCATTTGGGTAACGATTGTAGCTGTCTACGGCCCGAACGTGGACTCTCCGGGGTTTTTTCAGGAGGTCTTGGCGAGGGTGCGGGGGGCGGGATGCACCACTGTTCTCTGGGGAGGGGATTTTAATGCTGTACTTGATGACACACTGGACAGACATGGTGCCGCCCGCTGCCTTCACCCTGCGGCGGGCGCCACGCTGGGGGCGATTGTGGAGGAGGAGGGCTTGGTTGATGTGTGGAGGGCCAGACATGGGGAGTTGAGGGAGGGAACATGCATCACTGACCACCGCTGCGCCTGGTCGAGGCTCGATTATTGGCTGCTGTCTAAGGATGCGGCCCTGTGGACGGTAGAGGTTGAGCATATGTCGCGTTCGCTCTCGGAGCACGCGCCCTGTCTGTTGAGATTGTCGCTGCCCGGTCTGCCCCCGAGAGGTTTCTCCTGGCGACTGCCGCGGCATGCGCTACTAGACGAGGTATTTCAGAAGGAGATACGTGAGGACATTGTCAACTACTTTGAGCTGAACACGGGCTCGGTGGACACTGAGGCATCCCTGTGGGAGGCCTTTAAAGTGGTGATTCATGGTCAGTGTATTGCGCATCAGGCGGGTGTGCTGAGGGCTATTAGGAATACGCTCGCTTCGTTGGAGACAGACATTAAAAGTCTGGAGAGTCGCTTCTATGCCGAGAGCACTCCAGACGTACTGGGCCTCCTTAAAACTAAGCTGCTGGAATATGATGCGGAGGCGCAGCGGGAGGTTAAGTTTCTGGTAAAAATGCGGTGGCCAGGAGATACGGGGAGGGAGATAGGCCGGGGCGTACTCTAGCGACTATGATACGGCCGACTAGGTCGGCGACGTTTGTTCACGAGCTGCGCTCGAAAACAGGAGAAACGATACGAGGAAGAGAGGACATATTGAATGCCTTCTCGGACTTCTACTCTGACTTGTACACTGCCACGCAGAGGGACTGCCCGGAAGGGTTGGACACCTTTCTAGAGTCCATAGCTCTAGTCTGGTTCAATAATCACCATAGGGAGTATATGGATCTCCCGATAACGGCTGAGGATGTGGCTCAGGTGATCAAAGGGTTACCCCTGGATAAGGCCCCTGGCCCTGATGGGCTGACGACGGCCTTTTACAAGACTTATGCGGAGGAACTGGCTCCCCGGCTGTTGGCGGTGTATGAGGAAGCCTTGCAGGTGGGAAGGCTTCCCAGCACGATGCGTGAGGCGTCCATTATCACCCTGTTAAAACCGGACAAACCACAAGACGAACTAGACTCGTACAGACCTCTCTCCTTAATAAATGTAGATGCGAAAATACTGGCCAAACATACAACCGATGCTGCCCTTGATAGCTTTACCGGACCAATCTGGATTTATCCCGGGGAGGTCCACGTCCCACAACCTTCGAATGATCTTTTCCATACTGCACTACTTGCATCCGGATGAGCACGCTGCGGTGGTATTCTTGGATGCCACCAAAGCTTTCGATACTCTGGAATGGCCATATTTATTTGCCATTCTGACTCGTATAGGCTTTAGCCAGCTCTTAATAAATAAAATCCGCCTATTGTATACGATGCCTTGTGCCAGAGTTAAGGTGAATGGTATGACATCGAACCCGTTTCCGATCTCGCGGGGTACGCGCCAGGGTTGCCCATTGTCCCCGCTCCTTTTTGCCATTGCGATGGAGCCGCTAGCGGCACGAGTTAGGCAACATCATACGGCGCGTGGCATCGGGCTTAGCGCGCGCAGTCTGTTGATATCACTGTATGCAGACGACGTCACGCTTTATCTTACTAAGCCTGAGGAGAACCTGGACGTGGTACTGCGAGAATTTATCCGCTTTGAAGGGTTGGCCGGTATTGCGATAAACTGGTCCAAGTCGGTGGTCTTCCCGTTAATGGAGAATACCCCGAGGCGGCCGTCGGAGTACCCCTTGCGGTGGGAGATGGATGCGGTCAAATATCTGGGCATCTGGGTGAGCCGTGTGCCTCAAGACCTTTGGACTCTTAATTTTGGAAGGGCGGTTGCGTGGCTGGAGGAGAAGGTAAAGATATGGGGGAGGCTGCCCTTATCGCTGACAGGACGGATAGCCCTGGTCAAGATGGTGGTTCTGCCCAAATTTTTATATCTATTTGCGAACATTCCGATCCCTCTGACGTCGCAATTTTTCGCCACACTGCGGTCACACCTGATTGAGTTGGTGTGGGCTGGGGGCCAGGCGCGCGTTTCCTGGGACATACTGACGCTGCCACTCACACAAGGCGGGCTGGGGGCGCCTGATATGCGGTTATATGCGTTGTGCGCCCAGGCCCAATATTTGCGTTTTTGGGTCCATCCGACGCCCTTTCAGCCACATGTGGCTGTAGAACAGGACACTGTTGCGCCGGTCCCGCTCAGAGTAGCCATCTGTGTGAGGGCGCGCCGCCCCCGGGGAGATGTGGACACGGCGGAGATGCTGCGCTAGGTATGGGCGGAACTTGGGCACAGGGCGGGTGTGCCTCTACTTTATGCCCCGTCCTTGGCCCTGGAGCGCAACCCGCTGTTGCCTTGTGCCGTTGACGGTGCTAGCCTCCATTTGATGCGGCGGATGCATTTGCATACGTTTGCGGATCTTTTTCCGGGCGATGTCTTCATGCAGCCGCCGGTGGCGGCGGAGGGAAAGGCGGTGTCTTTTTCTGAATTATTTTTTTATCACAAGCTACGAGAGACATGTCGTGCGTTGAGTGGAGATTTTCCGGCGCCCCCCCCGGTGTTCAAGGCGCTTGAGGGCATTGTGGGTTCCCCCTCTCCCCGGCGATTGGTAACTAGACTATATAAATCCATGCAGACTGACGCGCCGGTGGTGCGTCCTCAGTCTCTTCAGCACTGGAATGAGGAGCTCGACTCTCCCCTGTTGGAGGAGCAGTGGGCCTTCTGTTGTGGGCAGCTGACTGAGCTCTCCCCAAACTACAAGCTGCGGCTCATACATTTCAAATACCTGCATAGGTTCTACAGAACTCCGTTAGCACTGCACAAAATGGGATTGCGAGAGAGCGCCGGCTGTTGGAGGTGCGGGGGCGAACCCGCCTCGTTTTTACACATGGCGTGGTCATGCCCCAAGCTCACGGAGTTTTGGTCCCAGGTGTTTGAGATCACCAACCAGATGCTGGACCGCGTTGATACACCCGCGCCGGAGCTGGGGATACTGGGATATGTCAAGAGCACGCCCCCGGCGACGCGCAAACTGCACGCTATGCTTTTTTTGTTTGCCAAACGGCAGGTGGCAATACACTGGGGTAGGAGTCGGGTGCCTTCGGTGAAGGGTTGGCTGTCGGATGTGGCATATGGTCATGAGCAGCTGAGTGTGTTCTGGGACTTGATGCCGTCCGCCTCCCGTCCTTGAGATATTTGGGAACCCTTTGTGCGATGGACTCAGGAGCAGCGTGCGACGGAGATTTCACGGGATGACTGACTGTGGATGGTCCGGCGTGTGTCCCAGAGGAGGGAGGAGTGACTGGATGGGAGGGGAGAGACTTTGGTTGGTCCCTTTGTCCATGTCCGCCCCATTGAGGTTAAGAAGGCTTGGGCCTGATACTGTATATTACTGGGCGGATGCACTGACAGGCCTGGCTCTGTTCTGTGTGGGTGTCTTTTTCCATTGTTGGTAGACCAAGATGTTAGAAATACCACGAGAGATGGATGTGTATGGGGGACCTCATGAGCAAGTATGACCAATGTACTGAAACTGTAATGAAGCTGGCTTTTGTTGTTGGTTGTTGGTTTATGTTGTGTCAACTTTAATAATGACTTAATAAAACTTTAATAAAAAAAAAATATATATATATATATACATGGCATTCTTCCCACTTATATCGCACATATTCCAAAATTCACCAAATTCCCCGATTCACTCGTTACAGTTGAATACCTAAAAGTTATAAGGCATCCTAATTGTGTATAGTGCATCATTATATGATGTAAACATTATGGAATTAATATTATCAGCATACAAGCTCCACAGATCTCAAAACTTATCACTCAAGTCAATATCCGGCCATCATAGGCGTCCATATGGATGAGAAGCACTACTGATGTACTCCTCAATGCACCTAGGCATTACCCATGCACTTCTCCATTCAGTCATGCGCTATCCATGTACTCCTTCAATCACCCAGTCACTGCCCTTGCAGTCTTCCAATAACCCAGGCACTAGCGCTGTACTCATATAATTACCCAGACAATACCTACACACTTATAAAAACATCCAGAAACTACCTATGCACTCATGTTATCACACAGGCATGACTGATGCACTCCTTGATGCACCTAGGCATTACCCATGCACTCCTCCAATCATCCAACTAGTACTCATACACATACAAAATCACCCAGGTACTATGTATGCACTTTTGCACTCACTTACTTCTGCTGCACTTATGCAATAACCCATGCACTACCCATGCAGTCTTCCAATCATCCAGGCACTACCTGTTCACTCATGCCATCACCAAGGTTCTATTCATGCACTGCTCCAATCACCCAGGAACTACCCATGCAATCCTCCATGCACCCGGGCACTACCCATGCACTCTTGCATGTACCCAGGCATTACCCATGCACTCCTCAAATCACCCAGACATTACCCCTGCACTCATACAATCATGCAGGCATTACCAATGCACTCCTTCAATCAGCTAGACATTACCCCTGCACTCATACAATCACCCAGGCATTACCTATGCAATACTTCAATTGGTCAGGCAGTTCCCATGCACTTATAAAATCATACAGACACTACCTATGCACTCCTGGGATCACAGAGGTAGTACTGATGCACTCATCGATGCACCTAGGCATTACCCATGCACTCCTCTAATCAGCCATGCACTATCTATGTACTCCTTCAATTATGCAGCACTACTCTTGCACTCATCCAATAACTCAAGCACTACCGCTGAACTTATATAATTACACAGGCAATATCCATACACTTATAAAACCATGCCGACATTACCTATGCACTCATGCAATCATACAGGCACTACTGATGTACTCCTCAATGCACCTAGGCATTACCCATGTACTCCTCCAATCATCCAGGCAGTACCCATGCACTTTTTAAATCACCCAGGCACTACCTATAGACTCATGCAATCACCCAGGCACTACCTATGCACTCATGCAATAACCCAAGCACTACCCATGCACTCCTCCAATCACCCAGGCACTACCCATGCACTCATACAATCACCCAGGCACTACCCATGCACTCATACATGCACTCAGGTAATTCTGCTGCACTTATGCCATCACCCAAGCACTACCTATGCAGTCTTCCAATCATCCAGACACTACCCGTACACTCATGCAATCACCCAGGTTCTACACATGCCCTCCTCCAGGACACCCAGGAACTATCCATGTACTTCTCCATGCACCCAGGCACTATCCATGCACTCTTCCATGCACCCAGGCATTACCCATGCACTCCTCCAATCACCCAGATATTACCTCTGCACTCATACAGTCACCCAGGTATTACCCATGCACTCCTGCAATCAAACAGGCATTACACATACACTCCTTTAATCACTCAGGCACTACCCCTGCACTCATATAATCACCCAAGCACTACCTATGCACTCATGGAATAACCCAGACACTACCCTTCCACTCCTTCAGTCACCCAGACAGTATCCATGCACTCCTCCAATCACCCAGCCAGTAACCATGCATTTATAAATCATCCAGGCACTACCTATGCACTCCTCTAATCTCTCAGTCACTATCTCTGTACTCCTCCAATCACCCAGGCATTACCCATGCACTCCTTCAATCACTCAGGCAGTGCTCATGCACTCCTCCAATCACCCAGACATTACCCCTGCACTTATGCAATCACCCAGGCACTACCCATACACTCCTTTAATCACTCAGTCAGTATCCATGCACTTATAAAATCATCCAGGCACAATCTATGCACTTATGGAATCACACAAGCACTACCGATACACCTACACATTACTCATGCATTCTCACAATCACCGAAGCATTACCCATGTATTCATGCAAACACTCAGGTAGTACACATGCACTTCTGCAATCACACATGCACTACCCGTACACTTCTCCATATATTCCACTTTGTACAATTCCTACAACACTTACAAATTTGTCTATTTTTAACCAAATAGGCGGTTCTGAAAAGAACCATTTCTTTCTTCTCTTTTTGTTTTATATTTTTTTAACTCTTTTTTTAATTTGTTTGGGGTTTTTTTGTTGAAAAAATGAAAAAAGAAACGGAACCAACAGTAAAAACATTCAAAAAATATGCAGTTAGAAATTCATTGCATAAACAAACAAAAGAAAAAAAAAATAACAATGGTTCTTAATGGCAAACAGGATAGCATTCACTGATTGCTCACCAAAACATAAGGTCTTCTTACATTTATTACAATGCTGGTCAACTCTAGCAAAGTCAGGGAAGATGTTTGTTGTAGCAGTTGTTGTGGCAGCAGATGAGGTGCTAGGTCCAGCAGTGTTCTCCTCAGTTGGCTGCTTTTGTTGTTCACGTCGCAGTTGTTCTCTTGCGAGACGCCCAGGGTGCATTGTTTGTCAATGCTTGAGCATAGATAATGTGCCGCAAGAATACTTTTTTCTGATCCTCGTGAAAGGACCTTTTCACAAATGGTGCATGTCACCTTACGGGCATTCACCTTTTTCTCCCCAGGTGGTATGGAGAAAATGCCCACACGATACTCTCATACCGTATTTTGATGGGGTCTTCCAAGTCTTCTTCTCTTCCGGTGGCAGCTGCTGAGGTAGATTTCCAGTTGCCAAAAGACCCAGATGTGTCTTCTGAGATGCACTTGAAAGAATGAAAAAAATGGGTGTGGTCCTTCAAGTTCTAGAATCAAAAGCTTCTAAACCAATGAAATTGTTTCTTTTGAAGTCACATGGGATTTGCGCACTTGGCGCGCAACCTGCGCGCACCCGACGCGATTCCCGAAAAGTATATTTAACAATAATATATCTTAATTACAATTACAAAAATATGATATTTACAATTAGATTAAATAATCTCTTGGTATAATATACATATCAAAGTTATATACATATACTTTTAAAACTTAAACATTTGCGGTGGATTCGCACACCTGATGCGACCCCTGGAAATACGTACGTGATGTTACATGGGGTCCCAGAACCGCGGACCCTTCGCATACCAAACGAGCATCGTACACGACTTAACCAATATGGCGGCAAAATTCTTGGATTTGCGCACCCACCGTGACAAAATCGGTACACGAAGCCACTTTAACAAAAAAAAGAAAATGTAAATTTATATTTAGCAAAGAGAGAACATCACATTGTTTTTATAAAAATTCAAAAATGAAGAAAAAGTATTTTTGGGACATTATAGTTGGAAATTAGCATTTAAAAAACCTTTGAAATTCACTGAAAAAACCATAGGTTTCAGGGATGTTATAGTTAGAAATTAGCATTTAAAAAACCTTTGAAATTCACTGAAAAAACCACAGGTTTCAGGGACGTTATAGTTAAAAATTAGCATTTAAAAAAACTTTAGAGATTCCGTGAAAAAAAACATAGGTTTCAGGGACATTATAGTTAGAAATTAGCATTTAAAAAACCTTTGAAATTCATTGAAAAAACCACAGGTTTCAGGGATGTTATAGTTAGTGGGACATTTCACTCATGATGTCACTGACCATGTCATGAGTGAGTAATATATGACATTATCAGAAGTGCATTGCGGGGGCACGAGTTATAGTTAGCTGAACTAACTATAACGGATGAATTTCTCTGGTTTTGTACAAGTGAAATGTCCAACTAACTATAACGTCCCTGAAACCTGTGATTTTTTCAAATATACATATCTCTCGTATGTCCGGGTTGAGGGTGACCTGAAACAATAAAAGAAGCCATATTCCTAACAGCCTGAAGTCCATGCCTCCTTCGTTGGATGTCTCTAAGGAAGTGGGAGTGTTTGTTCATTTGAATTCAGCGTTTATGGTCGCAACGCTGTTCATGGAACACTGGTTGTTTTATGGCTCTCCCCTGTGACCGAAATGTTGGAGATGTATGGAAGTGCTATTGGGTGAGCCCCCAGAATGGCAGCCAGGAAGAGGACCAAGGATTGACAGCAAGGGGGGATTAAGAGCCTGTAGCAGGGCGGTCTGCCGACTGCCATCACAGGGTCAGCATTTCCTCTGCAAGAAATGCCTTGCCCATGAGACTGGCGCTTTCTGGTGATCGGGCACCGCCGACACCCATGCGGATGCGGTGAGGCTTGTTTGGCACGGAAACTTTTTGATTACCGATCCCCCTCTACCCGGAATTGTGCGCTGTTTAAATTCTTATATGGCGCTGCTCGTCACCATAGACATGGTGACTCTTTACCCCCAAGAGACGATATTTTATTGTCCTTTTTATTTATGTGGTGTTATTTGGCCCTGTCATGTTTTATCGACACCTCTGCTTCTTTCACGGACATCTGCCCACTAAATATGTTCCCGCCAAGTTGCATTATGGACAGGTAGTCCCGTTTTAAATATAGGCTTGTGCAGGGAGCTTGACGTTTAAATCTGTTTAGTGTTTAAATGGTACATAATTCAGTTCGAGGGCATGTTTGCGATTCTCCAGGCCCTCGTGAGCGTAGCTGCAATCTATGTATTTTCAGCATCCAGCTATGAATATTTACTCGCATTCAAGGTCAGAGGTGTGTTTTTACTGGTCTGGGCACTTTTTGAAGCTTCACATTTTGGGTAAAGGTTGTTTCAACACGTAGCAGCACCGTTTTTATTTAAACTGTTTTTATTTAAACTGTTTTACATATTATGTGTAGGATCAATAAGCAACAAACTACGAGTGATGGGCGCCATATGTTTAATGTATTAGAAATTCCTATTAAGGTGGATATTATGCACAGTTTTGTAATGCACCGTTTATCATTCATGCTTTCAAATTCATGGTAAAACATAGAAACTGATTATTAGCACTGAGCTAAGTATATCATTTTGTTTTACGTGGGATAGCATGTGCATATTATAACATTGCCTGAAAGTATTTCTTCTGTGTTTATCACAGCCATAGGTGGGAAGGATACTATATATACTTACGTGATGTTGGCGCCAATCAGATTGACAAAGGCTTCTGCGAAGCCGAAACGCGTCTCTCGTATGTCCGGGTTGAGAGTGACCTGAAACAATAAAAGAAGCCATATTCCTAACAGCCTGAAGTCCATGCCTCCTTCGTTGGATGTCTCTAAGGAAGTGGGAGTGTTTGTATATATATATATATATATATATATATATATATATTCACTGAAAAAACCATAGGTTTCACACATGTTATAGTTAGCGGAAATTTTACTGATAAAAAACCAATGAAATTCCCCCGTTATAGTTAGTGCAGGCAACTATAACTCACGCGACCGCAATCCTCTGCTGATGCTAATACTGTATTTAGACACTTATTTGCCCATGTCTTCTTCCATACATTTTTAGCTATACATATATTACAAATATTTTTTTTTCATAAAGACACATATGTCATCAGCAGAAGATTGCGGTCGCGTGAGTTATAGTTGCCTGCACTAACTATAACGGGGGAATTTCATTGGTTTTTTATCAGTAAAATTTCCGCTAACTATAACATGTGTGAAACCTATGGTTTTTTCAGTGAATTTGCAAGGTTTTTTAAATGCTAAGTTACTTTACGCCATTCGTGGCGTGCGCGCCCACTTAACGCAGTTCGTTCCGTGCGCGCACGGTGCGCTTCGCGCACCGTGCGCGCACAGTGAGCACGCGGTGCGCTTCGCGCACCGCGCGCCCACTTTACGCAGTTAGTGCTGTGCACGCACGGTGGGCACGCGGTGCGATGACAAAGCAAGAAAGCACGTCAACAAATCTGTTTCTGCTTTCCTCCGTGACTATGGTATGGGTGCCATTTACCACAACAACTTGCGTTATGACATGCAAGACATTTATAGAGGAGATGGTGTGCACTTCAATGATGAAGGGAACAGAGTCTTCCTCTTGAACCTTAGACTCTGCATCGGTACTTACTTGTAGGTACCACTAAAAAATCATTTCATAAACACAACGGCTCTTTTTAGAGCCCCCTAATATCTAAACACTTAAATCTGATTTTCATTTTTTTTTTTTTTTTTTTTCCTACCGTACGCTTACCGTAAGCTTACCGTACGCGTACCCCGTGATTTTTTTTGAAATCAATAAATGTTTTCTTTGTACTTTTCTGTCCTTCTTTGACCCCCTTACAAATGTTAGGGGGTCTGTA
Source organism: Triturus cristatus (assembly GCF_964204655.1). Classification (NCBI taxonomy): domain Eukaryota; kingdom Metazoa; phylum Chordata; class Amphibia; order Caudata; family Salamandridae; genus Triturus; species Triturus cristatus. The sequence continues at coordinate 27,077,494 of NC_140582.1, forward strand.
ACTCTCCTCATTGCCCCCTTTCCTTGTTTTCACTCTTTTTTTTCAGAGTGAAATACACAAAATGGCGGCCGCCGCTTCCTGGTTTCGGCCGATTCGAATGTTTACTAAGATCTAAGAGCCAATCAGAATCGCGCTCGCGCACGCCACCGTACGCTTACCGTAAGCGTACGGTAAGCGTACCGTAAGCGGGCTCAGATATATATATTGATTTAAAGGCTATTTTCTCAGAATCTACTGAACAGATTTACACCAAACCTACAAAAGGCACTTCCTTGACCTAGGGACTACCTCTCTGCCAAATTTTGAGTAATTCTGTTCAGCCGTTCGGGCTGTAGCTCGTTCTAAAGGTCCTATGGAAAAATGCATGGGAAAAACGCGTTTTGGGACCCCCCTTTTATCTCAGCCCCCGCTTGACGGATCCCCCCGAGACTTTCAGGGTAGGAGCGGAGCGTAGCGCCCCACCTATTTTGAGAAATTCGCGAGGATTCGTCGACCGGCGCCAAAGTTATTCAAAATAGAATGTTGAGGTTTTCCTATGGAAACGTGGTCCTAACTATAACTACCTACTGGCGACCGCCAGTAGGTAATATATATATATATATATATATATATATATATATATATATATATATATATATATATATATCCCACATGCAAAAGACTCTCAATTGGAAGCGCCACACGTTGCGTGTTCAACTCTTTATTGGCCGAATGCAGCAACACAAGCCGGTAAGTTCCCCCATTCTGTAATTACTTCTGCCATACGCGTTTCTGGACCAATGTCCCTTGTTCACTGGCTGGATTGAGGAGGGAAGTCAGGTGAGCAGCAGTGACGCTGTGCTGACAGCGTGTTTTTAAGTCCTGCCTGAGTGGGCGTATCCAATAGATGCATTCTGGTCTTCCGAGTTTTAACATCCATAGTGGAAGCCACCCAACGTCCCTCTCACCAAGTCATTTTCCCAGATGGGTTTAGCAAAAAACTCAGTCCCGCCTGTATTCTGCCCTCTGTACCTTCACTGAAACACGCAGCTCCTTTGGCACCACTTCCATCGTCGGTGCCGTGGACCCGCTTGGTTCGCTGGGGGGCGTTTCCGCGACCAGAGCCGGCCGCTAATATCCCACATGCAAAAGACTCTCAATTGGAAGCGCCACACGTTGCGTGTTCAACTCTTTATTGGCAGACTGCAGCAACACAAGCCGGTAAGTTTCAGCAGTTCCCCCGTTCTGTAATTACTTCTGCCATACGCGTTTCTGGACCAATGTCCCTTGTTCACTGGCTGGATTGAGGAGGGAAGTCAGGTGAGCAGCAGTGACGCTGTGCTGACAGCGTGTTTTTAAGTCCTGCCTGAGTGGGCGTATCCAATAGATGCATTCTGGTCTTCCGAGTTTTAACATCCATAGTGGAAGCCACCCAACGTCCCTCTCACCAAGTCATTTTCCCAGATGGGTTTAGCAAAAAACTCAGTCCCGCCTGTATTCTGCCCTCTGTACCTTCACTGAAACATGCAGCTCCTTTGGCACCACTTCCATCGTCGGTGCCGTGGACCCGCTTAGTTCGCGGGGGGCATTTCCGCGACCAGAGCCGGCCGCTAATATCCCACATGCAACAGACTCACAATTGGAAGCGCCACACGTTGCGTGTTCAACTCTTTATTGGCAGACTGCAGCAACACAAGCCGGTAAGTTTCAGCAGTTCCCCCGTTCTGTAATTACTTCTGCCATACGCGTTCCTGGACCAATGTCCCTTGTGCCACAAACTCCTTACGACGCCATAGATGTATTCAATGGGGCCGTACTTATGGACTTACAGAACTTGACTAAAACTATTGAAAAATATGAGAAAAAACTTTCTAACATCACTAGAAAAGAATGGGAGGCCATAAAATCGCTAAAGAACGATCCTAACATCAAAATAAAACCTTCAGATAAAGGAGGTAATATTGTGGTGTTTAAGAAGGACCTCTATGAACAGGAAGCGATGAGGCAACTTACAGATACAAGTTGTTATGAAGTCATAAAAAGATCTGAATATATCAAGTGTATAACGGAATATCAAAATCTTTTAGAAGGTTGGAGAAAGGAAGGGATGTTAAGTGAAGATGAATTTTTATTCCTTTAATGCGAAACACCGGTTCTGCCAACCTTCTATCATCTTCTTAATATTCATAAGGACCCCAAAAACCCACCAGGGAGACGAATTGTATCCTTGATTGGCAGTCTCCTGGAGAACTCTTCCAGATTTATTGACTCCTTCCTAGCACCACTAGTGAAAGATCTGGCATCCTATGTTACGGACACGCAAGACTTTTTGAGACTAATGGACTATATCATCTGGGAACCTGAAATGTTTTTAATTACACTTGACGGTACAAATTTATACACATGTATACGTCATGAAGATGGTATAACAACTATCAAATGGCTTTTGAATAAGAAACCTTTAAAATATCACAAACATAATGAAATGCTGATAGGCATGATGAGATTATGTCTATACAATAACATCTTTCTTTTTTCAGGTAAATTGTACAAACAAACACGTGGGACCGCAATGGGCATGTGCTTCGCCCCCAGCTATGCAAACCTGTTCGTAGGCTTGTGGGAGAAGCACGTGGCCTCGGGGGACACCCATGAATTCTGGATAAACAAAATCATGCTATGGACGAGGTATATAGATGACCTCTTTGTCATTTGGCGGGGTGACCGGTCCTCTGCTGAGGAGTACGTCGCCGTGCTGAATGACAATGAGTGGAATCTAAGGTTCACCAGCAATATCAGTCAAACTTCAGTCAATTATCTGGACTTGGAAGTTTTTGTAGTGAACAACACTCTACAAACAAGGCTGTTTAGCAAGCCCACTGCGGGCAACACGGTGCTGCATGCAGCGAGTCACCACCCCAAAAGCCTCATGTGAAATATTCCATTTGGCGAGCACCTTCGTTTCAAATGAAATTGCTCTAACGAGGAAGATTATAAGAAAGCTAAAAATGAGGCAGAGTTAAGATTCATAAATAGGAGGTATTCTAAAACCATCCTAAGGGAAGCTGCAGAAAAATGAGAAAAAATTGATTAGAAAAATCTACTGGTGGCCAAAACCAAAATTGAAAAGAGGAACCGACAAGAATGATCACTGATTTTAATATAAAAGCAGGCAAGTTAGTGCACATTTAAAAAAAAAATTGGCACATCTTAAAAACTGAAAATGTCTTAAAAAATCATCTTCCTGAACGTCCCTCGATTACATACAGACGCTGCCAATCACTTGGTGATCACCTTGTACATAGTTATTTTAACTCATTGATCAACCCCCTAATATCATGAAAGTCAGGGGCTTTTACCCATGCGCCCGCTGCAAGGCCTGTAAAAATAGCAAAAAAATGCAGACGTACAGAGGAAGACCAGATGACCCAAGACCTATCAGACAGATTACGAAGTTTTTAAATTGTAACTCTGAATTTACAGTGTACTGTCTGGAGTGTCCATGCGCCACGTGCTGTATCGGCAGCACAATTCATCCCACAACAAAGCATGTCTTTGAACATATGCGCGCAATAGCGAATAATGATAAAACATACCCTGTTGCGTGACATTTTGAACGATACCATCAAAGCAACAGGGACCTTCTGACCTTCTACTGTCTAGTCCAGGTGGACAGAAAAGAAAGGGGAGGAGATAGAGTTAAAACGCTCAGGACACTAGAATCTAAGTATATAATTGACCTCCAGACAAAGGCCCCCATAGGTTTAAACAATGATGAAGAATTATGGGTACACCTATAATGAAGGAAGATCTGGGAAATCTGTAGAAGCAGTTACTGCCAATTGGGAGAGAAACAAGAGATTAATATCTAAATAAGAGCTCAATACAGGTCTGCCATCCTCAAATAAAGGGAGAAAAATAAGAATCAATCCACCGCACAACTCTCTGAAAAAGATATCGATATATTAGCCCATACAGGGCCAGATAGCATAAAACTGGGGAGAACAATAGGATGTGTGTCGCCATAATTGAATAAAAACATGCATTCTTTGGATTAAATGTACGCAACATAAGCGATATTTTTGTATAGGATATGACACCATGGCACATCAAAGAAACAAAATAGCTGTTCAACCCAACACTTGTTTTTATCACACAAGCACTAGCACTTTGTAATGTTTTCACCGACATTTCAATGATCTGTATTTATGTAACACATTTTAAGATGGCCGCTATAATAGTGAAATGAATTTTAGTCCATATATATATATATATATATATTTTACCTACTGGCAGTCGCCAGTAGGTAGTTATAGTTAGGAACTATTTTCCATAGGAAATCCGCAACATTCTATTTGGAATAACGTTGGCGTCGATTGATGAATCTTCGCGAAATTTTCCATACTTTTGGCCAGCTCCGGTCCGCTCCTATCATGAAAATTCCACGGTGATTCATCAAGCGGAGGCCGAGAAAAAAAGGGGGTCCCAAAACGCGTTTTCCCCATGCAATTTCCCATAGGACCTGTTGACGCAGCTTACAGCCCGAAGTGCTGAACGGAATGACACCAAATTTGGTAAAGATGTAGTCCTCAGTTCAGACTCATGCCTTTTGCTTAAATGGTGTAAATCCGTTCAGTAGTTCCTGAGAAAATCAAAAGTAAAATCACATATTTATCTGGGCGGAGCCTAACCATACATCTCATCGTGAGATCTGATTGGCTGTCAGCACTTCATCCAAGAAGTGTTGGCAGCCATCTTGGGACCAATATACATGATAGCACCTCATTAAAAAGCATTCCAGTTAATAGAAGGTTTTAAGACTTTAGTTACATTATAAATCATTTGTTGATGGTACCATACTCATTTTAGGAATTGTGGTGTGTTCTAAGGTGATTTTACCATGTGAAAAAGCCTTCTGCTGTGATATCATGAATCATGTTTGAGAGAAAACTATTTTCTCATGCTTTTCCCACAGAGGTTTGGAAGGTGATCTATAAGCTAAACTGAGAGCATATTTTCTGTAAATTCACATTATCTTTCTCAGTCATGTGAGAATGAAGTCTGACATTCTCAGTAAAACATGTACATCCAACAAGGGCGGAGACTGTCAGTTGATTCCTTTGTGTTCTACTGCAGCTTCCCAGAGTGTTCTAAAGAACAACTAGAGCGCTAACAGTTCTACTTATCACAAACGTATGGCACACCTGAAGCCATCTTGGTTGGAATAAAGTGGTAACTCTTAAAACATTTAATTTAAAAAGGAACAAAATGAGGGGGTTCATTTTGCCATAGAAAGTATGATTAGTGCTGCAGAAAGAAAAATTAGGGCACATTTTGAGTGACTTCTCAAATCCCCTTCTATTTCATATAAAAATTCTGACATGCAGACTGAAACATGCACTTTGAATACCAGCAGCAGACTTCCCTAGTGAGCAGTAGTTTTACTACAGTGATCTAATGAGCAACTAGAGTGCTAACATTCAGAATTTATGGCAAATGTGTGACACATCTGAATGCCTTCTTGATGGAACCAAAGTAAAAAGCTGAAGTATTTCCTACTGAGGAGACTGCAGGAAATTAGGAAACTTCATAACTAATAAATCTCCCAAGATGGCCACCAGAGACAAAAGAGCCCAAATGTAGCCCAAATATCACCCAGATGTAGCCCAATGACAGAATGTCCCAGATTGTTCTAACGAACAACTAGAGCGCTAACAGTCTTACTTATGACAAAAGTATAGCACACATGAAGCCATCTTGATTGGAATAAAGTGGTAACACTTAAAACATTTAATTTACAAAGGAACAAAATGAGGGGGTTCATTTTGCCATAGAAATTATGATTAGTTCTGCAGAAAGAAAAATTAGGGCACATTTTGACTTCTCAAATCCTCTTCTATTTCATAAAACAATTCTGACATGCGGACTGAAACATGCACTTTGAATACCAGCAGCAGACTTCCCTAGTGAGCAGTAGTTTTACTACAGTGATCTAATGAGCAACTAGAGTGCTAACATTCAGAATTCATGGCAAATGTGTGACACATCTGAATGCCTTCTTGATGGAACCAAAATAAAAAACTGAAAGTATTCCCACTGAGGAGACTGCAGTAAATGAGGAAATTAGGAAACTTCATAACAAATAAATCTCCCAAGATGGCCACCAGAGACAAAAGAGCCCAACTGTAGCCCAAATATCACCCAGATGTAGCCCAAGTATAGCCCAATGACAGAATGTCCCAGAGTGTTCTTAAGAACAACTAGAGCGCTTACTGTCTTACTTATGACAAAAGTATGGCACACCTGAAGCCATCTTGATTGGAATAAACTGGTAACACTTAAAACATTTAATTTAAAAAGGAACACAATGAGGGGGTTCATTTTGCAATATAAAGTATGATTAGTGCTGCAGAAAGAAAAAATAGGGCACATTTGGACTTCTCAAATCCTCTTCTATTTCATTAAAACATTCTGACATGCAGACTGAAACATGCACTTTGAATACCAGCAGCAGACTTCCCTGGTGAGCAGTAGCTATTCTGCAGTGATCTAATGAGCAACTACAGTGCTAACATTCAGAATTTATGGCAAGTGTGTGACACATCTGAATGTCTTCTTGATTGAACCTAAGTAAAAAACTGAAAGTATTTCCTACTGAGGAGACTGCAGGAAATTAGGAAACTTCATAACAAATAAGTCTCCCAAAATGGCCACTAGAAACAAAAGAGCCCAAATGTAGCCCAAATATCACCCAGATGTAGCCCAAGTATAGCCCAATGACAGAATGTCCCAGAGTGTTCTAACGAACAACTAGAGCGCTAACAGTCTTACTTATGACAAAAGTATGGCACACCTGAAGCCATCTTGATTGGAATAAAGTTGTAACACTTAAAACATTTAATTTACAAAGGAACAAAATGAGGGGGTACATTTTGCCATAGAAATTATGATTAGTGCTGCAGAAAGAAAAATTAGGGCACATTTTGACTTCTCAAATCCTCTTCTATTTCATAAAAAAATTCTGACATGCTGACTGAAACATGCACTTTCAATACCAGCAGAAGACTTCCCTGGTGAGCAGTAGCTTTACTACAGCGATCTAATAAGCAACTAAAGTGCTAACATTCTGAATTTATGGCAAATGTGTGACACATCTGAATGCCTTCTTGATGGAGTCAAAGTAAAAAACTGAAAGTATTTCCTACTGAGGAGACTGTAGTAAATGAGGAAATTAGGAAACATCATAACAAATAAGTCTCCCAAAATGGCCACCAGAGACAAAAGAGCCCAAATGTAGCCCAAATATCAACCAGATGGAGCCCAAGTATAGCCCAATGACAGAATGTCCCAGAGTGTTCTAACGAACAACTAGAGCGCTAACAGTCTTACTTATGACAAAAGTATGGCACACCTGAAGCCATCTTGATTGGAATAAAGTTGTAACACTTAAAACATTTAATTTACAAAGGAACAAAATGAGGGGGTACATTTTGCCATAGAAATTATGATTAGTGCTGCAGAAAGAAAAATTAGGGCACATTTTGACTTCTCAAATCCTCTTCTATTTCATAAAAACATTCTGACATGCAGACTGAAACATGCACTTTCAATACCAGCAGCAGACTTCCCTGGTGAGCAGTAGCTTTACTACAGTGATCTAATGAGCAACTAAAGTGCTAACATTCTGAATTTATGGCAAATGTGTGACACATCTGAATGCCTTCTTGATGGAGTCAAAGTAAAAAACTGAAAGTATTTCCTACTGAGGAGACTGTAGTAAATGAGGAAATTAGGAAACATCATAACAAATAAGTCTCCCAAGATGGCCACCAGAGACAAAAGATCCCAAATATAGCCCAAATATCACCCAGATGTAGCCCAAGTATAGCCCAATGACAGAATGTCCCAGAGTGTTCTAACGAACAACTAGAGCGCTAACAGTCTTACTTATGACAAAAGTATGGCACACCTGAAGCCATCTTGATTGGAATAAAGTTGTAACACTTAAAACATTTAATTTACAAAGGAACAAAATGAGGGGGTACATTTTGCCATAGAAATTATGATTAGTGCTGCAGAAAGAAAAATTAGGGCACATTTTGACTTCTCAAATCCTCTTCTATTTCATAAAAATATTCTGACATGCAGACTGAAACATGCACTTTCAATACCAGCAACAGACTTCCCTGGTGAGCAGTAGCTTTACTACAGTGATCTAATGAGCAACTAGAGTGCTAACATTCAGAATTTATGGCAAATGTGTGACACATCTGAATGCCTTCTTGATGGAACCAAAGTAAAAAGCTGAAGTATTTCCTACTGAGGAGACTGCAGGAAATTAGGAAACTTCATAACTAATAAATCTCCCAAGATGGCCACCAGAGACAAAAGAGCCCAAATGTAGCCCAAATATCACCCAGATGTAGCCCAATGACAGAATGTCCCAGATTGTTCTAACGAACAACTAGAGCGCTAACAGTCTTACTTATGACAAAAGTATAGCACACATGAAGCCATCTTGATTGGAATAAAGTGGTAACACTTAAAACATTTAATTTACAAAGGAACAAAATGAGGGGGTTCATTTTGCCATAGAAATTATGATTAGTTCTGCAGAAAGAAAAATTAGGGCGCATTTTGACTTCTCAAATCCTCTTCTATTTCATAAAACAATTCTGACATGCAGACTGAAACATGCACTTTGAATACCAGCAGCAGACTTCCCTAGTGAGCAGTAGTTTTACTACAGTGATCTAATGAGCAACTAGAGTGCTAACATTCAGATTTCATGGCAAATGTGTGACACATCTGAATGCCTTCTTGATGGAACCAAAATAAAAAACTGAAAGTATTCCCACTGAGGAGACTGCAGTAAATGAGGAAATTAGGAAACTTCATAACAAATAAATCTCCCAAGATGGCCACCAGAGACAAAAGAGCCCAAATGTAGCCCAAATATCACCCAGATGTAGCCCAAGTATAGCCCAATGACAGAATGTCCCAGAGTGTTCTTAAGAACAACTAGAGCGCTTACTGTCTTACTTATGACAAAAGTATGGCACACTCGAAGCCATCTTGATTGGAATAAACTGGTAACACTTAAAACATTTAATTTAAAAAGGAACACAATGAGGGGGTTCATTTTGCAATAGAAAGTATGATTAGTGCTGCAGAAAGAAAAAATAGGGCACATTTTGACTTCTCAAATCCTCTTCTATTTCATTAAAACATTCTGACATGCAGACTGAAACATGCACTTTGAATACCAGCAGCAGACTTCCCTGGTGAGCAGTAGCTTTACTGCAGTGATCTAATGAGCAACTAGAGTGCTAACATTCAGAATTTATGGCAAGTGTGTGACACATCTGAATGCCTTCTTGATTGAACCTAAGTAAAAAACTGAAAGTATTTCCTACTGAGGAGACTGCAGGAAATTAGGAAACTTCATAACAAATAAGTCTCCCAAAATGGCCACCAGAGCCAAAAGAGCCCAAATGTAGCCCAAATATCACCCAGATGTAGCCCAAGTATAGCCCAATGACAGAATGTCCCAGAGTGTTCTAACGAACAACTAGAGCGCTAACAGTCTTACTTATGACAAAAGTATGGCACACCTGAAGCCATCTTGATTGGAATAAAGTTGTAACACTTAAAACATTTAATTTACAAAGGAACAAAATGAGGGGGTACATTTTGCCATAGAAATTATGATTAGTGCTGCAGAAAGAAAAATTAGGGCACATTTTGACTTCTCAAATCCTCTTCTATTTCATAAAAAAATTCTGACATGCAGACTGAAACATGCACTTTCAATACCAGCAGCAGACTTCCCTGGTGAGCAGTAGCTTTACTACAGTGATCTAATGAGCAACTAAAGTGCTAACATTCTGAATTTATGGCAAATGTGTGACACATCTGAATGCCTTCTTGATGGAGTCAAAGTAAAAAACTGAAAGTATTTCCTACTGAGGAGACTGTAGTAAATGAGGAAATTAGGAAACATCATAACAAATAAGTCTCCCAAGATGGCCACCAGAGACAAAAGATCCCAAATGTAGCCCAAATATCACCCAGATGTAGCCCAAGTATAGCCCAATGACAGAATGTCCCAGAGTGTTCTAACGAACAACTAGAGCGCTAACAGTCTTACTTATGACAAAAGTATGGCACACCTGAAGCCATCTTGATTGGAATAAAGTTGTAACACTTAAAACATTTAATTTACAAAGGAACAAAATGAGGGGGTACATTTTGCCATAGAAATTATGATTAGTGCTTCAGAAAGAAAAATTAGGGCACATTTTGACTTCTCAAATCCTCTTCTATTTCATAAGAAAATTCTGACATGCAGACTGAAACATGCCCTTTCAATACCAGCAGCAGACTTCCCTGGTGAGCAGTAGCTTTACTACAGTGATCTAATAAGCAACTAAAGTGCTAACATTCTGAATTTATGGCAAATGTGTGACACATCTGAATGCCTTCTTGATGGAGTCAAAGTAAAAAACTGAAAGTATTTCCTACTGAGGAGACTGTAGTAAATGAGGAAATTAGGAAACATCATAACAAATAAGTCTCCCAAGATGGCCACCAGAGACAAAAGATCCCAAATGTAGCCCAAATATCACCCAGATGTAGCCCAAGTATAGCCCAATGACAGAATGTCCCAGAGTGTTCTAACGAACAACTAGAGCGCTAACAGTCTTACTTATGACAAAAGCATGGCACACCTGAAGCCATCTTGATTGGAATAAAGTGGTAACACTTAAAACATTTAATTTACAAAGGAACAAAAAGAGGGGGTTCATTTTGCCATAGTAATTATGATTAGTGTTGCAGAAAGAAAAATTAGGGCACATTTTGACTTCTCAAATCCTCTTCTATTTCATAAAAAAATTCTGACATGCAGACTGAAACATGCACTTTGAATACCAGCAGCAGACTTCCCTGGTGAGCAGTAGCTTTACTACAGTGATCTAATAAGCAACTAGAGTGCTAACATTCAGAATTTATGGCAAATGTGTGACACATCTGAATGCCTTCTTGATGGAACCAAAATAAAAAACTGAAAGTATTCCCACTGAGGAGACTGTAGTAAATGAGGAAATTAGGAAACATCATAACAGATAAGTCTCCCAAGATGGCCACCAGAGAGAAAAGAGCCCAAATGTAGCCCAAATATCACCCAGATGTAGCCCAAGTATAGCCCAATGACAGAATGTCCCAGAGTGTTCTAACGAACAACTAGAGCGCTAACAGTCTTACTTATGACAAAAGTATGGCACACCTGAAGCCATCTTGATTGGAATAAAGTGGTAACACTTAAAACATTTAATTTACAAAGGAACAAAATGAGGGGGTTCATTTTGCCATAGAAATTATGATTAGTGCAGCAGAAAGAAAAATTAGGGCACATTTTGACTTCTCAAATCCTCTTCTATTTCATAACAAAATTCCTACATGCAGACTGAAACATGCACTTTGAATACCAGCAGCAGACTTCCCTGGTGAGAAGTAGCTTTACTACAGTGATCTAATGAGCAACTAGAGTGCTAACATTCAGAATTTATGGCAAATGTGTGACACATCTGAATGCCTTCTTGATGGAACCAAAGTAAAAAAATGAAAGTATTTCCTAATGAGGAGACTGCAGGAAATTAGGAAACTTCATAACAAATAAATCTCCCAAGATGGCCACCAGAGACAAAAGGGCCCAAATGTAGCCCAAATATCACCCAGATGTAGCCCAAGTATAGCCCAATGACAGAATGTCCCAGAGTGTTCTAACGAACAACTAGAGCGCTAACAGTCTTACTTATGATAAAGTATAGCACACCTGAAGCCATCTTGATTGGAATAAAGTGGTAACACTTAAAACATTTAATTTACAAAGGACCAAAATGAGGGGGTTCATTTTGCCATAGAAATTATGATTAGTTCTGCAGAAAGAAAAATTAGGGCACATTTTGACTTCTCAAATCCTCTTCTATTTCATAAACAAATTCTGACATGCAGCCTGAAACATGCACTTTGAATACCAGCAGCAGACTTCCCTGGTGAGAAGTAGTTTTACTACATTGATCTAATGAGCAACTAGAGTGCTAACATTCAGAATTTATGGCAAATGTGTGACACATCTGAATGCCTTCTTGATGGAACCAAAATAAAAAACTGAAAGTATTCCCACTGAGAAACCTGCAGTAAATGAGGAAATTAGGAAACTTCATAACAAATAAATCTCCCAAGATGGCCAACAGAGACAAAAGAGCCCAAATGTAGCCCAAATATCACCCAGATGTAGCCCAATTATAGCCCAATGAAAAGAATGTCCCAGAGTGTTCTTAAGAACAACTAGAGCGCTTACTGTCTTACTTATGACAAAAGTATGGCACACCTGAAGCCATCTTGATTGAAATAAACTGGTAATACTTAAAACATTTAATTTAAAAAGGAGCACAATGAGGGGGTTCATTTTGCCATAGAAATTATGATTAGTGCTGAAGAAAGAAAAATTAGGGCACATTTTGAGTGACTTCTCAAATCGTCTTCTATTTCATTAAAAAATTCTGACATGCAGACCGAAACATGGACTTTTAATACCAGCAGCAGACTTGCGTGGTGAGCAGTAGCTTTACTACAGTGATCTAATGAGCAACTATAGTGCTAACATTCAGAATTTATGGCACATGTGTGACATATCTGAATACCTTCTTGATGGAATCAAAGTAAAAAACTGAAAGCATTTCCTACTGAGGAGACTGCAGTAAATGAGGAAATTAGGAAACTTCATAACAAATAAATCTCCCAAGATGGCCATCAGAGACAAAAGAGCCCAAATACCGCACAAATATCACCCAGATGTAGCCCAGATGTAGCCCAGTGACAGAAGTGTGCAAAACACTTATTTTTTGTGTATTTGCAGTTTTATATAGTGCAGACTTGTCAGGTATTGGAGTGCTTTACATGAGCACCGGTTACATCACACAATATCAAATTCATTTTGGTTGTAGACATGGGGAGATTAAGTGATTTGGCCAGAATCACAGAATGTTGAGCTGAAGCAGAAACTCCAACCTGGTTCCCCAGTTGCAAAGTCTGAAGCTCTGGAAGTAACACCACATCCTCTCCCCTAGGTGCAACATTTAATCAAGTGGTCAACTGGATAAAAAAAACATAAAGATTACAAATAATTTAAAAGTTCTTTGTCGCTATTTGAAAACTCAGACAATATGTCCTCATTTTAGTTTTTTAGAGAACTCACCATAATTTTGATGCAAATAAGACCCTCTCATATATGTAATTTCTAAAGGAAATACTCTAGGTATTACAGTTTTGATTACATCAAGATGACGTCAGGCGTTCCACACTTTTGTAATAAATATAGAATGTTAGCAATCTAGTTGTTCATTGGGATACTGTTGAGAGGCAGAGTCCAGGGGCACGGACTCTGAAAATTGAAGGCAGGTAGGAGAGTGCAGATGCAACAATTTGACCACACTGGGCAGGCAGGAAGGGCAGTGGCAGCACAACAGACTATGGAGGGCAGTGGAAAAGGGGGCAGGGGCAACAAACCAACAATACAGGACTGGCAAGAGAGGCTGTGGCAATATAATAGACCATTTTGGGCAGAAGGAAGAGGCAGTGGTAGTACAACCATACATGCCAACAGACCCGTTTCAGCCAGGAAACGTCCAATGTTTTTAAGCTCAAATGGGCTTTATTTGATCTGTCTCCTGTCTACAATCTCCTCTTTTTCAATGTAACTCAAAGGGGAAAATCAATACCCCAGTTTTTTTTTCAAAATCTCCCTCTTACCAAGTTCAAAATGTTCGCAAGTATGGTACATTGGATCATGGTAGGCAGGAGGAATTGGGGTAGGGACATGGACTCGGATAACAGAGGATAGGAGGGACATGGAGAGGTGCACCAAACTGACCCTACAGGGCAGGCATCAGGGTTAGCAGCAGCACAATACACCACACAGCGCATGCGGGACGGGAGTGCAGCACAACAATCCATAGAAAGCAATAGGGAGGGGACAGAACCATGCACATGGACAACAGAGGGGAAAGAGGCAATGGTAGCTAGCTGGCCATAATGGACAGACAGGAGAGAAAGCTGCAACATAACAGACCATAAAGGGCAGGAGGGACGGATCAGGGGCATTACCATGGAACAGACAAGCCAGGAGGGAGGGAATAGGGGTCTGCACATGGAAACAGAGGGCTGGGGGCAAGGGGGCAGGGCAGGAGCAGCAAGATGACCATGGAGGTCAGGCAGGTTGGGCACTAGAAACAAGACACACCATGGAGAGCAACAATGAGACTATGATGGCATACACACAGACCATGGAGGGAAGGTGGGAGGGGGTCAGGGGCAGCTAGCTGACCACACAGGGAAGGTGGGAGGGGCCATGGCACCACAGAAGACCATGCATGGCAAGCGGGAGGGTTAGTGGCAGCACAATGGCTATGATGGGCAAGAAGGAGGGTGCAGGGGCATGCACAAAGGACCATGGAGGATAGAAGGGAGGGTCAGGACCTGGGCACAGACAAGAGAGTTCAGGGGAAGGGGCCTCACAACAGACCACGCGGGGCAGGCAGGAGGAGCAGTTGCAGCACAACAGACCAGGGAGGGCAGAAGGGTGTGGCAGTAAAATGGACCATGGGGGACAGAAGGAAGGGGATAGGGGCATGGCATGTGGACAGGCAGGATGGAGGTGGCAGGGACAGGTTACAGTCATCTGACAATACTAGGCAGGTGGGAGGGGAGTGGCAGCTCAACAGAACACTCAGAGTAGATAGGAGTGGCAGGTCCATGGAACATGGTGGGCAAAAAGGATGGAGCAGGGACATGCACAAAGACATCGGAGGGCAGGGGGAAGGAGAATAGGGGCAGCAAGCTAAGCACAGAGGCTAAGCAGGAGGTCAATGATGGGCCATAGAATTGGGCAATGGAGGGCAGGAGGAGTGGACTGGTACAACATGCTAAATGGAGGGCAGTGGCAGCATATCAGACCATGCATGGCAGGAGGGAGGAGGCTAGTCCATGGATTCAGACAACAGAGGATAGGGAGGAGGTGGATGGGGCAGCAAGCTAACTGTTCAGAGAAGGTGGGTATTAGGAACTTTATTGTTTTTAAAATGTGTGCCTGTGCGAACTACTTAAAATATGAACAAGTATGCAGCATAATCTCACTTTTATTCAGGAAGAAGAGGATGTTTGTGACTGTGACTCCGGGCTCACTTGGCAGAAACACCCCCTGACCCTCCACCCCCCATCGCAAAATGTAATGCCCGTGAAAAGGGTAGGTGGACGCAAAGTTATATAGAACATAGTCCTGAGAGCACGATTGAAAATGAAAACTAGATATAGTATATGGTATAAACTATGCACTAAAAAGTGTGATATCAGATGAACCGGGGCGTGAAATATAATATGCAATACATTGTGCGCAATGACAGATTCATTGGAGAGCGCGAGATAGCACAGGCACTAGCGCGTGCTATGCGATATGTGCCTTGGACTGTAATATGCACAGGGCAGTGTTGTGTAACCTAACCAGTCTCTAAAGTTGTAATATAAAATATGTGCTGGGGAGTGTAACATTGCATATGCAAAGGTATGGATCCCAGATTGTAATATGTATGGCATAGCGCTGTGCGTTATAACATAGGCATCGAGGAAGGCACGTTAGATGGGGCAATATAACCCGTGCGAAGGCAAGTGTGGCATGACATATTCACGGGGCGGTGTTACAGTGCACATGGGCTAGAGAGTGTCATAGCATACGCACTAGCTGGTGGAATACAACACAGAGGTGTGAGGCACTCGGCGGGCACTGGTGGGTGTAACACAGCATTGGGCTCAGCCAGGAGCGCGCTGTGACTCTCAAGTGAGGTTTGTCTCCTTTCCAGAGAGTAAAATAAAAAGTATTACACATCCGGCGGTGGATGTGTGTTTTATTAACCGTGAGGGAGGTTTCTTGCATAGTTTGGTCGAATTTTTGTCGAATCCCCTTTGAATGGCTGGGTGTGCGTGTATATTAAAAGTGCCCATCAATAGCTACCCATGTTTGTATAAATAAACGACAAGGGTGTCTACTTGGAGAGTACCCACCGGAGGGGGCGCCGGGATTAGGCACAGTAGGGCGTCAGACATATCAGAGCTTCACTAGCGGTGTAAATACATTCCATGTGGATTCATTCTATGCATAGTCGCCTTTTAATGAATATCACGCAAATCGTCATGGTGATAGGTACCTACGGTTTGTCCAGCATGTCCTAGGTGTTTCTATAAATATATATTTTTTTTAAATAATAAAAAACAAAGGCCGGCCCCGGGGGATGGGGTCCCCGGGGCCATAAGTGGCCTGAGGAGGGGGGCAACGCAGCCCCCTCCTAAAGAATAAAATAAAATAAAAAAGGCCATGACCCAGGGGTTGGGGTCCCCGGGGCCGATTGAGGCCTTGGGAGGGCCAAATTTATTTTTTTCAACAAAAAAATAAGGGTGCAGGCCCTGGGGGATGGGGTCCCTAGGGCCAGTAAATTAGAAAAAGAAGGGGGGCCACACAGCCCTCCTTTTAAAAAAAAATAAAATAAATAAAAGACAGGCATCGCGCCGGAGGCCACGCACCCTCCTTGCAGCACTCTGCAAACGTGCCCCCTGGCCAGTTGTAAGTTGGGGAATTAATTTGCCTTCAATACTGAGGGTCCCTGAGGGCCAACTAGCCCAACAGGTATCTCCAGTATGCGCCAGGGAGCTGCGTTGCAGACAGGTGTCCCGAGGCCATGCCCCTTTTTACACCTCTATGCAAACGCAGCTCTGTGGCGCTTACTGGAGGTACCTAGTGGGCTAGTTTGACCCTAGGGACCCTTAGGATTCAAGGGGACTTAATCTCTCAACTTAGAACGGCCACAGGGCGCGTTTACACAGTGGTGAAGGGAGGGGACGGGGCCTGAGGTGACGTGTGCAAACACGCCCTGTGGCGCGTTTTAAGTTGGGAAAATAATTCCCTTTCAATCCTGAGGGACCCTGGGGGCCAACTAGCCCACCAGGTCCTTCCAGTAAGCGCCACTGAGCTGCGTTGCAGAGAGGTGGTCCAGGCCGTGCCACTTTTTACACCTCTCTGCAACGCAGCTCTGTGGCGCTTACTGGAGGTACCTAGTGGGCTAGTTGGACCCTAGGGACCCTCAGGATTCAAATGAACTTAATCTCCCAACTAAAAATGGCCACAGGGCGTGTTTACACAGTGGTGAAGGCAGGGGACGGGGCCTGAGTTAACGTGTGCAAACAAGCCCTGTGGCGCGTTTTAAGTTGGGGAAATAATTCCCCTTCAATCCTGAGCATTTAAAAAACCTTAGAAATTCACTGAAAAAACCATAGGTTTCAGGGGCGTTA
Organism: Triturus cristatus; assembly: GCF_964204655.1. Classification (NCBI taxonomy): domain Eukaryota; kingdom Metazoa; phylum Chordata; class Amphibia; order Caudata; family Salamandridae; genus Triturus; species Triturus cristatus. Next base: position 27,094,873 of record NC_140582.1, read on the forward strand.
TCGTTAGCTGGACTTTTCACTCGTACAAAACCATTGAAATTCCCCCGTTATAGTTAGTTCAGCTAACTATAACTTGCGCGCCCGCAATGCACTGCTGATGACGTCACATATTACATCACTCATGACATGGTCAGTGACATCACTCATGACATCACTGATGACATCTCAAATGACATCACTGATGACATCATCCTTGTGATAGAGTGGCAGACCTCCTCTCACCCTAATATAACCTTTGATACACACATTCAAAAATAGAAACTAAAATTTTCAAAACAATGGACATACCAATATCAGTTACAACAACCTATTTAGTAATTGTAAGACCCACATACACATCCACTCATTCACCAACAGTCCTATACAGTCACTCAATCATGTACTCACTCATCATATGTACTCATACACCTATACATCCTGTTACACAACGCCACTCATCTATAGAGTTACTCACACACATAGTCGCTCATGCTAATAAAGAATCAAACATCCATTTACTTGCATATACAGTTATACACACACCACCACACTTACTTCTACAGAAACTTACACATACTTAGTCTTTTAAACAATCACTTATAGAAACACATACTTATTCATACAGGAACTCTTTCAATCTCTCACTCACATATACTCACTTATATACACCAATAGTCACATATACTAGTTTAAAACATATGTAGTTACTCAAAAAGACACTATTGAGACAGTCATTCACTCACTAACACACCCATGCACACACTGATCCACCCATACAGTCCTGCACACATGCGGTCTTCAACACATACAAACAGTGAGTCACTCATTCATGCACATATGCACTACGTAATACCCCCACCGAACCATACAGACACTCAGACACTCATACTGATACTCAAAAAACCAACTAATAACCTATATAGACACTCATGTAGCTACTCACCAACCCATGCAGCCACGTATACACAAAGTGAGAGGCTGATACAGATATTTACATATTTAAACATTACTCACTAAGCCATGTATTCACTAAGATACACTTAATCAGTCAGTTATACAATCAATTTTTCAAAAACAAATCATCCATTTAGACACTTATATACCCATTTATTCTTCCATCGACCTTGATATATACATATATAAAACATATGTAATTTTCAGAAACACACACATTCACTGGATGATGTCATCAGTGATGTCATCAGTGATGTCATCAGTGATGTCATTTGAGATGTCATCAGTGATGTCATAAGTGATGTCACTGACCATGTCATGAGTGATGTAATATGTGACGTCATCAGCAGTGCATTGCGGGCGCGCGATTTATAGTTAGCTGAACTAACTATAATGGGGGAATTTCAATGGTTTTGTACGAGTGAAAAGTCCAGCTAACGATAACGCCCCTGAAACCTATGGTTTTTTCAGTGAATTTCTAAGGTTTTTTAAATGCTAATTCCTAACTATAACGTGCCTGAAACCTATGGTTTTTTCAGTGAATATATATATATATGACCTAGAAGGTTGCCGCTTCAGTGGGACGACTCTCCTGAGGGTGAGGCTGGAAAATGCAAAGCAGCTCCCAAAAGTCACTTTCCCAAGCACTCACTGCCGACGCGTTTCGGGATACTCCCTTCCTCTGGGCAGTCACATGCAGATTGAAAGCAAGCAGCATACCATTGTTTCCCCTCTTTTATTTCTCCAGGTAACACTCGGATGAGTGACAAGTGAATTCTGGGAATGGTAGTCTGTAAATCCCCATGTGGGTGCCGCTTTCAAGACCATGAATTTTCAAAATGGGACCAACAGTGTTCAATGGGTGCGCCTTGCCAATTGAAATAAGGGCAGCCCTTTGTGTAGTTGAATAATAAATATATATAAACACAGTTCCACCTGGGCCACCGAACCTCGGCGGGTGCATCCGTAAAGCGGGGGTGGGACCCGTTTGTTTAATGTCAAAGAACGTTTGGTGCACTCACAGGGTTTGTCGTAGGCTTACGTCATCTGCAGACGCGTTTCTGGCTTCTGCCTTCTTCAGTGCGGAAAGCCTCAATTCCTGGAGCTTAGTGACATTCAAACCAACCTGAAATCTTATAGGTGGTACTTTATCCAATGGGAGAGCTGTATTCCTCAAAGGCCGGCAGTGGGGCGTTCGTTAAGATGCGTTGTTATTCGAGCCTTGATGCTCCATTCCGTACTTTCAAATTGCCATATTCCACCACCTCCAATCATAGCCGCTGTGCTCCCATGCCCCTCGCCTGCCGCTGGATGATATGTTTGATTACCCTGTGGGTGTCCTTCTTATGGTAGAGCACCCTGGCTTTGTATAAGCCACGACCATCATGGGTCGACAGGGTCCGTCAGCGGCGGTTCAGGAATTGAGGCTTTCCGCACTGAAGAAGGCAGAAGCCAGAAACGCGTCTGCCGATGATGTCAAACCCCGTGAGTGCACCGAACGTTCTTTGACATATATATTATCTACTGGCGGTCGCCAGTAGATAGTTATAGTTAGGACCGAGAAATCTGAAAATTCTATTTTGAATAACTTTGGCGCCGGTTGACGAATCGTCGCGAACTTTTCAAAACTAATGGGGCGCTCCACTCAGCTCCTACCCTGAAAGTCTTGGGGTGATTCGTCAAGCAGGGGCTGAGAAAAAAGGGGGGGTCTCAAAACGCATTATCCCCATGCATTTTCCCATAGGACATTTAGTCAAAGGTACAGCCCAAACGGCTGAGCAGAATTACTTGAATTTGGCAAAGAGGTATTCCTCAGGTCAGGCATGTGCCTTTTGCATATATGGTGTCAATCTGTTCAGTAGTTCCTGAGAAAATTGCATTTAAAAGTACATAAATATCTATAAGCGCGCACCGTGCGCGTACGGTGCGCGTACCCTAGCGTGCGCGAGCGCAATTCTGATTGGTGGTTACATGTCAGTCAACATTCGAATCGGTCGAAATCAGGAAGTGTCGGCCGCCATTTTGTGTGTTTGGTGTGTGACAGTGAAAAAGAAAGGTGGAGAACGTGAAAAGGGGGCAGGGTAGAGAGTTCCTGACCCCCTAGCCTTTGTCGGGGGGTCCCTGAAGGACCCCGAAGGGTGAAAAAAACATTTTTTTTTTCAAAAATTCGCAGGGTGCGCGCACCGTGCGCACACCGTGCGCGCACGGTGAAAAACCTTAAAAAATATATATATATAACATTTTAGACAAGCCATTCCATATTACAGGATACAGTCAATCTTTAACTATATACATAGGTAGTTTATTGTAAAATAAATATATAAAAAATATAATAATACATACATAACTTAGCATTTAAAAAACCTTACAAATTCACTTAAAAAACCATAGGTTTCACACATGTTATATTTAGCAATTAGCATTTAAAAAACCTTGCAAATTCACTTAAAAAACCATAGATTTCACACATGTTATAGTTAGCTGGACATTTCACTCGTAAAAAAACAATGAAATTCCCCCGTTATAGTTAGTTCAGATAACTATAACTCGCGCGACCGCCACTCTATCACAAGGATGATGTCATCAGTGATGTCATGAGTGATGCCACTGACCATGTCATGAATGATGTAATATGTGACGTCATGAGCAGTGGATTGCGGGCGCGCGAGTTATAGTTATCTGAACTAACTATAACGGGGGAATTTCATTGGTTTTTTACGAGTGAAATGTCCAGCTAACTATAACATGTGTGCAACCTATGGTTTCTTAAGTGAATATATATATATATATATATATATATATATATATATATCACAGAAAAAAACATAGGTTTCAGGGGTGTTATAGTTAGCTGGACATTTCACTCGTACAAAACCATTGAAATTCCCCTGTTATAGTTAGTTTAGCTAACTATAACTCGCGCCCCTGCAATGCACTGCTGATGATGTCACATTTTACATCATTCATGACATGGTCAGTGACATCACTGATAACATCACTGATGACATCTCAAATGACATCACTGATGACATCATTCAGTGACAGTGTGTTTCTGTAAAGTTTAAATATGTTTATTATATATAGGGAAAGGCATATTGAAGAATGATTGGGTGTATAAGTGTGTGAATGGATTATTTTGTAGGTGCGTGACTGACTATATAAGTGAGTGAATAAACGTATCTTACTGAATGCATGGGTTAGTGACTAAACTGTGTGAATGTCTGTATCCTTCTGTCTGTTGGTGTGTAAGCGGCTGCATGGGTTTGCAAATAGCTTCATGAGTGTCTATATGGGTTATAGATTGGTTGTCTGAGTAACTGTATGGGTGCCTGAGTGTTTGTGTGGGTGGGGTGTGTGTGACTCTGTGCATAGATGTGTGAGTGGGTGATTCACTGGGTGCATGGTTTCAAGAGTGCATCTGTGATGGACTGTATGGGTGGGTGAGTATGTGTATGGTTGTGTTAGTGAGTAATGTATATTTCAGTGGTACATGTGTGAGTAGCTACATATGTGAAAGGCAGTATATATGTGTGTTGGAGTACATAAATGGCTATAAGTGAGAGTGTGTGATTGTGAGAGTGGCTGTATGGATGAGTGTGTGCTTGTATCATTGATTGTATAAGAGAGTAAGAATGTGCTAGTATTTGTATGAGTAATTGAGCTAGAGTGTGTATAACTGTATAGGTGAGTAAATGGCAGTGTGATTAATTATTTGCGTGAGTGTCAATATAGGTGTATGAGTGCATATGATAGTCCTGTACTGAGTGACCATAAGTATGAGTGACTGTACGGGTGAGAGAGTGGATGGGTGTGTAGACCTAAGAATCAGTGAGTAGGTATGTAGTTATTGGTGTTGGAGTGTCTATGGTTTTGAGAATGGCGGTCTGCAATTTATAGTGGGTGTATCAAAGGTTATATTAGGGTGTGAGAAGATGCATCAAATTATCACATGGATGATGTCATCAGTGATGTCATTTGAGATGTCATCAGTGATGCCATCAGTGATGTCACTGACCATGTCATGAGTGATGTAATATGTGACGTCATAAGCAGTGCATTGCGAGTTATAGTTAGCTGAACTAACTTTAACAGGGGAATTTCAATGGTTTTGCATGAGTGAAATGTCCAGCTAACTATAACACCCCTGAAACCTATGGTTTTGTCTGTGAATTTCTAAGGTTTTTTAAATGCTAATTCCTAACTATAACGTGCCTGAAACCTATGTTTTTTTAAAGTGAATTTCAAAGGTTTTTTAAATGCTAATTTCTAACTTTAACGTAACTTAAACCTATGTTTTTTTAAGTGAATTTCAAAGCTTTTTAAAATGCTAGTTTCTAACTATGCTAAAAGAGGTAGGACATGTGAAGAAAGAAGAAAGAACACACAGAAAGAAGAAAAAGAAATGTAGAAAGAAGCTACAGAAGTTCTCAAAGATGAAGAAAAGTGCAGGAAGAAGGAAGACGTGCAGAAAGAACAAACAGAGGAGCAGAAAGACTCTTTGTTCAACATCATCCGGTACCCTCAACTTCTTCAGATGGGTACTGGTGGTAACTGATACTGACTAACCAGTCCTAGAGCCAGTGCTATGCTAAAAGACACTTAGAATACAGTTAAAACACCTACATACACTAGGGAACACTGTGCGTTGGGGTACCCCTGTTATTAGCATGACCTCCTCTGTAAGCCCCTAGTATATAATCGGGCAGGGGTATTAAAACTACCTCTTAAAACGCGCCACAGGGCGCGTTTGCTCACTGGTGAAGGGAGGGGGGGCTGAGCTGATGTGTGCAAACACGCCCTATGGCCGTTTTAATTTGGGGGATAAAGTCCCCTTGAATCCTAAGTGTCCCTTGGGTACAATTAGCCCATCAGGTATCTCTAGTTAGCACCACAGAGCTGCGTTGCAGAGAAAATGGGCACGGTCTGGACCACCTCTCGGCAACGCAGCAAAGTGGTGCTTACTGGAAGCACCTGGTGGACTAGTTGGCTCCCATGGGCCCTCGGGATTGAAGGGGAATTATTTCCCCAACTTAAAACGAGCCATAGGGCGTGTTTGCACACGTCACCGCAGGCCCCGTCCTCTCCCTTCCCCACTGTGTAAACACGCCCTGTGGCTGTTTTAAATTGGGAAAATAACTCCCCTTGAATCCTAAGGGTCCCTAGGGTCAAAGTAGCCCACTAGGTACCTCCAGTAAGCGCCACAGAGCTGCGTTTCATTCAGGTGTAAAAAGGGGCGTGGCCTCTGAACACCTGTCTGCAACGCAGCTCCCTGGCGCATACTGGAGATACCTGTTGGGCTAGTTGGCCCTCAGGGACCCTCAGTATTAAAAGAGAGTTAATCCCCCAACTCAAAATGCGCCACAGGACACATATGCACAGTGGTGAAGGAAGGAGGCGAGGCCTGAAGTGACATGTCTGCAAACACACCCTGTGGCGCGGTTTAAGTTGGGAAATGAATTCCTCCTCAATCCTGAGGGTCCCTGGGGGCCAATTAGCCCACCAGGTACCTCCAGTATGCGCCAGAGAGCTGCCTTGCAGAGAGGTGTTCAGAGGCCACACCCCTTTTTACAACACTCTGCAACGCACCTCCGTTGCGCTTACTGGAGGTACCTGGTGGGCAAGTTGGCCCCCAGGGACCCTCCGGATTGAAGAGGAATTAGTTCCTGAACTTAAAACGGGCCACAGGGCGTGTTTGCACACATATCACCTCAGACCCCGCCCCCTCTCTTCACCACTGTGCAAACGCGCCCCATGGCGTGTTTTAAGTTGGGAGATTACCCCCCCTTGAATCCTGAGGGTCCCTGGGGCGCAACAACCCCACCAGAGCTGCGTTGCAGAGAGGTGTAAAAAGGGGCGTGGCCTCAGAACACCTCTCTGCAACGCAGCCCCCTGGCGCATACTGGAGGTTCCTGGTGGGCTAGTTGGCCACCAGGGACCCCCAGTATTCAAGGGGAATTCATTCCCCATCCGCAAACGCACCAGGGGGTGCATTTGTAGAGTGCTGAAACAAAGGGGCGTGGCCTCCGGTACGATGCCGGTATTTTTTTATTTATTTTTTAATAAGGGGGACTGCGTAGCCCCCCTTCTTTTTCTCATTTTTTGGCCCTGGGGACCCCATCCCCCAGGGCCTGCCCCCTAAATTAGTTTTTTTTCATTTAAAATTTGGGAACGGGACCTCCCGAGGCCTCAATCAGCCCGGGGGACCCCATTCCCTGGGGCATGGCCTTTTTAAAAAAAAATAATAATTTGGGCGGGGGGCTGCGTTGCCCCCCTCCTCTGGCCACTAAAGGCCCCGGGCCGGCCTTTCAAATTTATTTATTAATAATTATTTTTTTGTTTTTGGGGAGGGGGCCACGTGGCCCCCCTCCCGGGCCACTAATAGCCCCGGGGACCCCATCCCCGGGGCTGTCCCTCTCCTTTGGGGGCTGTGGGGGGTCCCCAATCCCCCCACAGGCCTGCCGGCTCCCCGCCTCCTGCGGGAGCCAGCATTGCTTTTCCACATGGGGAGCTGCTAACATGCAGCTCCCCGTGTGGAAAAGCAATTTGGTTTGAAATTTGAAAGAGAGAGCTATGGCAGGGCGAGAGCCGCGAGGCTCCCACCCTGCCATAGCAAACAGCAGTGTCCAGGGGGTGGGCACCCCAGGACACTGCAGGAGCCGGCCCTGGGGGGTGGCAGTCCCCAGGGCCATCATTGGCTCCCGGGGGGGGCAGTGCAGCCCCCCTCCCAGCAATTTACAAAGCCCTGGGGGGTGGTGGTGCCCGGGGCTGGGGGGTCCATCACGGACTTCCCAATTTACATATTTAGAGCCCCTGGGGGGCGGTCCCCGGGTCTGCGGGGGGCCTTTGATCACCCCACCCATTCTTTTTCGAAGCCCTGGAGGGGAAGGTCCCCGGGGCTGGGGGAGCTGTGAGCCACCCCCACATATTTCCATAAAGGGGGTGGCGGTCCCCCAACCCAATACTAGCATCGCCCCCGGGATTTGGCCCCCCGGGGGCAAATTAGCAACGAAGCGTTCGTTTTTTTTTTTTGTCGGCCGCCATTTTGTGTATTTCACTCTGAAAAAAAAGAGTGAAAACAAGAAAAGGGGGCAATGAGTAGAGTTACAGACCCCCTAACATTTGTAAGGGGGTAAAAGAAGGACAGAAAAGTACAAAAAAAACATTTATTGATTTTTAAAAAAATCACGGGGTACGCGTACGGTAAGCTTACGGTAAGCGTACGGTAAAAAAAATAAAAAAAAAATAAATGAAATGCAGAATTAAGAGTTTAGATATTAGGGAGCTCTAAAAAGAGCTGTTGTGTTTATGAAGTCATTTTTTTTAGTGGTACCTACAAGTAAGTACCGATGCAGAGTCTAAGGTTCAAGAGGAAGACTCTGTTCCCTTCATCATTGAAGTGCACACCATCTCCTCTATAAATGTCTTGCATGTCATAACGCAAGTTGTTGTGGTAAATGGCACCCATACCATAGTCACGGAGGAAAGAAGAAACAGATTTGTTGACGTGCTTTCTTGCTTTGTCAATCTGTGGACAGAAATGATTGGACCAGTTCCATTTTTGCCTTTGGCATATGTTGGAAAACACAAAGGCAGTTTTAGGGAAAAGTGAAAACAGTTGTGCAAAGGTGTCCTTCATAAGCATTTCCAGACCTACCCCAGTCAAAGTGCCTAGGTCATTGCCACCACAGTGCACTATTATGAGGTCAGGGTGTTGGATTTGCATGAAGGATTTCACCAATGGCATCAATTGGTGCCACTTTAACCCTCTCTGACCAATCCATTTAATGTCTACATTTGGCAAAGCAAGGTCTCTCACCATATCTGTTTTCTCTGCAAACTTTTCACTCCAGAAGACATAGCTGTGCCCTACAATCCACACTGTGAACATCTTCAAAGGAGATCTGGATGCACTCAGGAGGTGTCTTTCAGTAGAATGGCAATATGAAAAGAAAGACAGTTTGGAAATGGAGGCATACATATTTTTTTCAAAACAAAAAGAACTGATTGGCTGTTTCATACCATTCTAGAATAAAAACTAGGCTGTATGTGTAAATTAATAGAAGCATGTTTTGTATTGGTACAAAAAAATGTGTAACCAAAGAACAGTACTATGGATTTGCTGTTAGGTTTGAAAAGTCAAGCACTCTTGCTCTGTGGAATTGAAACATTGTTTGGCGAACTTCTGACCTAACTCAACACAGCAGTGTTCCATGAGCTGTTGCTATGGTAGCAGGCAGAAGTCAAGTTGGGGGAAGGGTACTAGGCAGAAGTCAAGTTGGGGGAAGGGTACTTTTGGAAAAGGGTTGGTTTTCAACCAATAGAAATGTGTGATTACATTTGAAAAAAAGGGGGAAGCACTGAGATTTGAAACTTACATGTATATGTGTGGAAAAATAGAGGGAAAGTTTGCCATTATCTGGTTCTGCTGAGAGGAGAGAGGTGAACACAACAGAGATCCTGGCTCTGATAATCTGCTGTTTGAGTGTCACATTTCTTTCACAACTAACTAATTTTAAAGGTGAGTTTACAGTTTGAGAGGGGATGTATGTGGTAACTTAAGAAATGAATAATAGAAATGGAAATTGTTTTTGTTGTAGTTGCGTTTATCATTTTCTGTTTTGGGAGAAATTTAAATGTGAGGAACATGTAAAATAATATGGAGTATGTTTTCACAATAAATTAAGGTGTACTGGAAAAAAAAAGAATAGTTTAAGGGTTTGAGGTTGGACTCAGTAATGCAAATACATTCAACATCACTAAGGCTGGTTGCCCTTGCTGGAGTGTAGGCAGCCACCCAGGTTACACATGGAGGTGGTCTGAAAAAGAAGTTTGGACATGTGCATTTAAGAAAATCGAAAAAAGTGGTTTCATAATGTGTCAGTCTGTAAAAGTGATTTTCACTTGCCCAAAAAAAAAGAGCAGTAAGTGTGCTTTCAAATTGGCAAAGAAATTTCGTTTTGGGACTAATGTGAAAACATGACTCTGTGTGCAGAGAGGAATTATAGGCAGAGATTTATTGCGTATTGCTCTGGTGATTTCACAGTTGCATTAGATGGAAAGGGGGAGCGAATTTTTGGGGGAAGAAGCAGACCCTTAGCACACACCCATGTGCTTGCCATGTATAATCATGCACAGTATTTACAAGCGAGTGGGGTTTTCAGGTTACAGTCTGTAATGCAAATACATTCAGCATCACTAAGGCTGGTTGCCCTTGCTGGAGTGTAGGCAGTCACCGAGAATACACATGGTGGTGGTCTGAAAAAACAGTTTGGACATGTGCATTTAAATAAATCAAAAAAAGTGGTTTCATAATGTGTCAGTCTGTAAAAGTGATTTTCACTTGCCCCGAAAAAAAAAGAGCAGTAAGTGTGCTTTCAAATTGGCAAAGAAATTTCGTTTTGGGACTAATGTGAAAACATGACTCTGTGTGCAGAGAGGAATTATAGGCAGAGATTAATTGCGTATTGCTCTGGTGATTTCACAGTTGCATTAGATGGAAAGGGGGAGCGAATTTTTGGGGGAAGAAGCAGACTCTTAGCACACACCCATGTGCTTGCCATGTATAATCATGCACAGTATTTACAAGCGAGTGGGGTTTTCAGGTTTCAGTCTGTAATGCAAATACATTCAGCATCACAAAGGCTGGTTGCCCTTGCTGGAGTGTAGGCAGTCACCGAGAATACACATGGTGGTGGTCTGAAAAAGAAGTTTGGACATGTGCATTTAAGAAAATCAAAAAAAGTGGTTTCATAATGTGTCAGTCTGTAAAAGTGATTTTCACTTGCCCCGAAAAAAAAAGAGCAGTAAGTGTGCTTTCAAATTGGCAAAGAAATTTCGTTTTGGGACTAATGTGAAAACATGACTCTGTGTGCAGAGAGGAATTATAGGCAGAGATTTATTGCGTATTGCTCTGGTGATTTCACAGTTGCATTAGATGGAAAGGGGGAGCGAATTTTTGGGGGAAGAAGCAGACTCTTAGCACACACCCATGTGCTTGCCATGTATAATCATGCACAGTATTTACAAGCGAGTGGGGTTTTCAGGTTACAGTCTGTAATGCAAATACATTCAGCATCACTAAGGCTGGTTGCCCTTGCTGGAGTGTAGGCAGTCACCGAGAATACACATGGTGGTGGTCTGAAAAAACAGTTTGGACATGTGCATTTAAATAAATCAAAAAAAGTGGTTTCATAATGTGTCAGTCTGTAAAAGTGATTTTCACTTGCCCCGAAAAAAAAAGAGCAGTAAGTGTGCTTTCAAATTGGCAAAGAAATTTCGTTTTGGGACTAATGTGAAAACATGACTCTGTGTGCAGAGAGGAATTATAGGCAGAGATTAATTGCGTATTGCTCTGGTGATTTCACAGTTGCATTAGATGGAAAGGGGGAGCGAATTTTTGGGGGAAGAAGCAGACTCTTAGCACACACCCATGTGCTTGCCATGTATAATCATGCACAGTATTTACAAGCGAGTGGGGTTTTCAGGTTTCAGTCTGTAATGCAAATACATTCAGCATCACAAAGGCTGGTTGCCCTTGCTGGAGTGTAGGCAGTCACCGAGAATACACATGGTGGTGGTCTGAAAAAACAGTTTGGACATGTGCATTTAAATAAATCAAAAAAAGTGGTTTCATAATGTGTCAGTCTGTAAAAGTGATTTTCACTTGCCCCGAAAAAAAAAAGAGCAGTAAGTGTGCTTTCAAATTGGCAAAGAAATTTCGTTTTGGGACTAATGTGAAAACATGACTCTGTGTGCAGAGAGGAATTATAGGCAGAGATTTATTGCGTATTGCTCTGGTGATTTCACAGTTGCATTAGATGGAAAGGGGGAGCGAATTTTTGGGGGAAGAAGCAGACTCTTAGCACACACCCATGTGCTTGCCATGTATAATCATGCACAGTATTTACAAGCGAGTGGGGTTTTCAGGTTTCAGTCTGTAATGCAAATACATTCAGCATCACTAAGGCTGGTTGCCCTTGCTGGAGTGTAGGCAGTCACCGAGAATACACATGGTGGTGGTCTAAAAAAACAGTTTGGACATGTGCATTTAAATAAATCAAAAAAAGTGGTTTCATAATGTGTCAGTCTGTAAAAGTGATTTTCACTTGCCCCGAAAAAAAAAAGAGCAGTAAGTGTGCTTTCAAATTGGCAAAGAAATTTCGTTTTGGGACTAATGTGAAAACATGACTCTGTGTGCAGAGAGGAATTATAGGCAGAGATTTATTGCGTATTGCTCTGGTGATTTCACAGTTGCATTAGATGGAAAGGGGGAGCGAATTTTTTGGGGAAGAAGCAGACTCTTAGCACACACCCATGTGCTTGCCATGCATAATCATGCACAGTATTTACAAGCGAGTGGGGTTTTCAGGTTTCAGTCTGTAATGCAAATACATTCAGCATCACTAAGGCTGGTTGCCCTTGCTGGAGTGTAGGCAGTCACCGAGAATACACATGGTGGTGGTCTGAAAAAACAGAGATTTATTGCGTATTGCTCTGGTGATTTCACAGTTGCATTAGATGGAAAGGGGGAGCGAATTTTTGGGGGAAGAAGCAGACTCTTAGCACACACCCATGTGCGCAGAGATTTATTGCGTATTGCTCTGGTGATTTCACAGTTGCATTAGATGGAAAGGGGGAGCGAATTTTTGGGGGAAGAGGCAGACTCTTAGCACACACCCATGTGCTTGCCATGTATAATCATGCACAGTATTTACAAGCGAGTGGGGTTTTCAGGTTTCAGTCTGTAATGCAAATACATTCAGCATCACTAAGGCTGGTTGCCCTTGCTGGAGTGTAGGCAGTCACCGAGAATACACATGGTGGTGGTCTGAAAAAACAGAGATTTATTGCGTATTGCTCTGGTGATTTCACAGTTGCATTAGATGGAAAGGGGGAGCGAATTTTTGGGGGAAGAAGCAGACTCTTAGCACACACCCATGTGCGCAGAGATTTATTGCGTATTGCTCTGGTGATTTCACAGTTGCATTAGATGGAAAGGGGGAGCGAATTTTTGGGGGAAGAGGCAGACTCTTAGCACACACCCATGTGCTTGCCATGTATAATCATGCACAGTATTTACAAGCGAGTGGGGTTTTCAGGTTTCAGTCTGTAATGCAAATACATTCAGCATCACTAAGGCTGGTTGCCCTTGCTGGAGTGTAGGCAGTCACCGAGAATACACATGGTGGTGGTCTGAAAAAACAGTTTGGACATGTGCATTTAAATAAATCAAAAAAAGTGGTTTCATAATGTGTCAGTCTGTAAAAGTGATTTTCACTTGCCCCGAAAAAAAAAAGAGCAGTAAGTGTGCTTTCAAATTGGCAAAGAAATTTCGTTTTGGGACTAATGTGAAAACATGACTCTGTGTGCAGAGAGGAATTATAGGCAGAGATTTATTGCGTATTGCTCTGGTGATTTCACAGTTGCATTAGATGGAAAGGGGGAGCGAATTTTTGGGGGAAGAAGCAGACTCTTAGCACACACCCATGTGCTTGCCATGTATAATCATGCACAGTATTTACAAGCGAGTGGGGTTTTCAGGTTTCAGTCTGTAATGCAAATACATTCAGCATCACAAAGGCTGGTTGCCCTTGCTGGAGTGTAGGCAGTCACCGAGAATACACATGGTGGTGGTCTGAAAAAACAGTTTGGACATGTGCATTTAAATAAATCAAAAAAAGTGGTTTCATAATGTGTCAGTCTGTAAAAGTGATTTTCACTTGCCCCGAAAAAAAAAGAGCAGTAAGTGTGCTTTCAAATTGGCAAAGAAATTTCGTTTTGGGACTAATGTGAAAACATGACTCTGTGTGCAGAGAGGAATTATAGGCAGAGATTTATTGCGTATTGCTCTGGTGATTTCACAGTTGCATTAGATGGAAAGGGGGAGCGAATTTTTGGGGGAAGAAGCAGACTCTTAGCACACACCCATGTGCTTGCCATGTATAATCATGCACAGTATTTACAAGCGAGTGGGGTTTTCAGGTTTCAGTCTGTAATGCAAATACATTCAGCATCACTAAGGCTGGTTGCCCTTGCTGTAGTGTAGCAGTCTGGACATGGGCTTTTTAAAAAATCTGAAAAGTGGTTTCATAATGTGACAGTTTGTAAAAGTGATTTTCACTTGCCCAAAAAAAAGAGCAGTTAGTGTGCATTCAAATTGGCATAGAAATTTCGTTTTGTGACTATTGTGAAAAGAAATGTAGTAATATATTTAAATACAATAAAGGAATTTTTTTTTAGTTTTTTTCAGGTATTGCTGAAGAGCAGTGAACAAAATTTAAGATGCCTACAAAATCCAGAGTTCAAAAAACGCTAAAAAAAAAACTATATTTGAAGACAACTGGAGGACCAAAGTTAGTAGAAGATGCTCATGTTGGGAAAAAGAAAAAATCTTCTGGTAAGCAGAAAAAACAATTTCTTAAAAATATATTCAAAACAAGGAAAAATGTACAAAATGTCTGTACTGGAAAGAATGTTACGAAACGAACAGAACAGGAAAAAATTGAGAATTTAGTTAATGCAAATATACCTTCTGCAACTGAAAAGATTTACATAAACAGAAAAACAGCGTTTAAAGAGATACGTAGAAAAATGTTTCAGAGAAGAGTTATGTCCAATTTGATAAAGGATGTGAAGAAATATAAGCAAAAGGCAAAATATTACAAGAGAAAAAAAGAAATTGAAGCCATTGCAGCAAAGGCATTAGAAATAAAAAGGAAACTATTCATATTAATTTTGAATAGGATGCGTACATTAGACAAAATGGTTAATGTACTGAAATCACATAGCAAAAGGAAAAGAGTAGTGAACAGAACAAACTTTTGTAAAGTGTTTTTAGGAAAGTGGATGCATAGTTCAAGTAGTGAACCTTTTTTTAATGAAGAGAGCTATTTTCAAAGTAATAGTTTGCTGCATGCAGTTGACACCAGAGGTCGTGCTTATGAAGTGAAAAATGGTTGCATAATGGAGAAGGAGATAATGGTTCCAAGAGATGAGGTACAAGTGATGGCGGATGAGGCTATGGGGAGACGTCCTAAAGCCCCAGTGTACACTTGGAATTGTAGTAGTATTTGCACTGTGCGTCAGGAATCTATTGACAAATTTCGAGAGTTTCTAAGAGAATATAGTAAAAAAAGTGTAAAACAGAAGATTAAGGTGCTTCAAAGTCTGGATCCATGCAGAGTGAGAGAGAATACTAGTTTGCAGGGTCATTCTCTGGCTTGTCTATCTAGAAAAGTGTGCAATAGTGTTTTCCATCATTTTAGGATGCTGGCTGTTCATCATACTGGAATGAGAAAGTTTGTGAGACGGTTGTATTTTGCCAAAAGTCCAGCAATAAAGTTAAATGAATTGAATAGGGCTCTGTTTCGAGGAACAGTATCAGATGTAGAGAAGGTTGTTGATGAAATTCAGTTTTGTTACTTTGGTCCTGAACAAAACAGTGCAGAGAAGGACACAGTAAATGAGGAAGAAGTGGAAGAGAATGTAGAACCCTCTGTAAGTAACACATTTAATGATCACATAACAAAATTTGCAATAGTCTCTAATGAAAGACCAAATTTTACTTGTATTTGTTGCCGCAGAACTCATTATAGAAAACAAACTAGGAATGTTGATCTCTACAGAAAGAGTGAAAATGAAGATAATTATAAGTGGAAGGATTTTGCCACATATATATTTCTAGAAAATTGTTTTGAATTGGGTGAAGATCAGCGTATTTGTAAATACTGTTACAACAAGTTAGAGGAAAATAGAATGCCGACCAGAGCTGTACATAATAATTTAGAATTGGATGCTATTCCTGCTGAACTTTCTGAATTAAATACATATGAGTCTATACTCATTCAATGTGTTCATCCGTTCCAGACCATAGTACGTATGGAGCCCAAAACTGGTAAATTACCACCTTCAGATTTACTGAGAGGTTTAAAAGGTAGAGTGGTGTATTTGCCCTTGGATTTGAAAAAAAATATGGAAACTATTGATGCGGATACTTTGGAAACTGAACCATTAATTATTCTGGTTAATGGTGTACCTACAAAGAATAAGAAGATTTGGCAGGAGCTGGTAGATGTGCGGAAAGTACAAAGAGCAAATTTGTATTTGAAAAAAAATAACAAATGGTATGAATCAATTTATATAGAAGAAGAAGAAGAAGAAGAAGATTTACAAGAAGACACAGAAATACCAACTGGACAAATTGAAAAAGTGGACAAGTCAAAGGAAGAAGAAATTTATGAACATTTTAGCATACATCCTCTTCATTCGAAAGAAGTTATGGGAGACAATATTGATCTCTTTCAGATGAAGAAAGCAAAAGGAACTCCCGTGAGTGTATGGGAGGAGAGCTTGGAAGCTCGATGTTTTCCCCAGCTGTTTCCTAAAGGAAAAGGATGACGATACGATGAACGTCCAGAACAGATTCCAGCTTCTGAGTATCGGACTACAAGACTATATGCTGAAGATCCCAGATTTCGACAAAGTATTCCTTATTTGTTCCATCTTTTATTTGAAAGCTACTTGTCTGCACTGTCTTATGCAGTAAATCACATTTTAAAAAGTGGAGTACATTTACAAAATGTGTCTGCTAAGGATTTTATGGAGAAAGTGCAGCACCGAGATGATCATTTGGAAACACAACTGATCAATCTGATGGCTTGTCAGCGTGGGACAAATGAATATTGGTACCGACGCCATGGTGAACTAAAATGCATGTTACGGAATTTAGGAACACCAACATGGTTCCTTACCCTAAGCTGTGCCGAGTACGCTTGGGATGATTTACTGGATTTTCTACGAGAGGCCAATTCAAACATTAAAAACATCGAATACAAGACAGCAGGAGAACTGTGCTCATTGGATCCGGTTAATGTTTGCAGATATTTCAATCATAGATTTGAGGCTATGATGTCCTTCATCTGCAATAAAAAAAATCCACCCCTTGGAGAAGTAGTGGATTTCTTTTGGAGAAAAGAGTACCAGGCAAGAGGTGCTCCTCATATTCATATGCTGTTGTGGATCAAGGATGCCCCAAAGTTTGGAACAGATGCTGATGAAGCAGTGTTATCTTACATTGAAGAATATGCAACATGTGCTATACCAAAAAGCACAGAAGAGAACAAGTTAAAGGAGCAAGTTTTACGTTTCCAAAGTCATCGGTGTGGAAAATACTGTCGACGGAAATACAAGAGCAAAGAAAAATACTACACTAAATGTCGATTTGGATTTCCTAGACCTGTTCTTTCAAATGGAAGAGTCAACAGTTTTATGTCAGCTGTGAGACATACTATCACAAGAAAATCACCTAAGAATACCTACAACCTAAAAAGAAAAGAAGAATCAAAAAATATAAATGACTACAACCCAGTCATTTTATCCATGTGGAACGCTAACATGGATATACAGTATGTAGCTGACAATTCCATTGCTGTTGCTCGATATGTAACGTCTTACATTACGAAATCAGAAAAAACAGAATTGAAGGAAATGTGGGAAGAGATTTCTCACGAGAAGACTGTCAGTAAGAAGCTGTACAGTTTCAGTTTGAAGATGTTATCGCATGGAGAAATTGGATCCTACGAATGTTCAGATAGGTTATCTTCTGCAAGTCTCTACTCGAAGTCAAGAAGAATAATTTGGGCAAGTTTAGGCCTTGCAGCAATGAGAAATCGGGTACTGAAATCTGTAGGAGAAATTGAATATTTGGCCGAGAATGACCCAGAAAGTACAGATATTTTGAAAACAAACATGTTGGACACATATTATCCCAAGAGAAGTCAACATCTGGAGAACATGTGTCTCTATGAAGTGCTGCAGAACTACATTTATTCACGGAAAGCCACAGAAGACATCAATAATGGAAAATATAAAGTCGTTGGTGAAGAAGGATGTTTGGTGAAGCAAACAAAAGGAAGTTTGATAAATCACCGGAAGCTGAGTTGCGACACTACTGACAAGAAGGAATTTTACTACTTGGCTCTTTTACAGTTGTTTAAACCATGGTGTACAGAGGATGAACTACTGGGAGAATTCCAGAGCTATGAAGATTCTTTTAATGCTTGCAAAGACAGCATACAATGCAGTACATTCTCAACTTATCTGCAAATGTTAAATGAAGAAATTGATCAGGAAACTACAATTGCAGCAGAAATCGCTAGAGATAGTTCTCAGGACAGCCAAAGTTCAGGAACACTCAGTCAAGATCCCCTAGGACAACCAATCATTGAAAATGAAGCATCAATAGCCATGAATGAAGTGGAAACGGCTATAAATCAAGCTCAAGAAGAATTTATAGACTTAGAAAATTTGGAAAGACAACTGAATCAAGAGCAGCAACAAATTTATGAAGAGATCAAAAACAAAATTGATCACGGATTTCTACATGAAAAAAAAGAGTGCTCATGCACATCATTTCATCCAATCAGGATGTATGTAAGCGGACAAGCTGGAACTGGAAAAAGTTTCCTAATAAAAGTCATCAGAAGCTACCTAAAGCAAAAAACGGATTCTACTTTGTCTTGTGTGGTTACTGCTCCAACTGGGTTAGCAGCATATAACATAAAAGGAATCACTTTACATCGTTTGCTAATGTTACCAGTGGAGCATGAGAACAAAATACAATTCAACAAGCTAACTGGAGAAGCATCCTTGGAAGTTTCAAGAGTATTGAAGAAGATGCAAGTTCTCATTATTGATGAGGTGAGCATGGTATCAAACTTAATGCTTGCCTTTGTGCATTTAAGAATGCAGCAAATTTTGAAGACAGACTATGACATGTTATTTGGTGGAAAACACGTCATAGTTTTTGGAGATCTTCTGCAGCTTACTCCAGTTAAAGGACAACCAGTGTTTAATACTGTCACACATGAAGACACGAAGAAGTCATTGAGAAGCATCGGAAATACAAATATTTGGTCCTTCTTTGAGTACAAGGAACTTACTACTAATATGAGGCAAGCAAGCGATGAAGAATATGGAAGTATTCTGAAAGATATCAGGATTGGACTACTCACAGAAGTTGGCAAAAAAACATTACAGAGTCGGCTGCTACATAATTTATTTCCAAAGGAAGAAATAGTTGCAGAGAAGATATACAAGAACATTGCAGAAAACAAAAGTGTCATCTGCTTAATGCCAACTCTACGTGAATGCTCAATATTCAATGAGGAGCTTTTGAAATTGGAAAAGGAAGAGATCAGGAAATTGGAAGCAGTGGACAAAATTGAGGATGGAAGAATTAGTGTCACAGTAACAGGCAAACTGAAAAATAAATTGGACTCACTAGAGAAGAACATCTCCAAAACAGCTGGATTAGAAAAAAATCTATATGTTTGCATGAACTGTAGAGTATTTTTAAGGAGAAATTTGGATGTTGAAAAAGGTTTAGTTAATGGAGCGATGGGAAGAGTTGTGGGTTTTATTAATTACCAGAAAAAAGAAGGAGTTGAATGTTTAAAAATAAAATTTGATCAGATAGAAGAAGTTAAAGATATTTGTCGTTGTACAGTACGTTTTATGCTTGTGAAAGACTTATATGTACGTAGGAAGCAGTTTCCGTTTTCTCTAGCATATGCTGTAACTATTCACAAGTCTCAAGGATTGACTGTAGATTGTGCATTTGTGAACATTGGTTCAACTGTGTTCAAAGAAGGTATGGCATATGTAGCTTTGTCACGAGTGAAAACATTATCAGGTTTATTCATGATAGACTTTGATGACTCAAAAGTTAGTGCTGATACAAACTGTGTAAAGGAGTATAATAGATTAAGAAGAAGCTATGCTCCTCATTTAGGTCAGTATCCTGTGTTGGAGAAACGTGTAGTTTCTCGTAAAAGAAAAAATGAGAATATCTGTAATGAAGATGTAGAGAAGAGGAAAAAAAAGAGGAGTGGTGTAATTGCAAGCAAAAAGAAAAAGGAAAATGAAGAACAGGTTGTAGGATGTCATTTTGAAAATAGCTCTGGTGTCAACTGCTACGCAAATGTAGTGCTGAATGTTGCATTTTATCTGAAAAGTTTGCAAGAGCAAATAATAGTAAATCAGGGAAAAAGATTCTGTTCAGAGCTGAGTCTCCTTTTTCAAAAGCTGAGTAAAGATAAAACTCAAATAGAAAGTGCTACTGAAATTAGAAAACATTTAGATGTATGTTCAGGACGAACACAGTTTTCTCAAAATGAACAGCAAGATGCACATGAATTTTTGATGTATTTTCTTCAGGTAGTGGAAGAAGAAGGAGTTCCCATTGACATTTTTTTTGGTCTCTCTTATAAATGGGAACATAGTTGTGATAATTGTTATAATATATGTGGCTCTATTGTTGATAATGAAAGATTTATTTATTTGACATTGCCAGAGAGTAAAACAGTCACTTTTGCAAAATTAGTTAAAGATGCTAATCATAGCATGAAATGTAGTGAGTGTAATTCTGACATGTTTTCAACATTAATTTTAAAGGAATACGGACAGTATGTAATTTTAATGATGCAACGATGTAGAGCTGATGGTTCAAAATTGGATACTTTAATAAAGAAGTTTACAGGACAGCAATTATCAATTTCAGGAAAAACTTTTGTAACTGTTGCAATAATTTTCCATGATGGACCTACTGTTACTTCTGGACATTACACAGTTTATCTTAAATGTGAAAAAGGCTGGACACTGTGTAATGATTCCCAATTGATTTTCAAACAACGTTTGCCTTTTGATTTAGCAAATTCCTATCTAATCTTCCTGAAACCTAAATTTTAGACAGATTTGGCAAGATCTCGACAAAATAATTTTACCATTTTACTGGATTACCATTACAATTTTGTAGAAAAAAGATTTTTTGAATTATCATTTGGCCTAATGGAAAGATAACCAATTGTAATGTGGACTTTTTAAATTTTTAATGAAACTTTGAAAAACCAATAATTTAGAGATTATCGGTAACTTCTGCACATTTTAAATTTTGGAATGCTATTGGACTGCCATTGGAAATTTTTTCAAAAATGATTTAAAAAATTACTATTTGGCCATGCGGAAAAGTAACCAATTCTATTGTGGACTTAATAAATTATTCAAAAAATTTTCGAGAACCAAAATGTTACAGAGAATCGGTGAGATCTGGACAAATTAAACTTTAGAATTTTATTGGATTACCGTTGGAAATTTATTCCCAAAAAAAATTTAAAATTACTATTTGGTCTAAAGGAAATGAAATCAGATGTATTTTGGAGTTATTTGAGATATAATATTGTGATTATACTTCTGAAACAAACATATCAGACGGTATTTTAAAGAAATAAGCATTGGTATTAGATGATATTTTTTTAGAATATTATGCATTTCTATAATGTTAAGTTTAAGTAAAAAGAGATTCTGGGCTTTTTTATTACAATCTTTGTGATTGTTCTTTTTTTTTGCCCGCTGTAAAATGATGAATGCAATTGCTTTCACAATTTATAGTGAAATGCAATATATTCTGAAAACAGCAAAAATAAGGCAAAAATATTTTTTGGAAAAAAATGTAAATATGTGTACTATATTATAAAATGTTTTAAAAATATTAATACTTTTTTCTTTTTTTTCAGATTCATATAGAAAATTTTCGAAAACTAGAACCATTTTTAAAGCTATTTTTAAAAAAAACAAATGAATAAATATTTTTTTGAGTGAGTATGGTAAGTCAATAATAATAATTGTAGTCTCTCAAGGACCTTGTAATGTGTTTATTGATTTTTAGTGTTTTTTTTTTTTTAAAAAAAAAAGTGCGCGCACCGTACGCGTACGGTAAAAAAAAAAAAAAAACGTTTTTAAAAACATATGTAAAAAAAAGATGAAAGATAAGGTTGGCTCTTAAAAGAACCGTTGTGTTCATGCAGGGACAGAGGAAAGGAAGCATGGGAAAATTATTCAAAGCGACAAATGTGCTGATCTATTTTGTTGTTCACTAGGGAAACACTGGTCTCCCTATAGCAAATTAGATCTTGACAAAATGTGCATCGAATATCAACCTTCCGAAATCGAGGGTTGATTTCCAGAGGGCCAGCAAAAGGAGATTCTCCCCCCACAGATGAAGGGCTCACCTGACCTGCAGAAGAAGGAGTCAGCCCTGCAGATGATGGTTCAGGCTGAGCTGCTGTGGATGTACTGGCTTGTCTTTCTGAAGAGTTACCTCCAAAAAGATGACCATGTGTCCTTCTGTGTACATCCTGGAGGTGTCTCTTCATGGTGTGATTCCCAAAGGAATACTTCCTGTTAGGATTACCTCTAGAAAGTACACGCTTACACAGCTTACAAGTCACTAAGGGTGCATTTACCTTTTGCTGGCCTTCAGGAAAAGTAAAATAATCCCATACATAAGAGGGCTTTTGTTTCCTCGATCTCTGCCTCAAGACAGTGCTGCTAGTGCTAGCCTCACTCTCAGAAGAGCTCTGCTGTTCTGCCATCGTATCCCAAAGACAAACCAGCTCCTTCTCCCAAGGGATCACAAGCAGAAATGAGGGGAATGGGTGTGGTGTAGGAGAGTTCTAGAACTGAAAGTAGTTTCAACCAATCAAAAGTTGTGTTTCATGATCACATGACCTACCGTACGCTTACGGTACGCTTACGGTACGCTTACGGCAAAAGTGCGCATGCGCGTAAAAAAGACACGCGCTTGCGCGCATGCGCATAAGAGTCACTCCCGGCACTTCCGCGTAACGTGCGCGTGTAGCGTACACGCGTACGCGTCCCACGCGGAGTACGCGCGGCTACGCAAATTGCGTAACTATACGCAAACAGCGTAGAAAAATTACGGACGTTGCGTAAACCGTACGCTTACCGTGAGCTTACGGTACGCGTACTAAAAAAAATAAAAAAAAAATAGAAAAAAAGTACTGCAAATAAATTTTACATGTTTATTTTAAAAAATATATAAAAAAACATATTAAAGAATTTAAAAAATTTAATCATAGTCTTTATAAAAGGTAAGAAAATTAAAATAAAAATATGTTAGAAAAAATAGAAGAAAAAAAAAAAATTAGCATTTAAAAAACCTTGCAAATTCACTGAAAAAACCATGGGTTTTACACACGTTATAGTTAGGAATTAGCATTTAAAAAACCTTGCAAATTCACTGAAAAAACCATGGGTTTCACACACGTTATAGTTAGGAATTAGCATTTAAAAAACCTTAGAAATTCAGTGAAAAAACCATAGGTTTCACACACGTTATAGTAAGGAATTAGCATTTAAAAAACCTTAGAAATTCACTGAAAAAACCATGGGTTTCACACACGTTATAGTTAGGAATTAGCATTTAAAAAACCTTAGAAATTCAGTGAAAAAACCATAGGTTTCACACACGTTATAGTAAGGAATTAGCATTTAAAAAACCTTAGAAATTCAGTGAAAAAACCATAGGTTTCACACATGTTATAGTTAGCTGGACATTTTACTCGTAAAAAACCAATGAAATTCCCCCGTTATAGTTAGTTCAGCTAACTATAACTCGCGCGCCCGCAATGCACTGCTGATGATGTCACATATTACATCACTCATGACATGGTCAGTGACATCACTCATGACATCACTGATGACATCTCAAATGACATCACTGATGACCTCACTGATGACATCATCCTTGTGATAGAGTGGCAGACCTCCTCTTCCCCTAATAAAACCTTTGATACACACATTCAAAAATAGAGACTAAAATTTACAAAACAATGGACATACCAATAACAGTTACAACAACCTCTTCAGTAATTCTAAGATCCACATACACATCCACTCATTCACCAACAGTCCAATACAGTCACTCATACATGTACTCACTTATCATATGTACTCATACACCTATACATCCTGTTACACAATGCCACTCATCCATAGAGCTACTCATACACATAGTCACTCATGCTAATAAAGAATCAAACATACATTTACTTGCATATACAGTTATACACACACCACCACACTTAATTCTACGGAAACTTACACATACTTAGTCTTTTAAACAATTACTTATAGAAATACATACTTATTCATACAGGAACTCTTTCAATCTCTCACTCTCACATATACTCACATATATAAACCAAGTCACATATACTAGTTTTAAACATATGTAGTTACTCATAAAGACACTATTGAGACAGTCATTCACTCACTAACACACCCATACACACACTCATCCACCCATGCAGTCCTGCACACATGCTCTGTTCAACACATACAAACAGTGAGTCACTCATTCATGCACCTATGCACTACGTCATACCCCCCACCGAACCATGCAGACACTCATACTGATACTCAAAAAACCAACTAATAACCTATATAGACACCCATGTAGCTACTCTCCAACCCATGCAGCCACTTATACACAAAGTGAGAGACTGATACAGATATTTATATATTTAAACATTACTCACTAAGCCATGTATTCACTATGATACACTTAATCAGTCAGTTACACAATCAATTTTTCAAAAAGAAATCATCCATTTAGACAGTAATATACCCATTTATTCTTCCATCGACCTTGAGATATACATATATAAAACATATTTAATTTTCAGAAAAACACACATTCACTGGATGATGTCATCAGTGAGGTCATCAGTGATGTCATTTGAGATGTCATCAGTGATGTCATGAGTGATGTCACTGACCATGTCATGAGTGATGTAATATGTGACGTCATCAGCAGTGCATTGCGGGGGCGCAAGTTATAGTTAGCTGAACTAACTATAACGGGGGAATTTCATTGGTTTTTTACGAGTAAAATGTCCAGCTAACTATAACATGTGTGAAACCTATGGTTTTTTCACTGAATATATATATATATATATATATATATATATATATATATATATATTACCTACTGGCGGTCGCCAGTAGGTAGTTATAGTTAGGACCCCTTTTCCATAGGAAATCCGCAACATTCTATTTTGAATAACTTTGGCACCGGTCGATGAATCCTCGCGAATTTCTCAAAATAGGTGGGGCGCTACGCTCCGCTCCTACCCTGAAAGTCTCGGGGGGATACGTCAAGCGGGGGCTGAGATAAAAGGGGGGTCCCAAAACACGTTTTTCCCATGCATTTTTCCATAGGACCTTTAGAACGAGCTACAGCCCGAACGGCTGAACAGAATTACTAGAAATTTGGCAGAGAGGTAGTCCCTATGTCAAGGAAGTGCCTTTTGTAGGTTTGGTGTAAATCTGTTCAGTAGATTCTGAGAAAATAGCCTTTAAATCAATATATATATCTGAGCCCGCTTACGGTACGCTTACCGTACGCTTACCGTACGCTTACCGTAAGCTTACGGTGGCGTGCGCGAGCGCGATTCTGATTGGCTCTTAGATCTTAGTAAACATTCGAATCGGCCGAAACCAGGAAGCGGCGTCCGCCATTTTGTCTCTCGCACTGAGTGTTGTTTATCAAACATGATGGCCAAAAACATGTTACGGGGCTGTTTTGACAACTCCCTCCCACATAGTCATGTTGAGGGAGTCCCCAAACATCCCCCAAGAGCAAAAACGGTTTTATTTTTTTTTCGGCAATTTCGCGGGGTACGCTTACCGTACGCTTACCGTAAGCTTACCGTACGCTTACGGTAAAAAAATAAAAATAAAAAAAACACTATCCACACTTACCCCACCCCCTGTGCTTTTGGTGGCCGCAGGCCACCAAATGTGCAGGGCTTATTAATAGAGAAATTAATAGAGAAAAAAAACGTAATTTTGGCAACATGAAATTATAAAATCGAAATAAAAAAAACACTATCCACATTGACCTCACCCCCTGTGCTTTTGGTGGCCGAAGGCCACCAAATGTACAGGGCTTATTAAAGTTGATAAAAACCGTGCACGGAACGAACTGCGTTAAGTGGGCGCGCACGCCACAAATGGCGTAAAGTAACTTAGCATTTAAAAAACCGTACAAATTCACTGAAAAAACCATAGGTTTCACACACGTTATAGTTAGGAAATAGCATTTAAAAAACCTTGCTAATTCACTGAAAAAACCATAGGTTTCACACATGTTATAGTTAGCTGGACATTTTACTGATAAAAAACCAATGAAATTCCCCCGTTATAGTTACTGTAGGCAACTATAACTCACGCGACCGTAATCCTCTGCTGATGACATATGTGTCTTTATGAAAAAAAAATATTTGTAATATATGTATAGCTAAAATTTAATGGAAGAAGATATGGGCAAATAAGTGTCTAAATACAGTATTAGCATCAGCAGAGGATTACGGTCGCGTGAGTTATAGTTGCCTACAGTAACTATAACGGGGGAATTTCATTGGTTTTTTATCAGTAAAATGTCCAGCTAACTATAACATGTGTGAAACCTATGGTTTTTTCAGTGAATATATATATATATATATATATATATATCGACAAACCGGAAAAACTCGCCAAACGTCCGCCCGGCGAGTAGAGAGTAACGGACTCCAATAGGTAGAATGGCAAGTTTTTTATTCCTCCCACTCCTCCGTTTTCAGACGCGTTTCGAGCCACAAGTGCCCTTGATCACCTATATATATATATATTACCTACCTACTACCCCTCCTGGAGCCCTTGATGGCCCTGGGGACCGCGACTCCCCAGGGCCGACTCCTGCAGTGTCCCGGGTTGCCCACACCCAGGACACTGTAGTTTGCAATGACAGGGCGGGAGCCTCGCGGCTCCCGCCCTGTCATTGCAAACTGCTTTGCTTCATTGAAGCGAGAGCAGGGAAACCTGCTCTCGCTTCAATGAAAGAAATCAGATTGCTTTTCCACATGGGGAGCAGCATGTTAGCTGCTCCCCATGTGGAAAAGCAATGCTGGCTGCCGCAGGAGGCGGGGAGCTGGCTGGGACCATGGGGGGATTGGGGACCCCCCACGGTCCCCAACAAGGTGGCCAGGCCCCAGGGATGGAGTCCCCAGGACCAGAAGTGGCCTGGGAGGGGGGCCATGCGGCCCACCTCCCCCATTAAAATTAAAAAATTAAAAAATAAAATAAAATGCAAAGGACGGCCCCGGGGAATGGGGTCCCCGGGGTCATAAATGGCCTGAGGAGGGGGGCTACGCAGCCCCCTCCATAAAAATATTTCAATAATTGGCCATGCCCCTTTTTACACCTCTCTGCAACGCAGCTCTGTGGCGCTTACTGGAGGTACCTAGTGGGCTAGTTTGCTAGTTGGACCCAAGGGACACTCAGGATTCAAGGGGACTTAATCTCCCAAATTAAAATGGACACAGGGTGCGTTTACACAGTGGTGAAGGGAGGGGATGGTGTAGGAAAGTGGCTCTATATATACTGGACCAAAGCAAGGTACAGTGTGTATAGAGTCCCCAGTCCCCAGAGGTTTGGCAGAGGTTAAAGTTAGATATAACCTTACTCTCTAAAGTGGTAGCTTGGTTGAGCAGTAAGGCAGTATCAGAGGACAGTGTAAAGCATTTGTTGTACACACTCAGTCAGCAAATGGTCTCACACACTCAAGAACTGAACTCTAGGCCAATTGTTTTATATCAAAAGATATAGTTGTTTTATTTTAGAACCAACAAGGTATCAAAATATACTTTCTCCGGATGAGTTACTTTAGTTAAATACTTTTCAAATAGGCAATAGACTTTTTGCATGCAATAGTTACAGTTTGTTGCAATAGGCAACACAATTTCAAACACAATGGAACAATGAGCTCAATGGGAATTTCTGGTTAAATGCAATTAATTGCTTTGTAGATTACTTTTCTAGCCACAGGACTGGATCCTAGATTCAGTCCCGGGACATGAGCTGTAAACAGTTAAGTAAAAGCGTTTTGGTTACAGTAGTGATTTTTAAGGAATATTATTGTATTTTAAAAGTTGACACTTAGAAACTTTTTCAGTTGGAATTACCAATGTTATCCTATGGAAGGAAATTAAATTTGCAGGTAAAGTATATTCACGTTACTTTTGTAATCCAGTGCTGGACTCCTAGGTTCAGCACTGGGTCCTGTATCTAAAACAGGCAAGTAATTACGTTTTTATCGTTGGCACGATTTTTAGAGAATATTTGTAAGTTTCAAAAATCGACACTTAGAAACTTTTTCAGCAAAAAGCAGGCAATGATATCCAAAGGGAGGAAATTCAAGTTACTGGTAAGTATGGCCAGAATTACTTTTCAGGATCAGTACTGGGCTCAAAGATGCAGCACTGAGGTCTCTCCTGATAACAGGTGAGTAAATCGGAATTCGTAGTTCGGCTTATTTTAGAGGAATATTTGTAAGTTTCAAAATCGACACTTAGAAACTTTTTCAGCAAAAAGCAGGCAATGATATCCTTTGGAAGGAAATTCAAGTTACTGGTAATTACGGTTAGAATTACTTTTCAGGATCAGTACTGGGCTCAAAGATGCAGCACTGAGGTCTCTCCTGATAGCAGGTGAGTAAATCCGAATTCGTAGTTCGGCTGATTTTAGATGAATATTTTAAAGTTCCAAAACTCCACACTTAGGAGATTTTCCAAGTGAAACCAGTCAATGTTAGCCTATGGAAAAAAAGTGAGTTATCGGCTTTTAGGTAAGTACTCGACTGGAAGAGTTAAGGTTCTGGGCATAGATTCAGGGGTCTCTCAGGGTCAGGTAGGAACAGTTGGCACACCCTCAGCGGCACAGGGGCAACCGGGTGCAGAGGTAGTTAGGCCCAATGTTATCCAATGAGAGGCAGGAGGCCTTCGGTTGGTGGCTGCTGGCTAGCGGACCACGTGGCTGTGGGAGCTGGGCTCCTCGTCACTTGCTCAGGGCAAATGGGGAAGTAGGATAGGACAAAGGTTGCACTGCCAGGGGCACTCGGGCGGCTGTGTGCAGGGTGCTTTTGAGCCGTCGGGCGCTCAATGTTATTCAATGGAGATCTTTAAAAGGGAACAAAGGCTGCAGGCTCGGGGACGGTGGATCTTCTGGAGTGACCAACACTTCGAGGGGTAAGTTGGGATCTTGGAGGGTAGGTAGGCACCCTGGAGTTGGGCACAGGAGGCCGGGAGGCGCCGGGTGCAGGGGTGTCTTTGGACATCAAGAAATCTTACCCTCTGCTGGTCGCGGTTGGAGGGGTCCCTGGTTCTGAGTCTGCAGGCATCGTCTGGGTCGTCGAGGAGGGTCGTTGGGCACTGGATTCCAGGTCAGAATCACCGGAGGGACGTCCTCAGGGTCTTTGTCCACTCGGTCACAGGGTGGGCTTGAGGTTGCTGTCCGCAGGAGACGCCTGGATTTATCAGGAGCAGGTTCAAGGATCAACAGGCCTGTAGGGCTGGGGCCAAGTCAGTTGGTGTCGTCCTCTTGTTAGCAGCTGCACGGCAGGTCTTCTTCTTGGTCTTCTTTCTTTTTTCAAAATCAGGATCTGAGGAAGGAAGTTTCAGGGTGCCCCTAACTACTAAATTTAGGGGCGTTACAGGTAGGGGAAGGGCAGGGACCAATAGGTCCCTGTCCTGGGGTGAGTACACCCCCTATCCTGCTCCTCTCCTGTGGGAGGGGGACAGGAGCCTATCTCTGATTGGGCAGGGCCCCCATCTTCAAGATGGCCGGGGCCCGGAGTTGTGCTTTACCTCGCCTCTCCCACCTGAGGGGTGGAGTTGGCACAGGCTGGCACACCTCCTTTCCTCACATAGGGTTTCCCGCCAGTCTTCCCGCCAGAGTGGGGGTCAAAACCAGTGGGGGCCAGTTGCTGCGTACACCAAGTGGTCTGGAGAAGCTCACAAAGGCGGTATGCCTTTGAAGCTTCCCCCTGCCCATCCTGGGGGAGGAGACCTAGCACCTCGCCCAGGAAGTGCATTGTTGCAGGCCTAGGAGAGCGGGGGGCTCTCCACCCAGGGGTCCAGCAACATGTCTGCTGTGTGGCAGCCTCTCAGACAAGATGTGGATTGTAGGTTAGGTTTCAGGTGACATCTCTAAGATGCACTCTGTAGTGCATTTTACATTTTACATTAAATCCCACATTGGCATCAATGTGGGTTTAATGTGCTAAGAAGTTTGATATCAAACTTGTCAGTCTTCAGTGTAGCCATTATGGTGCTGTGGAGTTCGTAATGACAACCTTCCAGCACCATATACTCTTAATGGCATCACTGCACTTACAGTGCCCAGGAATGGCCCTGGGTACTGTAGGGGCACAGGGCTCATGCACCTGTGCCCACACCACTGGCATAGGGCACCCAGCTAGAGGGGTGACTGATGTATGCCAGGGCAGTGGGTTTGTGGGCATGGCATGTCGACTCTTTATTTAGTTCTGCACCAGGACAGTCTGCAAAGGCAGTGTGTGGGTGTCAGGGTGCAGGGCCCCTAAGGGTGGCACAATAAGTGCAGCAGCCCTTAGGGGTCTTCTCTGGTCACAATGCCCTGGGTACCTAGGGTACCATTTACCAGGGGCTGACATGTGGCCAGAGATGCCAAATGGGTTTCAGCTTCAATACAGTTTAAGGGAAGGAACACAGGCCCTGGGCACCTGATTGGCAGGAGCCCAGGGCACACTCAGTCAAACCACATCAGCAATGCAGCGAAAAGTGGGGGCATACTATGCAAGAAAGATGGCACTTTCTCACAGATGGGGCCTGAGGTGACGTGTCCAAACACGTCCTGTGGCGGGTTTTAAGATGGGGAAATAATTCCCCTTCAATCCTGAGGAACATTGGGGGCCAACTAGTCCACCAGGTGCTTCCAGTAAGCGCCACTGCGCTGTGTTTCAGAGAGGTGGCCCAGGCCGTGCCCCTTTTTACACCTCTCTGCATTGCAACTCTGTGGCGCTTACTGGAGGTACCTAGTAGGCTACTTGGACCCTAGGGACACTCAGGATTCCAGGGGACTTAATCTCCCAAATTAAAATGAACACAGTGCGCGTTTACACAATGGTGAAGGGAGGGGATGGGGCCTGAGATGAAGTGTGCAAACACGCCCTGTGGCGGGTTTTAGGATGGGGAAATAATTCCCCTTCAATCCTGAGGGACCCTGGCGGCCAACTAGTCCACCAGGTGCTTCCAGTAAGCGCCACTGCGCTGCGTTGCACAGAGGTGGTCCAGGCCGTGCCCTTTTTTACACCTCTCTGCAATGCAGCTCTGTGGCGCTAACTGGAGATACCTGGTGGGCTAGTTGGACCAAGGGACACTCAGGATTCAAGGGGACTTTATTCCCCAAATTAAAATGGCCACAGGGCATGTTTGCACATGTCAGCTCAGCCCCCCTCCCTTCATCAGTGTGCAAACGCGCCCTGTGGCGCATTTTAAGAGGTAGTTTTAATCCCCCTGCCCTATTATGTACTAGGGGCTTACAGCGGAGGTCATTCTAATCACAGGGGTACCTCAACGCATAGTGTTCCCTAGTGCATGTAGGTGTTTTAACTGTATTCTAAGTGTCTTTTAGCATGGCACTGGCTCTAGGACTGGTTTGTCAGTTACCACCGGCACCCATCTGAAAAAATTGTAAAAACTGCACCAAAACCCAAACACTTATAAATTCACCCAGACACTCTCCTTGCAGTACTCTAATCATTCAGTCACTACGCAAGTACTCATGCACTGAGCCAGGCCTTAGCACATGGACTGCTTCAAACGCCTATCCAATATGCATGCAGTCCTCTAACCACCTACACACTTGTCTTTCACACCTTCAATTCCCCAGTCAGTATCCATACACTCAAGCAAACACCCTGCCACTCCCCTTGCACTCTTCCAGTGACCCATTCAGCACCATGTACTAATCCATTCACTGCGCCAAAACCCAAACACTTATAAATTCACCCAGGCACTCTCCTTGCAGTACTCTAATCATTCAGTCAGTACCCAAGTACTCATCCAGTGACCCAGGCCTTAGCATATGGACTGCTTCAAACCCCTATCCACTATGCATGCAGTCTTCTAACCACCTACACACTTGTCTTTCACACCTTCAATTCCCCAATCAGTATACATACACTTCCAGCAAACACCCTGTCACTCCCATTGCACTCCTCTAGTGACCCATTCAGCACCATGTACTAATCCATTCACTGCGCCAAAACCCCAAACACTTATAAATTCACCCAGGCACTCTCCTTGCAGTACTCTAATGATTCAGTCAGTACCCAGGTACTTATGTAGTGAACCCGGACTTAGCACATGGACTACTTCACATGTCTATCCACTATGCATGCAGTCCTCTAACCACCTACACACTTGTTTTTCCACCTTCAATTCCCCAGTCAGTATCTATACAGTTCCAGCAAACACACTGTCACTCCCCTTGCACTCCTCTAGTGACATATTCAGCACCATGTACTAATCCATTCACTATGCCAAAACCCAAACACTTATAAATTCACCCAGGCACTCTCCTTGCAGTACTCTAATCATTCAGTCAGTACCCAAGTACTCATGCACTGAGCCAGGCCTTAGCACATGGACTGCTTCAAACGCCTATCCACTATGCATGCAGTCCTCTAACCACCTACACACTTGTCTTTAACACCTTCAATTCCCCAGTCAGTATCCATACACCTCCAGCAAACACCCTGTCACTCTCCTTGCACTCCTCTAGTGACCCATTCAGCACCATGTACTAATCCATCCACTGCGCCAGAACCCAAACACTTATAAATTCACCCAGCCACTCTCCTTGCAGTACTCTAATCATTCAGTCAGTACCCAAGTACTCATCCAGTGAGCCAGGCCTTAGCACATGGACTGGTTCAACCCCCTATCCACTATGCATGCAGTCCCCTAACTAACCAACACACTTATAGTTCTGCACGTATACATTCAACAAAAAAACAATATTTCAGTTTCAATATTTTAAAAAACATTTTTATTTCCATTTATATTAAAAATATATAATGTAATTTAAAAAATAAAATATGTAAAAATAAACAGTTAAAAACTGTAGAAAATCAGTATAAAAATACATATAACTATTATTATATTTAAAAATTATCATTTAAAAAACCTTTGAAATGCACTGAAAAAACCATAGGTTTAAGACATGTTATAGTTAGGAATTAGCATTTAAAAAACCTTAGAAATTCACTGAAAAAAAACATAGGTTTCAGGGCTGTTATAGTTAGCTGGACATTTCACTCGTACAAAACGATTGAAATTCCTCCATTATAGTTAGTTCTGCTAACTATAAACTCGCGCGCCCGCAATCCACTGCTGATGATGTCACATATTACATCATTCATGACACGGTCAGTGACATCACTGATGACATCACTGATGACATCTCAAAAACATCACTGATGACATCACTGATGACATCAGCATATAGAAAAAAGGTTTTCCCCAGTTGCTTTAAGGTCCAAGAGGGGGGAAAGAAGAACAATTACACAATGTTTCAGACTCTTATCCGACCTATCACTCTTTTGTCACCGATAAGTACTCACGAAAAACGTATTTATATAAGTGCATCAATAATTCCCCATAATCACAAAACAACTCATTGTCTACAAGAAAGTTCTTTTCGTCTTTTGTTTTTTTATTTATCAAAAAATATCAGTTTTTCATGTTTATCTTTTCTGTATTTTCTCTTTTCATATATAGTTAATTATAAAACATTTTTTAGAGTTTTATATAGTGCGAACTAGACCCGAAGATATCAGGTATCAGAGCGCTTTACATGAGCACCAGTTGCGTTACAGAAGGACACATTCATTTTGTTAGGCACAGAGGGATTAAGTGATTTCCCCAGAATCATAGGATGTTGAGGGTCATTGCCGAGACTCGAATCCGGTTCCCCAGCTTCGAGGTCGACCGCTCTAGCCGTAAGGCTACATCCTTTCCCCACTTGTGTAGCTCTCACCAGGTTCTGTAACCCAAAATCCCTTGCGAACCTCGAACTTTGTAAAACAAAACAAAAAAACATGTTCCTCACTTTTCTTTGATCAAAAGTTCTGCAATATGCATGGATCCACAAACTTCTACCCACCCAGCATTCCCCAAAGTCTCCAGATAAAAATGGTACCTCATTTGTGTGGGTAGGCCTAGTGCCCGCAACAGGAAATGTCCCAATACTCTACATGGACACATCACATTTTTCAAGTGAAAACTGATCTTTTTTTTGCAATGTGCCTAGCTGTGGATTTTGGACCCTAGCTTAGCCAGCACCTAAGAAAACTAAGCAAACCTATACATCTTTCAAAACTAGACACCCAAGGGAATCCAGGATGGGGTGGCTTGTGTGGCTCTCCCTATGTTCTGTTACTCAGAATCCCTTTGCCAACCTCAAACTTTGTAAAAAAACAAACAAACTTTCCTCATATTTTTATGATGGAAAGTTCGGGAATCTGCAGGGAGCCACAAACTTCCACCCACACAGCATTTCCCTAGGTCTTTGATAAAAATGGTACCTCACTTGTCTGGAGAGACCTAGTGCCTTTGGCAGGAAACGGCCCGAGACGTACTGTGGAGACTTCAAAATTATCGATAACAAAACTACCTGGTTTTGCGAGGGGGTCATCTGCATCTTTGGTGCCGGGCTTGGCGGCCATCTAGGGAAACTACCAAGTGCAGACAGTTCTGAAAACTAGACACCCGGGGGAGTCCAGGAAGGTGTGGTTTGCGTGGATCTCCCAATGTTTTCCTACCCAGAATCAACTGCAAACGTCAAATGTAGCTAAAAAAAATCACATTTTTATCACATTTCTGTGTGAAATCACCGTGCCGGCACAAATTTTCTACCAGCATGTGTCTAGTTGTCAGAAATGTCTCGGTTTGGTAGGTTTCAGTAGATGGCAGCTGAGCCTGGGGCCAAAAAACAAAAGTGACTGCCTCCCAGGTCGTTTTGTGATCAATAATAGGCCTACCCACACAACTGAGGTACCATTTTTATGGGGCAACCTGAGGGAATGCTGGGAGCTAGGACATTGGTGGTGGACCAGTGATCCCAAAACTTTCCCACACAGAAAAGTGAGGAAAATGTGTTTTAAGCTAAATTTGAGGTTTGCAGGGGATTATAGGTAGGGAAATGTTGGGAGATCCATGCCAGCCATACCTCTCTGGACTCCCCTGGGTGTCTGGCTTTCAGAAATGTCTAGGTTTGGTAGGTTTCCATAGATGGTTGCTGTGCACAGGACTAAAAAACCAGGAAACCCTTTGCAAAACCAGGTAATTTTATCCTGGATGGTGGGGCATCTGTGTTTTTGGTTCTGGGATCTGCAGCCATATAGGGAAACCTACCAAACCCAGACATTTCTGAAAACCAGACTCCAGAAGGAGTCCAGGGAGGTCTAGCTTGCATGGATCCCCCTACATTTTCCTACCCAGAATCCCTTGCAAACCTCAAATTTGGTTGACATGTCACATTTTCCTCACATTTTTGTGTGAGAAGGTTGTGGGACCGCAGCAACAGCACAAATTTCTTACCACTCAGCACTCCCCTCGGTCTCCCGATACAAATCAAACCTCACTTGTGTGGGTGGGCCAAGTGCCTGTAACAGGGAAGGGCCAAAAACGTGTAGAGATTGAGTGGAAACTAAAGTGGGTCCAAAAGTGCAGTTTCTTTATACGTTTTTAGGCTTACTTTGCTTTGGGCACCCACAGACGTGAGGTATCATCTTGATTGATAGGCCAAGGGGAACGCTGGATGTTAGAAGGTTTGCACTGGTGCGTTGATCCTACAACTTTCCTACACAGAAATGTCAGGAAAATATGACGTTTTAGCTAAATTTGAGGTTTGCAGGGGAATCTGGGTAGAAATACACTGGGGGATTCACACAAGCCAAACCGCCAGTCATGCACATCCAGGCACAGCCAGTGTGCTGGATAAGTGGCAAGGTTGGCGGGGTTGGTGGGGGTGGTGGGGCGCGCATAGGTGCCATAGGTGGGTAAAATAAAAAATTAAATTAAAAAACGTACCTGCAGCCGACCCCTTCGTGCTCTTCTCCTCTCCTTCTCCAGGAGGCACAGGCTCCCAGAATACCATGCAGCCAATCCTAAAGCTGCTCTGGCACATGAGAGCAGGTTCAGGATTTGCCTGAAAGCCCTCAGTTGGCCCCCCAGGACAGACTGTGAGTTTGTGCCTGCTCTCAGCTGCGTTGCTGGGTTAGAGAGAGCTTTCACTGCGCATGGGGATTTTGACGGCCTGAGATGGCCAGCCAAACAGTTCTGCACAGTGAAGGGAGTGCATCTACCACTCCCCTCAGGCAGCCCCCCTGGCCCCGACCCCAAGGTTGGGCAAGAAAGGAAAAATGAGTTTTTATCATTGTTTTATATTTCCTTTCCTGCCATTTTGGGGTGGCAATGCTCCTCTGCCATAGTGGAGAAGCCGCCGTTGCGCAAACCACCAGCCAAGTGCAATTCGCGCACACAGCCTGCCAAGCACCATCCATGCACACCATCAGCCAAACACCAGTCCCCACACACAGCCATACAAGTACCAGTCCACACACACCGCTAAGCAAGTGCCAGTCCACGCACACTGCCAAACAAGTGCAAGCCTACACACACCACCACCAAGCGCTAGTCCACACACACACCACCAGCCAAGTGTAAGTCCACACACACTGGCAACAAAATTCCAGTACAAACACAGCCAGCCAAACGCCAGTACATGCAGACCACCAGCAGAACTACAGTTCACACACACAGAAACTTTCCCTGGTATCTAGTGATTTTCAGCCCCCCCTTAGGGGTCAGATGAGTCTAAAAATATTAGTGATCTGCTTCCGAGGAAAAAAGGTGAATAACCCTTGTCTATGAGGCTGCTCTCTGTCATGGATATAAACATATCCTTGGTGTTTAGTGAGCTTTTGCCCCCCTGTGGGGCAGATCGGGGGTAATAACCCTCATCTAGCCCCCAAGGGGGGGCAGAAAGACTGTCCAGTTTGTCTTTGGTGGCACTGGCATATTCATTTTGGGCAGCCCCCCACCCCTATGTATATAAAACAATCCCAGGTACCTAGTGGGCTTTCTGTCCGACAGGGAGGCAGATCAGGGGCTATTGCCACCATCTGCATCCCAGGGGGGGCAGAAAGACTGAGGCAAATTGTTTAGGGGGTGGGGGAATTGGCATGCCCATTCTAGGTAGCCTCCACCCCTGACTTACCAAAAAAAAAAGTCCCTGGCTTCCTGGTGAGCTTTCTGCCCCCAAGGGGGCAGATCAGGGGATATAATCCCCATCTGCCCCCAACTGCCCAATTAGTTTTGAAGGGGTGGGGGCACTGGCATTCCCAGTTTGGGTGGCCCCCACCTCTACAGAAAAAAACAGACCTGGGTGTAGTTTTGCTACGCGGAACTGTGCGAAGTTACAAAATACTCCACGCAGTTGCGCGAGTGGCGGAGTGCAGTGCGAACTGCAGTTTGTGATGGTGTTCCTGCCGCTCGGGTAGAAATTCTACCAGAGCGGCAGCTCGCGCTCGCAAACTTATCGTTCTCGATCGCAAACTTACCATTCGTGATCGCGAGCGGGGAAAAACTCAGCTGCTCATTGCGAAGCGGAGTTTTCTGAACTCCGCGAGCTCCACGGAGTGCAGAAAACTCCCCAAACTCCAAGAAAGGAACAAAGTTCACTGCCCAGGCCTAAAAAAAACCCATAATCCTTGGTGTCTAGTGGGCTTTCTGCCCCCCGGTTGAGCAGATAAGAGCCCCCAACTGCCTCCCGGAGGGGGGCACAAAAACAGTGGCAACATGTTTAGGGGTGGGGGCATTGGCATGCTCATTCTGGGCATTCCACCCCTCAACTACAAAACAAATTGTCCCTGGCTGCCTAGTGGGTTTTCTGACCCCGGGGGGACAGTTTGCGGGCTATTTCCCCTTCTGCACTTAAAGGGGGCAGAAAGACTGTCCAATTAGTACAGGTGGGGGCTGCCCAAACTGGACATGCTAGTGCCCCCACCCCTACGAATAAAAAAACATAATCCCTGGTGCTTAGCGAGCATTCTGCCCTCCTCGGGGGAAAATCATGGGTTACTGCCCCCATCTGCCTCATAGTGGGGGCAGAAATACTGTGGCAATTTTTTAGAGGGGTGTGGACATTTTGGACAGCCCCCACCCTTAAATGCACATAAATAAAAGTCCCTGGTGCCTAGTGTGCTTTCAGCCCCCCCCCCGGGGGGCAGATCGAGGGCTATTGCCCCCCCATCTGTCCCCCAGGGGGAAAGAAAGACTGTTTCCAAATATATTTGGGTGGGGGCATGGTCTTGCCCTTTGTGGACAGCCCACAAGCCTCTTTTATAAAAAGCAAAATCCCTGGTGTTGAGTGGACTTTCTACCCCTCCGGGGGCAGATCGGGGTAATAACCCTCATCTGCCCTCTGTGGGGGTAGAAAGTCTGTGAAGATTGTTTGGGGGGTGGGGGCATTGGCATGCACATTTAAGGCAGCTCCCCACCCTTAAATGCCATAAAGAAATAATCTATCTAGTGTGCTTTCTGGCCCATCCGGGGGGGGGGGGGTGGATTGGGGGCTACTGAAAGACTATTCACAAATATATTTGGGTGGGGGCATGGTCTTGCCCTTTGTGGGCAGCTCCACCTCTCTTCATAAAAAAGAATCCCTGGTGTCTAGTGGGCTGAATTTTCCCAAATGTATTTGAGGCCCTTGCCCAAGGGGCCCCTCCCTGATATCTAGTGGTAGATCCCTCCTCGGGGATTACCCTCCTGCATCCATCCCAAAGCAGGGATCCACTAGTGAGGGGTACCACTGGAAAGGAGAAATTCTCCCCTATCCAATGATACCTCTCCTGTCTGCCTCTGTGTTCAGGGGACTGAGATAGCCCCCTGAGCACAAAGTCAGCGAAACTGAAACAAGCAAATTGGCTCATTCCAGTTTCACATTCCCTGAAATTACGTCAGCGAGACGTGCATGCTAATCGTCATTTCAGTGAAAACAACTGACAGCCTCGGGAGCTGGGGAAATATTTCCCCAGCTTCCGAGGCTGTTTGGGGGGGGAGAGGAAATCCCTCTGGTGCCCGTACTAGAGGGATTTCCTGTGCCACATATGCGGATGGCAGGCAGCTGTCCTGCGCACATGAGCACTGTAGCGTCGGACAGGTCCTGGCCATCCAACGCATAGAAGGGGTTAAAAGTGCAGGCAGGTTGCCACCTGCACTGTGAAACACGGAGCAGCTTCAAAGCAACAGCTCCATTTTTCACATGAATGCGCTTCTCCCAGGGCAGTGTGAGTTTATGGCTGCCCAGGGGGGCAGTGCATTCCGTATAATAGGGTACACTTTCCCTGTTTGCACACGGCACATCTGTTTTAAGGTGGAAACAGAGAAAGTGAGCCCTTTACATAATAGGGCCCATGGTTGCCAATTTAAGTGGTCTAATAATTCGATCCTCTTCTTTTCTGTGGGGGTCTGACTGTAACTATTCCCATAAATCTAATTTTGAATATTTCAGTCACAGAACTGTAACACTCAAGAAAAATATGGGTCTTTATTCTTTATAGCTCACAGATGTCCTGCCACCTGATCTTTAACTTCTGTGCTGATCCTACATACATTTTATAACACACACGTTATCTCATATGTGCAGAAAGTGGTATTACAATGAATGAGATCATATCTCATAGAATTGTTACTTAGACAGTCAAGGAAAAGTGTTATGTTATGTTATGCTTTGTTATGTTATGTTATGTTATGGTATGTTATGTTATGTTATGGTATGGTATGGTATGTTATGTGGATTTGTATGGTACAGCTTATCACCCGTGACAGTATCCAGGCACTGGAGCAGGACCGTAGGCCCAGCAGCTATCCTAGTTGACCAGCCAAGTCATCAGTTGCTAGGAAAGGTGAGAAGTGGCATGGCAGACCTGATGTATAGTGGAAGTTCGTTCCAGTATTTGGCGGCGATGAAGGAGAACGCACGCCCTCCTGTCTTGTTTCTGTGGATGCAGGGGATTTGTGCACGGAAGATAGGGGTGGAATGAAGCCATCTGTAGCGTTGGTAGAGGTGGAGTTCGTCATTGAGGTGCTCAGGTGCTGTGTTGTGGAGGGATTTGTATGTGTGGGTGAGCATTTTGAATTTGTAATGTTTCTGGGTTGGTGTAGTTTGGTGAGGTAAGGTGTGATGTGAGCACTTCTGTGGACATCTAGAATGAATCTGGTGGCTGTATTTGGGATGGTTTGGAGTCTGCACATGAGTTGGTTAGAGATACCTATGTAGAGTGTGTTGCCATAGTGGAGTCTGCTGGTGATGAAGGCCTGTGTGACCATGCGTCTTGTGTACGTGGGGAGCAATTTGGAAATCTTGCAAAGCATTATGAGGATTTGGCAGCAGGATGCGATCACAGCACTGACCTGTTTATTCATCGTGACTTTGTTTTCAAGGGTGATGAAGAGGTTTCTGGCCTGGTCTGTGGGGGTGGATTTGGTGGTTGGACTTAGGTTGGGTGGCCACAAGCAGGAGTCCCAGGGGGAGCTATTACTTCGAAGACCAGGAACTCTGTTTTCTACGTGTTGCGTTTGAAGCACTATTCTCACATCCAGCTGACCAAGTTAGACATGCAAGTGACAAAGTTGGTCCTGGTGGTGTTGTTCATGTTGGTGAGGGAGAGGATGAGCTGAGTATGGTCAAAGCAGGAGACAATGTTGATGACAAGGGTTCTTATGATGTAGGCAAGAGGTGCCATGTAAACCTTGAACAGGGTTAGAATTAAAATCCAAAACGCATCATTCTTCAAGTAGCTTTAGGAAACCTTTATTCAGGATGCAGCTTATAGCCTTCAAACCCTCCAAGCGAAAGATCCCTCAACTCCCCAACTGTTCAGCTTTTCTCTTTTTCCTTCCCAATCTCACCAAGATGACATGCCCAACCTTCCACCCCCTGATGTCATCTCAGTGTTCCAACCCTAGTGACATATCTAACCTTCCTGCCTTGCTGCAGAACTATAGTGCGACATAGCACATCTTCCTTCTCATAATAATAAAATAAAAAATAAAAAAATCATAAGAATAAAATTCACCTAGGCTCATTAAGAATGTCAGAAGAGATTTTAAAGCCTAGCGTAAAACAACATCAGTTAAATTTAACCTCTTTTGACATTGAACCATATTTAACATTTGAACCGGGTGGTTTTGATAAGCTGCTTTTAACTTGGTTCAGGCTGGGTACTGTTCATAGATTAGTGACTTTTCCATGAAAGAACGATTGGTCACGGACATTGCAACCCTGTCCGTGTGACAATCAGGCTGAGCAGTCCACCACACACTTAGTTTTATTTTGTAAATGTTATATAGCGTTGCGGAAAGTGTGGATTCTTCCACTTTTAAAACAACTGGGGCTAAGGCAATGCCGCCCGGTCTTGGTCAAACTTCAGTCCTTGGAGAACGAACATGTAGCTTGGCGCATGGCAATGTTCTTGAAGAAAATACTGCATTTTAGAAAAAGTATGATATGTTATGAATTATAACCATGATGAATTATTATGGAATGGGCAATCGCCATTCTTTTAGATTGAGGTCTCTCATTGTTGTTTTTAACTTTTATATTGAATTTTATATTTGTGTTATTTTTTTTTATGTGTAATATTACGAATTGTATGTATTTTTATGAATGTTACAAGCTTTTATGATTGTTAAAAAATGCAGTCGAATAAAGCTTTCCTTGACTTGACTTGAACTCATTTGCTCCATTGGAATCGTTGGACACC
Source organism: Triturus cristatus (assembly GCF_964204655.1). Taxonomy (NCBI): domain Eukaryota; kingdom Metazoa; phylum Chordata; class Amphibia; order Caudata; family Salamandridae; genus Triturus; species Triturus cristatus. The sequence goes on from NC_140582.1 coordinate 27,136,355, forward strand.
TGTGATTGACTCACCGATAAAGATCCCCCAGAGACAGCACCATCCCACTGTGGGAAGCTCAGGCCTCCTTCTATAGAGTCTGGTGTCGGCAAAACCTGTAAATATATCTCATGGAACATTGCTGGACTCGCAAACAAGATAAATGACCCAGAATGGATCACTTTTATTAAAGGTTTTTCTGTGATTTGCCTCCTGGAGACGTAGTTAACTAGTAACAGTTTTTTCCTTGAGGGATTTGAGTCCTTTTTTGTTACAGCTATTCCTTCATGGGCAGGAAGACCCAAGGGTGTTCTGCTAATCTACGTTTCCCTGGACATTCCGTGCAGTTTGAAAGAATTTCCTGCTGATAATGACTGTTTGTAGGCTATATCCTTTTCCCAGGGGCCGGTAAACTTGCTGTTGCTGAATTTTTATAACCCTAATCCTGGGCACCCAAAGGTTTGTAACATCGCTAGGTTGAGCTCCTTTCTTAGGAATATGGCCATCAAGGCTTCCCTGAACAACTACCTCATGTTAGCAGGAGATTTTAACATTCATCCTTGAGGGGACCCAAATGTAAGCCCTTTAACCAGTATAGGATGCCCCCGGTTGGCGGGCCTGCATGTTGAACATACCCCGCAGGGAGATAGTCTTAATGCCCTAGTCGATGAGTTTGATCTAACCATGATTATGAGTAGGGCGGTTCATGGTAGGAATCTCTTACATCTGAAATTTACTGGAAGGGGGGGCTCAACGTTTATAGATTTTATCTTTGTTTCTAGCCCCTTCTTTCAATTTCTTTTAGATTTCTATATCATAGAGAGCATTTATAGTGATCACAACCCTCTGTGTATTTTGACTACCTGGCCTAAGCATGGGAATTCACGTAGGGCAGTTCCCAGGGGAACTCTTGGGGTCGTAGAATGGGGTAGAAGGCTAAGTTGGGCCCAGATAACCCCAGACTCGTTTTTATGAGTCTCTTTTGGCCAAGTGCAAGAGGTAAATTGACATCTGTACAACTGGACGTGAGGAGGCAGGGGCTGCTCTGGAGGTCTTCTCAGTCATTTCACGTACAATTGGACATTTACTTAAGGCACCACCAATGTCCTCAAAGGGTCGGGTGATGAGCTGGTTTGATCATGGTTGTTCCTGTGCAGCCAGGAAACTGAGGGGTGCACTAGGAACCATCCCAAGGGACCATGCTGTGGTAAAAGAGTGCAGAGGGATATATAAAGCTGAATTGGCCAGGCGGAAGGCCTAGCTAAAGGAGGAGGCTTGGAGAAAGCTCATTGAGGCCTGTACCATGAAAAATAGTAACCAGTTCTGGAGTGTTGTTAACTGTCCATTTCTGTCAGGGGAAAATTCTGAGGCCCTTGACGCACACATTACAGAAGAGGAATGGGTTAGCTATTTCCAGGAAATGTTTAGTAGTCCAGTAGATGCAATTTTACCGGTGGTGGAGGAAAGTTGTCCCTTGTAATTACAACTGATGAAGTCAGCAAGGGTATAGGAGGGCTGTCTAGGAATAAAGTGCCAGGACCTTATGGTATCCCTCTGGACCTTTTTCTATCCAACCCTCAGTTATGGGTGCCAATCCGCACCAATTTCATAAACACTGCAATTCTAGTGGCCAAGCACCTGGACGCTATCCACCATCGTCCCTGTCTTCAAAAAAGGTAATAGGGACAGCACCCTTTGTTATAGGCCCATATCCCTACTGGATTCATCTGTCAAAGTGTCAGTCGTGTTTAGTTGGATAAGTTGTCCTCGTGGGCAGATGATAATATCTTAACCGACATACAATACGTTTTTCATCCAGGGAATTCCACAATCGACCAATGCTTAAACCTGTATATGATTGTCAACAAATATACCATTGCTCGATCAGGTAGTATACATCTTTCCTTTATGGAGCTGTCCTCCGCCTTTGACAGTGTCAACAGAATTAAGTTAGGGGAGAGCTTATTGAGCATGGGTGTGGACAAGGAAATCGTCTTTTTCCTCCGTGAACTTTACAGGGACACCAAAGAGGTGGTTTGATTCACGAATGATGGCCAGGTTACCCGTCAATTCCCAATCCAGAGTGGGGTGGGACAGGGCTGTATACTAGCCCCATTTTTATTCATTCTATATGTTACCGACCTGGAGAATGTACCAGTCGACACTCGGGTAGACTGCCCCCAGGTGGGTCAGCAAGGTCTGCCGGTACTATTATACGGTGCTGTCCTCATGGCTAGGACAGCGAGTGGTCTGCGAACCCTACTCAACTCCTTTGTGAAGTTCATGGAGGACCGGGACCTGTTAGTCAACAATTCGAAGTTGTATGTGATGCAGGTGGGGCTGCTGTAGCTCAGATTTCATCTGGAGTCAGGCATTGCTTTATTTTTGTGCTTCAGACAGACTGCCTTTAAAATGACGCAGATTTTGGTGCAAGCAAAATGAGAACAAGAAATAAGGCCTGGTCAAATGTATTCTTTTTAAGTGGCATATTTTGGTGCATGAAAAGTGAAAACATGAATCAGATGCTTTTAAAGGGTAACACTTTTGGTACCTACAAGTGAAAATATGGAATAAGGCCTGGTAAGAATGCTTTCAGTTTAAAAGTGCTTTCATGTAAAAAAAACATGCTCAATTAATTAAACAGCCATGCTTAAATGTGATTAATCAATATGTAATCTCACTACAGAATGCACAATAATTTAGAAAATATATTTGTACTTTCAAAATAGCATATAATTGTACTGAATTAACATGTATTTTTGCAAGAGTAGAAATGTGCTGAAATGTGTTTTTGCACTGTAGAAAACCATGTGATTTCAGTTTGCTTTAGTGAACTCAGCTTACTGCAGTTTTTGCCCTTGAAGATTAGAATGGAATGTTCTCCTCTTCCCTACCAGCTTTCAATGAAAGGGATTTGTTAATAAATCACGCCCTCCTGTTTCCGTCTCTTCGACCTTCACTATGTTGCATATTATTATTTTTTTTGTAGCCTGTTTAAACAGTGGAGTGAAGAGAAACTGCAGAGCACACATTTTTCTTATAAAATGTATTTTTCTGTTTCCTCATAAATAATACTTTTTGTTACAGAAAATGTAATTGTTTTAAAATGTAAAAGGATGTGAAGTCATGTAAGGAAGAACACGCCTGATTAATGACGTATCCAGTCAGCCCATGGGGAGACGATGTGTCTTGAAGTTCTGATTGGACCAGCTATGAGGACCAAGCACGTGCACTTTTGCTTGAAATATGGCTTACAAGTGGGAGGGGTGGCTTTTTGCTCAGTTTTTTTTCCTGAACGCCAGGCAGGACAGTAGTCAGATAACTGGAGGCCTTCGAGAGAGAAGGAGGGGCTGCGTCTGTGGGGGCTATTTTGCAGCTCCCGAGACAGAGAGACAGAGGAACAGCACAGCGAGGCAGAGAGAGAGCTGAGAGGATCAGAACAGGTTTAGATTTTAGGTGCTAAACTTAAGTTTCATGCTTTGACTAACAGCTTTTGAAAATATGTATTTGTCCTATGCATTTATTTCTCTTTATAGGAGATTTTTGCCATTATTAATTATTGATTAGCCTTGCAAGACACCACTCTTTTCTTAGAAACTCTTTAAGAGTTTTTACCGACATTTTGCGCCACATTTGCTTTTCTACATGTGATGTTTATATGCAGACCGTAATATGTTCTGTATTAATGTTATTTTACCTAATTTTCAATTCTGTAACCGGATTAATATTTGACTAATGAATAAAGGGTCAGAAAAACGTCACTTTCAACTAAGAAAATAAAATCCTTTAAAATACTCACCAACTCTCTTCATTGGCTTAAATAATAATTGTATTTTGATTTTTCATGTTTATGTAAAGTCTCCTGAAGGTAATATACAGTGGCAAGGGTCCAGTAACTTTACAGCGGTTAATTGGAGGTAAATTAGGTTTTGCATTGAGAAATGATCGTGAAATTACCGCTGCATCAGGGCCAAGTGCAATGAAGTCCTTCAACTTCTAGGTAGGGTCCATATCGGTCCCTAAGACCAGTGCCTTTTCTTACCTGGGAGTCCTGCTGGACGCTAAACTAAATTGGGGCCCCCTAAGAATCAAAAAGAAAGGGGAATTCCTAAGGGCCAATGCGGCAATCTTTAACTTTGCTTCGCGGTTGGGTAAAAAAGCAGTAGGTGCTATTTTGGAGATCTATAGAGCCAAGTGTCTAGCTCAAGTTACTTATGGCAGCGAAATCTGGGGTTATACTTCAGTTGATGAGCTACAAAGAATTGAAAATAGGTTTTTTAGACGACTCCTTTGAGTTCCCCAGGTAACTCCTACTTTTCTGTACACGAAGAATTGGGTTTGCCCTACCTGTCATATCTGCTGTCATTTCGTCCATTATCTTATTGGCTTAAAGTTTGGGGGACCAAGGGGACTGCTCTATATAAAGACATCATAAGGGATTGCATGGCCCTGGATTATGCCCTTCATATCCCCTGGTTGAAGCATATCCAGGAAGGGTTTAGGACTCTTGGAAGGGAGGATCTTTTCAGTGACCTGGATTCAATCAGTAGGAAGGATTTACCATGGGCCAAGGAGCCCTTTTTTAGATTCTGTGCAGTAAGAAGGGAGGAGAGTGAGTTGATGAAGCCCAGTGTACGTAAATATATCATTCTGAAAACCGTTCAATCTGTGGAACCGTATCTCCTTCGGCTCATTAACACTTGCGACCGCTTCACACTGACACGGTTTCGTTATGACTTATTTTACCTTCCCTTGCCCGCCCTAGAGGGAACAGCAAAGGTGAGATCTTGCCACCATGTGGTTGTGATAGTAAGTCCCCCTCGGACATGGTCCACTTTTTAATGTTTTGCAGTTATTATGGGGTGCAGAGAAAGACCTAAATAATCCCAATTTTAAAAATAGCAAATTTGAAACAAGTGCGTCACGCTTTTACTTTTTTAGCTATGCTCTCAGGGCCCACGTTATGGTATGTCCTTAGTTTTTTAAAGACCGCAGTTATGCTTAGATCTAGCTGTGATTAGCACTATGTTTTGAGCAAGCCTAATGAATTTATAGTTATTATTTATGTCAAATAGGTGTTTGATATTTACATATGTAAATCGTCAAATGCTGATATTAACTAGCTGGGAGCTCTTTTTATCGTTGTATCTTTGACTTTTATGGTTTTTATCAGAAAAGCCGAATAAAGTTTATTATTGATTGAGTGACATAACATTACATGATCATCATGCCACTTGGGCTTGACCCTCAACCTTTTGAATATCACTCCATCCAAATTTAAATCATCCATAGAATGATAGGTTTGTGGCTCTTTTTGAACAGTGGAATTACCCTTTAAATCATGCATAGAAAAAGTTTTTTAACGTACCTCTTGGACAGTGGGATACCCAACTTTTGATAACCTAGAGAAACTCCACACATCACCGAATCTAAAACCGCAAAAAAATCTCCTCACAGTGCTTATTATAAAAGGACCTGTAGGAGAGTAGGGTCTGCTATCCTATGGTCACCCCAAATGTTTCCTTTTTGCTTCACTGGTTTTTGACATATTGAGGCTGTGGGCCTGCTAATCAGACCCCCAGCCTGCTGTTCTCTCTACTAAATTGACACTATGCACCCTAGGTGCATAACCAATTGGAATTGGATCACCCTGTGAGCCCCTGTACCAGTGTACAATAGGTACCCAGGGCATTGGTGTATCTAAGGCCTACCAGGGGCTGAAGCATGTAATATGCCACCCCTGGCCTGGCCTAGCAATTTGACACAACTGGCTGATCACTCAGCTGGGGTAAGTTGGTGTAACCACCTCTTACTTAGGTGTAGTATACCTATACCTAACCTTAAATGGGACACATGTTAACCTATAAGTCACTCCTATGGCAGGCCTTAACAATCCTGAAGGCAGAGTGCTTGGTTCCATGTGAGGTGGGGCTCTGGCATGAGCTGAGCCTGTCTGCAGTGGTCGGAACAACTTCCTTCTACCGCTTCCAGATATCGCCATACCATATACTCTTAAGTGAATTATGAACCTCGCGGTTAAATGCTATCTTTGGTTTGGCTTTATCAAAACATGTCGAGTAAGGTGTCATACGAATTGGAATACTAACCCCTCGCCAATTCTGGCGACGGGGTTAGCATTCCACCCTTCTAGAGGGACACGACATGTACAGTACCTGAAACCCGGGTAAAATCAGACATAGCCTCAGCTCCACAAAATGGGTGCTGCCACCACAGACACAAGTCTGCCCTCCTGCTGCTGGGAGTCCTTCCAGCTTGGGAGACGTGGACAAAGGGTTTCCTGCCAGGGGAGGTGCGTGCACCACCCCAGACAGGATTTTGTGTATTGGTCAGGTAGGGCTTGAATAGAATCAGACATGCCTGAGGCTCATAAGGAGCCTCGGTGCATATGCCAGTTCAAACCGGTCTTGGGGCACACCAGCCCCAGACCTGGGGCGAGCTGGACAAAGGATTGGGGGTGTAACCACCCCCCTTCCTGGTCCCACCCTTAGGGAGGGACCTAGCAGGTAGTCCGGCCCCTAGAATCCGCTTAAAGGTAGGAGCTGTGTCCTAAGACTTCAGACATCCTGGAATCAACTTACTACAAAGAAGAAGACGGGAACGTCGACGCTCTGCTGCACAGAGGACAGAAGGAAATCTCCCCTATGGTCAGGGAGTGACCATCTTGCTAACGCAAGCACCATCCAGCAACTCGACGTCTGCTTTGCCGCCGCCTCCTGCTGGAGCCCGAGCCCAGAGCCCAACAAGACCTAGACCTCCAGACCTCTCACCGCCCGATCCACAGTCCCTGAAAAGAAGGAACCCGTGGAGGCATCGAGACACGTGGAGCCAGCCATCTTGAAAGATCCACGACAAGCTGCAAGCGCGACAGCAGAGGCTCCCTCCAAGTTGTGCTTTGGGTCCTGAGAAGCCCAACATCCGAGCAGCATCTGCACCAAAGGTGAGCCCTCCAGCATCTCCACAATCTGCGTGGGGCCCCTCTGCACTTTGCATCTTGACGCGCCTGCCCGGTCCCTGGCCCGTTGGCTAGTGGCCATTTTGGCAATGAACCTTGAATACTACAATGCTGGTCTGGTTGCTCCAGACTGGCCCCTGCTGCCCTCCAAAGAAGCAGCCCCTCTGACCTTGCTGGTTAGAACAATCAGCTTTCTTCACTTTCCACAACTCCTGCCTTTGCCAAGGCTTGTTTGCTTCCTTCGAGTCGCCGACACCGCCGACAGCGAGAGCCTGCGTGGGACAGCTCGTGAACCGACTCCTGGATGTCGTCGACCTTCAGGGACCACGTGGCTGCGGAGACAAGCTACGCTTCATCACCTGTTTGCACCCGACATCGCCTGGTACCTACCTGGTGCCACGCCGGTCACTGGCTAGTGACTGTGAACACTGTCCCCTCTGCTTTCAGGTCTTCTACAACTCCGATCCACTCTTGGATCCACCGCATCTCTTCTGGACCGGCCGCCTGCAGCATCTTTGTCATCAGGCTCCATTGAACAGATAGACGAAACCCGACGCACTTCGAGACCTATGCACCCGCTTCCTGTGGGTGAGGTAAAGCTGGCACTCCAGTGCCCAAGTGTAGAGAAACATCTCTAGTGTCTGTGTTTTAAGTCTTAAGTTCATAGTCCATCCAGAAGACCCTTCTAGCAGTAACTTTTGAACTTTTACGCACCCATTGAAAACCTATGGGAGCCCGCGTGTAACTTTCCTCACTGCACACGCGACCCGTGGACCTCCTGGTCACTAACTGAAGTTAGCTCCTTGTAGGCCCAGCGATTCTAGAGGCCCTAGGCCTTTTCCCTTTCCTAGACGTGGTACTTGTACCACTATTTTAGTATATGGTTTGAGTGGCCACCAGGGCCCATCCATATAAAGTGCAACTTCTGTATATTGTAATACTTTCTTGTTTAACGATTTGTGCTCCTGTGCTCATAAAGAGTCTAGGGAATACTTTGAGTAATAAATACATATAAATTTTGAATATATATCTGTGTGGTGTCCTTTCATTGGTATAAAGGGGGGTTACATATGGTAAAACAGCCTGCTTAACACGCTTTAACGAGTTTAGCCTCAAAGACTGCTTAGCCTACGCTACCACTAGGGCAGCTAGTCTGAAAACCACACCATAAGGGTTGCTTGGCATGGTACAAGGTGGTCACTTTAACTAGTGAACATCATATACCAGGCCAACTTCTCACAGGACCCATGTGTTTAAACTGCTCCTTTCTCACCATTTCAGAGTTTTTCACCAGCATTTTGTCACCCACCTTCCAATCACCATCGCGCGCACAATTTTTTACATCAAAATGTGTTTAAACTTGTTTTGATGTACTTGTCTCCGTAGCTTCAACTCACTACCAGACCATTTCTTTTCCCCTTCTGTGCTTAATTTTCACCATACAGGATTGAGTTTACAATGCGGCCTCCTGCCCTTTAATGCTTAAAAAGGTGAGATAGATGTCACATAATTGGGTGCATCACCATTTGCCCACCAAGTGTCTATTAACACATCTTTCAAGGAAGATTTATTCAGCAGAGCATGTTGTGCATGCCTCTTTATCAACATAGTCATGCTTTCTGCCAAGCCATTCACTTGAGCCGAGGAAACAGCTGATTTGAGATGAGTAATAGAATATTCTTCCAATAAATCACACATCTCTTGGGACAGGAATTGCACCCCATTGTCCGTAACAAGTATCTTTAGTATGCCTTCTCTTGAAAATTCTTCCTTAAGAAATTCAATAACCATTCTGGCATTTACTATAGGTACACACTTCATGACCTCCCATTTGGATGTATAATCCACTAACAGCATTACAGTTCATTGTGGTTCAATAAATGAAGAAGACCAGCAATGTCCAATGCTAAATAGGTCCATGGCTCTTCCGGGATTTCAACTGGAGATAATGGAGCAGTATGGTTTATTTTGGGCTTGTCATTGTTGGCAGAGTCCCAGCAATCCTTGTCAACCACTTCCAATTTATGAGCCATCCTTGGCCACCAATACAATTCATGCAGTCTTGCTTTGAATTTAATCCTGCCCAAGTGCCCTTCATGAGCTTGATTCATAAGTTCCTCCCTCAAGACACATGAGGGTACAACTCGTTTCCCTCTAAATATCTTCCCTTCCACAATACTTAGCCCATCCTTGATAGTAAAAAAAACATCTAAAGCTGATGGAATCTCTTTCTATCTGGCCATCCATTCACAATGAACTGCTTGAGCTCTTTCGGATGTGGATCTATTGAGGCCTCCTCTCACTCACTATCCTTTAACACTGGTTTACACACCCAATTCACCAACCCCACTTCAGGACTGCTTGCACTCTCATTCATTGGAATCCTTGATAAGAAATCAGCTGCACTATTCCTAGGTGCTGGAATATATTCAACAGAAAAATTGTAATTAGCAGGTCTTCTGTCCATTTCCTAATCCTGGGAGAAGATTTCTCTAAATCCCTGCACACAAACATCCAGCTGAGAGGCCTATACTTAGACCTCACCATGAAGGGTAACCCCCACAAAAAAACTTTAAGTGAGTGATGGCCCAGTAAATAACCAATGCCTCTCATTCAATGACTGAATAACGCTCTTCCGCCCCTTTCAATGAACGAGAGTCAAAAGCCACCACCTTGAGCTCACCATTGTTCACCTGAGCAAGAATAGCACTCAAGCCCCTAATGCTGGCATCCGTGGACAGAATTGTCTTCTTGTTTGCATCAAAGTGCCCCAACATCAATCATTTTGCACTACAATCCTTTATGATGCTAAAAGCTTGATCACAATGCTCTAACCACTTGAACTGACTCCCCTTTTTAAGCAAACTGCTCAACGGCTGGAAAATACTGGCAATGTTCCATATGAATTTCGAACAGAATTTTGCTAATCCAATGAATGAACGTACTCGATCCTTGTTCTCCAGATTAGGGGTCTGCACAATGTTTCTAGTCAAATCTATCTTAGAACTTATCCCTTCGCCAGAGATAGGATGACCTAAATACGATACTGTCGGCACCCTGAACTTACACTTCTCTCTCTTCACAACCAAACTGACTCCTGCAGATAGCCCAGAACCTTTTGCAAAATCATATCATGCTCTTGCACATCAAAACCATAGACCAATAGGTAATCTTGAAAAAGCAGCCCTTTATTGAGACCCTTCAAAACCTTCTTCATGATCCTCTGGAAACATGCTACCCCAGAGGCAAGCCCAAATGGCATGCAGATGAAATGGAATATTCCCAGGGGAGTCACGAAAGATGTGAGGTGCCTAGAATCAGGATGGAGTGTGACTTGATGATAAATGGAGGAGAAATACATAACACAAAACATTTTTGCATTCTTACTCAGTACCAATTTCTCCAGGATGTACCTCAAAGGTTGTCTGTCATTCCAAATATATTTGTTCAACCCTCTTAAGTCAACACACATGCGGATCTCTTCCATCATCCTAGGGTGTCAAAACTTTGGGGGCGAGCCATTCCTAGCAACTATCTCTTCAATCACACCCCTGTTTTTTAGTTTAGTGAATTCTTGCTCAAGTGGTGCCATCATCATGTGGGTAACTTTACTAACTATAGACACACTCCCAACTCACAACAAAATACCTTTGGGAATTCAGTGCATATTCCATCAGAAGACCCTTCATCCACCATTACTAACATTTTCTGCTTGGCATTAGGATTGAGGGTATACCCATGTCCCTCTGGTGTCTCAATCCCAAAAGGTTATCTCCTCTTCTGGACAAGTATACTTTGTCCATAGTTTCATGATCCTCAAATTGAATCCTCATCACAGAATAACGAAGGACATCTTTTTTCTTTCCAACATACCCAACTGGATTAATATCAGGATCTTGTAAGGTTATTTCTCCTTTGCCAAATAACAAATACCAATTTTGTCACCAATCATGGTGTACTGGGATCCCGAATCAGCAAGTACTGATATACTCTTCTCAACAACTACAATTTGACACTCGGGTATCTTGATGTGATCAGCATCAACCACCCCCACATTACTCACACTAAACACAAATGTACCTTCGTGTTCTGCTACACAATTCACAATCTGCTTGGAACTTCTGCAAACCCATGTGTAATGTCCTTTTTTTCACATATTTTGCATGTTGCAAACCTAGCGCAAACCCTGGAATATTCAAAAAATGCCCCTCACTTCCACACCAGAAACATTTCACCATCCCACTTATGGAATCAACTTACAATTGCTTCTTCTTCACCGCAATGTCCTTGGGATTGACATTCCTGTCAAAGCCCTTTTTAGAACCACTAGTTGACCCTTCCACCTCACCAATCATTATATCCACTCCAATGGAATCGCCTTTACCTTTATCATCACATATTTCATGTACCCACATACTTCTATTCTCCATCACTTCAACCATAGTTATAGCATACTTCAAACAAGGATTCTCAGACAAGAGTCTTTCCTGAACCTTGGGATTGTTAGTGCACCTTACAATCTGGTCCCTCACCAACGAATAGGACAAATGGTTGAAATTGCAAGTGTGAGCTAAGGTCTTCAAAGCTCCCACATAACTGCCAATCTTCTCATGCTTCCCCTGCACACTCATGAAGAACTTGTGTCTCTCCAACACCACGTTCAAATGCAGTCCAAAATGGTTTTACAACATCATTATAGACATGCCATAAACATTGATAGGTTCTCCTTCACATTCCCTAATGCCCACTTTGTCAAGACTTTCATAGAAATTTCTGTCTTCAATTCCCAAGGTATGTAAAAGAATAGCCTGCTTGAGGACCGCCAAAAATGTCCCAGCCTCATTGCAATAAGCTAAGAATCAAAAATTATTTTTCATCTCTTCCAAGCCAGGCAGAACAAGGACACCCTTGTTGGAAAGAAAATGAGGTGGTTCGGACAAGCGGGTACGTTGCACCCCGACTGTGTGTTCAATATAACATACCGCAAAATCAACACCAATAAAACAGTGCAACTGCAAAGAATAACTTGCAATTAAAGTCACAGTCCCAGATCGGCCTCCTGGCGTGCCTAACACCGTGAATGACGAGAATGCACTATGCCAGCTACAATATTAGTTAATAGAGAAAAGCACAACATGCAGGTGTGCCCATCACCATGTGGTAAACTGACAATACCTGCCAATATTACAGCAACAAATACCAGGTGTGACTATCACCGTGTAGCCCTTCACAATGTGAGGAAAGGCAGACTTACTGACTCTGTCAGACTGACAATACTGACAATGCATGCTGACGTCACAGTAGCGGTGGAAGCACACAAATGCTCGGTGTATCTATTACTGTGTAGCCCTTCGCAACACGAGGAAAGGCAGACCATAGCGGTGGAAACACTCAAATGAGGTGTCCTAATGTGAGACGACTCCTGCATAGATGTTCTTCAAAATTATGCAAGTGGAGCCTTTAAAGTTGAAAGAACGGGCACACCTCACTTGTGGATGCTGAATCTGTAACATAAAAAGTGCTTCAAGTTAATCCCCTCACCAAAGATGGCCGCCATAACGTAGCACTATGTCACTTTATAGGAATGGTAGGGCTTGTCTTTGAAAAGTGTTAAGTGTCATCCGGTTTCCTGAGGAATTTGAGCTTGCACATCAATACCGACAGCTTCAGGCTTCCAACGCCTATGCCACTTGTTGATGGACGTCTACGAACGTAACTTCATCATTAGTGACTCCACTCTGTGGGGAATGGAGCTCTGGGAGATAACCATCACCGCCATTTACACTGCCCCCTGACCAGGTGCCCCACCAGTACAATGCAACTGACAGCCTCTGCTCCTACGTTGAACTTCGTAACTCTGTGGATGCACAGTATGATAATAATGTCTAAATTCTGTAGTGAGGTGTAAGGCTTTGTCAACCGCAATATGTGAGAAGATGCATGGTTACAAGTGTAGGGTTGATGGCTCTCCTGGATGCTAATATTAAAATCCAAAACGCGTCATTCTTCAAGTGGTTGTAGGAAACCTTTAGTCAAGATATAGCATATAACCATCAAATCCTCAGAGCAGCCAATCTCCCTCAACTCCCCAATCATTCAGCCTCTCTCTTCTGCCTTTACATTCTCACCAAGATAACATGCCCAGCCTTCCATCCACTGATGACATCTCAATGTTCGAACCCCAGTGACATGTCCAACCTTTCTACATTGCTACGGAAGTATAGTGAGACATAGCAGTTATGCTGAGGGAGATGTCCTGGGGGCCTCCACACACAAGTTTCTTGTGTTCGGAGTGAAAGTGGAGAGTCTGGCTCATTGCGTCCTGTTGGAAAGAAAAGAGAAGATCCAGCCCCTTGATTCCTGAGTCCTGGTGCTTGGCCATGAGGGTGCCATGGGAGACGGTGTGGAACGTCGCCAAGAGGTCAAGCAGTATGAGAGTGGTTGTTTCTTCTCTGTCCATAATGGACTGGATGTCTTCTGTTACAGCCAGGAGGGCAGTTTCAGTGCTGTGATTTCTGCAGAAACCTGACTGGGTGGAGTACAAGAGGTGATGTTGTTCAAGGTGGGCAGAGAGTTCATTTTTTTCTGCATGACTTTGGCTGGGAAGGGCAGGAGCGAGATAGGCCTCTAGTTGCTTAGCTAATTTGGGTTGGCCAAGGGTTTAATTAGGATGTCTGCGACCTATGCATGTTTCCAGTTGTCCAGGCGGATTCCTTTGAGGATGGAGGCGTTGATGTTGGTGGTCAGGTTGGTGCTGATCAATGTGCTTCTCTGGTTGTACTTGTTGTGAGGGCAGGGGTCTGAGGGGGACCCCAAGTGGCTGCTCTGTATGATTCTCGCAATCTCATCTGTGGTGAGAGGGCTCCAGTACATTAGAAGATAGGTGTTCCTGTTGGTGGTAGGAGGGTTGCATGCTTCTGTCCTCTATGGTGGGTTGGGAAGCAAAGTTGGTGTAGATCTGGAGTATTTTGATGTGAAAAAAGTCAGAGAGGTCATATTGGAGGATTTGTGAGGGGATGATGCTGTCAGAGGTATCTGTTAGGTTTGTGAATTCTTTGATGATGTTCAAGAGTTCTTTGCCTGAGTTGGTGTTGGTTTTGAGTCTGAACACAAGGGCCATTTTCCTGGCTTCTTTGATCTGTGCCTGGTACCTTCTGAGTGCGGGTTTGTAGGTGTTTATGGAAGTATTGTCTCAGCTCGTTTTCCACCTTCTTTCCATCTTCTTTTTAACACACACCTGTAATATTATATATGCAGAAAGTGGTAACATAATGAATGAAACCACATATCTTATCATATACTTAGACTGGCTACAAAAAGTGTTACATTTTCATTAATATATTCACAGCTTATACAGTAACCTCATTTGAAAAATCCTTTCTCTTTACTTTATCACTTGCTTTGTTTCTTATTAGGTTTGTAAATTATAGTATTACTTGGATTTTTTTTTAAATTCAAGGTCTTACTACATTTTTTATAATCAGAGGTTTTTCCTTCCGATATGGTCTTTAGTGGTCAATGTTTGTTTAAAATACTGTTCACGATGTTATTGGCACAAATGTATTTCATTATCATTCTCACCTGTTTATAATCTTTGTCAAATAATAAACTTCTGTTCTTCACTGCTTTTAAACTAATAGTTTGCTTATCTCTACTTTATTTTGTTAGATGCATGCATTGCATGGTCACCTTCCTAGAATAGCCTCTTTCTGTATATATTTATATATATTTCAATTACCCTTAACACACTTTACATCTACTCACCCCTAAATTCAAAATGTATCCTTAGCAACTTATATCCCTACCCATCCCTATAGCTCCAAACACCCCAACAACATTAAAATAAAATATGTGGTAGTGCCCCTCTCTCTTCTAGGAGCACCCCCCAGGTAAAAAATGTAAATAAAAATCCCTCTCAAGGCAATATGGAGTGCTACATTCTGACCAGTGATTGATAAATAAGCTCATCCTGCCGTCAATTTATTATTTATTTATTGTCTTTTTTTAAATTAGTTTTTGGGTGTCCCCATACCCACCAACCCCATGGGCTGCACAGTAACCAGCAACATGTTTTTTCTTTTTTTTTTTAAACAACTGGGTTTGTCTGGTGACCAACTGAGGTATGTCACCATTGCTTGTGCTAGGGGCAGGGGGAGCCCCAGGGCCCCATCCTGGCACTGTTGGCTCCACTCGCAAGAGCCGGACTCCTTTTAACTTTTCTGTGGGTGCACCAGTGCCCTCCCAGGGCACCCACAATCAGTCTGTCATTTGAGGCCATGGGAGAGCTGCAAAGCCCCTGAAGCACCAGGCAGCCCCTCAGCCAGAACCATACTGGGTGCTGGTGGGAGCTGGGACTATTCCTTTGCTCCCACCTAGGTTAGAAAATCATTTTTCACTGCTTTCATCTGGGCGGGAAGAAACTTCTGTTTTCCGCCTGGACGAGTGCTTGAATTATATAACCGCACTATTCTGGTTCGGGAATTACAGTGTCTCGGATATGGCGGACTCTGCAACTTGACATTGTCTGAGAGAGGGAGATCTCTAACATCTATGCTTGGCCCCGGAGGATGGAGTGCCCATGGCCTCTTCAATCCTTGGGAAGGGGGACCACATGACACCCACCTCATTTTCAAAATATCACCCCTGGAGGATGGGGTCCCTGGTGACACTTTGGAAATTGGGAAGGGGAACCTTGCACCACCCCTTCCCATTATAAATTAACTGGCTCCAGGGGATAGGGTACCTGGTGCCTCATGAAGGCTCAATGACAGGGGTCACACGCTCCCCTCCTCAAATAAATTTAAATGTGCTGTCCTCCTGGGGCTGGCTCACCCCGGGGATTTATAAAATAGACATGAATCTGCTGTCCCTTTTTTGTGGTGCTGTAGATCTGTGGCTCCTCTGTAGTTCTGTGGTGACCATTAAACACAAATGCTGTTTTAACACACAGGGGCACCACTGCCAGGCATAAGGGGCAGGGTATTTGAGAAATGTAAGGAAATCCAAATGTGTGTATCTGAGATAACGGCTAAATTGCAAGGATTACGCAATTAATCATAAATGTGAATGCGAACAGGAATGCCGTGATTGGTTGGCTGCAACTGGAGCAAAGATTTACGGCTGCCATTTTCAAAGCAGTCTCTGGGGCTCAAACCAAATGGTAGAAAGTGGCATAAGAGGTCAGGTTGCAAGTGCCATGACCCTGTGAGAGGACTATAGGGGTGTTTGAGGAACCCCTTAAGAGTATAATGTTGAAAAAAAAATCCACTCAAGATATTTGAAAATTCCCCACGACCATCAGAGTGGCCCCCGTGTAACGTCACAACAAATTTGCAAATATACATCACAACAAATTCGCAAATATCAGTGAAAAAAATAGGTTTATACACCCCCCTCAGTTTCACTTAGGCACTCACATTCACTCAGCCACCCACTCGAAAAAGTGATGCCACCTAAATACTAAATTTAGGGGCATTAAATGGGGCAGACAGGCAGTAGCCAATGGGCTAACTACATTTACTGTGTCTACAGCCTGTGTGTAAGCACTTCCTGTGGGAAGGGGAACTACCCTAGCCCTGATAGGTTGTTTTCCCACCATCTGAAGAGGGTGGATTTTCAAGAGAGGGGTCCACATCGCCTGCCACACCTTAGGGATGGTGCTGGCTGAATGTGGACACTCCTCCTCATCTAACACATTTTCCCAATTGTCTACGCACCAAATGTGAGCTGGACAGGGGGATTGGCATCCCACACTATCAGGGGAAGCCTGGGCTGAACTTCAAAATCAGCACCACCTTCGAAGTGTCCCGCACTGGAAAACCATTCTGGCCTTGAGGAGGTGTAAAGCACCTCCACCCAGAGCAGGCTTTGTTTCTGGCCTATCACCCCATGAGGTCAGAAACACGTCTATAGGTGGCATGCTGGCTATGACTAGTCAGAGACCACACCAGTGCTTGGTAGGGTTTCAGAGGACCCTCTAAAGGGTCTCCTGTGTGCATTTATTAATATATACAACACTGGAATCAGTAAGAATTTATAAGACAAGATATTTAGTAACAAACATCTTAGGGTACAGGGATGCCATCATGGAGCTAGGAAAATCATAATGACAAGTATCTAGCCCATATACACTCTATGGCTTCCCTGTGCACTTACAATATCTAATAATTTCTCAGATGTTGTAGGGTCATATCTGCTCATGCCGATATGTCCACACATGGGGTATGTTGTACCCTGCCTTAGGGCTGTAAGGCTGGCAGTGGGGGTGACGTACCTACACCTCATGCAGTGTAAGTGGGCATGACACACAGGGCTGAGTGCCATGTTGACTCATTGGTTTTCTCTGCTCCGAGACATGCAGCCTGGAATGGCAGTTTGCATAGTCTTGGAGAGGGGTTTCTAAGTTGGCACAATTTGTGCTGCAGCCCTAGTGGACCCACTTCAGTACTCATGCCCTAAGTTCCAGAGATACCATTTACTAGGGACTTACAGTTTTACGGAAAGAACACTGGTACTGGGAGCCTGATTGGCGGGACTGTAGGAAAGTGCCCGTTTTGACATGGTTAGCCCCCACTTTTTGCTTGATGCCTGACGTGATTTTGAACTGGAAGTACACTGGACACCGCCAACTACGTTCCCAGTGCAAGATCTCTTTCCCAAAACTATCAAGATTGGCACAACTTCAACCACTCCTGTTAGTCCCTAGTAATTGCCACCTCTGGTACCTAGGGCATGGGTACAGAAGAGGGTCCACTGCGGCCGCACCACAAATTTTGCCACCCAAGAGATCCCTCACCAAGACCATTCAAACTGCCAATGCAGGCTGCGTATCTTGGTGCAGAGAAACCAAAGAGTCGACAGGACACACAGCCCTTTGTGCCATGCACTCGTCCAATGCGTGAGATATAGGTAAGTCACCCCTACTGCAGGACTGACAACCATAAGGCAGGGTTCACTATATCTCAAGTGTGGACATATCTGCATGAGCGGATATGACCCTGCAATATCTGAGCCAATATTTGGATACTGTAAGTGCACTGGGAAGCCATAATGAGTACAGGAGCTGGATACTTGTCATTACGAGTTTCCTAGCTACATGATGGCTTCACTGTATCCTAAGATGTGTGGTACCAAACATCTTCTCTTAATAAATCCTCACTGATGCCAGTGCTGGATTTATTAATAAATGCACACAGGAGACCCCCAAGCAATGATGTGATATCTGCCTAGTCATAACCAGCCTGCCACCACCAGACATGTTTCTGAGCTCATGGGGTGAGAGCCCAAGCTCTCAGAGGCCAGAAACAAAGCTTTCTCTAGGCAGAAGTACTTCACACCTCCTCCACGCCAGGAGGATCTTCCATAGTGGGAAGCTTCAAATGTGATGCTGCCTTTGAAGTGCAGCCCAGGATTCCCTCCCCAGATAGTAGGGGATGCCAACTCCCTGTCCTGCTCCACATTTGGCTGAAGGTCAGGTGGGAAAATTAGACACATGAGGAGAAGTGTCCCAATTCACCAGCACCACTAACGTGTGGCAGGCGATGTGGACCCTTCTCTTGAAAATACGCCATCTTGAGATGGTGGGAAAACAAATGATCAGGGCTAGGGTAGTGTCCCTTCACACAGGCATTGACTACTACTTGTCTCCCCCTTTAAAGTCCCTACATTTAGTATTTAGGTAGCATCCCTAGACCTTGAACCTTACATTTGACGGACAAGAAAACATGGACAAAGAAGAGCTAATGACCGAGAACTGAAGCCCTGCTTCAAAGAAAATTGGCACCAAACCCTGCCTGCTGCCTAAAGGATTCAACAATAGTGGTTGTGCAGTCTTGTCCTGAACCTGTGTTGACTCCAAGAACCACGGAGCTTCTCCAGCCTTTGGGAAATTGCAGAGAACCTCCCTTGGAGTGTAGACATTACTACACAGCAAACCGCAGGCACCGATCCCGCTAAGTCTGGTTTTTCAATCCGCTGCTTCCAAGTGACATGGTGCAGCACCCAAACCAGAAGAGGTACATCAGCTTCAGAGGGTTGGATCTGTCTCCCCTTCACATTTGGAAACACCAGGACCTACCGATGCTGCACTGCACTATTACCCGGGGTACCGGACCCATTCAGCAAATAGCAAGATGAAGAGTCTGTTCCAGACTACAACTACCACAGAAACAAGCACCCATTGTGGGACATCAAGGCCCCTGGGACCCATGTCATGAGTGGCCCAGCTGTACCAAAATCAGCGTTCTATGTTGCCTGCTTCTGACCACGAGGACAGAAGCAGGCACAGCACTGGGCTGACCTAACTGTTCTGCATCCGGCCCAACCAGCCCTGGTAACGATGATCCAGCTGTGCTCTTGTGGTCCTGAGACCCTTGCAACCTCCTCCCTCGATGGTGACCCACTGTATCTACCTTTAAGTCTTTCTGTACAGTTTCTTTTCAATTGGCCTACTTCATTACAGCGCACAAGCTACCAAAACACTTAGCACCCTGCTCCTGGCTGAAACCGGTATCCTGCTGATCTGCTGCTGCTGGAACATTAGACCTTGTACTGCTATCAACCTAAAATGAGAAGGTGAAGTTCATGAAAGCTTTGCCTGACTTTATATGCATTTTTCTACTTTTCTCCACTAATTTCAATGGTGCACAATTGTGCAAAAAGTGATAGATTTTGTGAATTCTGAAAAATCAAATCTTTAAAACTACTTACTGTAAATTGAAATTCTTGGTCTTAAAAATGACATAGAAATTGATACTGTTTTTAGGGCGCGTGCCTGTGTTGCTGTGCGTAGCACTGCTCGTGCAGCGAGAGCCCTTTTGTATGGGGTTCTGAAAGCTGCTCACACGCTTGTGTGTGTGGTTTTGCTTTCCACGGGTGCCATTGGCTTTCGCGTGCTTTTTTTTAAAAAAGCCAGCACGCGATTGGGCAAAGGCGGGCGCATGTCCCGCCTTTGCTCCGCCCATTCCCGTCGGTGGCAGCACGCGCAGCAGCACGCGTTCGCTTCCCTGCCGCGCTCCCTAGCCCTGGCTCCTCTGTGGTGCGCGCACACCACTGGTTGTCTTTGTGACAGTTTATGAAATTGCGAATGTTTCCTACAACTGGCATACGGACAAATTCTGCGATAAATTGACTAAAAGCATCAGATATTGCACGCATTTGTCCTGGGAAATCTGAAATGTTTCCCAAAAAGAACCCCCTTCTCAAATGTCCTTCTACCATCTTCAACCTACTGGATAGTATGCGGACATATTGAGTAGATCTACAAAAACAATCTTTGGGACACAGCTTGCTCGGAGGCCCTTGAAAACAAAGGTGTCTGAAAACATTTTCCAACAGTGTACACGCTGAAACACATTTTTTCTTTTTTTGCCATAACCAACGAGAGCCGGAGCGTGAATTATATGAAATGCAAACAAGACATTTTCGGTTCGACATTGCATTTTCAACGCACAAAGGCTACTAATGCACTTGAACCAAAAGCTTGATGACGTGCGTCTTGTCTTCAAAATGCAAAATGAGTGTCACCGGCTCCCTCCTGCCTCGTTCCAGAGGACTTTCAAGGGCTTCCTTGCTGGATGCAATGGAGAAGTGTGCCAGCCAATTGGAGTGCGTCTCTGATGACTTGTCTGGGATGGTGCCAAAGTATGGAACGTACCATTGCCAATTCTCAGATATAAAGAAAATAACAATTACATAAATGCAGTCCCGCAGGCCCTCGTGCACAGTGCTTTAAATGGAAAAAAAATAAGTGCAGGTACTCTCAAAAAGGAGCGATGGACTGGGGGTGGAGTGTGGGGCGAGACTAGGGGCGGAGCCAGAGGCGGGGCTAGGTTTTCAACCTTCCCAAACTTTATATGCAAGAAATCCAAGTGCATTGTGAAAAAATCGAAAGTATCTGTTCAATGGTTATTGCCCTAATAATCATTTATAAAGCATTTACTAATAATGGTATGTTCAAAACTGTCTCTGACTTTTGCCATCAAAACTTTGCATGCTGGAATTTTTAGAAACCCTTACTTATGAGAAAGGAGCACTACGAGTCCCAGCATGCAGAAGCATTACCAACAAAAATCTTTAACTGTCTGAAAGTGTAAGGCATTCAATGGAGCTGCCTGTCTCATTTGGATTATGTATGGTTTCCCATACGAAACAAGGGGTTTAAATGCACCAAACCAAACAAACTGTGTTCCCTTTAAGGTGTTTTTTTAGGTCGAGCCTACAGCAGCGCATGCGCTGTTGCTCGACTTTTAGTAAGTGGGTTTTAAAAGTGCTTCCCACCGGCTTTTGCTGGCCTAATGCTTGCGTTCACGCGAGCGTGAACGTGCACAGCTGCCAGCTTTCTGATCACTTTCACTTTGTGCGCTGCTGCGCGCGCACCACTCACGTGTTTGCCGGCACGCGCGCGCGTGCACACAACTCCCTCCACCTCTCTCCCGCTGCAGCCCCCATCTTTGCATTCCTGGTGAACAATGCCTGTTTTAATAAGTCCTTCTCCTCTTTCGCCCATTTATAAGGCTGCATCTTGCTCACCTGCCGCCGTTCATCATCGAGGGAGCCAGGCTATTTGTTGGCCCGAGTGCTTATTTATCAACGTTTCCCAAAGCAAAATCACTCTTTCGCCTCTGCTCTTATTGTCCCATCAATCTCGATGCGGGGATCGATAAAACCCGCTTTTGTCATTTTTCCCCCTGTACAGACTTTCCCCCTAACACAGCCTTTTTGTATTTACATTTTTTCCAGCAATCATCCAGCAAAGAGGAGATAGCAATGTGACGTGAACGACAGACAATCGCAGGCGCTCCATGGATCAGGCATTGACCTTGTCATACTAATGTCCTGCTTTCTACGATATCAAACAGTGAGGCACCTCCAAACCCTGCTCCCAAAGACCTGCTAAAAAGGTCTTGGTCCAGTGGTGCTGCAATAATTTAGTCAGGGGTCATCAATTCAAGCTTCCTAACCCTCTTACCTTCACCCCAAAAAATGATCCTTGACCGAGGGGCCTGCAATGATTAGTTGGGGGCCATCAACCTACTCCTAAATTTCTCTCATTTGAGGCTAGAAGGCAGAGACATAGCCCACTTGAGATATCAGAGGCAGCTTCGAAACACCCTCACAGTAACAAAAGATCTCTAATCTGCTCTTCTACCCATACAGAATAACAAAGACATTGTCTCAGTAATTTCCATCCACATCAACATCTGAGTAGCAGATTTCTTGAGAAATGATGTGACTATGAACCAAGCGTGACTCATACTCAAATGAATAGTTACACATTCATTGAACACTTTTCATTTTACTGAAGTGCATCTATGCCCGCGCAGAGATCCCACATTCTCAACTGGGACCTGCATACTGCGGGTGCATCACGTCTGCAGTGCAAGTGATGTGGAGACTGGGCCACTTAATGTTACTAAGCACTATGCACATGTCCAATAATTATGTATGCACAGGCTCCAATAACCTATATGGGCAGAGGAGTGGAGCCAATTGACAACAGAACGTCCAGAACCCTCTACCCATTTGGAAAAAGTTGCTTATCTTCAAAAATACTTGTTTTCATTTTCTATGCAAGACCGGGGGGAAAACACCCCAAACCCACTTTTTTCAATTCGTCTTACCACCGTATAATTTTACCCATTCCTAAACTCTAAGAACATGCTTACCACCCTATACCCCTACTCAGCCCTAAACTCTAAAAACACACTTACCCCAACACTTACCTTCGCCTAAACCCTAAAAACACCCTTACCACCCTACACCATTATCCACCCTAAACCCTAACAAGCATTGGCATAGCCAGTAGGTCTCGCTCTTGGGACCTTATAAGTGTTTAGCCATGCAACAGTTGATGTTGTTGCACCAAGGATATTGTGCTGCATAACTAAATACTTATAAGGTCCCAAATGTGAGACCTATTGGCTATGCCAATGCTTGTTGTTTGAGGGTAATCAAACAGGGGGCAGCAAGGGCCACCGAGAAGGTCAGAATGGCATGGGCTTCAGATTGGTGCTGTTGTTAGAAAGGCCACCAACCAAATGGGCACCACCGCCTCAAACCCCTAGCACTGGCATCCTAGCCATCATGGCAGGCCATGTCAAAACACCTGGGCATCAGCCACAAGAATTGACTTGCTCAGTTGTGTGAGTGCACACTGTCGGCTGAAAGCCTTGCAGCCCTTGGGGCATTTAGGGAAGTGTGAAAGGCACCAGACGAGAACACAGACGAGCCACATTTGCAAAAACATGCACCCCCACCGTCGCGTTCTGCTGAGGTAAGGCTGCCAAAATGGAGAGCACTGGGGCTCATTCAGTTCTTGGCCTCTCTGCTGAGATTGCTACAATGGTGCCGGTCACCAAAGAGGCCACTCAACTGTATACAACTGGACGCAAAACCACCAATGTTTAGGTAACTTTTGTTTGCCCTGATAAAAATTCAGCCTTTCAGCATTATACAGGTTACTAAAGATGGTCAAAATGTTTCAAGGGGAACTCCTTGCACCTTTGCTGACATTTTTTACTGGACACATGAAACACAGCCATCTCAAAGCACCATTTACGTTCAGTTTGAGGAAACAAGTCATCTGCCTAAGATTACAGTTTGATAAGTGGTCGAGCTACAAATAATAAAACCCACAAAATATGCATTTGGTAGAAAAGTGCCTCCTGCCCTCTTCTCTTCCGCACACCGAGCCCCCAGCATTTAGTAATTGAAGGACGTCTATTGTCTACTGTATGGGCTTGACACAGGAACTCTGCACTCTTGATGAAGTACCCTGGCTCGCCCCTTCGTTCTGCCTCTGCCTCGACACCTCCTAATTTATTGTACTGTAGATCTATTTAAAAAGGCAACAACAGTGTTGTCATTTAAACGCAGCAAACCAAACAAAATTGTGTTGCCTTTAAGTTGTTTTTTTGTTTGAGGGTAATCATGCAAGTGGCAGCAAGGGTGGGGATTTACATGCAAGTAAAAATGCCTAATTTAAATTGTTAATGAACTAACATTTTCAGTCCTTTAAAACAATGGCATGGTAAAAAAGCTGTACTGCCTAAAGAATGCGCCCCACATCCTTCTCCATTAGTTTTATGATGGACTCTAAACTCCCACTGTGCAGGATCAAAGGGTAAACCAAACACCCTGCAGCCCCACACTGCTAGAAGAGTTGCAGAGAAGCACAACAAGATTGCTGTGTCCAGGTGACAAGAGCTGCTGTTCTAGTGCTCCTGTGCGAGCTCAGCTCAGGATTGCAGAATCGGAGCAGGTCATGTGAAAAGTGCTGCCGAGGCAGGAGAAAATGCGAGCAGCACCACCTGTGTCTAGGCAAGGCCCCCATGAGTACCGGTACTCTCCTTTTCCTAGAAGAAGTTCTGGTACTCAAGGGGCGAAAATTAAAAAGTGCCGGTACTCCGTACCGGTGAGTACCGGCCCATTTAAAGCACTGCTCGGGCGTCTGTGAACATGTTCTGCATTCACAAGTTCCAGGCTGGCGGCCCGAGAGCGCGGGACATGAAGGACATTTGGCCAGGTCTGCAAGCTCAAAATGAGCTCAGATTGAGGCACTTGTTGATAATAGTCTTATAAAGTGCAATCGTTTCACCACACGGTGTGTCACCGTACTAGGACAAGAACTTCTTCTTAAGCTGAGGGCACTATACTTAGAAAAGCATAGGCCCGGACAGCAAGAACCGACAACTAAGCCTATCCTATGATGATTGGAAAAGCCAGGTTTCAAGCCTCTTACGGAAGATCAACTTGGATGGTTCCATCCTTAGGTGGTTCAGCAGAGAACTCCACATCTTTGCTGCTTGGAAGCCAAAAGAGCAGGCCCCTAACCGGGCTCTGTTTACACGCGGGACTAAGACGAAGTGATTTTATGACAAAAGCACATGGCTTTAAATGAAATTCTCTTGTATAATGGGAGCCAGTGTAGTTTGGCAACGGCTGCACTAGCAGATGCACGTCTGGATAGATTTAATACCAGCCGTGCCGCTGCATTTTGTACCCTTTGCATTTTCTTCTAACTCCCCTTCGCCACACCAAGGTAAAGGACATTGCCGTAATCTAACTGCGTGATCACCAAGGCATGTACTATAGTTGTCCTTGTGGCCAAAGGGAGCAGATCCAAGATCTTTCTCAAGATTTTGAGGGTACCAAAGCCTTTCCTGGCGACATTGGTTGTCTGGTTTTAATTTGGCATTACGCTTTTCATTTCCTTTTTCTATGATTGGCTGCGCATGCTGAAGGTCGTAGCCTCCTTCCATAATGCCAGCATGCTGTCAGAGGTATTGGACTGCTGTGAGTTTGCTCAGATTCACGGGATGTTAAGACCTCGCCGGGACTCAAATCTGCATTTCTGCAGCCGTGCTTTCAATGCAATAGGTCTCGCATTTACTAGAGTTTGAGCTATTGGCATTGTAGATTACACTGCTTTTTATTAATGTGTTGGTTTTTTAAACAAATAAATAAAAGGCATTGTCATTTACAATGCCAAAAGCATAAACTCTTGCAAATGCGAGACCTATTGCATTGTAAATGCTTGTTTAAATTAGATCTCGGATTTATTCTGGAATGGATGTCTCAGTTATTGCCCGTGTGACTACAGCACATGCTTAGCACTACCTTCTGACAAGCTTAACTGCTCGCTAACAATACCACAAATAGAGCATTAATATTATCTACTTTTGCCTCTGTAAACCAGTAAGGGACTCATTGGACTCTATGCACAGTGTACTTTGTTTTAGTACACTATATAGAGAGCCAGCTTTCTACATTGGTGGATCAGTGGCAAGGTCTATGACTTTGCATTTGCTTTGCTGATACCACTATGTTAATAAGTGTCCACATGAATAAATTCAAAATTGCCTTTAGACAGTTGTATTTTTTTGATTGGTCTGTCTTTCTAAATTTTAACATTAACTGTTAGGACCTTGATTAAGTCCCTGTTTTCAGTTGTTAGAATTTCAAGATTTTACTATAGTTAGGAAAAGGAAAGTGTTAAGGTTTTCTAACTTTTTAAAAGTTCACAACTTTAATCAAAATAATGAGTGACACCGATAACCAGGAACACAAGCTCGACTTGACCCCTTACATGGACCTGTCCTTTGCCAGGTGCAGGGACCACTGTAATGGTAATGGCAATAATACTGGAAAATATGATATTAATAAAAAACGTAGAAGGCTGATAGCAATGTTTGAAAGAGATAACCCAGAACTGGTAGCTCAATCTTTTGAAGATAAGACTACTGAAAATCATACTGAGAACGTGGCTGAGTCCATCCACTCAGAGCCAGATAAGGCCCCTTCAGCGGAGGATTTCCTGCTGAAAAGGGTAACCAGGAGATTGAATTTAGAAGCTCAACTCCTGGACATAGCATGACAAAGAAGAGAGATGGGCCTAGGACCTCTCTCTGGTGGCAGCAATGTTATACATAGGGAGAGAGACGATTCCTTTGGCTCAAAACTCCTAAAATGGATTGTCCCTAAATACTCAGAGTGTGATGACATCACCAAATTGTTCACTTTTTATGAGAGAGCCTGCCTAGCTAGGAAATTTGTGCAAAATAATTGGGCTTCTTTCTTGTGGGTTCTATTCTCAGGAAAATGCTGGGATAGACTTCTAAAATTGAATGAGAAAGCTGCTGAGTCCTATGATATCATGAAGGGTACCCGGATTGAGGGCTTCTGTTCTCATCACTGGAGGAATACAGGATACAATTCAGGAAGATTCGGAAAACCCAGAGTCAATCCTGGGTGGAATTTGTTGACTTTTCAGTGAAAAGACTAGGTGGTGTTAACTGGTAACAATGTGCATGTCTACGAAGGGCTTTACAATTTAATCATGAAAGAGCATCTTCTAATTGTTAGAATGAAAATTTACATCAGCATCTGGTAGACCTAGGTCCACTTTCTCCTGTAGAGGTGGGGAAGAAGGCAGATTACTGGCGCAAAACAATGGTGTATTTCAAATAAGGAAGAAGGGGGACTAGGAGCTGGTAACGGTTCACTACCTGTGCTCCAAAAGACAATATATGTTTCCAAAATGGGGGTTACTTTTCCTAATAAGGCACAAAATGTATCTAGAGGAGAGAGGAAGAACTTCTAGGTGCTGAACATGTTATGGGGGACAGTCAACAAGAGTGTTTCTTGTTGTTCTCACACATCCCTGGGGATGTCACGCTTCATCATCAGGTGGGTGTTCCTCATCAGGTCAGTGCTGCAATGCCCTACAGATTCCCCGAAGGGTCACTTTAGGTGATATCTTTTGGTTTTTCTCACCGTTTATTGAGTGCGAGGGTGTCTTGGTGGGGTGGTGAAAAATTAGTGTAGAAGTGAGTAAAACTGGCTAGGGGGTATCGCACTAAGTTTAATAAAATGATTCCCCTGCCAGATTTAAAAAACATAAGTTAGTGCAGCTATGGGGGTAGCAATATCCCCTAGTAGCTGAAAAAAGAGGTCAACGTGTTACACCCTTTTAATGGTCAAATTGTTAGTTGGCGCTTCGTCAGGAACAAAAAACTGTGGGAAGGTGGTAAACCAACCCCACGTATGATCTCAGGGTGAGTGGTCCCCCTTTAATATGGTGGTACCCACTTGTGATTAATATCACTGGTGGTTCGACCTAATCGTCACGTTAATCAAATTTCATGGGTTCACGCAAGGCGAAACGTACAGTTGCTTGGATTTTGCCAGGTGCACTTCTTGCAGCCACAGGTCCAAATTCATTCTGGTGGTAGTGGATCATGATGCGAGGCATCCTGAGGCAATTTCCCAAAGGACCACCACTGCCCGTGCAGTGGCGACAGCCTCCTAAGTATCAACCAGAGTTGAGTATCCCATGGAGGTAGTATCAGACAGAGGAACAAACATTATGCCTGCATACTCAAATGACATGAGGACTGAGTTTTGAATTTATGAGTTTCATCTCTTTCATGCCTTCTTTGGCCAGGTCACTGGCAGTGCACAGGCACACTTGTCCAAATTATAAATGTGTTTACATCTAATATTCAGAGATAGTGATGAGTATTGTCCATATTGTAACACAGCAGAAGCTCACTAATATCACTCAAATAATCTCTCTGGCACCATCCCATTTCTAACGGGCAAGGTCCTGCTTTGATCTAAAAGAAGCTTTTTTTATGGATGTTGCATAAAACATAAACACAGCATTTCTCCGTAAAATGTCTGTAATAAACTCTCACACATCACCCACATTAAAAAATAAATTAAGGGAGTGACGGTATTTAAAACAATCTCTTTGAGAATAATTCAAGGTCATCAGGACGAGACTCTGCAGAACAGAGCTTGCTCTATCAGGACCCCCCTGAAAGGCTGGGGCCCTGTGCCAGAGGCCACTTTGCCCATGCCTTAAAACATTTCTTTCTGGAACATTGTTCCCCCTTGCACAGCAGATTACAAGCAGTGGATTCCAATCACTGACAAAGTTCATCAGGCCCTCTCATGGTGGTTGGAGGAAAAAAATATGGAGAAGGGAATTTTCTTTTCATACCTAGTCCTTACCATACTGACCACAGATGCGAGGTTTTGGGAACGGCAGGTGGTTCTGGTGGGCCAAACACAAACCCCTCCCTGGTCTCCCTGGGAAAGGGTCCAGTTTTTCAACTGGAGGGTGTTCTGTGCAATTCTAAAATCTCTTTCATTTTCCCAGGGTCACTTGACCCACAGGAATTTATTGGTGAGAATAGACAATCAGATGCATGCTGTTATTTGAACCAACAAGGTCGGACAAAATCGAACTCCCTCAATCTGTTCACAACCCAGATATTTGTTTGGACAGAACTGTATGTCTTGGTGTTAAAGGCAGTATACCTCAAGGGGGGAGTTGAGTTTCTGGTCAGAGTCTAAGTTACAGTTTGCCGTCTTCAGTGAGTTACCATCTGTCTGTTCAGCAGTTCAACCTCGTTTCACACCGATTCACAATTCCTTGTCTACATCTGTTTGCCTCTCCAGGATATGCGATGTGTCTGAAGTTTTGTACATAGGAGGTGTTTCCCCAGGCTTGGGTGGTAGATGCCTTGCCAATACCATGGCCTCAGGGTTTATTTTATGTGATCCTTCTGATTCCACTGCTACCACAGGTTATTCAGAAGATCAGAATGGAGGAGGTCAGGTGGATCCTCATTTCTTCATACTGGCTGAGATGGGCTTGGTTTCAGTCTCTTCTGATTGTGTCCAAGGAGAGGTTTTTTCGCCTCCAGGTAAATTCACCTCCTTTACCGTTTCTGAGCCTCACCCTTCAACAGTTAAGTGGTCTTAATCTAACGCCTTGGTTGTTGAACAGTTAGTTTTTAAAGGTTTGGGTTGTTCGAGGGAAGTAGCCATGGAGATTAACGCTTCTAGAAAACAGTCTACGCTTGCTTCTTACAACAAACCTTGGGATATCTTTGTGAAATGGTGCACTGAGCATTCTGCAAACTAACTTGATATTAATCCAATTCTGATTTTGGACTTTCTTAGGGATGGTTTTCTGAAGGGTCTGGCCCCATCCACTTTGAATGCTCAACGGACAGCAATTAGCTCATTTTGCCAGTTTTTTTTTCTGGGGGCCTTTTACTGATTGCTTCATCATTGTCTAGATTAATTTGGAGCTTTCGGTTCCAAAAACTTCCTGTTCACTCTCCATTGCCATCTTGGGATCTAGCTTTTGTTACCACTTTGAACCTTTGCCGTCTGCAAATCTGGCCTGATTGTCAGCTAATACTTTTTTTCGAGTGGCTACACCTTCATCGCCGCCATTGGGTGAATTTGGTGCGTTGATCATATCACACCCTTATCTCTGTTTTTTTTCCTGATCAGCTTGTGTTGAGATTAGACCCCAAATGTGTTTCAAAAGTCTTTTCTTGTTTTCATTTGTCACAGGAAGTCGTGTTGTCAGTTTTAGTCAGCCCTGTTACATCTTCTCTAGATGTTAAGAGGGCTTTACTTACTTATTTGGATTGTACCAAGTCTTTTCAGACTTTCCATTCTCTGTTTGTGGCGCTTGGTTCTGCAGCTGAAGGTAAAGTGATTTTAAAGGCTACCCTGAGCAGGTAGGTACCCTAATCAATCACGCAGGCCTATTAAGAGGAAGGTGAGTTGTTTGATTAAAATATGTAGAGCTGTTATGCAGTCATCATACCACACTTTCATCAAGCACTAATGTGTTGATTTGTCTGGAACAAATAATAGCTTTGGTTCTGCTGTTCTGGCTTCTGCAATGAAGTAATTGTTGACCAGAATAAGATGTCATGCGTTCAACCGGTGGTGCTTGTTTCTTTACATCAGAGATACTAATGTTTTAGTGCTGGGGCGAGGAGAACCCCAGGAGGGGGTAATGAGCCTTTTACCTACTGGTAATCTTTATTACCCCGTTTAGGAGTCCCCCTCATCCCGGTCTACTTCCCTCCCTCCCATTGTGCATTCCCATTGTTTACTTCTTATCGCGATAGGAGGAGGGTTGGTATAGGGTTTATTTATATGCTAATGCAGACATAGTAGTAGGACTAGTAATATGTCCTCGCCAGCTTAAACGTTTGTTTGTAGCGCGTGGATGGGCTCTCAGTGAGGCGGTGCCTCATTTCTTAGTACTGGGATGAGAAGAACTCCGAATCGGGGTATTAAAGATACCGGTAAAACAACGTTCATTAGAGCTGAGAAGAAAGCTGAAAGACAGGAGGGAGGAAGTCACAAGTGAAGGTGAAATAAAGGTTGGGGGCACACGGTGGCAGAAGATAAGACCACGCCACAAGACAAGTGAGGGGATGGAATTAGCTCCAGGGTAGATGTGACATCAAACATACATCAAATGAGAGAGGGGATTAAGGCATAGGGTCGATCAACGAAGCGACACAGTCGTGATATAAAAGAGAGGAGATTAAGACATAATACTCGTAAGAGTAGAGTGTGAGAGTGAAGCAAGGCCTTTGATCGGTGCGTGAATGGAATGAGGCAGACGCAAGAAGAGATGTTCGAGACAACAATGAAATGTAAGTACGAAACGAGTATTTATGAAACTTTCTGTTTTCTTCGTAATTTCTTATGTCACAGGTAATATGCGTATGAATGACACGAAAAGATATACCACTTCTTTCAATGGGTAACATATCCTCTTTTGAAGGGCTATAATATATGCAGCAGAAACACACAAATAACACTGAAGTGGAGCTGTTAAACTTATTTTGCTTCGGGTTTCCAGGCATTGGCAAATGTTAGGATTTTTTTTTTCCAATCCAAGTTGCCTTTGTCCAATAACAGTAAATAATTTTGAGCCACCTGTTCTGTCATGCTGGACAAGATTTGGGTACACTTCTATTCCATATGGCAAAACAATTTCATTAAGCAGAAATCCAGAAAAAGTGAATTCTTTAACACTTAAACCTCAAAAGTTAATCATCCATCTGTAGACACTCATTGATTTCATGAAGCCGTATGGCTCTGTCATTTTCTCAATTAGTTTACATGGCGCATTGTTTAAATGGGAAGCATATTTCTTCCGCATATCGAGATTTTTGAAACCTCTCCAAATCTCTTCCGAACAAGTTATTTAAAATGTAGCAGCCATTTATTAAATATATTCGGTTCGAACAGATCGTGAGCCAAAGTAAACAGAAACCATGTGTCCTTTATCATTGAAAGAAACAACAATTTAGGATTGAATTGGCGCAAAACAAGAACACATTTCACTGGTTCGATCGATTGTGATGGAAAACAATTTCAACACAGAAAATTGTATACTATACATGAGATGAGAACTGCATTTGTGAGTCGGGATGAACGACACTTTTTACCCGCAAACCTCACTGGATATGAATTCTGAAAGAGATTGTCCACCAATTATGTTTTTGAGCCACCAGTGTTTTTTTTTCAAGAATTATATAGCGAGAATGCCACTCAAAAGTATTGGAGGGTTTTACATGAGCGCCAGTTACCTTACACAAGGGCACGTTCATCTTTTTGTGGTAGGCACGGAGACATTAAGTGACTTGCCCAGAATCATATGATGTGGAGTGGACCCCGAGACTCGAACCTTTGTTTCCCAGCTCCAAGGTCGGAAGTCTTGCCGTGAGACCACATCATCTCCCGTGTTAAGCACCCGGAGACATTTAAAACACATTCTTTAGGTATTTGCCGTACTGGGAGAATCTTGGTATGCCCGGATGGCAGGTTGACGGACGCCACTGTGTGGCAGACACCAGGGAGTCCCACACTCAGCACAGAGACACAATAGGCCGGTACAGAAGCGAAACTTCTGACCAAGACCATGGGGGAAAGGGCGCACTAAGGACCCGGGCCGGGTAGGCAAAGCCGGACCCAGTAGAGGCCCGGGCAAAACGCCATCCGGCGGCGGAGGCCCTCCCCCGTCCGCCCTCCTCCTACATTAACATATGGGCTAGGCCAACAGTGGCCAGGATTGGCCCCATCGGCGGGAACAAGCCCCCCCCCAATCAGGGGGCGAGCATAGGGGCCAGGGGGGGGGATAAAAGGGGGACGCAGGGCCCTGTTGGCGTCACACATCCCCCCCCCCGGGCCTTGGACAAAGGAAGAAGAAACCCACCCACCCACACCTAGGAGTCGGGCGTCGCAGCCGCATGGTGGAGGGTAGCGGAGCTAACCTAACTAAATCAGCAAACGAGAGGGAAGAACTCACTAGAAGATAGATGGGAGGCTCTCACAGTGTCCTTGGGATGCCGCACGGCAGGGGCACTGGGGGAGCCAGAGGGCGGCACGCCGCCAGCAAAGACTAGAGATAATGCTCTCCCATGACCCCTGGGATGCCTCACGGCAGGGTTTCAGAAGGAGACAAAAGCAAAGGACCCAGTCGCAAGAAAATAGAGTAGTTGCTCAAGAAAGGTCCTTGGGATGCCATCCGGCAGGGACCTCTGGGTGAAGGGAGGGCCCACGAAAGGGTAAAGGGCGAGTGGGACGGCGCTTGCGGCCCAGACAGGTCCAAACGGAGACCCGCCAAATCGGTAGCAAGCTGAAGCCTAGACCCGAAATCAGAAAACCCAAAGAAGGGTTCCCTCCCCTCCCTGGTGATTGATAAAGCTGGGTCAAGAATACTAATAATGCAACATGTACCTAAACATGAACAATGTGATGCAAAGGTATAAATTGTTATTATGCCAATAAACTGCGACCTTTTCAGGCACCCAATAAAGTTGTCAGTGGTGATTTAAGGGAGCAGAGCGCAGTTGGATGGAATGAGGGGGGAAGCGGGGAAGGGAGACTCGCCGCCTGGAGGGGGTTTAGACATGTGCAGTATGCGCTGCAGATAGCGGGGTATGTGTGTTGACATAATTCATTGCTGCTTAAGCCAAAATATCCATGATGATACTGATGTGTGCGGATCATGGAGGGGGGTCTCCTGGAGAGTGGGGGAACGAGAGCGGAGGGGGGGGCACCCTGGTTACTTTATACTGAAGGTTGCAATATCAACGAAAATATAGATGTGGTGTTGGTCGGATCTCACTGAGGGCTACGGCCCTTCTGGGCGGGCTGAGTGCATCGGACTGGCACACATGGTAGAAGAGGCCTCTGGGGGTTTGGGGTGGTGGCAAATGAGTGATGGGCAGATTGGGGTAGGCCTTCTAGTTTGGGTCTCAAAGCCTATGGGTGAGGGGAGTTGCCCGCATTCTGGGCACAGATGTTACTTGGGGAGGGACAGGTTCATACAACATGATATTGACAACAAATATGGGATGTAGTGTGGGGCTAAACGGTGGTATATGGGGACATATGGGGCAGGAGCAGAATATACGATAGGATGATGTTACTGGAGAACACTGGGAGTCATGACTTCAGACAGGAAATGTATCACCTGGAACGTTAGGGGATTGGGCCAACTTAGTAAGCGACAGAGAATATTCTCCTTTCTACGCTGATATGGAATTTCAATAGCTTTCCTTCAGAAGACCCATACCTGGGGATCCTACATATAACATTTACGTGGCAGTGGAGGGGGGGGGGGACAATATTTGCTATATAGTATTCTATTAACACCAGGGGTGCTATGATCTGGGTGGTGCCTAGGGTCACCTTAGTGGCGAAGGAGGTGAAAACGGACCAAGAGAGTCGATACGTCAATCAATCAATCAATCAATCAATCAAGGACATTTATAGAGCGCACTACTTACCCGTTGGGTCTCAAGGCGCTTAGGGGGGGGGGGGTGCCGTTACTGCTCGAACAGCCAGGTCTTGAGCTTCTTCCTGAAGATACGTGATAGTCTCTGGGACACTAGACACTAGAGATGTAGGCCTGGTGAATATGTATGCTCCAAATGTGGATGATTCCGAATTCTTAGGGTCAGTACTGCATGCAAACTCGGAACATGTGCGCCCATCTATGATTTTGGCAGATGACCTGAACTGTGTACTTAACGGAGAGATTGACCGACACCCCCCTAAGGCAGATACTAAGCCAATAATGACAAATGCTCTTCGGAAACTGATGAGGGGACTGAGATTGCAAGATGTATGTAGATTGCACTACCGCAAAGTAAGATTTACTCCTGCTATGTGCCTGCTACTGGGACGCAAAGCTGCTTAGACTATTGCCTGCTAACTGATGTCTTGCTCCAGCGGGTGCAAAATATTACCTATTTGGCGTGTTACTTGTCAGACCACTCGCCTCTGCTGATCTCCTTCCAGATGCATACACAAGCGCCAGAGGTGCCGCTATGAAGAATGAGTGTGGATGCGCTGTCAGACCAGGTGTTTGTGGGAGAAGTGGCAAAGGTGATAGATTGAATTTTGAAGAGAACTAACTGGGGTAGCGCTTCTACAAGAGCTTTTGAATGGGATGCAATGAAAGTAGTGCTGCAAGGGGAATGTATAAAGATTATGTATGGGGTTAACCACCAGCTAACTAGATCACTAGATGGGGTTGAGAAATGACTCAGTACCCTAGAACATGAGGTGGGAGGTGGTGGAGCGGCCCCTTAGACTGCCTGATTGGCAAGAATGTAAGAAGGAGTTGCTGGATACCTGGGAAAGATTAGATCAATTTGTACGTATTAATTATAGGAAGACTTTACACAAGGAAGGGGGCAAGGCTAGTAGGATGCTTACCACGCTTCTCTGAGCTGAAAACAGATGCATGCCAATAGTGAGACTCCAGAACAGATAGGGTACATGCTGACCTTGCAACAGGGCATCACAGAGGTGTGCACTGAGCACCTACAGGAGCTGTATAGAGCACCACGAGACAGAGATTGCATACTTAGCTGCCATACCAATGCCCTCTTTGACTAGACCTGAACAAGACAGTCTGGATGCCCCCATCACCAAAGAAGAAGTTATAGCAGCAATACAAGCGATGAAGACACCCAAAGCCCCAGGGGTAGATTGCCTACCGGCTGAATTTTACCAAACTAGACTAGAGGAATGGCAGAGTGCTTACTGGTTATATACATGGAGGCCTTTGAAGAGGGGCAGCTCCCAGCGTCCATGAGGGAAGCACTCATAGTGATGCTGCCCAAACCAGACAGAGATGGTACAGTGGTATCCTCTTACCACCCTTTTTGGATGCTCAATGTGGATGTAAAAATTCTCAGTAAGATATTGGCTACTAGATTATTGGACTATTTGCCCCAATTGATTGCGGAAGAACAGTGCGGGTCAATCCCTTACAGAAATACCCTGTTTAATCTGCAACGACTGTCAATGGTGATGCACTCACCTACTCTACAGAACGACCAGTTTGCGCTTGCGTTACTAGACATCCAGCAAACCTTTGGCTCCTTGTCAAGGGAGTTCCTGTGGACAGTGCTACATAAAGTAGGCATAGGTGAGACCTATATTAGATGGGTGCAGTTACTGTTTGGAACCTCCATGGTCAGGGTGCGAGTGGGGGTATAGAGTTCCGGAACTTTGCTTTGGGCTGGGGTACCCATCAGGAATGGCCCCTTTCACCCCTGCTTCTCGCTTTGGCAATGGAACCGCTGGCTTGCCAATTGCAAACAGCACTGCAGGGAAGGGCGATCCCAATAGGAGAGACTAAATAAGTGGTCTCCCTATATGCCGAGACACATTGATATATTTACGTAGCCCAGCATACTCAGTTCCCATCCTGCTGGCAATACTTGCTGAGTTTAGCAAACTCACCAGGCTGCACATGAACAGTAATCAATCAAAGTTGTTCCCATTAGGGGTGCTGGCAGGCAGACTGGTTGATGATTTACCACGACTCGAACTCCCGTGGGAAACAGAAATGGTAAAATATCTGAGGATTCGGGTAACACATGGGGCTAAGGAACTCGAGGGTGCAAATATAGTCAGAGTGATTGATGGCCTAAAGTCAACAATAACATTTTGGAATATACTTCATCTCTTCCTGATGTGGAAGGTTGCCTTAGCAAAGATGATAGTACTTCCTCGCTGTTTGTACCTCTTCCAGGGAATCCTATTTTGGGAGCTAGACAGGCTGATCATTGAACTCTTGTGGCCCACCAGAAGAAAGAGAGTTAGTCTTTGCACACTGCAGCGTATGTAGCGGAAAGGTAATCTGGAATTGCCCTGCGTGGAACGTTACTATCTCGCTGCACAATTACAGCATGCAGTCTTCTTGTTGGATGATCAAAACAAGTGGGAATGCAGACTGTTGAAAGGCACCTGCAGAGGTGATGCACTGCCAAAAATAAGAATGATGGGAGCAAAGGCCCTGACAACCTTACCCTATGCCGTTAGACTGGTTTGTGGGGCATAGGAACAGGTCGTAAAGGTAATTTTAAGGAGGGCTCCCTATGCACCAGACATGGGCATTTGGGCACTGGATCCAGTCAAACTCATAGAACAAAGAAAGTTCCTACAAAAATGGCGGGAGGGCCGCTGCATTACTCTAGGCAATCTCTACCCTAACGATAGGTTAATTACCATGGCGGATGCCATTGAAATGTTCCAACTCGGACCGGGTCAATTCCTACAATTTATGAAAATAGCTGCTACATCGCGTGAGATATGGCCATCATTCCCTGAGGCCCCACTGGCCTTCCACACATCGGAAACCCTGTTGGTTTTGTCAGGGGGCAGGAGGCTGATTTCTCATACTAATAGGGCCTTGAGAAAGGATGTTCCCCTGACTGAACTCTCGGTTCAACATTAAATGGCATACTACCTTAGAGTCGCTGCTAATGTCAAAAGCTTGTGAGGGGATTCATGAAGGAGTAAAAACCACTTCTACCAACTGATTCATCAGGTATACCTTCCCCCAATAGACTACACACCATAAATTTGGAACGCTCAGCGGAGTACCCCCGATGTAAAGGGCGGATGCAGATTTCCTAATAGTAATCTAAGGGTACCCAAACATAGATGATTACTGGCAGTCAGTAGTGACGAGGCTGAACAGGTCCACAGGTTGGGACATACCTAGGGAGGTGGGCCCCTGCCTGTTGGGACACACCCCTTTTAAAAAAAAGAGGAAACTGAGCAGCAAAGTTATTTTTGAGGGGCTGGTGAAGTACAGAATAGTAATTGGGTGGCTGTCACCGAATGCGCTGAAAGTGGCAGATTGGCTGAGAGATATAGCTGAAAGGACGAATGCTGAAAGCAGTCACATTAGCAAGACGCGTAGGGATGAAAAATTAGAGGAGGACCGGTGGGCTTCGGCGGCAATGCTCTTGGAGCTGCTAACACTGCCAGATGAGTTGCCCCCATAGATCAGTGGGGTGTCAGGAAACAGGGGGCAGACAGGATTGCGGTAGTGGATAGGGGGAGGCCCTTGACATGTGCTACACACATATATGCTTTGCTAGTATTTGTGAGTAGGAGAGGTTCTGAAGTGATCAGAGCCTACGTGAATCACAGCTCGGACCCTCAGGTCTCAACAAAGTAAACCCAAAACATATACAAGCTTTGCGAAAAATTTACAGTGAAGCTGAATACTAATAATAAAATATGAAAGACAACAAACGCGTTCAATTTAGCCGTTTTTTGTATTGAAAAACAAGCTTAATGGGTATTGTTATCACCACAATACATTCAATAAAGATTCTGTGTTTCAATTCGCAGTAAAAAATAACATTCAACAATTACAAAGATTAGATCCCAATGCATTTCGGGTTAAACTCTAACCCTTCGTCAGGGGATACATTTGTTCACAAAACCATCTTAGCAAATGTTGTGGTTCTTTTGAACTTCTTTTCAGTCTCACACCGGAGCTGCAACAAAAGCCACATAAATCCAATTAAGGAAATTACATGTACATGGGTACAATAGGATTTGCACTCGACAGTAGGTCCAAAAGGTGAAAGACCGTAACCTCGAAGTCAGAGAGTAACAGTGTTTAAAAAGAACGAGGGAAGCGAAAAACGTGAAGTCTCATTGTGATGTGTTTGAAAGAAACTGTGCTGTAATCATGAGATATATAACCAGCCGAATGAAGTGAAATCGTGCGTTGCGAGAGACGTAAAAGACATGCATATTAAAGCTAAACCGCCACCAGTATTCCGACGGAGAAGACTGTCTAGCCTAGACTCACCTAGCTGTAACGCCAGGAGTGTGCGAAACAGAGTCGGAGTGTCTGCCGGTCAAGAAAATCTGTAAAGAACGAAGACTGAGATTTAACAAAACAACCCGAGGGTTGTAATACGATCTATGTGATTAACGGGAGTCAACGAGGCTTACCGTGCTAGAGAATGTGTTCTTGTGTTTCCGCGCAGTTTCCACTTCCAGTAAGTCTGCTACTAGCGCATGCGTGTATGTGAACGCTGTGTCAGTTATAACGGGAGGGTGAAAGACATAAACAAAGGACCACGTCTATAACGAGAGGTCAGGAAAATGGAAAGAGGACTGTCTAAAAATGGACTCAGTTAACCATAGTGCCCTACGTTTGAGAAATGAAAAAAGGTCACCGTGTGTGTATGTGCCGTAAAGAAAGATATAAGAATTAAAGGCGAGTGCGAGTGCAAAATCCTTTACAATAGAATATATGATCTGACAGTTTCAAATAAAACATAACATTTCGTAGTGGTCATTGAGGCCACCTGGGATCACTGTTCCTAAGAATTTGATCCAATGTGTTTCTCTGCGTGCTAAAACTGTATTCATGTCTCTGTCTGGCATGGTGGGGAGATGTTCCAGAATTGTAAAACGAAGTTGAGGAATGGTGTGTGGTGTATTGATCCAGTGTGTTACAAGGGAGGAGGTCATGTTCTTATTTCGAATTCTACTTTTGTGTTCGATGATTCTAGTCTTGATTTTGCGACTAGTTCTCCCAACATATACCAAGCCACAAGGGCATTTAATGGCATAAATAACCCATTCAGTATTACAGTCAGATGTGTGTTGTAATGTTATGTTTTTGCCTGTGTGTGGGTGGGTGAAAATTTTGCCTACAATGACATTGCCACATTGGCCACAGTTGTAACATTTTTTCATCCCACTGTATTTCACTGCTTGCGGTTGGATTTTATTTTTGAGGAGTTCCCTCAAGTTCTTCGATCTAGTGTGCGCAAACAGAGGGGGGTCCGTAAACAACTCTTGAAAATCAGCTTCTTGAGAGATTATATCCCATCGTTTATGAATGATGGTTTTGATGGTTTTAGATTGCATCGAGTGTCTTAATACAAAAACTTCACGTTTCGGGGAAACCTTTGGGATGGTCAGAAGCAAATCTTCTCGTTTTTTTTGTGCTACCTTATGTTCAGCCTCTGCAAGAATGTTATCAGGGTAGCCTCTGTTTTTGTATTTCACCAGTTGCTCGTTGATGTTCAATTCGCATTGTCGATCGTTTGAGGTAATCCTTTTTATTCTCGTGAGTTGGGACACCGGTAGATGTTTCTTCAAGGAGTATGGGTGGGCACTGCTAAAGTGCAGTGCGTTGTTAACATCTGTAGGCTTTCTGTAAATGGTGGTGATGAGACCTTGAGTAGATTTGAGGATCTCAATGTCCAAAAAATGGATCTTGTCATCTTGTATATCATGGGTAAATTGTATTCGCGGATTGCATGCATTGAGCTCAGTAATGCTGTGTTCCAAAAGAATCCTGGAACCCTTCCAAATGACCAAGATATCGTCAATGTATCTCAAGAAGAGAATTGTATTGGCGCGCCAAACCGGGTTTTGTAAAATGAATTGGTGCTCGAAGTAGGCCATGAAGGTATTCGCGTACGATGGGGCTCCTGGAAAGCCCATCGATGTGCCAGTGATTTGAAGGTAGTGTCTGTCTTTCCATGAAAAGTAGCTGTGGAACAGTGCGAAATGTAATAGTTCCAAAAGGAAAATGCTTTTTTCTTTTGCAATGGATGAGTTAAGGAGTCTCCATTCTACAGCCTCGAGACCTTCTTCGTGGGCAATAGATGTATAGAGGGCCACAACGTCAATTGTGCAGAGAAGATAATTGGTGTCTAGATGTGCTTTGATCGATTCTAGTTTAAGAAGACAATCAGTGGTGTCTCTGATGTATGTTTCCCAAGATTGAACCAAAGGTTGCAAGTGGTGGTCCAAATATTGGCCTGTTGCCTCATGTATCGATCCGCAGCCTGCTACTATAGGTCTGAACGGGGGGTTCATTCTGTTTTTGTGTATCTTTGGCAACATGTATATATGCGGAACCTTTGGGGTGGATTGGAAAAGAAATTTGCGTGTGCTTACATCGATGATACCATCTTCCTCTGCTTTCTGTAGAATGCCGTTAAGAATAATCAACAAATCCTTAGTGGGATCTGAATCCATAGCGATGTATGTATTGAGGTCGTTCACATGCTCATCAACTTTTTTTGCGTAGAACTCGGTGTCCATTACCACCAGGGCTCCACCTTTGTCGGCTGGTTGAAATGTGATAGATGTGTCTTGTCGTAAGGCGTTGAGGATCCGTGCTTCTTTTTGTGAAAGATTCGAATGTTTTGGTTTAGTGTACTTTATACTCTCCAGGTCCTTTTTGACCAAGATTTCAAAGGTGTCAAGGGTTTTGTGTGTCAATGGGGACACAAATTTGCTTTTTGGACGAAATTTCTGGGTGTTAGTTGTCTCATCTTCAGTTCTGGGGTTAATCGTGAAGAACCATTTCAGTCGTAATTTACGCATAAATTTGAAGAATGCGATCTCAGTTTCCAGACTATTTGATGTGTAGGTTGGTACAAACGATATTCCTCTATTCAATACTTGAAGTTGATCGGTATTGAGTTGTTTGTTAGAGATGTTTACTACTAGGGAATTGTCTTCTTGGTACTCCGCTGAGGTCTGCCTGTTTCGATGTTTTTTTTGGATTTGTCCCCTGCGGGTACGTTGTCTCCTGGTGTGATGGTTTTGTCCGGGGGGGATTTGGATGAGTGGCCCTCGGCTAAAAAAGACGGTTTGGTAGTAGAAGTGGTTGCTTGTTCTTCCCTTAGGTTATCAGATTGAGTATGTGACCCAACTGTCGGTCTGTGAAGTAGCACGTCTTGTTCAGTAGCGACGCTTTCCTCAGATGATACCGGTCTTTTTAAAAGGACGTCTTTGTGCGTAAACTTCTGCCCAAGAATAAACTTCGTCAAGTTTGTAATCGATTGTGTCCCTTTTAAATTTTCTAATTTTGCGCTCGTGTACTTCCTTTGCATGGGCATCCAGTCTAATATTGATGTCTTCTAAAACTTTATTCCAGTCTTCTTCTACCATGGTTTCAATTAGTTCTTCTTTCAATTTGTTGATGTCTTGGTCCAATTCCTGAAGTATAGACGAGATTTCTTCCACAATAAGTAGTATGAGATCAAGCGAACATTTGTTCAAAATGGCGTACCAACGGGACATAAAGTGTTTGTTAAATTTAAAGAGCATAGGTTTTAACGCTATTCTTAGACCTCTTGGAATTCTTTTGACTTTGTGGTACTCGATGAGCGTTGTAGCGTGGAGACGTTGGTTAATTTCCTTCCTCATAATGTATTCCAGTTGTCGTAGCTGTTGCGCTGTAGTTCTGGTGGAGGAACTGAAAGTGCGTGTTTCTTTTACAAGAGAATAAATAGATGTGGCTTCATCAGATGTGTAAGCTTTCGTGGTTGCCTGATTAGTAGTCAAATCTGCAATATCTTTCCATGACATGATGATTACCGGGTGCTGGACCACTGGGACTCAATAGTGACAAGTTAATGTGTGGTTGAGTGGGCCTGCACACCTGTTTGTGTGTACTTACGTTGACTCACATCCCTTCACGTGAAAGCACGCTAAAAATACACTAAAGATCTTTGTTACATAAGGAACATAAGTACACACAAACAGGTGTGCAGGCCCACTCAACCACACATTAACTTGCTAGTATTTGTGTCACAAGCTTAATATATGAAAATATGAATAACATTATACTATGTATTAAACCTACACAGTATATATCAAGCCTGATGGGGTGTAGGGAGGGAAGAGAGAGGTTACAAAAAGGAAATTAAATATGCTTGTAAACAAATTGTGATTTGATAAACTTATCCAATACTGTTGTTCTAACTTTGAAAAAGCGAATGAGATCTATACTTAAAAAAATATTTTTAAAGATCCATGGAGATGTTTGCTGTACTTGGGCAATGCACTATGGGAGTTGTAGTACATATTTAGTTTCAAATGTGTACTGTGTGCTGATAATTTAGCCACACATATCTATACATAATCTCCATGTCACAAACACATAAATTAAATTTTCAAAATGTTTCAAAAAGTTTTAACCTTTTTATTTACAATAACTATATACATACATTTCCACAGATCCCACCCGGACATGTCTGAAATCATTTAGGCTGATGAAGCAATTGACACACACACGGAAATGGAGGACAGCACAATTGCACCTCCTAGACCCATTACTTCTGGTCCAATTACTATGAGAGTAACGTGTGACCATTTTCAGGCTTTGAGGAAGGTGATGAGGAGCTATCACAAGGCAGGAACGCAAATTTATCTGTGCGCAGGACACACAGATAACGTAGAGTCCAACTACCACCATTCCACAATGATAATGTTTTGGATGGCAGGGCAGACAGTTCTCCATTGATTGATGGCATGGACAAATCCATCATCACAGTACTGTGCCTGCAAGCCAAACAGATACAAACTGTTAATAGGCATCTGTCAACGTCAAAGCTGCAATTGCAGAAAGGAGAGGACCATTGGATTGCTGTCATGGAGAAGGAACATCATCTGCAAAGACGCTGGCACAAGCAGCACCTGACATGCTATGATGCTTACACTAAATCTATCAATCGTTTGGCTGCAGCCACAACCTCTCTTGCCTGGAGAACTGTCAATATCCAAAATGGCATGGGGTACTGCTGCCAAGATGTTTCACATGGGCTGTTCCAAGTGACCACAGCTTCTGTCTCCAACATTTTTCTGCCACCTGAAAGTGAAACCGACTTTAGCCTCAGTGCCACATCTGTGCCAGTAGGATAATGTACCAGGCAAACACCCTAACACACATCTGGAACAAATATAACCCCACCTCTACAGCCAAGTCCTGCTGAGAAGGTGAATAACAAAGAGGGACTTTTGTAGACACTCAGATGTCTGAGGCTACTTTGTTATGTTTGTGTTCTCAAACTTTATTGATTTTTTTTTTAAAAAGAAAACCCTACAAGGATATAGTTGATTATGAATAATTACATTGGTACAACCTGAAGAAAAGGTTAACTTTCAGTCCTGTACAAAATATTACCATCATGTGTGTTGTCTACTTCTTAGATGTGCAAAAACAAAACAAAGGGCCCACCCTCTTGCTGTGTGGAGTTAATGGTGCCTGTGTTCCTTTACTTTGGGGAAAACATGAAGTTTTCCATAAAACCCTCATCCACCAGGGTTACCCCTTGGTGGCATGCTTCATCATAGGGTCCTTCCCGTTCTGCTACGGAACAGGGCATGCTGCGACCAAACGAATTACATGGGAGCACTGAATGTGATGACTATGTGAGGCAGGTGATTCTGCTAGGGAGGAGTGAGGTAAAGAAAGGTGTGTGTTTAAAAATACATACCTGGCTAGTGGGTGATACTACCTTTATTCTTACCCCTAGTCGGTATGGTTAAAACAGGGGAACAACTTAGGACTCATGAGGTTTAATGTGCCCAAATCCTAACTGTCGACAAGTTTCTAGCCTAACCCTACGGCTATTCTTCTGGACCTAGTATCTCTAATTAGTATAACTAGTTTTACTCCTACTGCGGGTTTACTAAGCCCAACTCAAATATAGTGCAGTACAGAATTATACCACCTGGTAATCCTACTGAAAATAATTTTTCATGATTAAAGCCTAGGCTTCATGGTTCACCCAG
The DNA here is from genome assembly GCF_964204655.1 of Triturus cristatus. Classification (NCBI taxonomy): domain Eukaryota; kingdom Metazoa; phylum Chordata; class Amphibia; order Caudata; family Salamandridae; genus Triturus; species Triturus cristatus. The sequence continues at coordinate 27,180,522 of NC_140582.1, forward strand.
CAGGAAGTTCTGCTTTTAGTCACACACTTGTCAAAGCGAGAACTTCGTCAGATTATCTATCGATGATCCCCTCAGTAACCGCATCCGTACTTCGGTATCTGAGTCTGATTCTATCTCTATGTTGATGTTGTGGAGACTCTTCCTCATGACTATTTTGTGGAAAATTGCACATGTGACAATGATTTTACAACAGATCTCTGGTCTGATGAGTAGTGCTCCACCAGTTTTGTGGAGTCATCTGAATCGAGACTTGAATTCCAATGGTACATTCAATTATTGATTACATTGTCTCAGGTGCCCTGTTATACTGCCTTTCACTTCTGGTTCTTGGATACAAGCATTGTGTCAGAACCAAGGGCACAAGGCATGTGCACTGTCTCCTTAAATAGAACAAGAAGGATAGACTATTAGGTCATTTTACAAACACACTATTGGGAACTGTATGAACTGAGTTTTCAATTCTCCTACCAAATAAAAGGCTCTCACCAAAATCACCCTGAGACAGACAGTTAATTATTCCAGTAAATGTGTGCATTTTCTGCCTCTATTAATAAAGCCATCAACACAACCATGTACATTGGAAAACTGTGCTACCCGGTAAAACATTAGTTTGGTCTGTTGTAAATATTGGGAAGTGTTTGGAAAATAAATATATTGATTCACTTTGCTAGCCATGATGTCCAGAAACCTGTGGAACAACCTAGAAAAAGAACTCTGCGACTCTCCCCCTGACATTGCTATGACTCCCTGGTAACTGCCAGAAGCAAAAAGGTCTAGACAACACAGTAGCTGCACAAGTGGTGGTATTGCATTGCTTCTGACTGTTATAGTCTGTTCAAACAGGGTGAATCTCACCCTAAATATCCTCTCCTCATTCTCTGTCTACCTGCCAAAATCCTCATCCTCCTCGCCAAGACATACAAAGCAGCCATTCTGAAAGTGCTAGATGCATTTTGGGTGACTTTTTATAGTTTTCACCTAGTTACCACCCGATTCACATTGAGGGTAATTGCATTTCCCTAAATGGCCTTTTTGTGATTATTCGCTATTAGAAATCCTTTGTACATAGTGTTGGCGCTTCTCTATTTGAAAATCCCAATTTGTGATTTTCTATTTAGGAATTCCAAAAACGGGATTTCTACATGATGGAAATCGCAAATTGCACCACCTAAAATGCCTTTTGTACATGCTGAAATGTCATTTTGCATTACCTAATGGCCTGGAAATGTGATTTGCACTGTTACGAAATGCAAAATGTCTTAGTACATATGGGCCTAAATCTACAGAGTAAAAAAAAGAGACTGATTTGTGGATGTACCAGAGTTACATGTCCTGCATGTGCAATTCATTTTGTAGCTTGTGACATGGTGCTGTGCAAGAGAGCCCTGCTTCTGTTCAATGGAAATACAAGATACTTAGAGAAAGACACACCTTAGTTACACTAGTGCATTTATATGTCTATCTGTAACACAGCACTGAGGAAGAGGAATCATGTTATACGTACTGAAACCACAAGACAGATTACATGAAGGCACAATAATTTACCTTGATAAAAGATTAAAACCTGGATGTTACACAGTAGCAATAGAGAGTGATTAACTGCATGTCTTCCATTCCACCATAGAAATCCTACTTGATGGGTCTAGTTAACCTGCCTAAAATGTGTTTGCCTCATCCTGTAAAGCTGGGACCATTGTCTGTCAGGAAAAGGGAGAATGGTGCTTACCACGTATAAATCCCTAGAGTCGCAAACAGGGCTTTAAGATGTCAACTGTTAACTAGCAGTGGTGAATCCATTGCCAGTATATGAAAAAAAGAATCTACCCACTCCGCTTACCACTGAACAGTAGCACACTTTTGATAAAAGCATATTGTTGATGTCTGGATTTGGTGCTTGATGTTTTGATCACTTAACGGTAATCCATCTTCCTCGTCTCAGTCCTTACTTAGATGAGGTGACTGCACCTTTCAGACAGGTACCTCACTGCCCACCTTAATAAACTGCCTTAGGTCCTGACAGTGGGAGACGCCCCCATCCAAAGTTTCAGGCACAATGTAACCAGTGCAGGTAGAACAACCAGTCCTGAGTATACACTTCAGGCTTTAAGTAGGCACAGACCCATAACACCACCCATATGTAAGGACTGGGAACAGGAAGAGGGAACTTGAACTTTTCAGCTAAAGTGTGTATCATCTTGACAAGAGGAGGTTATAGATTATAGATTTCAAGAATGGAAGCATGTGAACAGTTGGTCAGTCCAACCTCCATTCTTCCTTATGTTAAGAACTTAAAGCTAATGTGGCTGGTCCTAGTGCTGTACGATAAGCACATCTCTGCCTCCGATATGTGTGCAAGCTGCTGTGCTACGATTTGCAGTTCTACTGAGTTGCCTATGAAAGATGATCTTTTGATACCCATTTGCTACACCTTACTTAGACACATTTCTTCCAGTGATTGATTATTGTGAGTCCCATGCATATGTTCTCTTCATTCGACCCTATTCTTCAAAAAGACCCATCTATGATCATGCAAGGCCTCTGCAACAGAAGTCTACATTTACTGTTCTTCTTCCAAGTAATTGATTATCATGTGGGATCAGTACACCTGCATTTACTGCCATTTTTCAAGAGGCCCCTGATTATGTTAGGCCCATACACATGCACCTTGCTGTCAGCAGCATTCTTCAAGCCAATAATGATCATATCAGCCCATGTACTGCCCATTGCATCTGCACTTCTTCCATGACTAATGTTGCATGAGTGTAAGCCTGGGCAAAGCACTACGCTACGCTCGCGTAGTTTGCGAAGTTCGCGCTACTTCGCACTACGCGAATTGCACGTAGCACAGTGTGAACACGCGTAGCGTAGTGTTGCGTAGTGCTGCGGTCATTTTTTGCTTGCTCGCGGTCCTCAACGTCAAGTTGGCGACCGCGAGCAAGCAAAATGACATCCCGACAAGACTTTTTCCTTGTTCGCGATCAGCAACATTAAGTTGGCGATCGCGAGCATGGAAAATAAACCTCCCGGCGAGATTCCCAACGCGAGGAGGTCAGGTTTCTCATTGCGAGTGGTCGCGTATGCTCGCGACCGCTCGCGATGAGAAACTACCAGTTCGCGTTGAGAAAGCTGCCGCTCGAGTAAAAATCTACTGGAGCAGCAGAAAACTACAGCTCGCACTGTGCAAGATGCCATTTTCAATGATTGCACAGTGCCAGTTGCTTGTCCGCACTGTGCAATCATTGAGATGGACATCTGGCACAGTGCGAACAAGGTACTACGCAGATCGCGAAGTGCCACGCGTAGCTCGCGTAGTGCGAAGTGCACTTTGCGTAGCTTCGCGAAGTGCTACTTCGCGAACTACGCCCAGGGTTACATGAGTGTAGAAACTACAACACCAGCACCTCTCTTCAAAGTACCCGCTTCTCTGATTCCCCTGTCAAGGCAGCAACAACAACGTGCAGGTTCACATGCCCATGTGCCATTGCTTGTTCATTCCTCTGGCCAGGAAACCACTGCTGCATCCAAACTAACACACCAAGAAATGTGTGAACAGATTCAAAGCTGTTTGACCCCCGACACACAGCTCTAGCGACCTCACCCAAGAGCTTGGTTTGTTCAATATTGTTCATGCTAAACACTTACAAAAAAGGCACTGTGCTGTGATTTAAAATGTGTTCAACCCCATTTGTGTATAGTAGCGTCTGTTTAGCTGGGCACTGGATAAATAATGAATTTGCTATGCTATTCCCCGCGGGGGGCTAAATAGTACAGATTGTTTACTATTTGACTGGTGTCCTGTCAAGTAGTAGAGAAAGGTAATTATTTACTCAGCCAATGGCTAAATAGTAAAGATTCTGCACTATTTGGCATGCAGCTGTGGAAATAAAAAGGACTTCATATAATCAGCATCTGCTAAATAGCAGAGATTATGTACTGTTTGACCAGCAATCGAGCAAACAGCAAAATAAATCACTATTTACCCAGGCAATGGCTAAATAGCAAATATGTTGCTCTATTTATCCAGTGGTCATGCAAATTGCCAGAAACTTCACTATCCAGACATCTGTGGAAAACCAGACATTATATACAATTTGGCGTGTGGACAAACAAATAGCAAATAAACTTCATTATTTATCTTGCTGCTTGCTAAATATCAGTACATGTAGACCAGTAGACTTGCAGATAGCTAATAGATTTCAAAACTTAAACAACTGCTGGCTAAATAGTAGACATTATGAACGGATTGGCTGGGTGGAGTCTCACCACAGCCCAAGATGGGTGCTTCCCCTTGACTTCTACCCAACTGGGGAAAACGAGAGGCCAAAACTACTACTTCCAGCACCCTTACCTTTCAGGAACAGTGGGTAAAGCTTCATGACACCTGAGGCACCCCACAACACCCCTATCTGGCTTTCACCTCTCCAGCGACTCCTATTGCCCAACATCGGGGACTGACTTTGGTATCCGCCTTTATTGCCATGCATGCCACTAAATGCTGCAGCTTCATCTGTCACCCCAAGATCTTCACATTACCAGGGGGGCATGTGCAGCTATCACAGATCCCTCCCCTAGTTATGGACTCCCATTCACTGGACACAAATAGGGCCTCCCGTTGTCCAACTGGTCACAATATACAAGGGATACCAAACCCTACAAACCCCAACTAAGGCCATATTGCTTACCAGGGAGGGCAGCAAAGAGCACCGCCCCACCCTTTGAGCATGGATTGGCCCTGACAGATGGTTATGTTATGCATGATAATTCCAAAGAGATCTGGCACCTCTAGCCCTGCAGCTTCACAGTTATTGACCACTCAGCCATAGCCGAACCCCTTCCATATCTCCCATACTGCTCCTACTACTAGAATTGTTTTTATGTTTACCTGGATGAGTAAGGTCTCCATGCTTGTGAATCCTGGACACCTGAGGCCTACCTGAAATCTCTACTGGGGCCATCTACCTTTCCGCATATCCCACCTTTGGACTCTGGACTAGCTCACATATATAGGCCTCCATCGCAGAGGCTGTTTGAAACAATGGGGGCTCAGCCTACTGCTCCATGCCTAATATCTTCCTCATCTAGCTCTGTACAGTACCTCATGCTCTCTGATGGGCCTCGGGCCTGTGAACTGCATCCCTTTCCTGGCAGCTGGCCCCAAGCTAGGCAAGAGTGCTGGTTGTCCTCCTTCCTTACCACTGCCTACATTACCAGGACAGCCAGCCCATCTCTTACAGATAGGACCTGGACTACAAGACCCTCCCTTCTCTACTACACCTCATACTTAAATGACAATGGTGGCACCTACATCTTCAGCTGCCTACTCTGCCACTGCCCCATGCCTTCCTACCACCGCATCCAATGGCAATATTTTTAACGCCTGCCCACTATCCCCTCCCGATTATATCTGACTAAACCTTACCAGAAGCTCCTATTAACGGACGTGGTTGGAGGAGGACAGACTACCCCTTCCCCAGTAGCACTGACATCACAAACCCTGCCGGAGACACATTTGATACCATCCTTACAGAAATCACCTCAAACAGAGTCCATCTCATTGCCATGGAGACAAAACTCCCTGATGCAAAGACCATCAAAACTGACATGTAACTAGTCTACACCAAAGTGGCCACTATGGACCAACGCCTCTTTGCGATGGAGGAGAAATTAGTAACATTTAAGACCTTGTGCTTGGATATGTGTAACAGCAAACAGAAGCTGGTTGATTTCTGCAGAAAAACAGAGAATGCGGCTGCCCGCGTCCCACGCAGGGGGACATCAGCAGGGCAGCTCTCTAGTGGCCACCCGTCAGAGCCTCCCCCCCCAACCCCCATCTCTCTCTCGAGAGGCCGCGCCTTGGGGAGGGGAGGCCCCAATGGGCATACGCTGGGGGAGGCGGGCCGCTGGGCTGGGCGGGGCCAGGCCCTATTTAAGCCTCCCGCCACCGCAGATCGCCCTCTGCTTCCTGTTGTACACCCCTGGCCGCTCGAGAGCCTAGGCCACGCAACATCGGTCATAGTCTCGTCGCATTGGTCGTCGTCTCGTCGCATTGGTCGTCGTCTTGTCGCGATGTCCTAGTACCTACGGTGAGTCTTGCTGCCCCCACTCCGCCCCGGCCCTGTCCCTGGGCAGTACCAGGCGACGGGGCCCTGTGGCTCGGATGGCCACGGGTGGAGGGGGCGCAAGATTTAGGCATGGGTGGTGATTTTGATGGCGGTAGCTGCGGTCCATCAGCAGCGCCGCCGAAGGGCGGAGATGAGCAGCGCAGCAGGGAACGTAGCCCGAGTTGTATGGGAACCTGCTGGCGCGCGAAAGTGTAGCGGGATCTATGCGCGCGTCCCCCCATTTAATTGTAATCCCCTTGATGATCCCGGGTTAATCATTCTCCCTCACCGCACCTCGAGCCAGGGTTGGGGGGGGGGTTCGAGGCAGCGGGCCCGGCTAGTTCCATTTAACCCTCCCATGCCTCAGCTGCCTGAGTGCGGGCTGGCTGCTGCGCGGCCGTCTCTGGGGTGGCACAGCGATATCAGGGCCTCGTGGTCACCTCCACGTGCTGGGTTATATTGGGACCCACCTCTTGACCTCATTGTGCTGAGTCGGGGTTGCGGGCTCCCGGCTAGCTGTTTCCAGCCCGCTTGGCTTCTCCGCCAAAGCGGGGGGGGGGGCAACCAGCACGTTTCCGGTTGGGCCTGGTGGGCTGGGGAGGTCGAGTTGTGTCTGAGGCCGCGACCCCCTTCCCTCCCCCCGTACCCCATTGATAATTCAGGGTGGCTGGCGCTGCTAGCATCAGGAGCCGTAGCTCAGAGGCGAGGTTTTCAGGGTTTGGTCTTCGGCGCCCGTAAAGGCAAAGGTCAACTCCCACAGTGGGGCACGGCCATATTTTTAGCGGCACCATGCCCGGCTGGCTCGGTTTACGTAGGACCTATTACTGGCGGTGCATTGTTTGGGTCCCTGCGCTCACGTGTGACAGGGTGTTGTGTCGGGTGTACTTGGAGCAGTGGCTCGGAGGCTGTGCCATGGGTCCTAGTGCCCCTGCCAGTGTGTATATATGGTTAGACGTGTCGATTCTGTTGCTCCAGCTGCCAACAGCCTAATTATTCAGCGAGAGGAGGGTGTGCCAAGTATTTTAGTCAACAATGTAGAGCCTACCAATGAGCTAATAATGTTGAAAAGCAGTGTTTGTGACAATTAACAGAGCCTGCAGCCTGCACCTTTGGTTCATTTGTAAATGGAAATTCAAAGACCCGCCCACTGTTTGCTGTAGCTTGACCTGGTGTGGTTATCGCTCATGGTAATCATCTCGGAGCACGCAGAATAATTACCGCTACAGAGGGCAGATAGCGCCCCGGCCTCTTATCTGGTCTATTAACCAGTAAGTATAACTTCACGGGTCATTCTAGAGGTGTGCAGTTCTCCTGGGAGTGGCTGTCTGGCTGAAACCCCACGTGACCCCAACAATGCTAGTGATTAGATGAACAGGAATATGCCTGTAATAATGAGCTGACCGCTGCAAAACTCGGCTGCCCTCCCCATCCTACAGCATTTAGCACAGATAGGAGAAACTTGCATCGTTGCTGGGCGGTTCACCCTCACCCTGAGGCTGCACGCCGTCGTGAGGGCCGTTGGTCGGGATACGCCATTGTTTGTTTTATCGTGAGGTGAGTCGCCACGTCACAGACTGGCCCCTGGACAGCTGGTTTCGGTCCGCCTGGGGCCCGTAGGGGTCTCAGTGTCTGTGACCGGGTGCACGGCGTTGTCATTGGTCTCCCGCCAAGTGAGGGGTGAGTCGCCCCCCCCCAAGCCTCTGCGGTGAGGTGTTGTCCAGCCATGGCCGACTTGTGACGGGGGGGGAAATGGAGCTCCCCTGGTACTGTCTGGCTCCCTCTGTCTCGCGGCGATGAGAAGGTTGGATCTAGGGGTTGGATAATGGGAGCATCTGCTCATGTCCTGCTACGGTTATGAAGTTTTGTTGTTTGGGGGCTCGGAATGTGACAATGTACTTCGGTTCCAAGCCACTCTGGGTGCAGGCAGCGTTAGCGGGCTACGAGAGAATACTGGCCGTCTGAGGTGTAAGGATGTAGCGTTGCGGCTAGAGCGGTGGACTTCCAAGCTGGGGAACCAGGTTCGAGCCTGGGCAACGGCGCTCAGCATCCTGTGAGTTTGGGCAGATCGCTTAATCTCCCTGTGCCCAACAAAAATGAATGTGTTCATCGGTAATGGTGCGCATGAGCGCTCTGATACCTGATTTTTCTGGTGTAATGTAATTACGGGCTATTTAAGGCGCTCCAGACCTTCGGGCGAATTTGCGCTATATAAATAGGCAACAAAAAACAATTAAGATTAGTTTTGGGGCCCCGCGCCTCTGGGTGCAGGTCTAGACCTCGGCGGCCGTGTAGCGGGGAGGTTGGTCGAAGGGGTGCCCGAGCCTGCGTGGGACCTGGGGTTTGAGTCTCGGCAACGACGCCGAGCACCCTGTGATTCTGGGCAAATCACTTAATATCCCTGTGCCGAACAATCAAGATATGGTGTCCGCAACGGGGCGACGTAAAGCGCCCTGAGACCCGATTTACGCTCGTTGCCCGACCATATAGGTAGAAGCGGGGCTCATGCACAGCGCCATAATACCCTCGGGGGCCCGCGCTTTGATTCGGGCAAAGCATTTTGCCTTCCCGTGCCCGGTATTGAGGTTTAAATGGCTCGCTGGGTGAGGCAATTTAATCTCCCCGAGCCGGAACATGTATGGGAATACGGCGCCTAGGCACGGGCACCAATACCCTTCGGGCGAGTTCGTGCTGTGGCCTCAAGCTGGGGGGTCGCGCCCTCATCCGGTGATGTGGAGCTAATGATTTAAGCTCCCCGTACCTTGTACCCGTACAATTGTAGGACATTGCCAGGATTGCGTGGTTTGACTTGGGCATGCCTCAAAGGGTCGGAGAAATGGGGCCGGCGAGAGGCGGAATCCCGGTCTGTGATGCGCAGCTGCAGGGTAACTCCTCGGGTAGAGCTTCTTCCAACGACACTGCGGCCCGGGTTCACCCACGGTAACGCGGTGTTGCGGTCGCTTGAGGTGATCTTGGCGAAAGTGTCAAGGCCCCATTGTCTGACTTTTGGGTAAGGCAGGGTAATGTATGTAGGCGATGAAGAGTCCCTGCGTGGGCGCAATTAAGATGGTTCCTCGCACCTCAGCAAGGGATAGGACCAGGTTTTCTGGTGGCTAACGTATGTTTTGCCAGGCACCGCATGCTCCTCGACAGAGTCAACATGAAGAGGGGGGGGGCCTGCTTGGAGGTAGAGTGCCAATGGGGGTTTCAGCACAGCTAATGGGTCGGAGAATGCGACTGAAAGGTGAGGCACATTAGCTTTGTCGGCGGTTTGTTTAATACGCTGGGTATTGGCAACGAAGAAGGAACACAGAAGATGGGCCCTCTTGCCAATGGCCTGGGAAGTCTCCTCTGCTAGCAACAAGACTAGCGTGTAAGCCAGCGGCATGGTGCCACGTCAGCATGACCGCCTCTCTCGTGATGTCATTTACGGGTAGTATTGCAGCACTTGGTGGAAAGGGTGGAACAGAAGCAACTGGTTATTATGTCTTAGGGGCAGAATTTTGCAAGCAACTATTTGTGACCTATAATCGGGTAGTTATGTTGCATGACCAGTATCCAAATTGCCACATGTTAACTTTTATCCTTCAACGGATGTGCTTGTTCGCAGTAATGGCCGCCCCGCACGTGAGGTGCACTTACGGGGAATCGAACGCGGCGCTTGCTGGCAACTCGAGCAAAGGTATATGACTTTGCGCTTTACAGTCTAAAGTAACGCTGCGATAATCACGGCTGGGCCGGTGCTCGGCCCCTGCCCCGCGCAGGCCTGGGGAGGCAGAGTGATTTGAAGAAATAATTTCAGCCGATGCAACTTTGCTGTATGTGTGGGAACGAGTGTCAGCCTCAAACTGTAAGGGAAAATGCCCTGGCAGTTCCCAAGCTCGAGTGAGTTAGTAGTCTCTCTTAACTTGAAGGATGTTCCACCCCTGAACGCCCTGAACAAGAGGCCACCACCACTATTCACACTATTGTCCCCAAGCTCCCTTTGATTCCTGGCCTCATGTTGAAAATGCATGGCTTTATATTTCAAATGTACTCTTTTGCGGGCCACTCGCCATTTTAACAAGGAAGTAGGCCTAGGTTGATGGTGATTCAGATAGTCAGATGTGATCAAATATTGGTTAAATGTTTGGATTGGGAATACCGATGTTATTATTGTGAGTTCCACGCTTGAGTCAAGAGGTGCTGCTGTCTTTCATCTTTGCCTTGCTATCCGAAAACAGCTGGTGTAATGTTTTCTTTCAAATCACAGTCATAGTGGCAGTTTAGTCTATACAGAAAAGTCAGCAGCCTGAGCTGTTTTGAGACAAGCTGAAGGCCTGGGTTTGTGGGTCATACATAACATCTTGAAGGTATTTATTATTGTGAGTTCCACGCTTAGGTCAAGAGATGCTGCTGTCTTTCATCTTTAGCCTTGCTATTCGGAAACAACTGGTGTAATGTTTTCTTCAACTCACAGTCAGAGTGGCAGCTTAGTCTATACAGGAAAGTCAGCAACCTGAGCTGTTTTGAGACAGGCGGAAGGCCTGGGTTTGTGTGTCATACATAACATCTTTAAGGTTATTCTCCCTGTTCCACAGGGAGGCAAGGTAAGGCCCAGAGTGACATGGGCTACCGAGACTTAGCCCGGCTTGCCTCTTCTGCAACCTTTTGAAGTTCGTTTATTTATTTTATGACGGTGACAGATGCTATCACAGTTGTTTGATAGGCACCAGGGCCAGATGGCATTTAAGTGCATTGTGTTTTGGAAACTAAGGAGCGGGTCCATTTTAGTAAGCACAAGGAGCTGTAAATATTTGGTGTCGCTCATAGATGCCCTGTGTTGGGTGAATGATATCTGAGCGCTGTGCTCCTTCAAAAAGGACATTGCCAAATAGTCAAGCCAATGGCACATCAAGTGGTTATGGTGAAAATCTCGAAAGTAATTTTGTTTTGGAATCAAAAAAAAAAATATCTCACTAGGTCCCAGATATTGGAACCCCCCACCTCCAGAGATTAGGTCCTGCACAGACCTCAGGACTTCCCGCAAACTCCTAAGACATGGCTAGTTAGACAGGTATATGAGTAACATACCACTCTAACTGATTTCAGAGTAGCACCAGGAAACCAATCTGGTACGTGTGCCCTACAAAGTTAGTATAACATAACATAACAAATGTGGGATTGGATTTCATAATCTTTTAGGAGCAGAACATAATGTGTTTATGCACTACTGAGAGATTCGAAAACAGAGCTTGTGGAACCACACAGGATGTTTCACAAGGTGACAGCAAGCCATACTGTTGAAATAAACAATTATAAATAAGAAATTACACTATTTTGAAATTAATTAAATATAAGTCAACATGTTTAACGATATTTTGGACTAATAGTTATGGTTAAAGGTGAGATAAAGTTACCTCGTTCTACGAAATCAATTCTAAGAAATTGCAGTTCAATTTGTATCAGTCAATAACATTAACTAACAACATTATATAACAGACATTAAACAAACGATAAATAATTTCAGTGCCTGTATTAAAAAATAATTGTTGGGGTTAGCATTAGGTTCTGAAGTAGGGAAGGAGGTGCTGAGCCAATTTAATTATTGAAACTGATTTGTTTTCGACAAATATTAGTTCAAATTACATGTCGTCTTCAGGAAATAAACTTTGATTTAAGTAAATTAAACAGTAGGAATGAACCGAAATATTGCAATATTTATCTTAGTTCGGTTTATATGAACTACTGATCAATGAAGCTAGAATAAGACTCCATCATCTAATTTAATGTAACTTAATTTGTAAAAATATTCAATAAAACCTGGATTATCTGGTTAGTTAAGATAGATCCCCAGAATGCTAGGTCATTTCTGGCAGTAGAAAGGCAAAAACAAGGAGATGTTGCTGAGATATTGGTAATTTTGAAGTAAACAATAGGATATTAATACAATGTGAAAGGAAGCAAAAGTAGGGAGTTAATGGCCGAAAAGGTAAATACGGCAGAGTTGGCAGTTTTATCGATTTTCATTGATTTGTATTAGCATGCGGTAGGAAGGTGAGATTGTCTCAACGAATCATTTGCCAATAATGCTGTCACTAGCTAAGGTTGTGGCATCAACCATCCTGAGACAGTGACATGAAGCAGCCGGGGACAGTGAGCATATGTTTTCCGTGTGCTGGGTGAGAGTACAAAGACAGAGGCTGTTGCCCCCATACTGTCTGATGTTCACAGCTTTTAGTGCCCATCCCATCAGTAGATACCCGTGATGTCAGCTTGTGTTTATAAACGTAGGGAAGGCAGTTAACTCACACGTACCTTCACCTTGCTTTATTGTGCTGTAGCTGTTGGAAACACACTTCTAAGCCAGAAAGGACCCTAATTTGGCCCAATTGAAAAATCACAATAGGATTCCATGTCCATAAACGCCAATTTCATCAATGCCTGTTACCCATGCCATATTTTCCAGCCTGAGAAACAGATTTAGGTGTTGCTCTTCTTCGCTCAGTCTTTCCTTGTAGCCTAGGGAGTTTGAAACGTTCACAAATTTTGGTCCCCGAGCTGAAAGATATGTATCCTTCAGAAGCAAATTCTCAACTTTTAGTCAGCCAGTCATATTTTTTATCGAGAGTCATGTGAAAGGCGTCCATATAAGCAGTCAGCTTTATATATTTTGCCTTGCCTAGAAATCATGCAAACTTCGAAGCAGCAGTAATTCGGGGACCATAAACACTATCAATACATAACCTTTTTAGACAAAGTGGAATAGGAAACATTCTTCGTGCTAGGAAAGAAACTCTGTTTTCCGAAAATACATCCACCTTTACCTGCAGAGAACATATTCTTTCATTGTTTATAACATTATGTTCAAGGAATGAAGGGGACAGATGGTTTGAAGTAAAGGCTATGGTTCAGTTCTGGCGCTATATGTGGGTTTTAGATCTTCACGCAATTACGTTAGGAAGATCTGCAGTTGCATCGCAAAGAAAGTTAGGAACATCATTCATGTGTAAGCTGAACAGCAGTGGGGCCAAAAGACAACCTTGCGTCAATTGGCTTCTTGTAGAAAGCTCCTTTGTTAGTCTGCCCTGGGCTTCTGAGTAAAGTTGCAAATTATTGCTGTTATTTACGGGTTACAGAGCAGGACCCATAATTTAGCCCACTAAAACTAGCTCGCAGGGGTAGGGCACCTATAACAGCGAAGGGAGGAAGGGGGGGCTCTGGCAGCGACGGGAGCCTCCCCAGAGCTGTGGCGGAGTTACAGGGCGATCTGGAGGCAGAAGGGTACAGTAAGGGTACCTCTGCGACAGTCGGTACAGTAAGGGTACCCCTGTCCGGCACAGTAAGGGTGCCCGAGCCAAGGTCCGGGAGCCGAAGGGGGTTCTGGGAAGACCGCGACGGCGCCCCGTTAGTCCTTCGGGCGGTTGGGGGGCCTGACCAACCGGGGGTGTGCCATAACACGCTCCGCCCCCGTTAAAAGGGGCGGGAGTATTAGACAGATCACGTGATCCAAAGGAGGATCTGAAAAATGTGCCGCACTGCCAGGCATCGACCCACCGTGCGTGCTGGCTCGCAAGGCGGGCGGAGCAGCGAGGGGCTGCTTGCCCTGGATCGCCCGTAAGAGAACCCACTCTATTGTCATACTTATGTTGTATGAAATAAACCTGCAGCAGTTCTTCACCCATAACTAATGTGTCAGTGTAATCATTGGGTGATGTCTGTGCATACGTGTTGAGTGGAGTGGATGACGGTGTGGTCACTATGCCGCTGCCCGCGTCCCACGCAGGGGGACATCAGCAGGGCAGCTCTCTAGTGGCCACCCGTCGGAGCCCCCCCCCCCCCATCTCTCTCGAGAGGCCGCGTCTTGGGGAGGGGAGGCCCCAATGGGCATACGCTGGGGGAGGCGGGCCGCTGTTCTGGGCTGGGCGGGGCCAGGCCCTATTTAAGCCTCCCGCCACCGCAGATCGCCCTCTGCTTCCTGTGGTACACCCCTGGCCGCGTGAGATCCCACCCTTTCCGCTTACCCTGCGTGGCGTAGGCAGCGCGCAACTGGAATGTTATAAAAAAAAAAAATTTCTTGTGTTGCAGGCGGAGTTACAGGGCGATCTGGAGGCAGAAGGGTACAGTAAGGGTACCTCTGCGACAGTCGGTACAGTAAGGGTACCCCTGTCCGGCACAGTAAGGGTGCCCGAGCCAAGGTTCGGGAGCCGAAGGAGGTTCTGGGAAGACCGCGACGGCGCCCCGTTAGTCCTTCGGGCGGTTGGGGGGCCTGACCAACCAGGGGTGTGCCATAACACGCTCCGCCCCCGTTAAAAGGGGCGGGAGTATTAGACAGATCACGTGATCCAAAGGAGGATCTGAAAAATGTGCCGCACTGCCGGGCATCGACCCACCGTGCGTGCTGGCTCGCAAGGCGGGCGGAGCAGCGAGGGGCTGCTTGCCCTGGATCGCCCGTAAGATAACCCACTCTATCGTCATACTTATGTTGTATGAAATAAACCTGCAGCAGTTCTTCACCCATAACTAATGTGTCAGTGTAATCATTGGGTGATGTCTGTGCATACGTGTTGAGTGGAGCGGATGACGGTGTGGTCACTAGATGGATTCAATCAGACACGTTAGCCTTTCTACTCGAGTTTATTCTAAAGTTGACTGGTTTATCATTCACAAATCCTCTCGAAATCCAAATGGCGCACAGGCTACGATCAATCAATCAAGGAATTTGTATAGCGCACTACTCACCCGTGAGGGTCTCAAGGTGCTGGAGGGGGGGGGTTGCTACTGCTCGATCCTAGCAGTTGTCCATGGAGGAGAACAAACATTGCCCCATTATAGAATGCTTCCTGCAACATACTAACCCCCTCAAAGCTTCCTGGAGGCAGGCAAACACGGACCATACGACATCGAAGGGGGACGGGTCCACATAACAATTTGACAGAAGGGCGGACTTCTCTGCAGAAACCAATGCTGAATGACGAGCTTTCTTCACTCTAAGGCCACAGAAAAGGATATCAAATATTGACTCCCGGGTCAAAAGGTTGTTGGTCTCCCGACGTGGTACCTTTGGAGGGGGGCGCCTAGAGGAGTGACCACCGCAACCTCCCCCGCGGAGCTTTCTTCCACTTTTGTCGTGACTACAGCTCAGCTTGCCTTGAAACGGGGACTCCGCTGTTCTCGGATCCCGTAGTTCGGTTTCCCAAGATACGGACAAGGAACTCCGAGGAAGATCGCGGATTCCGATTAAATGTGCTCGAATCTTATGAGAGTTAACAGACATGAGTCACGTTCCAGAAGAGCAACGAAATTGTTAATTATCTTCAGTGCCTCAGAGTTTGTTTTAAAGGAACACTATACATGCCTAATTAATTGCCATTAACTTTTATTTTGTTAATTTCTAACGCTAAAGAAGTACGAACTGGGTACACTGAGAGGAAGAGCAGCGTACTTGTGCTGACACTGCCACCAGCCGCATTGCTGCCTTGCAGTGGGAGAACTCGCTGGACCGCGCAAAGCTGCCGAAAGGGACCCGCCGCGATATACTAAAGTAGCGTCCCTTGAGCAACCATCCGGTAGCCGACATATGTGAAGGAGAGGGGGAGCCAATGGTGTCGGACCCAATACATTCTTGTGCAATTTGACCCTCAGAACTCTGCCTCGCTATTAGAAAATAGGCAATCTGGTAATTCTTTGATGTTATTGGGTGTGTTGCTGCTGCCCTGCCGTGCTGCTCCTGAGGGGACTCCAAGCCCCACAAGCCATCTGCCTCCCAGGAAGGCGGAGTCAACATCGCGCGGGCCGCGCCGGGCAAAGCCTGTGCCAAAGGCGGTCCTGTCCTGCGCCCCAGGAAAAGGCAGGGCGGGGCCAACCCCCTTGGCTTCCGGTCCTCGTGCCCCTATTCCAGCTGTAACTGTCTGGGACTCGGAACTTTGTTATACTCCAAAAACTGTGAGTTAATAAACATAATATAGGTTTTGTCGTGCTCTTTTTGTTATTCTGCTTAAGTTTTAAGATTATAAATGAGCCTCTCCTCCTCCAGCTGTTGACCCAAGGTCTCTTTGATTCTGTTCTCTTTTCCTATTGGTGCAAGCGAGGCTATATAGACTATTTGTCTGGGTTCACTAGATTGTTCTCTGATTTGCACATCAAAGCACCGCCACTTATTGATCTACTACTATGGGAACAAAGAATAAAGAGTGAAGTACCAACAGCATTTAGAATAAAGAAGCATGAGTCACCTTGCCAGCAAAGACGTGCTGGATGCTGGCGGGCTCCCATTGAAGGCCGCCCTGCTTTTAATGAATGGGCTTGCGCCCTGCTGTATCCAGTACAGTGGATACTGGTGGCATCTCAAAGCGAATGGCAGTGCAAGCAAAGCTGGCGCCCTGTTGTGTTCATTATGTGGGGCACCCGGTTAAAACAAGGGCATGGAGCGGCCCTCCTATGAAAATAATAAAGAGTGCAAAAAATCGGCGTAACGCCCACCCCAATGCTTACTTGCTCTAGCCCTTTAATTCTCTCTTAAAAAAGGAAACAGCCCGCTTAGATCTCAAAGTTTCGAATGCAGTGGTCACCTTATGTCGAATTACAAGGCACGCATTTTTGGGGAACTCTGTGAGGGACCTGTGTCCACACTCCACATACATCAGCAGGAGAGGGCGGTGTACAGGGATAAACGCGCCTTGTGCTAAATTGTTTGTCTTTGTCAGCGTTACAGCTTTGGCATACGGGGCAGGAGAAATGTATAATAAAGCGGGCCCACGCCCTTGGCTTGCTCTCGTTCCAGTCTTGTGTGGACTTTGGTGCAGAATAAAATGTGTGCGATAATTAACGAGCGATCTGTTCTTTCAAAGAGCTAAAGCACTCCCAGCGACTGCTAATGCACTTCTTTGCCCTGGAGCTAACTCCCAACAAACACGGATGTCCTGGCACACTGGACTGGAGGCTATTAGCGTGTTTAGGGCAAACAATGGCTTTCTCGTAAAAATACTCCCGATAAGCGTTGGCCGGGCTTGCTTGGGAGCGAGCGTGGGTCAGCGGAAAGGGTGACAAAAACAAGCACCACAGCGAAGCAGCTATGTTTGTGTTCTTTAGCTTTCAAATTTTCAATGTGGTTCGTGAGCATGGGCAGTCCTTTGCGGGGCTTCATCAGCTCTTGCCGTAAACGTCAAAGAAAGTTCCCCTCAAACAGACATCAAACACAAAAGCGGACCAAAACAGTAGTTAGGCTTTGCTGCTTACAGACTAAACGAAAGTCAGTATCGGATCAACAGCCTGTAAAAACCCAGCTAACAAAAGGTATGCCAACGTTAAACAAATGGCGAGCAGCAGGATATATTGCCCGGCAATAGACGGAGTTTCACCTAACATATAGATTACTTGAAGTCTCGGAGAGACAGCACATGCACTGCCTAGGCGAGACCTAAAAAGGAAGTCTGTTGATAAAGAGGGGGATAGAAAGAGTGAAGGGCCGCACAGGATAGTTAGCAAAATCAAGGAGACCCAAAAACTCAGTGCTACCAATCGTGTTCTTAACCGTATTGATTATCTTCTGGTAGAATGCCATGACATATTAGATCCGGTTCTGATTCCAGCTGTCTCAGATACTCCGCATTCACCTAGCGTTTCCAACCCTCCCCCTCTCCCCAGCCTTACTTCTAACCCAACTAAAATAATCCTGTCCATTTTTCCACGCGCACTACGTTTAGCGCAACGTCTATGGCATTGGTGCTAGATCATTGCCCCCGTCTTGATTCAGCAAAAGCCACTAGTGATAAAGTATTAACTTTTTCACCCACTGAGGTGACAGGTAAAGGCTCAAGTGAAGACCTTAGAGATGTAGCAGAGATGGCTAATAGTTGTTCAAGCAATACCATCTTTAATGTTTCTACTACTAACCTTTATTCTCTGCTACATGGTTTATCTGAAAGCCCAACAAGAGGTCAGGTAGAAGGTAGGATACCTTCACTGGTATCCCAAGTTACAGTACACCAGGTCCCTGCGATAGAGGCCCAAGATAAAAGAGGGGAGGGAGTTTTATCTGAGGATCCGTCAGTAGGGCTGGAAACACATAGGCTCATCTCGGATCTCGGGGATTGAAGTCACCTTACTTAACTTGTTAATTGTAGCACTTACCAAACAAGTTAAGATACTGATGATCAACGATCAACTCAGAGAGGCCTCCCACACCGAACCACCGAGTCCTCAACGCAGACAGGATACTATGCAAGGTACCAGTGTTGCACCTAAACCTTCTAATAACTCAGCACCTCCCATCCCTCTTATGTCCATACAAACGTGGCACTCAAGAGAAGTAGAGGCAAAGGTTTGGAAGCCAGCAGGATCAAATGAAACTCAGTCAGCTGAGTTAGAGTATCCTCACAGCCCAAGGTATGATCGAGACCGACCTCTCTCTAAAAGTATTTTCTTGATCAATGTACCAAAAGTTCCATCATCCCTAGCTAAATATGAAGAGAAAAATTCTTTGATTAACAAAGCAATACATTGGATCCGGAAAACAAGAGGGTGTAGGTTGGTAATTATAGAAGACATCTCCTGGACAAGACGGCTAAACCATAACACCTCACCAACCGATTGAATTACATCTGAAAGACGAGACCCTGGTTCATAACCTTATAGCATTGGAGGCAAGATCATGCTCACCCACTTCCACTAAAATACAGATGAAGTATAACCCCCACCGCCATGTTCCAGACTCAAGCAAATAGAAGGCACGATGCCCAGTTGGGGATGGATTCACCTTTGGCCCTAATTGATTGACAGGTGGAGCAGGTCTTCGAAACCCCCCCAACTTTATGTTACTCAATCAATGTATTGCCATCTTCCATTGAGTGCAACCGGGCCGGGGCCCCACATAGTGTCTTGCCACTGAAGCTCAAGCTAATCACCAGGGAGCTGCCAAATTCTTTATCAGCCAATATCGGCATCACTCCACTGCTAAGTTTAGACCAGAAAGTATGCTCTACTCCACCACAGACGTGCAATATAATGGAGGATTTCCAGGCAATTCGAAGAGGCCCAGCAGAATTGGTTTCTAAACTCCGTATACTTACCTGGAATGTGGCAGGTTTAAGATCTAAGGTGGTACTCCACTGGGTCTAGTACATAGAGCACTTCGATATCTGCATCCTGCAAGAAACGTGGGCAACTGCACCGATCTTTATCTCCGGTTATGTTATGGTAAGCTGCCCAGCTTTGAAAAGTAGACCGGGGCGGCTGCTTGGGGGACTACTGATCTGGATAAAGATTGAATTACAATGTGCCGTCAGGGTGAGCAAGACCAATAGCCCAGATATACTTGCGATCAACCTGAGGGGCAAGAACGGCAAGGGGCTGGACATTTATAATGTCTGTGCCCATGGCGTCAAAGTGGGCTTAAGATCACCAACCATACAAGCCTTGGAAGATTGCCTTGAAGAAATAGAGTCCATATCCCCTTTACTAATAGCCGAAGACTTTAATACTACGATTGAACCAATGGGTATAGATGACCCTACAGACAGCAACATGGTAGATGAGTTGTGGCATGTTACTCTACTTGATCTTCAACCTATCAAAAAATAGACCCAAACTGCCCTACAGCTTCAAGCCCTCACTCTTGAGTACGGTCTCAAGGCAGCCAATGGCTGTACGTTATCTGATAGGAAGGGGGCAAATACATTCAAAAGAACGGACAATGTGAGCTGAATTGACTACGTACTACTTGATCTGAGACTGTGGCCTGATGTATTGGATATGATTGTTAAAGAAACCACAGATAGTGATCATAACCCCCTTGACCTTACAATCAACAGTAGTTGGATGGAGAATTCATGCTCTATTGCTGCGAAGCTTGCAACTAAGGAGGTATGCTCCACGAACAACAATAGGCGTCTTAAGTGGGCACAAGTAGCTATTGATGAACGTAAGCTGGAAGTTATTAATCAAGCACTTTTGAACAGTACCAACATTCTTAGTGATCTACTACTGAAACAGGATCAGCTTTCAGCAAGAACAACCACCCACACGTCCTTATTTTCTGAGCTTGCTTCTCATTTCATTCTTCCAATGGCTCACGGCAAGAAGCCATCAGACAATCATCTCCTGGTTCACCCCTAAGTGTAAAAAGCTGTGGCTTGAGCTGGCAGCCGTGATAAGAGCAAACCAAGTAGAGGTGATACGACTTGTGAGGAAACAATATAAACAAGCGCATGCCGATGCAAAAAAGGAGTGAACAGAATACCGCTGGGTTCAAATTCGTGAAGCCTGTCAAAGGAAAGATTTGCAGCTGTTCTGGCTGCTTGTTACGAGGGGCGATGCCGAAAAATCGAAACAACCTCTGAAGCGGCATGGTACAAACATTTCTCGGCAGTTTATACAGGTTCAGAAGGCCTGGCCCTGATGGCATACCTGGAGATGTTTTCCTGAGCGACATCCCGAACTGGACTAACTATATTTTGACTTTAGCAAATGGAATTGCCGCAGGGGCTCCGATATCCCTGTCGTGGAGGGGAGCCAAAGTTATCCCAGGATTCAAGAAGGGGGATCGTTCACTACCCTCCAACTATAGACCAATCAGCCTACTTGATGCCGCTCAGAAGGTTTTCTCCCGTGCTCTATTAAACAAAATCAGAGATTGGATGGAGGAAAACAATATACTATCCCCCTACCAAGCGGGGTTCAGGAAGTAAGTGAGCACCGTTGTTCAAGTTTTTCGTTTTTCCATGCTGGCCTGGAAGACAGTACTACTAGAACAGGGTAATCTGTATACTGCCTTTTATTGATCTAAAGTCAGCTTTTGATCTCCTACCCAGGCTTAAACTATGGCAGATTTTACATGATCAGGGGGTCCCACATGACATTTTGACTCTTCTTATATGGCTACACGAGGGAAACTACGCAAGGTTGAGGTGGGGAGACCAAGGGCAGCTGACAGATCTAATCAAAGTTGCTAGAGGGGTACGGCAGGGCTGCGTCTTGGCGCCCACTTTTTTTTCACTGTTCATATACGGAGTGGTGAAGTACATAGCTGAGGTTCAGGCAGATGCCCCCAAATTGGGAGGATTGAAAATTACAACCTTACTGTTTGCGGATGATACCCTCCTGGTCTCAAAAACTCCCAGTGACCTTCAATTGCTGCTTGATTGCTTTATGTCCCTCTGTAAATGTAGAGGATTCGAGATTAACTGCTCAAAAACAAAACTCATGCAGTTAAATCCCCATAAATCATTCAAGGGCAAACTATTGCTGGATGGGATGCCCCTAGAGAGAGTGGACACTTTTGATTATTTGGGCGTAACGCTTGAGGGGAAAATGTCCTGGAAACATCACATCCTGAAACGGTCCCTCCAGCAGAGGAAAACTACAGGACATTATTGAAGGAACACAGGGCTTCACAAACTAGGCCGATAGCAGCATTGCTCCAAATCTACGATCAGAAAGTGGTAAGCTCTGCTCTATACGGAGCTGAACTGTGGGGGTTTGATAACCTTGAGGGTCTTCTCCGCACTGAAAATAAATTCCTGAGGTCTCTTTGCTCCCTCCTGCAGAGTACTCCACTGCTCCCTCTAAGACACGACAAGGGTAGATCCACAATAGTGGATAAAGCCAGATTACACCCATTCTTTTTTGGTTACGTCTGAAAAAAACACCTGAGCTTATCCACTATGTGGCTGCCCTTGAAGAAGTTTGTAACTTAGACCGTTCGAAAAAAATTGGGTGGTTTAGTAACATCCAAAAATCCCTCTCTGCAATTGTTTTGGGGAATCTGTGGGCTGAGTCTGATATTAGTTTGCTACCTAGTAGGGACTGCATCAAGACCTGTTATTGGAATTGGGTAGACCAGAGAAATGTATCACTAGCAGGTGGCCACCTTACAATAGATTTTCTTGAATTCAAGCTATTTAGTATGTATGAGCAGTATATCGAGGTAATCACCATCCCAAATGATAGAAAGCTGTACATACAGTTTAGATTTGGTACTCTCCCTCTGAATTAATTTACAGCTGGCTGGCAGCGGGGATCTGACGATGCACTACGCTGCTGTCCCCACTGCTCAGGGGCTCATGAGACGATTAGCAACGTTTTCTTTGCATGCTCACTTTACAAATCTCCGAGGCTCAAGTTGTTAGCCCCCGTTTGTAGGCTGATGGATACCCGATGTCATCAAGAGGCGCTGCGTATACTAAAAACAGACTCTAAGCCACTATTAGTTTGTGCAGTGGCCAAATTTCTGGGGAAAATGTGGCTTATAAGAAGACTTAGACTGAAGAATGCCCTACTTACTGTAGCTTTCTAACCTTACCCGGCTTCTTTAGTTACAGATATAGTTTGAGCATGTTACACCGTTAGCACTAGCATCTATAGTTTTGTCATCATGGCTGTGGTCTCGAAAGTAATTGTTCACAAATTGTACTACGGGTTTGAGAGGCTATGGAAACGAAGCAGACTTTTCTATTATGTATATATGCTTTATTTATTTGCGCATTGGTTTCCCCTTTATTAGGGTACAACACTGTAAGCTACAGTTGTACTAGCTAAATAACAAGTGTGTACAGTGGTATTCCCGTATTATAAGCACTAGCACTTTTTTTCTCCATCTTTCACTCTGATGTTTTATGTCTGAGTACACTGTTTGGGGCTCATCTTCACGCTTAACTTTATCAATACGAAGCTTCCTTATATGATGATATTTGTAAGCTTGGTCGACTCAACTAAAGGAGCTACTCAGATGATCCAGGGAAACTGTGCCTATTAGACATTAGCTGCATGTTTTGAATAATGGTTTATTGCTAATGTATGTTTTTTATTGACAAGTTCCAATTTCTCTTTTCCCTTTTTAAATTCACAATGTTTTATTCATTTTTAGGTCTCGCCTGAGCCAGCGCATGCGCTGTCAGGAGAGACATTTAGTAGTGTGCTTTTAAAAGTGCTACCCAGGGCTTCTGCTGGCCTAGCGCTTGCGTTCACGCGCGCAGCCGCCAGCTTTCAAAGCCAGATCAGGCGGCATCTGGCTTTCCTCTCGCTTGCTCTCTAAACGCTCCTCCGCCCTTCCCCGGCCGCGTCTTGCGTTAATTATAAACATATGTGCAAACGCGATGCTTCCACTTTCGCTTGCGCGCGCACCACTTTCGAAGCCTGGCTTGTTATGTGTAGATTGTATTCCGATGTGGTAAACGGGGGAAATTTCGTGTTCTGGTACTTACAAACCCTGCACTCACCCTAACATAGCGCCTAGACAAACCAAAGGGAGCCAGCTCTTGCTTACTTGAAAACAGCGTTTTTTTTAAAAAATGGAGCTTGTTCTGCCTGTTGTCTACAACGATTTTTCTTAATCGAGCTCATCCTGCCCGCCAGAGGGTGAAGTTCTGCCCGCCAGAGGGTGACGACCACACGCTCGATAGTAGGTACCTCCCCATCTCCAATATCCGTCATCGCCTCTTTCGAAAACTACTGCCCCGTACACCCACCAAAGATACCAAGCAAACCTGCCATCCGCCGTCATTTTAGGCAATCAACATCTAGTCAACCACCCATCTATACTCAACTTTTCAACACTCGAAGCCCCGCTTCCACGTAAAAGCAGAGTTTGGAATCGGGGCCAAGCCCAATTTACAACGAGCATCAGTTATGAATAGACAGCATATGGACCCCCGCAACCTCTCCACGTCTAACTCTACCACCGCCCATATCAGGCGATTTATGCTTCATTCTAAAAATAACAAAACTGAACATAAATGTATAGGAGACAATTGGTCCTAGATAATATGATTAAATAATACAGTCAATGACGGCGAGTTTAATCACTATCTCGGTGTTGTTCTTCAGTGATTGAAGAGCTCGCCGTTCCTTCCTGGAGACGTTTTTAGTATATTGTCTCTCTGATAATAACTTATTCACATCTCTCATGACCACCTGCTCATACGCTAAAACACTGTGGGACACCATTTTTGGTGGGGGAGTAAAAATAGATGGTGGTCGAAGTCCTGTATTACTGAATGTGGGTTTATATGGGACTTTATTAAAGTATTGTTTGAGCCAAATCTTACGAAAAAACTGGTGTAACTCAACTTTTAAGTTGAATGTATTAGGTAAGTTAGTGGGCACAAATGACAAACCTTTTTCCAAAATTCCTACTTCCTCTGATTTTAGGACATAAGTTGATAGATTGATCAATGGGCTGTCTTGTCTAATGTAATGTGGTTGATTCACCACCTGTAGTGTTGTCGACGGGTTTGAATTTCGCCGTGTGTTTCTTGCCTGAACTGCACCTGTTTCTTTGATCTGCCCCCGCCCTGGTTCCACATGGGTTGTGCCCGAC
The DNA here is from genome assembly GCF_964204655.1 of Triturus cristatus. Classification (NCBI taxonomy): domain Eukaryota; kingdom Metazoa; phylum Chordata; class Amphibia; order Caudata; family Salamandridae; genus Triturus; species Triturus cristatus. The sequence goes on from NC_140582.1 coordinate 27,204,915, forward strand.
CCCTGGGTCTTCCCCAGGGACGGCCCCTCCCTCGATGCACTCCCCATTGATCTTCCTCTAAAACATTAGTGGAGTAATCTGGGTAGGGGGCGGAACTTGTCCCAGGTCTCTCTTGTTCGTTATCAGAACCGCTGGTAACAGAGGAATCAGAGAAGGTGGTGTACCTCCTGTAGCCCCCTCTCCCCCTGGTGGAATATCTCCCTTGTGTCTCTTGTTTGTAGTATCATTCCGCCAACTAGGGATAGATGGCCTTTTTATCGACAAATTTTCCCCCCATTTGGCCTGTACTCCATGTACCCAACCCCTCTACCATGGTCACAGATGAAGCGTCACTGTGATGTAAATGAATAAGAACGTCTAAATTTTTGAATGACAGAAGGGACAGGCCTGTAAACCTAAGGACTTCGGCCTTAGCAGATATTGTATATTGTAAAAATATTGTGTTCTCTATTACTCTGACTCTGTTTTCTTTCATATGAGCACCAACGCTTCACTTTTCTTCACACGTCCTGGTAGTAACCCCCCTCATTTTTGGTTTAAGTAAAATGTATGCTTTAAATTGAACTATGGAGAATTGCCTATGAATAAATTAATTGTTTCTTCGGCATAATTATACCAGTGGGTACTGTCTTAATTTGAATGTATTTGGCCTTGCTTTCGCGTGTTTTTTTTTCCCCTTGTTTATTTCAGGATTTAAACATTTATGAATAAGAAACATGATCATCATTGACTGTATTATTTAATCATATTGTCTAGGACCAATTGTCTTCTGTACCAATGGATCCCCAGGTCCTTTGACTTTTTCTGGGTTACCCCATTTGTATTAATGGTGTACATAAATGTAAGCACAAACCAACATTCCCTACAGCGGCCTGCTTTCCGTCACCACCTGCGGCTCCACTGGCGATTAGAGGTCCCGGATGCACAGTAAAGTGTGCGCACATGATGACATAAAAGTCCAATTAGGTGGAAGTTGTGCGTGCGTTCAGCCCCCTCCCCATCTACAGAACCCGCAAGGCCAGAAAGGAAAAGTAGAGTCCGGTTTCGATTTTAAGCAAGCCTGTTTGTCTGTTGAGGTCTACCACCTCTTCATGTCCCTTGCACTGCTCGGTTACCTTTTCAGTTATTTTACGGACTCTGACAGTGCGAGCGTTTGAGGTACTAAAGTCCAACAATCTCATGAGAAGTATGCTGTGTATAACTTTTGTTAATCGGGGCATATTCCAAATTCAAGGACACCCATATAGAGAAAAAGGCTGCTTCATTGAGGCAGTCTTATGCTTTTTTCATGACCAAAACTTTACAAGAAATTTCACGCTTCACTAATACCCTAATCACCTCCCTTTAAACCGCCCCCTACTTGTTAACAACAAGCATTGGCACAGCCAATAGGTCTTACCTTTGGGACCTTTAAGTATTTAGTTATGTAGCACAATATCCTTACTGCAACAACATTAACTGTTGCATAACTAAACACTTATAAGGTCCCAAAGCCGAGACCTATTAGCAATGCCAATGCTTGTTAACCTTCTTATGAAGACGTATTTATTGTCAGCTAATGTTGTATATTGTAACATCAGTAATCATTGTAAGTGTTGGTGAATTTACTATTCTGTACCCATTTTACTTTGATGGTCAAATCAACCGAATAAAGTTACTTGACTGACTGACTGACTCCTGGGCCTGGCTGTCATGTTGATCACCATAGATGAACGTTCTAGGGACTTCCATGACCCCACAGACTTGGACCACTTTCTGGTCTACTTGGGCGACACCAGCATGGACTTTGTTGTCTCTTAACTGAAAGATTCCGGTGTCACCACTTCTGCCTGAAACAACCTTCTTGGCAAGGGCAACATGATCACCCATTCCAAGAACAGTTGGAGAGGGTGATAAGACAGTAGAAGAATTGACCCATGCTGACGTCTGAGATAATTCCAGAACACCTTTTTAAACCCTCTTTCCACCTTAATGAGACCTCTGCTTTACCCCCCAGGAACTGACCTCTGGACATTGCCTACCTGGATCTGTGGCCTCTGGGCCAGATGAATATTGCACCTGTGAGGGGGCCTTGCTCCTTTTACTCCCTCATTTTGTTGGTATTTGCCCATCCCATTCATTAACCCCCCTCTTGTTTCTCCCATCCCCCTTTCCTCTAGCTTGTTCCCTTTCCCTTCCACTTTCTTCTCTTTCCCCCCTCCACCCCCTCGGGAGATATGTTTCTAGCTGCACCGTGTTTTTCTTTTGAAGCACTATTTTACGTGGTTGTGGACCAGTCTTCTATTTCTCCTCGAAGATGTTATGACTAATGTTGTGAATGATGTGGTTAACCCCACTATCAACATTTGGTTGGAGAGATGCATGCAGAAGCACTATGCAGGTTGTTTTAAAGCCAAGAATAAATCACTGTCCTACATTTCTCCACACCATGATGCAAATGAAATGCATATTCAATTTATAGGCCTAAGGACCATACCTATAACCATGTTCTGTCTGGAGCAAAGTGTAATAACACACTATCCTGGAAGCCTTGAAGTATAAGGCCTCCATTCATATTTCTTTGTTCCTGACAAAGGTCAAAGACCCATAGGGGCTGTTCCATGCCAAACCATGTCGACCCAAACACTAGGTGTCATGGACCAGTGACTCATACACTAAACACTGTTTTGTTTTAGACTACTCTTTCCCCCAATAAAGATTCACCTAAGGAACAGGAGATAATGTGAATCCACTCACCACTGTCAACATCCAGAGAGTCTCCCTCCTGGTAGAGGTTTTGCTGTCACTTGTTGAACGGGACACTCAAGTGACAAGACCTGATGATGCCATCCACCGAAGCACACTAAGCGGAGACTACATACACCGCAGTCTGAACATGTGGTTGAGGATATCCAAGACTAAAAGAAAGCTCTGAGACTCTAGTATTGAGACTTATGTGGTCCATTCCCCCTTTGAGATTTGCTACCACTTTGATATTTGTCACTGGCCCCCCACAACATCACCCATGCCCCCACTTCCCTCTTCCTCCACAACACCTATGGTGTCAGAGAGGGTTTCCACCACACGTTTGAGTCCCCAATCCATTCAAGACAGACACCACTTTTTGAATATTGCATGCAACTGCAGACCACAGTAACCACAGCCTACCATGCTTCCCTGCGTGGGGGCCCTGCCCTCTTGCACTATGGCCACAGATGAGCCCTCTCCCTCTAGTCTGCAAATGCACATTTCTACCTGCATCCACCTTCAAGACCCCAGGCATAAGCCTCCATACTCTCTGCAGTTGTACGACCCTGCTACTGCCATCATCCCCCTTCAGCATGGTCTGACTGACTGGGGCACAATGTTTTGGTGCATATATAAATGACTAGAGTTCCTGGCCTCTTCTTACCTCGCACCTTTATGAGGCCTGCTCCTAAGCTTCTCACCACCATCTACACCGCAAACACCATTTCTCAATCTCTTGCTCCTTCTCCAGCCTTGGTACTTTTGAACCCTTTTTTCCTGGCCATTGTCAGTACCCAAAGGTGACTTTGGACCCTTGAAGAAGTTGAGACCCGACATTGAAAGCCACGACCACAGTACCTACCCCTACTGTTTCACACATTCATACCCTCTCATCTTGACACGATCCACCAACTGTCTCCCTTGCCTACTGCTTCTCCTAGTGGGACATTTTCTCATTCACTGCCCATTCCCTTACACCCCCTCCCACTAACCTCTCCAGCCTCTGCGCCAAATTGCAGCCCCCTTCCCATGGACTTTCTGCAACAATCTTATAAACTCAGGAGAAATTGATCACTACCCAACCCATCCCCGCCCCCTCACACCTTACCACACCTAGGCACGACCAGCACACCACCACACCTGTCAGTATGACATTCCAAGCCCTGACCATCATTACACTCAATGTGAATGGTCTGACAAACTATGTAAAACGTAAAATATATTGTCCTATCTCACCTACCAAGATGCATACATCATCCTCATACAAGAGACTCATCTCTCGATAAAAGAAATGGAGAAATTCATCAAGACTAGGTGGGGAAGGAAATTTATAACTGTAGATCATCTGAAACCTCTGCCCCACCTACACCCCATGGCACAACACTGATCTCTAAGAAGAGTGACATGCCCATCCTTATCCACAAAGCCAACCCCTCTACAGTTATCCAAGCATGGACAACTCACAAAGGATTTTATGTGCTCAGGAAACTCAGAATCAGCTCTAGAATAGTACACGTGGTATCCGTCTACATCCCTGTTGGCACCAAACTCACTTTTCTGCCCCGCCTTCACAGACCACTGTCTGTGCTGAATATCTCTAATGTTGTGATAGTGGAGACTGGAATCTGATACCAGATGCTATACTGGACCCTACAGATCCCCCAGACAAGACCAATGATGGGGATAGTGCCCTCATGTGTGATCTCTGTGTTGACTACGGATTGCTTCACATTTGCCATCTCCTCCACCCTGCAGAAGAGGACTATTCCTTTTTCTCTGCTGCCCGGGGTACACAATCCCACTTGAATTATTTATTTGTGTCCCACCCAGTCTACCCGAAAACCCAAAATTGTACCATTCTTGATAGCTCCCTCTCGGACAATGTCCCAGTCAGATTGGACTTGCATGTCACTATTTGAATTCCTTGGGGTTTTTCTGTAGCTCGTTGTAGATTACTCCAATATAAAATTAGATTGTAATCCTATATTTCTGCTTACCTGAAGGATAATCAAGGCACTGTCACATTGGCCAAAATTCTATGGGTCACCGCCAAAGCCACCCTATGAGGCCAACTGATGAAAGACACAGCTCTAGTTAACAAACAGCAAACACAACAACAATGTATCCTCTAATGAGACACCAAAAGACACGCACATGAGTGTGCACTGCTAGGTCCTCAGCAGCCAATATCTGTGCACTAGAGAAGGTTAAAACTAAACTCAATTCGCTATACACATCAAAAGGCAAATTTGCATTCTACAAACTCAAAACCTATCATTATGAATGTGGCAAGAAGGTAATTAGACTGCTGGCCGTGCAACTCCAGCAAAGGTAAGTTACAGTAGTCATCCCAGTCATCAGACAGTTCTGGCCATACCGTCCGAAACCTATTGGGTAGCGTGGATCCCTTTGGGGCCTTCTATGCTAACCTATATAGCGCCAAAACCAAGGTGATGAAGCTTTTGTTTTCCAATATCGCCCAGCCTCAATGATTATGGCAGAGCTTTTCTAGATGGGACAACCAGCAAAGAAGAAGTGGCACTGACCATCTCCAACCTCCCTTATTACTAAGCCCCTGAAAAGGATGCATTTCGTAGTGAATTTTTCTACTCAGTCAAATATGACATGGTGGACAAACACCACTCTGCCTTTGAAGAAGCAGAAAGAATGGGGTATTTTTCCCATGTGCCCATAAAGATGTTATCACAGTCATACCAAAAAACAGGAAAAGGCCCCCTACTGTGTGGCAGTTACTGCCTGATCTCCCTCCTAAACGTATACACACAGATCCTTGAAAGTATACTGGCTACACAACTTAAGCATGTTATTTCAAGCCCGATATATGACACACAGTTGAGATTTGTTCCTGGAAGTTCCTCTCATAACTATCTACGAACCCTAGCCCATCTCCTGTGGAGCTCCAAGGATTCCTTTGAGGCTCTGTTCGCCCTCTCCCTCAATGCCAAGAAGGTGTTGGACCGCATAGACTAGGGGTATCCGTTCAGCGTCCTTCACTGACTGGGCCTGGGGTGAAACTTCATCCCAAAAGTCCATTGTCTCTACACCAAACCTACATCCCAAGTCAACTGTTGGGGGTTGCTGTCAGATGCTTTTCTGTTGAGAGACTAGTTATGGCTGCAGCCTATCACCCCTATTGCTCCTACTAGCAATGGAGCCTTTGGCAGTGGCTATCCGACAGTCTTCTCGAAATAGGTGAGAAATCTACCACTGCAGGTGTTACCAAATTGTATCATATGCAGCCATATTCTGCTAGCACACATGGACATAAATAGGTCACTACCAGCTCTATTGTCCCTTATATCATCCTTTTCTATGATTTCAGGAGACAAGATAAACAAGATCAACTGGGACAAGAGTGAAGCATTGCCCATGTCCAATATTGGGGTGGACAAAATATTCTGTTCTCTTCTGAGGAATTGGTGGAATCTTTTTAAGGAAAATTTCAGTCCAAATCCTGTAATCACTGCATTGTGGAATTTTTAACTGTAAGTTGGCTAGCACAAGTGAGATTTGGCACCCCCAAGCATGATTTCTGGTCATTAGGAGGACATCTGGTGAGAAGTTCTCAGAATTTCTCAGGAAGGTGTCAGAGACCCCTCTGAGAGAGTCCACTGCGTAAAGGGAGCCTTTCGCAACAGATATGTGGGATTGATACCACTTCCCCTGGGATCTCAGCTAACCGGACCTTGGACGCGGCTTTTACTCGTCTTCCGGTTTGTGCCCCCTCCACCCTTCTCCTTCATGCTTTGTCGCTCACCCTCCCCTACCTCTTTCCCTCTTTCACCACCTCCCCTGCTCCTAGCCCCTCTCCCCTTAATCTCTCCCCTTGCCTGCTTTTTTTCCTCACGTATATGTCTTTATCAAAAAAAAAAAAACGATTTCCCCAACATAACATGTATCTACACTGCCTAGCCCCCTGTCCCTTGTGCCCTTTGTCTAAGCACTCCTTCTCCCCTTGTTGGGGAAAGATCCATTATTCATACTCTGGAGTCTCAGTTACCCCTCTGAGAGAGTCCACTGCCTCAATGGAGCCACTCACAGTTGAGGTTATGGTATGGCCCCCCTTGCCAAAGCACTCCCTCTCCCCTTGTTGGGGAAGGATCCAGTAGTTAGGCCTTGGAGTCTCAGAGGCCCCTCTGAGAGAGTCAACTGCGTAAAGGGAGCCTCACGCAACAGAGATGTGTGAATGATTCCACTTCCCCTGGGATCACAGCTTACCAGACTTTGGACGCAGCTTTGACTCGTCCACGGGTTTGTGCCTACATCACCCTCCCCCGCCTTTTTCATGCTCAGTCTCTCCCCCTCCCCCGCTCCTACCCCCTCTCCCCTGAATCTCCCCCATGCCTGCTCTTTCCCTTGCGTATATGTCCTTATTGTTTTTCTCGACCTAACATGTAATTGTGTAACTATGCTCTGAAACTGTGTAACCTTGTAATGATATAACCTGCAACTATGGTACGATACTCATGTAAAGCGCTCTGATACCTTTGGGTCTAGCCAGCGCTATATAAAACCTTTCAAATACATTTTTGAACGCGGGCGGTCAAGAGCTGTCGTGACCGTTCATAGTCGGAATGCTGCTGCTCAAGTAGAAAGTCTACTTGAGCAGCAGCAAAGCAAAAACAACTTGAGTAACTTTGCCCTCTGGTGCGTCGCCAGATGACGTTCACACTGATTTTTCAGCATGGAACAAGCTCCTGCCACAAAATTACAGCACGAGCAGCATAATGTGTTTATTTCCGCCCATTGGCGGAACTCCGCAGAATCTCGTTGAGTTTTTATGTAACTCTGCAGAATTCGTGGAGTCAAATTCCAAAAGTTCTGCCCACTCCTATTTACCCAAGCTACAATGATGGTAAATGTCACTGGCTTCCCATTTCAGTGGAAAAGTATAAGACTCAACTACCTAGGCGGTCTCATCAAAAGGAGCCTGTATGGCATGGTTTCAGATAACCTAGATCCCCTTATCACCAAAATAAATGCTGATTAAGTGACCAGCAGCATCTCAGCTTATCTTTGTGAGGTAGAACACAAGCGATTGAAATGGTGGTAGTCCTCCGCTTTATCTACGTCCTCAGTATCCTGACACTCTCCAAATTCCACTGCTATCGGCAAGAGAAAAAGGTAATAAACCTTTCATTTGGGTTGACAGGAGGCCATGGCTGGCCTTTTCTAAACTGATAGTGCATAGAAAGTGTGGTGGACTGGGGGTGCCTTGCATAAAACATTATTATCATGCTCTACATCTAGCCCAGCTGTCTTATGTGGAACCAGGGGCGACAGACCCCTGTCCTGGGTTTGTCTGGAATGTGCAATGACTCATAGCATCCCAACACAAAATGCCCTCCGGCCTATTACCCAACCCCTAAGGGATATACAGTTGTGAAAGTAAACTCTTACAAATCCCTGTCCCACTGCACCTCTAGGCAGCCTTTTGGAATGATTCCACCATACAGGTAGGCAATCACCTGCTGGTGCTAAGGTGGTGGAAATAAGAGACAGAGGGATACTGGCCCTGTGTGACATTATCCACAATGGTGACCTGAAATTCTTTAACACCCTATGAGGGAAATTCCCCCTACCGCAGTCACACCTATGCAGCTACTGGCAAGTACAACACTGCCTCCGTAGTATCTTGGGGACTAGACCATGGACTCTTATACCCTCCACCTATACCTGACTCTCTGGGAAACCTATAAAGGAGTCCAACATCTACACTTGTGATACCTATTTTCTGTCCTCCACACCTCCTGGTAAGATAATCCCAAATTGCAATAAACAGAAGAAAATTGAACAGACTTTAGAGGATTTAGACAGAAGGCCCATGAGGCCAGAATCAAATTCTGACTCTTTGAGATGATACAGAAGTGATATTGGTCCACCTAGAAATTTGTGATTTCAGATCTTATCTCCAACTCGCGATGGTGGAGGTATACCCAGCCCGACTGCATTATGACACATATTCTGTATAACTGCCCTGCTATCTTCTGCCTATGGTCCCAAATACACAACACTCTGTTTCATACAAGAATGACCCCTTTCATTGCCATGATCTCTGTTCATGCAACATGACACATGATACATGCTTGGTCGACTTCTGGAGCAGATTAATTTGACTCTGCCCTTACACATCACTTATTTACATTTCTTTAGTTTGTGTGTTCTGGTTTCTAACAAAAACACAAGTGATTTCGAAAGTATTACTGAAATGCTCTATGATAACTTAGCAGGATTCTTCAATGTGTGTATACTAGTGTTAAATAGAAATGTCCTTCTTGTTCATAGTGATATGAATGTTTAACAATGTAATATCAAACTTTATGTAGGTACGAATTATTTAACATAATATTTCATAAATGTATTACTAGTGGAATGCACATGCACATATATTCAAACGCCAAGTGCACTTTAACTGCTCTGCTAAATTAGAATAACCAAAGGCCTGAGGCTTCTCGATTTCAAAGTTTAGTATTCACATGAGAATTGTTCTTCTTACATGTTCTCGCCTCTGCAGGTGCAGATACAAGGCTTCAGTAGATAGAGTAGGGGATTGTTTATTTGTAGCAAAAATAAGGTTCGGGAGTAATTTCTTGGCGAGAAGAAGACATGTTAACAATGTGGGAGATGAGTTCTCATGGCGGAGAAGGGATGCTCAAGGACAAGCAAATGTGTCTAATCAAGAGTATGAGAGAAGAACCTAATTTTGCTAAATTCAACCTAGGATGATGGAAAAGTACTGGGAAAATGATGAAGCTGGTTGCCTTGGATACTTTGTGTGTTAATAGGTGTTATATTGTTAATTAGAGAGCAGAGACCTTCAGAATTTCACAATGAACACACCTCTTATGCGATTCCTCTCACGGTGTAGCTTCATGCTTTACTTTTAAGTTCAGAGTACTTTTATGAAAGACTCCATCATACTGACACCTGTTCCTTGCTTCTGATAGTTGGTCAGGGTTTCCCTGAAGTTAGCATACAGTAGAGTAAGCTAGATTTATTAGAGATATTATTGACTAGGTAGGAGAATCAAATTCTGCAAATAAACCTACAGTTTCTGTTTCTCATCTTTTGTAGAGCAGCCACCGAGAGTTTGCACAACACTCTGTTTCATACAAGAATGACCCCTTTCATTGCCATGATCTCTGTTCATGCAACATGACACATGATACATGCTTGGTCGACTTCTGGAGCAGATTAATTTGACTCTGCCCTTACACATCACTTATTTACATTTCTTTAGTTTGTGTGTTCTGGTTTCTAACAAAAACACAAGTGATTTCGAAAGTATTACTGAAATGCTCTATGATAACTTAGCAGGATTCTTCAATGTGTGTATACTAGTGTTAAATAGAAATGTCCTTCTTGTTCATAGTGATATGAATGTTTAACAATGTAATATCAAACTTTATGTAGGTACGAATTATTTAACATAATATTTCATAAATGTATTACTAGTGGAATGCACATGCACATATATTCAAACGCCAAGTGCACTTTAACTGCTCTGCTAAATTAGAATAACCAAAGGCTTGTCATACTGACACCTGTTCCTTGCTTCTGATAGTTGGTCAGGGTTTCCCTGAAGTTAGCATACAGTAGAGTAAGCTAGATTTATTAGAGATATTATTGACTAGGTAGGAGAATCAAATTCTGCAAATAAACCTACAGTTTCTGTTTCTCATCTTTTGTAGAGCAGCCACCGAGAGTTTGGTGGGCTTCCTGTTGTTTGGACTGATTCTGATTAGGAGATTTGGACTCATTCTTGTAATACTATATTTCTGCAATATGCTTTTGAGGCTCATCTAGTTCAGTCGGTTTCTGAGTCTGTAATTAAACCCATTAACTTTCTTCAGTAGTCCTAGTTTTATTGTGTGACTAATTTGTTTCACTGTTATTGAGATATGTAATGTACTTTGCTCCTTCTTACCTGTCGAGCAAGGAAAAAGGTCTACCGACCCAGGGAAGACAATCAACCAGATTTAGAACATCCTCAGATGGTAGCAGTGTCAGGATAATGCCTTCCTGAAGTAGAGCGAGGGGAAAACTATTTCAGATTAGTAAACCACAAACCCTAACCCCTAGTGTTTATGTCCCAACTCGGAGGTTCTGCGAAGTTCCAGTTCAGAAGAGAGTGGAGGTTACAGCTGAGGAGTAAGTATAACTTGGGTTAGATGTGGTCAAGGAAAGCTTTATTCGACTGATATTTTAGCAGTCATAAAAGCACATAAAAAGACAAAAATACATATTCTCACAACAATAAGCACTTTTTAAAATGGTCATGTAACGATATTAGAATATCGGGTGTTATTAAAACAAAGCAATAAAACCATAAGAATAACCAAAGCTCGCTATGTTATACTTCATTTGGTACAAACAGTTTGCTTTGGAGGAGTACCTTCTTAAAGAACGTGGCTAAGCACCAGGCAGTTTGTTCATTCTCCAATAACTGAAGTCTAATTAATGCAGGGCGGCATTGCCGCAATCGGTAAAATTCATGCTCTCCTCAACACAGCATAACATTTACAAAATAAGACCAGATGAATGGTGGACTGGGTAGAATGATTGTCACACAGACACAAAGGTAGATCCTGTGACCAGTCGTTAATTTTTGGAAGGGTCATGAGTCTGTTCACAATATTCTGTCTAAACCAGGTCAATAACCATCTGTCGAAGCTACCCGGTACAAATATACGGTAAGGTTCCATATGAGTAGTAGTTTTAATTAACTGATGTTGCCTTACACTGGGTTTTAAAATTTCTCCTGTCATTCTTACTATAACCAATAGTTCAAGGCACTCCTTTCTTAGGGCCTTTCTGGAAATCGCCTGTAAGGCAGTAGGGTCGGTAAACTATTCTGGGTGCACAATATCCTTCGTGAAAATCCTGTATGATCTTCCTATTTTGCTTTGGCTGGTCCTTTGCCCAGATCCTATGCCATAGGAGAACTGGTTCTAATTTAATGAGGTCTGAGATAAAAGGAAGACCTAACTCATCGTGACAGGCATAAAAAGGTTTGCTGGTTGGCACCGATAAAATATATCTTAGAAAAGAGTTTTTACCAATTTGTATAGGGAGGGTGGTAGCAAAACCCCATACTCCCACCCCATACATTACATTGGTGGTGCATTTGGCCTTATATAAATTTGAATAAGCTCAGCTAGCAGCTTCCTACCTAGCTGTCTTGGAAAAGACGCCCACGCGGCTGTTGTCTTGATGAATGACAGTTTTTTTGCAAGGATAGCTTGTGCCCACAAGTCTCCTTGGTTAAATCAAATACCTAGGTAGGAAAAACTTCTTGTCTGAGCTAATGTTTGCCTGTTCACAAACATACTTTATATTCTCCGAAAACTACAGCCACAACTCATAGTAAAAGTCTTAGAAATGTTAATGGGGAGGCCAAGGTCCTTCATAAAAACAGTATTAGATGTGGCAGTGGCTTGTATGTAGTTTGCGGTTTGTATGATGACGGTGTGAGGTCTAGTGGAGTTTTTTCACTGTTGTGGGCGTGTGGGGGTACGGAAGTTATTATCGGGTCTGACGTGACCTAAGATCCCAGGATGATATTAAAAGTGTACCCTGTATTGTGATTTGTCTGCTAGAGTTTTGTAGGGTTTGTCGTGAGACAGTCATCAGGTGTCACGTTCCTTTTGCTCACTGGTTTGGCGTGACAATTTGGGGGAAAAACTCTGCTTGGGTTGAAATTTTTCTGATTTCTTTCGCTAACAAAATTGCTGAAGACTTCGATGTTTTAAGATGTTATGTGATCTGGTGAGGGAAGATGTGGAAATACCTGTCAGACATGGAGAAGAGTATCTACTGAAAGATACGGCAAGCCATTATATGGCGATAAATGTAGGACTTCATACTTGTGTTTGGCTCACTCAGTGGCACAAGATCATAGAAGAGAGAAAAGGAAGGTGCATTGGCATTCCCACGCTATGGTACAGTTAATGTGGGATTCATCGAAAGCTTAAGAAATCTATATGAAATGAAACCTCTACCTATACCTGTTCAGTCTGAAGTGCTTAGCGCTTGGGAGTGAGTGGAACATGTCACTCAGAGGGAGAAATACCAAGGCAGAGCTGGAAAGGCAGTGCAGACATACATTTATGCTAGATGGGATGAGGAACAGAAAAGGTGGAGAACTGACTTGATAGAGGGAGCAACGTTGTATCCAGCATTGACCAGTGAGGAAAGTGGGGTAGGGAGGAAAAAGGAAAAGAGGGACAAGTTGAAAGGACCAGGAGAGAGGAGAGAGGGTAGCAATTGTGACACGAATGATAGCCTTTTGAATGTGTTGTTGTCAGAATGTCCACCTCTGTACAATGAGCCTCACATGATGTGTGGGCAAGGCACTAATGTGAGTGGCCAGATGGGGTGGCTACTGCCCCAGTAAATGTGAATTCTTATATGGAGGGGACTATTCCTTTGAATGCAAAGAAAAATATGATGGGAGGGAGTTCAGGGATGTGTGTGCGAGACACCTCCCCAGCTCTTAATGCTCCAGATGCCTTTGCTATTCTGGTCATTATCTGTTTGGCTTTTCCAGTAAAACCACAAGTTTCAGGTAACGCTCCTACAAGCTAAGGAGCAGGGCGATTTGTCCCTTTAGCTCTGATGAATGTGGACCAGAGTGCAGACCTATCAATGAATCAAACAGGATTTGGACTTTTAAGGACATTCCAGGGATTACCAGAGATTGAAATGATTAAATGGGAGCCACCGCTAAATACAAATAATAGCACACTCAGGGAGGGGGAAATGCAAAGTGCTCCTGGGGGCAGTCTAATTTAAGTGCCCAAGAACCTAATGAGTGTGTGAAAACCTTTGATGAAGTGTTAAATGGGGGTGGAAGTACAAAATTGAGTCAAGGAACAATTAGGTCAACATTGAAGCTAAATTTGGTGGATGTGCCAAGGTTGAAATTGTAGTTTCAATGAGATAAGTGGTACACTTGAATTAGCTCAGATAGATGTGCTACAGCCAAATTAACTTTTCTTTATGAGCAAACATGTTTCTAGATGAGCAAGACCAGCTCACGATAAACTAATCGACTTAGACAAAAAAAATGAGGTAGATTTAGAGTGGCCCAAAGCTCTACAAAAGAGCTACCAGATCTCCTCGGATCAGGAGGTAGAGATATGAGAATACCAGGGTCGAAAATGCAACTTCGAGAGTTGATTCAGAGTACTCTAATTTGGGGTATATTGGATAAATGGGAAGACAAATGGTCGAGGAAGAAGGGCACCACAAGTTCTATGAGGGAACCGCCCCCTTTTGGAGAAGAGGGAGGGGTTGTCACCACTTTACCCTTGTAGAAAGAACCAAGTGGCGGGTATGTCCATGTGCCTTGTAGCAGAAGTGATCTTGCGTCATTCACAATTGACTTTCTGTGGTTGAGAGAGAAGTCTGTGGAATTGTATGAACAACGTGCTGTGGAGTACTTTGAATACTTTGTTTGATATTGTTGTTCCAAGTGCCTTGTGGTCTGCATGCAAAATAGCTACAGATTGGCATTAAAGTTAGCCGGAAATAGATACAGGCACACATGCCCATCAGCTGTTGCAATGAAAAAGAACGATCAAGTGATGACTTGGTTAAAAGCAAAGCGATACCAAAGGGGAAGATGGACGGAGCGTTTGAGCAAATCAAACACTCACCCCCAGTCAACTGATCTGGGTTTAATCCATCATCCTTTTTTAGCTCAATCCACCACCCCAGCTCAGACATGGCCATATGCAAATCAGTCTGACCCTGTGCTTCATGGGAACAGTCCATCCCGAACTGCCAAGCCATGTCCTCCCTGGCCCAGAAACAAGCATCCTGGGACCGGTTTCGGGTTCATAACCCTCATCAGCCAGGCTATCTTGAATCGAGTGGCAAAGTGAGCAAGGGACCCACGTCTGGGCATACCCTGCCAACTTAGGGCGAACAAAGTGATACCAAAGGGGAAGATGGACGGAGCGTTTGAGCAAATCAAACACTCACCCCCAGTCAACTGATCTGGGTTTAATCCATCATCATTCTTTAGCTCACTCCACCACCCCAGTTCAGACATTGCCATATGCAAATCAGTCTGACCCTGTGCCTCATGGAAACAGTCCATCCCGAACTGCCAAGCCATTTCTTCCCTGGCCCGGAAACAAGCATCCTGGGACCGGTTTCGGGTTCATAACCCTCATCAGCCAGGCTATCTTGAATCGAGTGGCAAAGTGAGCAAGGGACCCACGTCTGGGCATACCCTGCCAACTTAGGGCGAACAAAGTGATAGCAAAGGGGAAGATGGACGGAGCGTTTTAGCAAATCAAACACTCACCCCCAGTCAACTGATCTGGGTTTAATCCATCATCATTCTTTAGCTCACTCCACCACCCCAGTTCAGACATTGCCATATGCAAATCAGTCTGACCCTGTGCCTCATGGGAATAGTCCATCCCGAACTGCCAAGCCATGTCTTCCCTGGCCCGGAAACAAGCCTACTGGGACCGGTTTCGGGTTCATAACCCTCATCAGCCAGGCTATCTTGAATCGAGTGGCAAAGTGAGCAAGGGACCCACGTCTGGGCATACCCTGCCAACTTAGGGCGAACAAAGTGATACCAAAGGGGAAGATGGACGGAGCGTTTGAGCAAATCAAACACTCACCCACAGTCAATTGATCTGGGTTTAATCCATCATCATTGTTCTGCATTCTGTCCATCACTGTTGTTTTTGCATTTGTCACCCCGAGTGGGAAGGGTATGCCCAGACGTGGGTCCCGTGCTCTCCATGCCACTGGAATCAAGCTATCCTGGTTGAAGAGGGGTGAAACCCTGAAACCGGTCCTAGGATGCTTGTTTCCAGTCCAGGGAGGACCTGGCTTGGCAGTTCGGGCTGGACTGTACCCATGAGGCACAGGGTCAAGACTAATTTGCATATGGCTGGGTTCAAACTGGAACGGCATGGTGAGCAAAAAAATGATGGATTTAGGCCCAGATCTCTGTACTGGGGTGAACGTATGACATTGTTCTGCATTCTGTCCATCACTGTTGTTTTTGCATTGGTTAAAAGCAAAGGCACACATGCCCATCAGCTGTTGCAATGAAAAAGAACGATCAAATGATGACTTGGTTTAAAAGCAAAGGACATCTATTGAGTTAAGATAGATTGGGCAAACCAAGAGCCTAAAGAGAGGGTTTTTTTTGCGTTGTATGTGATGTTGCAGCAGGCATTTAAGCAGTATAGTGGTATGGAAATGTTAGAGCATGTAATATGGAACAGTTTGTGTCCAGATTTGTGACAGGATTGAGATCTGAAATTAGTATGATGATTTAATAACATTTAATATGCTGTCAGAATATGTCCATTGATTACATTTTGCCCTATGACAAGTAAAGCCATATTACATGCAGGAATCACATCCAAAGACTCCGAAGCTTACCAGTGTGCTGTGGACAGGTGTATTTTCTCTTCCTTGTTTTTCCCCTCTTCCACATTTCACCTTTTATGGCTTTGATCTGTTGGCCATTCTTGATGACTAAGGGAAGTTGGGACCTCACCTCACAACCTGCATCTTGCCCCTGCAGAAACCTCAGGTGATAATTACAAGCAGAAGGCAATGGATTCGATCACCCTCCCTGCCGGTGTTCAAGGGGGAGGGAGATTGCACACTGGGTGCAGTCTTGGAGGTATACCACAGTGGCTCATTTGTAGATGCAGAGGTAGATGGCCACCCGTCACATTTTTGATTGACACTGGTGCTACATGTTCTACTGTGAGAACAGTGGAAGTCTGAAACCTACCCTTAACGGGAAGAATAATCCAAGTTATAGGAGTGGAAAATAAGCAGATGTTAAGTCCTGTGACAGAGGACCTACCTGTGAAGATAGGGTCCTTTGCAGAAAATAATTGGTTTATGGTGCCTTATTCTAGTCCTGTATCTCTTTTGGGACGTGACTTGTTGTGCAAGTTAAATTACATAATTAACTGCACACTGAAGGGCATAGAACTTCAGACAAATGATTAGGAAACTGCATTCAAGATAGCTAATCAAAATCTAGCTGTTACTATGTCCCTAATGATGACCGTTGATGAGTTGCCCATTAATCTTAGAGATGCTGTACAGATGGAAGTTTGGGATTTCTCAATGAAGGACAGTGGTCTCATTAAAGGAGCTGAGCCTGTCCAGATACAAGTAAAGCCAAAGTCTGAATACCCAAGAACACCACAATACAATTTGACCCCGGGAATGGTTGCTGGTATCACTCCACTGATTGAGAACATGATCCAGCAAGGAATTTTGAAGAAAATAATGGGAAGTCCCTGTAATTCACCCATTATGGGCCTGCAGAAAGCGATTTGCATTGTGCGGAACCTGAGAAAGATAAATAGCATTGTGGTTCCTTGTGGTCCAGGGGTACTGAATCCAGCTGTGATACTATTTCAAATTCAATGTGATGCTGAATGGTTCACTGTCATCAACCTTTGCCAAGCATTCTTCTCCATACCATTGCATGAGGACAGTCAGTTCTCCTTCACTTTTGGTTTGGCAGCCGTGTTTTGGCATGGTGTAGATTTCCTCAAGGGTACAAGAAGAGTCCTTCTATCTTCATCCAGATCGTGAAAAAGAATTTGGAGTCTTTGATTATTTCAATATTGGTTCAATACATTGATGACCTCCTGATTGCGTCAAACACTTGTGAAGCTTGTAAAATTGATACTATTGCCTGTTGAACCATTTGGCTCTGAATGGACTTAAAGAATCCCTGAATAAGTTACAGTATTGTTTGATAGAGGTCCCATACTTAGGGCATCACATTGTGAGAGGTGCATGGAACGTGTCACAGGAAAGAATATCAGTGATCATGCAGATGACTTTTCCAATGACTCAGGAGGAGGTCAGGATGTATCTGGGAATGATGGGTATTGTCACTAGTGAATACCTAACTTTTTGCTAGTGGCTAAGCCTTTACAGAGGCTGACACAGACAGATGTGTTGGATCTGGTGCCATGGGACAAAGACTGTTTAGTTACGTTCCTAGAGTTGATAGAAAGCCTATTCCATGCCCCGGCGCTAGGAATGCCTGATTACAACACCTTCGACCTCTTGCAAGAATGGACTGTTTCAAATTTTAATCCACTCCCTCCCCAGGTGTTAACACCACTCGGAGCGGAGTATCTGCTGTGCTTTGTGTGTGCACTATAAGTTTTATTTTCCATGTAGCATTTAATGCGGGGAGATGCCTGGCTCCCTTGTAATCTTTTTATTTTATTTCCTTGTAGCACCTAAGTGCCGGAGTTGCCTGGCTCCATTTTTACTTTTTTCCCTTGTAGCACTTAAGTGGCGGAGTTGTCTGACTTCGTTTCGGCTTTTTACCCCGTCCTTACCTGATCCAGCTCGTGGTAGGAGGGCGTGGTCCGTGCTTTCACCACCCGCCCTGTTCTCGCTGTGCCTGGTGGAGGTTGGGCCATGCCCCTGGAGGCGTCTATTTTTGAATGGGCGCGGCGCGGACGTGCCGGATCACGACCGCCGGTAAGAACGGAGTGTTTCAAGTTTTAATCCACTCCACCCCCCTCCCGAGTGTTAAGAATCATTTGGAGCTGAGTGTCTGCTGTGCTTTGTGTGCACTGTAAGTTTTAGTTTCGTTGTAGCACTTAATGCGGGAGGGTGCCTGGCTCCCTTTTTATCTTTTTACTTTCTTTCCTTGTAGCCCCTAAGTGCCAGAGTTGCCTGGCTCTGCTTCGGCTCTTTACCCCATCCTTACCATATCTAGCTCACAAGAGGAGGGTGGGGTGTGTGATTTCACCACCCGCCCTGCTCTTGCTAGACTGGTGTAAATTTTTTATCTTTTTACTTTATTTCCTTGCAGCCCCTATGTGCTGGAGTTGCCTGGCTCAGTTTTTACTTTCTTTCCTTGTAGCACCTAAGTGCCGGAGTTGCCTGGCTCCATTTCGCCTCTTTACCTCGTCCAAACCTGATCCAGCTCACGGAAGGGGCTTAGTGTGTGCTTTCCCCACCCACCCTGCTCTCACTGGACTGTGGAGATTTGGCCACACCCTTGGAGGTGTCTACTTTTGCATGGACGCCGTGTGGACGTGTGCAGAGGGCGTGCAGATGGCACGCCAAAGGCATGCCAAAGGCAAGCCTGTCTGCGTCCGGCCGGGGCCAGAACCTCTGCAAAATTTTCCTTCCAATCTAGGATTACATATTCTACTGACTTCCTCAGAAGCTTAGCGCCTCCCAACCGAAATGCCCACACTGTGCGTTTAACCTTTCACTAGCTAAACTTTCCAGGCTTAAAGATAACAATAACTGCTTCTTATTGCTTAATTGTCGGTCCCTAAGCAAACACAAAAACTAAGGGGTCTATTACGATGGCGGGCGGACTTTCGCATCGGGAAATGGAACCGCCTGCTATGTATCCCGCATACACAATTACGATGCGCCCGCCACACTGGCGGGCGCATCCCACATTTTTTACATTGTGGCGGGTGGTGCTGTCAGCAGCACTCTCCGCAATGCAAAAAAGGCATTTGTGCATGCACAACGTGCAGGCACCGCCGCCAAAGAAAGGCTACTTCAAGCCTGCATAGTAATATGGATGGCGGTGTCTTGCAGATGCCGCCACCATATTCAATCCTTTTCTGCCCGGTCGACTCGTCGACAGGGCGGAAAAGTGGCGGCCGGTCTTCCCGTCCGCCGCGGTACCCCCACCATCATATTATGGCGGGGGGAAATGGGAGGCGGGCGGGAGATAATGTTGGGCGGATCGCCATGCGGGCAGTGGCGATCCGCCCGACATTATAATAGACCCCTAAATCTTTGAACTCATTAGTTAGAATCAACTTGCTGCCCTCTTTCTAACTGAAACTTGGCTCAAAGGAACTTTAGTACCAGACATTCTAGATGCAATCCGGGTAGGCTACGGGATTTTTTGACAAAAACGCCTCCTACAAAGAGGTGGAGGGATAGCCATTGTTCATAAGATGACTATTAAATGTACCATGAACGAAGCCAATATTGAAAACTGTGAAGTCTTTTCATTCTTGCTCACATTGGCAGGGAATGCCGCCCTCACAGGATTTCTAATTCACCGTCCTCCTGGCCCCACATTGCAATTGATCTCAGGTCTGGCAGAGAGGATCGTACAACCAGCCTTATGCCATAATAACTTGTTAGTCCTAGGTGACCTGAATATGCATTTAGAAAAAGATCCTAATTCAGTTGCTTTAGCTCTCTGCAATGAGCTGGATACGGCGAATCTAACCCACAGAGTATGATCACCGAATCACCAACTGGGTCACACTCTAGACCCTAGCTACACTAACTTCCCTAATATTAAAATCAGGGCACCACTAGTGGTCCCCTGGTCAGACCACTATGCGGTGTTGTTTACTTTGCCATTGCATAGGAATATTTCTAATAACATAACGTAATAAATGCCTAAATGGAAGTTGCTGGATTCCAAAATACTTAATGATGCTCTAACGCAACTCGCCCCAGTTGGGGGATAATGCCTCTCTAGCTAATCCCCAAATTGAAAACTGGATATCGGCAGCATTGCTGAAGCCGTGCCATGGACATCAGGGGGGGGAAAAAAAAACAGGGACCAGAACTCTGCACCCTGATTAACTGAGGAACTTGGCTTAGCCAAAAAAGAGTGCAAGGGCTTAGACCTCATCTGGAGGAAAGACTATAGCCCTTACAATAAAAACACCTATAAAGAGGAACTTAAAAAATATCATGCGCTAATTAGGAGAACCAGATGTAGTTTCTACACCCATAAAATTGAAACGGCGAAAAATTCATCGAAATAACTTTTTTCGATCCTAAAATCTTTGTCCTTGTTGGATCGCACTATGGCACCTGCTCAAGCTTCGGTGAAGAACTGCAACCAGAGTGCACAGTTCTTCTCATCTAAAGTAGCTAAAATCTATGACACCTTCCCTCTAGAAATTGGGAGTCCCATTGTTTGATGCCTTGCCAACTGAACCAGCCAAAGCGTTTAGTCTTATGGAATTCGCAATCCCTAATCTGGAAGATCTGAAGAATACAGCGTCCGGTATTACGTTTGGTTCCCCTTTAGACCCTGCTCCACCTAAGGATTTGGTGCAGGGGCTTAATATTATCACTCCTTAAATTCCAGAACTCCTTGCCCTCTCTTTTGGTGTTGGAGAGTTTATTATCATGGGGAGATTACCTGCTAATATTTTTGTAAAAATCACAGATAATTACATTTTTGACTACTGCACGATTTGAAGCGGCCATAGTCCCTCTTCATAAGGAGCAGTGCCACCACTTTAGTCCCGGCGACTGGGTCTTCGAGAAAAACACATGTCCGGAAGAGTTGCCTGGACCCTCATTGCCGTGGCCTCTAACAGGTGATCCTTGCCACTACAACTGCTGTGAAGTGCGGAGGTCTCCCCAACTTGGTTCATGCTGCTCACACTCACCAAGTTCAGTGTCCCCTTGATAAAATTACAGTCCCTAAAGCGCCAGTGGTGGTCTAGAGGCCACTGAAGTTGGGTAGTCAAGCTTTAGGGGACCAGGCATAGCTTGAAGCAGCATTTGATCGGTCAGAAGGGGTTTGGACGACACAACAGGTGGTATTGGGGATGGAGAGGTCTGTCTTGAGGGGGTAAATTAGAGGGAGCCAGTCTCTAACTGAAGACCTGATGCTGTACAATCGCAAGTAATAGATCAAGAATGCTGGCCAAGGAGGCAGGAGAGGGGCAAACTGAAGTTGTCAACTGAACATGAACTCCCAGTTATTCCTGAGACATCTGGGGAATCTGATCTGAATGGTGATTAAGGAGGGGAACCTGTTTTGAGGAGGTCAAAGAGACTGAGGGTGCCTTGTAGGTGATATTCTTCCCCTGAATAGAATTCTCTGGCAGAAAATGACAGAGGAGGAGAACCTAAAGTTTTTGGGGACAATATTGGCAGTTTATCTGCTATTACCTGACTTTCTGTATCAATTATATCTGTTATTTGAATTTCCTATTCCGACAAGAGCTACTGAGTCATGTCACCCTGGATGTGTTTGATTTTCCTATGCTGGATGCCCACAAGTTCCAGTGGAAGTGCATGAACTCTGAGAAGAATGTGGTTTATGGTTAGGGAGGTCTCACAAGGGTGTACATAATGCTGTTACACATTACGGACAATGGTTTTGCTTTTCCACGGGCGGAGCCTGACAGAAAAGTCTCTGTTGCTGCTATTCTCAAACTTGGCAGGCCCTATTGAAGTCATGGCAATTAACCAATATTACAGGAGACGTAGATACATAGTGGGGATTACATTGCTAATCTGATGGTTAAGTCCGAACCATAAATCATCACCTGCACCTGATAAAATTTCTTTTTATATATATGATTCTCCTATTACATGCAGATTAATCTAGAGGAGATTATACATTAAATGCATACACCAGATTGCTTCATGAATATGTTGACACCATGGATGCAGGAGATTGCTGCATTTGTAGGAAATTACTCTGGCTAAAGGTATCACCTACCACCACATACCTTAAAAGTATGGTGTTACTTGTAGTTTGATACTGAGTCCTATTTATATAGGCAGAGCCATTTTCAGAATTATTCTTAAAATTATGATTTGGTTTTCGGAAGTTCCTGTGTTGAAACATTTGAGTCAACATACATATTCCCAAGTGATAATATTACACACAGCTTTTGCTGATCTACATAATTTAACTTGTTTGTTGACTGATGTTGAGAAGAAATGTATAGATTTAGTAGAAGATAGGTTCCTAGCAGTATTAGCTAATGTCACTGGATTGATGAGAGTGCCTGATTGGGCACCAGAGGAGATGAACTATCCAATGGTAGAAAGTACAGGAGCAATATCCTTAGATTGGAAACATACAGAGAAATTGTGTATACAGAATGACAAGAATGAGTTGGATACTTTGTTTGTAGGAAGAGTGAGTGTGATCATACCTTAGAAGCTAGGGCTTAATGGTAATTATACTTAGATGGAGACGATCCTGCGATTCCTGGACTATTTTCTTTGTGTGGTAATACATACTTCAAATTACCCAGAAAATAGTATGGCACATATTATTTAGGTGTAGTCTTCCCCAAGATAGATCATGTAGAGAAGTTTGATAATACTGTATGGAAACAGGAAACTAGATTTAGGAGAGGAGCTAATGCTGGAGAAATTGTCAGAGACTTTTTTAGTTCAATTATCCCAAATTTAGGGGTAATATTGAATGTTATTAAGATTAGAAAGTTGTCTACTGTAGTGGATAAGCTGTCTTCTGGTATGGCAGGAGCTCTTTTGCTTGTAGATACTGAAATGGGTGCTATTAGATTCATGATTTTGCAGAATAGACTTGTGTTAGACATCCTTCTCACAAAGGAAGGAGGAGTCTGCCGATTGGTGAAGGTTCAGCAGTGTCGCAAAAGAAATCGTCCGAATGTTCCAGCAAGCAGCCTGATCTTTAATCTCCTGGATTGCATGACAATTATTTTCCCAGACAAGCAACACCAGGCCACGATTAATCATTTTACCCAAGTATTTAACTGGATCTTCGCACCACAATAGGGGAAATTCAATAGCATGTTTAGTTGTGCCTGGTGCTTCTCTTTTAATATGCTGATTAGTGACACATTTGCTATAAAACAAAATATTGATGACAAAGGGCATCCTTGCATTGGGCCACGTGAAACTGGAAAGGAAGAGGATAGACAGTTAATAATTCTCTCAGCATAGCAATAGTTTCCCTACATAATAATCCTCTATAAACTATTAGTCCTTCCCCCATGCCATGCAATGAAGTCTTGCAAACATGTATGGTCATGATAAAGAATCAAAAACCTTAAGGCTGCCAAGCAACACTGCTGTGACAGGAAGCTGGTGGGAAAGTGCAAAGAATATATTCAAGTTATTTGATGTTGGACTACTGGGTATAAAGCCTTATTGCATAGCTGACACTCTCTATGTGGATGTAATATTCTTGCCACTTTTTTTTTTTTGTAAGTGTCTTTGTATACAGAATTGACAGAAATATTAGATGATACGAAGAGCAGTGTTTGGCAGACTTTCCAGGTTTAAGTAATACTGCAATCAAGAGGTGTGGACAAGGCGGCAAAAATGGCGTCCGCAAACTGATATTGCTCTTGACTACCTCAAGAATGCTGCATCATCTGCCACTCTGGTGCATATAATCGAACTTCCGAACCCTTCTCTGCATGCTGTAAGTGCCTGGCTGCCCATTGCCGGGGTCCAGAAGCCAAGGGACAGCAAGGGGAGGCTGAGAGCATTAGAGCTGAGTGACCGGCCCTTGCCACATGGCAGCTTTTGGGACTTGGTGCTTGGCTGCTGTTGCGCAGATTGATTGAGGAGCTGCTGACTGTCTGGGAGGTAGTGATCTGGGAGGCACAGGACTTTGCCAGCCTGATTGAGGAGTTGTAGAGTGCTGCCTGAGAACCAGTGCCTGCTGGCGACTAAGTACCCGGGGTGTGGAGGGCAGCCTCACAGGGTCCGTCTTTCCAAGTTCTTCCTAACTTAGTCACAACTCATCCCCTCACCCAGAGTGGGGGGCTCTGCTCTGACCTGTGCTCTGCCCATGGCGACTCCCAATGGCCTGATATGGCATATGGATGTAGGGGTGCGGATGTGATGCCTGATGCAAGAGGGGCCTGGAGGTCACTCTGATCTTGGGCCTCAACTGGGTGGACCTTGCCATTCATCGGGACTCTTCTCAGGGTTCTCTGGGTCTGGCCTCCTTGAAATGTCACCAGCCAGATCATTGAGGCTGAGGGATGAGTGTCTTCAGTGGAGGACAATGTAGTTACCCTTAAGAAGCAGGTCTCCAAACTGCTGGCAGTGACATCGGTACTGAAGAAGTACGCTGAGGACACTGAGAACATATTTCACAGAAATAACCTCTGGTTTGTTGGGTTCCAAGAGAGTTCGGGGGCCCCAGAGACAAAGCAATTCTTGGAGCTCTTGCTGTAGTCCTGAATTTCTGAAGACAAGCCATCACCGTGGTTTGTCGTGGAGCGAGTCCATGGGACTTTGGCCTAGAAACGTACTCCCAGGACTCCCGCACACCCGCTTATCGCCTGGATTCTTAATCAATGCGACAGGGACACCATCCTCTTGGAAGCCAGGGAGCAATCAGACCTTCACTTCCAAGACTCTCGAATGATGATTTTTCCAGATTACACACGGGCAGCCCAGCAGCGTAGGAGCTCCATTGATGAAGTCAAACAAAAGCTCCATGTCCGCAATCTTCAAAATATGCTCATTTTGCCGGTGATATTGATGTGATTTTCAACTCTAAAACTTATTTCATTGAGACACCTGAAAAGGCCTGTGTGGGAAGCCAAAAGGACTGAACTTTGCCGATCAGTCATTCAGTCCGAATTTGTAGAGCGCAGCATTGTAACCCCTGGAGGTATCTGGACGCTGGGGTGCAAGGTCACCAGGACATTCCAGGTCTTGGCAGTGATGTAGAAGAAGGAACGGCCAACGATGTGGCTAAGACGTATACATGTGTGTGTGTGCGAGGGATAGTGAGGAGGAGAGCAGGTATCTGGCTGGTTGATGAAAGTTCAGTCGGTCGTTTAATATAGGCCGGCCCTTGATCATGTAAGGCCTTGTAGGCATGCGTGAAGATCTTGAACTGGCATCTCTTATGGATGGGGAGCCAGTGGAGGTTTCTGAGATGGGGTGATGTGGGTCCGTTTGGGAGGCCCATGATGAGTCTGGCTGCTGCGTTCGGTATTGTTATTTGGGGTAAGGTGATGTGGGCTAAATACTCTTGCTGGTCCTTCGCTGTTGATTGTTCTGCTGCATATAGTTTCATAGAATCTCCAAAAGATTTGTGCCTTGTCTCTGTCCGACTCTGTGGTCCCTACCCTGCCATCCTCAAACTCTACAATGTATTCTCTCTCCCTTTTGACTCACAGTTGACATGCTAAATGAGAGCCTACTCTGTTGCCCTGATCGTGCACTATCCGCTCAATCTCAGGAGAGTAAGTGCCACCCAATTGGAGTAAATGGCATTTAGTTTCCCCCTTAATGCTGTCACTGTGCGTTTGTGGGCTAGAGTCGGGGATTCTTTGTGTGCCTTTTCGGCCATAGCAAGCTCTGCTTCAAGCATTTGCTGTTCAGCGGCTCTGTTTGTTCAGGTTAGAGTTCAGGGCAATACATTGTCCCCGTATGACTGCTCTGAATGCATCCCGTGTAGTAGAAGGAGATGTGTCCTCGGTGTTTTTGTGTAGGAAGTAGTCCTTTATTGAGGTGCGTAGTTCATCCCTCAGTAGTCCATCTCGCTTCTGCGAGATGGGGAAGTACCAGCGCCTGTATTTTGGGTGGGGTGCTGTCCGGGTTCAGAATAGTTTCCTGAGGTGCATGATCCGACAGTGTGATGGGATGTATGGAGGCTGCATAAATGGCTTGCACCAGGGTGTTGCTCACAAAAAAGAAATCTATCCGTGAGTAACTCCTATGCGAGTGAGAGTAAAAGGTGCAGTCCCTGCCCTGCGGGTGCTGCAATCGGAATGAATCCACTAGCCCCAGATCTTCGAAACTCTCCCTACGCTCAATGCCACTCTGCTTTACTCCATGTCACCCTGCTTTACTCTACACCACTCCTCTCAATGCAACTCTGCTTTACTCCCCTACACTCTGCTTTAATCCCCTACACTCTGCTTTACCTCTATACTCTGATTTACTCGATGCTGCTTTATGCCACGCTACCCTCTACTTTACTCCACGCCTCTCTGCTTTACTCCCCTCCACTCAATGCAGCTCTGCTTTATTCCACTCTGCTTTACACCCCTACACTCTGATTTACACCCCTACACTCTGCTTTACGCCCCTACACTCTGCTTGACTCCACTCTGCTTTACTCCATGGCACTCTACTTTAATCCCCTCTGCTCTACTCTGCTACACTCTGTTTTACTCCACTCTGTGTTACTTCATGCCACAGCTTTACTTCGGTCCACTCTACTTTACTCCGGTCCACTCTACTTTACTCCGGTCCACTCTGTTTACTCTGGTCCACTCTGCTTTGGTCCCCTCTGTTTTGGTCCACTCTGCTTTACTCTCCTCTGCTTTGCTTTACTCTGCTTTGCTTTGCTTTACTCTGCTTTGCTTTACTCCACTCTGCTTTGCTTTACTCCACTACACTACACTTTACTCCGGTCCACTCTGCTTTACTCCGGTCCACTCTGCTTTTCTCCACTCCATGCCACTGCACTTCACTTCACGCCACTGCACTTCACTTCACGCCACTGCACTTCACGCCACCTCACTCCACGAAACTGCACTCCAATCTACACAACTGCACTCCACGCCACTCAGCTCAATGCAATGCCACTACACGCAATGCCACTACACGCAACACCACTCCGCTCAATGCAATGTGACTACATGCAACACCACTCTACTCTACACCACTCCACACAGTGCCACTCTATGCTACTTCACACGACGCCACTCCACACAACTGCACTCTACGCAATGTGGCCCCACTCTACACAACTGCACTCCACCCAACTGCGCTCCACTCTGCACCACACCACTCCATGCAGCGTTAATCAATGCAGCACCACCCACACAATGCCACTTCTTGCAATGACACTCCACACAACACCACTCCATGCAACCCCACTCCTCTATGCAACACCACTCCAACCAACTGCACTCCACACAATGCTACACAACTGCACGCCAAACCACTCTACTCTACGCAATGCCACTCTACGCAATACCACTCTATACAATGCCAATCCATACAATCACACCACACAACATATTTACAATCCATATAATACCACTCAGCATCACATAATTCAACTCCACCTAATTACACACTACTCAATACCACATAAATACACCCCACATAAATACACTTTATATCACATAACAATCTACATAAAAACTCTCCACCATGCCACATAATTTCACGCAACATAATTTCACTCTGTACCTCACTGTTCCATGCCACACTATTCAACTCCACACAAATCAGTTCCACACCACATATTACAAAAAGCAAACATTATTCCACCCCACAACACAATTCCACTACACACCACATATAGCCAATTTACAACACACAATTCAAAATCATACCATAAAATTCAAAAGCACACAACCAAATTAAACTCCACTCTATAAAACTCCACAACACAAAATACCATTCATCATAATTACACACAATCCCACTTCACATAATTCCAATACACTCAAAAACACATACTATTCACATAATACAACTGCACACCATGCCACATAATTCCACTACACGAATCCACTCTGACAGACAATTCCATGCCACACAATGCCACAACTAACAATTCCAATACAACCCACAAATTTTCACTACACACCACATACATCCACTCCAATCCATAACAAATAGGGAAAAGACATTTACAACTACAATAGCTCTAACTCTTTCTTTTTATTTTTTTACACCCAAACACATAGATCTGAAGCTCATCGCCAACCTATTTCTTCTTTTCCTTACCAAACAGGTAAACATTTCCACACAGTTCCACACCACAAAATTCAACTCATAGCACTAAAAATTCGACATCACACAATATAATTGAAGTCCTGAACATACCTCTCCACACCACAAAATACAATTCCACATAATTACACTCCATAATACACAATCCCACTCCACATAATTCCAGTACACTCAACACCACATATTTATTATGCATATAATTCCACGGCACACCATGCCACATAATTCCACTACACAAATCCAAGCCACACCACACAATTCCATGCCACACAGTTAGACAACTAACTAATCCAGTCCAACACACAATTCCACTACACACCACATACATACATTCCATAACACCTAGCTTCAGGGACACCGCTCCCTGTTTCATATTTTTTTTAAACGTTAATGGTGTGCGCGGCACTTGCTTCAGGGACACCGCTCTGTTTCATTTTTTATTTTTTACTTCAATGATGAGCGCGGCACCCACTTCAGGGACACCGCACTGTGCAATACAATAGGTCTCGCTTTTGCCAAACTTAGAGCTATTGATATTGTAAATGACAATGCCTTTTCTTAGTTTAAAAAGCATTGTCATTTACAATGCCAATAGCTCAAAATCTCGCAATTGCGAGACCTATTGCATTGCAAATGCTTGTTATACACTGGTATGACTTCTGCACTTTGCTGTGTATCAGTCAATCAATTAATCAAACAGGACTTATAAAGTGCAGCTAATCACCTGTGAGAGTATCCATTAGCTGAGAACCCCACTGCTTAAGGAGAGGGCAGGTAAACAACCAGGTCTTGGGCCCTTTCCTGAAATCCAGCAGTGAGGATAAGGTCCAGAGGTGAAGAGCAACTTTGCAGCGAGATATGCGGGGTGCGGAGTGTGATCAAGGGAGAGGGAGGTGGCGTGCCGGGTCTGGAGGGTTGGTGGAAGTTCAGGCGGTTGATGATGTATGCTGGTTCTTAGTTGTTTAGGGCTTTGTAGGTGTGAATCATCATTTTAAATTGACATCTCTTCTGAATGGGGAGCCACTGGAGCTTCTTGAGGTGGACGGTGATGTGGGTCAAATTTGAGAGGTCAAGGATGAGTCTGGCCGCTGAAATCTGTATTGTCTGCAGTCTCTTTAGGAGGTGTGAGGTGAGTTCTATGTAGACTTTATTGCCATAATCCTGCTGGCTGGTGACTAGGGCTTAAGTGACAATTTGTATGGTGTTGAATGGGAGCTATTTGAAGATCTTACGAATCATGTGCAGAGTGAAGAAAAAGATGCAGGAGACTGGATTGATCTGGCTTTTCATGGTAAGGTTGCTGTCCAGGGTGATGCCAATACTATGGGCATGGACTGTCAGGATCGGTGGGTTTCTAGTTTGGAAGGCCACCAGTAGTTGTTCCAAGGGAAGGTTTTGTTCCTGAATATCAGCACTTCTGTTTTGACTGCATTGAGTGCTAGGCGGTTGTCTTTCATCCTTTTGGTGACTCCCGTCATACAACCGCTCAAGCTGGCTATCTTGGTGGAGGGATTTTCATATAGCAAAAGGATGAGCATGGTATGGTCGGCGTATGATACAATGTTTAGTTCATGGGTTCTGATAATGTTGGCCAAGGGATCATGTAGGTGTTAAACAGTGAAGGTCTGAGGGATAAGCCTTGAGGGAGGCTGCAGGTTATGTTCTCAGGTTTTGACATGAAAGGTGGTAGGCAGGTTCTCTGGGATGTTCCGGTGAGGATGGAGGTGATTTATTTGAGGGCGTCTCCTTGGATTTCAAGGTGGTGAAGCCTCTTGATAAGGGTGTGATGAGATATGGTGTTGAATGCAGCTGAGAGGTCAATGAGTATTAGGGCTGCTATTTTTTTCTGGTCAAGAAGGGTTCTGATGTCATCGGTGGCAGTGAACAGGGTGGTTTCGGTGCTGTGGTTGGTGTGAAATCTGGATTAGGAGGTGTCCAAAAGAATATTTTTCTCCAGGCGTTCCATGAGTTGGCAGTTGCTGGCTTTTTTTTAGGATTTTAGTTGGAAAGGGGAGCAAAGAGATGTGGCACTAGTTCTTAAGTTCGCTGGGGTTGGCAGATGGGTTTTTTGCGAAAGCTTTTGACTTCTGCTTGTTTCTTATCTTTTGGGGTACCTGGCAATTCTTTTTTTTTTTTTGTTCAAACAATTTTATTGGCATTTTATTATTTCACATACAAGTAGGCATATAAGTATGGTAGTTAATCAAGACTTTACAATCGTATGTTGTGATTCACTGGTTCAGACGAGAACCTGAAGATACAAGTAAAAAAAAGAAAAAATTTAATTGAACCATACAAATCTTGCGGCATCGTGTGGTGTCTTGATGAGGGAAGAACCTACCAACGCGTGTGCCTAACTAGGGATTAGAACTTGGGAGATTCGGGTGGGCGACCTAGATTGTCTGCTTTATTCTGTGGGGTCGAAGGGATATATTTTGTTATATGTTTTCATAAGCAGGTGGGGTCAGTGGCCCTGTCAGGAGTGCGTAAGTCATTGGGAATGCTGTTCGACCAGAGCATTATGCTTTGTCTTAGTGTTCCATTTTAAGGAGATATCGCCTAGTTATGACTCTTGGTGCGGCTGGGGATCACTGTCGCTCGCGGCAGGGTGGGGCCCGGGCTGTGTAGCATGGCTTGAGCCCTCCGGCAAAATCAGGGGCGATACTGGTTGCTGTGTGCTAGCTCCGTGTTGGCAGAACTGGTGCCGTAACATGGCCCTTGGGGTAGCTGGCCATGGTGATGGATGCATTGATGATGGCATGAGATCATTGTGATCATCTTGCTCCTGTGGTTGAAGATGTGATTGGGACAGGGGACCATGGGTGCTCCTGAGTGGATGGAGTTACATGATGTCTGTGGTGTTTTCTGTTGTGAGCTGGTTTCCGGTGGTGGGCAGGTGGTAGTGGTTTGCATCTGTGGCAGAGACGAAGCTGAAGATGTCTGCGGTGGTGGGTTAGGGTTCTAAGTTTTTGTAAATGGTTGACATCTTGTTTTCGAAGAAGTCTGCCTGGGTGTCACAGAATTCCTGGAAAGGGGTGATGATGTTTTTGGTGGCTGAGGGGTTGAGGAACTTTCTGACAATGGTGAAGAGTTGTTTGCTCCAGCAAGGGCACTCTTCATATTTTTCAGGAGTTGGTGGTGTTGGTTGAGAGATTTCTTGAATGTTGCTCAGTTTGTGAGCTTCTTGCTGATGTGCCATTTCCTTTCAAGTCGCTTGCAGTTGCGTTTTGTGGGTCTCAGTTCTGTGGTGAACCAACTAGCTTGTTTGGAGGATCTCTTGAGTTTGGTGGGCTTGATGGGTGTGACTCTTGACAGCCTGTTCTAGACTGGTTGCGGTGTCAGGGTGG
The DNA here is from genome assembly GCF_964204655.1 of Triturus cristatus. NCBI lineage: Eukaryota > Metazoa > Chordata > Amphibia > Caudata > Salamandridae > Triturus > Triturus cristatus. Next base: position 27,236,507 of record NC_140582.1, read on the forward strand.
AAGGTGTTGAAGGCGTTGATCAACTGGCTTTCTTATACTTTGTTCCAGCTGCAGTGTGAGGTACTGGGTGGCTTGGTAATTGTGCCTGTGTATCCTGTGATAGTGAATGGACAATGGCATGGTCTGTCCAGGTGATCTCGCTGAAATGGCTGTACTTTACTCTGCCGCTGTCTGTGAAGTTGGGGTCAAGTGCTTGTCTTGCGATGTGTGTGGGGTTGGTGACTAGTTGGATGAGGTCGATGTTCAAGCTTTCGAGGAGGTCGGCAGTGTTGGGGTCGTTAAGGTAGTTGAGATATAAATTGAGGTCTCGGAGAAAGATGTAATGTTTGGAGTCAATGGTGAGCAGGGCATTGAATTCGGGGATGTTGTTGCAGTAGATCGGGTGAGGCCCTGGAGTTCTGTAGGTGATGGTGCCTTGATGGTGGTTTTGAGGTCACTTTAGAGTTGGACGTTGAAGTGCTCCATGATCGGGGTGGTGTTGTCTGCGGTGGAGGTGCAGTAGATAGTTTCTTTGTGGAGGTTGGCTATTCCACCTCCATGTTGGTTGATGCAGTCTCCTTGTGCTATCTTGTAGCCATCTGGCATTGCTGAGGCGATGTTGGGCATGGATGTGGGGTTAAGCTAAGTCTTAGTGAGTACGATGAAGTCAGCGGTGAGGGAGGTGATGGTGTCCCGGATCTCAGTGGCATGCTTGCAGAATGATTGTCTATTGAGTAGTAGGCAGTGGATTGTTCTGAAGCAGTCATGGTCGACATGGTGGTGGTCATCATGCGTGCGGGTGCTCCGATTTTTCAGGAGAAGAGAAAGTGCTGGCAGGGAAAAGGTCTTATTGTTGATCGTGGAGAGATGAGGCAGCAGTTTTTTTTGTGGAGTCTGGGGGGTCCAGAACTCGGCAGCGGTGTATCTGCATGAAGCGGAGATCCAGGGTTCCTAGCACTGAGTACGTTCCAGTCACAGACAGGCTTGCCTTTGGCACGCCTTTAGCACACCAGCTGCATGCCCGTGCTGCGGCCTCCGTTAAGTAGGTCCTGGGAGGAGGGTGGGGAGCAGAGAAGCAGTGGATGGAGTTGGCGAGTGGTAGAAAGTGGGAGAAAGATACAGTGGGGAAAAAGTGTGGGAATAGCAAGCGGTGGCAGGGGCAAGACGTGCGTGCGGGTGCTCCAGTGTTTCAGGAGAAGAGAAAGTGCTGGCAGGGAAATGTCTTACTGTTGATCGTGGTGAGGTGAGGCAATAGTTGTTTTGCGGAGTCTGGGGTCTAGAGCTCGGTGGCGGTGTATCTGCAAGTGGCGGGAGAGCCAGTGTTCCTAGCACTGAGCACGTTCCAGTCACATACAGGCTTGCCTTTGGTACACCTTTAGCACACCAGCTGCATGCCGCCTCCATTAAGTAGGTCCTTGGAGGAGGGAGAGGTGCTGAGTGGCAGTGGATGGAGTTGGCAAGTAGTAGAAAGTGGGTGAAAGATTCGGTGGGAAAAGCAAGCGGGTGGCAGGGGAAAGCTGGCAGAAAACAAAGGTAAAATTACAGCAGAAAAATCAAAAAGCACCGGACAACAAAACAATACAAGCAAAGTTATTAGAATAGACAAAGGCAGTAGGCAACAATACAATAGAGGCAACGTTATAACAACAGCTGAAGTAAATGAGGATTAAACAGAGGGCAACAGTACAAAATAAACAAAGTTTAGCAAAATTAACAAAGTAGACAATATAAAGTAAAAAGAACTATTGATGGACAGAATGCAGAACAATGTCATACATTCACCCCAGTACAGAGATCTGGGCCTAAATCCATCGTTTTTTTGCTCACCATGCCATTCCAGTTTGGACCCAGCCATATGCAAATCAGTCTTGACCCTGTGCCCAATGGGAACAGTCCAGCCCGAACTGCCAGGCCAGGTCCTCCCTGGACTGGAAACAAGCATCCTAGGACCGGTTTTGGTTTTGGTTTTGACAATATAAAGTAACCAGCGTGGTAGCAAAGTAGCAATGGGGGAACTGTCATGAAGGACTTGCTCAGGGTCACGCTACGGCCTTCATTAAATAGGTCCTGGGAGGAGGGAGGGGTGCTGGCAGGTGGTGGGTGGGGCTGGTAAGAATTGGAAAGTGGGAAGGAGATACAGCGGAAAATATCAGGAAAGATGAGTGGGCAGCGTGGCAAGCCAGCAGAAAACAAAGGAAGAAGCACAGCTCAAAAAACAAAGGCAGTGGGCAACAATACAAGAGAGCAAAGTTATTACAGAAGACAAGGGTAGTGGGTAACAATGTAATACAGGCAAAGTTATAACAGTAGCCAAAGTGAATGAGGGCTAAACAAAGGGGAGCACTACAAAATTAAAGACAGTTTAGCAAAATTAACAAAGTAGAAAATATAAAGTATCCAGAGTGGCAGCGAAGCAGCGAAGCAGCAAGGGGAGGCTGTCACAATTAACAAAATTGCAGAATACAAGTAAAATATCTGTCTCTCCCTTCCCTTGGTCTAGCTAGATGATTGAACCTTGGAGGCCATGAGTCCAGAAGATAAACTGCAGGATTGGCCTCTTTGCCTTTGGGGGACTGGGAGAGTTAGTGATTTGGCAAGAGATTCAAGTACTCCCTTGTGTCCAGGTGCTGTTTATAGGTTTGGTCCGAAAGGAGCCCTCCAGCACTATTGAGAGTGAGGGGTCAGCATGATGACCATCAGGAGCAGAACTCTTTAGCAAAGAATTTGGTATTCCTAAAAGATCAGGCTTTTGGGGCTACCTAACTCTGGGGGCGACCAATGAACTCTGGTTAGAGTGCGAATTTAGAGCTAAATTAATAGCCTCCTGGAAGCTCCTTATTTTACCATTTAACAGACAAATAGCCTCTTTAAAACCAAGCTTTCAAAAATTGATTTATAGATTATCACCACTCAGGGTCTAGAGATTGAGATACAACTCCGCTTTCAGGGACCATCAATTGTTTATCATTAGTCCGTATAGGGGATTATTATTAGTACACTGGTCTACTACAGGAGAGGGCTGCCTCTGATTTGTGTGAATGAGACTGGTCATTTCTGTGGTTTGAACATTTTCAATTTCCAGACAAACGGTGACCTGATTAGAAACCTGCATGGGCCTATGATTCCCTGAATGATCTGTGCTAGGGGTTGATGGAATCATTGTTGCACTTTTGCTGGAGTAGCACTGTTTCTTAGCCAAAGCCTGTTTCACTTTGATAGGTCTTGAAGGCTTCCCTGAATACAAATGGGTGATTTTATTAATATTTTTGGGCTCTTTCTTGTCTTCATTAAGCATTGTTTTGACCTCCACAATTAGCTCATCTGTTTAGCTGAAAGTACAGTTCTCGGCTGAATGCCTAGCTGTTTTGGACCCCTTCTTATTTACTAGGGGGCTTTTGCCCCCCTTTCTCTTCCCCATGATTGCTGACCTTAAGTCTCCAGCAAAGACAATGGCTCTAGGGAGCAGGTTCAAAACCAAATGGCAGATATTTGGGATTATAAAATCCCTAGCTTGTTACAAAATGAAAACACGTACATCAGTATTCCTTTTGGCAAAAGAGTTCGAGTGTGCGTTGTTTCACAGATCCTTTATTAATAGCAAAACAAAGGGTGGTGGCCCTGCCCTGGCTCTTTCTGGGGCTGAAGGGTGCAGGGCGGGCATGCCCTTGGCACAGGCTTTGCCCAGGCACGGCCTGCGTGTGCCCCTCACAGCAGCATTTAATTTACAGGCCCTGGGCAATGTAATACTACTCTACTAGGGACCTATGAGTAAACTAAATGTGTCAATTGGTTGTAAGCCTAATTTACCATGTTTAAAGGAGAAAGCACAAGCACTTTAGCACTAGTTAGCAGTAGTAAAGTGCACAGAGTCCTAAAAACCACTATAAACATGTTAAGAAAACAGGAGGAGTGTAGACAAAATGTTTGGGGTGAAGCTGCAGAGAGGGCCACGTTCAACAGAGCCTCCATTGTTTATTTATGTTTCTCACATTGCAATCCAGGCAGTGTCATGGTTTCTGTAATTAAGGACAGGGGCTACAATTGACCCAGGGGTGCACGCTGTGGCCCTCTGTTAATTTGGCTCATTTGTTATCTGCTTTCCCCAGTTCATTGCTGATTCTTCAATTGGGATAGGGCATAATCATTAGGGAAAGGTTCGGAGTCTCCACTGAACCCGGTAGAAAAGCTACTACACTGGTCTAACTGAAGAGACTTATATTCTTTTAGACCACTGTAGTAGCCCTTTGCCGAAATGTGGATTCATAAAATCCTTTAGAGAGTTGGTAAGCAAATTGAAGCTGCACCAGAATCTACTTCACCGCTTTCACTGCTTTCATTTGGCGGCCCCTTCTAAATATGGCATAAATGAACACTTCGGATTCAAGGAGGAGCGATGTGATTATTTTCACCATGAGCCCCCCATGTGTAGCCATTCTACCTCAATATTACCCCACACACTGGTAATCAGGGCCTGCAGCCAACTCATAACATTCTCAGACTTGCAGCAGCATTGAAGAATGTCTAGGGCTTGTGTCTGCACGGCACTTTCAGCAGGATGCTCCATCATAGGTGTCAGCTTTACGTAAACCAGCACATTTGGCAGCAGCTGAGGCACAGCAGACTCCACAGCACCAAGTCCCACAGTGGAGGTAGCAACAGTGGAGCAATGACGCAGGCAAGATCAGTGAGTCTAGCAGGCTCCAGCACAGTCTGTAGGCTGCAGTCTCAATCATGCTGGCATAGCAAGTTTCACACTGCTGCAGTTACTTGTAGCAAGTATAGTTGGGTATATTTCTCAGGGTGAGTTCGTTTGGAGTGATAATGAGTCTCCTGAGCGGATAATTTTGATGGATAGTGGGAGCTCTCTCATAATGCGGCCATCTTTTTGATGCTCTCTGGTACCCCCATCCCACTGATTACTTATTACCCTTCCAAGATGAGAAACGTCTAACAAAATGAATGGAAGGAAGGTCCACATCGTGTCTTGGAAATGCTACACTATCTTACCGTTTCAGTTATACTTACTATCCATAAGTTCTACGTAGTGAACTGAACAATCACATGTGTCCAGTGCAACTGATCCTTCATTTTGCTTTTCTGTTTTGTAGGGATCTGATGACTGTGGGACACACAAATTGCACCCATTTTGAGTGGCTTTGGCTCCTTGCTGATCACTCCAGGGTATTTAGTGACAGATCCTAGTAGGAGCAGATTAAGACTGCATTGGCACAAGACTTTTAACCTATGTTGCTGTGGGGTGATTGTCTATTACCTGTCCAGATCCTCAAACTGTAGTTTGCTGCCTTTGTCATGTATGGAAGTTCCGTATGTGTGGTGTACTGATACTGGGCGAGTGAAGTAGTACATTTGAACCAGGGTGCATAGTGTACAAGTTGATGACCCATCCTTAGCAGGTTCTCAGACCATGGTGGGCATGCTAGCCTGCAAATATAGCTCCCTAAGTCCAGCAAGTGGTAGTTGATGGATCAGGAGAAAGCTGCCAACACATTCCCTTTGTCACATTACGTTTCCAGCTGCTCTAGTGAACCCTTCTTAGCTGTTTGTTATGGATCTCTTTAGATAATGAGAACAGATGAAAATGGGTGTTTGGCATGCGAGGACCCGGCCTGGCAGTTCGGGATGGACTGTTCCCATTGGGTGCAGGGTCAAGACTGATTTGCATATGGCTGGGTCCAAACTGGAATGGCATGGTGAGCAAAACGATGGATTTAGGCCCAGATCTCTGTACTGGGATGAATGTATGACATTGTTCTGCATTCTGTCCATCAATTGTTCTTTTTGCATTTGTCACCCCGAGTGGGACGGGTATGCCCAGACGTGGGTCCCGTGCTCTCCATGCCACTGGAGTCAAGCTATCCTGGCTGATGAGGGCTGAAATCCCAAAACCGGTCCTAAGATGCTTGTTTACAGGCCAGGGAGGACCTGCCCTGGCAGTCCGGGCTGGACTGTTCCCATTGGGCGCAGGGTCAAGACTGATTTGCATATGGCTGGGTCCAAACTTGAATGGCATGGTGACCAATAAAACTATGGATTTAGGCCCAGATCTCTGTATTGGGGTGAATGTATGACATTGTTCTGTATTCTGTCCATAAATTGTTCTTTTTGCCTCAGACCATGGTGGGCATGCTAGCCTGCACATATTGCTCCCTAAGTCCAGAAAGTTGTAGTTGATGGATCAGGAGAAAGCTGCCAACATATTCCCTTTGTCGCATTACGTTTCCAGCTGCTCTGGTGAACACGACTTAGTTTGCGTTTGGCCTCGTATGAACAAATAAAACATGATCAGTCAAAAATGGTATGACCAGCGATTCTTGGCTTCAAAATCCAGGAAAAGTTGAACAAAAGGATGATCTTTAACACAATTGTACTACTAATGCAAGATATGTAGTGCTTCTTGCCCATACTATGGCCTCAAAGCTCTTCTGGTACACCAGTTTAAAAGCAACCCTGTTTGTGCATGTTTGATATTGTGTGGCCTTTGAGAAAAACATTACTTATCATGCTTGAGAGTTAGATATGTGCCCCAAGATTTCAAAGCAAACTTGTGGTTATGCTAAATCATGAAGTGAAGCAGAGAGTTGTCAAAAAGATAGACTTGCATTTTCAGACATGTAGTACCTTCTATGTGTATGAGTGGTTGTGTGTTTGTAGTCTGACCTATACGAAAAATACCAGTTATTATGTGGAAGGAATGCTATAATTGAGTGACAATAATCTAGAAATTCTGCATAGAGTGTGGCAGACAAGAATATAATAGATGGAGGTAAACCTGTCCTTAATCAATTACATTGCTTGTATATCTCACAGTGACTGACTCGACTGGAACAACCCAGAACTGTGTTTTTGCTGTCAACTCTCACAGGCAGTATGGTAGTGCCTGAAGGCAGCAGAGCAAGTCGACCCTGATTCCAATCCTACATAAGGGAAACAATAGAGGATTGCAGTACTCCACAAGCAAATCGTCAATCCTAGAGCCCTTCTCCAGCAATGGCGGGACACTGGAGAGAAGGGAGAGGAACCAGGCTTTAAAGTTAGTAGGATTAGGAGATGTTCTTACAGGCCAATTGGAGTCTGCGGACGTTAAGGCCATTCTCTTCATCAGAAACTCCATCAGGAGGGAAACAAAAGCTTTGGGCCCTTCCTCTTCTTCTTTGAACTCCACACCATGGAGAGAGGAATAGATGGTAAATTGGAAACCATTCTGTTTAATGAACCAGACATTATCACTCCCTCTCCTTTCTCTTAGGTAGGATGTGCCAAGCAAATAAAATGAAAGTATGTTATTATTGGGGGGAATCCGCATTCAGGTTACACACGAGAGATGATCACTGCCTCTTCTTTTTCTCAGAACAGGGTGGAATTTCTAGAGGAAGGTTAAGGACTGAAGGATTTTTAGTGGTCAACTATTCTCCACCTTATGGTCAACATATGGATAATATCTTCTTTACTAACAAAAGAATGTGACTATAACTAATTGACTATGAATAAAATTGGAATAGAAAGGAATATCCCCAAAATCATTGCAAGGTATAAGGGCATCAAAGGCACAAAATAAATTAAACTGAGAGATATATTATTCATTCACTGTATTATAAATTATGTAGGAAAAGACACTGTGAATAAGAAAACACTTATTTTGTTTAAATACACTTTTTTGATCTGTGGATCGATCATTGGATAGTCCCATTTTTTAACTAATTTCCTAGACAGGAAAAGTGGAACCGATGTCTTAGATTTCAGAACTAGAATTTCCGTAATCACGCAATGTGGTGCGAAATTACTTGGTTACTTCAGAGTAATTAAAAGTGGTTTGAAGCAAAACCCTACCACGGAAGCACAGAAAAACCAACTAAGAGAGCGTGTGCAACTGCTGGCTACTGCTATAGTATTTAGTGCTGTTTACTTAGTGCAAATTGTATTGTCTGGCCCACTTTAGATGTGAGGGTGCATTCTGCACTAAAAAAATTGTTCTAAATGCTGCATTATGTTTACATATAATTACACATAATTATAAGTAATTTTGAGATAATTATGAGGAATTATGCTAGACAGAATTACACCAGGTATGCCCACCTCTAATTTAGACAACACTACAGCCAAAACAGGTTAATGGAATTTCTCTCAATTTGGCAGAAATCTAGATCTTTAGCCAGAAACTGTTCTTGCTTGTTTTTTATATAAATCTGTTAAACTGTTTGTAAAATATCAAAGTTTAAGATTTGTAAATATCTGTTATTGCAGGTCACTTGCGAGACTTTGTGCAACAGAAATAAGCATTTTGATTGGTTTGGCATGCAAGAGCTATATGAGATCCAGAAATTTAATTGCCAGTAGTACTTTAAAAAAATAAATTGTTGCCTTCACCAATACAAGATATAGCAACTCGATCTCCGTGTCCTGAATCGAAGATAAAAATATCATGATTGGTTTGCATGACATTAGCAGACATGCATTTATAATGCATGCCTTTACCACACATCAATTACCATGCAATGCCTTTACCATGTATTGCCTTTACCATGCAAACCTTTATCACACATACACCCTTACCACATATGCAAATTTAACAACACGAGGAAATAATATATATAAGGTAAGTGAAATCCATATCGGCTGCTATCTGGAAAGTTTTGGGGTGATTCATCAAGAGGGGGCCGAGTCACGTTTCCCCATAGATATTTTGAGCACTACTAAAGCCCGGACCACTGAACTGAATTACACCAAATTTGACAGAAATCTAGATCTTGTTCCAGAAAGGTATAATTTTGTAATTTGGTATAAATCTGTTCAGTGAATTTAAAGTTATTAAAGAAATAGGATTTATGTATATCTAAGGCCACGGATCAAATTCTGATCCACCACAGTCAATCCGTGGCTCCACGCACCAACATCAATTCTGTGACTGGCTGGCAGCAACCTGAGAGGAAAGCTGCAGCCACCATTTTGTATATCAGGACAGGGTCACAGTGGCTAAAAATAAAATGGAAAAGTGAAAGAAGGGTCAGGGTGGAAGTACCCTGACCCAATGGGTTTGATAGAGGGGTTGTTGAGGGATCCCTTATGGGTAAGAAATGACTATTAAACATGTTTTTTATATTCGTGAGGATCCTCAGATGTGCTGCGGTGTTCAGCACGGCCCCTGAATGAATCTGCAACAGATTCATGAATCCAGAGGCCAATGATAACAAGAATATACCCATTCACAATCTCACAGATGATTCACACACTCTCACACCACCACACTGCTACTCATATACCCACTCACAGAGCCACTCACACACCAACTTACACAATCTCCCACAATCCACTTACAAACTTTCTCATAGCCCCATACTACCACTCATATACCACTCACACACCAATACATCCAATCATACACCCACACTGCCACTCACACATCACTCATACTACACATACCCATTCACATACCCATACAGCCACACACACATACATCTACTTACAGGCCCACACAGCCATTCACAAACCCACTCACATATTTGCTTACACACTCTCTCACCCTCACACTATCACTCATATACCCACTCACACACTGATATAGCTACTCATATACCCACTCACATGTCTGCACACTCACATACCCACTTACACAGCCATACAACCACTAATACACCCATTCAGAGACTCATACAGCCACACACACATCTACAGACCCACACAACCATTCACAAACCCACTCACATACTTACACACTTTCTCACCCCTACACTCCCACTAACACACTGCTACTCATACACCCACCCACACATCTACTCACACACCCAGTAATGGACCCATAAAACCATTCACTCACCACTTATAAACTCATACAGCCACTCACACACCCACTCATACACTCATGTAGCCACTCACACACCTACTGATAGTCCCAAACAGCCACTAACACACCCACTCACAGACCCACAAAGTCACTTACACACCAACTCTGAGAACCATGCAGCCACTCACATACCAATACAGCAACTCACATACCTACTCTCAGACTCAGTCATTCAAACGCCCACTCACAAACCCACAAAACACTCACACATCCACTGACAGACCCACAGGACCACTCGCACAACCGCAAGTACACCCATACATCCACTCGGAAATCTACTGATAGACCAACAGAGCCACTCACACAACCAATCACAAAGCCACAAAACACTCACACACGCAATCAGACCCACACAGCTCCTCACAGACCCACAAAACACTCACACAACCACTCACATACCCACAAAGTTATTCAGATGCCTATTGAGTCACTCATATACCACTCACACACCCATACACCCAAAAAAGACACTAACACAGCCACCCACATAGCCAGTTACAGACCCATAAAACCATTCACTCATCATCTTACACATTCACAAACCTGATCACACACCCATATAGCTACTCACTGATAGACCTAAACAGCTGCCAACACACCCACTCACAGACCCACAAAGTCACTCACACACCCACTCTGAGAACCATGCAGCTACACACACTCATACTCACACACTGATACAGCCACTCATACACCCACTCGCAGACTCACAAGAGCACTCACACTTGCACTCCAGGAACTACACATTCACTCACTGACTCACTCACACATCCACACAGCCTCTGACACACCCATTGACAAACCCATACAGCCACCCACACACTCTCAAACACACCCTAAAAGCCACTTATACATCCACTGACACAGCCACTCACACAACCAGTTGTAGAGCCACAACCCACTCACACACCCACTCACAGACCCACACAGCTATTCACAGACCTAAAATACACTCAAACAACCCATATATTCATTCACATACCCATAGAGTTACTCATACACCCATTCATATACCCCAAACAACCACTCATACAGTTACTCACACAGCCACTGACTCACCCTCTCACATATTCATACAGCTACTCACACTCACTCAAAGACTCGAACACACACAAGCCCACTCAAAGACCCACAAAAACATTCACACATCCTTAGAGCCACTCACACATGAACACAGCCATTCACACACCCACTGACACACACTCACTCACATACCCATACAGGCACTCACACACCCATTGACAGACTCGCACAGTCACTGACACACTTACTCACAAACTCACAGCCACTCACATACCCATACAGACACTTATACACCCACTGACAGACCCACACAGTCACTGAAACACCTACTTATAGACCCATAAAAAGTCACATACCTACCCACGAAGCCAGTCAGAGACCCACTCACAGACCCACATCATACTCAAACCCACAGACACACCCCAAATACTACTCACACACCCATAGAGCTACTCACACCCCACCTCAAATACCCACATAGCTACTCACTCACCCTCTCACATACCCACACAGTCACTCACATATCCACTCAGAGACTCATAAAACCAATCACACCCATAGAGCTACTCACATATCCACTCACACAGCCACTCACTCACCCACTCACATACAAACATAGCCACTCATATACACCCACACACCCACACATGGACTCACACAGCTACTCACACACCCTCACAGCCACTGACCTATCCACTCATAGAGCCACACACCGATTCACAAACCAAACAACTGCTTACATACCCACTCACACAACTATACAGGTACTCACATGCCCATACAAGGACTCAAATACCCACACACACACCCATGCATCCTCTCACATGCCCATTCACAGACCCACACACAGAATCACAAATCCACACAGCCATTACATAGCCACTCACACCCACTCCGGCACTCATACCTAGTCACAGACCCACGCACACAGTCACACACCCTTTCAAAAACCCAGACAGACAGTCATACAACCACTGACACACCCACACAGACACCCACACGCTCTCTCACAAACCCATACAGACACTCACACATCCACTAAATTAAATGTGCTGTTGGTTTGAATAAGTGTTTTTGGTTTAAAACAGATATGGGAATCAGTCGCAAAACGTAAATGTGGTTTTTTGTATTGAATGTGTGCTTTTGGTTGGGGGATCCACGACGGATCCAAATGAGAAATTCAAAAAAAGATTTGAAAACAAAAAGAACCAGTGTTTGGTAAAAGAGTTGGCTCTGAAAAGAGCATTTGTGTTTATGATGTGTAGATGATAATTACTCATAGAACAGGATGCAGTGTTTCAAGTTGTTGAGGAGCACCCTGCTGCCTCTGTCTGTGAAATGGACTCCGTCTTTTTGATATATTCTGTCTATATCAAAGCACAAGTTGTTATGGTATATAGAGACCATGTTGTGGTCTCAGAGCAATGCAGAAACAGTGTTATTGACATCTTTCCTAGATTTCTCTATCTGCAGATAAAATTCAGTTGGCCCCTGCCAATTCTATCTTCGACAAATGTTGGCGAACACAAAGGCAGTATGTGGAAAAGTGTCATTCATTTACCAAGGGTATCCTTCATTAGACTTTCCAGTCTTACCCCGGTCATTGCCCCCAAAGTACACAATCATGAGGTCTGGAAGTTGGTAATCGACAGTACTTTCAACCAAAGGCAGCAATTGATGCCACGTTAATCCTCTATGGCCAGCCCAAGTAATGTCTACATTAGGGAAACCTAGGTCCCTGCAAATGCCACTCTTTCTAGCACTCTCCCTGGGCCAAAACACAAAATTGTGGCCCACAATCCAGACACTGACCCTTTTTAAGACAAGCAGGAGCAGCACACAGAAAAAGGCTGCAGCAGAATGAGAAAGGTTTGAAGATAAAAGGCAGTTAAAATGGAGGATAGTGTCAGACCAAAGGTACCTGAAATTCGATTTCATCAAGAGCAGATGATAATACTCCAGTCCCTCCCTGAAACGCCCAAGACCGACTAAACTACAGTCTCAGGAATTACAAGGGGGGAAAGGGATTTTGGGATAAAAGAGAGACTCCTCACTAGTGCGTTCTGTTCTCCTCGTCTAGTCTTGTTAGGAGGATTCTCAGTATGCACCTATAAGAGAGTAACATATCATTAATAGGGACCAACTAGATTGCAATACTCTCTCATTAGATTTTCACTATTAACATTGCTAATTAGATTCATCAAGATAAATATTCACCTGTAAATTTAATGAGGAATAGCCTCTCTCTATTTAGATGAAGAAGAAGACAATGGCTATTGTATTACCGGGGAATTTCCCAGGATTGAGTTTGTAATGTAGCCATGCAATCGTGTGTGAAATGTCTTTAATAGGTCCTTGTAAATTGTTATTCTTATTCTTAGATACTGGGAAGATGTTGCTGTGTGTGTGTGTATATATATATATATATATATATATATATATATATATATATATATATATATATATATATATAAACCAGAAGTCTTGACTGCAAACTTTCTGAAATTTCCAATGTACAGTCTAGGAGTATTTGCAGAGAGATTGTAGCATTACTGTCCTTTTATTTCTTTGATAAATCCAACTTAGAATCTTCTTACTTTTCTCTCCTTATTTTTCTAATAAAGTTACAAATTTCTACTCACTCAAGGTCTTGACTAAAGCGCCTTCACCATAATTCGCTCGACTCTCACGAAGATTTTCTTAGGAGTATCTCACAGAATAAGACGCTAGTCACTGAGTACCTTAAGCCGAAGACAGAACACTAGTCTCTGGAGTTGCTTACTCGGTGGTCAAAAGAATGCTCAATAGCAAAGAAATGACGCTAATCTTCTGACTGGAAACTCGCTATTGAACGCTGCTGGGTTGAGACACTACCTTCTCCTCAGGTGAGCCAGTTGAAGTGCAACGAACGCTGGATACGCGCGTACTCTTCAGATTGTTTGCCGCTTGAAAACTGGACCGCATTTCTTTGTTTAAGCGGCGGGCGGCCACCTTGGAATTCTCGCTTTGCCGATGCTGCCACAGTTTGATTAGCACTCGAGTCAGCAGTCTGCTGCATAGGTATGATCTTTTCCATTGTGAATATTTTTTATATCTGAAATACCTGGCATTCTTTTCTCTGTGTTTTAAACTAGTAGCTGAACAGGAAATTGGACGCTTGACAGTACTCCCTCTCAAAAGGGAACCTCCCCTCTTAGGTTTGTCAGGACATTTTTTATGAAACTTTTGGATTAGTCTTGATGCATGAACATTGGAACTAGGTTCCCATGACCTCTCCTCAGGCCCATATCCTTTCCAATCAATTAGATAATATAACACATTCTTTTTAATCTTAGAATCTAAAATTTGATTTATTTCAAACTCTTCTTCAGAACCCACTTGAATGGGAGTTGGAGGTGAATTTAACCTAACATTTGAAGGACCTTTTTTTAGTAGTGACACGTGAAATACTGGGTGGATTTTGAAATGAGGGTGTAATTGGATCTTCACAGCAACTGGATTTACCATCCGTTCTACCTTAAAAGGACCCACAAATCTTGGTTGAAACTTTCTACAACCTTTCAATCGTAAATGACGTGTAGACAACCAGACCTTTTCTCCCCTAGTGAAGATTGGGCTCTCTCTTCTCTTTTTGTCTGCCTGACTTCCTTGGCCTTGATTAAAGAGCTTTGTAATTCCTGTACTAACTTTTCTGCTGCCGGGACCGTATCCCCTTCTTTACCTAGCATGACGTTTGGATGTCTTCCTTGATTTTAATAAAAGGGGGTGAATCCAGTGGAACTATGTACTGAATTATTATATGCAAATTCAGCTGCCCAAACTAACTCTGACCATTCTCGCTCTTGATCAAACAGGTAAAGTCTCAAATACTGTTCTAGCTCCTGATTTACTCTCTCAGTTTGACCATCCGTTTCGGGGTCAATAACTGGTAGAGTAACGCGAGTCTACACCCAATCTTTTAGTGAATGCTCTCCAAAAATGAGAAATGAACTGGGACCCTCTGTCTGAAATCAAGATCTTTGGAATTCCATGGGCCTTCACTATGTGTTGGGTAAATAACTTAGCCACTTGGGGTGCCTTGGGAGTGCCTTTCAGAGGTATAAAATGTGCCATTTTGGAGAATGTTTCTACAAAAACTAGGATGGTGTCCAAGCCCGGACTAGGAGGGAGGTCTACTATTAAATCCATGCTGACTGTGTGCCATGGGTGTGGGGCAGTGGGAATGGGAATCAACCCTGTGGGGCTTGTCGGCTGAGTTTCCCTCTCAGACATTTTTCGCAGGTGTCTACATATTGTCGTATCTGGGCATTCATCTGCGGCCACCAAAATTGTCTTTTCACCAATTCTTGTGTTTTACGAACTCCCTTATGACCAGCTAATGGGTCGTCATGACAGGCGTGTAGAACATTTTCTTGTAGTTCAAGGGTTGGAATGAATAGGGCGCCTTCGTGGTAAGGTAATCCATCCTTTACTTCTCTTTCCGGAGACTCTTTTGACCAAGTCAGCATTTCTTCTGCAGAAACCTCTTTCTTAATCTGACTTATCAGTTCTGCGTGTTGGATTGCGAAGACAAATTTTTCTTTTGAGATTATAGGAACTGCCTTTGGAGTTGTATCAGTAAACTCGGTATCCATTCTTGAAAGTGCATCCGCCTTCCCATTTGCTGCACCAAGACGATAAGTAATTAAAAAATCATAATCCGCAAAACATAGCGACCATCTCAACTGTCATGCGGTTAGGGTCCTAGCTGACTTCAAGAATTGCAGATTTCTATGATCTGTGTACACTGTAATTTTGTGGCGTGCTCCCATCAAATAATGCCTCCATTCTTGGAATGCGTCTTTAACTGCCAATAGTTCTTTGTCTGCAATTGAGTAGTTGATCTCAGCAGTAGTGAGCTTCCTAGAATAAAAGGCTACGGGGTGTAATTGGCCCGTGTCTTTGTGCCTCTGAGAGAGGATTCCTCCAATCGCTGAATCCGATGCATCGGCCTCCACAAAATAAGGTTCTTCTGCATTAGCATGTAACAAAATCGGAGCAGTGATGAAAGATTGTTTTAAAAATTTTAAAGCTGATTCCGCATCTACAGTCAATTCAAATTTGACTCCTTTCTTTAAGAGTCGAGTGATGGGGCTGACCTTGGATGAAAAATTTGAAATAAATCTTCGATAGAAGTTTGCGAACCCCAAAAAGCTCTGAATTTCTTTCACATTCCTGGGGAATGGCCATTCTTGCACCGCTCTAACTTTTGTGGGATCCATACTAACTCCTCTTGATGATAAAACAAACCCCAAGAATTCCACTTGTGGGACATGAAAAACACATTTCTCAAGTTTTACGTACAAATGGTTTTCAAGCAGTTTCTTAAGAATTGTCCTTACGTGAGTTACTTGTTCACTCTCATCTTTTGAAAAAATTAGAATGTCGTCAATATAGACTACTGCAAATATGTCCAAACATTCCCGAAGCACGTCGTTCACAAAATGTTGGAACGCTGCCGGAGCATTGCAGAGTCCATAAGGCATCACCTGGTACTCAAACAATCCATACCCGGTCCTGAATGCTGTTTTCCACTCGTCCCCTTGAGCTACTCGAACTAAATGGTAAGCTCCTCTTAAATCCAATTTGGTAAAAATGTTGGCGTCTTTTACTTGATCCATCATTTCCGATATTAGCGGTAATGGGTATCGATTCTTGACCGTTACTTGATTTAGTGCTCTATAATCTATGCACGTGCGGAGTTCGCCATTCTTCTTAGGGATGAAAAATAGAGGAGATGAGACTGGGGACTTTGATGGTCGCACACATCCATTAGCTAAATACTGATCTAAGTACTCTCTCAAATGTAGATTCTCAGCTTCTGTTAGTGCATACACTCGGCTGCAAGGTAGAGCTGCTCCGGCCTCTAATTCAATTTTACAATCGTATGGTCTGTGTGGGGGTAATTTTTCCGCTTCTCTTTTATCAAAGACCATGGCCAAATCTTGATATTCCATTGGAATTTCTTCAGTTTTGGTTGTGCAGATGATTTTCGGATTGGCTGCCAAGCAGCTTGTTTGTGATGCTTCTGAATTCTCCGTTTTCTCATGGAAGCAATTTGCTTGACAATAGTCTGAATTCATTTGGATGGTTCTCCTACTCCAGTTAATTTGTGGGTTATGCTCTGTGAGCCAAGGCAATCCTAGAATAAATTGAAATTGAGGAGCGTCAATTAAACTAAAAATGATCCATTCTCTGTGGCCATTCAATCCTTGCAGGAACAAAGGCTCGGTCTCATGAGTTATCGGACCAGAAGACAGATTAGTACCATCCACTGCCTTGACTGTCTCCAATATCTTCTTTTTGACGAATTGAATTCCCAAACTCTTGGCATAATTGATATCACAGAAATTCCCAGTCGCTCCCGAGTCGATCATTACTGAGAACCCTGGAATTTCCCTATCTTGAAATTTGACTGTGAATGATATAATCAAATGAGGAGCAGCTGATTGTAAGGTGTTAGCCACCTGCTGAGTCGTCTGAGTTGACTTATCTTTAGCTTCCATCAGAGCAACCCCTTCTACTGACGGAGCCTGCCTTTTACCAATGGACCACTCTTTGGTCTCTTGGGACATTCTTTGACAAAATGTCCCGAAGCACCACAATACAGGCACAATTGGTTTATTCCTCTTTTGTCCTTCTTTTCTTTTGAAAGTGGACCACGGATAGTTCCTATTTGCATAGGTTCTTCATTGGAGGGGTTTTCTGAAATCTTGTGATTCTCATTCTTGATCCTATCAAAACTGGGTGGGAGAGATCGATAATCTCTTCTCTTCTCTGATCTTCTTTCATTTTGTCGGTGGTCTATCTGAAGTACCAAGTCAATTAGTTCTGAAATTTCAGAAGGTCTTTTAGGAATTTGTGCCACCGCATCCTTCAACTCGTCTTTGAATCCGCGATAAAAAATTGCGGCTCTCTTTTCCTTGGGCCAATTAGTTTCAACTATTAACTTATTAAATTGAGCGATGTAGGCCACTAGATCTCTGTTTCCCTGCCGAAGATCCAGCAATTCGTTATCCGTGGCTTGAGAAGCTATTCGACTATCAAAAATTCTCAGAAATTCTGTCTTGAATTCTTGGTAATTATATTATATTGAATCATCACTAGAAACTATGGACATTGACTAAGCGGCCGCATCACCCGTTAGATACGACAATATGAATGCCACCTTTGATTAGTCTTCAGCAAAGATAACTGGCCTACACAAGAAATGTAGAGAACATTGTGTGAGAAAGATTTGTGTCTTATTTGGGTCTCCACTAAAACTCTCTGGTTGAGCAAAAGGAATAATTGGAGAGACAGCATGTATGACTTGTGTGGATAACCCTGCTGCTTGGGATTCACTTGTAATAGTAGGGACCCTTGAGGACTAAGCGCCTGCAGATAATGTTAATTCTTCTACCTTCTGTTTAATTTGTAAAGACTCTAAGTGGGATCTCCTTAACTCCTCCCTCAACACTTTATTTTCTTCCACAGAATCATTCAATTGTTTTTGCATTCCCTCTAGTATTGTCGTTAGGGTCTTTAATTCAAAACCTTCGGCCATTTCTACTCAGGAGGAAATCTAATCTTCCCAATTGAGAAGTTTTTGTGGCACTTCAATCTGTCAGACCAAAGGTACCTGAAATTCAATTTCCTCAAGAGCAGATGATAATACTCCAGTCCCTCTCTGAAACGTCCAACACCGACTAAACTACAGTCTCAGGAATTACAAGGGGGGAAAGGGGTTTTGGGATAAAAGAGAGACTCCTCACTAGTGCGTTCTGTTCTCCTCGTCTAGTCTTGTTAGGAGGATTCTCAATATGCACCTATAAGAGAGTAACATATCATTAATAGGGACCAACTAGATTGCAATACTCTCTCATTAGATTTTCACTATTAACATTGCTAATTAGATTCATCAAGATAAATATTCACCTGTAAATTTAATGAGGAATAGCCTCTCTCTATTTAGATGAAGAAGAAGACAATGGCTATTGTATTACCGGGGAATTTCCCAGGATTGAGTTTGTAATCTAGCCATGCAATCGTGTGTGAAATGTCTTTAATAGGTCCTTGTAAATTGTTATTCTTATTCTTAGATACTGGGAAGATGTTGATATATATATATATATATATATATATATATATATATATATATATATATATATATATATATATATATATATATATATATATATATATATATATATATATATATATATATATATATATATATATATATATATATATATATATATATATATATATATATATTCATACTCGAAGGTTTACTAAACCAGAAGTCTTGACTGCAAACTTTCTGAAATTTCCAATGTACAGTCTAGGAGTATTTGCAGAGAGATTGTAGCATTACTGTCCTTTTATTTCTTTGATAAATCCAAATTAGAATCTTCTTACTTTTCTCTCCTTATTTTTCTAATAAAGTTACAAATTTCTACTCACTCAAGGTCTTGACTAAAGCGCCTTCACCATAATTCGCTCGACTCTCACGAAGATTTTCTTAGGAGTATCTCACAGAATAAGACGCTAGTCACTGAGTACCTTAAGCCGAAGACGGAACACTAGTCTCTGGAGTTGCTTACTCGGTGGTCAAAAGAATGCTCAATAGCGAAGAAATGACGCTAATCTTCTGACTGGAAACTCGCTATTGAACGCTGCTGGGATGAGACACTACCGTCTCCTCAGGTGAGTCAGTTGAAGTGCAACGAACGCTGGATACGCGCGCACTCTTCAGATTGTTTGTCGCTTGAAAACTAGACCGCATTTCTTTGTTTAAGCGGCGGGCGGCCATCTTGGAATTCTCGCTTTGCCGATGCTGCCACAGTTTGATTAGCACTCGAGTCAGCAGTCTGCTGCATAGGTATGATCTTTTCCATTGTGGATATTTTTCATATCTGGAATACCTGGCTATTTTTCTCTGTGTTTTAAACTAGTAGCTGAACAGGAAATTGGACTCTTGAGAGACAGCAAGTAGAATATAAAAGTACATATTTAATTGGCTCGTGGACATGTGTAGGGAACTAAAATTAGGTTGTGACTTGAATACAAAAAGTAACTACCTCTGTGATTGGATTTTGACAAATTTAAAGAAGCTATGCTGTTTGGGATATAGTTGGAATTGCTAACAGTCAACCACACCTGCTACAGTCAATGTGAAGCTAATGTGAAGCTAGTTTACTGTTTAGAGAAAGTCCTGTGAACTTTTCACCTCTAGGTACGCAAAAAAAACTGGAATCATGGTTACTGTGGAAACAGACTTAAAAGAGTGTGGGTGGAAGGGATCAAGAGAGACTGCAGTGTCAAACTGAATAGCATACTAGTGTAAATAATTGCTCAGTAGAGAGTGCATGTGTTGTAATTGGTAATATTTGAGAACAAAAATATATATGTAAAGCATTACCAACAGATTGTTGAATGCTTTTAAGGGCTTCTATGTGCATCCGCATATCCGTTGTGGATTGACAATGGAGGACATGCTGAGCATCACAGTGGATCCATGGATCCGCACAAAACCCTATCAAGTTGGGCATCTTTATAACAAACTTGGAAAGCGTTAAAAAAAGTGACCATTTAGGAGTGGTATAACAGAAATAAAAGATGAAGTAAATCTGTATTTTGCTAAGTACCGGAGTATCCGTGAGAGGACCGTGGGAAGGGTAGCCATTATTGGTACTTTTAAACTAAGAGTGGAAGTGAATAGAGAGATTTCTGACTTGTTATTTGCACTGAAAACAAATATTATTAGATACTGACATGAAAGTTGAACAAAAGCAAAGAGATTTTACAGGCATGTTAATTAGGCAGTACTATTAAAAAGAAAGTACTAATGAATGAGAGGGCGGGTAGCCAGGCAAACAGGCGGTATCCCCAAAGTAACAAGGGAATGTGACTAAATATCAAACCAACACACAGTGCTCTATGGCAAGGGTTGACTACCTAACAACCCAAATATAATTCAAACTAGGAGGATTGAAATGTATACAACAAAATGCCCTGAGTACTCAAAGTACGAAAAAGTTTATATGTCCAACAAGGAGTTGTGATGTGTCCATTCCCTTTTCGATCCACAGAAGCTGCTTTGATTACTTTTTTCCTATACAGCAGTTCAAGTAAAAAAGTTATTCACTCTACACAGCCAAAATGTGTTTCGTTGCTGTGGCCTATTTACTTCTGACTTCTTCAGGGCTAAAATAATGAATGACCATGCATCAAAATGTACACAAGTACACTCTATTGTGGTACCTTCAACCACTAGTTAGTGCAAAAATCCCCATAAAATTGAATTACATGTGAGATGGATTGGCCCCAAAAAAGTATGCGTAACATAAAAGAAGATGGAATCAGTTATTCCGAGTATACAAGAATAACACAATATATATATAAACAAAATATTTTGAAAAACTATTATTGGATATAATCTGAAAGAAATTGTGTAGCTTGTAGACACTAGTAAAAAGCAAAATAGAAGGGAGGTTAGATGAGATCATTAACAAAAGATTTAGTGTGCAGCAAAGGAGGAAGAGGAATTGCTTTACTGAAAATATAGTTACTTGATTAAGCCAGTTTCAATGAATGCACTTGAAATAGATGTGAGTGCTTGCTTATAGTACGTAATTTAATAGTACATTATTTGCACACAGTTTCACAGTCAGAAAGCTATTTACACACCCAAGTACACTCACAGAAAAGGACATATGTACCCACTACTCATATAGTCAAACTTTGAATGATATACTGTCACACATCTATAAAACCATTCACACACATTTGCTCACCTTTAGATCCACTTACATAGTCATTCACACACCCATACAGGCAGTATCCTACCCACTTACACCCTTATACCAGGAAGCATGTATCCAGCAGCTGCACAGTAAGTTACATATGCAGTTATACACCCATATACCCTGTTATACACCTAGTCTACCTGCCCATACAGCAACTCACATACCTATTTAGAAAGCTATACTGTCAATCCATCACCCCGTCAGACAGTGACAGAGGCAGTTACATGTCCACTTACACAGAAGTCATGTAAGCAGTACTTACAGAGCCACTTGCACACAGAGTTACGGACCCAAATACCCCCTAACACAGCCAGTTACCAATCTATGCAGCTAGTTATATACTGATTTAGACAACCATATAGTCACTAAGAAGTCACTAAGAGACTAAGAATGATCGAAGTACATCAGTCACACAAAGGTGGGAGGCACTGTAGTGGATAGAGTTCCTAATACTTAAAAACTAAATCTGCCGCCTGATACATGCCCCAAAGGTCCTGGTAATGATGGTGGTATCCCTGTTTCAAGTAAATGAATTAGAATTATAGGGCGAACTTCAAAATAAGGTTGTCAACTGGTTGAGCATTTATAAGTACTTTGACCCAGCGGAGAGCTGGAACATCACATTGGTGCGAAGAGTAGGCTGGGTGGGGCCAATAAGAAGAAGCATTGATGGGCACTATGTTGTAGTCAATTTCAGTTACTCCGTTATGGTGAGGACACTATTGGAAGTCCACTCATTGGAAATCTCCCCCAAAAAAATCAAAGATTAGCACACTCCCCTTAGGGTTTTTTTTTTACAAACCAGTCACACATTACTATTCAAATTGAGTCAGTGTTGAAACAGGTATGCTCCTCTGTCAGACTGCATTTAGGTGGATTGACTGGCCCCTATGAATTCTGGAGAATGCTCTTTGCCTGTTTCGGAGGGGAGGGTAGTTATTTGTAGATTGAGGAACCAGGTCCTCCTGGCGATGGAGGGAGAAACATGATCCAGTATGTTTGGTGATTCTGATAGTGCTGCTACCCAGAATGACTTACGTTGTCCAGCCAATCTTGCCCAGTTTGCCATGCCCAGCACACAAGAGCTTTACCTCAAATCCTGTTGCCTCAACTCTGTTCGCCAAGGTTTTTGACCTGAAAATATTAAATTGGGAAATTGCGGGCCTTTGCACTAAGTTATTAATGCCTGATTGACAAAAGTTTGTAAAAATATATGGTATTGTTTTTTTGCAGGACACTTGGTAAACTAATTCAATAGATTTTGGTGGTTTCATGTGTTTTAGTCATCCTGCCATTCCATCTCACTTTTGCAGAGCCTTTGGTGGGTTGTCTATATGGATTAATCTTTTGATAGATGGCCACACAAAGTCTGTAAGCTCCCCGGGCTCTGATTTCCAAGCTGTTGCTTATAAGGGGGCTCTGAGGCTATTTTTGATTAATTTTTATAATAATGATTTTATGAGTGTGCCCAATCAGACATTTCTCAGCTTATTCTTATACATATCTACCCTAGAGGATGCCAAATCTCAGCAAGGCCAGCAACTATATCTTGCCTACGGGGTGACCTTAATGCTATGGTGCCCCACCAGAAGACAGAGCATGATTTAGCCATTGTCACTCAACCCAATGAATGGGGAAAAGAACTTTAATTGCATCTGCCAATCTGTAAAATGTTATGGAGGAGACTGATAAGGACACACAGGCTCTGTGCAACTTCAGAGGTGGGAATAGCTGTGAGAAGTTGGCCTAGTATATGCTGTCCACTAGTTATAGTGGGCACCCTGTACCAGTCCAAACAACTCCTTATTGGTTATAGGTTAAAGACAACCTTTATTGAAAGCTATCCTAGTGGTAGCTATGGAGAGCAGCCTTCAGGCTAAGTCTTGAAGAAATGTAAAGCAGCTTGTTTTACCAGTCTATAATCTATTGAATGGCTAAATGAAAGACAACCACATCAGGTATATATATAAAATATATGTATTTATTTCTAAACACACCCTCCTAGTCTCTTTATGAGGCTAGAGGTCAAAACACATAAGTTACACTTCAAATATGACAGTAATATGCACAAATACACGTCAGGCCCTAGGGGCGAGCCAAACCATATACTAAAATAGTGGTATAAGAACCACGACTTAACTAGACACAAGGCCTAGAGCCTGTAGAATCGCTGGGACCCCAAGGAACCACCCAAGGTAGTGACACAGGGGACCCACGGGGGCTGTGTGCAGTGTGAGAACACAGCCACGAGCTCCCGTTAGCTTCTATGGGGAAAGTGGCTGTTAGATTTTTAAAAATTAGGGACACTTAGAAACTAACTAGGACCAAATCCTTTGGGACTTAGGAAGTTCTAGGGTCAACACCCATGGGAGCACCGGAGTACTCGTGTTACCTCACCCAGGGAAGCCGGGTGCATAGGTTTCAAATGGTGTCTGGTCGCGTCATCGAGTTCAATGGGAGCTGACAAAGAAGTGCTGCTGCCGGGAAGATGCGAAGTGTCCGAAGAGATCCAAGTCTGGATGAAAGATGAGAAGAACCTGAAAGCAGAGGGGACAGAGTCTGGGTCACTTGCCAGTGACCAGGAAGACAATAGGCGGATGGCCACCGATGTCGGGTGTTTCAGGTGAAGAAGGTGAAGCTTGAGTCTTCAGCCACGAGGTCCAGGAGGTGTCAAGGACAACCAGGAGCTGGATTCGAGCTGTCCCACAAAGGATGTCGAGTGCTGCAGCTTCGGTGCCCGGATTGGACACAACAAGCCTTGGCAAAAGCAACCCACGCAGAAAGGAGAAAGATGCTTCGGTGCAGCCCAGCAAGGACAGAGGGACTCACCACTTGGTTGGGAGTCAGGGCACGTCTGGAGCAACCAGGGAAGCCCAAGGAAAATGAAAGTTACCTTCACAGGGACCCACCAGTCGACGGACCAGGGATTGCGAAGGGACCTCGAGAGGAAACACAAATGGTGGCCCAGGGGTCACTCGGGGTGACTAGGCTGACAATCTTCGGGGGATTCTCTGCTTGAGGTGGGGGCTGCAAGTAACCCTAAGCACGACTTCAAGAGATGTCGAGAAGTCAATGCACTTGCAAAAGTGCACGGTGACCAGGAGTTCCGGTTCCACACTACTCACGAGGGCTGCGGGTCTCAGATTTGCTGGGGATTCGGGTCGGCCTCTGAGATGTCTGGAAATCCTCTTCCTGGGCTGCAATTACTTACACAGAAGTCATGTAAGCAGTACTTACAGAGCCACTTGCACACAGAGTTACGGACCCAAACACCCCCTAACACAGCCAGTTACCAATCTATGCAGCTAGTTATATACTGATTTACACAACCATATAGTCACTAAGAAGTCACTAAGAGACTAAGAATGATCGAAGTACATCAGTCACACAAAGGTGGGAGGCACTGTAGTGGATAGAGTTCCTAATACTTAAAAACTAAATCTGCCGCCTGATACATGCCCCAAATGTCCTGGTAATGATGGTGGTATCCCTGTTTCAAGTAAATGAATTAGAATCATAGGGCGAACTTCAAAATAAGGTTGTCAACTGGTTGAGCATTTATAAGTACTTTGACCCAGCGGACAGCTGGAACATCACATTGGTGCGAAGAGTAGGCTGGGTGGGGCCAATAAGAAGAAGCATTAATGGGCACTATGTCGTAGTCAATTTCAGTTACTCCGTTATGGTGAGGACACTATTGGAAGTCAACTAATTGGAAATCTCTAAAAAAAAAAAAAAATCAAAGATTAGCACACTCCCCTTAGGGTTTTTTTTTACAAACCAGTCACACATTACTATCCAAATTGAGTCAGTGTTGAAACAGGTATGCTCCTCTGTCAGACTGCATTTAGGTGGATTGACTGGCCCCTATGAATTCTGGAGAATGCTCTTTGCCTGTTTCGGAGGGGAGGGTAGTTATTTCTAGATTGAGGAACCAGGTCCTCCTGGCGATGGAGAGAGAAACATGATCCAGTATGTTTGGTGATTCTGATAGTGCTGCTACCCAGAATGACTTGCATTGTCCAGCCAATCTTGCCCAGTTTGCCATGCCCAGCACACAAGAGCTTTACCTCAAATCCTGTTGCCTCAACTCTGTTCGCCAAGGCTTTTGACCTGAAAATATTAAATTGGGAAATTGCGGGCCTTTGCACTAAGTTATTAATGCCTGATTGACAAAAGTTTGTAAAAATATATGGTATTGTTTTTTTGCAGGACACTTGTAAACTAATTCAATAGATTTGAGTGGTTTCATGTGTTTTAGTCATCCTGCCATTCCATCTCACTTTTGCAGAGCCTTTGGTG
The DNA here is from genome assembly GCF_964204655.1 of Triturus cristatus. Lineage (NCBI taxonomy): Eukaryota > Metazoa > Chordata > Amphibia > Caudata > Salamandridae > Triturus > Triturus cristatus. Next base: position 27,262,499 of record NC_140582.1, read on the forward strand.
GGTTGTCTATATGGATTAATCTTTTGATAGATGGCCACACAAAGTCTGTAAGCTCCCCGGGCTCTGATTTCCAAGCTGTTGCTTATAAGGGGGCTCTGAGGCTATTTTTGATTAATTTTTATAATAATGATTTTATGAGTGTGCCCAATCAGACATTTCTCAGCTTATTCTTATACATATCTACCCTAAAGGATGCCAAATCTCAGCAAGGCCAGCAACTATATCTTGCCTACGGGGTGACCTTAATGCTATGGTGCCCCACCAGAAGACAGAGCATGATTTAGCCATTGTCACTCAACCCAATGAATGGGGAAAAGAACTTTAATTGCATCTGCCAATCTGTAAAATGTTATGGAGGAGACTGATAAGGACACACAGGGTCTGTGCAACTTCAGAGGTGGGAATACCTGTGAGAAGTTGGCCTAGTATATGCTGTCCACTAGTTATAGTGGGCACCCTGTACCAGTCCAAACAACTCCTTATTGGTTATAGGTTAAAGACAACCTTTATTGAAAGCTATCCTAGTGGTAGCTATGGAGAGCAGCCTTCAGGCTAAGTCTTGAAGAAATGTAAAGCAGCTTGTTTTACCAGTCTATAATCTATTGAATGGCTAAATGAAAGACAACCACATCAGGTATATATATAAAATATATGTATTTATTTCTAAACACACCCTCCTAGTCTCTTTATGAGGCTACAGGTCAAAACACATAAGTTACACTTCAAATATGACAGTAATGTGCACAAATACACGTCAGGCCCTAGGGGCGAGCCAAACCATATACTAAAATAGTGGTATAAGAACCACGACTTAACTAGACACAAGGCCTAGAGCCTGTAGAATCGCTGGGACCCCAAGGAACCACCCAAGGTAGTGACACAGGGGACCCACGGGGGCTGTGTGCAGTGTGAGAACACAGCCGCGAGCTCCCGTTAGCTTCTATGGGGAAAGTGGCGGTTAGATTTTTAAAAATTAGGGACCCTTAGAAACGAACTAGGACCAAATCCTTTGGGACTTAGGAAGTTCTAGGGTCAACACCCATGGGAGCACCGAAGTACTCGTGTTACCTCACCCAGGGAAGCCGGGTGCATAGGTTTCAAATGGTGTCTGGTCGCGTCATCGAGTTCAATGGGAGCTGACAAAGAAGTGCTGCTGCCGGGAAGATGCGAAGTGTCCGAAGAGATCCAAGTCTGGATGAAAGATAAGAAGAACCTGAAAGCAGAGGGGACAGAGTCTGGGTCACTTGCCAGTGACCAGGAAGACAATAGGCGGATGCCCACCGATGTCTGGTGTTTCAGGTCAAGAAGGTGAAGCTTGAGTCTTCAGCCACGAGGTCCAGGAGGTGTCGAGGACAACCAGGAGCTGGATTCGAGCTGTCCCACAAAGGATGTCGAGTGCTGCAGCTTCGGTGCCCAGATTGGACACAACAAGCCTTGGCAAAAGCAACCCACGCAGAAAGGAGAAAGATGCTTCGGTGCAGCCCAGCAAGGACAGAGGGACTCACCACTTGGTTGGGAGTCAGGGCACGTCTGGAGCAACCAGGGAAGCCCAAGGAAAATCAAAGTTACCTTCACAGGGACCCACCAGTCGACGGACCAAGGCTTGCGAAGGGACCTCGAGAGGAAACACAAATGGTGGCCCAGGGGTCACTCGGGGTGACTAGGCTGACAATCTTCAGGGGATTCTCTGCTTGAGGTGGGAGCTACAAGTAACCCTAAGCACGAATTCAAGAGATGTCGAGAAGTCAATGCACTTGCAAAAGTGCACGGTGACCAGGAGTTCCGGTTCCACACTACTCACGAGGGCTGCGGGTCTCAGATTTGCTGGGGACTTGGGTCGGCCTCTGAGATGTCTGGAAATCCTCTTCCTGGGCTGCAATTATTTCTGAGTCCTGCAAAATGCCTCGTTGGTGCCTGCCAAGCAGGGGAGTCACTCCTTGACCCCAAGGGAGATTTCTCAGTCCTCTAGTCTTTAGTAGAGAATCGAAGTTCCAGGATTCAGCATCATAGTTTTGTCCAGGGATATCTAAAGTTCTGGTTACAGAGGTTCCTTACTTATACATAAGGAAGGGGTTGGACTAGCTCTGGGGACCCATCAATGGGAGGATTTGGAAAGAGGTGTGGCTACACCCATTTCCTTTGTCCAGTTTCACACCAGAGCAGGGGCTGGAAGCCCCTTAACCGGTTTGAGCTGGACTATGCACAGGGACACCAAACGTGCCCCCAGTGCAGGACTTAAAAGCACTCAGAGAGTGCTCCCACCCAACCCCAATACACATCAGCCTGTCTGGGAGGTGGTTACACCTCCCTGTGACAGGAAACCTATTGTCCAGGCCTCCCCTGCCAGCGTTTCGGTCAGCAGAAGGAGGCCAGACTTGTGTCTGTGGCTGCAGCTTCCATTTTGTGATGCCAGGGCTCTGTTAAGTTTCTACCGGGTATACCAGTACTGCCATGTCTCTCCCTCTAGAAGGGTGGGATCATATCCTCACATCAAGAACTGATGTGGGGGTATGATTCCAAGGTGTTTGACACCAAACACGACATGTTTCCTTGCAGCCAGTCCAAAATTAGCATTAACCGTTTAAGATATAAGGACACTTAAGAGTATATGGTCAGGCTGAACCACTGACAACCCCGGAGAAGAGATTTAGAAGGCTGCAGAGGGGCTCAGCTCATGCCTGGGTACCCTCTCCTATATAACCAAGCACTCTGCCTTCAGGATTGTTAAGGCCTGCCATAGGAGTGACTGATAGGTTTGTTTGTGCAGTGATAGGTGAGGTATAGTGAACCTATACCTCAGTAAGTGGTGCATGCACCACCTTACCCAGGCTGCAGTAGCAGTACTGTTTTGTAATTTTGGGTGGCTTTCCAGGGGTGGCATAATACATGCTTCAGCCCCTGGTAGGCCTCTGGGGTACCTATGCCCTGGGTACATAGTATACCATATACTAGGGACTCACAAGGGTACCACAGGATCCAATCTGTGGTGTACCTAAAGTACATGCAATCAATTTAGAGAGGAAGCAGCTAGGCTGGGGTCCTTATTAGCAGGGTCCCAGCAAGACTATAGTCGAAAAATAGTGAAACACCAGCAAAAAGTGGGGGTAACCATAAGAGGCAGATCCTACTCTCCTACAATAGCCCCTCAAATATAGACTACATCTTTATTTTTTAATAATTTGAGGGAAACGTTGCTGGATGGTTCAATTTTTCCAACTGATTATTGGGATCATAGTCCAATTGAAATATTACTGAATACACCATATAGGGAGACTTACCAAGAGATGCCAGCCTTAGAAAACGTAACGTGATCCCCTGGCAACCTTATGTTAATTTGGAAGCTTCCCAATCCATCTAAGTTACTTTATGGGTTAGTAGCTGTAAATTTGCAGATGGTTCGGGACTGCCTTTGAGAGAATGATACTGGTGGAGCTGTTGCTGCCTCCTTCATTGACCTCTATGAGAGAATAAGACTCTCTCACACTCCGGGTGCCCTCGGTTTGACCACGGCTGTTCACGGGCAGACTGACTCCTCCAAAGGGCTTTAAATACACAGCCCATGATCGCAGCTGAGTGGCCTCACAGCGTAAAGAATATAAATTAACTTTAAATAGGAGGAGGAATTAAGTTATTTCCAAGCAGTGGTCTCTTCCAAGTGGCACTGCCAGCACAAAGGATAGCAAGTCATTCTGGAAGACTGCCTCCTGTGTGCACTCTCTAAATCAAGGTGGATCAGCTGTCAGTTGTCACATAAATGGGGAGGACTGAGTGGCAAACTTTGGAAAAATGTATTCTGATGACAGCTCGGTCAGTCTGCAGCTATGGCTCGGGGGCACTCCGTCATTCCCATCCATTTCATTACAGGAAGTGAAGGCCACCATTCAGGAGAGTGCAGAAGGGAAAGCACCTGGGCCAGATGGCATTCCAATTGACATTAATAAGTGTGACTTAGATCTTTGGGCCCCATTTTTTATGAATGTTTATAACAGCCTGAACATGTTGTTGAGCCCCCGCTCTTGGGCTTCCTCAGTCGGTGTCCAAAATTTTAAAAAGGGCCATAGGGTAGAGCTTAAATGTTACTGCCCGATATCCCTGTTAGACATACCAGCTATCTTAGGTAGGGTTTTGTACAACAGAATAGTAGAATAGGTCATTGAAAAAAAAGGGTTAAATAAATGCCAACATGGATTTCAATCAATGCCTCAAATTAAATGGGATCATCTGGATATACACAGTGTCCAAGAAGTCTGTACTTCATTCAGCCTTTATAGACTTGACAATGGCCTTCAACTGTGTCAATCGGACGTAGCTGTGGCAATCCCTTTTTAATCTGCAAATTGACCCATCCTTAGTTCACATGTTAGTCTGTCTGCCTACGGACACTAAGGCTTGAATCAGGTTTGGTAACAAAGGAGAAGTTACTGATCTATTTAGTATTTTTCGGGGGTTCACCAGGGATGTATTTTAGCCCTACTCCTTTTTATTATGTATATTAACGATCTCAGTAGGGAGCTTAGTAACTGCATCCCAGATGTGCTGATGGTGAGCGGTTCCCCCCTTCCAACATTCTTGTACGTAGATGACGCAGTGTTAATTGCTTGTACCCCCAAAGCTTTGCATCATCTAGTGCAATCCTTTGTCAATTTTATGGCCAGGCTGGATTTATTAACTAATTTTACTAAGTCTTTTTCAGCTATTTAAATCTTGGCGTTCTGAAACAGAATTAATAGGAGGGCTTGACTGCAATGAAGACTTTTAATGCTGGTAAGGATGGCATTTAGTGCTCAGTATTGGCAACCTATTTGAAAATGTTGAATGATGAAATTCAATAGTAAGATAGAATTGCTGATGAGTTGGCTATGGACAGTTTGCAAAGTAGCTGGGAGTCAGCTCCTCAAAGTCAGTATCCACTTGGGCAGCCAATGATTGAAAATAAGGCTACTATTTCAATTAATGTGATGGAGACTGCATTGGAGTGAGCAATGCAGGAAACAATTGATTTGTAAGATATAGGTGTACAGCTAAATGATGAGCAAATGGGAATATATATGGAGGCAAAAGCTACAATTAACTTTGGATTGCTTCATGAGTAGAGAGAGTATGCATGCCCAACATTTAAACCTATACTGTTGCACATCAGTGGTCAAGCTAGCACCGGTAAACTCTTCTTAATACAAGTTTGTACTGCTTTTCTACAAAAGACTACAGAGTGCAATTTATCCTGTGTTGCTACAGCACCTACTGAATAAGCTGTAGACAATATCAAAGGTATTACTTTGTATCTACTTTTGATGCTGCCTGTGAAACATGGCAACAAACGAACACCAAAAGTGGTCTGGTGAAACTTGTTATAAAGTGTCAAAGAGTGTTAAAAGAGTTGAAACCTGTATTCATTGATGAGGTGAGCATGGTGTCAAATGTAAGGCTTGCCCTCGTGCATCTGAGAATGCAAGAGATTTTGAGAATAGATTAAGATGTCCCATTTGAAGGAAAGCATTCACTTGTTTTTAGAGATCTATTGCATTTTACTCCTGTGAATGGTAAGTCTGCGTTCAAAACACTGTTGCATGTTGAAACTAGTAATTCTCTTTGGAGCATTGGAAATGTGAATATTTGGTTACATTTTCAATACAAAGAATTAATCATGAATATGCAACAAGCATCTGATATTGAATAGGATTTTATTCTGAAAGATATTAGAGTAGGTGTTCTTTCAAAAGAAGGAAGGTCTGTTCTACAAAGTAATCTTCTTACACTACTTTATCCAACAATGAAGACAGCAGCAGAACTAATGCTCACTATTATACAAGATGGTAAATATAGTGTGTGTCTAATGCCTACATTGAAGGAGTGTGCATCTTTCAACAATGAATTGCTGGAATTGGAGAAAGAAGACATTTTGCAATTGGAGGCAATAGTTAAAATTGAACACCAGGGCGTTACTTTACAAGGAAAACTGGATTCTTTAGAGAAATCTGCTTCATGAATTGCAGGATTTGGAGACATGTTTGTCTATGCAAAAACTGGTATGCTGAAATGTAAATGTTGAAGAGTGTTTTTGGTAATGGTGCTATGAGTAAAATTGCGGATTTTTATTAATTTTTCAATAAGGAATGAGGTGGAATACCTTGTGATTACATTTGATCAGATTGAAAACGCGGAGCACATTGATCAACGTACTGCCTAATTTCTGCTTGTAAAAGATTTGTCTGTTTGACTGAAACAGTTTCCATTTCGTCTCGAATATGCTGTTACTATTCATAAATCACAAGGTTAGGACATTGTCTGGTTTATATCTAGTTGCATTCAATTAGAGAAGAGCAGAGCAAGTGCAGACTAAAGTTGTGTTATAGAATGCAACTGTTAAGAAGTTTTTATGCTCCTCATTTAGGACAGTATCCAGTTTGTGAGAAACATTCCATCTTTCCAAAAAAGGAGGTCTCAAAGCTGTTGCAAGGAAGGAAATACAAGAGTAGAAGGAAGTTGTTAAGAAACAAACCATTTTAAATGAGAGAGAGATTTCTGGTTATCAGTTGTTCAACTGCTCTGATGTCAGCTGCTATGCTAATGTTGTGCCAAGCAGATTGTTTGCATTACCTCTTTTTGTAGATGCAATTGAAGAGAAACAACAGAAGGCATTGTATTCTGCACTGTGTGTTTTGGTGCAATGTCTGCATAGTGACAGAACTAAAACATACTGTGCACCACCCATTTGAAACCTTATAGATATATGTATTGGATCTGCACAATTTACTACAAACGCTCAAGAGGATGCATAGGTGTTTTAATGGTGATGTTTGCTGTTTTAGAAGGAGAGGACATACCTGTTAAAGAGTTATTTGTACTTAGTTACTTCTGGCACAATGCTTAGGAAGATTGCTCATACAGACCAACCACAGAAATAGAATCAGAGCATTTCATTTATTTAACATTACCAGCTTCCAAACGTGTTACCATTGGGAGATTAGTGAGAAAAGCTACACACAATAATGTATGCCCAAATAGTTAAGTAGATTTAATTTACATGTATCAAGAACTGGCAGGTATGTCATTTTAATGCTACAACAATGCGGGGCAGATGGTACTAAATTAGATACTGAGATTTCTAACTTTAAAGCAGGGCAAATATCTTATCTGGTCAAACATACACCGCTATCACTATAATTTTTCATGAAGGAGTTAGTATTAGATCTGGTCAATACACTGTCTATTTAAAAAGTAGGAATGTATGCACAGATTTTATTGATAGTAACCTTAAATTCTGGCAACCACTGCCTTGGAAATTACTAAATTACTATCTTTTGTTTATGGAACATAAGTTCTAAGGAGGGGGAAAGTTGCAAAACTGAAATAGTTTAGTAATTGTACATGTATTATCAGGATTTATGACATCATGTGGTCTACCACAGGTGATGTCTTTGGCAAGGCTAGGGGTAAGGCTTTGCTTTGCCTTATGTATCTAATAGTGTAGCTTTAGCACTTCCAATGATGTAGTTATCATTTCAGCATATGTTTCTTTGAATAAGTACTGCAAGTATAATCATAGCATTTGTAAAGCGCACTACATACCCGTGAGGGTTTCAAGGTGCTGGGGGGGGGGGGGGAGGAGGAACGCTGCTACTGTTTGAAGAGCCAGGTCTTGAGGAGTGTCCCGAAGGTTAGGAGGTCTTCGGTCTGCCATAGGCGGATGGGGAGGGTGTCCCACATCTTGGCGGCGAGGTGGGAGAATGATCTACCGCAGGCAGTCAGTCTTCAGATCTGGGGGATGGTGGCGAGGGCGTGGTCTGCAGAGCGGAGCTAGCAGGTGGGGGTGTAGAGGCTGAGTCGCCTGTTGATGTATGCTGGTCCAGTGTCGTGGAGTGCCTTGGGTGCGTAGGGGAGGAGCTTGAAGGTTATCCTCTTGTTGATGGGGAGCCAGTGCAGGTCTCTCAGGTGGGGTGTGATGTGGCTGCAGCGGGGGATGTCGAGGAGCAGGCGTGAGGAGGCGTTCTGGATGCGTTGGAGCCCTTTCAGGAGTTTGGCCGGGGCTCCTGCGTAGAGTGCGTTGCCGTAGTCCAGTCTACTGCTGACGAGGGCCTGGGTGACCGTCCTTCTAGTTTCGATGGGGATCCACTTGAAGATCCTGCGAAGCATGCGGAGGGTGTTGAAGCAGGCGGAGGAGACGACGTTGAACTGCATCGTCATGGAGAGGGAGGAGTCCAGGATGACCCCTAGGTTGAGTGCGTGGTTGGTGGGTGTAGGGGGTACTCCTAGTGCAGTCGGACACCAAGAGTCGTTCCAGGCCGAGGAGGTGGAACCGAGGAAGAGGACCTCCGTCTTGTCCGAGTTCAGCTTTAGTCGGCTGTTTCTCTTCCAGTTGGCGACAGCCTTAATTCCTTCGTGGAGGTTGATTTTGGCGGTGTGGGGGGCTTTGGTGAGGGAGAAGATCAGCTGGGTGTCATCTGAGTAGGAGATGATGTTGAGGTCGTGCCGACGGGGACGAGCGGAGCCATGTAGACGTTGAACAAAGTGGGACTGAGGGATGAGCCTTGGGGTACGCTGCAGATCTCGGTGGCTTCGGAGCAGAAGGGGGGAGGCGGACGCTCTGAGTTCTGCCAGAGAGGAAGGAGGTGGTCCAGTCCAGGGCATTTTCTTGGATTCCGGCGTCGTGGAGGCGTGCTCTTAGTGTGCGGTGGCAGACTGTGTCGAAGGCGGCTGACAGGTCCAGGAGGCTGAGGGCTGCGGTTTCTCAGTTGTCGAGCAGGGTCCTGATGACGTCGGTGGCGGCGATGAGGGCAGTTTCGGTGCTGTGGTTGCTGCGGAACCCAATCTGGAACGGGTCCAGGATGTTGTTCTCTTTGAGGAAGCTTAGGTTAGGTACATTGGGGTAGGACTATTTAGAAGCATCAGGCGAGTATTCACTTTTTAACCTGTGTTATTTATGTATGTATATATGAATATATGTCATAGCTAAAAGGCAATGCTATTGCAGGATTATTTCTTCTTACTGCTTATGCTGTGTGTATTATATCTTGCTTGCTGTCTAGTGATTTTAACAGCACATATCTCTTACACGAGAAACAGACTGTTCAATAAACCCTTTTATTGAAACGCCCATCTATCTATTTCTGTGTAACTCTGGAGAAACGAAGCATGCGCGATTGACTGAGTGAAACTGTTATCTATTGTTTCCACGATTCTGAGACGTGTTCCGATTCTAAGGGAAACTAAGTTGTCATTTTTATGCGGTTGTCCGAAACTAATCCCTTCTTGTTCATTCAAGAAGTTTCTAGTAACCTTTGAGTTAGCTGGCACTCACAAGTAATTAAGTTTAATGTACTCGATAGGAGCATACTGACCTTAGTCCTATGCAAAAACTATAGTGTATATTATTCCAATGCGCAGAGCCTATAAGGGAAATAGGAACTACACTGCAGTACTGAACAGTATAATTTGTAGAAAAAAAGCAACCATTTTGAAGATTCTTTGGTGTTTTTTCTTATGTTTAAGAGAAGATAGTAGCCTCTTCTGATTTGCAGCAGGCGGAGGAAGACATGAAGGAAGAAGAGGAACCACCAAAGAAAAGGAAGGAAAGTGTAGTGTAGTGAGGGAATTTTTTACAATTCCTGAAGGGGAGAAAAAGGTGAACGTTGATAAGGTAATTTGCAATATCTGCAGCAAAGTACTGTCTTGTAGATCTGAGAGGTAGGACTTCTGTGGTATGTCATACATATATAAGCATCTCAAGACCATGCACAGTGCTCGACTGGCTAGAGCATCACTACGGTGTTTGAAGGAGCAGGAAGCAGAACAAGGTCCTGGAAGTGCTCCGGCTTGACCATCATCTGCACCAGGCCAAGTTTTAAATATGCAGCTAACTTTGCCTGAGTTCAGTAATGCTGGAATTTACTGCCCTAAGTGCTCAACTGTGATTAGCGTTGGAAAGCAAGTAGTTTCTAAGATGCTTGGGACAATGAAAAATCATCATTGTTAAAAAAAAAATCCTCCTGTTGAAGCACACCTTCTTTTGTGACTGTTTTTTGGCTAATTTTGAACAAACAAAGAAAAAAGAATTCAAAAAGGTTAAAACAAAATATAAACTTGTTAAAAAAGGTTCTTCTTGCAAGAACCACCTAAACTGGTTAAAGAAAGAGAAAATATATGTTATATGTATTTTTGTAACAATATGTATATTATTTTTTGAAAGGTGTGTATGTGTGATTAAGTGCCTATATGTATGAGAGGCATATTTACAAGGGCATGCACCACAGAAATGTCACTTTTAATGATGTTCTTGTGGTGCAATGTCCTGTTCCATATTTACAAAGTAGCTTTAAGCCACTAAATGTGGCTTAACGCCACTTTTTTAATATGACCTTTATTGCACTATTTTGATGCGGCAAAGGGGACGGCAATGGGTGCTGCTTTTTGACATTGCCCCCTATTTACAAGGGTGGTGTAGATATGAGGCAGTGCCAAAAATGAGACCTGGAAAAACCTGGGGCTTTATTTATGAGCACTTGTGCACCGCCCGAACGCTATTCTTTTCACGTTTCAGTGGAGCAGTGTGCCCCGACATATTTTCAAGGCCACGCAAAGCCACTTTATGTTGCTTTTCATGGCCTTGCAAAAATGTGCCCCTTTCACACGCAATAGTATGTGAAAGGGGCATTCCTTGAGTGTTGCTTTTAGTGTTCTCACGCAACACTCATGGAATCTGAAGCATTTGCAGATTTAGGAGAAATTATAAACTTGGGAATGCGTCAGTATCGAACACCACTCTAGAGGTGGCATTAGGGAGGCACATAGAGGGTAATTTTGTTTTAATTCAATCTTGTTTACTACGTTTGTGGGACCCAAGTGGGACCAACCGTCCCACCCTTGCTGTGCGTGATTTATGTTATCTTTCATTACCCCAAAGTAGAGGTCCTTCTTGTCTACTGAGCTATATTATTCACATGAACAATTATTGCCTGCAATGCAGGCACCATTGCATTATGTTGTAAAGGTGTTTGTATTCTCCCTAGGCAGCTAAATTTAGTACCAGCACTAGGGGAAATGTAGAGATAAAATGGAGCAAGTAAAGTAACATTTAGATAGTTGACTACCTCTCTTTCAGACCGTATGCTTTGTAAATGTGTGTAAATGACGCTGCATGGATCACTTTATGATTATTATACAGGGCAGCAGGATACGTAGCTGTGCGTTCAAGGGCTTCATGAGGCCTGCATAGCAAACAGCAAATAGAATGGCAAAGAAAACAAATGGTCCCAAACAAAACTAAGTACAGTTGAGTTGTAGACAGTTTGAATAATTAATGAGGCTGTACGTCAAAATGCGATTCAATCAACACATGTGAATGAGAGGTATGTACTAATCACCCCACAAATATATATGCACATTCCACCAAATAACTCAAAAATAGAAGGCACCCAAACTTAATTGAATTGCAAATACTCATTTATTTTATGCTGCGTTTTTTCATCAAATGAAAGATATAGACAGAGTCTTAGGGGTCCATTAGGATAACGGGTGGATCGCCACCGCCCATGTGGCGGTGGCAATCCGCCTGCCAAAAACCTCCGCCCGCTGCAAATTTCCCCCCACCACATTACCATGGCGGGGGGACCCCGGCAGACGGGAAGACCGGTTTCCCGCCGGTAGGCAATCTGCCCGATTGCCTGCCGGGCGGAAATGCATTATATAAGGGGCAGTGTCTGGTAGACACCGGCATCCATATTAGTATGCAGACGGGGACCTGCCTTTGGCAAGGCAGGCGGTTTTTGCCATTAGGGGCCTGTAGCGGGCCCACAGGGATCCTGAGGGGTGCACATGGGGGGTACCTATGGTACCCCCCCTGCAGTTCCATGCACAATATGGCAGGCACCGCGCGGTGCCTGCCATGTTGTGCATAGAAGTGCATGGCATGCCTTCTTGGCATTGTGGCGGGCGGTGCTGAGAGCACCGCCTGCCGCAATGTCAAGTATGCAGGATGCGCCTGCCAGTGTGGCGGGCGCATCCTAATGTGTGCAATGGGACCCCCGCACCGATGGCAGGCGGTCCCATTCTCCTAGAGGATGGTGGGCGGACAAATTCCGCCCACCATCCTAATGACCCTCATAGTGTTCAACATATAATGTCAAAGTGGTTACACCAAGGAGGAGGAAGTGAGTGAAAGTTAGTGCTCGTGTGTGGGATAGAAAAAGAGGAGAAAGATCATGAAGAAACATCCAAGAGATAAATTACTCAAATTCTATACATAGAAGGATCTGGCTAAGATTCCCAACAAGGCCTGTATCCCTACTGTGATGAGCCTGCCCCTTGATCGATAGAAATTACAATTTTGGAAATTGTTTCTTAGATTGAGGCACAGAGAAACATCATCTGTGGTTGGGGTAGGAAGGGGGTAAATATAGAGTGCAGGCCCACTGGGGGAATGTCGACGTTTCGACCCTAACGCAAAGGCTGATTCGGATCCTCTGCTGCGGGTCTTCCTCAGGACAAGGGAAAAGGGAGAACCTAGGAAGTCACCATACAATCAAAATGGGGCCTCAGTCAATATATAACAGAATAAAATGTGGTAGGCCAACTAGCTGCCACCAAACTGACCTATATTTGACGATGTTTGTTCACTGCCCCTAGGCGGTGGGTAGTCTGTAAGTGGAATGCGCAACATAAGTCTCCAGTATAATCACATTAGAAGAAACAAACGCCATCAAGGACTAAGTGAAAATATACCATATTATAAAAGCACTCACCCGAACATGGGTCACGGTATGGCGGACCGTTTGGTTAAATCACGTTTTATATATCACCGGTCACTAAATTCTTCATAAGGGGATAAATCACCCCGGGGTGCTAAAACATGAAACAGATATACACCCTACGTTAGACCCAGACACCAGCATCTGTTATCACAGTGACACACACAACTAAAGTGCACAAGTGACAAGTGAAAAAACTGCCTGAAAGATGTGGCTGGTCACAAAAGGATTCATTGAATATAAAGGTAGACTTACCCACCTGGAAGTAGCGGCGTGAGACCTCTTAGTATTATTTTAAGACTGCCATAGGTCCTTGATAAATGAAAATTTCTGGAAAAACAAAAAGCATGCATTAAATACTGGCACGCTGTTGCCAAAAGACATTAATCAAAACATGGCTTGCATGCGGTGGCAATTACCTGCGAGTAGTTCAAAATCGGTCCGCACACATCGGTGTCTTGTTCCCAAATGACAAGACCGGCGTACACCCAGACATAACCATTTAAAGCCAGGGCGCCGGCACTCAACGTGCACGTAGCCATCGGGCACGCTGCTGACAGCCGACGCATACCGATCGGTCAAACAGGGAAAGACTGGTCTGAACTCACTGGGCCCGCCAGGAGTGGCCGGTAGGGAGAACAGACTTGGTAGAATAGCGTGGTAAAAAGAACAGTAATGAAAGGACAGTGAGTGCATCCCGGTGTATTATAGTAGAAATATCCAGAAGCATCAAATATTCGCATACGGAGCCGATTGCAATGGAATACACAATTAGTGAATTCCCACATAAATGTCACCGGGGCATGTCGTAGTAATTATTGATAACATGTTTTGAGGAAGATGGAATGTACTTTATGCGTGATAAGGAAGTGTCTATACATAGGTGAATATAACAAATACAATAAAGTGCAATATATACAATATTTAGAAAAGTTTTTCATCATAAGTTATGCAAGCTATCAAGGTAGCAGTACACAGCTGATTTTAAAACATATATGACAGTGCAATATATACAGTATTTACAAAGCTTCATACAAAATATATACAAGATGATATACATGTTTACAGAAAACGAAATAGTCCATGGAGTGTACACGTACATAATGGATATCTAGCCATTATTTAATGTGGAAATTTGCCTGGTGATCTCCTCGTATTCGTTCAACCCCTTTTTTACAGTGTCAAAAATGTGTATCCATTTACACTCCCAGGTTCTCAAGATGTAAGCAAAATTACCGCCACGTGGGTTGGTCCATACATTTTCAATAACCCACCACCTCAGACTCTCGGCCGAGTGTCCGAAGGCGTAGAAGTGCTCAACAAGTGGTGCAGCCTGAACATTGCAACGTATCCTGCTGCAGTGCTGCAAGATATGTGCTTTTACTTTTTGTACAGTTTGACCAATGTACATAAAGTTACAGGGGCAAACTATGGCATAGATCACACCCACAGAATTGCAATTGGTGTGCTGCTGTATAGTATGTGTGTAGCTGTTGCAGGTGCACTGTTTAGTTTCTCTGTTCAGAGGGCACACCTTACACAGTCCGAACTTATAGTGACCCTGGACAGGTGGGATATTCCAGAGTGTCGATTGGCTATCCCTGGGTTTCACAGGTAGCAATGATTTAACCACATAATCCCTCACATTTCCTCCTTTCTTCAAGGCATGCATAGGTGGTTCTGTGATCCCTATCTCATCTGCCACCAGGTTCCAATGGCGATTCAATATTTTCCTGACCTCATTACTCCTGGTACAAAATGTGATGGCACACACTAGTCTTTCTTGTTCAGATGTTTTTTTTAGGTTTGGGCTCCACTAAAAACTAACTATGGCAAAACCATGCCCGTTTTTGGGCCTTTTTAAGAAGACTTCTAGGGTAAACCCTATCAGTGAGGCATTCTATGAGGTCAGCTGATTCCTCAAAAAAGCCTGTTTACAGCTACAGTTCCTACGTAACCTCAGGAACTGACCAAAAGGTAAGTGGTCCCTGAGGTTACGTGGATGGTAACTAGAGTAGCGTAAGAGTGTATTCCTTTCAGTGGACTTCCTGTATAAAGCAGTATGTCATTTACCCTCCTCTTCTCTGATCCAAATATCCAAGAAATTGATCACTTTGTTGCCAAAGTCAAGGGAGAACTGAATGTTCTATGTCTGAGCATTGAGCCAGGTATGGTATTCCGAGAGCTGCTGTTCATTCCCGTGCCATATCATCAGGACATCGTTGATGTAACGTCGCCACAATTCAATGCATTCTCTGTATGGATTGATCTTACTGAGGACATATGTGTGCTCATAGGTGTCCATAAAAATAATAGCCAAGTCTGGGGCAAAACTTGCTCCCATCGCCACGCCCTTTGTCTGTACATAGAAATCACCCTGAAAGTAGAAAAAATTGTTTGTCATGGCGATTTCTAAGAGGTTGACTATAAATTACGTGGGAACCTGAAATGGTCTTGGTCGTTTGTCCAGTATCATCCTTATAGTGTCAAGTGCTGCTCGTTGGGGGATGTTAGTGTATAATGACGTTATTTCCATAGTGACTATGATGTTTTCTCTGCAATTGAAGGGGCGGTTATCCACTAGTTGTATAGTCTGCATCGTATCCCTCAACTATGCCGTGGTGTTCTCCGCAATGGGTTTTAAGAATACATCTATGTACTTACACAGAGGTTCTAGAACTGATCCACACCCTGAAATGATGGGTCTACCTGGTGTATTAGTCAGAAATTTGTGCACCTTGGGGAGTGTGTAAATGGTGGGCATCCTGGGTTGTTCTTTATTGAGGTAATCATACTCATGTTTCGAGAGGAAACCGTCCTCCAGTCCGCTGTCAGTGATCTGCCTTATAGTCCCTGCTATCTCTTTGGTGGGATCTATCCTTAGCTTGGTGTGGCAAACAGATCCTTGGTTCTGGGACTAAAAGTTGAAATGGCTCTCAATACTTGTCCAACTGTATGTATAGTTTTTAAGTTAAGGTAATCAGTTGCACCACACATGTCAGACTACATGTAGAACTACAGACATACATGAAATATGGTAGCAGCCAGATATTCAAACTTGACAGCATACACTTTCAGTTTCAAGCACACACATCACTATCTACTTCCTATTTGCAGTATTTTTTGCAGAGACTTATATGGAATAGGATAGGGGTTAATACACTTGGCACCATATTTTAAATCTCACATTCCCCACCCACTGTCACGAAAGAGAGATGTTACTCTATCAGGCCTAACATAAAATAAAAAGGCAAGTGTTGTCATGTTACTTATATTACTGTCAGCTTCTTCCTAGAGACATCAATGAGAGTGTCTGTGCCTTTTATTGATAAGATGACACACGTAAAGTAGGGTGTAGGTACTAGACTAGCTTTGTTTCACACCACATGCTCTGAAAATGTATGTAGAAGAAGCTGCATGGATCAGTTTCTGCTTATTACACAGGGCAGCCAGGTATAAAGCTCTGTGTTCAAGTGCTTCCATGAGCCATACTAAACAAACAGATCTGTTCTTGTGGAACTGAAAGGTGAAGCAGCTGTGACAATACTTGTCCATGAGTATGATAGACCTTATAATGTTTAAGTTAGGGTCACCAGCTGTACAACATACTTCCCACTTCACATACAAATAGAGACATAGCTGAAACATGGTAATAATCACAAAAGCAAACTTGATAGAATACGTTTTCAGTTTGAAGCAAACACATCACTATCTATGGTCTATTAACAAAAGTCTAATTGGCCGCACTCTGCTCGTCCTACCAGCGTGTTACCCCAAAGCGTTGTGATCCATGTAGTCAGCGTCAGCGGGTACGCCTCTGCCCAAGTCTTGAGTGAAAGTATGTGTTGCGTTAGCCATCCCTGGACACGTGTTTCGAGGTAGTTGCCTCTCGTCAGCAGGGAGTAGGTGAGTGTATAGGGTTGCTGCGTAGGCTGCCAAAATACGTTTTCTCAGGTGAAGTACCCCTCGTGGCGCGCAGGTGCGTATCAATGAGCACGTCAGCTCCACCGGCTCGAGGGAGCCTGAATATTAACAAAAGTCTAATTGGCCGCACTCTGCTCGTCCTACCAGCGTGTTACCCCAAAGCGTTGTGATCCATGTAGTCCGCGTCGGCGGGTACGCCTCTGCCCAAGTCTTGAGTGAAAGTATGTGTTGCGTTAGCCATCCCTGAACACGTGTTTCGAGGTAGTTGCCTCTCGTCAGCAGGGAGTAGGTGAGTGTATAGGGTTGCTGCGTAGGCTGCCAAAATACGTTTTCTCAGGTGAAGTACCCCTCGTGGCGCACAGGTGCGTGTCCATGAGCTCGTCAGCTCCACCGGCTCGAGGGAGCCTGAATATTAACAAAAGTCTAATTGGCCGCACTCTGCTCGTCCTACCAGCATGTTACCCCAAAGCGTTGTGATCCATGTAGTCAGCGTCGGCGGGTACGCCTCTGCCCAAGTCTTGAGTGAAAGTATGTGTTGCGTTAGCCATCCCTGGACACATGTTTTGAGGTAGTTGCCTCTCGTCAGCAGGGAGTAGGTGAGTGTATAGGGTTGCTGCGTAGGCTGCCAAAATAAGTTTTCTCAGGTGAAGTACCCCTCGTGGCGCGCAGGTGCGTATCCATGAGCTCGTCAGCTCCACCGGCTCGAGGGAGCCTGAATATTAACAAAAGTCTAATTGGCCGCACTCTGTTCGTCCTACCAGCGTGTTACCCCAAAGCGTTGTGATCCATTTAGTCAGCGTCGGCGGGTATGCCTCTGCCCAAGTCTTGAGTGAAAGTATGTGTTGCGTTAGCCATCGCTGGACACGTGTTTCGAGGTAGTTGCCTCTCGTCAGCAGGGAGTAGGTGAGTGTATAGGGTTGCTGCGTAGGCTGCCAAAATAAGTTTTCTCAGGTGAAGTACCCCTTTGGGGTAACACGCTGGTAGGACTAGCAGAGTGCGGCCAATCGGATTTTTGTTTATATTCAGGATCCCTTGAGCCGGTGGGGCGGACGAGCCCATGGCTACGCACCTGCGTGCCTTGAGTGGTACTATACCTGAGAATATTTTTTGGCAGCCTACGCAGCAACCATACACACATACCTACTCCCTGCTGACGAGAGGCAACTACCTCGAAACACGTGTCCAGGGATGGCTAACACGACACTCATTTTCATTTTAAACTTTTGGCATAGGCGTACCCGCCGACGCTACTTCATGGACCACAATTCTTTGGGGTAACACGCTGGTAGGACTAGCAGAGTGCGGCCAATCGGATTTTTGTTTATATTCAGGCTCCCTTGAGCCGGTGGGGCTGACGAGCCCATGGCCACGCACCTGCGCACCTTGAGTGGTACTATACCTGAGAATATTTTTTGGCAGCCTACGCAGCAACCCTACACACATACCTACTCCCTGCTGACGAGAGGCAACTACCTCGAAACACGTGTCCAGGGATGGCTAACGCGACACTCATTTTCATTTTAAACTTTTGGCATAGGCGTACCCGCCGACGCTACTTCATGGACCACAACTCTTTGGGGTAACACGCTGGTAGGACTAGCAGAGTGCGGCCAATCGGATTTTTGTTTACTATCTATGGTCTACTTGCAAAGTACCTTTGCGTAGAGTTATATGGACTAGGATAGAAGTTAATGTATTTGTCAACATGTTTTAAACCTCAGATTTTCTACCAGTTTCCTTAAAGAGGGACAGTTCGCAATGCCAGGCCTAACCCAAAATGAAAGGCCAACTCCTGTCATGCCACTCTTATGAGCGTCACCATTGTTCAAGTACCTCAATGAGTTTGTGAGTCCCTTTTAGGGGTAAGATGACACAAGTAATAAATGAAACCTAGAGGTGCTAGATTACCTATGTTTCACACCACATGCTCTCTAAATGTGTGTAGAAGAAGCTGCATGGATCACTTACTGCTAAATATAAAGGGTAGCCAGATATGAAGCTGTGTGTTCAATTGCTTCAATGAAGACTGCCTAACAAACAGGTCTGTGCTTCTGGGATTGAATGCTGAAGCAGCTCTGACACTATTTGTACAGGGGAATGACTGACTGTATAGTTTTTTAAGTTAGGGTCATCAGCTGCAGCACAAGAGTCAGACTACACGTTCATGTAGAGACATACCTGAGACATGATAACAGTCAGACATTCAAACTTGATATAGTACTCTTTTAGTTTAAAGCACACATCTCTCTATCTATGGCCTTCTTGCAGTGTACCTCTGCAGAGACTTATATGGAGTCGGATAGAAGTTAATACATCTGGCAACATGTTTTAAATGTCACTTTTCTCTACCATTTTAATTAGAGAGGCATAGCTTGCAATGCTAGGCCTCAGCCAAAATGAAAGGCTGACTCCCGTCCTGCCACTCTTCTGAGTGTCAGCATCTTTCTAGAGATCTCATTGATGAGTCAGTGCCTTTTTTAGGGGGAAAGGTGATGCATGTAAAGAAGCCTGTAGGTACAAGAATACCTCAGTTTCACACCACATGCTCTCTAAATGTGTGTAGAAGAAGATGCATGGGTCACTTTCTGCTCATTATAAAGGGCAGCCGGGTTTGAAGCTTTGTGTTCAAGCGGTTCCATGAGGACTGCCTAGCAAACAGGTCTGTGCCTCTGGGAATAAATTCTGGAGTAGATCTAACAATATTTGTGCAGAGGAATGATAGACTGTATATTTTTTAAGTTGGGGTCATTAGCTGTACCACATGTGCCAGACTACATGTACAAGTAGATATACCTGAAATCTGAGAGCAGTCAGACATTGAAACTTGACAGAGTACGCTATCACAATAAAGCACACACCTCACTATCTACTGCCTTCTTGCAGTGTACCTTTGCAGAGACTTATGTGGACTTGGATAGAGGTTAATACATCTGGCAACACGTTTTAAACCTCACATTTCTCTACTAGTTTCATTAGAGAGACAGAGCTCGCAGTGCCAGGCCTAAGCCAAAATGAAAAGCTGACTCCCTTCATGCCACTTTACTCAGTGTCAGCATTTTTCTGGAGACCTCATCGAGTGTGTCAGTGCCTTTTTAGGGACAAAATGACACATGTAAAGAAGTATATAGGTACTAGACTGCCTCTGTTTCACACTGCATGCTCTCTAAATGTGTGTAGAAATAACTGCATTGGTCACTTTCTGTTCGCAATACAGGGCAGCTGTAAATGAAGTTATGTGTTCAAATACTTTCATGAGGTCTGCCTAGAAAACAGATCTGTGCTTCTGAGACTGAATGCTGAAGTAGCTCTTTTCTAATTCTATATTTATGAGGAGTTTGGAACGTTTATTTAAGAAATGAGGAAAATAAGGGCGAATGTGTGTTGTGACATAGGCTTATGGATAGTGCTTAAATGATATCTCATCAAAGCTGGAACACACAAATCAAGTGTTCTGTTGTAACGTTGTTGGTTGCCACAGCATAAGACTTTGTTTCTCATCCAATCACATCTCACAGTATTTTAATGTATTACAAAGCACGTACAATATTTACACCTGCATATGTTTTCATGAGCTGTTTATCAGCTCGGCATTCTAAAAAAACAGCAAGAGACCCTTTGCTCAGGAACAGCACATTTGAAATGTATGTTATGTTCGTACCATTCATCAAATGCCCTAAAAGGCACCGATATTAAAAAATAGACAGTTTCATTGGCTTCAAAAATGCAATGAACATTTTTAGTACTAGCGTTAGCCAAGACATTTTTGTTGCTAAAATAATACGCACAATCTACTCACTTGTAGGTGTTTCCAGCCGGCTGTCATCAGTTACTGGTCTGTTTTTGTATATTTTACTTCTGCCAACTACAGCATCCAGCATAGGGCAAGCTGCTAGTTCACAAAGAGCACTTCCACACACACAGTACTTCCCTCCAGTTCAAGGGACTGCTATGGAACTGAATACATTTTCAACTTAAAGAAATATTTTGAGATGCTAGTAATTTCCCCATCAATAAATATTACAAAAACTATGATTAAACACAAAGAGCATTGACAAAGCGAAAAGACTATGCACCAATTCAAGAGCTATTGGCTTTTTCAATGTGTGCTTCATCACCACTTGAAGTATAAATCATTGACGTGTTTGTACCACTGCTTCTGTTGCTTGTTGCAATTGACATCCTTGTCCAATCCACAGCCCGCTAACACAACAGAAAGAACAAGCTTCGGTGTGGGGCACATTAACACTTCATATGAGTGCCCATTCTATAACGCACATACAATCTGCACTTTAGACATGGTTTAATCACTCTGAGTGTGTGGATACATTCTACAATTAGGCCAAGCATACATTTTAGGCATAGCACGCTGCACACAATAAAAGGAACAGGCTTCGGTGTGGGGCACATTAGCAGATCTTTCACAATCCATCCCCAGTGTGGTTTACTGGCCATAACAAGAAACATTTGCACTCTTTGCTGCTAGCTGTCGTAGGTGTGCACCTACATACCTCCTACCAGATTCCTTATCTACAGGTTCCATTACCATCTCAAAGGCAGTTTTCGAGTCAGCAGTGACAACAGCCCCAAAAAACCTTGTGCTTTTTGGTCAGACATAAGTCAACAACAAACCACATAGTTGCACTCAACAACACAATTGCATAATACACCACATACATTCTATCCACACCACATAATTCAACATAATACCTAAACTTCAACAGCACACCACATAATTAAGCTCCACTACATGACAATCCACAACACAAAATACCATTCCACAACAAAAAATACCATAATTTCTCTCCATAACACATAATCCCACTCTACTTAATTCCTATATGGTAAACACCACCATAATTTCTATCAACATAATTACTCTGCACAACATACCACTTAATTCCATTATTCATCCCCATACATCCACTCAACTACAAAACACACAAAGAGAAAAAATAAGTACATTTACAATGCCACTAGCTCTAACTCTCTCAAATGTGAGACCTATTGTGGTGCAAATGCTTGTTTAAGTAGTAGTCGCATTTGCAGAGTGGTGGAGAAAGGGGGACTGAACCTCCGACAAGCTCTCAGGAATCCAGCTGTGTAGGACTTATCGGAGGTACCAGGCGGGCTTCTTGACCCCCAAGGTCCCTCAGGAGTAAGGTGGACTTCATCTCCCAACCGATAGTGCACCACGAGACGCGATTTTAGAGTGGTGGGGTAAGGGGGCATAGGCTCTGAAGATCTCTTAGAAATCCCACTGTGTGGGACTTATTGGAGATAACAGGAGGGGTATTCGGCCTCAAGGATGTCCTTGGGGGCCAACTACCCCTCCTATTACCGCCAGTAAGTCTCATACAGCTGGATTGCTGAGACCTGATAGCAGGCCATGTCCCCTTTCTTCACCACTCTGCAAATGCGCCTCCTGGCACTCTACTAGTAGAAGAATGAAATTCCCTTGGCTATTGAGGGTCATTGGAGCCAACTAACCCTCCTGTTACCTCCAGCAAGTCCCAAACAGTGGGTTTGCTGAGAGGTTTCCAGTCCCAATGCCCCTTTTCCCCTCCACTCTACAAATGCTCCTCCTGGCACCCTACTAGTTTGGGAATGAAGTCTCTTTAGCCTTTGAGGGTCCTTAGGGGCCAACTAGCCCTCCTGTTACCTCCAGTAAGGCCCACACAGCTGGATCACTGAGAGGTGGTCAGAGACCACTCACCCTTTCTCCACCAACGTGCATATGCGCCTTCCGGCTCACTTGTGGTGGGGGCATAAAGTCCACTTTAGTCCTGAGGCCATCAGGAGGCAAGGGGACCTTATCTCCCCAACACAACAAGTAGAGTCTACGGGTCTAAATCAATCTATCAAAAGAAAAGAAGCGACATGACAGCACGTTCAAACATGAAAGAAGTCCTCATAAAGAGGGCCAAGTCCCATCACCCACCGAAGTGGCACGCTTCATGGTCTTTTTACCGAATTCTATGCTAGAGATTGGGCTTTGAGTCATTGCTGACAGAATTAATATGCGTGCTTCGGCATTCGCTTGTTGTCGGTGACTTCATTGGCATTGATGTATGGACATGCTCACATAAGGTCCTGGTCAATTCGTTTTCCAGTATAATGACAGCATGTTCCTGTCCATCTTGGAGTTAGTTAACATACCTATGTTTGTTTATTGGTTTTATAGTTACACAGCTTTTTGCTCAAACAGTTGAATACACCATCCTCTGTTTTTCATGGCATTAGTTAGTTCTTCCCCCCCTCTTTTTGTCTTCTAGAGCGTTGCCTCACGCCCTGAGTTGTAACCAGGAGTGTAGGTTGCATCCCTGACTTATTGCGGGTAAGAAGACAATGCAGTTTGCACGCATGACAAATGTTTATGTATGATACATTTGTACTATGTCAAAAAAACGTAGTAGACATGTTCAGCACATTTCATTCATTTTCTTGTATTATTATTTTGTTTTGCCTTTAGGTGATTAAGTTACATCCCTACGGTGCCACATATCTACAGATAAGTAGGTACTTTGGTAGGTTGTATTGTTCCCTTTTGTCTCACTTATCACTCATTCACATTTTTGCAGTAGTGTTACCTTATGGTCCTGACGAAAGCCACTGTCATTTGGTAGACACAGGTTGGCTGAAACATGTTGACCCACGAGGGCGTGGCCCTATAACATTTGTGGACGCGTTTCCCTCATAATTTCTGCTGTTTTTAGCTTGATGCCATTGGATACAGAATAAAATTATTTTTCCAATGATAATCAATTTTAAATCACTTCCACATTCCACACACTGCATCTAGACTCACCACACTTATGGCAGTCTTTCTCATCCTGAGATAATTCGTCCTCCCAACTATAGGAATCAAAACATCCCTGAGCTCCTCCTTGTTACAGTAATCGAAGGAGTTGTAGCTCTATAACTACACCAGGTGTAGTTATGGGAGGTCCCAGATGATGAAGCATGCCACTTCGGTGGGTGATGGGACTTGGCCCTCTTTATGAGGACTTCTTTCATGTTTGAACGTGCTGTCATGTCGCTTCTTTTCTTTTGATAGATTGATTTAGACCCGTAGACTCTACTTGTTGTGTTAGTTCAAGTGATTTGGGGATTTGTCTGCGTAGGTCTTTAAAATTCCCTGAGACCCTATAACCAGTTGTTTTGTATTGTGACCTTATCTCCCCACCATCAGTGTGCCGAGAAGTGCGTTTGCAGAGTGGTGGAGAAAGGGGGCGTGACCTCTGACCGCTTCTCAGCAATCCCACTATATGGGCCTTTCAGGAGGTAATAGGATTGCTAGTTGGCCCCTAAGGACCCTCAGCAGTGAAAGGGACTTCATCCACCAACCAGCAGTGCACCAGGAGGCCCGGCATTTACTTTTTAAAACATTTTCCTTAAATGGAGGGGAGCCCATCCCCCGGGGACAGGTCTTCATATATTTTTTTAAATGGGGAGAGGGCCCCGGGGATGGGGTCCCCGGAACCGATATTGAGCAATGTAACTAGGAGGCATTAATTTTATTTTTTTCTTTTGTTGTAGGAGTTGCGACCCCATCGCGGCTCTCAGCGCTGCCCCCCGTATAAAGTCGCAGTGGATTCGCAGATCCACCTTAAATGAATAATTTAAAAGTATATAATGCAGAAGGTAGTGTTGCATTTATGTAGTTTTTTTATACAGCTAGTGAGATTGAAGTTAATAATCACATCACATTTGAATGTTAAAAGTTATATTTCAAAAGTGTATTGTGTAGAAGTACATTGAATTTGTGCTTTTTCTTTTTTGAAGTCGCTACGGCTTCGCAAATCTGGAAAATATTTGAGAGTATGTATGTTGAAAAATAAATAAGTTGCACTGTTGGGTTATAGGTTGGCTCTAAAAAGTCGTTGCTTTTATTATAACTCTGTTTGAGCTACATGTAAGTGCGAATGCACAGCTTGAGGTTGTTGAGAAAAACTCTGTCTCCATCTGTGAAATGAACTCCATCACTTCTGTAGATGTCATGCATATCAAAACGTAGATTGTTGTTATAAATGGAGCCCATCCTATGATCTCTGAGGTAAGCAGAAACAGCTTTATTGACATTCTTTCTACCTTTCTCAATCTGTGGACAGAATTGATTTGACCCCTTCCATTTTTGTGTTTGGCATAAATTAGAATTTGAAGCAAAAGCAACATCAATTGTGCAAAGGCATCCTTCATTAGCATTTCCAGCCCAGCACCAGTCAATATGCCTAGGTCATTGCCACCACAGTGCACAATCATAAGGTCAGGGGTTTGGAGATGCAAAAAGGTTTTAACCAAAGGAATCAATTGGTGCCACTTTAGTCCTCTCTGTGCAAACCATTTAATATCCACATTTTCCAAACGTAGGTCTTTGTCAATACGTCTGTGTTCAGCATACCTTTTGCACCAGAAAACATAGCTGTGCCCTACCATCCATACTGTAAGCATCTTGAAGGGATATCCGCAAGGAATGAAAAGATGTCTGTAGCTCAGGTAGTCAGTTGGTAGAATGAGAGGCATCTAAAATGGTGGAGAAGACGCTGTTTTTGAAAAAGCTGATAAGTGATTGGCTGTTGGTTAACATTGTGTACTCAATAATAGGATGCATGTTATTTTGCTCAAGAAGCATGTTTCTGATTGGTAATAGAAAAATGTTTGAAAGGTATGGTAGATAGGATACGCTAATATTTTGCATAAGTCAACCACACCTGCTATTTGCTTTAGTAAGCTAGTGTGCTGAACTTGAAAATATGGTGAACTTGTTACCTTCTGGTAGAGTTCAATGTTGCAAAAAGTGTTACTATGGAAACTAGGATTAAGCAGAATGGGGGAAGCGTTGAAACTTGACTATGGTTTAAAAATATGAAATGCTATCTTATATATCAGTGATATGCTGCTACAGTACATTTTCCCGAATAAGCACTATGTTTAGAAGTGGTGTGATGTTAAAAAAATAATGCTAGTATTATTGGAAATAGGTTTTTGAACTCTCATAAGGGTTTGCGACTCCATCGGGACGCTACACTCCGGCACCATAACAATTAGAAAGGGTTAATATGTCTAACCAATAGAAATGTGTTTCACAATTTAAAATAATGTAGGAAGCAATTTGATTTGTTATTTACATTTATTTGTGTGGAGAAAGAGAGGAAAAGTTTGCCATTACTGGTTTTACCTTGTTGAGAGTGCTGCATTACATTTATTGTGTGAGAAAGAAAACCTTTTATGAGTTTCTGATATTGCATGTTCTGCAATACTATTACAGAGGTGAGTTACACATATGTAAGGTGTGTTATGTATTACGTAGCAGTGCTTCACTCTTTGTAGTGCTATTTTTAGATTTGTAAAGCATTATTTTCAAAATTTTGAAATGATTAGAGAAGTGTGATGTTTGAAATATATTACGAAATGTATAGATTTGTATTGTAATTTGTTTTATTATACTGAAATGATGATTGAAAAAGTTTGTGCATAGTAATATGTGTACATTGGTAGATGGATTAGTGATTATGTAGTTTCTATCAGTTTGTGGAAAGCTACAACACTCTGAGTAGTTGCTAAATAGTGAAGCTGCAGTCTGTCAAGTTGGAAGAATTGCAGGGAGTTGTGACTGAGGTATGTCTGTACTTACACATTACATATTGAGCAATTAGAACAGTTACCCTTTTCCGTAGCAGAGACTAATTCAGCTGTGTAATTAATGCATGAGGTTATTTCACTGCCCATCTCACTTTTTCAGTTCACACTCTGCATGAAACACTACGCAATTTTTTAGATATGAACCCCTTGACAATAATTATATTCCCGAATTATGGTCACTAAAGTTCACCTATAGATGTCAGCGAGTGTAAAGGGAAGTTTTTACCACCGGGGAGGACTGCGATTGTACAGTAGGAAATTCCCTAGTATGCAAACAAGTTAAGTTGCATGGGGCTTGCAACGTGTCGGCTCCTAATCTGGCTTGTTTTTTAAAAGGTAATCCGGTCCCAGCTATTATTCCGATGCTTACTTTGCTTTGTTCTTATTTTGAATAACCACGACTGCTGTGGCTTACTGGCTGGTGTCCCATATATAGTTACTGTTTGTCAACGAGTTACATGTTGCAGCAACGTCCTGTTTCTGCCCCCACATGGGATTGTTGATAGTTCCATTTGACCTTCAATTCCAACTTTGAAAACCAATTTCAACAGACTAGGCAGACTCAAAGCACTATTGTTTAAACAAGAAGACGCTCTCAGATCGTCTCGAGAGACCTTCAAATTGCAGGTGGAGAGAACCACAAGTGAGATAAACTCACTGCTAAACACGAATCTCCCACTCCATTTGAGAGAATTAATACATCAAATATTTAATGCGTCTAATATGGAAGGCCTCGCTCACTTTTTTTAACTTGCGGGTTCTGGCCTTATTTCTTCCTTTGAGAATATTTTTAGAGTAATACCAGCCTTTATTCATTCTATTTTTTCTAACTCCTTCTGAGGGTTTCCCCTGTTGCTCCTGTTGATTTGCAGCATGCTGGTTCTTATACTGTTGCTTCGCAATGGCTGCTCGATTTGTGGAACTGACAGGCCCAGTCCAGTTGCAGCTGTACCGTCATCGGATGTGGCAGCTTTTTGGTTCTATGCCGGTGACATCCCTTGCCATGGACTATTGGCTGGCCTTCTGCTATGCCTACTTCACCTGCATACAAACTGTGTTCCACTGCCTCCAGTGCCCCTTTCAATGGGCCCTGGATGTCTGCCTCTCCAATACCACACAAGCCACCCTGGATTACGATCTGGTAATGGGTCCCTTAAAGGCCCATGACCCAGAATGTGCCATGGGTAGGCGCCTGTTGTGCGAGCTTTTGCTTGGACCAATGGCAGACTTGAGTACCTGCACCTGTGCGCAGTGCCTCATTACTCGCAATGTTTTGGTCACTGACGAAGACATGTAAATGGATGGGTTTTTGAGCGTCCAATTGGCAAAATGTTGTCTTTCCAAACAATATATTCTTGAAATTACAAAAAAATGTGGGCCTTTTTGCCAATCTCAATTGGACTCCGACTAAGACGCTTTGCCTCTGCTTATCTCTGATTTCTGATTCCACATATGGCTAATGCCCTGGGCAAGGGTAATGTGTCATGTGGCCTATCGGGACATTGTCATTTTTCACTAAGTTAGCATGGGCACTTTGAAACTTGGCTGCTGCTTTTGCGCACGTTACTACACCTCTTTATTTTTGCAATGTTTCAATGACTGCTTTCACATGGGAACTCATCACTGTATTTGCTCTATGCAAGTTCCTGGGACTTTGACTGAACATTATGTTCAAGGTCGAACAACAATGCCCCTTGTTATTTTGTTCTGGCCAGACCTTAGCCCTTAGAGAAAACATACTGATGCAGCTGTTGTCTGGACAGCGTACTTGGGTTTTTTTACATGAAGAGGTGAGACACACTTGGAGAGGGACCTTTCCAGGGAGAGGACCAAGACGTAGATATATCATGTATAGGCTACGGTATGGGGTGTGGGGACAAAGCCCAGAGATCTTGTATTATATAATAATACTTCTTCTAGCAATGTGAGGGAGATTAGGCACCATAGTCTTTTTCTCCATCTTCTTTTTATGATGACATCTCCCTTCATGATGTATGGACTCGCTGCTTTGTTGACTATATTTGTATTGTGCATTTTCTGGCTTGTTGTGGTACGTATACTGCAGTTTAGGGCACGTTAGTTAAAAGAAATATTTTAAACTGTTTTGTGTCTCTGTCAGATCTTATTGTGGAAAAGTAGAACAGTGTGAGCGAAAGGGTGTGCCTTGTTACCCCGATTCCTGAGAGATCTATGAGTGTTGTGTCCTGGGGTGTCTAATGATTTGTTTCTCTGGGAATAGTGTAGGAGAGCAAGTAAGACACTATAGCTAGTCGGTCCTAGGTTCGTGAGTACTAAGGTGGTAGGAAGACCCAGTCCCTAGACACCAAGGTCCCATACTCCTGCGCATAGTTCTGTATTTGTGCAGAATCCCTGCAACAATACTAGACCTATAATACCCAGGTATACATTTATTTGTATGTTTCTTTTATATATAATGGCACTAGCTAAAGGCACAGACACATGTCTGCATTGTAGGAAAGTGGGCTTCTGATGCATTAACCCCCCCACTTTTTGCCAGATTACTGATGCACTTCCACTTGATGTGCCCTGGGTCCCTGACAATCAGGTTCCCAGGGCCTGTGTTCTTTCTGCAGACCTAACCCAATTGGCATCTCTGGCCACAGGTCAGCCCCTGGTAAATGGTACCACAGGTACCCAGGGCACTGTGTCCAGGGAAGACCTCTAAGGGCTGCAGCACTTATTGTGCCACTCTTAGAGGCCCTGTGCCTTTACACACACACACTGCCTTTGCATGCTGTGTGTTTTGATACAGAACAAAGTGAAGAGTCGACATGGCACACATCTCTGTGTGCCATGCCTACAACCCACTGCCCTGGCATAGATTAGTCACCTCTCTAGCTGGGTGCCCTATACCATTGGTGAGGGTACAGGTGCCTAAGCCCTGTACCTTTACAGTGTCTAAATAGATTCTTAAACATTGTGAGTGTAGTGCTGCTATTAAGAGTATATGGTGCTGGGAGATTGTCCTTACGAACTCCACAGCACCACAATGGCTACACTGAAAACTGAGAAGTTTGGCATCAAACTTCTCAGCACATTAAACCCACACTGATGCCAGTGTGGAATTTAATAAAAAATGCTCACAGAGGGCATCTTAGAGATGCCCCCTGAAAAACAACCAGCCTCTGGTGGGTTCCCTGACTGGTACACACCAGCCTGCTACCACAAGACATTTTTCTGGAACCCTAGGGTGAGAGTCTTCGCTCCCTGAGCCCAGAAACAAAGCCTTTCCTGGGTGGAGGTGTTCACACCTCCCCCAGGCCAGGAAGAGCCATCTGTGGCAGGGGTGCTTCAAAGGCCTGGCAGCCTTTGTAATGCGACCCCCAGCCTCTCCTGCTTGCAGGAGCAGGCCCCCTTCCTGTGTCCCCTCCTTTTCGGCAGGAAGACAGACGGGAAAAACTAGCCAGCCCAGAAGGTGTGCCCACCTCTGCCAACTCCATCTCTCAGTTGGGGGAGGCAAGGTGAAGCCCTCTCTTCAGTGCTCGCCATCTTGCAGATGGCAGGCACTCTCCAATCAGGATTAGGGATTGTACTCACTCCCCCATGTGGGGTGAGCACACCAAGGGTGTAGTCACCCTAAGGTCAGTAGCCCATTGCCTACTGACCTCAAGAGCCCTAAAACGCCCCCTAAATACAGTATTTAGAGGGCAGCCCTGAACCAAGAAAGCAGATTCCCACAACCTAAGAAGAAAAAGGTTAAAAGAAGACGCCCAGCAGAGGAGACTGCAGAGAACAAATGACTTGGCCCCAGCCCTACCAGTCCGTCTGGAGTTTCCAGAGATCCTGCACCAAAAATCATCTTGTCCTGCAGCCAGCGACCTCCAGAACCCCTGGGAGGACTGACTGCCTTCAACAAAGACCGGGTCAACCTGTGAACAGCAGCCCTGTTCAAAAGAAACTCTGAAAACAGACTCTGAGCCTGCTGAGGACAAAGAAACCCAATGCCTGGAACTACAACTGCACCCATCGCCTACGGCCCGAGTTCGAGTGGCCCACCAGTCCCAGCGAGGTCCCCCAGTGCTCCAGAGTCCGAGTCCACTGTGGGTTGACCCCTCCAGGACTCCCCGACGTCGCCTGCAGCCTCTGCACGGAGACCACCCCAACCGCAAGTGGCCCGGTAAGGTGAAATCCGACCTCAAAAGACATCCTTGCATCCAGCCGCCCTGCACCCTGGAGAAAGGAACCCGAGGTGCACCTACGTCCCCGAGCCCTCCAACTTACTTGCCCAGTGGTTGGTTCCTCCCAGAAGTCTTCTTGGACCGAGCCTGCAGCTAAAAACCAAAACCGAAAATTCCCATTGAAAACAACAGGGCACCTGATGCCAAAACAGCACTCTGAACCCGTCCGCCCCAGCGCAGCTGAGGGTGTACCTTTTGTGCTGGCTTGTTTCCCCATTTGTCCTGAGCTAAAGTCCAGGAGCTTTGCTCCCACAGCCAAGTGGACTGCTACTCAGCAGCCACCAACCGGAGGCCCCATCCCCTATTGGATAACATTGGGCCTCAGTACTCTGCACCCGGCCGGCCTAGTGCCACTGAGGGTGTAACAAGAGTGCATCCTTGACCCTGGGGGACCCCTGAGTCTACCGCTAGAACCTCAACTCCCACTACCAAATACTTACCTCAAAACCAATAACCATATTTTCCTCCATAGGATAATATTGACTGTTTTTCTTGGAAAGTGTGGAGTTTGAGAACCTAAAGAAATTCTTTCAAGTTGCACTGTTTAACAAAAACGATTTTACTTACCTGTTTGCAGGAAATGTCCCAGAATAGTACCCAGGCATACTACTCTGAGTAAGAAAAGTAATCTAAAAAGAACTTACCTGGTATTTTACTGCAAATCCCATTCAATGTACTGTATTTACAAATCATTGCATTTCTCTGAAGCAAAGTACATTTACTATTGCAATCCAAACTGTTTACAAACTGCAGTACTACTGTAAAGTATTTATTGCTTACCTGTGCCAGGCGTGCTTGGTTCTAGAAAATGAAATAACTGAAAGAATAATTTTATACCAAAACAAGTGGTCTGAAGTTTAGTCTTTGAGTGTGTGAATTCATTTGCTGACTGAGTGTGTACAACAAATGCTTAACACTGTCCTCTGATACTGTCTTACTGCTCGACCACACTACCACAAATAGAGAGTAAGGTTCTATCTAACTTTACCTCTGCCTACCTTTGGGGTTCCACTGGACTCTGTGCACACTATACCTCACCTAGGTATTGTAAATACAGAGCCAGCTTCCTACATGCATGGTTTCAGGAATATATTGAGAGTTACAATAGAGGCATGCTAAGGTTTGCTGCTTTATATTTGGTTAGGCCCAACACTCCGGGTAGTCACTATTTGAATAGAGAAGCTGCAAGATAAAAGTAAGGTTTAAGACATGCTGGCAGAGTGATTAGTGATTAGTCTACTTTGTATGAATCTGTGTAAAGGTACACTTCAAGTATCCCATATAAATTTAGGTATCTGCTTGAAATGGTAAGGGCAGTCTGTCAAGTTGAAAGAATTGTATGGAGTTGTGACTGAGGTATGTCTGTACTTATACATGTATTTTCACACGTTATGCACCGGAAGATGCTAGGCCTATAAAACACAGGTATAAATCTATTTGTATGTTTCTTTTATGTTTGATGCCACTAGCAAAAGGCACGGACACATGCCTGCATGCTTTCAGGACTAATGTGAGATCAGTGGTCCAAGTGGGCGGGATCGGCGGGGCACGGCGTGCCCCTACTTCTTTAGATCAATAGATTCAGTTCCCCTACTTTTTTAATGTAAACATGCGTCCCAAGACGGTGGAAATAGCTGAGGCCTACAGATAAGGCTCTGTATTTTTTACCGTTCAGGAGATGGGCAGGGCAATCCGAGAAGGAAAAGGACTCTGTCTTTTCCTTCTTGCCTTGTGAAAACAAGTACAGTGTTCACTTCTGCCCTGCCTCTGGCAGCTGCTCCCTCCCTCTCTTTCTTACTCTTATTAACTCTCTTTCTGTCTAGCTCCTCCTCACTTACTGAAAACCGTGACTTCAATAAATGGTTCTGACCTTCTCTTTCCTACTTTCGTTTTTGCTCACCTGTGAAATGGGTCAAACAAACAAAAAAATAACACTTTTTCTGGAAATATTGTCTTTTTTTTAAAACTTTTCTAATTCCAAAGTGCAGCCTTGGAATTAAATAGTTCAAAATATGAAAATTAAATAAATAACTAAATAAAGCAAAGCAGAGTGGTCGCAAAGTGGCCAGAATGATTTTATTCACACCCAAACACATTAGCACCACTTTACAGAGTTTTCCAG
This sequence comes from Triturus cristatus, assembly GCF_964204655.1. NCBI lineage: Eukaryota > Metazoa > Chordata > Amphibia > Caudata > Salamandridae > Triturus > Triturus cristatus. Next base: position 27,295,126 of record NC_140582.1, read on the forward strand.
TGAAGTGCTACTTTTGTTTTCTTGTCTTTCTTTGAACATCATTGTTTTCCCCTGGTAGGGAAGCGCACCAATCCTGGAGGTACTGCAATGTCTGATTGTTGGGTGAATTGGAAAACAAAATGTGTACCGCAGTTCTGTGTTCATGGATGTGGTCTTTTTTAACCATTCTTTTTACATTTTGTAAGAATATAAGCAATGGACATTGAAATGGGTCCCTTCTGGGCCCTGTAGTCATGCCCTTAACCTTTCAGCCAAAAGCACACACTGATTTCTGAATAGTGAGTGTAAAAGCGTTAGAGTAACCATGTTGTTCTTGATTACATTTCACATGCTTTACTTAATCTTGCATTCCCTATGAGGGTTTTCATTTTCCAGGATGTTGTTACTTTTCTTTAATGCAGCATATTGCCCTTGTGCATTGAGTAATTTTAATTGAGGCGCATCCAGGTGTTTATAGTGCGGCACAATTGAGTTGAAGGCAGTGTAAGTTTCTCTCAGTTGGGCAAGTGGGGGAGAGGATGTGGCACTATGATCAGAGCTACCGAATTCGGAACTGGGGAACCAGGTGCAGCCTTCATGACCAGTTCCCCAGACCACACTTCTGAGGGAGCACATTCCCATACTAGACCTTAGAAGGCCCTGCAAGACCTTAGAAGCCCTGGTGTCTTATCACCAGCAGGTGGACCCTAGCAGTGTCAAGTGTGGGTTAACCTTGAAGGCCTGTCCGCCGCAGTCCATACTGAATTTCCCCTCTAGTCTTGTGGGCAGGCCTATGAAGCAGCACACCCTAAAGCATGAGGTCACAGGACACTTGAAAAGTGCCAGCTCTAGGGTGGTGTGACCACACTGAGCGCTGACTTTGGGTGGGGGTGTCAGCAGCAATAAAAATGTTATGATAACTCAGGTGATTAATGTTCTTAGGGAGAGAGATCAGAGTTTTGTCTAGTGGAAGTTTTGACTCATAGTTGAAGCACTCTCAGCGTGGGGAGGTAGCTGAGGTGGTTTCTATACATTGCCAGGATGTCGGGAGAATGGGTTTGCACGGCATTTGAAACCGGAGATTAGCGGGAGTCGCGCCCGTAATCCGGAGGTGATCTCAAGCCGACATGAAGACTGCAGCAACTAGAAAATGGGGTGAATTCATGTTCTAGCTGAAGACAGTCGACGATCTGAGTAACGGGGGTGCACTCAGCACCTTACGTGGAGATATAAACTTTTGCAGTTTTTTGGGGGACAACAAGAGTCAGTGTTGGTTACCAGAGCACGCTGCTTGGAGATTTCCCTGAAGAAGGGCTGTGGTTTATGCGCGTGGGATAATCCACGTGCGAACTGCTTGAGAATTATCTAAACACTCATGGAATGGTTTCCTCATCAAACATCCGTGTTTAAATAATAAAATTACAGAGAAGTTGGAAATCTATCGGCTCTATGATAATTTTTCTGATGTACAATCCACAGATTGGAATGTTGCTTGTGATGTATAATTTTGTTCGCAGATTGTTTTGAACTAGTCCACTTTAGGCTTGTAATTGGATAAACACTCTTAGGACTGAACATTAGTAGTGCACCGTATGTCTAGGACCTAGGTCAATTTTGAACAAGGTAGCCAGCACCTCGCCCCAACTTGCCTCACCGGGAAGAGCACGCCACTCGGAGGGGGGTCTACATCTCCCACCCTCATTCGCGCCGGAGCGCGTATATAAACATTATCACGGGACGAGTGTGGGGACGCGCCAGGGTCGCGCTCGGGCGAAGCCCAGGCCAAGGGCAGGCACTTCCACGCCCGTCAGAGCTCAGAGGAGGCTGAGCTGGGCCCACTCTCTAACACCTGGAAACGGGGGTGTGCTGAGGACCATTTCGAAGGTACTGTTTTTTCACCTCATTTTCCATATCTGTATCCATTTGCCTAGGGGAGGGTTTTTGAACAGCACCACCAAGTGCAATGAGTAAACGGAATGGACGTACAGAACGGGTGGGGGGGTGGAGTTATAAATGAGACCAAAACCAAAGTTATGGTGGTTGCCAAAAATGTTAGGCTTAATTATAAAAGCCGTTGGTTTATGGAAAAAATAGAACTCGAACAAGTCGAGTTCTACAGATACCTAGGCATATTATTTGATGGAAAGTGCACCTACCAGCTACACAACAAAGAGTCACAAAGAAAAGCTAACACATTAACTTCAGCTTTTAAAACTATCCAGAAGTCTTTACCTACCCTGACCTATGGCCCCCTTCTAAGTATAGTTGGTGCAAAACTTTTACCCTCGATTACATATGGCAGCGAAGCTGTGATGGGTAATGACAGCGTCAACCTGAACAAAACCATAACCAGAGTCTACCGAGCGCTTTTCCACCTCCCAGCGAATGCGTCCCCTTCGCAAATAAGGTTGGAGTTTGGCCTTACCAATCAAGAGTTTGCAAGGCAAGGACATTTCATAAAAGTCTGGAATCGAATAAAAACTGATCAACAAAATGAGATTTCGCAGCTCTTATGGTCAGAAATAATAAGGGACACTAACTCCACTGCTGCTCGCTATCTTAGTGAGGCAATTGAAGCATTCGGAATTACATCAATATGGGAAATGAACATAACTAAGTCATCATTTAAGAAAATTATTAATAAAACTGCAGCCCACTTATCTGTCATAAAGGATAAGGCCATTCTTACAAAGAGAAACCATGCACGGATGGTACTAAATGGATATAAAAAGATGGAGATCCAAAAATATTTGACGACCCCGTGGACGGAAAAAAATAAGCAGGTTCTGCTTAAAGCAAGATTCGGATCTATGTCTGGGCTATGTCATCTTCCCCCATGGGAATTACAAGAAACTAAAACAAAATGTAGACTGTGTAAGTGGGGAGAGGAAGACATTTCTCATTTACTATGTATTTGTCCTGAACTACTTCAAGAAAGAAAAAGACTGCTTAAGGACCATTTTAATTCTCGCAGTATACGGTCATGCAGACAGGCGGTGATTAAATGTATGGTTCCAGATGATATTATTTTAAATGTCTCTTTTGTAAAGTTCTTAATTTTAGTTAAAAAGAAACTCGGTGAGGCAATCATTGCAAATATTTAATTGGCTAAGTTAGCCCATGTAATGTAATTTTATGCGATTTTATATTAGGAATATAATTTTTAATTCTTTCTCTTTTGATATGTACTGTTGTAAGATTTTAAATAATCAACACAATAAAATTACTTACTTACTTAGGGTGGAGTGGTTTTGACTCTTGGCAGCTTCTTATTGAGGGCTGAGACTGTTCTAACACACGAAATTGAGCTAGCAGAGAGAAGGCTTTCTTTTGACTCCCTTATTGCTCAAAAACATTCCTCCCTTGGTACTCATACTATGGATGCAGCCCCTTTGATTTACCCGCAACTTATATCTGTCTCTCACCAGGCCTCCTAACGTATCTAGTCACAATATAGTGACACGGGGTAAGACAGCAACATTTCAGCTAGGGAACAGCAACAGCGAACCCTCAGTTAAAAGAAGAATGGGAGGCGGAGCTCAAAAGCAAAAAATCTCGAAAGGGACCCACCCCGGGAAACCTACTGGGCAAGGTGACTCTGAATTGGGGGAATCGGTATTATTAAGGACTAACAACACTCCCGCGCTGCCCACATTGGTGACTAAAAACGATTTTTTGAAGAGGATAGAGACTCTGGTTACTGTGCTCTTAAATTCCCCCCTGTACAAACTTTTTCAAATTGAAGAGAGGCTGACATCCATGGAGGTCTCATGTATATCTAACCACACCCCTCTAAATAGAACTCAGGTAAATGAGACAGCGGGGTCCTCCATGCAGTCGGTGGGGATGGTTTTAATAAAAACCGACAGTGTGGGAGGCCATGATTCCCAGCAGGCCGAGGGGTTGCCTCCCCAGTTGGTTTGGTCTGGTCTAACAACAACTGACAGTGTGGAAGGTCATGCCTTTTTCCAGCATCAGAAACTGGGTCTATCTAAATCTGGTGTTCCCCCTCAGACCCAAAACCCCACTGTGCAACAAGGTGAACATCTAGGAAACTTAAGGGATTCTATAAACACATCCTATCTACCAGTTACTAATATCAGGGCTCGTCTGTCAAACCAAATCATCATGGCCAGGAGGGTAGGGTGGCTGGGTTTGCCACCAAAAGTGATGAAGGGTGACAGTGTTGTAATAAATTTTAACAATCCCCATGCTCCAAGATTCCCCCTAGATCGCCTACGAAGAGTTCCACCTACTGGGACACAGATCACACCACTATCCCTAGAGTACTTCTATAGGCCTTGTCCATTGGTGGAACTGGAACCGCCATTTTGCATAAGGGAAACTTAGCGAGACCAAACTTGTTGGTCAACCAGGGAATCCATCTAGAGAATAGATTTACCCCCCTTTCAGGTCTAGAACTGTGTGCCTGACTACCTATTACTCCGGAGGAGAGGCTTCCCACTACGTCTACGGACGTTCCTGTGGCTGATATTGAAGCCACCAATATACCTAGTGAGAACAAGAAGGGGAGTTCAAATGTATTAAGAATAGCATCATGGAATGTGGCAGGCATTTTAAATAAATTGGGCGGTGTCCATTGGCTCAAATTGTGGCAGGACCAAGACATCTCCTATTTACAGGAGACATGGTCAAAGGAAGACATCTTTTTAAATGGCTACCGGTCATATCAGACAAGGGCTATTCCGTCACCTTCAGGAAGAGCCAAGGGGGGCTTGATAACGTTTATCTCTAACACATTGGCAAAAACAGTTATGATGTTGGAAGGAAATAGCCCATTTTTTCATCTTCTCATCTTAGAGTCAGCTAACCTAGACTTTTGTCTTTTAATAAATTATTATATTAACAACTTTGGCCCAAGTATGCATTTAGTTCTGGAGGATCTGAATCGTGCTATTGATAAGGCAATAATTATTTTAAGCAAAAGGTCACTCTAAATATCATATGGGTGAGGGATTTCAACATCCATCCCTGTAAGCATAACCTAGATCGAATTTGCGGTATGGAGGATCTGTTGGGTAATCCTGTCCATCACTTCTCTCATACCAATTACGGAAATAGCCTTAATAAGACACACTCATCAAGAAATATGCTAATGGTTAATATCTTGTCCACCTCCTCTGGCGCTTTGCTAACTACATTACGTTAGGATAACCAGGAATCAACCATAGACTTTATACTGATCACTGAGCCTCTAATTGCTAGGTGCTGTAAAATAAACGTCCAATTTATGGGTTTTAGTGATCATGCTATTTTGCTCTGTGAGATACTCCTGGTGCCCAGGGTTGTGACAACCCACCAGAAAGTAGGCCAGCCATTATTAGCCAGGAGAAACGGTTACCAACGCAAGTGGGCTCAAATTGAAAAACTGAAGTTGGTACCCAAAATAATTCGAAATGCCCTTGTTATTATCAATAGATGTCTGGACCCTGCTAATCCTCCTCATTCTCTGATATTATCCTTCGTAGCACTCCTAGATCATATAAGGAAGGCACTTACCAGGAAAAATTCTGAGAAAGCAAAGAAGGATAAGGGCTGGTTTGATTCCGTTTGCTCAAAAAAGAGTAAAGCTCTTATTATAGCCTTGGGTAACAAACCTAGAAATATAACCGAAATTGCCACACTCCGCAGGGAATATAGACTGGTTAGGAAAAATAGGGAGAAGGCATTAAAAGATGAGACTCGGGCTAACCTAGAGCAGGCTTCGGCTTTAGGTAACTCAAAGGTGATCTGGGCGATAATAAATGGACCCCACTTTAAGATGCAGAAGGATCCTACACTAGATGTTAATGCAGGTGAGGAGGACTGGGTGGCTCACTTCACAAGTATCTTTTCCCTTAATGTCTATCCGGCACTAGATACAGTTATCCCATGTACCATTATACGGGACAATCTTTATTTTTCGCTTGGTGAAGTAAGGGCCGGGTTAGAGGCTTGTAATACCAGGAAAGCCTGGGCCCTGATGGTGTACCCATTGACTACGTTTATGATAATGAAGATTTATGGGTGCCCTTATTGACCAATGTTTTTAACAAAATTGCTATAGTTGGCCCCCCTACTTCCTGGAAAACAAGCATAATTGACCCAATCCACCAGAAGGGTGACAAAGGTAATCCTAAAAACTACCGACCAATCTCGTTGATTGATACAACAGCCAAACTTATGGGCGTCTCCTTTTAGATGAGACAGGAGGCTTGGGTGAAGGGTAAGAATATTCTAATGGAGTCCCAATATGGCTTTCAAGAGGGAAAGGACACAATAGATCTGTGCCTTAACCTCTCACTGATTATGGACAAATATACCAGAGCCAAAATCTATCTTGCATTCATGGATTTATCCGCAGCCTTTGACTATGGTATATAATGGAGGAGATGGGAATTGATCAGGCCATAGTTTACTTTATTCGTCAACTGTACTCTGATGCCTCCTCGTCTGTCCACTATGGGAAAAATTGGAAGTGCACTCTACCATTTAAGATCCTAAAGGGATAAGGCAAGGCTGCGTCCTTGCACAGTTTCTTTTTTCCATCTACACTAACGGTGTAGGAAAACATCTTGAGGGCGCAGCCTTGGATGTCCCTGTGTCCACTAATCACCAGCGGTTACCAATTTTGGCATATGCCGATGAAGCTGTCTTGATGGCCCAAACTGGTATGGGGCTTCAGGGCCTGATATTAGCCTGCGCGGCCTTTATGTATTGATTGGATTTAAGGGTCAACCGGTTGAAACCCTTTGTAATTGTTGCAGGGACAGGGAAACGCGACAAAACACCATCATTTTATATGGATTCTGGGAAAATGTAAATGGTGGAGTCACTTCCCTATTTAGGTATACTTTTTGACAAAAATAAATCATGGTCTAAACTGGTTGAGGGAAGAGCTATGGGTATGGAGAGTAGTTTAATGACGCTAAAAGTATTCTCTAAAAGGTTGGGAGCAAAACCTTTAATCCCTTGGAAAAAGATTTACCATGCTAAAACTAAGGCTGCAACTTCTTATGGGGCAGGCGTATGGGGCATGGCACCTAGCAACTCCCTTCAGCCCATAGAGAATAGATTTTTTTAATCTTTTACTTCTCTTCCCCATTCCTATTCCAACTATGTTCTTCACATCGAACTGACCCTATCTTACATCGTGGATACTATTAAAATGGCCCCACTCCTGCTATGGCTTTCTCTCTGGCGTAGGGACACAGCCCCCCTTACTCAAGTTATTATAAGTAGTATTTTGAAATCAGAAATTTACAACAGGATTAGGTTGCTAAAGTATGTAGAGATGGAACTGATGGACATCAGTTTGAATCATCTCTTTAAGGACCCATTTACCTGCAAGACCATATCGAGATGGAAGCTGGCTGATACATTTCTGTTGCGGGCTCAATACCAGAGAAGGGAAAGAAACTATCAAAGTCAGTCGGTCCTCATGTATGAACTAATTCCAAATCTGCACAAGGGAGGATTTTTTTATCTGGCTGACTTCATGATACCACATCATAAATTTCTTTTATTAAGATTCCGCCTAAATATGATACCGCTGATGATAGGATACCCAGGGAAGAAATTTAAGCACTCTGAACTCTCCTTGTGTCCTTGCGATATGCAATCACCACAAAATGATATTCACATCCTATTCTTTTGTGATTTCTATCGACCGGAAAGACAGAATCTGATCGTCCCAATCTGTAAACAATATAGTTTTAAACTTTGTTGTGTAGCATTGTATTTTTAAAATCCCTTCCGAATCCTTTTGTCTGTTTCTCAGTTGCATCGTTCCTATGGGTATGTATGAAAAAAAAGAATCGGGCGGGCCCACAATTAGAGGAAGGATTGTCTATCAAAACAATTATTATTTTCTAATATCTAACGTTTTTAAATTGTTGTTAATTAGACAATGTACATACAGATGAAATGGAATGCATGACAAACTGAGTAGGAGTATCCTTTTAATTATTGGGACTTATGTTTATGTAATTATGTTTTTTAAAGTAATGACATCTTATGTACTTTTATGATCTTACTTGTAATACCGAATAAAGAATTGAATTGAAAAATTGACTCATAGAAAGGTAGTACAGAGGGTTAATGTGCCTGCTGTAAAGAACATATACCATGCAAATCCAGTGTGCACATAATGTAAATAGGTCAGTGGGTCTGTGGATTACTGCTTTTGCCAGAGAGATCCTTTTGTAACTTGTAGTTTATAAGTTAAAATCCTAACATAGAACAGTTGTGAGCTATTAACTGTCATATACGAGCTGCATGCAAACTGCAAGGTATAAATTAGAGCGTTATGGTTTATTCCCCCAGTCTTTGATTATCCTAATGTTACAAAAAGTGTTCATTTGGATAGAAATCAATTCTGATTATTAAACCGAACCCCCCAACCATGGTATTATGTTTTAAATTCAGAGTTTGTGTTTCTCAAGATCAATCACTATTAAACTATACTGCCTACTAGTATGGTTGTCATGTGACTCCTACACCTTGTAGTCCTTAGTCATATGTAGCCTTTCCTATACAGTGATTTACACATGTATAATTGATTGTCTCTGTGTAATGTGTCTGATGAAAAGTGCTCTGACACCCTACACTGGTATGAGTAGCACTGTAAATCAAATTAAATGCATGTGAGAAGTGTGTGGATATGGAGACTTGAAGGGCACTGTTAAAGGGTAGTAGTGAGGGAATCTGTGCCGGAGGTGGTCATTGGGGAGCACCAACAAACATTGTTGCATAGGGAGCCACCAGCACTAAAGCCAGCCCTGCCCTCTGAGGCCAGTCTGCCTCACCCATATATTACCTCCATTGGCCTTTTTTCAGCAGTAGTAGTCGCAACTTACCAAGGATCAGCAATGCAGGATTTTCACGCACACCAAACTAAGTTAGCAAACTTTACAGTCTCTCTGCCTCATGCACAATCACTTTTAACATGTGCTGCCTGCTTTGGGGGCACTGGAATTATGCAGCAAAGGAGGACAAAATGATGCAGCAGCGTTGACTAAATATGCAGCAAACAAAGCTGCAGCGTAATGCAGTATATTTTCTGATACTTTATTATTTTAACATTTTTACACATGCTAACAGTCTCTGGAAAGATTTGGCCTTATTAGTACCAGTGTAACATACAAATGAAGTAGTGAGAAAGTCAACCTTTGCAAAGGGCCATCCACTTCACAGCAACACAATTCACATGTTTTAGTAACTTTTGATCTGTTTGAGCTACAAACAATCTATTAGTTGAAATTGTCAGATTATGCTGCAGATTATGTATTATGTGGCACATATGGCAGAGCCATAATTACCTAGAAAACATTTGCAAATTTGGATATTTTGCCTTTAGTGTTTGAACTGATCTTGTGGAAAAAGGGAGGAGAAGTGCAGACAGAAACTCCATGGCTCGGAGCAAATGGCTTGTGCTTTAACTTTTAAGAGTATTTGGGACATTCCGTGATCGGAAACATAGCCCATTTTGTGGATGTATTTTAATGTCAATAACTCATATTATATCTTAAATATTTGTGTATCCATTGTTTGAATTAAATAACATAACAAACTGTAACTGGTCAGTGAAATGCCAAACAAATACTTAAAATTTGAATATTCTGTGCATTCTGGCCACACCTCTGACTCGGCCCACTGGTCCCATCCTCAGGTTTTTCCTGCACTCTGATTCTCTGCTGACAGTTCCGCTACTTTTTTCCCCATTTCGACCAGACAGACAGACAAATCTACTTTATTCGGTTAATAAAAATCATAAAAGTACATAACATAAACAATACTCAGCCCCAAAAGGCAAAAATCCTGATTAAAATGATCCTAGGCACTATACAATTAAAATATAATTGATTAGAGTCTAGACAAAAGTATTGTTGTAAAATCTTGTAAGCCAGAGAGAATGAACATGCCTAACAATAATTTTCCTACATTCATATCCTGAAATTATGCACAACATTTAAAAAAATCCAAGCATTAAAAACAGCTTTTAGCCTGATTCAGAAGGAACTACAGCATTTCTATATGAGATGTGCCTTCTTTCCCTCTCCCTGGCAGCGGTAACTAAAAAGCTAGCAATGTTGTAAATTTCCCAGGTAATATTCAGCATTTGAAGGTACACCAAAGCCGGCCGTACCTGTGTGAAAACTTTTCCCTTTAGAATTGGCAATAAAAACTTCCTACAAATTTCATTATGATGATCGCAGAACATGATAAAGTGCATAGTGTCTTGTGTTGAAAAATGATCGCATGTGCAAGGGCCTAGATCTTTCACAATGCTCCACCCAACCGGTTTGGCCAATATAGAGTGCAAGAGATTAAAACTAAATCTAGTTCGACCACCGGGTGAGACTCACAACAGAGACATGCGACATGTTTTGAATTTCTGGAGTTCTCTTGCTTCTTTCTGCACCTCTCTGGATTCTTTCTGCATCCTTCTAGTCTGTTTCTGTACCTATCTTGGTGCTTTCTGCACTTCTCTGGTTTCTTTCTGTCCCCCTTTTGCTTCTTTGTGCAGCCCTCTTTCCCCTTTCTGCAGCTGTTTTGCCTCTTTCTACACCTGTTACATGTTTCTGCAGTTGTCTTCCGTCTTTATGCACCTCACTGTCCTTTCTGTGCATCTTTTCATTCTGTATGCACTTCTCTTGCCTTTGTGCACATCTTTTGCTTCTTTCTGCACCATTCTTGTTTCTTATGGCACTCATCTTGTCTCTTTTTGCATGCATGTTGTCTGTTTCTGCATCCCTCTACTCTTTTTCTGCACTTCTCTTGCCTCTTTGAGCATCTTTTGCCTCTTTCTGCATCTGTCTTCCTCTTTTTTGCACCCCCTCGCCTTTTTGTGCACCTGTGTTCCGTTTTACACATATTTGTGCACTTCTCTTGCATGTTTGGGCACCTCTGTTGTTTATTTGTGCATACGTTATTGTCTCTCTGTGTACCTGTGTTTTAGTAGCTGTGTATTTCTTTTTGGTGTTTTTAAACTTTTTTTTCTTTCTCTCCCTTTCTTTTTCTTAAGCACCTTTTCCTCTTTCTGCAGTTCTCTTGTTTGTTTCAATAGTTTTGTTTTTTATTTGTAATAAAGAGAATAGCAATGTAAGTAATTGTTTATTAGTTAATATGAATATTGATATGTAATTAATTTTAAATTGTTAATTCATGTAACAAATTATTGAAACTTTTCTTTGTTTTTTAGAAAATTATTTTGTCTGGATCATAAATTGAAGATAGCAAGAAAACATGAAAAAAGAAGACAACAAAACAAACAGATCTACTTAAACAAAAGTAAAGAGTGTATTAGAAAAAGACAACAAAATTACCAAAGATAAATCTGTTCTGGTAAGAGCACTAAACAGTTTCTTAACGTTGCAGAGAGAAAAACGAAAGAGAATAATAATGAAAGAAAAAAGGAAGGTTTTACAACAAAGCAGAAGGAGAACAAGATATATTATGGTAAAAAAACATTTGTTTTTGAAAAACAAAACATGCTACAACAAGAGAAAAGCAATTTAAATTGATACGCACACATATGTTTCAAAGTAGAGTAATTCACAGTGTATTAAAACATTGTAAAAAGTATAAAAAAGATCAGCAGTGTATAAGAAGAATTAAGACATTGAAAGTGTAGTAGAAACTGCTTTTAAATTGAAACAAAAATTATTTATATTAATATTGAAAAGAATGAGAACATGGGATAAAACAATGGTGTTTATGAAGGAGAAAGGCAAAAGAAAAGGAATAGTTAATAGAATTTACTTTTGTAAAACTTTAACTGGTGAATGGAAGCACACTTCCACTACTGAGCCTTTCTTTAATGAAGGCATTTTCAACAGAACACATTAGTGCATGCAGTTGATGCTAGTGGTCGATGCTATGAGATGAAAGATGGTTCTCCCATTCCTAAAGGAAAAATGGTTGTTCAGAGTGTGGAAGAAGTAGTAGCTAAAGAAGTTCAAGGGAAGCATACACAAGGTCCTGTATATAACTGGGATTGTAGCAGTATTTGCAGTATTCAACGTAAATCTATTGACATATTGCAATTTATTTTATGAGAGTATGCAAAAAATGTCTTAAAAGGAAGATTAAGATATCACAAGGACTAGATCCATGTAAAATAAGAAAATATAGTAAGTTGCAGGGTCATTCTTTGGCTTGTCTTTCAAGAAAAGTGTGTAAAAGTACTTTTAATCATTTAAGAATGTTAGCAGTACACCACTCAGAAATGCGGAAGTTAGGAGAGTTTACTATGTAAAAACTCCTGCATTATGTTTAACTGAAATGAACACAGCTCTTTTGCACGGTTCAGTTTCAGATGTAGAAAACGCTTGTGATGATCTACAGTTTTGTTTTTTCGGTTCACAAGAGGAGTGTGGAGAAAGTGAGAGCTTGTATGTATAGCTGTGGCAAAGTCCCCCCTGTATGTATAGCTGTGGCAAAGTTTTTAGGGTGGGCCTGGGGCATACGGGCAAAAGCCCTGAGGATCGGGGCAAATCCCTTCTAAATCATGTGCACTTGGTAGAATATTTATGCTATAGTTAATATAGGCTGGCGATTAGATCAACATGTTCATCAAATAGTCCCACGACATCATAAGAGCAAGTGGATTGTTTTTTTCTTTTTGAGATTGGTCAAATATTTTTACAAAACATTGTGGTCGACGGTTATTCAGAAATTTAATTGCAATTTTAACTTTTTAGATAATTTAATACCTGTTTTATGTTATGAATGTAATGAGCTTTTATGACCTAAACTGTCGAATAAAGCTTGATTGATTGATTGATTGATTGAGAGCTTGATAAGTGTGTTGAAGAACATACGAAAGACATTAGTATTTATTAGTTGGCAGAAGAAATTACAAAGTTTAAGACAGATTCATGTGAAAAACCAAACTATGTTTGTATATGTTGTCGACGTACTTATAGAAGTCAAACTAGCAATGTAGATTTATATTTAAAAAATGAAAAGGAAAACAATGATACGTGGCAGCAATTGATGCTTATTTGTTGGTAGAAGTTCGGCTTGAGTTAGCTACTGATCAAGTTATTTGTGTAAATATTGTTACAACAAATTAGAAGAGAACAAAATGCCACCTAGAGCAGTACATAACAAGTTAGAGTTGCTAGCTATTCCTCCAGAACTGGCACAATTGAATGCATATGAGTTCATTCTTATTCAATCTGTGCACCCATTTTAGGCTATAGTTCCCATGGAGCCTAAAACCGGTAAGCTGCCTCCAATAGATTTACAAAGAGGTGTGAAAGGAAGAATTGTGTACTTACCTTCTGATTTTAAGAAAAATATTGAAACTGTTGGTGTAGACAGGGAGGAAAATGAGCCAGTAGTTATTCTAGTTAATGGTGTACCAACAAAGAGTAGACAAATATAGCAAGAGTTTGTAGATGTTAATAAACTTCAAAAGGCTACATTATATCTGGTACAAAATAATATTATAAGAATGTAAATGTTGACGAACAGGTAATATGCTTAGAAGATGAAATTTCCTGTGGCCAAATAGAAAAAGTGGATAAGACTAGGAGTGAAGAGATTATGAACATTATACTATACATCCTCTACATTCAAAAGAAGTGATAGGAAACAGAATTGAATTATTTCAAATGAAGGAAGCAAAGGGAACTCCCGTCAGTGTATGGGAAAAAAGTTTAGAAGCCTGTTTTCTATGGTTGTTCCCCACTGTAGAATGTGGACGATTTGATGAGCGATCTGTACGGATTCCAGCTTCAGAATACCACTCGACAAGATTGTACTCTGAAGATCCAAGATTTCGACAGTGCATTCCAACATATTTCATCATCTGTTTGAAAGTGATTGGTCTGCAATTCACTTTCCTATGCAGTGAACCACATATTAAAAACAGGAGTTCATCTTCCACATGTTTCTGTAAAAGAAGTCATGGACAAAGTTCAACAAAGAGATGAAAATTTAGAATCACAATTAATTAATTTAATGGCATGTACCAATAAATATTGGTTTTGTCGTCACTGTGAACTTAAATGTATGTTAAAAAACTTAAGTACACTTAGCTGTTCTGGATATGTCTGGGAAGATTTACTTGAGTTTCTGAGAGAAGCAAATTCAAATGTAAAAAATATTGAATTGGGGACGCTGAATGTAACTCCGGGGGTGTAGCCAGACATTGGCACCCCTGCCCCGCATTCCTGACTCCTGACCTCGCCGTTGCTGCTTCACGTGCCTGAAGGTGCATAAATCAACAAAAGGACACCCACTGTGCGGGACGCTCGCTGTAACTCCAGGGGTGTAGCCAGACATCGGGACTCAGTCTCCCAGGCTCCCCTCCACTGCATTCCTGACTACTGACTCCACCAATGCTGCTACACGCGCCCGAAGGCTCATAAATCAACGAAAGGACACCCGCTGCGCGGGCCACTCGCTGTAACTCCTGGGGTGTAGCCAGACATCGGGACACAGTCTCCCAGGCTCCCCTGCACCACATTCCTGACTCCTGACTTTGCCGACGCTGCTTCACGTGCCCGAAAGCGCATAAATCAACTAAAGGGCACATGCTGCGTGGGCCGCTCGCTGTAACTCCGGGGGTGTAGCCAGACATCGGACTCAGTCTCCCAGGCTCCCCTGCACCGTATTCATGACTCCTGACTCAGCAGATGCTGCTTCACGTGCCTGAAGGTACATAAATCAACGATAGGACACCCGCTGCACGGGACGCTCCCTGTAACTCAGGGGTATAGCCAGACACCGGGACTCAGTCTTCCAGGCTCCCCTGCACGGCATTCCTGATTCCTGACTGTGCCAATGCTGCTTTACATGCCCAAAGGTGCATAAATCAACAAAAGGGCACCTGCTGCGCGGTACTTGTGCAGGCCGCGCCCGGGCGAAGCCCAGGCCAAGGGGGCACCTCCTTGCCCGTCACTGCCAGGAAGAGGCAGGGCAGGGCCACCCCTCTTGGTCTCAGGATTTGGCAGTTCATTTTTATCTGAGACTCGTTAGGACTCTTTGGGACTCAAGGCTCGAAGTTTGTCACACCTTAAAAGTATGAGTTAAAGATTTACACTTACTGCTTTCCCATTGCTATTTGTCCCTAGTCTTACAAACTGTTTTTGGTGTTTCCTTACTTAGTTGCTGTGTTAGTGCCCCTGAAAGGAATTGTAAGCATTGCTACCAAGCTTACTGTATTGGCATTATATGAATCACTTTTGTTTTGCACTATAGCGCTGTCATTACTGATCCTCTATCATGGGGAAAAGGAAAACTACTGACAAAGATGGGAGAAGGAGGACCGAAGTGGGAAGAGGGTCCTTTGCTCACTGTGCCACTGGATTCAAGCTAGCCTGGCTGAAGAAGGGTGACATACCCTGAAACCGGTCCCAGGATGCTTATTTCCTGTCCAGGGAGGACCTGGCCTGGCAGTTGGGTCTGGACTGTTCCCATGGGGCACAGGGTCAAGACTGATTTGCATATGGCTGGGTCCAAACTGGGGTGGCGTAGTGGGCAAAAGAACAATGGATTTAACCCAGATCTTTTGACTGGGGGAGAATGTTTGCATTGTCAGCAATCCGTTTTATCAGTTGTTTGCTGCAAAGGCAGGACATCACACTAGGAAGCACTGCTACCCCTAAGCCTATGAATATCTTAGTGCCTCTCATGTCTATTCAAACGCACGTCAGATACAACCAAATAAAAAGTTTCCGGATCTAGTGAGAAATAGAAATGAAACTAATTTAGTTGATATTGAGCGCCACTACAGCGTAAGGCGCGAACAAGACCAATGGTGCCTTAAGAGCATTTTAATGATTAATGTACCTAAAATTCCGTCTTCGTATGCTAAACATGAAGACAGCAACTCTCAGGTCAGTCATTAGGGACGACATCCTATAGGCAAAATGATTAACCCATAACGCCTCTCCAACTGATTCCATTGAATTTTATTTGAGAGATGAGTCCTTGGTACACAATCTTATAGCTTTGGAGGCAAGATCATGTCCACTTGCAACCACCAATATACAGATGAAGTATAATCCTCCTGCCATTCTTCAGCTTCAAGCTCGTAAAAGGCATGGCAGCCTGATGGAAATTGATTCATCCCTGGCTTTAAACGACTGACTGGTGTGCCAAGACAACGCAATCTTTTCAATCCCATGCCATTCAGACAAGGTTGAATCCTTAACCACCAAGGCCCACACGATTGGGAAAACATTATGCAACACGTCACCCAAATTCCAGATTCCGGCCTTTTATTAAGAAGACACTAGATTCAATGCAGTCCACTATCTGCATACCCCCAGGGGCAAGCCTAGATCAGGATGTATGCTCAACTCAACCTCAGATGAGCTGCGCAACAGAGGACCATCACCCAGCCTGTAATGGCTCAGAAGAATTGGGATCCAGTATATTGAGCAATTTTATATTTGTTTCTTACAGGTACCTGTTTTTATCCCTGTTTGCTTATGTAACGATAAACTGCCCAGCAGTCACTGCCAGACCAGGCTGACCGGCAGGGGGGCTGATGACCTGGATTAAGCTTGATTTGCAGTGTACCATCAAAGAGATTAAGACCAACAGCCCGAATATCCTTGCGATCAATCTCAGGGGTAGGAACGGCAAGGAGGTAGACATTTACAATGTTTATGCCCATGGTGTCAAGGCGGGCTCCAGTTCACCAACCATACACGCTTTGGAAGATTGTCTTGAGGAAAGAGAGTTCCCACCTCCTCTAATAATAGCAGGAAATGTCAACACTACCTATGAACTATTGGGCTCAGAAGATGTAACAGGCAGTGGTAAGATTGATTAACTGTGGCATGTCCCCTCCCTTGATCTACAACCAATCAAAAATGGACACAAACGGCCCTGCAGCTCCAAGCCTTAACCCTTGAGTACGGGCTTAGGGCAGCCAATGGCCGTACCATATCTGACAAGATCGGGGCCAATACCTTCAATAGAACTGCCAGCATGAGCTGAATCAATTACGTAATATTAGACTTGAGACTATGGTCCGAATTTCTGGATATGGAAGTTGGAGTAAGTACGGATAGCGACCATAACCCCCTCGAGCTCGCCATGACCATTATCTGGACCAAGAATACCTACAACTGTGGTGCAAAGCGTTCGTCTAAAGAGATATGCTCTACGAATGACCACATGCAAAATCAACAGTTGATGGACAGAATGCAGAACAATGTCATACATTCACCCCAGTACAGAGATCTGGGCCTAACCCCATCGTTTTTTTGCTCACCATGCCATTCCAGTTTGAACCCAGCCATATGCAAATCAGTCTTGACCCTGTGCCTCATGGGAACAGTCCAGCCCGAACTGCCAAGCCAGGTCCTCCCTGAACTAGAACCAAGCATCCTAGGACCGGTTTCGGGGTTTCACCCCTCTTCAGCCAGGATAGCTTGATTCCAGTGGCATGGAGAGCACGGGACTCACGTCTGAGCATACCCATCCCACTCAGGGTGACAAATGCAAAAACTGGGGGAGAATGTCTGCATTGTCAGCATTCCGTCCATCATTTGTTTGTTGTAACGCTTTTCGCCCTAAGTGGGATGGGTATTCCCAGACGTGGGACCCGTGCTCACTACGCCACTGGAGTCAAGCTATCCTGGCTGATGACGGCTGATAGCCAGAAACCGGTCCTAGGATGCTTGATTCCGGTCCAGGGAAGACATGGCTTGGCAGTTCGGGCTGGACTGTTCCCATGAGGCACAGGGTCAAGACAGATTTGCATATGGCCATGTCTGAACTGTGGTGGCGTAGTGGGCAAAAGAACGATGGATTTAACCCAGATCTCTTGACTGGGGAGAATGTCTGCATTGTCAGCATTCCGTCCATCATTTGTTTGTTGTAACGCTTTTCGCCGTAAGTGGGATGGGTATTCCCAGACGTGGGACCCGTGCTCACTACGCCACTGGAGTCAAGCTATCCTGGCTGATGATGGCTGATAGCCAGAAACCGGTCCTAGGATGCTTGATTCCGGTCCAGGGAAGACATGGCTTGGCAGTTCGGGCTGGACTGTTCCCATGAGGCACAGGGTCAAGACTGATTTGCATATGGCCATGTCTGAACTGTGGTGGCGTAGTGGGCAAAAGAACGATGGATTTAACCCAGATCTCTTGACTGGGGGAGAATGTCTGCATTGTCAGCATTCCGTCCATCATTTGTTTGTTGTAACGCTACGAATGACCACAGGCGCCTTAAGTGGGTGCGTATAGCTATTGATGCCAGCAAGCTTGAAGCCATAAAACAAGCACTTCTGGATAGCACTTGCAAACTCTAGGATACACTAGAACAGCGGGATGAGCTTCCAGAGGTCACAACCATCCATACGTCTTTATTTACTCAGCTAGCTTTTTACTTCAGCCTCCCAAGGTCTTACCATAAGAAGCCGCCCGACAACTCCAAATTCACCTGGT
Source organism: Triturus cristatus (assembly GCF_964204655.1). Classification (NCBI taxonomy): domain Eukaryota; kingdom Metazoa; phylum Chordata; class Amphibia; order Caudata; family Salamandridae; genus Triturus; species Triturus cristatus. The sequence goes on from NC_140582.1 coordinate 27,313,521, forward strand.
TTAACCAAAAATGCAAAAAACTGCGGTCAGAGTTGGCAGTTGCGATCAAAGCAAATAATGTAGCAGGCATAGGATCGACCAGGAGGTCTTACTCAGGCAGAAGCAAAAAAGGAGTAGGCTGAGAAATGTTGGTTACAGATTCGAGACTCCTCCCAAAGGAAAGATTCCGAGCAGTTCTGGTTGCTAGTCACTAGAGGTGATGCTGAAAAACCCAAATCTCCAACCAACAATATTGCAGAGGCTGCCTGGTTTAATAATTTCTCTGCAGTTTATACAGAATCCGGTGTGATGGACATCGAAGACTCCCTTAAGAAATTTACCAGTATTCAGATTAGCAGTGACTTATTTTCTCTAGACGACATCATGAAAAGCATCAATTCCATATTTAAAAACAAAGCCTCCAGTCCTGATGGTGTACCAGGAGATGTCTTTCTCGCGGACGCTCTGAATTGGTCAAACCATATTCGTACACTAGCAAATAAAATTGCTGCTGGGCCCCAATACCTCTGTCATGGAAGTGAGACAAAGTTATCCCGGTCTTCAAGAATGGGGATCGTTCTCTGCCCTCCAATTATAGGCCTTTCAGCCTAATTGATGCTCTTCCAAATAAAATCAATGACTGGATGGAGGAAAATAACATACTATCCCCCTTCCAAACGGGGTTCAGGAGGAAAATCAGCACCATTGATTAGGTCTTTCGTTTCACCTTGTTGGCCTGGAAGACAGAACAGAGCACTGCCTTCATTGACCTAAAGTCAGCTTTTGATCTTATCCCCAAGCCCAAACTAAGGCTTGTCCTACGTTATCTGGGGCTTCCACATGACATCTTGGCTCTGTTAATTCAATTGCATGAGGATAAATATTCAAGGGTGCACTGGGGGATCAAAGGCAGCTATCAGGCCCAATGAAAGTTGTCAGTGTGGTACGGCAAGGCTGAGTTTTAGCCCCCACTCTATTCTAACTTTTCCTAAACGGAGTGGTGAAATACCTAGCAGAGGCCCATGCCGATGCTCCCTCAATGGGGAGAGTAAAAACAACAACTTTACTGTTTGCGGATGACACTCTGCTGGTTTCAAAGACCTCTAGTGGCCTCCAGTTGTGGATTGAGAGGATTAGAGGTCAATACCACAAAAACAAAGCTCATGCTCATGAACCCCCACAAATCATTCAGGGGTAAACTGCTGTTGGGGGAGACCCCTCTGGAGAGAGTGGACAACTTCGATTTTCTGGGTGTAACCCTCACGGAGAGAATGTCCTAGAAACCGCATATTTCAAATTGAATCCTTCAGCAGAGGGAAACCACGGAGGCACTGGTTATGGAACACAGGGCTTCACAAACTAGGCCAAGAGCAGCCCCGCACCAGATATATGATCAGAAGGTGGTAGGCTCAGCTCTGTATGGGGCTGAAATTTGGGGGTTCAAAAACCAGGAGGGCCTTCTCTGTAGAAAAAATAAGTTCTTGAGGCCGCTCTGCTCACTCCCGCCTGAGTACCCCGCTTCTCCTGCTAAGGTTCAAATTGGGCTAAACCACCATGGTGGACAAAGCAAGGCTACGCCCTCTTCTTTTTTAGCTGCGCTTAAAACAAACACCTGAGCTTATCCATTACGAGGCCGCCTTTGAAGAAGTCCTTAAGCTTGATCGGTTCAAAAAATTTGGGTGGTGTAGCAACATTCACTCATTGCTCTTCGCTATAGGCCTGGGGAATTTGTGGGATGAGTCTAATGCCAGCTTACTGACCAGTAGAGACCATGTTATGACCTACTATTGGAATTGGGTGGAACAGAGAAACACCACACATTCAACAGGAGGCTGTCTTGCATCAGAATTCCTTGAGTTTAAGCTATTTGGCATGTACGAGCAGTACATGGAGGTCATCACTATTCCATCACTATTCCATGTGATAGAAAGCTGTACATGCAATTCATATTTGGTACCCTCCCTATGAAATAGTTTATAGGGCATGGCAGCGGGGAGCCTCGGCTGCATCATGTTGCTGTCCTAGATTCCCAGGGTTCTCAGAGGCGATTAAGAACATTAAATAGTTAGCGCCTGTCTGCAATAGATGGGTACCTGTTGCCACCAAGAGGCGTTACGTATCTTAAAAACGGACTCCAAGACATTAATAGCTTGTGCAGTAGCCAAATATTTTGGGAAAATGTGGTTTATTAGGTTTTGCCCTGCTAGATTGGTTACATTGCACCTATAGTTTTTATATTGATCTAAAAGTTTAAGCTAGCTCATAGCCATATTTCATGGTTCACGTATTAATAGCATGAGAAATTATGTCCATGCCATTGTGACCATGTACAAGGGTATTTTGTATAAAATCTTTTGGGCTCCTTCTGTACCAAGGTACTATTAAGCAATTGCTCTTTATATATGGTTGCATTTCTTTTTGGAGCTATTGCTTCACTTTTGAGGGAACCAAGTGACTAACAATGCATGCTGTTACCGCACGTATTTTCTGAAATGTATGCTATATTTTACTTTTGCATAAAATGCACTTGTACTTTCTTCCACCTCTCCAAGAGCTATAACCGGTGAAAGCCTGCTCTTTAGTACATTTTTGTTCAGGTTTTATTCTACCCGTATTAAGATTCTTATAAATGCATTGCTTTTAAAAATTGTTGCATTTCTTTGCTAGGGTTACTGTTTTTAACTGGTGGAGCTATTTAATTGGATTATGGATGTTGCCCTTGTTTTAATGTTATGCATCCAATAATGTATTTTTTGCACTATATGCACTTGCACTTTTATGTAATTCTTTCGGGGGTTCCAATGTGTGAGAGTTACTTCTCTGGCATATCCATCTTCTTGCGTCTCAATTTTAATTGCTTTTATGGAGTTGATATATTTTGATCCATCAGTTAACTTTGTCTGCATAAAGAATTATGGCAATGTACGCTCTGGTGAATCCCTTGTACTGTCCTTTTTTGCACTTTGATGGTCGTAATGACCGAATAAAGTTTTTGACTGACTGGGAATGGAAGACACCTGGAGAACTCTGTTCCTTGGATCCTGCAAATGTCTGCAGGTATTTTAACCATAGGTTTAAAAGTATGATGTCATTTATCTGCAATAAAAATATTCCTCCTCTTGGAGAAGATACTGATTTCTTGGTGAAAAGAGTACCAAGCCAGAGGTGCTCCTCATATACACATGCTAATATGGATAAAGAATGCTCCAAAATTCGGAACTGATACTGATGAAAGTGTTGTGTCTTTCATCGAACAGTATGTTACCTGTGCCATTCCAAGAGAAGGAGAAGTAAAAAGCTTGAGACAACAAGTTTTACGGTTTCAAAGTCATCGATGTGGTAAATACTGTCTATGAAAATACAAGTCTATAGGGAAATTTTATACAAAATGTAGTTTTGGATTCCCAATTCCAATAATTTCCAATGGAAGAGTAAATAGTTTTATGTCAGCAGTAAGGCATACGATAACTCAGAAATCTCTGAAGAATACATACAACTTAAAAAGAACCGAAGATTCAAAGTATATTATTGACTTCAATCCAGTGATTTTGAAAATGTGGAATGCAAACATGGTATTCAATATGTTGCAGATAATTCAATTGCTGTTGCTCGCTATGTTACATCATATATAACCAAATCTGAAAAGACAGAGATAAAAGTAATGTGGTAAGAAATTTCACAAGAGATGAGTCTTAGCAAGATATTGAACAGCTTTAACTTGAAAATGCTGTATTGAAAACATTACAAGAAATCAAATACTTAGCACTGAATGAACCAGAAAGTACAGATATTGTTAAAACTAATATTTTGAATACTGTCAGAAATGGGGGTCTCTAGTTGGAAATGGTGTGCACTTTTGTCCAAATAGGGGCCCTTGTTTCTAGTCAGGGTAAGGGGCTACACTTCTAAAATAACCCCTGCTCACCCCTTTGGTAGCTTGGCACAAACAGACAGGCTTATCTCAGAGGCAGTGTGTCAAGCAATTGTGAACACATACAGTAATACAGTGAAAACACTACAAATGGACACCACACCAGTTTAGAAAAATAAATCATCTTTACTGGACTTAACACAGGACCAAACGACAAAAATCCACAATACTGTAATAAAAATATGACTTTAAAATGGTAGAAATAGCTTAGTTCAATGTAGATGGTAAATGCAACACTTTACTCTCAAAGGACCTTGGATGCGTCACGCAATACAAACAAAAGGGTCGCAGGGAAGGAGATGCGTTGGTTCCTTGCTTCGGGGGAGGTGATGCGTCGGTTCTTTACTGCAGCTCAGGGGAGGTGATGTGTCGGTTCCTTACCGGAGAGGAGGTGCTGCATCGGTTTCTTAGTGCATTCCGGTTATCATGCGACAAGATGGCGCCTCGATGCGATGCAACGATCCGGTGCGATGCGACAAAATGGCATCTTGGACGCCATGCAACAATGTGGATGCAATGTGTGCACGCTCGACGGCCGTGCGGCAAAATCGATGAGCATTGGAGCCGCGACAGGCCCTGCAACACGCTTCTGCGGTGATGCGACGGCGACCTCTGCGGCGGCAGCACGCTTCTCCCGTGATGCGACACGCTTCGTCTGCGATGCGATAGCGAACAGCTGCGGCGGCAGCACGCTTCCTCAGCGATGCGACGGCAACTGCTGCAGCGGCGACACGCTTCTCCTCATTGTGTCGCGCATCCAGCTCCCAGCGACACACAGTCTCTCAGAGGGCCCAAACAACAGCAGTCACCTCACTGCAGGTAGAATTCCCAGCAAGGGAATTCAGGGGGAGCTGATGGTGAAGTCTTTGTGTACCTGAGACTTCAGAACAGGAGGTAAGCTCAGTCACAAGCCCTTGGAGATCTTCCTCCAGATTATAAAGTTCACACAACAAAGTCCTTTTCTCCTTTCCTTGGCAATAATGTAACCCCCGCAGGCCAACACCAACAGCAAACAGCACAGGGGCAGTAATCTTCCTTCAGCTTCTCCGGATCTTCTCCTTGGCAAAGGTTTGTCTTGATTCCCAGAAGTGATCTAAAGTTCTGGGGTTTCGGCCCAATATTTATACTGAAAAATCCTTTGTTCTCTGAAGGCAGAGAGTGTCTGTACCTAGTCAAAACCAGTTCTGTCCTCCTGGGTACAGCTTCATAGCAGGAGGTGGAGACAGCATTGTATGAGAGCAGACCTGGCCCAGATAGCTGAAAGGAAAACTCCTCCCCCTACTCTCTATTCTATGAGGGCTCAGGTCAGTGAAAGGAAATCTCCGCCCCTACTCTCCATTCTATGAGGGCTCAGGTTAATGAAAGGAAATCTCCTCCCCCTACTCTCTATTCAATGTAGGTTCAATTCAGTCCAGCCCAGACCCATCAGACTGCTGGAGCCAAGGTCCTCTCCAGCCCCCTGTCACTCACAAACCAGACATGGACTACACAAACCCAGCAGAGACATGTAGGATGGTTAGGCAAGAAAATACCTACTTTCTAAAAGTTGTATTTTCAAACACAGAATGTAAAAATCACCCTCACTAAAAGATGTATTTTAACATTCTGAGTTCAGGCATACTAAACTCGAATTTCTACCTTGTTCCCTTGGTCAGTTAGGATTATAAGAAGTTATAATCAAACTGCCCATTCTAGCCTATGGGAACAGGTAGCCTTGCAATAGTGAAAAATGAAATTGGCTGTAATTCACTATCAGGACATGCCACACACATCAAGGCATGTCCTACCTTTAACATACAATGCACCCTGCCCTTGGGCCTACCTTAGGGACTGGCAAGTGGGTGCACTTGCCAAGTCGACATGGCAGTCCCAGACTGCACACAGGTTCTGAAATGGCAGACCTGAGCCATATTTTACAAGCTGCTTCTGTGGGTGGCACAACCAGTGCTGCAAGCCCACCAGCAGCATTTGATTTACAGGCCCTGGGCACACATGGTGCACTGTACTAGGGTCTGACAAGTAAATTAAATAAGCCCATCATGGAATCACTAATCCATGATCACAATTTACAATAGGGATCACTTGCACTTTGGCACTGAACTGCAATGGCAAAGTGCCCAAAGCATCTAGACCAGCAAAAACATAGCAAAAACACAGAAGGCAACAGCAAAAAATGGAAAGGAGACCCCTGCCAATGGTGCCAGGTCTAACAGATGCATACTATCCCAAAAGGAGCCTACATCTGGAAAACCTATGTCTGTATGAAATGCTTCAACATTACAGCTTTAAAAAAAAAGTTACAGAAAATATAAAAGAAGAAAAATATCCCGTTATTGGATGTTTAATAAAACATGCCAAAGGAAATCTTATTAACCATAGAAAACTCAGTTGCGAAAGTCCAGATAAGAGGGAATTTTTCTATTTAGCACTTCTTCAACTGTTCAATCCATGGCGTAGTGAAACAGAATTTCTTGGCGATCTCGACTGATATGAGGATTCTTTTAATGAAAGTAAAGATAGCATTCAATGCACAATTTTCCCTACATATCTACAAATGTTAAATGATGAGATTGAACAAGAAAGTACTATTGCAGCTGAAATAGCAAGAGACAGTTCTCAAGATAGTCAAAGTTGTGGTCCACTAAGTCAAGATCCACTGGGACAACCAATTATCGAAAATGAAGCAGCAATAGCCATGAATGAGGAAGAAACTGCAATGTAACAAGCACAACAGGATATTATTCTGTTGGAAAAGCTAGAATAACAACTAAATATTGAACAAAAAGAAATAGATCTACAATTGACACAGCAGATAGAACATGGTTTGCTGCATGAAAAAAAAGAATGCCAATGTTAAGCATTTAAACCTAGTCTAATGTTCATCATTGGTCAAGCTGGAACAGGAAAATGTTTCTTAATTAAACTTTTGGCCAGTTATCTACAGAAAACTACAGAATCACATGTATCTTGTGTTGTAACAGCTCGAACTGGATTGGCAGCACACAACATTAAAGGGATTACTTTACATAGATCACTTATGCCATCAGTTGGACATGATAATAAATTGGAATATCAGATGCTGTCTGGAAAAGCTTGTTTTGAAATGTCAAGAATACTGAAGAAAATTCAACTTTTAATCATAGATGATGTGAGCATGGTCTCAAACTTAAAGCTTGCCTTTGTATACTTGAGAATGCAACAGATTTAAAAAACATATTACGATGTTCTGTTTACAGGAAAACATTTAATTGTATTCAGAGATCTACTACAACTAACTCCTGTAAAAGGACAACCTGTTTTTAAAACACTTATCCATGAAGACACTAGGAAATCTTTGGGAAGTATCGGAAATGTGAACATTTGGTTACATTTTTAATATAAGGAACGTATTGAGAATATGCGACAAGCAATTGATGAAGATTATTATTCGTCAAGACATAAGAATTGATGGCTTGACGAAACATGGTAAACTAGCTTTAGAAAGTCGGCTATTAAGGAACTTGTTTACAACTGGAAACACAGCAGCTGAAGTAAAGTACAAAATGCTTACAACAAACAAGTCTATAGTTTGCCTAATGCCTAATGCCTACACTGCAAGAGTGTTCTACATTTAATCAAGAACTTTTGAAACTGGAAAAACAACCAATAGTGGAAATTGAAGCTATTGATAAAATTGAACACCAGGGAGTGACTATTATACTCACAGAGAAACTACAGGCTAAATTGCATTCTTTGGTAAAGTCTGTATCTAAAACTGCAGGCATAGAAAAGACTTTGCATGTATATATAAACGTCAGGTAATTTTACGGCGTAATTTGAATGAAGAAGAAGGTTTAGTAAATAAAGCAACTGGAAAAGTTGTTGATTTTGTAAAATTTCAGAACAGAGATGGAATAGAATTTTTGATAATAAAATTTGATCCGAATAAAGAGGTAAAACAGATTGGGCATTATGTTGTAAGTTTATTGCTTGTAAAAGATTTGCATGTTCCGAGAAAACAGTTTACTCTGTCACTCTGATCATAGAGACGCAATTTTAAATCTAACAGTGACCGTAGAAATGCTCTGCCGAGTGATACAAGTACGGTGCTTTTTATTTTTTGTCATTGTTTGATGCTAATTTCCATGTAACTGATCAGCTTGTGGGATAATCTCATAAACTGCGGTATTGTGTATTTCTTCTGTGCCCACTTACCCGCACTTTAAAAGAATTCCATCACCTCGCCATTTGCGAGATTCCTCCATTGTAGGGACATCTTCCGGGCGCCATTGTTGTTGGCGTTCTGGCAGTCAACAGTATTTAAATGAGGGAAATGCAAGCGCGCAGCATCATAGAGACGCAATTTTAAATCTAACAGTGACCGTAGAAACGCTCTGCCGAGTGATACAAGTACGGTGCTTTTTATTTTTTGTCGTTGTTTGATGCTAATTTCCATGTAACTGATCAGCTTGTGGGATAATCTCATAAACTGCGGTATTGTGTATTTCTTCTGTGCCCACTTACCCGCACTTTAAAAGAACTCCATCACCTCGCCATTTGCGAGAGTCCTCCATTAAAGGGACATCCTCCGGGCGCCATTGTTGTTGGCGTTCTAGCAGCCAACAGTATTTAAATGAGGGAAATGCAAGCGCGCAGCGCGCGCGCGCAGCGGGTGCACCGATGGCACGCCGGAGGCGTGCCAGAGGCAAGCCCGTCTGCGCCCGTCCGCGCTCCGGCCGCGCCTTGCGCCAGGAACGCTAGCCCAAATTGTATATACAGACTTTGTTACTCCAGAGACACTCTTTTACAACTAGGTAATAGACTGCAGGAGGAACAGCGCCAGGTCCTGACATGTGGCTTGATTAACAGCAGGTCTCTAATCAAGCACCATCAAGACGTTTATAACCTGCTGGAAGATCTAGACCTTGACCTGCTGTTTATAACTGAGACCTGGGTTAACCCAAATTCCTCAGTCGAACTAGGACTGACTTGCACCGCTGGCTATAAGATCCTCCAGAGACCACGTTTAACGGGGAGAGGAGGTGGGGTAGGGCTAATCTTCAAGGAGCAGTGGGACTGTGCCACACTGCCGATGAAAGACATAGCAGGATATGAGATCATGGGCTTTACCCTACAGGAGGCTAAAGGGAGAATACTGACGAGTATGGTCTGTTACAGGCCTCCAGGTATGGATGCTAACCATCAGATGCTATTGGATACCATTGTCGCCTTGGCTTCCACACACTCTAGATTGCTGCTTCTGGGGAATTTCAATCTCTGGGAGACAGGGAGTCTTGGGAAGTATTTACAAGCCCTGAACCATACTTGTGAGAACTGTGGCCTCCACCAGCTTATCCAACAACCTACACATGAAGGAGGCCATACACTCGACTTAGTATTCGCTAAACCCTCTGAAACTGAGGTAATCAGCATCTCTCCATTAAACTGGACTGACCACTTTTTAATACAGTTCAGGATGAGTGTACAAGGTGATAAACCGGTTGGGAACAAACAAGCTAACTTTAGGTGGGGAAGGGATTGGGCTAAGCTCTCCAAGAGGGGCACAACCCCTCTTTTCTCAAAACTTAACTTGTTTGATGCAGAAGAAGCGCCGGGAGAGAACTATATCAGATACAGTAACTCCATTAATAAAGTACTGGAGGGATACATACCAAATAAAAAGCTTAGAGTGCGCAGTACTCCATCAGCTCCCTGGTTCAGTGAGGAGCTTAAAGCGCTACGTTTAGCACGCCGACACGCTGAAAGAAGCTGGCGTAGGCGGTATTTAGAAGCAGACAAAAAAGCCCTAAAAACAATACAACACCAATATAAGGTAGCTATTAGGGAGGCCAAGTCGCATTTCTATGCCAGTTCCATTCTGCAGGCATCTAATGGAACTAGTGCTCTCTTTAATATCGTTAGAGACCTTAGTAACCCGGGATGCCTGGCCAGCACTGTTCAGCCATCACAAAATCTGTGCAATAAAATTGCCACGTTCTTCATTGACAAGGTCAATAATATCGTGGGTGGGATTGATCAGAATGTCACCGAGATCCCCTCGATTATCGCAGACATCAGGGGAGACATCTCTCTTAGCCACTTCAAACCCCCTTCGGAGGACTCTTTCAATAGGATAGCGCGGGAGATTTCATCTGGGTCACCTCTTGACCCCCTTCCTCATAAGATCTGGAAGGAACTCGGCTCCGACCTATTTCCGGATTTGTGGCAAATCTGCTGTCAATCCCTGAATGAAGGTATTGTACCAAGTGGGTGGAAGCAAGCGATAGTCACCCCACTACTGAAAAAACCTTCTCTTGATCCATCACAGCCAGCTAATTTCTGTCCAATATCCCTTCTACCATTTCCAGTCAAAATCTTGGAAAAACTGGTTAGTAAGTCCCTGTCCAATTTTCTGGAAGAACATCTGATCCTAGACAGGGACCAGTTTGGTTTTCGGCCTGGGCATGGGACGGAAACCGCGCTGATAACTGTCCTGGACAAACTCCGACTGCGAGCCGACAGTGGCAGCTCCTCAGTGCTGGTGCTGCTGGACATGTCGGCCGCTTTCCATACGGTCAGTCATTCAGTGCTGCTGGCAAGGTTAGAGGGTCTGGGGGTGACGGGCCGTGCCTTGGAATGGCTACGGTCATATTTGACTGATCGTCAGCAGGCAGTGACCTTGACGCCATTTGTCTCCCCTTTGTCCCCGGTATGCCATGGAGTACCTCAGGGCTCAGCTATTAGCCCAATACTTTTTAATGTCTACTTAGGGCCCCTGATCCCTTTAATAAAATCTTATGGGATCGAGGTGGTCAACTATGCGGATGATATTCAACTAATGTTCTCCTTAGAAGGAGAGCATGCAGTCCCTCTGAGTTCTTCCCAGGCCTGCATGAGGAAAGTCTCTGACTGGTTGAGAGCCAACTCACTGCAGCTGAATGCTGGGAAAACGGAGCTACTGCATTGCTGTGCAGCCAAAATGACTAAACATCTCCTGGGCGAGTTTCGGCTCTGGCCTGAGGACGCCCCAATAGCGGCAGCAAAAACAGTCCGTAATCTGGGGGTTATGATGGACGAAGACCTCCAGCTGCAATCTCAGGCGAATAAAACTATCGGCACCTGCATTGCTTTGTTGAGAGCTCTTCGTCAAATTGTTCCGCTTCTCCCTAATGAGGCAAGGCCCCCGGTGGTCCAGAGTGTGATCCTGAGTAGACTGGACTATTGTAATTCACTGTACCTGGGTGCTCCCCTCTATACTGTACAGGGATTGCAAAGAATACAGTCTGCTGCAGCCAAACTGGCCCTCAGGAGACAGCGTGATTCATCTGTAACGCTGGCATTAAGGGATCTCCATTGGCTTCCTGTCAAACAAAGGATTAAGTTTAAGTCATTGGTCACGGTCTATAGAGCATTACATAATACTGGCCCGCTACCATTGCGTGAAAGATTTTCTTGGTACAAACCAAATAGACTCCTCCGGTCCACCAGTCAAAGCCTGGCAGTTGTTGCCAGAGTAAAACTCACCAAGATGGGAGGTAGGGCTTTTAGCACGGCAGCAGCCCGCCTCTGGAATCAGATTCCCCAAGAGCTGCGTCAGGCTAAAACGTTGCTGAGTTTCAGGAAAGATCTTAAGACATGGCTTTTTGGCCTAGAATAGTTGGCATCCTTCTTGACCATCGACTACTCGTTTTGTACTGTCCCATGTTATCATAGTCTCTCAGCGCCAGGATACCCGTAGGGTGGCAGATAGCGCTATACAAAAGATGATACAATACAATACAATACAATACAATTAGCATATGCAGTAACTATACATAAATCTCAAGGTTTAAGTATAGACGCTGCTTTTGTAAATATCCGAAGTATAGTATTCAAAGAGGGAATGGCATAAGTAGCATTATCTCGAGTAAGAACATTGTCTGGTTTGTATTTTATTGATTTTGATGAGAAAAAGGTGAGTGCTGATACAAATTGTGTGAGAGTATAATCATTTAAGAAGACTTTGTACACCTGATTTAGGTGAATATCCCATATATGAGAAACATGTAGTGTGTCCAAAACTGAAATATGTCAAACATTCACATGAGGTTGAAAAAAAGAAAATAATTGAAGAGAAACTTGAAGGTGTAAAGAAAAAGACAAGGGAAACAGTTGATGACATTGTAGGATGCTAGTTGGAAAATTGTTCAGGTATCAACTGTTATGCTAATGTGACTAATAAAGTTGTGTTTTATCTACAAGATCTTCTTCCTGAAATCATGGGAAATCATGAAAAATGATTCTGTTCTTTACTACATCATGTATTTCAACATTTGGTAACGGACAGAAGAAAAATCCATACTGCTTCTGCCATTCTGCATCTTTATATGTATATATGATATATGTACTGGTTCATTGACATTTACTCTCAATGTACAACAAGATTCACAAGAATTTCTAATGCTTATGCTTGGAGTATTGGAACATGAAGGAATAGAGATTGAAAACTTATTTGAACTAAGTTACAGATGGGATCATAAATGTGAAGAGTGTTCATTTACTTCCACCACTGAGATAGAAATGGAACGATTCATATAATTGACAATACTAGACTGCAAATCAGTACCAAATAACAAATTGATAAAAACAGCCAATCAGGACATGAAATGTTCGCATTGTAGATCAGAGATGATGTCTACATTACATATAGAAAGGTTTGGAAAATATCTCATTTTAATGATACAAAGTTGTAGAGCAAATGGAAGAAAATTGGAAACCCAATTTTTTTTTTTTAATGAAAGTCAAATATCTATTTCAGGAAGAACTTATATAGCAGGGGCTATAATTTTCTATAATGAACCTACTACAACATCTGGACACTATACTGTGTATTTAAAATATAAGAAAGGATGGACACATTGCAATGATGCCCACTTGGAATTTAAATCTAGATTGCCTTATGAATTACCAAATTTATATTTGATATTTTTGAAGCCAAAGTTTTGAATAAATCATTTGGCCTATTGGGAAGATGTGAACAGAAAATAGACAGCACTGCAAATAATTAGTATTCATAATTAGTGTTTGGAATATTATTTGCGCTAATTGATATTGCATTTGGAAAATAGTGCATAAAAGGAAATAATTTATATATTTGTTGTGTATGTTGTACCAGAATTAGATGAGTCTACATTTTGTCAAATGTATTTGACATAAAAAATAGTGTTAATGTAGATGAAGGAAGTAATTAACAATGTGTACATAGAAAAACACATAGCTACACATATTGAAAATTATGTTCTGATGTGGATTTTTTTTCTAAAATCAATTTGATTATTTTTTCCCCGTTGTTCGTTGATGATACTACATTGAAATCACTGTGTATGGTGAACTTAAGTGGAATCTGAGAACAGCAAAAAAGGGAAACTGAAAATGTTATGTAATTGTAAATGTATGTTCTTAAAAATATAATGTTATAAATTCTGTAATACATTACACTAAATAGCAGTTTTTCTTCTTCTTTATAGTAGCTACTGGTGAAGTTTTAATGCTGTTTAGGACAATATTACACTAAAATACTTTTACTGTGTAATGTATGTAAATTACTTAAAGGGTAAGAATACATAACATAATATGGAGGATAACATTATTTGTTTCTAATATTGATAATCTTGATTATTTACGTTATTTGGAAACTATCATCATGTTTCTGATGTATGCAGCCAAGCAGTCATCTTTTCACGCAAACACTACCTGTGCTGTCGTCTATTCTCTCTAGCGTAACTCTTACACTAATAGAATAACCCAGGTATTATCCTTGCATTCTTCCTTTCATACAGGCACAACCCATGCACTCCTCAAATCACCCAGGCACAAGCCTGTACTCATACAATCACTCAGACACTACTACTTGCTCTCAACCATTCTCTCAGGTACTACACATGCACTCATGTACTCATCCAGGCAGTACTCTTGCGTTGAAATAATTACTAAGGCACTACCCATTGTCTCTGGCACTATCCATGCACCAGGCATTACTCTTGCAGTCATTGTTTTACTGAGGCCCCACTATGCACTGATCCAAGCAGCCAGTCATTACCCTTCCAATCTTTAATTCACTCAGGCACTACCCATGCACTCATCCATTATCTCAGGCACTACCCATGCACACATCCAATTAACCAGACATTACTCTTACAGTCATGCTTTTACTCAGGCACTACCCATGCACTCATAGAGTTGAGGCAAAACTACCTACACACATATGCAATCAACCAAGCATTACCGACACAATTGTACAAGCACCCAGGCTCTAGTCTTGCACTCAACCATTCAGTCAGGCACTACTCGTGCACTCAGCCACTCCCTCAAGGAACATCATGCACTCATCCAGTGACCCAGGCATTACTCTTGCAGTCAACATTTTACTTAGGCACCACCTATGCACTCATCTAAGCACCCACTACTCTTAGATTTACTCAGGCACTACCTATGCACTCATCCAATCACCCAGGCAGTTCCTCTGCACTTATGCAATCACCAATGCACTGCACATGCAGTCATGCAATCACTCAGGCACTACTGTTGCACTCAAGCATTCACTCAGGCACTACCTATGCACTCATCCAATGACCCAGGAATTACCCTTGCACTGATACTTTCGCTCAGGTACTTGCCATCCACTCATTCAATCACCCAGGCATATCGCTGCACTTATACAATCAACTTTATCATTGTTCTTACACACATTCATTCAAGCAATCACTTTCGCTACTTAAAATTTTTCTATTTTTCACCAGTTTAGGTGGTTCCATTAGAACCTTTTGTTTTGGAACAATTTTATATTTTATTGTAAATTCAAATAATCTTTATTCGGTGTGAAAAATCTCACCATAAAAGAATACACTCACAAAATATTTACACATATGCAAATACATCAATAATTCATGAGGATACGTTAAAAAATTTGAAGAGTACATAAAAAAGATAAAGTAGGGTAGTCATAATGTTCCATGTTGACACAAAATGCGGTATAGGGTGTAAGGTTTGTCCCGGGAGCAATACATTTGTCTTTGGGGGGGAAGTGCTAGTGCTTAAATGTGCAGAGTTGGATCAAAGTAGTGCAAAACATTACATCTCAAAATTACAGTACAACACTTCTTAAAAATCATATATTTACATTCTAGTTAAAACAGTTGTCCAATTAAAAAGAGAAAAAAGACATTATATCAATACATATTACATTTGGATCGATTTCCTGCACCTAAAAACATTTTTTTAAAAAGGTTGTTATAGAGGCCATTACATAAGGTGTCTCCAACTGTTGAAGGACTATAAGGGCTGGACGACATTGCCTCAAACCAAGTAGTTTTAACAGAGGAATAATCCATAAATTCCTCTGCACTGAATAAAATTTACAAAAGAATACCACATGAATGGTCGATTGACCTGACGTATCATCACAAGGACATTTACACAGTACATTTGACCAATCATTAGCTGTAGGGAAGCTAGTTAATCTATGTAAAATGCCTAAACGAAAACGAATTAAAAGGAATTTTTCATAGTCAGATACTGTCAGGTCTAGGTATGGTTGCAATTTAAAAGATGTTAAAGTAAGGTTATGCGCCTGGACCGTTTTTTTGTTCATTTCTATACAGAGCCTCTGGTCATTAAGAAAACCTAAGGACTCTCTCTTAAGGTCTTTCCTAGATATCCTGAGCATAGTGGTAGGATCATCATAAAATTCTTGGTGACCCAGATTATATAGGAATGTTTTAACATAAAGCAACCATTTAACTTGTTTCACTCCATCAAGACCCATACAATCAGTGATAATCAAGCGGTTAAGTTTCAATTCCTCTATTGTCCAAACTCTATGCCACAGCAGAATCGGTTGAATCTTTATGGTGTCTTCCAAATATGTCAACCCTAATTCTGTATGGCAAATAAAAGAGGAAGTGTTGTTTGGGACCATTAATAGAAACCTTAAGAAAATATTCTCGACTACCTGGATGGGATATACATCCATGTATCCCCAAACACCCGCTCCATATGTGGCTACAGTAACACATTTTGCTTTGTATATATTTAGTAGTTCCACCGTTGGTCGTCTGCCCATTTTCCTACTAAAGTTGGAGAGGGCAGAAAGGGTTCTTATAAATAGTAGCCTTCTGGTTCGGACTGCCTCCAGCCAGGAACCCTTACGTTCGAAAAGGATACCAAGGTAGGAAAATGTTTTAGTACTTTCGATCCGTTTTTTATCAATAAAAATGGTCTGGGGCTTTGTGCATCTAGTCCCACAATTCATTATAAGTGTCTTGGATGAATTAATGGTTAAGCCCCTCTCTGACATAAAATTTGCAAAACTATCTACAACCCTTTGTAATCCTTGTGACGTACGAGCCATTAAGACCGCATCGTCTGCGTATAATAATGCAGGGATGGGTCGCTTAGCAACTAGTGGTAAGTCCCTGCACTCCTGTATTAAAACCTTTTCCAAACTATTTATATATAGCGTAAAAAGAAATGGAGCAAGGACGCAGCCTTGTCTCACACCACGCCTCACTTTAAAGTGTCTAGTGCATTCCCCCTTTATCCCATAACGAACCTGCGCCTTGGCCCCGTGATATAACTGCCTTAAAAAGGAGATCAAATCCACCTCCACACCCATCTCCTCGAGTATGTGCCATAATTTATTGTGTATGACGCAGTCAAACGCTGATGACAAGTCAACGAAAGCAAGGTATATTGGACCTTTTTTGGCTTTAATGTATTTATTCATTAAAATGTTGAGATTAAGGCCCTGCTCTATTGTGCCTAATTTTTTACGGAACCCATATTGCAAATCACTTAGCACTGCCTGTTCCTCCGCCCAGTCCTGTAATCTATTTAGGATCACTCGGCCTACAATTTTTACGGTACTATCCAACAAGGATATTGGCCGATAACAGGCCAGATCAGACCTGTTCCCTTTTTTAAAAATAGGTACCAAGATGGATTCATACCATGTGGGGGGAAGGCCAGCGGGGCCACATGCATTAAAAACTTGTGTCAACAATGGGGCCCAGACTTCCAAATTGTGTTTAAAAATGTCAACTGGGACGCCATCTGGACCGGCGGCTTTTCCGCCCAGGCTTTTGTTAATTGCAAGGATTACCTCATCATGCTGGAAGTGCTGATGTGAACCCTGACCCCCTATATTCACTTGAACACTTTCCTGTTCAGAAGTGGTCTGGGGTCCTACATTGGGGTCGTTATACAGAGCAGAGAAATGGTCGATCCACTCCTGTTCAGTTATTGCCACCTCTATTGTGGCTGTATCTTTTGAAATAAAAAAGGGGCATTAACTGCCTTCCAGAAGGCGCTAGTATCCCTACTGTGGGCGGCTTCATGTAAAGCCGTCCATGCTTCCAATTTAAGGGCCTTTTTTCTTTCTTTTAGGGCATAGTTGTACTCTTTTCGCGCCTCTCTAATCCTGGGCTTGTCTTTTTTTTCCAAGTGGAGAGCCTTTTTGAGATTCCTATGGGCCCTAGTACAGTTAGTATCAAACCAGCCCTCGTTCTTCTTGGTACCATTCTTACTTTTAATTGTAACAGTAAGCACCTCCTTGATTTGATTTGTAATAGCAATGAAACCATTAATGACTTCATTGCTTGTGGAATCCTCATTCAAGCAAGCCAATAACTTATCGTTGCATTTCATTAAGACATTGTTCATTACCTCGTTTGGGTCTATTTTATCCCACTTTAAGGCATAGCCATTTAGCCTTGAGAGGCAAATATCCCTTAATAGAGGATTAGGGCTTTTAGATCTCATAGCTTCATTTCCAAACAATATGATAGCGACACTCTGGGGAAAATGATCACTTATGGCAATCTTATGTATATGAAAACTGGTGATTCTAGAACGGTGCCTATTAGTGACCAAAATAAAGTCAATTGTAGAGAAGGTTCCCCGACCATTGAAAGTTGGACCAAAAGAAACCGGCGGGGAGCACAAAATGTTCGCAAAGCCCAAATCAAAGTCAGATGCTATGTCGTTTAGGCTCTCACCATACTTGGAATGAGGGAAATGAGGAAAAGTAGTTTCCATGTCGTAAATCAAACCACAGTTCCCCGTATCCGAATGTTGGCACAGGCCGGAATTAAAATCCCCACCCCAAATAATCAGTAAGTCCCTGGATTCAGTTTCCTGTAATTTGTGAATATGACCAGATATAGCTTTAATAATCATTTCTATTTGGTCTTGGGGCACATTGTTATAGTAATTCACTAAGATTACTATTTGGGATTTTTCCAAGGATAGACTAATAATAATATAGTATGAATCCTCCGCTACCGTGTGGATATTACCAGAATTCAGCAGGTTAGAAACATAGATACTTAAGCCACCTTTGGCTCTGCCATGCTTAGAGGTTATTGCTGGCATGTGTACAGTTTTATAGCCATTTATATGTATCGGCTCCACTGACCAAGTTTCCTGTAGACATATAAAATCAAAGCTATGTACAAATTTATTCCAATCTACATTCCTTATTTTTGATTTTAAACCTGCTACATTCCAAAACAGGAAGTTACAGCTGTGATTATGTGGATCATTTATACAAACATCTGGAGACTCCCCTGGTTTGGGAACGGGCTGATTAACCTCCTGTGTTAAGTGTGGTGCTATAATATTTTTAGCCAGCAGTAACGTAGAGGTTGATATTTTTGCACAGGCTGCTGAAGGTGGAGTATCATACAGATTATGTATCAGGGCAGAGTCCAATGTCCCCCCCTGACTCGCATGTTCGTATAAAGCCAGTGTGTCTGTTCCCTCTCTTATATCCTTATCTCTCTGTATCGTAGATTTGATAGGCCCAATAGTGGAATCCAAGGCTGGTATGCCCACACCTAATTCCTCCTTGCTTTGACTAGGGATAAGCCTAGTTGTGTTAAAACCATTTGCCCTCAGTCAGTCCACTTCTTCCAGGTTTGCTATTTTATTGTATTTTCTGATGTTTTTTTTTTAACCTTTTTGGGTGTTTTTCATTTTTTTAAAACACAAAATAAAAGTTAGTGTCCAACTTTGCAGTTTCTTTTCAACGAAGAAACACAAGTAAAAAAACAAACATTTGTGAGCGCTGAGGAGACTCTTGACAGCGTCTATGGAGAGCTCTCCAACACACAGTCGTCAATCATTTTCTGCAGTGGATGCCAGTATCTGCCAACTCCGGAACAATGAGAGGTTGTGGTATATTTAAACCAACCCCTGCAGATGTTGATGGTTGTGTTCCATCATCATTGGCTGCTTCTTCTATACTTCGGTGCGCCACCTCTCATGCAAGACGAACAGGATGTATTGTATCAAGATATTTTTTCATGGAAGACGGACCACATGAGTACTTCTTTTCTGATTCTCTTGACAAGACTTTGTGACAAATTGTACATGTCACCTTGCCTACATTCACTTTCTTTTCACTTTCAGGCACAATGAAGAAAGCCCACACAATGCTTTCCCTCCTGTTCTTCCCTGGCTCCTCCACCTGTTCCATCTCCTCCTCCTGCTCTTCAGGGAACGCTGATGCCATTATTTTTTGGGGAAAAATGAAGAATACCCCCCAAAATACAAAATTAACAGAGCCTACAAAACAGGTAGTCTTCAAGCCAGACACATCCAAAATGAAAGGACTGTGAGAGGTCGTGGCTCCACCCACCAACAAAATGATAACCTCTTTAACCAATAAGTCACTTTCTTTCTGTGTGACACGAAGTCGCGTAGAGATCGCACACCCGTCGCGCGTACGGTGCGCACTTGTCGTCTGTATGTTGCGAACCTATAAAATGTACTAAATGTAATATAAAACTAAAAATTACTATTAGGATAATGTGTTTCAAAGTATTCCAATCAAAGGTTTTCATGCAAAACAGATATTTAAACATGAAACATTCATATTTCACACTTTTAAAAATTACACCGGAGTTGTGTCCCCTACACGATCTCAGAAATATGTGACGGCAGGATTTTTGACCCCTACGCGTCCGCTGCGCGATGGTGCCGCATACATAAAAATGTGCTTTAAACATCTTAAAATATTACATAAGAACACTAATACTAATTTTTAGGATTCAATAATAAACCTTAGCTAATAAAATATATAATTTCAGTGTAAGTATGTATTTTAGGGTTACATTTGTGTAATGAATTCGCACATGCAACGCATAGACCCGTGTATGGTAAGCGATATCATCGCGTCCACAAAAATTAAATTGATAACTTCTTTATTGCTATTTTTATGTACTCAGTAATAAACCTCTATGTGAACAAAAATTTATTAATTCACTCTAAATATGTTTTTTAGAGTGATATTCGCATAACGGATCCGCACCCACCACATAGAGTAGCGTACGGTATGTGACCATTTTTTTGATTAAAAATATATATTTATATATAAAAAAGATAGTTGGTAAAAGAAAACAAGTTTCATACTATTAAAAGCACTTATACAAAATGTAATTTAGCAAAAAAAAAATTTTTAAATGCTAAACTTTTTTAAATTTTTCTTTTTTAATTCAAAATTCTGTTATATATCACACTGTACAGAATTACAAACGAAAAAAATGTCAATTCAAACAAATAACACTACAAATCTTTGATCAGCTATGTTATATATATATTTTTAAAAACTGATTAACATTATTTTTAAACTTTACAAAAATACTTTAAAAAACATGGACAAAAAATAAAAAAAATACTTACAAACATCTTTTCATAAATAAAATGGTTAAAAAAACCTTAAAAGTTGAATGGAAAAACCATAGGTTTTCTGGGACGTTATAGTTAGGAATTAGCATTTAAAAAACTTAAGAAATTCATTGAAAAAAACATAGGTTTTAGAGATGTTATAGTTAGGAATTAGCATTTAAAAAAACTTAGCTATTCACTAAAAAAACACAGGTTTCAGAAACGTTTTAGTTAGGCTGACATTCCACTCATTCAAAACAAAAGAAATTCAGCCTTTATAGTTAGCTAACTATTACTCGCGCCCCCGCAATGCACTGCTGATGACTGTTTGTTTGTGTGCCAATAAATTTGTCTTCTTGTGAACCCAAGTGTGCTAGAGTCTGTCTAAATAGAATGGCAGCCTTTACAAAAATGGGGTAACCCAATAGTCGAAGGACCTGGGTGAGTTACGATACAAAAAACAGTGGTCCTAGACTTTCATTACAAAGACGTTATTGATCCATACTCTGTAATAACAAATCCTTACTTATGAGCTTTAGAAAAAACCGCTTTGGTTGCTCATGGTATTTAACACATTGATCTTCATAAAACAGGAAAAGTGCAACAAACCATAATCTTGTTCACCATGCATTTATTTTCATAGGTGAAAACAACTTAATCTTTCATTCGATAGTTTTTGGTAGTTTTTGTTAGAGGTTGCTCCAGAGGAAACGTGCATGTGGAAAGTGTGCTCAGAAATAAGTGAGTGAAACGAGAAGAATTCAGAATGGTGACATAAGAAGATTGAACATAATTAAAAAACAACACTGGACTGGTTTTAAATCACCGTCCTAGTTCCTGAAATATATTCATATTTAAAATATTTATATATCCGGTGACTGCGGTGGATCCGCAAACCCTCCCGAGCACGAGCTTGATTCCGATTGGCTGCTGTTCTACAGGACAAGGGAACCCAATAAGCAATTGGTCAGGGACCTTAGGTAAGTATATTATAAAAGACAGGGGTCCCTAGACAATCTGGGATTATATGAAAAATAAATATAGGCTAAATAGAGGCTATATTCTTTGTCCAGCCAGACAGGGTTTTATCTCAAAATAGATATATTACATAAAATACATAAACAAAATTCAAGTGGGACACATCCAGCGTCCTACTAACACAAGGAAACAAAAAAACACAAATAAAGGAAAGCTTCAGGCAAAAAGGAACGTGTCTGCGTAGTATAGATTATAGCAGACTCATGTAACGTGAAAGCACCATTGCACATTTGAACTTAACAATATATTAATTGCATATGATGTAAAGACTGTCAACGGCATTTCGATCCCTTGCAAAAATTAACGGGACCATTATCAGGACTTTATATTTATACATGCCTGTTTACATTTGGCTTAAGACTTGATAATGTTGCCAGAGTATTTACAGTGAAAGATGCTATATTGCGTAAACCATGGAGATAAAAGAGGGTTAGAGGGAGAGAAAAGGAAAAGCAAACATTTACATTGGGCAATGGGTAAACCACACACACTGAAATATTGACTGTATAATGAGAGTTATTCATCAGAATTTACAAGGCAACTAGTAAGAAAAGATGAGTTAAAACAATGGGTCGTGTTAAGATCAAAGCGGAACAAGAGAGACCCAAGGGACAGTATTGCGAGTAATTATTTGAAAAAAAGGGTGACGGAAATGTGAAAAGAGAATCAAAGATGAAGGAGAACAAAGGCGGGCCACGTCGAAGGCTTTGTTTAGAACATGTGGGGAGGCATGTGGCAGTCCTGGGAACTGCCACCCCCCGGTGCTGTGGTAAAAAAAAATGTGTGGGGGGATTTTCCCCCCATGCTGCCCTGGGGACCGCCACCTTTCTGGGGCTTTCAACTTTAAATGTGGGGGGCCTCATGTCCCCCACAGCCCCGTGGACCGCCACCTCCCCAGGGCTTTGTTTCAATTACAAAGGTATGGGGGCTTCTGCCCTCCCACACTGCCCCGGCGACCACCACCACCGCGGGGCACAGAGTAATTTAAATACGGGGTCTGTAGGGGACCCCCGGGGACCACCTCCTCCCTGGGGCTTTAAAAAAATGTTTGGTGGGGCTGTGTGGCTCCCCTCATGGAGCTCTCCTTGGCCCTGGGTAAGACCACCCTCCAGCTATGTCCTGGGGTCCCCACCCTGGGACATTGCAGTTTGCTATGGCAGGACGGGAGGCCGGCTCCCGCCCTGTCATAGCAAACAATGCTTTGCTTCATGGAAGCAAGAGCAGTAAACCTGCTCTTGCTTCCATGAAGCAAAGCAGAATTGCTTTTGCGGCAAAGGAAGCTGCATGTTTGCAGCTCCTTTTGTCCAAAAGCAATGTCGGCACCCACAGGAGGCAGGGAGCTGGCATTTACCATGGGGGCATTGGGGCTCCCTCTGCGGCCCCCAACATGAGGGCATGCCCCAGGGGATGGGGTCCCCTGGGCCAAAAGTTGCCCAGAGAAGGGGGGCCACATGACCCCCCTCCCGTAATAATGTTTTAATTTTTTTTTTCAAAGTGGCAATGCCCTTGGGGTCCCCAGGGCCAATAATAGCCTTAGGAGGGAGGCCACGCGGCCCTCTTCCTGTTAAAAAAAAAAAAACAAATGTCTGAGGCCCTGGGGGATGGAGTCCCAAAGGCCCACAAAATATTAAGAGAAGGGGGACACACGGCCCCTCTTCTGACAAAAAAAGAAAAGAAAAGGCGGTATCTAGCCAGAGGCCCCTCCCCCTCCCTGCACCACTCATCAAACACACCTCTCGGCGCTTTCTGGGTTGGGGATTAAGTCCCCTAGAATCTTAAGGTTCCTTGGGGGCCAACTAGCTCACTAGGTACCTCCAGTAAGCCCCACTCCGTGGGATTGCTGAGAGGGGGTCGGAGGCCACACCCATTTTTACACCACTCTGCAACTGCACCTCTTGGCGCATTGCTGGTCGGGCGATGAGGTCCTCTTGTGCACTGAGGACCTCAGGACTAAAGGGGACTTCATCCCCTGACAAGCTGTACACCACGAGGCGTGTTTAAAGAGTGGTGTAAAAAGAGGGCAGGGCCTCGGACCAGTCTCAGCAATCCAGCTGTGTGGGGCTTACTAGAGATAACAGGAGAGCTAATTGGCCCCCAGGGACCCTCAGGAGGCAAGGGGACTTTATTCCCCGACCAAGAGCGCCAGGAGGTACGTTTGCAGAGTGGTGGAGAAAGGGAGCGTGGACTGTGTCCACCTCTCAGCAATCCCACTGTGTGGGGCTTACTGGAGGTAACAGGTAGGTTGATGATGTAATCAGTGATGTAATATGTGATGTCATTGTGGGGGCGCAAGTTATAGTTAGCTCAACTAACTATAACGGACAAATTTCTCTGGTTTTGTACGAGTGAAATGCCCAACTAACTATAACGGCTCTGAAACCTGTGGTTTTTTCAGAGAATTTCTAAGGTTTTTTAAATGCTAATTTCTAACTATAACATCCCTGAAACCTAGGGACGTGAAGGCTCCACAAACCCTCCAGATCTCGTGCTGAGAACTGAATGGCTTCATCCAGAAAGTGTTGGCAGCAATCTTGGAACCCGGCTTCAGCTGAGTCCCAGAAGAAATATTTTAAACAAGAAAAAGGTTTAGGGTTAGGAATACCCTGAACCCCTAAATCTGTTTCCTGGGTCCCCCTTGGACTCCGAGAGGGCCGAAAAGCTCTTTTAAGAAAAATTTCACTGAAAAACATGACAAAAATAAAATTTCAAAAAGGCGTTGCCTCCCACGCTTGTTTGAAATGAGCCCCTTGGTGGGCCAGGTCCCAGGGGCATGGGAGGGGACCCTACTCCAACCCTACTCCTAAGGATCTCTAAGCCCAGGGGGAGCACCATCTCCCTAGGGTTTAATTTGCATATTGGCAGGGGCCAGCGGGGTACCCCCTCGATGGCCTCTTTTGAGCCCTGGGGGCCACCACCTCCCCAAGGCTTTACAGCAAGAAACTGTTGGGGCAAACACTCCAGTTTCAACATGCTAGAGATGTCAAACTGCTCCCACACACTGGAAATGGGGGTTTCATCTCTTTTATTGCATGCAGACATGCAGACAGGGAAAGAGATGAAACTATTGCTCCTACACGCAGGGAGCTGCATTCCAGCACTGCGGGGGTCTTGGAGCTCCTTCCACGGTCCCGGGGAAAAGTGAGAAGGGAGCAGAAAGAGGTACTATAAAGAACTAATGTTTTATATGATGTATATTACATTTTAACAATTATATGTAATTTTTATGCACTTATCTAAATGCCAAATAAATATGGATGATGATGATGAAGAACTGAAGTAATCAGAAAGAGGCAGGATAAAGGTAAGACATTAGCAGCAAGAGGCATAATAAAGGTGAGAAACAAGCAGAAATATACAAAATAAAGCTCAAAATGAGCCGAAAGAAGCATATTTAAGGTCAGAAAGGAGCTGAAACAAGCAGAATAAATGTAAGAAATTAGTAAGGGTGGGCGTAGTTCGCGAAGTAGCACTTCGCGAAGCTACGCAAAGTGAAGTTCGCACTACGCGAGCTACGCGTAGCACTTCGCGAACTGCGTAGTAACATGTTCGCACTGTGCAAGATGTTGTTTCAATGATTGCACAGTGCGGACAAGCAACCGGCACTGTGCAATCATTGAAAATGGCATCTTGCACAGTGCGAGCTGTAGTTTTCTGCTGCTCGAGTAGATTTTTACTCGAGCTTCAGCTTTCTCAACGCGAACTGGTAGTTTCTCATCGCGAGCGGTCGCGAGCATACGCGACCACTCACAATGAGAAACCTGACCTCCTCGCGTTGGGAATCTCGCCGGGAGGTTTATTTTCCATGCTCGCGATCGCCAACTTGCAGTTGCTGATCGCGAACAAGGAAAAAGTCTCGCCGGGATGTCATTTTGCTTGCTCGCGGTCGCCAACTTGACGTTGAGGACCGCGAGCAAGCAAAAAATGACCGCAGCACTACGCAACACTACGCTACGCGTGTTCGCACTGTGCTACGTGCAGTTCGCGTAGTGCGAAGTAGCGCGAACTTCGCAAACTACACGAGCGTAGCGTAGTGCTTCGCCCAGGCCTAGAAATGAGCAGAAAAAGGCTGAATAATGGTGAGAAATGAGCAAAAAGAGGCAGAATATCAGTGAGAAATAAGAAACAAATTGGCATAATAAGGGTCAGAAGGGAGCAGAAAGAGGCAGAGTAAAAGTCAGAAATGAGCAGGAAGAGGCAAAATAAAGGTCAGCATGGCCGGACTGGGAACCCAAAGCAGCCCTTGCAATCTTGACGGACCAGCTCCCTTACTGCTTTTGTTAAAGCAGCACCACAGCAAAACCAGCCCAGATAACAAAAACACCCCCCACCGTTGTAAAAATCGGCCCCTGCTCTTGCAGCCTCCTGGGGAAGTGCCCAAAGCCCACTATGACCATTCCAGCCCTGAAGGTCAGAAACAAGCAGAAAGGGGCAGAATAAAAGTCAGAAAGGAGGCAAAATAAAGGGCAGAAAGATGGAAAATAAACCTCAGCAACAAGCAGAAAGAATTAAAATAATGGTGAGAAACGAGCGAAAAGAGGCAGAAAAGAGGTCAGGGACAAGCAGAAGGAGGTCAAATAAAGGTGAGAAACGAGGGGAAAGAGGCTGCATAACGGTGATAAATGAGCAGAATGAGGTAAAATAAAAGTCAGCAATGAACAGAATGAGGAAAAATAAAGGTAAGCAACGAGCAGAAAGAGGCCAAAATAAAGGAGAGAAACAAGCACAAAGGAGCAGAATAAAGGTCAGAAAGGAGCAGCAAGAGGCAAAATAAAGGTGAGAGAAGTACAGAAAGAGGAAAAATAAAGATCAGCAATGAGCAGAAGAGTCAAAATAACTGTGAGAACCAAGTAGAAAGTGGCAAACTAGAGGTCAGGAACGAGCAGAATGAGGTCGAATAAATGTGAGAAACGAGTGGAAAGAGGCAGAATAAAGGTCAGAAGGGACCTGAAAGAGGACGAATGGAGGTCAGAAACGAACAGAAAGGGGCAAAATAAAAATGAGAAATGAACAAAAAGAGAGAAAATAGAGGTCAGAAAAGAGAAGCAAGAGAAAAAATAGGTCAGAAACAAGCAGAAAGAGGCAGAATAAAGGTCAGAAACAAGCAGAAAGAGGCAAAATAAAGGTCATAATGGAGGCGAAAGATTAAGAATAAAGGTCAGAAATAAGCAGAAATAGGCAAAATAGAGGTGAGAAACCAGGAGCAAGAGGCAGAATGAAGGTTCAAAACAAGCAGAAAGCAGCAAAATAAAGGTCCGGAGTGAGCAGAAAGAGACCTAATAGAGGTCAGAAATGAGCAGCAAGAGGCAAAATAGAGGTCAGAAGCAAACGGCAAGAGGTAGAAAAAAGGTCAGGAGTGAGCAGAAAGAGGCAAAATAAAGGGAGAAACAACACAAAGAAGCAAATAGAGAGCAGGAGCAAGAAGAGAAGAGGCAGAAAAATGAGTTGAAAGTGAGCATAGGAGGCACAACTTTGAAGGCAGCAGAGGGTAGCAGATTGTGGGTAAGTTGGACAGGAGGATGTCACAGGGGGTGTTGGCATGAGGACCTGATTCCTGTGTGCTCCCCTAACATTTTTACCATGCACCCACTGACTCACCCACTCAGAAACTCATTCATCCACTCACAGACCTGCAGAGACACTCATGCAAACACTCACAGACCCACTCAGATACTCATGCACCCACACACAGACCCACTCACTCATCAAGTCACAGATCCACACAGACACTTCTACACCCACTTGCACAGCCATGTGCACACCCATACAGTCACTCACTCACCAAGTCACAGACCGATACAGCAACTCACACACCCAAAAACCCATTCACACAGCCACTCAGACACAAAGAGCCACTCACACACCCACCCACTCAACAACCTATATAGCCACTCACACACCCACTCTCAAAAGTTAAAGGTTACAGTTAGGAAATGGAATGTAAAAAGAAAGTTGAAAATCACATCACTGAGGAGGAGCCTAGCGCGCAACCAAGATGGCCGCGTAGGTGCGAGGCTCCCGAGGACCTCCGCAACCTCCTACGATTATCCTGAAATTATCCTGCCCTGGATGAGGGGACTATGTTGGTGAACCTGAGCTGAGGTGGCACCCGTTTCCCGCTCCCGAATCGGACATCGGACACCGGAGTGAGCACCGATTGAGGTTTGCGGCCTTCCTCTCGCCGGACCCCGGATTTGCGCTGTGGGGTGGTCCAGTGGCAAAGTGAACAACAGCGGCAGGCAGGGCCTGGCGACACGCGTACCCCGCGTTTTCGCTTTCGCACCTCCTTGCCATCTCTGCGAGGTTGGGTTGCGGAGCCCTTGGTGTTGGTGTGGCCTTGCTGGGAGGCCCTGCCTGCCTGCGGACTGTGATCCACCCCGCTGCTCTGAGGTGGCCCCCCCCGGAGTTCGTGGCCCTGCTTTCCTGCCCTACACGACGTGGCTGGTGCGACTGGGAGGCTGGAGGCCATGGCCACGAAACAAGATGGAGACCGGGCAAAGACCAAATCGACCCGGCGTGGCGCCGTCCATCAGGCCAATAGTATGGACCGCTATACCCTCCAGAAGGGATCTCCCGATGGACCGCGTAAGTCCCCTGAGAGCCCTCCTGATGCCCCAGACCTGCCCGCAGATCTGACTCTGCGAGATATCATGGGCGCCATTGCCGAGATGAAGGCCTCGGTGGGCCAGCGGTTTGATACACTGGCGCAGAAGATCGACTCGGTCCTCGTGGATGTTGGCCTGGTGAGGGCCGATCTTTCCAAAACCAACGACCGAGTAGATTCTTTGGCCCACGCCGCATCGGGACTAACGACAGATGTGGCGGCCTTACAAACAGAGGTGCGCCGGCTTAGTCAGGCGAGTGCGCTTATGGACCGACGCCTGGAGGACTCGGAGAGTCGGGCATGGAGGAACAACATCCGCATCATTGGGGTTCCTGAGGGACGCGAGGAGGCGGCGGCGGATCTCTTTGTGGAGGACCTGATTGCCACCCATCTCCAGCCACGGGGGCTGAGTAAATTCTTCGCTGTGGAGAGGGCCCACAGGGTTCCCGGGGGAAGGCCGAAGGTCGGAGCCCCTCCGAGACCTCTCATTGCCCGGATTTTCAATTTTCGGGACAGAGACGCTATCCTGCAAACCTCCAGACTGCATGGACCGGTCAAGTTTGACAATATGGAGGTAAATTTTTACCCTGATTTCACCCCAGCGGTCCAGAAGCAGAGACTGAGCTTCCTAGGCGTCAAGCGCCGTCTTCGGGACCTAAACCTCAAATACGCCATGCTCTTCCCAGCCAAGCTGCGAGTGGAGGTAAATGGTCGCACGCACTTCTTTGATCGTCCCGAAGTGGCCGGGGACTGGCTGGATACTCTGCCCGGGGATCGTGATCGGGGGGGCGGGGGGGGGGGCGGCGGGGGGAGACGGCACGCTGGATCGGGACTGAGGGTTTAATATTGGGCCTCACTCTGGACGGAAATGATGCCACTTTCGATTCTGCGTCAGTTTTTGTAAGTTCCCCTCCTATGGGGGTTGTGTTGGGTCTGTTGGGGGTTCTCCCTCCTCCTCTAGGGGGTCTAGTTAGTTCAACCATATATGGGGCGACAGGCACACTGCACGTTGGGGGGGCTGTTCGGGCTCATGCAGGGGTGCAGGGAGGGGGGAGTTCTGTTGGGGTGGGTGGGTAGGGATGGGGTGTTGTTCGTTTTTATCACAAGGCAAACGTACTTTTGTGTTAGTTCTAAAGTGCTCTCCGGGGGACGAATGATGGCTTTTGTGTATGATGGGGGGTAGGGACTTAACTTTGTTGTCTTGGAATGTGAATGGGCTGGGGGACAGGATCAAACGAGGTGTGGTCCTGCAGTTTTTGAAGAGAATCTCGCCCGATGTAGTCTTTCTGCAGGAGACACACCTCATTGGCAACTCCTTCTGCGCCATGAATCGGCGTGGCTATCGCCTAGTGGCTCACTCGGGCTTTACGTCTGGCTCAAGGGGTGTGGGCATCATGGTGAGGAACTCGCTCCCGTTGGAGATTGATAAGGTGCTCCACGATGACAGGGGACGTTACACGGTCTTGGTGGGAAGATTGGAGGGCAAAGTGGTTGTCTTTGTGTCAGTGTACATCCCACCGGGGCTGCAGTCGACCACCTTTACAGACCTGGGGCGGCTTCTCCTTGGCCTTCCGGGGGGGCTTTTAGTTGTGGGGGGGATTTCAATGCGGTGGTATCTGGGACTTTGGATCGTCACCCCCCCAGGGACCTCCCCCGGGCACAGGCGTGGCTACCCGGCCTCTTGGATACATTTGAGTTAGTGGACTGCTGGCGTTTAAAACACCCCACGCAGCTGCAGTACACTTTCCACTCGGGAGCCCATGGTAGTCTCTCACGACTAGACTATGTCCTTGTCCCGGCGGCCTATGTTGGGAGGGTGGGAGAGGTGCACCATTTGCCACGGGGTATTTCGGACCACTCCCCGCTTTTACTGCACTTTGATGTCTTTCCGAGGGGTGAGGGTAGGGTTGTCCCAATCAATCCTTGGTACCTGCGCGACCCCACCATTCGTGCTGAATTGATTAAATCCCTTCAGCGATATTTTGAAGAGAACGTGGGGTCCGTGCATTCGGCTGTACCGCTGTGGGAGGCCTTCAAGGCAGTACTCCGAGGGGAAGCCCTATCCCTTATTTCCCACGCCGGAAGCGCGAGCGGGAGGAGGTGACCCGGATGGAGGCTGAAATAGCCGAGTTGGAGGGTAATTTAGAAGGTGGGGTGACGGATGCCGCATTACATGTCCTCAAACTCAAGCAAGCGGCCTATAGGGCCCTCGTCACGGAGGCGGCCAGGGGCCTCAGTAGAGAGCAACAGGGGCGACTGTATGATGTGGGTGATAAGGCTGGTAAACTGATAGCGTGGTTGGACAAAAAAGAGAGAGCGAATCGTGTGGTCCCGCTGATTGAGAAAATGGATGGTGTGTGTGTAACTGAGCCAGAAGAAATCGTCTCCTGTTTCGCTGATTATTTCCGTGGGGTGTATTCCCCGGTGTCTCCCTGCTCGGAAGAGGATTCCCGTGCCCTGCTCAGGGATATCGCGCTGCCGTCCCTTTCCGGGGATGACAGGGTTTTGCTGGATGCCGTTCCCACCTCCGACGAAATCGCCCTCGCCATACGCTCGGTCGCGTCCGGCAAGGCCATGGGTCCGAATGGTCTCCCTATCGAGTTGTACAAGTTGAGACCAGATACGCTGGCACCCCACCTCCGGGCTATGTTCCTGGCGGCACACTCGGTGGGCTCCCTCCCGCTGGACCAGCGTCTGGCTACAATCGTGGTCATTCACAAGGAGGGGAGACCTCGGGACCGGGTTACATCCTATCGGCCCATTTCACTACTGAATGCGGAGCCCAAGATTCTCGCTAAGGTACTGGCCAATCGGCTGGTCGGCGTGGTGGGCGATTTGGTCCATCAGGACCAGTCCGGCTTTATTCCTCATCGCAACACAGCCCTTAATCTGCGGCGCTTGCACGGTGTGCTTGCACGTGTCCCGTTTATACGGGAGCCGGCCATTTTGGCGTCCTTAGACGCCACCATGGCGTTTGACACGCTTGAGTGGCCATACATCTGGGCGATGCTTGCGAAGTTCGGATTTGGCCCAGGGTTCATCAGTTGGGTCAAATTGCTGTATTCGGGCCCATTGGCGCAAGTGGTGGTGAACGGAAGAGTATCAGCTCCGTTCGAGCTGGGCCGGGGCACGCGGCAGGGCTGCCCCTTATCGCCGCTCCTCTTTGCACTTGCTTTGGAGCCCCTGGCGGAGTGGCTGCGGTGGGAGCCTTCCATCCGTGGTCTCCGCTGGACCCCCGAGTATGAGGACCACGTATCCCTATACGCTGATGACATCCTTTTGTACCTAGCTTCCCCACGTAAATCACTCATAGTACTGGTTGATGTTTTGCATTCATTCGGTCGTAACTTCGGTCTTGTCATCAACTGGGCTAAATCGTGTGTGTACGTTCTCTCCGGGGAGGCTCCTATCCTCCCGCGGGGCTGTCCGATCCAGGTCGCCCCGCAGGGATTTAGGTACCTGGGTATCTTCATTACGCTGGACCTGGAGGCTCGGTATGATCGGAACTTGCTTCCCCCACTCCAGCGCCTGAAAGAGGATGTCGCGCGCTGGCGGCGCTTGCCGCTTTCGCCGCTCGGCCGGGCGGCATTGTTTAAAATGATGTCGCTGCCGCTTTTCCTGTACGCGTTGCAGAACACTATGGACCTCGTCCCAGCACGCTACTTCCGCGAAGTGGAGAGTTTGCAGCGCCGCCTGCTCTGGGACGGGAGGCCACGTATTGCCCTGGCGAAGCTGACGCTCCCATGGTATGATGGGGGGATTACCCTTCCGGATATCAAACGGTACTATTGGGCCTCCCAGCTAGCCGCGATTAATCAGGGCCTATATGGGCCCGCCTTAAACCCGGCATTTGAAATGGATAGGATGCTCCTTCCAGGTGGTGACCATAATCGAGCGCTCTATTCTAGCGCGCCTGATGCTCGCCTAACGGGCCCCACGCGTGTCATGGTGCGAGTGTGGCATGCGGCCAATGCAGCGATGGGATGGAAGGATCGTTTGACCCGGGCGTCACCACTATACGCGTCTGAGCGGTTGGGCTCCTTGTGGACCTCGAAGGGCTTTGAGAAGTGGGACATAATAGGCATTAGCAAAGTGGGGGATCTCTGGACGAGGGGAGGATTTAAAACGTTCGAGATGCTGCAGACGGAATTTCAGTTGCAGGGCATCGAGTACTTTCGGTATTTGCAGGTCCGTCATGCGCTGGGCTCCGTCTTTCCGGACGTTGCCTCCATCCCGGAGTGTTCCCCCCTGGAGGATAGAGTGCTGGATGGACACATCCCGGACAGCACGATCTCACTGATCTACAAAAAACTGATCAACGACCGCTCAGACTTGTTGACTGCCCTTCGTGGGGCTTGGGTAGCCGATGGGCTGGAGCTGGACGACGAGGACTGGACCTCCGCGGTGGCCTCCCCGAAAGAGGTGGCCATACCGGCTCGCCTTCGTTTCGTCCAGCTCAAGATACTCCACAGGGTCTACATGACGGGGCCAAAGCTCCTGCGTATGGGCTATGCTGAGGACGGTCTGTGTAAGCGTGGGTGTGGTGCGTTGGGAACTTTTCTGCATATCCTGTGGGAGTGCCCGGAGGTGGAGGGATTCTGGCGTGGTGTGCATGAGGTGCTGCGAGTGGTTACGCATGTGGCGCTGTTGCCCGAAGCGAGGAGATGCTTGTTGAATGTGTGGGAGCCTACCGACTATTCGGTGTCGCAGACGTGGTGGGTGACTCTGGGGTATATGGTTGCCAAGCGTGATATTGCCCAATTGTGGGGATCCCAGAGGCCCCCGACTGTCTCAGCTTGGAAGGACCATATGGATTGGTGCATGTTTCGGGAAAAGGTGGTGTATGTGGCGAGAGGTAAGCCTGGGACATGGGTGAAAGTGTGGGGCCCCTGGAACGCCTACCGCGGGGGAATCTGTGCTCCACCGTTATTGCCTGGTCCGTCGCCGGCCCCGTCCCCTTAGCCAATTCATCCCCCCGGCACCTGGGCAGTGGGTTTACCCAGCCCTAGTTCTGATCTCTCCCCCCTCTTGAGACTTCTATGGATGGCTAGTATTTCCCCCTTAGGGGAGCACGTGTTGCTATTTCCGATTGAGGATTGCCTTGTGGGTTTGTTTGTATTTGTTGTTCTTTCAGTTTAAAATGGAACCGTATAGTGGGGTCTGGATGGTATGGCTCGCAACGCTATTAGCTCCTATCCATGCTCTGCCGCAGCACCATGTGTTTTATAAATGTGTATCGTATGCTCCTTTTATTGCTAGTGGCCGGCCGGAAGGTTGTAGGCCCATATTTGTATATTTTTGAATCTTGTAATAAATGGTTTCAAAAAAGAAAATCACATCACTGAATAACCAGAGGTTACACAGATGTCAGGGAATAGAATTACATAGAAATTCACCAAAAAAAACAAAGGTTACAGGGATTTTACTGTTAGGAAATAGAAATTAAAAACATACTTAAAAATTCACTAAAAAAACAAAGGTTACAGGGATTTTATAGATAAGCTAGATTTTACTCGCACTAAACATGTAAAATTCAGCAGTTACAGTAACTCAAGCTAACTATAACTTATGCCCCCATATTGTACAGCTTATGACATCACATATTACATCACTTGTGATGTTGTCAGTGATGTCATTTATGGCTTCGTTGGTGACATCATTGATGACATCACTGTTTACATCAGCCACAGAACCACTCATACACCCATTCACAGCCTCCTTAAAACCTCTCATATACCCACTCATACACCCAAACAACCACCCACATACCCATTCACAGACCCATTCAACTACTGACAGACACACTCACTCTCTCAAGCAGCTACTCATTCAACAACTCACTCTTCCATACAGCCACTCACACACCCATACAGCCACTTACACACACAAAAACACACACACTTACTTATAGACCCATGCAGCCACTCACACACCCCCTCACATACCCCTTCACATACCCACACAGCCACTCACACTACTACTCACTTACTCAGAGCCACTCACACAGGCACTCTCACCCACAAAGCCACTCACACATCCATTCTCTCATCCACAAAACCATTTATATACCCATTCATATATCAATGCAATCACTCATGCTACAACTCGCTCATCTATACAGCCACAAAAATACTTACTGTGCAAAACAGTCAGTCATATACCCACTCACCCACACACAGTCAAACAGCCACTCACCCATACATCCATTTACACACCCAACCACTCACCCATAGTCATTCACACCGCTACTAAGTCACCCATTCAGCCACTCACAATCACATTCATCTACCCATACAGCCACTCACACAGTCACTAACTCACCCATACAGCTACTCACACCAACGTATTCACCCATACAGACACTTACACACCCTCTCACATACCCATGCAGCCACTCAGACATTCACTCCTGCACTAATACAGTCACAGTGCCACTGAGGTGACATATATTAAACACAGTAGCATTTGTTAGTAGTACAAAAGGAATAGTAATTCAACCTATATAGTAGTATATATCTTTAATTCTCAGAAACTTTTATGAAATACTTACACTCACTGGATGATGTAATCAGTGGTGTCATAAATTATGCCATTTAAAAAGTCATGAGTGATGTCATCAGTGATTTCACTGACCATATATTGAGTGATGTAATATATGAGGTCATAAGAAGTGCATTGCTCGAGCGTAAGTTATTGTTAGCTCAGGTGACTGTAACTGCTGAATTTCACTGGTTTTGTGAGTGAATTCTGAGCCTAACTATAATGTCCCTGTAAACTTAGTTTTTTCCAGTGATTATACATACACAGATACGTACATGCATACACATTCAATTGCTTTCACAAACATTGCTCCAATAGTGTTCTGTTGTTGATACTCTGGTGGAATACCTGAACAGAGAAGACCTGATCCTCATTCTCCTCTAGTGCCCAAGGATAGTCTTGTGGAATATGAGGTTAAAGGTATCCAGGAACATAAGAGGACAATTAAACATAACATAAACATAAAGATATCATAAAGGTATCCAGGAACATAAGAGGACAATTAAAGAAAGGGATATGAACTCAAGGATAGCCCATATCAGCCAGTTGGGCTTCAAATTTCGTTCAACTATTCTCCTCTTAATACTCAGGCAAATCACAGCCCGTGGAGCAGCTTTTGGGGGGAGGGCTGTTATTGCTAGTCACAGGGGCTTGCCCCCAATCCCATCCACCTCTGTTCATGGGCATTATTGTCCACCCCTTCCCCTCCTTGCTCAGGGCATTGCCACTTAGGATGTTGAGATTGCTGGTGTGACAGAAGTCATGCTACCCAGAATTGAAGCTGTCAGATGTGTGCTTCGCATATATGAACCCCCATCACCAGCACCGTCCATTTTGTCCCAATACAGGCACCACAAACCCCTTGGCAGTATTCCTCATTTAAGTGTCGTGCTACAGCAGGATTCGAGAATCCACCTTAGGATTCAAGGATCCCAGAATTCATGGATCCCGGAATGTGAGGAGCCTAACATTCAAGAACCTACTGCAGTTTTTGAGAACCCTGAAGTTTATAAAAGTCATACCTAGGGCACGGGGTGTTGCTTGGGTATGTTAGAAAGCTTCTGCTTCAAAGCTGCCCTCCTCAACTGTAGGTGTGTGGTCTCAAATGCAACTTTTAACGGTGCCTTACCATCAACTTGATACTATTGTATTCCTAGGTATCTGTTTCTACATTGTATCCATAATAGTATCCTACAGCGAGGATACAATGTCTTCCATTTCAAAGGAAATAAATTGGTGTGGTGGTTCATTTATCAACCAGCAAGCTCCTTAAGTGCAAATTGATTTACACAGTCAATTCCATTTCATTCCAAAGAAATGTAGAGACTGCAAGGACAACTCCAAAACTACTTAGTTTGAATATCCTATACCTCCAATACTCATCTAATAATTAAAATAGTTTTATTGATGGGTCCCTTGATTATAGCAATATTCTTCACACCCCTTGTGATCAGAATTCCGTGGGAGATATCAACTTCCACTCTGAAAAAGATGAGGGCACCCACACATTCCTCCTTAAACCCTTCTAATCAAACAGCAACCTATTACAACATTATCTGCACACTACCCCCTGTAAGAGCTCTATGCGGACCAGACTTTCATAAATAAACACAAAGCTACTGCATTTAGATCCTGAACATAACACACCCTACCCAGAAATGGCAAGATCTACAAACATCAAATGCACAGCATGCTTTCATAAATTAAAAAACGAAGAGGTCTGGCTTCATTGTTCTAATGCATGAAAAGCAAGCATTTGTAAATAGGCACAGGCTCTTGGTTCCATGTCATAACCTGTCTCATGAATGTACCCTGTGTTTTCTCCAAGATTGTGGCACTGCTTTTTTAATTGCCCTTCATGTGTTGCAGATGATAACTTCGAACTGGCATACCGGACTTTTGAGTAATGCCACAGTGACATGCCAAAAAAAGGTCAGATGTCATATGCAACCTGTAGTTTGCTTTAATATCAACCATATGTGAGTAGAAAATCACAGCTTCAGGAATGCCATATCAGGCCTGAACTGCTATAACAAAATGATGCAGCTAGCCTGTTAAAATAAACCATGTTGGCATGTTGAATGTCGTTTTTTTTTTATTAACAATTCAATTGAACTTTATTCAGTCAGATTAATATAGATCACAAAAGTAAAATGCAATCATATAAAATAAAGCATAATAAAACAGCATCAATTCATATTAAGATCCTTAAAAGGGGTAAAAGTCAAAATGCAGATAAAACACAATCACAAAGTGCACCAACTGTAATACCATCAATTTAAAGAGGCCTACATACATTCTTCCATAACACAAGGACAAGTCACAGAAAAAGTGATCATAAGTGGCATGTTGCAGCTCACAGTATGGTTGCAATTAGTACATAAAACATATTTCTTCTTTAAACTAAAATTGCAATTAATACAGTACATCACAATAATAATACAAACATGTCTAAATAGCAAGAAGAATAAGGACAGAAATACAACTAAAATGGAAGCATACAAAGAAAGGCACACAACCATACAGAGCACTAAACACGCAAATTCCTTGCCTTGACAACCAGCTTCAAAAAAGTTTATATGGTAAACACAATCTCATCTAAGGCCAGGGAATGCAAAAAGTGCACTGCTTCTTTACAATGATGCAGAGAGTATTTAATCAAAAAATGGCTTTAAAACTGATGACCTACAATAGGAATAAAAAGTGCAGAAGAACACCAGATGTAAACTGATCTGTGCTGATTTCTGATCATGTGACCAGGGTAGGAGATCTTGCAACCAATCATTGCACTGGTGGAAGGTAGCTGATCTATGATATAGGCTAAGTCGGAACCTGAGTATAATAAAGTACTGGTAGTGCTGTGGGTCATACAACAAAAATGGTTCAATGTTCCTAGAAAGGCTTGAGCTGCATATATGAAGCAACATAAGAGAGTTCAGATACCCTTGTTCATCTTTTATCCTCCCAATAGGTACAGCACAAGGCCCTGAGTGTTTTTTTATGCACCATAGGCAAAGTTTGTGAACGTCTTCAAACAAGCCCCACCTGCCCATGGCCCCAGTCATGGCCCTGATGCCCTTCAGCGCCAGGGAATCTCTAAGCCTCAAGGCAGGAACAAACAGTTCTCAATTATTATTCTACTTAGGGAGAGGGCCTCATTGACCCAGACCATGTGCCACCAAATCATTGGTTTTGTTCTTAAGATATCCTCAAGATGTAAAATCCCTAACTCCCTATGACTGATAAAGGAGGTGGTGGACAGTGGAAGAGTCAGCAAATGATGGGTACATTTAATTTTCTCTGGCCTTTAAGGGCGATGCTGCCTGTATGCCCTAGACCCCCACACCATAAAATGTGGTACCAACACATTTTGCTCAGAAAATGGCCAACATGTGAGAAAACAATCTTTTATCTTAGATTAGCAGCAAAGGAGAATGCTCCTTGCTAGTTGGTTATTCCTTATTTCTAACTGTGGCAGTCAGGATCGTCTACAATTAAAAGTCAACCCTAGGTAACTAAAATTAAACATATGTTTAAAAGCAGTAGCATGACAGTTTGTTTCAGGTCCTTCCTATATCCACAGGACATTACAAAGGACTTATTGGTGTTGATCCTCATATCAAGCCCATCTATAAAGGATGTTAAGGCCTCCAAGAGCCGCTGCAGTGCGACAGGTGTGTGGCCAATGAGGACAGCATCATCAACATAAAGTAAAGCTGGTATTGGATGCTTTTCAATCTGGGGTATGTCCCCGCACCTTAATACTAACTGCCTCTCCAGATGGTTAATATAGAGGGAGAATAGGAAAGGCACAAGAACACACCCTTGCCTGACACTTCTGTGCACCCTGAGCATCTTGGAACACTCTCCCCTCAGCCTGAACATTACTATAGCATATGAAAAACAATACATTTCTAGGATGGTATTGATAATTGATCTGTCAGTGCCCAGGTCTTCCATTATGCCACAATTTGGAGTGGGATACACTCTCACACACTAGACAGATCCATGAAACCCAAGTGCAGAGCACCGCACTTGTCCATTATATAATTCCACAAGAAAAGGCAAAGATTGATGCATTGGTCTTCCTTCCCCATTCTTCTCCTGAACCCATACTTGATATCCAAGAAGGTACAACTCTCCTCCACCCAAGCATTCAGGGCGGGTAAAACATGACCCAGAACCTTCATGGTAGAGTCCAGGAGATAGATAGGATGATAATAACTAGAGACCTCTCAGTTTCCCATTTTTGAACATCGGGATAATTAGCGAGTTGGATCATGAGGAAATCGTATTGGAAGAGCTAGCTGCTCTTAAGACGTTAGCCCTCAAGGGGGGCCACAGATCTAAATTACTCTTAAATAGGTCTAAATTAAAACAGTTGCTGAAGTGCAATACAAAAAGTATGGGAACTGTGAAGCCGAATGCAATGGGGGTGAGGTCAGTAAGCATGGGGGGGTCAAAGATGTGGTTAAAAAAAAAAAGAACATTCATTAATTTGTTATGTCTTTCACCTTGAGGTAACTACATATAAAATAGTGCAAAGTTTAAATGAGAAATACATTAAAAAAGTTACATTGATCTGCAGCAAATGCACTATAAGAACATATGAAATTATGAAACCTCTATTGGTCAATGCACTGAGGAGGTCTGGGTGTATCCAGAGAGCCACAGAGTTAAATGTTGGTTGGTGTAGTGGAGAATAGTGACTTTAGTATTTTTAATGCTATGAGGTCACAGCCTGTGACAAAAAGCACAGTTATCATGTAAGTTATTATTTTAAACTTCTGTTACACACAGTGTAAGATAGACTGCTACAAAATTATCAAAAAAAGTTTAAGATGAAATGGTGCTTCCAAAATATAGATTTTAGTAATACTCAGCAGATAATGCATTCCTTTTTATATAGCTATCCCTCAAATGCAAATACTGCACCACTCACCTGGTAACTCTCTTGCACTACCACCCAAAAAGAATAATTCTTTATCATCACAAAGCTTCAAGTGATGCCATCAATTCAAGCCAGTACTGGCTCCCACGCACCTTTTACATTTCCATATTAACCAGTGGCGCATATTTGCATTTCATTCAGGCAAGCAGGCACCCTAGCAAGAAGGCTTGTTTATTGTTTAGCTCTCTACCCACCTTTAGTTCCACAGCCAAGGAGATTCCATGCCTTACATTTCACTTGAAGCACTTAAACTATAGGAATTAACTGTCCCTGTAAAGTTGTCTTTTCAATAGCAGGGGAACGGTTTCTCATAAATTAAAATGTATGGGCATGTTGTGCCCCTCTGATCCTGCCCAATTTGACCACTGGTCTAAAGGGACCCCATGTGAGTAAGTGGCTTTCCCGTTGGGGCTGGATATAATCGCTGCTATCACCTCTTCCAGTGAGGGACAGTACTTGGGGAGAAAGCAATCCTTTGCTGTGGTAGGGGAATCCCTATAAATTCCCATTTCGTCACTAATGGAATAAACCACCCCAAAAAAAGTTGCTCACTCATGCCTAGATATAGTAGATTCAATCATAGGTTATTCGTGATTTTTACGAAATGGTTGATTTATAATAGTCCAGAAAGCCTTCTAATCATTCTTAAAGCATGCTTCCTGAAGATCTTCCAAGTCTTTTAATTTGAGGGCATTTTTTTTTTTACATTCACCCTTTTATAGGTCTTCCTGCAATGGGCAATCTCGGGGCAGACCTAGGGTTGTTGCAAAGAGAGGCCGCTAACTCTTTGTGAGATCTGAAATTGCTACGTCAAGCCATCCCCTAAGATATCTAATAGTAGTGCCTTGCAGCCTACAGGGCCATGGGACTTTAGGTGTAATCCATGCTAAATATGAGATTAACATATCTCTACAGTGACACAGTTCAGAGTGATGCTCCACTGTATAGGCTGAAGTGTTCTTTTCTACGGATTAGAAATATTGGTGACTTTGTTCCATACATTGGCTTTGAGTAGGCCTTGAAAAAACATTTGTGCACTTTTGTAGTATTTATAAAAATATTATTTTTGGTAAAATGTCATAAAGGTTTTCATGAAAAATATATTCATCTTTGACTGAAGCCTGCACAACAATCTAGCTGATTCTGCTAAACTCCCTCTGCTGCAATGACAGCAATTGGATTCCATAGCCCTGCTAATAGGTAGGAGGTAGCTTTCAAGAAAGGCCAAAGGATCTTGGGGAGCAGATGGACTACTGGAAATAACTCTGGTAGGTAGACAGAATACATTTAATCACATTGTATCTATCCTTACCTGTTTAGAATTGTGAACAGAAGGGAAGCTAGAGATAGACACAAAGAGTAAAATCAAAATATTACCTGATTTACCTTAAACCAGGATCCACTGAAAGCTCACCTTTGAAGAAGGGCTACCCATAGACATCCTGGTTCCATTCCGCAAGGCAGAGGATCCTGTCCCATAAACAGTTTGAGTGGGTCTTTTGCTGGGAGGGAAGGGGATGTACTCATTCTTATAGGTTAACCTTGGAATGGCTGAAGGAACCTCCATGTTATAGAAGGGTCTAATATGTTTTTTAATTTAAATAACCCAGGGAGTAGTCAGTTTTCCATACATGACTGATCCTTTCAATGTTTGCACTTTGACAAGCTGATGGGACATAGTGATGTTGAATTGAGGCACTCTCAAACTAAAAGGCATAGCGTGTGTTGGAAAGTAAACATTTCTTCATGTAGTCTTGGCTATTTACCAGTGAAAGTTCATAACTCATGCAAACACACATATAGCCATGGGTACCCACCCCCCAGAGAACTCTCTTGATGCACCCCACAAATAAATTTACAAAAGCACAGTAGTAGTTGGAACAAATCTGGCGCTATGAAAGTAGACGTGAACCCCCTTTTTTACAAAAATTTCTTTGCATGTAGGTTAACCCTTATACGTTGCATATTTGTTATGCCAAAAAATATGCAATCAACTAGAGAATGAATCTGCATCAATATTCCCAGATCTCAAAAGGTTCAAAAGTGAGATTTGCTCTCAAGCGGGAAAAATAAGGAAGGACTTGGAAGAAGACCCATGTTTAAACATGGATATGTTTATTGGTAAAATAAGCTGTGATGAAAATTGAAATATTGTGATTATTGTTTCATCCTGCAACACATGTGCTAAAACCTTTTCTTTCTCTAATTTCCATTGCTTTACCTTGTCCCCTACCAGAGCCCAAAGGATGTAACAGGGGTGCTGCATTCCTATTGGTTGACACCCAAGGCATGTTGTTTTGGGTTTGGGGCAACACATCTTCATGATTATTTTTATCCTCTGGACATATGGACCCAATCTCCAGTAGCACAACCCCATTGGCTGCTATTTTACAGCACTGCATGAAGATAGCTTCTACGAAGGCAAAATATGTATCCCAATGTATAAGATGTCCAATCGTATTTATATGATTCATTAATGTGAAACCTTTAGTGTGAGGATGAGTGATATTCAGAAATACAGTGAGCTATATTCAAGTGGTTCCAATATAAAAATGTGTATACTTGGTTGCAAAATATAACTATTTGTGACTACCTACAATGCTCCCAGAATGCTCCTTGATTAACTTGAAAAAACACAAAAAGGCTACTGATGGGTCTGCTAAATTGTGGTGCATTTTCAAGGAAACTTTAGTATGCCATTTTTGAAAGGCAACATTTTATAGAAAATGTTGCTGGATACCAATATTTGAAAAACTAATAACGAAGAAGCAAGTTAATACCACGATGAGCAGCAAGTAACAATGAATAAATAAATAAATGCATAAATAAATAAATTATGTGCCCCCGTCTTACAATTAAGTCACACAAGTTCATCCACAGGTCTTTGACCTTGCACCGGTGCAGATTTTGTACTTTCATGAATTCACCAGAATTTACAGAAGCTACA
The DNA here is from genome assembly GCF_964204655.1 of Triturus cristatus. Classification (NCBI taxonomy): domain Eukaryota; kingdom Metazoa; phylum Chordata; class Amphibia; order Caudata; family Salamandridae; genus Triturus; species Triturus cristatus. Next base: position 27,356,191 of record NC_140582.1, read on the forward strand.
ACAATAGCAGGTGTTTAAAAGTACTCTTGTTCCATCTCTGTATGATCAAATATAGAAACATATATTTGCTAATGCGAAAATCTTGAAGATAACTTCATATTCACTTGTTAAAATGTTTTTCTCCAAGGAAACATATTTTCACATAACAAAACTCTGTTTCCTACTCTCTATACTTTTTAGAAGGAGGTGTAGGGTTCCCTTCCACCTTGAAAAAGCATTACTAGTGTCTTTGTCAGGAGTAAATAGATTACCTTTTTCATAAATGAAAGAAGCTGGAGAGTAGTTGATCTCAAATGTATGTACGTTTTTGAGTGTTTCACAAACTCACATGTCATTCTACCCCCTGAAATGACCACCTCCCATTGACTTCCATCCCCTGTGAGTATATTTGCTCTATTAGACATCTTCAATTTTTGTAAATGAATGAAAGCGCTTATAGAGTGCAGGACTCACCCCAAAGGAGTATCTCCATGCTGCGAGCGGAGGTAGGGAAGCTAGGAAGCAGAATCAGTTGTTAAAAAGTTCAGTTTTCAGGAGTTTCCTGATTTTTAGGAAATTAGAACATTTGCGTAAGTGAATAGAGAGTGAGTTCCAATATCGTGGGGCAAGGTACGAGAAAGTTCTGCCACCAGAGCCGAGTCTTTCCTTTAATAACTGCAAAATAACCTCTTTTGTATGTCATCCAAACATACACACATATATACCCTTAGGAATACGGCCAGTACCATTTTGACTATGACCCAGCAGAGTTCATCTAGGTGTCAAATCTAAAAAAACAGTCATTGATATAGTGCTAAACATATGCTCACTGTTAACTCAACCATAGGAACTGAGGCGCAGTGATATGAAGTGATTTGTCCAAGAATTTCACAATGTGGCCAAGGGTAAAAGAGTAGTCTTGTTGAGCTTCAGTTGGCAACCTAGGCACAGGAACGCAAATATAATCTGGGTTTACTTGCAGTGAATCCGATACGAGCTACTGGTGCTAAACCCTTGGTGGCTACTTCTCGTGAGGTAAAAAAGCTAAATCAGAAGCTAAACATTCTAGTAATGGCACAATTTAAGCAGTCATCACTACTGAGGCAAAAGGAATAAATAAATTGAAGCGGGTGAGAACGAAACTGAAGGTGTCCGAAAGTTGTGGAAAGGAGGGTCAGAAATGAATTAAGTTGAGAGTTGCGTTTTCTGGTGACCTTTCATAAAGGTTGAGTTCTAACAGTCAAATATTGTGATTGTACATTTCAGGTTGAAGCCATTTAAATATCCGACACAAAGGAGCTGCCCGAAATCCCTCCTGCCCATAGCGCCTTGAGACCCTCACGGGTGAGTAGTGCACTTTACAAATCCTTGATTGATAAAATCCCTGATTGATTGTATGAATCCAATATATTCCACAATTCAAATTCTAGTGGTGGCTTTCAGTTGGAGTTGATTGGTGAGTCTTCCTTACTGAAAGTATATGGCCCTCCTTCCTGTGAAGAGATAAGGAGTTTTATTAAGGGTGTTAGGTACTCTGGGGCAATGGGCCTGGATGATCTCCCGATACCTCCTATTAAAGAAGATATTTCCTCATGGGCCCTTTTTCTCCATCCGGTGTTTCAATACTGTTATTTGTATGGGGCTATAACGTCCTCTTGGAAATGAAGTATAATGGGATCTTTATACATAAAGGGTTCCAAAAACGTCTCCCGCCCAGCTTTAGGCATATTGCATTATTGGATGCGATTGGGAAACTGTAATTTACCTACATATGGCCCTTACTGTTTTATACTGGTTTTTAAGGCAATTATGTATGTACTTATCATTGCTCTTTCGCTCAACTGATCATTTGGTTGTACTAACATCAATGTTAACTAATTACGCAGTATATCTGTACCCTCTTTTTTTAAACAATAGCAATGTATTTTTATTTGTAGCTTTTATGACATTTCGGTCGAAATAAAGATTAAATTAATACTCTCATCCCTGTGGAGCAGGTTGACTTTTGTAAGCTTTGTGGTATCTTAGATTATATCACAGCCCTCTAAACTTTGATTGAAAAGAATACAGTAGGTAAGGGTAGGGCTTCAGATGCTGCCTTTGTAGATTTCTCCACAGCGTTAAACAGGGTTGATTGTCGGATGCTGTGGAGGACGTTGGTTGTAATGGGGATCCCTGCACACTTGTTTAGGCTACTTTTTGCTTTGCACTCTTCTGCTTGAACACATGTCCTAATGGAAGGGAACCAGGGCTTGGTCGAGCAAAGTAGAAGCCCATAATGGGTTGAAGCAAGGGTGGTTATTAGCCCCTCTTCTGTTTTCCCTCTATATCTATGACTTGCCTAGCAGAGTTGGTCAGTGTAAGGGGACCAACCAAAACTAAGAACAATTGAACTTGGTTGTCTTCTCAATGCGGATAACCCTATCTTGCTAGACTTAACCCCGATAGGGTTATGAAGACGTGTTTTTGAGTTAGGAAACTAGGCTGATGAACATTTCCTAAAAATAAACATTTCCAAAAGCAAAGTTATGTTTTTTACGTCCTGGGGGAGTAGGGTTTAGAAAGATTTCCATTGGTTTTTAGTGAAGGGCAAGTTAGAAGTGGTAAAGTTGTACCCGTATGTAGGTAGAATTTTTACCAGTAACTGCTCTAATAGCAATCACATTAGTCAGTGCAGAAGCAAGGCAATTTCTCAGTCTTCTGCAATTGTCAGGTTATATAAATGTTGCGGGCATAGACACTTTGCCCATGTCTTGGTGCTATATAAGGTTAAAATTCCGCCTTTATTGCATATGCCTGTGATTCAATGGATGAGCAGTACTGGGCCTTCTTTGAGCAGGTGGAAGGGCACATTTGGCACCAAATATGTATCTTGAATAGCGTACTGAATAGTGATCTGGGCTGCATTAAAACATGAAATATTTTTCTGACTGAAGAAGAGATGCGCTGTTTTCTGACATTATGTGGAAGCATTCAATATGTTTGGGCAAAGTGAAGCAGATATTCTCCTAAAGCCAATTTAGAAAAATTTGATTACGAAAGTAATGTATTAAGTTAGTCACAAAAAGAGATATTGTACTGTGTTCGCCGCACATTAGGAATGATATCATACGGGAGAGTGGCACATGTAAAAAAAATCCCAACCGTATGTTTTATGCAACCTACCCCATGGTGTGCGTAGACCCATTTTGCTATTAAGGCTGAACTTGCTCCCCCTACGAATTATAACATGAGCATGGGAAGGATTATCTAGGGTTGAGAGTCTTTGCGACCTTTGCAGGAACCGTGTTCAAGATTTAAACCATGTGTTATTTGTTTGTCCTCTACTACATTCATTGCAACGTCAATTGTTAAGACCATTGTTCCTAAAATATAATATTTCCTCAGCAGTGGAATCCCGGAACTGTCTTTTGGCCTCACTCTCGGAAATAGTTGTTAAAATATTTTTATCTTTTTTAAACAATTCTTAAATATATTTAAATAGGATTATATTAAGTGTATTTGCTCTCACATTTTATGAATATGGTCGTTTAAGGTAATACGATTTGCACAGTCTAAGTAGATTTACAGTATTTGCATTGCTTTGTAAAGCCAATTGGTCTGAATTATACTGAAGTACTGTACTAAAGTTGCACTATTGTTCCTGCTACATTTCTATGTTGGATAGGTTTTGCATTTCTCACTATTCAATAGCACATGTGCACTTAATCAGTCCATGGACTTTTTTTATTTACGTGGAGTGTGTTTGTACATTGAATGTCTTTCATCTTTCGGTCACGTCTTTTATTTTGTATGTTACCAAATGTGAGATTTGTTTTAGTAGATCTTTGTGTATTTTTTATGTGGCCCTCTTTGAGTTCCGAATCATAATATTTTTTTTTATATTATTTGCAGTGAAACATGTGATTGTTTACATGTAAAGTTGCCAGAACAATTCACAAGACACTTTCTCCGAAACTCGAAAACAGTACAATGTTATATTTAGAAAAACAATATATATCCTGACTTGTTATAAACAGAGTTCTGACAGAATGAAAATGCTGACATAGATAGACCCCTACCATGATCAGAAAGGTGGCCTAACAAGTCCTATATATGCAGAGCATGTACGTTTTTTAAGATTCAAAGCAAGTAGAGCACTTGTTCTGAGTCTGGTATAATAAGAGAGGTGACATAAAAGGAGCCTTGTTGGCATCCACAACTTGACGTAATTTGAGCTCTGGCATAATAGGAGAAACTATTACCACAGCTCTGATGTAGTTGGAATATTGTCATAATTTATCACTTCACTGCATGGCATAATATAGGGCAAGGGATTTTTTCTTCATCAGACAAATATATTTCTAAACCACCTCACCCCTTGCACATGTGCACATTTTATAAAACTCCACACTTCTGATGTAAGGAGGGAGAATGAAGAGGGGGTGCATTTGGGAGAGGATTCCTAATTCCTTTCTGACTAACTACCATAGAAAAGCTCTGTCATGAGTAGCCCTGCTTATGTTTACAAAAGGCAAAGTATCATAAAACTGAGTTGAAAACGTCCTGTGCAAGTCAATAAATTCACAAATGGCAATTTGCAGCCCATATACTACCCGCCACGCTTCAAGATTGCTGTACGCTGCTGGGGGCATGTTGGAAAAATATGTGTCTAATGATTCCGGTAGGCCAAGCTTTAGGTGCCTATTGTATTGCGTGTTCAGGGCACACTTGTGTGAACTGGCAGACACTTGTGTGCGTATGCTGCCTGCAAAATGCTGCTGTGCCCCTTTACAAACTGGCAGAACTGGAAAACACTGACGTGGCCAGCATCACAATATCCGGGGATGAAGCGGACAAGGTGGTAGAAACACTGCACGGAATCTATCGGGTCAAAATTGGACGTGGGCATCAGATTGTGAGTTGAAGGATTCATTGCTGGTACAGTTGCACCCTTTCTAGGTCTCGCGGAAAAAGACCTTTAGCCATCGGCACAGCTTTGCGGGCAAAAACATGCACGCGTTGCATTGCATCCAATGGCAACGCGTGCACGTCTGGCGATTCCCTTGCGGGAGCGAGCTTTTTCACCATGTGCTATCAATTATCTCTCCTGGCGCCGCTCGCTCCCGCAAGGGAAACGCTGCCTGCTCTTCGCTGCACTCCCCCCACCCCCTACTTGTGCGAGGCGCGCATGCTTGTCTTTATTTACCGCCCGGGCATGCCGCGGCTTGCGCGCCTGTCTTCATTACGACATGTTTTTGCCGAGAGAAAGCTTCCTGGCTCATTGTCTGTTATTCACTTGACATTAAGCAAAGTGTCACCAATGACAGCCGGTAAACGCTTTGCCTGTTTGCTAAGAAGTGAATTTATATATATATTTTTTCATTTTGATATTTTTTATGAACATCGAAGCTCTGATGCCAGGCTTGTCCTTGCAGCGTTTAGCGCGAGGCCTCAGCGTGAGTCATGTGATGTACTATCTGGCCGGCATTAAATTGGCTGTCAATTTGTGTACAGTAAATCCCCTTTTTTTCATTCACTAAGCGGTTTCGGGCAAGGAAGGGAGGCCTGGGTGCAGCGGGCTGCTTTGTCAACAATATCACAGCCAGGCTGGGCAGCCACTAGGCTGGCTTACTGACATCTGTATCTCGACTAAATGGATTGATTTAGCCTGCATGATTCGCTGAGACTTAATCATTTGTCGCTGTTTGGTGTGATTTGCAGGTCGTTAGTTCTATACCTGACAGGGCCTAACCAGCTGTTCAACCTTCCAAGGTCAATTACATCAGGATTATTACACTTAGCAAAGCTAATTCGGAAAAACGATTATTTAAATGAATTGCAAACAAGAGACTGAGTTATGAACCCTCCGTAAAATAAGTTAATAACACACAGATTTTACTGTTGAATTTATATGGTGAACTCTTCAAACTAAAATGTCTCCTATTGCTTCAATAATTTGTATTAATATTGCCCAATACAGGGCATGAGTACGAGACAGCCAGAGTGTTATCCCCCAGGAAGGCATATCTAGGGGGCCTAGCGATTCTGCACTCAGATTTAACAGGTAGGGATTACCAGGGCCCAGCGGTTAATTTGTAACAAGCATTGGCATAGCCAATAGGTCTCACTTTTGGGACCTTATAAGTATTTAGTTATGCAGCACCATATCCTTGGTGCACCAACATTAACTGTTGCATTGATTTAAAAAATTTTTTTTTAACTTTTTTATTTTCATTTACAAGGACAATATAACAAAAAATCTGGTTACATTGGGTGGTGTCTGTTACCGTATTACTTTCATTGCAGGTCATGTACACATGTAATGCATTGTCAAGATTTGTCGTATTTTACATTTTGGATGTATCAAAATGTCTGGATCCCGGCCATTGTTATGCCCCCTTACTAGACCCAGTGGGTCAGTCGCTCAAGTCTGGATCCGAGTCTGATGCCGGAGGAGCACAGATGTTACCCCGAAATGAATTCCACCTACCCCACACCCGTTCCCACTTTTTGGGACACCCTCTGTGTATAAAAACTGCTTTTTCGGCCACCATTGAGCTATCCATATCGTGACACCATCGTCTCTGCTGGGGGGCTGCTGGCACACCCCAGTGTTGTGCGATATTGCATTTTGCCAACATGATCCCCAGGGTTGCCCAGTCTTGTGCTGCGTGATTTAGGTCAGTTGGTTCCCATATATTGAAGAGGCACCTTTTTGGTTCTGGGTGAACCTGAAAACCACACACCCGAGTAGTTGTGTCCCTCACCTCCTCCCAGTAGTGTGTTATGTGTGGACAGTCCCAGAACGTGTCGTAGAATGTGCCCCTTTTCTCACATCCCCGCAGACAGAGAGGTGTTTCAGCTCGGCCGATTTTGTGGAGCATAGTTCTAGTGTAGTATGTCCTATGTACCTTCAGTTGCACCAACCGTGCCGGGACGGGATCGCCACCTCCCTTGGGGACGCTAGTGCTTCTTTTCAGTCCTGGTCGTCTATGTCTCCAAGGTCCGCCCGCCATTTGTCTCGCAAGGCTAGTGTGGGATCTGTCTGATTATTAACAAGTTTACAATACGTGAGGGAAATGGCCCTCTTAGTGAGCTGGTCTGTAAGGACACGGTCCTCAAGTGGGGATGATTCGGGGAGAACCGTGCCTCTAGGTGTGCCTCTAGGTATGGCCCTTGTAAGTGCATGTTTAATTTGTGTGTAGCAAAATAGTTCTGTGTCAGCCATTTGATACGTCGTTTGCAGTTGTGTAAAAGCCACTACTTCTCCCTTTTTCCAAAGGTCCCCAATTCTTGAGATACCAATCAGGTCCCACTGCGCGAACACCTTACTGTTGCGGAGTGTACCAAGTTTTGGTGTATTCCACAATGGTGTGAGATGTGTCAGGACTCCCTCCCATCCGAGCGCCCGCTGCGCTATGAACCATGTGCGTATTGTATGCGCGGTGGGACCCATCCATGCATCTTTTTTGTTCTTGTGGTAAAGCTTCCTCAGAGGTCCTTCGGTCCCAAGAGCATGTCGGTTGAGCCGGGGAGCCGGTTCCTCCTGAGGGGCATGGAGCCATTGGTTCACTATAATAAGTTGTGAGGCCCAGTAGTACAGCTGTATGCTAGGCAAGGCTATTCCACCATCGTACCAGCTCCTAGTAAGTTTGGACAGGGCTATGCGGGGGGGTTCGCCACCCCAGAGGAGCAGTCCCACCTCTGCCTCGATTGCCTTAAAGTAAGAGTCAGGGACCAGGGTGGGTGTATTTTGCAGAGCGTATAGGAATCCGGGAGAGCCATGATTTTAAATAAGGCTGCGTGGCCCAGGAGGGTCAGGGGTAGTGTATGCCAGTGCTTTACGTCGTTCTTTAATCTCCGGAGGGGGGGCTTAAGATTTCTCTCGAAAAATTGAGCAGGATCTGGGGTAATGTGGATACTCAGATATTTAAAGCCCTCTTCCCCCAGCTGTATCATCACTCCCTTGGGTAGACGTGGACGGGAACCATGGAGGACAAAGAGAATCGACTTCGCCCAGTTAATCGTGTAGCCCGAACATCTGCCACAAGTGGCACAAATGTCTAGTAGACAGATGATGGAGTGGCTGAGGGAGGACATATATAATAATATATCATCCGCGTACAGTGATATAAGGTCCTCCCACCCCTCCGTCCATCGCAGTCCTCGTATCACTGGGTCGTTTCATATCCAGGTTGCTAGGGGCTCGAGCACTAGGGCGAATAGGAGTGGGGATAGGGGACATCCCTGTCTGGTCCCGCGCCCTAGAGGGAAGTCCTCAGAGATGCGCCCATTGACCACAACATGCGCCAGGGGTTGTGTATACAGTAACTGGACCCATGCGCGAAAATTGGGCCCAAAACCAAAGTGCTGTAATACTGCGAACATGAAGGGCCATTCCACCCGATCAAAAGCCATGCTGGCATCCAGCGATAGAATGACTGCCTCCTCTCAAATGGTAGACATTCGAGCCAACACCCCGTGGAGCCTTCTTAAATTCATTGCCGTGTTGCGGCCAGGCATAAACCCGGACTGATCCGGGTGGATAAGTGACACGAGGTGTGGCTGAAGCCTAGTGGCCAGTACTTTCGCTGAGATTTTCGCCTATGCATTGAGGAGTGAAATAGGACGGTATGAGGCACAATCCTGAGAGGGCTTGCCAGGTTTCGGGATCGTCACTAAGGTCGCTGTCCTCTGATCTCTGGACTGTGTACGTACATTTTCAGTAACTGGGGTCCCAGTCTTTCTGCATCCGTTTTATAGAACTCTACCGGAATGCCGTTGGGACCTAGGGCTTTGCCTGATTGTAGACCCCTAAGTGCAGCAATAATTTCATCCACCGTAAATGGCTCGTCTAGTGTGTCGGCGTCTCGGGGTGTCAAAGTGGGCAACCAAATGTATATGAGAAAATCTAAAATTTACGCCACTGTGGCGTTTGTGGATGGTGTGTAGACTGCCTCGTAGTGGCTTGCGAAGGCTGTCACTATGTCTTGAGGGTCCGTTACGTTCTCCCCGGAGGGTAAATGCAGACTAGTGCGCTCTTTCTTGTCTAGCCAGCCCAGCAACTTACCGGCCTTGTCCCCCGTCTCATAGATTGTGTGTTGTGTATTTCGGACTCTCACCTTGGCTTCCTCCCATGTGTAGTCCCTATACGCTTGTTTGCCCAGGTCTAGCTTATGCGTAGTCTCATTGGTCTGTGTTCTGGTGTGTTCTTCTTTTGCTAGGCTAACCGCGCTCTCTAGTTCTAGCACTTGGTGGGATTTGTTACGTTTGTGCAATGTTATTACAGATATTGCTTGCCCTCGTAGGACCGTCTTGTACGCCTCCCATAGAATACTAAGGGGATCAACTGAGTGTGTATTTTCTTGAAAATATTGTTCTGTGGTTTTTCGCAGCTGTTTCCTAATAGTCGGGACTTTGAGGTACCCCGGGTAAAGCGGATAAATGCATTTACGTCCCATGTGCTGTGATGTGTATGTCACTAACAAGGGTGAGTGATCGGATATCCCTCTAGGGAGGTGTGTGATCTCTGAAATTGCTGCTAGGCTTGGCGGGGATGAGAGGATGTAATCTATCCTGGACAGACTGTTTTGGACACCTGAGTGGTACGTGTATTGGCGCACCGCCGGATGTCATGTACGCCAGACGTCTATAAGTCCCATCGCTTCCGCAAAGTCACGTAAATGTGTAGGGGGCTTCCCTTGGTCTTGCGCCGGTAACCTATCCTGGGAGGCGTCAAGGACTGCGTTAAAGTCCCCTCCTATAATAAGTTCCCCCGGGGATAGGGTGAGCAGAAACTCACCAAGAGCTGAGAGGGCCGGGGCAATGAGCGCGGGTGGTACGTATACTGTAACTAAGTTGTACGCTCGTCCCTCCCATTGACAGGATAGTGCCGCAAAATGCCCCTGGTCATCCCTCTGAGTGTCCTGTATTATCAATGGGTAGCTTTTACGTATTAATATTCCCACCCCTCTGGATCCCGTGGTGAATTCAGAGTGTATTACCATTCTGAAACCCCATCTGTCAAGCGCTCTAGTAGTGGTCCCTACCAAGTGGGTTTCCTGCAGGAGGACAACAGATGGGGCGTGTCTCTTGAGATGTTGTAGCACGAGCCCTCGTTTGATTTTATCGCCTAGGCCGTTGACATTCCATGATATGAGAGTGAGGCGGGGCAGGGTTTACGATTGTCGTCCAGACTTAATTGCGGGGTGCCAGACATCCTGGCGCACCGGACTCTAAGGCCGTTCTGCGACATTGGATTTGTGTATGCGAGTTGATGGGTTCCCTGTGCACAACCCCAATGTACCTGGTACCAGCTTATAACAGATGAACATTTCTAGGAAAAAGGAAATACAAATTCTAACAATCCCAAAGTCAAATCCCCCTCTCCACACCCCACCCTGCCTCCCTGCTAGACAGATTTCCAACTACCCGCCACCCCAACTTTGCAGAGCGCTTTAATCCCATGAACAGTACTTGCGTGTAGGGGGAGAGAGGATCCGGGCCACGCCAGACATCCCTTCCCTCCAGGACATTGAAAAGGTGTTTGATATTACGTTAATCGAGGCATCTTAAACACAGTTTCAGTAGGTGTCTTATGTCATTATTAGTTCACTTCTGGACCACCACGGGCGATCCGCATCCAGGCCAGGTCTCTCAGCAGGAGGTGAGCAGAGGTGTCATCTCTAAAGTCTGAGCTTCACCAAATTGGTGACCAGCATCCAATGAGGGTCCGTCTTCTGCATCCGTGTGGCGGCGGTTGAGTTCTTTGTCTGTGCGTCTCTGGCCGTGTGTTGTTGCTTCTGTTCTTTGCCGTTGTTGTCGTCCACTGCCGTTTGTAGGCCTGTTAACTTGCCGCCAGCCCTCCAGCCAGTCATGGGCGTCCTCTGGCCTGTCTTACCGTCCGCCACTACTCGAAGTTTCGCTGGATAAAGCATGGAGTATGCCAGTTCTCTGCGCTGAAGTTCCTTCTTTTTTTTTGTTTGAAAATCCTTTATTGTACATCAAAATCAATACAAACATGGGCCTACAACCACCAGGGCCGGCCGCTAATATGTACATGGTCAACAACATCAAGGAAACAATGGGCCCCCTGGGGCTCAGCCGAATTGACAAAATATTGGGTGCACCTCAGAAGTTATCCGGATACATTAATTTTAGAAATACAAACAAAAAGGAAAAATAAATAGCACCAAAAGACAAGGCGGCAACCATCGAAAAAGAGGCGTCTAACCACGGCTGGGAGACCACACAGTACCAACTCCACCCTCGGGTGGTCAATGAGGATGATCAAGGGGGAGGTGGGGGGGACGGGAGAGCCATAACCATCTACAGGTGAAATGGAATAGTCCGGGAACCCCAGGATCAGGGGGACAAGGCAGCATCAGATGAGTCCACGAGGGGGGGTGTGCAGATGTTCCCACGGTACGCGTTCCACTGGCCCCAAATTCTACCCCATGCCCCTGGCTTACCCCGGGCCACATACACAGTCTTCTCTCTGCACATGCACCAGTCCATGTTCTTCTTCCATACTGACACGGTGGGAGGCCGCCGGGAACCCCAAAGCTGTGCGATGTCCCTCTTAGCAACCATGTTCCCAAGGGCCACCCATCGAGTCTGAGCCGCATTATAATCGTTAGGCTCCCACACGTTCAGCACACATCGGCGAACCTCAGGCAACAGGGCGACCCCAGTGACACATTCCATGACAGCATGCACCCGGCGCCAATACTCCGCAACCTTATGGCACTCCCAGAGAACATGGAGAAAAGTGGCGCTGAGCCCACAGCCGCGCCTACAGAGCCCGTCTTCAGAGAAACCCATCAGAACTAAACGAGGGCCCGTCACGTAGACACAATGGAGAATTTTAAGCTGGACAAGACGGAGACGCGCGGGTATGGCCACCTCCTTAGGGGAGGACAGCGCAGACTGCCAGTCCTCGTCGTCCAGTTCCACCCCATCCCCGATCCACGCCTCTCGCAGACGCACGAGGAGATCCACCCGAATGTTTATTAGTTTTTTCTAGATAAGGGAAATAGTACGGTCGGGCAAGTGACCGTCGAGTATGCGGTCCTCGAGTGGCGAAGACACAGGGACTGCAGTCCCCGCCCCGATGGCCAGGAGCAAAGCGTGGCGAACCTGAACGTAGCGAAAGAACTCCCTCTCACTCAATTCGTATTCACTCTGCAGCGCAGCGAAGGATTTAACCGCACCCTTCACCCAAAGGTCACCCACTCTGCTGATGCCAATCGTGTCCCAACGCTCGAATCCCTTCGTCATCCAGAGGCTTCCCAATCTTTCAGACGCAAACAAAGGGGTCGCGCCCGTCAAGCGATCATTCCAGCCCATGGCCACATTCGCAGCCTTCCACAAGCGTACTGCAATCTTAGTGGGACCGGTTAAGGTCCTCCCAGCCGATCGAGAGTAAAGCGCTCTGTTAAAGTTGCCACCAGGCAACAAAAATCTATCCATGTCGAAAGCCGGATTCGGACCAGGTGAGTACGTTGCATGGTTAATAGCAGATAGCTGGGAAGCCCAGTAGTACCTCCTGATGTCCGGGAGCGCGATGCACCCGTCGTACCAGGGGAGAGTCAGTTTTGCAAGAGCAATACGTGCACGACCGCCCCAGACAAGTCTCCTCTGTAAGCTCTCTACTTCCCGGAAGTAGGCCGCCGGAATAATATCAAAGGAGTTCTGAAGTGCGTAAATAAATCGGGGAAGGGACATCATTTTAAAAAGTGCCGCACGACCGAGGGGAGACAAGGAAAGCTTACGCCAGCGGGCCACGTCTAACCTCAATCTCCGAAGTGGAGAGAGGAGATTATGCTCGTAGCGGACAGCAGGATCCAATGAGACGTACACCCCCAGGTACGTAAAGCCGGAGCTGGACGCCTTAATGGGAAAACGAGAGGGCAAGAGAGGAAAGCCACCGGATATAGCATAGACACAAGATTTGGACCAGTTAATGATCAAACCAGAGTTCTTACCGAAGGAAGTGAGGATGTCAAAGAGCACATTGAGTGACCTACGTGGTGAGGTGAGGTACAAGAGAATGCCGTCCGCGTACAACGAAACACGATCCTCGAAGCCAGGGGCCCACTGGATCCCTCTTATCGACGGTTCCCAACGGAGCCAAGCAGCGCGCGGTTCCAAAGCTAACGCGAAGAGCAGGGGAGACAACGGGCACCCCTGCCTAGTGCCCCTCCCAAGAACGAAGGGCCGGGAAACCCTCCCGTTAACGACCACCTGCGCCAGCGGGGCAGCGTATAAGAGTTTAACCCAATTAATAAATCCCGCCCCGAAGCCAAACTTTGCCAGGGCAGCCCAAAGATACGGCCATTCTATCGTATCAAAGGCCATCGTGGCGTCCAAGGAAACCAAGATGGCCGGCTCTGAAAGATACTCCGCCCTTGCAAGTACGCCATGTAGGCGCCGCAAGTTAAGGGCCGTATTCCGGTGCGGGATAAAACCGGATTGGTCCGGATGCACCAGATCGCAAATAACAGTAAGCAGGCGGTTCGCAAGAACCTTGGCAAGGATTTTCGGCTCAGCGTTCAGCAGAGAAATAGGCCTATACGAGGCGCAACGGTCCCGAGGTTTACCGTCCTTGGGAATCACGACTATAGTGGCCAGGCGTTGGTCATCAGGGAGAGAGCCGATTTCAAGCGACTCCGAGAACATACGACGGAGAAATGGCGCAAGTTTATCCGGTTGCAGTTTATAGAGTTCAATCGGGAGTCCGTTGGGGCCCATAGCCTTGCCTGAGCGAAGGGAACGGATCGCGGTTGCAATCTCGTCAACCGAAAGCGGGGCATCCATCTGCTCACGCTCCTCCACCGACAAGCAGGGCAAAGCAATATCCTTCAACAAGTGGCGAGAGTCAGCCTCATCTCTAGTAGACACCGGGGAGTACACAGCACAGAAGTAGTCCGCAAAACACTCCACAATCTCACCAGGATCAGTCACACTCACTCCCTCCGACGTCTGAAGCACAGGGGACCACTCGATTCACTCTCTCCTTCTTATCAAGCCAAGCAATCAATTTACCTGCCTTATCCCAGCATCATACAGTCTACCCTGCTGCTCCCTATACATTGTCCAAGCAGCATCCGTAACAAGGGACTTATATTCGAACTGCTTCAGGTTGAGGGCGTGGAGCCCGTCCTGAGTGACACCCGTCTCCAAGGCAGCCTCCAACCCGGATATCTCAGCCTCCAACGCAACCACCTCCCCGTTCTTAGCTTTCTTGGCCTCCACGATCAGGGATAGGGCATGTCCTCGGAGGACCGTTTTGAAGGCCTCCCATAGGGACACCGAGGACAAGACGGACCCCTCATTCTCCAGAAAATACTGATCAAGCGACTTAATGAGACCCTTGCGAATCTTGGGGTCACGCAAGTACCAGGGGTTAATGGGGGCGATCCGCCCGGCGGATCGCATCCCGGTATCGAAGAGGAGCCACAATGGGGAATGATCGGAAATGCCCCGGGCCAGGTGCTTAACCTCCCGGACCCGGGTGGTCTGGGCCACGGGCATTAGAAAATAATCTAGTCTGGAGAGACTCCCGTGGGCCCCGGAGTGGAATGTGTACTGACTCTGTGTCGGATGTATCAACCTCCAGCAGTCCACCAGACCGAAAGTGTCCAAGAACCCGCCGAGCCACGCCTGGGCGGCCGAGAGGGCCCTGGGCGGGTAACGATCCAACTCGCCAGAAATCACGGAGTTAAAATCCCCACCCACAATCAGGAGACTATCAGGAAGTTCAAGTAACATGCGACCCACATCAGAGAAAGTGGAGGTCTGGAGGCCCGGGGGAACATAGACCGAAACCAATGAAAGAGTTTGCCCCTCCCACCGCCCAGTCAAAGACTCATAGCGCCCTCTATCATCAAGAGTAACTTTGTCAATCTCAAGCGGGAGGGAGGAGCGCAGCAAGATGCCCACCCCTCTGGAGCCAGTGGTGAAGCCAGAGTGTGCGACCAGTCGGTAGCCCCCCCTGTTCATAGCATGACATACATTTCCCACCAAGTGCGTCTCCTGAAGAAATACCACATCAGGGGCCAATTGACGCAGATTTTGCAACACAACCCCACGTTTGATACGGTCCCCCAATCCGTTGACGTTCCAAGACATCAGTTTCAACCCGTCCCCCCCCCATCCCAACACAAGAAGCTGGAGTCCCCGGGCACACAGCCAGACACCTGAAACTGAAAGAAAACAATAACACCGCCTTGAAAAGAAAAAACACACAACCCATCCACCACTGCCACCCTCCCACCCCCACACCATTGCCACCCCCCCCACCCTGCACCCCTGCGGACTATACAGCCCCCCCAACTTGCAGTGTGCCTGTCGCCCTAACAACCCCATGCTACAAGAAGACCCTAGAGGAGGAAAGGGACCCGTCCCCACCCGCACCCAGACGAATCATTAATAGGCAAAATATACAATTGAAGTAGAACCTGGCTGAGCACAGAAGGAAATGTCAAAGTAAAGGGCGAAGAATTATTCCTGCAGAGGCCCACCGCTCTCGGCACCGCCAGTACGCCCAGTTCGGTCTCCCGGTTCCGGCAGGGAATCCAACCAGTCACTCATTGTGTCGGGGCGTTCAAAAAAGAGAGTCCGATCTTCATATTCCACACGAAGCCTGGCAGGGAAAAGCATAGAGTATTTGATGTCCAGATCTCGAAGACGGCGCTTCACCCCCTGAAAGCTCATTCTCTGTTTCTGAACGAGTTGGGTGAAGTCCGGGAAGAGGTTGACGGAGGAATTCTCATACTCAACAGGGCCGTGCACCCTCGAGGCCTGCAAGATCGCATCCCGGTCTCTGTAATGAAAAAGTTTTGCAATGATAGGCCTCGGGGGAGCGCCTGGTCGAGGCCTACCGCCCGGGACACGATGGGCACGCTCCACGGCGAAGAATTTGCTCAGGCCTGAAGGAGCAAGATGATTGAGGATGAGATCCTCGACCATAAGGTCCACCGCCGATTGTTGGAAGTCTCCGGTACACCTATGACACGGATATTATTGCGTCGTGCCCGTCCTTCGAAAACCTCCAGCCGCCGGGACATCGCGTCGTTTGCAGACTTTAGATCGCCAAGAGTTGCCTGGAGGTCTGATACATCCGTGACAAGAGTGGACGTCCTCAAGTCCAACGATTGAACCCTCTCGTTAGTCTTAGAGAGATCCGCCCGGATTAACGTAACATCAATGGCAACCGTGTCAATTTTACGGGCCAGAGCCTCGTACTGCTGGGCGATGGTCTCCCTTATGCCGTTGATGGCGCCCATAACGTCCTGCAGCGACAATTCCATGGAGACGGACGGACCCCGATCTGAGTCCTCCGTGACGGCACCCGCCGGCCCGGGGGTCCCTTTACCCTGGGTATAGCGATCCATGATGTTACTCTGGACTGGTCCTCCACGCAGGGATGTCTTGGTCTTCCGTTTCTCGGGATCCCCCTTGCCCCCCATGTTGGGCGATGCTCACCGGTGGGGTCTGCCCGGACCGATAGCAAATGGGCACCAGCAGATCAGACACAGACTGTCCGGGAGCCCGCTCGGGAGAGTTGAGAAAAAGGGGGCACAAATCAGTCCGGTACCAAGGCCGGAGGACGCCCCAGCCGTGCGAAGTAGCTCCTCGATCAGGACAAGCAGAAGTGCAAAAGCGAAACTGAAAGTGGGTGCGCGGTCATTGGCAAGGCTCCGATGCCGTTGTTGTTCAACTACTCCCCGGCCCTACGGTTCACCAAAGCACCGGGCACAGCTTCCAGGTGGGCCTCCAAAATACAAGACGCTGTATTTCAGGTCGCCCCGGTCCGATTTTCGTTCTGAGAAGAGTTATGGATTCAGCCAAGGTTCATCTTCCAGAATCTGTCCACAAATCCAGGATAGTGTCAGGATAAGTTGCGAGGAGCGGCAAGGGTCCGTGGAGCCCTTTGCTCACGCGACCATCTTGGATGCGCGCGAAGCTCCTCCCCTGAAGTTCCTTCTTGACCTCAAGGAAACTCCTTCTCTGCTTGGTGACTGCCACCGTGTAATCTGGAAAGAAAGAGATGACTTAGTTCTCTATGCGCAGAGGCGGAGCCACTCTAGCTGTTTGGAGAATGGCGTTGCGGTCTCTAAAGTTGAATAGCCTGGCCAAGATCGGTCGAGGGGGAGCCCCAGGTTTTGGTTTACCCCCCGGTATTCTGTGCACCCGTTCCACTGAAAAGAAGTCGGAGAGACCCCTTGGCTGGAGGTGATTCTTGATGAGGTCTTCCACATAGAGGTCCATGGCCGGCATCCCCTGTGACTCTGGAAATCCTGTGATACGGACGTTGTTGGGTCTTGATCTACCTTCTTGGTCATCTAGTTTGGCTGCCATCTGACGGTTCTGTGCTTCCAGGTGTTGGACCTGTCGCTGGAGGCTGGCTGTATTCTTTGCGAGAGACGCCGTCCTGGTTTTGACTTCAGTCACTCTGGAAGTTATCTTTTGAAAGTCTGCCCTGAGGAACGATACATCCGAGGAAATTGACCCCACCGTCGTCTGGACACTCGTTAGTGCGGACATGATGTCCAGTAATGTGACTTCTGGCTGGCCTTCTGGTGTGGCACCCACACCTGCAGGTGTCCGCTGCGCGGTCGCTTCCATTGCGTCTTTGGAGAAGACATATTTGTCTAGTTTGGCTTGCTGGGTCGCCTGAGGACCCCGGTCCCCCATTAGGCCCTCATCGCGGGATTGCGGTTATTGCGCAGTACTCACCGTCGCCTGCCACGGGACTACTTGTCACCCTGCGGCCTGTCAGGTTTCCTGCTTGAGCGTGGGACGCTTCTGGCTCAGGCTGATGTCAGGCTATTCTAGCCCAATGGAATCTAAGTCTATGGCCTACAGCGCCTCGTTAAGTGCTGGCATCAAGCTTGCCGGCATGGGGGGTTTTCTCACTGTGCGTGGGCCTTGGGGCCTCCCTATTAGTGTCTGTGCACCTTTTCTCCTCCTGCTCACCCGTTTGATTGGGGGTTATGTGGGGACTCCCACTGTTGGGAACGCCACCAGGGTGCCGGGTATTCTTGTGCTTCAATTTGTGCCCCGTCAGTGCAGTCAGGCAGTGCGGGGTTCGTTAATGTCCCAGGGAGCACACTGGCTTCCACCACCAGATCGAAGGGTCTTCAGCGGGGACGCCCAATGTCTTGCACTCTCCCTCCAGGCACCAGGACCAGTCGTTACACTAAGGGGGCGTTGGGCCCCCGGGGGCTGCTGTTACCCCTCACTGCTTTGCCCCCCTACCTGGTATCTTCTCCAGGGGGGACCTTGCGCTGGTGGTGCCTATGCCGGGTCTTGAAGCGGACTGCCGAGGCTCCGCAGGCTCTTCTCCGCTGGGAGCCGTTAATGTCCGCTCGGCAGTGAGCGCAAAGCGCGACCGGGTCTTTCCCTACGCCCCAGGCCACCTCAATACCGGTGCGTGTCGCGGTGTTGTCCCTGGTCCCCAGATGTGCTGCAATGATCAACCCCCCAGAGGCTGCCTCCTCAGTATCCCGGCCCCCCAGCGCCTCTGATCGCCTCACTGTCGCGTCACCAGTCCAGGCGGGCCGCGGGTCTCTCAATCACGTGAGGCCCTGGCTCCGCATACAGCCGCAGGCCGCGCGTTGTCTCTCGCCTGCAGAACGATGGTGCCACGTCGGCTCTGCCTCAGACTCGATCCGGATGCTCCTGCAGTGGTCCGATGCCCATAGCGATCCTGAGGGGTAGTATTTGTAGCATTGAGTTGAAACGCTAGGCGCTAGGACCTCCTCCACCAGGAGGCGGGTTGAGGGTGGGATGAGGGAAGAGGCGGAGTCATGCCCGGAAAAGGGCATTAGATAGTGGGGATCTGAAAAACAAGGTCGATAATAAAGAAGCTACCTGAATCCTGACCTTGCGTCCATGTCCTTTGTGGCTAGGACACTACAACTGGCAACGAGGGTGGCCACGGCCCATGCGATGTGGGTGTGTGCCCTGTGAGTGCAGCTGGCGGACGGAGCTGCGCGAGCGTGTAGAGCGCTCTCCAGGATTCACGTGGTGCGGTTCGGGAGCCTACCCCGACCGCGTTCATTCCGGCGCGCTGCGATCCGGGTGCCCACCCCGGTCGTGTCTGGATTGCCGACGGACTGAGGGGTAGCTGAAAGCCCCCCCCCGACGCTGGAGTAGCGTAAAGAGTGAGGGACACCTGCGGGGCCCCCCCCGACGTTGGAGTAGCGTGGAGGTCCCACGTTCCTTGCAGGTAACGATGATCTGGGTGCCCACCCCAGTCGCGTGTTTCCTGAGCCCTGGTACCTGTGGGTGAGTGCCTTCCTTCGTGTCCGGGTACTGGGAGAGGCCCGGTTGCCTGAGAAGCTGTTGCCGGTGTGTGCAAGGCTAAATCTCGTGGGGCACGTGAGTTCGTGGCAGCCATCTTTGAGTCAGGCGCCTGCACCAATCCCCTGCGAGGAATCCCTGGTGGCCATTTTGAAGTCAGGCGAAGTTCATAAACCAGCATCAAGCACTGGTAAATTCAACTGAAAAGTGCCTAAAAGTCATCAAGCATTGGTAAATGTAACTGAATGATCCGAAATTCATCAAGCACTGGCAAATTCAACTGAAAAGAGCCTAACAGTCATCAAGCATTGGTAAATGTAACTGAATGATCCGAAATTCATCAAGCACTGGCAAATTCAAATGAAAGAGCCTCAAAGACATCAAGCATTGGTAAATGTAACTGAATAACCTGAACGTCATCAAGCATTGATACATTCAACTGAAAATTTCGAAAACTCGCCAAGCATTGGTAAAGTCAACTGACAGGCCGCTTCATCACCATGTCTACCTCACCATCTTATCGAGCAGGTCTGGCGCAAGCCAATGCTGGACATATGGGGATGCTTGGAGTGTCGTTTCTGCGTCCACCTGAACCGTTGGTCCTCGAAACAGGAGGAGGTATGGGTCTTCGGTAGAAGGAGTGGCTTGAGGATTTTGAAGACTTCATGAAGGGTTCGCACGTGATGGACGCCGGTCAACAGCTGATAGCACTACGTAATTTAATAGGAAAAGATGTCGGCCAAATCATAAAGGAACTACCTGCAGCCGATGTGGCATCCTACACTGATGTGTGTGTAGCCCTAAACCGAAAATTCTTGCACAAAAAGAACATTGATTATGAAAGATACACGTTTAACCTGGCGGCTCAAGAAAAAGAAGAGCCCATGTGCGCCTTCATCACTTGCCTTAGACGTCTGGCACGCTATTGCGAGTTTGACTCTTTCTCGACCGAAGATGCCCTTCGTCTGACGGTTATTGAAGGATGTCAGTCCGAATCCTTAAGACGGAAACTGTTAAAGAAAAGCTATTCGCTGGACGAAATTGAAGAGATGACACGGGTGCATGATCAGGCTGAAGAGCATGCCAAAAAGATGGAAGCAGGGAGAAGTGAAAAGCGTGAACAAGCGTTCAGGCTTCAATCCCACAACACACGCAGATATTCTCCAGCGAAGCCGAGGTCATCGCGGTCCAAGATGCAACAGCAGCATGTGCATCAACGACGTGGTAGCTCCAGTCGAAATAACAGACGGCGGGAGCGTCATCACAAGTGCTATCGGTGTGGCTATGATTTTCCTCACATGGACGGGTGCCCCGCTATGGGTCAGAAATGCCGGAAGTGTGGAGGGGAGAACCACTTCGAGAACGTATGCGGAACTTAGAGAAAAAACAAACAGAGAGATCAGGAAAGTTCATCTCGATCTGTGAGCACGCGTCATCAGGCCAAAGCAGTACGTGATCACAGAGACTCGTCAACAGGATCCTCCCGCTCCAGCTGCCAGTCTCGCCGAAGTTATCGATCTCGACACACGTCTTCTCAAGAATCAAGGTCACTGTCCCCCATCTCGCAGGACAGTGATGAATATGTGTGTATGGTCGCTGACCCCGACCGACTGAAGAAGTATCTTCGGCTCAGCATCCTAATCGGCAAGCACTTGACCAAATTTGTGATGGATAGCGGAGCTTCTCTAAACTATATACCAGTGGCGGAATATCAGAGGATGAAGCCACCACCGCGACTAAGCCCTGCTCATGTGAGAGTTTACACTTGGATGTCCAAAAAGCCACTCCCGTGCTTGGGGAAGTTCTCAACGCATCTCACATATCAGGATCACACCATTCCTGCTTACATCCATGTCATTAAAGGGCCAGAGGCTGATTCCCTTCTGAGTCTTCCGACTGCCGAGCGGCTAAGACTAGTGGACATTTTGTACAGGGTTGATGACGAACTTGATGTGGCTCAAAAATTTGCAAAGCTATTTGCTGGCCAGGGAAAGATGGCTCATTGTCAAATTCGATTACACATTAACGAACAAATAACTCCAGTAGCTCAACACCATCGACGGGTCCCCTTTCATCTCCAACACGCAGTTGAACAAGAGCTACAAGATCTGCTCAAAGCTGACATCATTGAAAGGACAGATGGACCTACACCCTGCGTTTCTCCGGTAGTCGTTGTGCCGAAAAAAGGTGAAACTGAAGTCCGGCTGTGTGTTGATATGAGGGTGCCCAACACCGCCATTGAAAGAGAAAGACACCCGGGCCACATATCAGCGACATGATTGCGTCACTCAACGGAGCAAAGATATTCTCCAAACTGGATCTCAATAAAGGTTACCACCAACTGGAATTACATGAGCAGTCGCGTTACATCACAACTTTTTCAACTCACATTGGCCTCTTCCGATACAAGAGACTCAGTTTCGGAGTGTCTTCTGCTGCTGAAATCTTTCAAGAAGCCATTAGGAAAACGATTCATCACATCCCCAATGCCCTAAACTACAGCGATGATATCCTGGTGTATGGGTCCACAACACAAGAACACGACACCGCCTTAGAACGAGTCTGTCATGCACTAATGGAAGCCAATCTCACGTTAAATAAAGCCAAGTGTGAGTTCCACAAGTCCACGTTGAAGTTCTTTGGCCATATCTTCTCCAAGGCGGGAATGAGACCAGATCCAGACAAAGTGGCGGCGCTGAATAACACCCCCAGCCCCCGGGACGCAGGAGATGTTCGCTCCTTTTTAGGGATGGCCAGCTACTGTGCCCGGTATATCCAAGATTATGCAACCATCAGCTATCCCCTGAGACAGCTCACAAAACAAGGTCACCCGTTCCAGTGGTCAGCGGGATGTGAACAAGCCTTCAATGAAATCAAAGCGGCTGTGGAGTCAGCCGACAACATGGCTTACTTTGATCCGAAGAAAAAGACAGAAATTACTGTAGATGCCAGTCCCGTGGGGCTGGTAGCAATTCTTGCTCAATATGACTCCGAAGGTGATCAACGATACATAATTGCATATGCAAGCAGAAGCCTGACTGAGACGGAGAAAGCATATTCACAGCCTGAAAAAGAAAGCCTGGCTGTTGTCTGGGCCTGTGAGCACTTCCACATCTTCATATACGGGAAACATTTCACATTGATCACCGATCATCAGGCCCTCATTACCATCTTTGGTAATCCTCGAGCTAAGATGCCACCGAAAATAGAACGCTGGGGCCTTCGCTTCCAAGAATACATGTACACAATTGTGCACAAGCCCGGAAAAGCAGAAAACCCTGCTGATTACATGTCAAGGCACCCCAAAGAAACAACCAAGTGCAGATCGTCTGTAGCCGAGGAATACATATGCTTTGTGGTGGATCAGGCCCGACCACCAGCAGTCCCGTTGGAAGCCATCTTAGATGCCACTCTTGAAGATGTCACTCTGCAAGAGGTAAAGCGCCGTATACAGAACAATGACTGGAGACACTTAGATGTCGACACTCCAAACAGCACAGTTGACAGACATGAACTTGCTGCCTTCAAGCACGTGAAGGAGGAACTGTCAGTAGCCACAAATGGTCTGCTCTTAAGAGACAATCGAATAGTCATCCCGAAACTTTTGCGGCAAGGCATTATTAATCTGGCACATGAAGGTCCCAGAGGCATTGTGGCCACCAAGAGAGCACTGAGGGAGCGAGTATGGTTTCCGGTCCTAGATCAAAGGGTAGAGATCACATTGAAGGACTGTCCCCAATGTCAACTGATCAGTCGACCTGATCCTCCCGCACCACTGCAAATGTCCCGATTGCCGGAGGGTGTGTGGCAGGATATTGCTGTAGACTTCTTTGGGCCATTTAAGTCTGGACAATATATCCTGGCTATCATGGATGAGTACTCACGGTTTCCGATTGCACAACTCATTGCGTCAACCAAAGCGTCCAGCACAATACCTGTTTTGGATGAAGTGTTTGCCGCCTGGGGCATTCCCAAAATAGTGAAAACGGATAATGGGCCTCCATTCAACAGTCAAGATTTCGCAGACTTTGCCAAGCATCTCAACTTCAAGCATCGCAAAATTACACCTCTGTGGCCACAGGCTAACGGAATGATTGAGAATTTTATGTCCACATTAAAGAAAGCCATCCAACAGGCTGAAGTGTCGCGACAAGACACTCAAAGGGTCCTAAATGAAGTCCTGCGGGCCTATAGAAACACGCCTCATTCCACTACTGGTAAGTGTCCCGCGACCCTAATGCTGGGTCGGCAAGTACGCACCAGAATACCCATGGTTGACTGGACTGATGGAGCAGTATTCCATGATTCGGACCCAGATGACATAGCTAGCACAGACCGACTCAAGAAGGAGAGAATGAAGACATATGCAGATCGTCGTAGAAGAGCTGCACCGCCCTTGATTCACGAAGGTGACTGGGTACTAGTGAAACAAGAACAGCAAAAGAAGACTGATTGTCGTTATCATGAAACTCCCCTAGTGGTCAGCAAACAAAAAGGAACTATGATCACTGCGGAATCGGATGATTAAAGAATCACCAGGAATGTGGCGCACTTTCAGAAGTGTAGTCCTAAAGTTAAAGAACTACTTAATGGTCCTACCACTGGAGAAACGAGACTGAGTGCAACTGAAATCAGCGACCATGCACCGAGAGCGATTCCTGGTGGAGGAGAACTAGACTGTCCAGACGTCAATATCCGTCCACGCCGAACCATTAAGAGACCGAGTCGTCTGATCGAAGAACTGTAACTACGTAACACTCCTTTTGGTTATTTAGTTGAAAGAGTGATCTAACTCATTTTGTTAAGAAAGGGGGAGATGTAGCATTGCGTTGAAACGCTAGGCGCTCCTCCACCAGGAGGCGGGTTGAGGGTGGGATAAGGGAAGAGGCGGAGTCATGCCCGGAAAAGGGCATTAGATAGTGGGGATCTGAAAAGGAACGTCGATAATAAAGAAGCTACCTGAATCCTGACCTTGCGTCCGTGTCCTTTGTGGCTAGGACACTACAATATTTAAGCAGGATAAGTGCCCGGATTAATTAGGGATGTGGTCACACTGGCCGGATCTCGGCTAGGTTGCGACCATTAGGTTCGGCTGCAAGCCACGCAACCCCAACTGTTGCATTGTTAAACACTTATAAAATCCCAAAGGTGAGACCTATTGGCTATGCCAATGCTTGTTTAGTTTGTCTCAGATAACTGTGACAGCGGTGTGTGAAAACGAAGGGGTTGCAAAGACAGGTTTACACCGAACCACACTTTGAGATAGCAGACTCACCAACAGTGGGTTAGAGATGGGAGAAATGGATTAGGAAATGTAGCAACTTTTGCATCACATGCTAAAGTCGCTCTTACTAATCGGATGAAAGGGGCAGGGGTATGTTTTTCAATCTTGGATGAGTGCATGTTATGGATCTACTGGTTTTGTTTTTCGGCAATGAAATTTCCCCCTATGACAGGCTACTGAAAACCTTTAATGAATGATTTGACCAAAACAGAAATCAGCTTTTGAAGGGTGTAACTTTAACCTGTAGTCAGGCAATCTGCGTCAAAGGAAGTATTTGTCAGGAGGCTGTGAAAAAATGGTTGCAGTCCGCGCTTTTCATAAATTATATATAGAGAAGCGATGCACGTCATCATAATTGAAGGTTGTTTGTCCACTGAGTTAAAGGAGAAAGTCTGAGAAATTCAATGTCATTAATTTAGATACTGGTGTTAACTGCATTAGAGTCTAGGGCCATACCTCAACAACTGCATGAAAGCAAGCAAGTAAGGAAGATCGCAGCAAAGTAGTGACACTTGGGCTAAGATTACCTAGGGACTTGCAATGCCCTTGCGTCACACTAGATGACACAAGGCAATGCATCCCCTTAAGTAAGAGTTACTAACCGATGCAATGTAATCTTCCATAGCTCTGCGTGGCTTAGTAAATCTAGAGTAATGCAAGGCAGCGCAAGTTGCTGCCTTGAGCTACTCCACATTGGGAAGGAATTCCATGGGTGGAGTGTGGACATTCCCTTGCATCCACCCATGGATATTGGCGCATTCCCAGATGCACCCAGAATAGTAATCTGGGAATGCATCAAAATGGTGCGCCTTCCCAAAAGAGGTGTAACAAGGAGAAATATGTTTATTTCTCCTTGTGGTTTTTCTCTTTCTATATGTGCTACATTCTGTAGCACACATAGAAACAGAGAAAATGCCTCTGAGGATTGTTTTTTATGAAGGAAGGAGTCCCTTCCTGCACAAAGCAATCCTGCCTGTAACGCAGGCACGCTGGCATCATGGTGCAAGGGTGCCTGCATTGGCGCTAGACAGCACGCAGTGCACCAAGGCAGGGAGAGAGCCAGGATGCATCATATCTTAGTAGATATGGCACATATATGCTCTCTTATAAATCCACAAAACCTGAATATTTACGAACACTAGTTAATTACCGAATGTCAGCAGCAGTTAAGACACCATCTCTGCTCATGGGCTGGATTTTACAATTAATGCCATTCACCTCCCAATCCGAGTGTTCAATTGCTACTATTTGTCAATACACCAGGTGGCATTTCATCTTGTAAACAGCAAGAAGAAAAAAAGTGTGAAAGGTACATAATCAAAAGGCACTGAGCATGGTGCAGCATCAACACAATGGCTCTCTGGGGGGTGGGATGAACCCACGATATATAGTAAAATGCATGGATGAATGAAACTAGGACTGTGAACAACAATTTGGCTTGAAGGGTACGGCTAATTGAGAACAGTGTGTACTTACTAAGATATATACATGCACACCTACAGGTTGATGTGCGGCAACCTTGATTATCTGCAGGGGATGCGTGGCTAAAAGGTGTGGGCACCCCGTAATGGGGTTTTGCGGGTACGAGAGATGACAGCAACCATCTGGTAAATATGTTACCTCCACAAGCTTACATGCGTTGACTTCCTGGCCCAGCTGTAAGTCATTGATCTTAACGTGTTTTTAATGGTTGACACGATCTTACTTTTAATATTTGTCAATCACCACAGGCTAAGCTTGAAGTACTAGTGAGGTGAAGACTGGTTCCCCGAGCCCAGATGAAGTTGCCGCAAATAGATTGGCAACTAAACATGTCGGCCTTTCCTATTTGAAATGGTCAATACATGCCGTTCTTTTAATCTGAGGGTACTCACGGCACCCAATAAAGTATGCTCGTTTGCAAGTGAGTTACACCTCATTTTAGCTTGGAGAAGCAAATTTCTTTATCTCTTTTCACAACGGGGCCCGGTTGGTATAGAATGACACAAGCACTTACAGTGCATTCGTACACACATCACTTCTTCCTTTTCTTTTCTTCACCTCTTCAAATGTGGACACCTTTCATTTTTTTTCATGGTTATGAAAGTTACCAATGATAATAGCTTGGGCAAACTGGTGAGTACCAACCAGCAGATCCCTTGGTGATGCTTACGTGAGGTACTTTCTGACCTTTCATACTTTTTTTTCTTGCTGTTTACAAGATGAAATGCCACCTGGTGTATTGACAAATAGTAGCAATCGAACACTGGGATCAGGAGGTGAATGGCATTAATTGTAAAAGCCAGCCCATGAGCAGAGATGGTGTCTCAACTGCTCGTGACATCCGGTAATTAATTAATATTAGTAAATAATCAGGTTTTGTGGATTTGTAAGTGAATGAGTGGGGGGCAACCTGATTATGACATATCTGCTCATATGACATATCTGCTCTCTCCCTGTCACAAAGAGCAGCAAGTTGTCTGGCTACGTAGCATGATTATTTTGTAAATCTGGGCCAGTGTGTCTAGTCTATGGCAAACACATCAGAATAACAAATATGTATTTTTCAAGACTGGTAGAATCTGTTATAGATGTATATTTTGTCTGATTCCTCACATGGGACAACATCCATCTATGAGTTACTTCACTAAATCAAGGCTCTCAAGATTGTCAACCAACAACCAATGCTTAATTAGAGCCAGTGGTTGCTGGTTGGGTCCACTGGCACTCATATTTGGGAATGTCACTTATTTTTCTTCATCAGTCATAGGCTAAGAGCAAGGGGGAAAGACAAATATAGGGGAAATAAGGAGGAAGAGATGGATGGAAGAAAACGTTCCAAAGAGAGAAACAAGAACCTGCAAGAGAAAGAAAAATGGCACAGGGTGTATTTGATAGTGAATTAAAGAGGCCTGAGGTGGATTCAAGACTACGCATTGAGTGTGCTGACTTTAATATTACCAGCGGTGGCTTTTGAGAAGAGCCTTTAGCACCGACACTCATTCTTTTACAAATTAAGCACTGACAACAATGAAAACAAAATTAATTGCAACATCCTGCCCATGACCTGGTGCATATTCTTAACGTACCTGTGATCATTCCTTCTATGAGGGCGAACACTATGGATGTTATCCATCGCCAAAGCATTGAGCTACAATGTCGAAAAGACCTGCATTAACTTGCTCTTGAATGGTCGGTGCGAAGGGCTTTCTGACCATATTTATTAACTTAAATTCTTGGTGCCATCACACAATTTTAGATGGGGCATTTGTATGATGGAATAGGAGTACAGGTAGTACTTGAACGGGGAAAAGTATCCAACCTCTGATTTCAATGTCAAAACAAATTCTACAAGCCAAGATGACTATGAAATCATCAGCATTTTATGTTGATTGCTGAATGTGAGTGTCATCTAGAAGATGGCCAGTGACACCTCTGTG
This sequence comes from Triturus cristatus, assembly GCF_964204655.1. Lineage (NCBI taxonomy): Eukaryota > Metazoa > Chordata > Amphibia > Caudata > Salamandridae > Triturus > Triturus cristatus. Next base: position 27,384,166 of record NC_140582.1, read on the forward strand.
CATCTGGTTGATGAGATCATGCTTCAGAATCCTGGACACGTTGAAACAAGGCAGATGCGATGCATCAAGCAGAGATATTGCAGAGATATTGCAGAGTTCTTGGCCTTTCAGCAACTCAATGAAGAGTTAGACTGGTCAGAACAAGGTCTGGTCTGAGTAGTCAAAGGAGGAAGATTACCAACAGAGCTCATCCAAGCCATCCAGGTTAGACTCACAAAAAATGAGTTCCTATAGAAAGTGTAGTTTCCATTCATGGGAAAGATGATCATGAAGGCTCTACAAACACGTCACTTTTGTCTGAATATGAACAGATTATTCCATCCAGACCTAATATTGATATATGCACAATTAGAAAGACTATGGGTCTGATGTAGAGTTGGGTGGAAGTGTTCCTCCATCCCAAGCATGGGGGATATCACGGTCACCCTATTACCAGTGCATTATCTCCATTGGCAAAGTTAAAACAGCTGACGGGATGTCCATCATGTCTGTGACAAGTAACCTATCTCCAAAACTCCGAATCAGACCCTATAGCAGCTGTAGCTTCGGATTCTTTAGAGCACTGCACTCTGGGAGACTTTGAGTAGTTGAAATAATTCAGTATTATTGATTTCCATAGGTAGCAGAAGTGTCATTAACTGCATGCTTAGCCATTCTACAAGAACGCCATGGTGTTGCATTTGCTACTTTCCAGAATGATAAAACCAGACACTGTGCCTCCTTCCAACAGTCTTTACTCTCAAAAATCTCTGAAATATATTTCCATATCTCACCAGAAGATAACCCTGCTGTGGCCGCGAGATAACAATAACATCTCTCTGAAGTAGATTCTTTGTCATGCACTCTGCAGCTACCAAAATACTCCTCGCAGCTGTGGCTGGTAAAGCTCATCTGAATTCATGTTTGCGAGAGTCATTACCAGGCAAATTCTGTAAATGCCTTCATCCCCACTAACAGGTCATGTGAACGCAAGAGACAGCGACGCGAGAACAACAGGCACGGGAAAAGCGCAAGAGGACACGAGGCAGCACGTTTGAACTTCAGACATTGGTGATGTTGTTGTTCAACAGAAACCTCAAAACCAACACAACCTTAGGCCTTACGTCACTCTAGGTGGCTGGAGTCGAAAGCAGGGGGACTCTGCCGTCTTCGGGTGACCAGTAACACAATAGAATATGGCTTTTCAGAAGTCATCACACTAAAGATGCCACGGGTTCCGCCACAGTCTGGGCCTGAATTCAGCGAGCAGGAACCTGAAAAAACTGCAGAAGAGACTGAAACTCAGGAACCTTTCGGCGCCTTTCAGCGACAGCCTCTGCAGCTCTTGCTCGCCAATTAACAAAAAGCTGCTATTAACTGCTTAATCGCCTTGATTGAAACTGGTGATTAGAAAAACAAAGGCTGCTGATTAGACACTGCATGTAAATCATCTCGCTAGAATTCTGTCTCGGCTTCTGACGCCTGCAGCAGTGGAGTATGTTTCAAGGGGATTTGTCTGAAAAAAAAACTTTGTAAGCAATTGTTTAATACAAACATTTCCTCAGAATACAAATAAGCATTTAACGGCCTCATTTTGGTGCAAGGGTGCCAGTGTTGAAATCAAGTTGTTTGTACCCAGGAAGGGACACAAAAACAACCGTTCCACCACCCCAGGGGAGCAGTGATGCATTCACAGGCTTACAGCATGTTGAGAATCTGGGAATGTCTCACATGCCATGGGTTTTACATGGGAACACCGACCATAACATCCATGGCACGCCTCCCTATCGCAGTGTGAGGCAACACAACGACTTGCTCTGCATTGCCTCACATCATATCTGTGAGTCCATGAAAAGCCACTCAGGGTGGCTTTACGTGGCATCGTAGATATGGCTCTGCACTGTGCACCACCAGAGCGTCATTAAACGTGATGTTCCGCTGGTGCACTGGGCTTGTAAAGAGCCCCTGAGAATTTAGATCCTGAAACACTGTAACCACTGTCAATTGTATTGGGCCACTGTGCAAAGAATGAGCTTTGAGTAAGAACTTATGAAATCTATTTAAGCACTCTGTGCCTTTTCTCCAGCACATCCCGCTTTATAATCAACCGGATGTAAAAGACAACCACTATATATTTTTTTTAATCTAATTTTCATCGTTCATTTTATTTACATAGCTAGAGCCTCTGAAAAAAGCAATAAAACACATGATATTGAATTGGTAATACTTTTCAGTTTACATTATTATTTTTTCTGAGAAAATGTGATGATATTCTGCAGAAAAAGTGAATAGAATTAGATCTATTTTCCACTATGTCAGGGCTTCAATTATGCAAGATTCCAAGAAAACGCTAGTGATCACAAACTTAGTCTACATGCATTAAACAAGTACTGGCAAACCAATAGGTGTCGGCTATTTTAGCTGATTGTGATTGTTGTAATATTTGAAAATTGGATGGAGAAAGGTTTGGTGTATAGTGCAATGCAGATTGCAGGAGTTACCAAACACTGCTGAATGTGGTGAGCAACATCAAAACTGGGGATATAGCAGAGTGTAGTAATAATTACTTCATGATGCTTTACTATAGAATGGTTAAAGTAGGATGTTCTACGTTCTGTATGGAATGTTATGCTTTGGGTCGGGTTGCAGTTGTTTCCTGGTGCAGTTACATGATGCTACAATAAAGCAACTCTCCCACAAACACCAATGTTTGCTTCTCTCTTGCCATTGAGAAGATCACTACACAATCAACGATTAAGCAAGGATGCCTGGGTGCCACTATAGATAAGGCTACTATCAAAACATATAGCATGGCATTGTTTTTTTGCCATGTTACTCTATAAATGTATGAGCACAGAATTTGTGTAACATAGAGAGGAGACTCACAGTATGTTGTTCACCATTGTATCACCCAGGCAACGTAGTTGGAGCACTGATTGAACGCACATTAAAGAGACCGCAAGATATACATCCTGGGCTTGCTTGATCGTGATGAGAAGGCTTTGGCCATCCATTGAATTAGGTTTAATGGGGTGATATGATATACATGATTTACAGTAATGGTGTAGGGTGAGTTACACACTTCTCTAGAAACTTCAACCCATATATTTCTGGATAATGTGTCGAGTCTTTGTATACTCTCATTCAGAATTAAAACTACAAAGGTGGCCTAATTTTAACTCCAGGGATCCGCAATGTCACCAAACAGCAGCAAATAAGCAAGACAAGACCAGATTTGAAGATGATTGAGACATGAGGCCACGTATGGTAGATTGTCATTATCACTCTTTAAAAAATAACATAAAATTGAAATGTGCCATCTCTTTTAAGATAGATCCCCCACTCATGTTAGTTTTTTTCTTGACTTTCTATGATATTTGAAAGTAGTTTATGGTTCTGTCAGATCTGTGTATGTGGGGATGTCTTATGTCAGATAGATTGTAAAACTTGCGCTATAGAGGCATGCATTGTACCTGCTCTGTGCATGAGTGAAGCATAGCCTCCTGCTACTAATGTTGTACCCAATCTGTGCAATGAAAGCTAGCATCACTGCTCTGTAAGATCTTTGTGTAAGCTGAGGGAAGCTTGTTCTGTAAATGCTTTAAAAAAAAGTAAGACTCAAGATAGTCTATAAAGTCTGACATGTTTACTGCAAAGCAGCCCATATGTAAGAAAAATAATGCAAGGCAATTTCTGTTTCAGTGGACCAGAGCTTTCGCCGTAAATCAATTGGTGCATATAACTCTAAAAGCCATACATTTGTAAGGGATGACCACATTATTTATTGCATGCAGATCCTGCACAATCCTGTGCATGGTGGTCTTACCTGCTTTATGTAAATGCAATATCGGGGGTATACCACCTGCCAGCAATAGACACCAAAACCCCTTATGTAAATAAAAAAAATCTATAACAGGCTGAATTCCTGCCCAATGTCTGGATTGAGTGAATACTGAGATGTCCTACATGCGCAAAAACCTAATGGATGCAGGTACATGGCAGGAAGAACAACGGGGCCAGTTTGTACAGTTTTATTTATTCAAATGTTTGGTCTTTTAAAACTACTACACCCTATAATTTCTTTTACTTACTGAGAGCATCCTATAAAAAACGTTATAACAAAGTTAAAAGCCTTCGTTCTTTATTCTGCACTTAGTAAAATCAAGTCCAGTTTATATTGTCCATAAAGTGCTGCATCCCTAAAAATCATCTTCATCATAAAAACCATCCTCATCATAAAAAGCTATATATTAGTCTGTTTGAATTTCTTCTGGAAATCGAACCAATTCCTCTAGATACGTGTTTATAAACTTTACCCCCCTGCAGACCAAAGGAATCGAAGACCCACCTAACCAAGTGATTACAGCTTCTTTCCATGTTCAAATGTTCATATTAATTAATGTTTCTTTAAAAACTATCTTTCTTTCTTTTAATAACTTTGGACATGCACAGAGAATATGTGGTAGATAGTCGAATTTGTAGTTGCACAATCTGCAGTCTTGATTTCGATGCTGGTCTTTCCGGTAGGGGATCTGATCCTTTGTTTCCCACATACCAAAGTGTAAATTCATGAAATTACTTTTTAAGATGTTTGAAAAATGAGCTGATAAATAGTCCTGAGGTTTCATGATACCATATGACTTAATCACCGTCCAAGCGTGACGTCTTTGTAATAAGATGTTCTCATCTGTTGTCTGAGACAGGAGTTTTGTTGACCGGTTAAATACTTTGTTGAGGACCAGTGTCCCCATGCCTGAGTTCCAGATTTCTTAGGCGGATAAATCCTCTATAATCTGGTTTAGGTAGCAGCCCTAGGAACCTTGTGTTTTAATCTCTCTTTAAGCTTCTATTTCTTTCCAGCACAGTTGCTCAAAGTAGTTGGTTCTGGATGCTCTGAGCCTCCCACATAGTTTGATAAAAGCACCTTTACTCCACAATATTTGATTGGACAAACCGATTTCGAGTTGGACTTGAGCCGGTGATGCTGATTGCTGAATGAGGAAGACGTTTTTATAAACTTTTGTTTGGATGTTATTTAAAATTAGAAATTTCATGACCCCTCATAATTTCGGTACCATAGGTCACAGAAGGCATTAGCTGTGTTGACATGATGGATAGTAGGTAGCTATAGGATGGACAGTTTAATTTCCTTTTTAATAATTCGAAGCCGTACATGAGATTTTGGGCTTTGGCCCCATTGTTAAGAGCTGCTGCTTATAACTCAGTTGTTCTTCGATTTTAAATCCCAGATATTTGTATGAGGCGGTTGCCTCGACTTTTTTCCCATCCAGATACCATGCCTGTTTTTTGTAATTGGCGTCTACTAACCGCACTACCTTTGTTATAGATAAATTTCATTCTAACACATGCCCATTCATGTACTTAGCTAATGCGCTCATGCTGCATTGAAGCCCAATTGGGGTTTGGCTAAGAAGCACTATGTCATCAGCATACAGAAGGCACCTGATTTCCTCTTTGGCTAACGTTGGTGGATGGCTATTTACTTCACAGAGTGCTTCTTCAAGATCGGATAAGTGCAAATTAAAGAGGCTTGGGGCTATCACACACCCCTGCTTTAATCCATTGTGGGTGTCTATTTTCTTTGTTACACAATTGCATCACCTATTTTTACCTGGGTCCAGGTTCCTGTGTACAGTTCTTTGATGGCATTCAGTAGATTGCTTGGGATGCCCTACGTGGCCAATTTTTCCCATAGGTGTCTTCGGGGCACACGGTCAAAGGCTGACTTTAGGTCCACAAAGCAAGTGGGCCAGATAAACAGAACTTCTAAGGACTCATAAGGAGATCCCAGAATGATATACTGGAGAGACTTTAAATTCCGGTGTACAATTCAGCTGGCTCTTTCTGTAGTCAAGCAACATCTGTGTCCAGCCTGATCCCAAAAATATCTCCAAGTGGCAGTTCCACTGAAAGGAGTATACTGTTGCCCATGGAGCCACCTTTCACTGCCTCACCATCTGGAATTCAAGCCTCTTCAGTGGTTCTTAGGAGGGGTCTTCATCTGGTACCACTAAGGACAATACTGAACAAGCCACCACTAAGAGAATCAAAAAATATTGTTGTTGGACCTGGGCCTTTTTGCAGGTCTATCCCTTGACTTTTTGCCTTTTGCCTCTTTGTGCTAGCATTAGGACCCTGGACACTTTACCACTGATAATCAGTGCTAAAGTGCATAGGCTCCCTGTGTAAATTGTGATTGTGATTGGTTATCCATGATTGGCATATTTGATTTACTGGTAAGTCACAAGTAAAGTGCACTGTGTGTGTGCAGGGCCTGTACAACAAATGCTACTAGTGTGCCTGCAGCACTGGCTGTGTCACCCACATGTGTAGCTCTCGAAACCCGTCTCAAGCCAGCCTCTGCAGTGTCTGTAAGTGCAGTTTTAAACTGTCATGTCGACCTGGCAAGTGCACCGATTTGCCAGGCCATAACCTTTCCTTTTATTTCATGTAAGGCACCCCTAATGTAGACCCAAGGTACTCCCATGGGCAGTATGTGAAAGGCAGTACATGTACTGGTGTGTTTGTGAAATACTGCTAATTTTGTTTTTCACTATTGTAAAGACCAGCTCTCCTATAGGTTATCATTGGGGCAACCTTGTAACATGTTACAAGTGTAACTTCGAATTGGAACCACATAGAGATCTGAAGTTTGAGAGACCTGATTTGCAGATGATTGAGACATGAGGCCACGTATGGTAGATTGTCATTATCACTCTTTAAAAAATAACATAAAATTGAAATGTGCCATCTCTTTTAAGATAGATCCCCCACTCATGTTAGTTTTTTTTCTTGACTTTCTATGATATTTGAAAGTAGTTTATGGTTCTGTCAGATCTGTGTATGTGGGGATGTCTTATATCAGATAGATTGTAAAACCTGCGCTATAGAGGCATGCATTGTACCTGCTCTGTGCATGAGTGAAGCATAGCCTCCTGCTACTAATGTTGTACCCAATCTCTGCAATGAAAGCTAGCATCACTGCTCTGTAAGATCTTTGTGTAAGCTGAGGGAAGCTTGTTCTGTAAATGCTTTAAAAAAAAGTAAGACTCAAGATAGTCTATAAAGTCTGACATGTTTACGGCAAAGCAGCCCATATGTAAGAAAAATAATGCAAGGCAATTTCTGTTTCAGTGGACCAGAGCTTTCGCCGTAAATCAATTGGTGCATATAACTCTAAAAGCCATACATTTGTAAAGGATGACCACATTATTTATTGCATGCAGATCCTGCACAATCCTTTGCATGTTGGTCTTACCTGCTTTATGTAAATGCAATATCGGGGGTATACCACCTGCCAGCAATAGACACCAAAACCCCTTGTGTAAATAAAAAAAAACTATAACAGACTGAATTCCTGCCCCAACGTCTGAATTGAGTGAATACTGAGATGTCCTACATGCGCAAAAACCTAATGGATGCAGGTACATGGCAGGAAGAACAACGGGGCCAGTTTGTACAGTTTGTAGAGTTTTATTTATTCAAATGTTTGGTCTTTTAAAACTACTACACCCCATAGTTTATTTTGCTTGCTTAGAGCATCCTATAAAAAACGTTACAAGAAAGTTAAAAGCCTTTGTTCTTTATTCTGCACTTAGTAAAATCAAGTCCAGTTTATATTGTCCATAAAGTGCTGCATCCCTAAAAATCATCCTCATCATAAAACCATCCTCATCATAAAAGACTATATAATAGTCAGTTTGAATTTCTTCTGGAAATCGACCCAATTCCTCTAGATACGTGTTTATAAACTTTACCCCCCTGCAGACCAAAGGAATCGAAGACCCAGTACATGAATTTTACATTTGTGACTAGTAGCTGCAAGTGCTCCGTGTGCTAGCATGTTAAAAGATCAATTAAGTGAAAACGAACTGAAAACGAAGTGAAAAAAGTGTCACTTTACCGTAGTGATGAAAAAACGAGCTGAGTGATAAGTACCGTAACCCAAAATAAAATATCTGAAAACTTCGCATATATATTCTCAATAGACGTGCACCCGTAAACGGGGTATTAGTGGTAAATCTGAACACCAACAGAGTACTTCCCTAAGTTTCTACAGAAGCGTACAGGATGAACAGTGGGTGTCAACGTTAGTGAACGCGAATCTCGGTACAAAAGGTATGAGTGCCTTCACTCCGATACAAGAAACTTTATACGTTAAAGAGCATGAGGTCTTACCTGTCTATCGTGTGTAGTGTTGTTAGTTTCTGCAGATGCGAGTGTGTTACACGAGCTCCCCGACAAGTGTGGAAGTGAAAGGAAAGTGTGCGAATTACAGAAGTTAAAGGCCGACTTAAGCACGGTCACTCAACATAGCGCATGCGTGTAGTAGTAAAGGTCAAACTAGTCAAACGGTGGCGCTCTTGTAGTGAACAAATTAAACGTGAACCATGCAAACGAATATTGGTTCTCAAAATAGGTAACCCTGGGCAAAGCACTACGCTACGCTTGCGTAGTTTGCAAAGTTTGCGCTACTTCGCACTACGCGAATTGCACGTAGCACAGTGCAAACATGCATAGCATAGCGTAGCGTATTGCAGCGGTCAATTTTTTCCTTGCTCGCGGTCCTCTACATCAAGTTGGCGACTGCGAGCAAGCAAAATGACATCCCGTGAGACTTTTTTCACGTTCGCGATCAGCAACATCAAGTTGCCGATCGCGAGCGTGGAAAATAAACCTCCCTGCGAGATTCTCAACGCGGGTAGGTAAGGTTTCTCATTACGAGTGGTCGCGTGTGCTCGCGACCGCTCGCGATGAGAAACTACCAGTCCGCCTTGAGAAAGCTGCCGTTCGAGTAAAAATCTACTCGAGCGGCAGAAAACTACAGTTCGCACTGTGCAAGATGCCGTTTTCAATGATTGCACAGTGCCGGAGGATTGTCCGCACTGTGCAATCATTGAAAACGGCATCTTGCACAGTGCGAACAGGGTACTACGCAGTTCGCGAAGTGCTACGCGTAGCTCGCGTAGTGCGAAGTGCACTTTGCGTAGCGCTACTTCGCGAACTACGCCCAGGGTTAAAAATAAGTAATGCATTACAAATTAATTATTAGAATGCATGATGTAAAAAACAATCAAAGTTAATCCTCAAAATAAAGAATACATTCCAAACATGTTGTTAAAATCCAAGGTGTAAGAAAGAATCAATAAGTTGTAACATATCGAAAAAGCAAATAAAAACGTGTGAAATAATTACGATAAATCACCAGAGCACAACCTTGGCCATGACTTGTACACGAAGGTTCACAGCGGAAAAACCACAGCAAAGAATTAAACAACATTGATAAATGAAACAACTGTCACAATATTTCCAATATGTGTGTTCAGAGAAAGCAACTATATTCAACACGTTGATGTAGTCCGAAAGGGTAACAAGCATCAAGTTTTTTTATCAAGAACAGCTCCCGTTTCATTACCCTTTTTCTGTTGTCTATGCCTTCTAACAATGGAACCCCTTCTAATACCAGAAATCTTAGTTGGCTAATATTGTGTTTGTTGCTGGCAAAGTGTACAGCTACAGGTGATTTTTCAAAATGGTTCCTAATGTTACTTTTGTGTTCAGTCAACCGGGTTTTAATTTTACATTTTGTTTTTTCAACGTATATGAGCCCACATGGGCACTTCAACATATATATCAAATTCTTGGAGTCACAGGTGGCTATAGTGTACAAACGGATGGGAGTACCTTTGGTAGGATGGGTCATGCTAGATCCTTTGATGATGTTATTGCAGTGTCCACAATTCAGACAAGGAATAGTTCCTTTATGAATGGTAGTCTTGGATTGTGATGGTTCATCCAATAAATCTTAGATTTTTCGTGTGTTGGTATGCAAACAGTGGAAGAAGATCAAATATTCCTTTAAAATCAGACTCATTGCGGATCATAGGCCAATATTTAACATAGTCTTTTTTATTTGATAACTCCTTGTGGAAAATTTTGAAACAAAGACCAGTGTGCTACAAGTACTATCTCTTTTCTGACTTGTCAACAATTGCCTTCTATCAATTTTTTCAGCGCTTTCTATGGCATAATCCATTATTATCACTGCGTATTTCCTTTCCTTGAATTTGGTAATCATCTTCCATTTGTTGATTTCATAGAATTCATTTTTTGACAAAATCCTTTTAACTCTTAAGTAGCTGTGAGTACTGTAAATGTTTTTTAGGAGCCATCTGATGACAGCTATTGTAATGGAGTGTATTATTTCTATCAGTGCTTTTGGTGAAAACGTCAGTTTCAATTCTGTTTCCATGCTTTGTGATGGACACATCCAAAAATGTAATTTGTTCAGTGCTCGTAGTGTTGGTGAATTTAATGTGGTCATCGATGTTGTTCAAATAATTCAAGAAACCTGCTAATTCAATTGTAGGACCTTGCCATATTAAAAAAATTTCATTGCTGTACCGCCAGTATACCAGTATCTTATGCGACCAATTCGGATGTGTTAAGATGTTATCAATTTCGAATCTGTGCATGAAAAGGTTCACTTAGCAAGGTGCTGCACAATTGCCCATTGATGTCCCTGATAGTTGAAGATCGTAAATAGCTGTGAAAAAGCATAAAGTGAAGAAGTTCTAACAAGAACACTTTCAAGTCTTCATCAATATCATGATTGATCAAAAATGATTCCTTGATTATGTGGAATGGACGTGTAGAGTGAACATACATCAATGGTGCATAACGTCAATGTGCTGTTTTCTTCAAATTCCAAAGTGTTGATTTTGTTTAAAAAATCAGTTATGTCACGTAGATACGTAGACATGTTCTGTATAATAGGTTGTAAATATCTGTCGAGATATTTTCCTGTAGGTTCATGGATGGAATTTTTTGTAGATACAATAGGGCAAAACAGAGGTCTCTGAGCATTTTTATGTACCTTCGGAAAACATATATAAAAGTGGACTCCTGGGTAATCATGTTTGAGATATTTTTTATCTTTTTCTGTGATGGTTCCCATATTGCATGCTTTTTAAACAGTGGTCTTCAAAATTTTCAAAAATTCTAAAGTGGGATTGTTTTGCAATATCATGTATGTTCTCGCGTCTTGTACATGAGCGTCAACACTTTGTCTGTGAAAGGTTGTATCACAAATAACCAGTGCTCCTCCCTTATCTGCCTTGCAACACATAATGTCCGGAGTTTTGGCTAATCGGGTGATTGCTTGTCTTTCTTTCACGCTCAAATTTGTTCCTTTGGGTTTGGGTTTCTTGTGAATTTCTTTTACAATGGTCTTAATGGAGTCGAGAATTTTGTGGCTAATAGGTGCTATAAACGTGCTTTTAGTTTTTAAACCCTAAACCCTACCTGTTTGCATGGTAGCTATGTTGTTGAAAAAAGATTCAAACTTAAATATCTCATAAATTTAAACATGCTGATTTCAGTTTCAAGTTCATTGGAATGATATGTTGGTATGAAAGATGTTCCCTTCTGTAGCAAGTTCGTTTCAAATTTGGTTAATGTAGTACTAGAAATGTTAATGATTAGATTCTTTGACTCCACGTTGACTTGGCTATAGGTTGGTCTTTGCTTTTTGCCACCTTGTCATACCTTTTGTACTGAGATTCGCGTCCACTAACGTTGACACCCACTGTTCATCCGGTACTCTTTTGTAGAAACTTAGGGAAGCACTCTGTTGGTGTTCACATTTACCACTAATACCCCATTTACGGGTGCACGTTTATTGAGAATATATTTGCGAAGTTTTCAGTTATTTTATTTTGGGTTATGGTACTTATCACTCAGCTTGTATTTTCATCACTCCGGTAAAGAGACGCTTTTTTCACTTCGTTTTCACTTAATTGATTTTTTTACACGCTAGCACACGGAGCACTCGTAGCTACTAGTCACTAATGTAAAAATCATGTATTGGAGGGTAGGGATCCCTTGAATCATTTTATGTGCATGTCATTTTCAGAATCATTCCCCTGAAGAAGCGCTTTGTCCCGAAATGCATCGGGAGGTTGAAAATATATCGCGATTGAACTAAAGTTGACACAAATGAAAACAAAAGATACTGTTTGGCTTGCTTGAAGCAAATGATATGATTAATCAAAGTTTACCAATGTGATGAAACATGATGAATAAAGAAATTGAAGAAGACATTTTCTGAAACGGAATAAGAATTGTTCTTTGAAAGACTGGAAATTGAAAAGGTTTTTTTCCAAACCCCATGGAGTGCTGAGTGGGGATGCTGTGTAAGGCTTTCACAGTGCAATCTTTTAGTAAACTACTATTATGCCCTCTGGTCAGAGGGGGACTCCCGCCTGCATCCAACCGAGTTTAACGAGTCAAACATTTTTGATCACCAAGTTGTTATACTGGAATACAAAGAGTGCTGCACAAACTGCAATTTATTTTGTTCATTTTCATGCCTTACCATTCTGTGCCTCTGCTTGCTTGTTGAATCAACGTCTGGTTCAGACTGACATGGGCTATTTGTGCATTCACTCCAGACACTCACACAAAGGGAGCTGAGGTGTTCCCTGCATATCCTGATGGGGGTTCCTGAGCTAGAGTAGTGGGAGGAGGTGTCACTGACACCTGAATAGGGCTGTGTCTGCCTTTCACAATGCTGTCTCCACCCGCTGTAGTGTGGCTGGACCAGGGAGGACAGAACTGGGTCTAGCAAGCAAGAGAGACTTTCTTGAAACCTGCACACTTCAAAGGCTGAAAGTAGTATAAGTAGTAGGGCCCTGACCCAAGAACTTTAGAACACTTCTGAACCAAGAGGAACCACTGCCAAGGAGAAGAGCTAGAGAGCTGTGAGGAGGATTACTGCCCCTTTGTTGTGTGATGCTTTGCTGTGTTGGCCTGCAGTTGCTGCTTCTGCTTTGGAGAGGACAAATACCAAACGTTGCTGTGTATCCTGCATAAAAAGATTCTTCAAGGGCTTGATGTAGAGCTAGCCTCCTGTTAAGAAGTCTCAGGGACACAAAGACTTCACATGAAGCACCCCTAAAATCCACTGCTGGGAGTTTTGACCTGCCTTGTGGTGCCAACTCCAGGTCTGGGCCATTGGAGGTTGTTTGCTTCTCCTGATACTGAAAATCCATGTGTCACATTTCCAGTGCCATTTTCTCCCCGGCAAGCTGCAGTGTGGTTGAAAAACACACGCATCGCTGTGGTGGGGCCGAAAATATTGACGCAGTGCCTGTCAGCAGCCGAAGAAACCATAGCATCCCGAGTCCTGGGCATCGATCCACTGAAGTCCAAAACTCCTGCTCTGACTCCAACGCAGGCCTGGCTGTCGCCTGGAAAAATCGACGCATCACCTGTCTGCAGAAATCTACTCGGTGCCCGGATCGCTGCTGCATCAACCTGTAGCACCTGGATTTTCTCATGCATCGCACTTGTTCACCAAATCTACATTGATTCTGGACTTTCAGTAAGAAACCGGCGCATCACCTCCCCTAGCAGTAAGAAACGGACGCATCACCTCCTCTCCAGTAAGGAACCGATACATCACCTCCCTTGTGTGGCAGAAAGGAACTGATACATCACCTCACATGGAGCAAGGAACTGGTGCATTACCTTCCCTGTGAGTAAGGCACCTTTCCTGCACCTGTTTTCGTCCTGTAATTTTCATGCATCCAAGGTACTTTGTGCTAAAAGGGATGCATCCATAATTTTCTATTGACAGAACTGTTTTTACCTTTTAAAAGTCACATTTTGATATCAATACGTTGGATTTTTGTCATTTTGGTCTTGTTTTGTTTAGATACAGTTACTTTATTTTTCTCAATTGGTGTGGTGTCCATTTGCAGTATTTTCACTGTGTTACTGTGTTTATGTACAAATGCTTCATACATTGCCTCTGAGATAAGTCTGCCTGCTCATACCAAGCTAACAAAGGGGTGAGTAGGGGTTATTTTAGGTATGTAATGCCCTTCCCCTGACTAGATGAAAGGGTCCCTACTTGGACACGGTGCAAGCCACTGCCAACTAGAGACCCCCCATTTCTAACAGATGTCCTAAAGAAACATCTGGACTATTCATCCTATCCACCTTCAGTGGACATCATTTGAAATCAATGACTGGAAAAGGACTCTAACTAATTGTAGGTTCAGCTTTAATTTGCATCCAACATACATCCAAACTCATTTTCTAAAATGGTGAAATTGTATTATATTTATGGATTATTAATAAAAATGTAATAAAAAATAATGTACATTCTGACATTTGTAGTGTTGTGTGATCATGTGCAGTAGGACCTTTTTGCTCCTCGGCAGACTCCTTACAAAGTTACATAATCAGTTGGGAGGTATCTGGATGTGTCTGGGTGTGCTCAATAATGTTTATGATATGGTGAGTTCAGTTAATGATCTCATGCCAAAGAATAAAGACGTGTGCTAGAGAGCTGCATGTGTGGTGTGGTCATCTGAGTGCTCCAGAGCTGGGGAGGATGCAACAACTGGCAACGTGGGTGGGACACGTGCCCTAATGAAACAATATTGCTCTCCCTGAGAGTTTGATGAGGTCTAGCCACCTACTTACGCGTACCAGGGGCTCCCCAAGAAGCAGTCTATGGTTGGCGCATGTGGAGTCAAAGAATAACTCTAGTTCTTACAAGGCCCTCAAAGAAGTTGAAGGCCCTACAGAGGAGCACAGTCTGAAAGCCCTCCAGAAGCCTACCAGTAAGGCATAAATAAGAGATACCACACCACAGCGTAATACAGAGCCAACATTCATACAAAGCAGAAACGCTAAAGGTAGTGACAACCGTGTACAGAGAATAAAAGTGCACATACTCGCGGGAACAAATGAAGTGCCACCCAACTTCACATCAGATCTTTTCAGAGGCCGGTACCTCCAAAGTAGCCAGTGGCATTCAATCTGATAAAAAGTGAGTCAGAATAGTGAAATTTTTCACTGGAGCCAAATACAGCGCAGCTGCGTTCCTGAATCCACCACTTCCTTCGATAACGCCAAAAAGCAGAATATACCCACCAGATGGACTGCGTGGATCGAAAAATTCGGTGACTTCATAGATATTCTAGAAGAAGTAGAAAGCAAAAAGATCATCAAATGCTTAAAGAATCTTCCAGGTGATGGAATGAAAGAAGTGATAAAGAAAATATTACAAGCTGATGAAGTATCGTACCATCAAATCAAAGAACCGTTGCAAGCAAAGTTCAATTAAATGCCAAACTTCGACTATGAAAGGTTCATTTTCAACCAGGCAAGAAACTGAGCTGGTAAAACAATGGATGAGTTTGTCGAAAGACTTGATACAGTCATCAAGCACTGCAAGTTCAGTGATTTCAATGAAGAAGAAGCCATGCATCTCATAATCATGGATGGTTGCCTCATTGATTTGTTCAAACAACGCATATTGAGAGGGACACTCAGTCTAGAAAAGGTACTCATGACTGAAAGAGCTGAGCAACGTACCGATCAACAGGCAGCTGATATGAAAAGTAAGGAGAAATACAAAGTTGAGGCTCATAAGAAGCTGTCTCTAAAGAAAATGAAATTGTGTACGATGAGGATTCTCATTTCAAAATGAAGGTAAATGTCCCTCCAATGGACAGATTAGCAAAGGCTGTGGGAAAGAAAACCATTTCACAACAGTCTGCAAAGCAAAAGGGAAACTAAGTGTGTCATGGCGAGAAGAGAAAATGGAAGCCGGTATGATCAAGAAGCATTCTAGCCACATCCACAAGGTCAAAAAGCAACATCAATTGATCCAAGTAGAGACTAAATGAAGCCCTTCGTTATCAAATTCATCTTCCAAAGGCTCTTTAACGTCATCTTCGAGTGACAATGAAGAAGATGTATGTGCAGTGGTGATATCGACCGAAAGACCGACGTACACATGTAGGATTGGCTTCTTGCAAAGTAAAATTCAAGTGGAAGGGAGATTGCCACCTGAGGTAACCAAACTCATATGGACCGTGTCCCAAGATCATGCAAAAGGTGAATGGCTGCCCTTTAGCTTTTAATGTAGACAGTGGTGCATCAATCAATATTATGCCGGCAGAAAAATACAGCAACATTTCTCCAATACCATGTCTAACGCCATTGAAAACAAAGTTGTACACATGGGCTGCTTCTATGCCATTGCAAAGTCAACAGTCATTTGTGGCAACCATGAGGCATAAGAAAACAACTGTACAAGCATCAGTTCATGTCCTCCATGTACTTCATTGAGTGCAAATCTACTCAGTTTCAGTACTGCTGCTGAAATGTGACTGATATCCATCAACTACAACCTCAATGCACATTCTGAAATAGTAAGTTGATTCCCATTTTTGTTTCATGGACTAGATAAACTCAACTTCACATTAATGAGGACATTTGTCCTGCTACTCAGTGACACTGTCGGATTGCTTTTCATTTACAGGAGGCCATTGAGAAAAAACTAGAAACATTATTAAAGCATGGCATCATAGAGCGCTTTACTGGTCCTACGCCATGGGTTTCACCCATAGTGGTAGTGCCATGAAAGGACAGTGGAGGAGCATTGCGCATTTGTGTTGATATGCGCCAGGCCTAAAAAGCAATTGAGAGAGAAAGACATCCAGGTCCACACATGATTACACAGCTGAATGGTGCATAAGTCTTCTCCCATCTTGATATAAACAAAGTATACCATCTTCTCGAGTGGAAGAGAACTGTGGGTACATTACTACTTTTTGAACTCATGTTTGTTTGTTCAGATACAAAAGACTAAGCTGTGGTATGTCA
Source organism: Triturus cristatus (assembly GCF_964204655.1). Taxonomy (NCBI): domain Eukaryota; kingdom Metazoa; phylum Chordata; class Amphibia; order Caudata; family Salamandridae; genus Triturus; species Triturus cristatus. The sequence continues at coordinate 27,400,852 of NC_140582.1, forward strand.
TAGGCTGAGATACGATGCTACTGAAATAGTAGTTGCAAGCCCGGTGGAGTTAGGCATGATTCTTGCTCCACAGAACTGACATTCAAATGCTCGGAGACAGATTGTGGCCTATGCCAGCAGAAATCTATCTCAGACTGAACTTTCCTATTCTCAGCCAGAAAAAGAGAGCCTGACTGCAGTGTGGGCTTGTGAACACTTCCATGTGTTTCTGTATGGAAAGCATTTCACCCTTGTCACGGACCATTAGGAGTTTGTCACCATTTTCAGAAATATGAAAGCTAAGATGTCCCCTCGCATCAAAAGGTGGGGGTTGCGATTGCAAGAGTATGATTACAATATTGTGCATAAGCCGGGGAAGGATCAAAACCCTGCAGACTGCTTTTCATGAGTGTCACAGTGCAACATCTAAAGAGGGGGAAGAGCATATAAATTTCATAGTAAAGACTACCACCCATGCAGCTCTATCCATTGAGCAGATCATAGCTGCTACCAATACAGACAGAGAAATCCTCACACTCAATGATATCATCGCAACGCAATCATGGAGAAAACATACTCGACCTCTCACAGATGACGTTGAATATCAACTACTCAAAAATGTACAGGAAGAACTTTCTGTCACTTAAAAAGTTATTGCACTAAGAGGTTCGAGAACTTTCATACCGTGAGCTTGAGGCATCAAGTCATTGCAGCCACAAAAAGAGCCCTCAGAGACCGGGGGTGGTTTCCTCGCCTTGATTAATGAGTCAAGAAGGAACTGAAAGCATTTCACCTGTGTAACTGCTTGTCTCCGAAGACAACACAGCATTTACTAAATATGTCTGACCTTTGTAACACGTGTGGGAGAAAACTGCAGTTGATGTCTTTGAACCCTCAAACGATGGACATTATCTCATGGTAGTTATTAATAAGTACTCATGTTTTCCCTTAGTGGAAGATAGATCATTAACCACCCATGAGAAAGTCATTGCGAGGCTGGGTGATATTTTTGCAGCGTGGGCTGTTCCCTCCATTCTTAATCTGACAACGGTCTACCTTTTAATAGCAGAGAGATTAAGGACTTTCTTGATCACTTGAATGTCAACCATCAGCAAAGCACACCTCTCAGTTCACAAGTAAATGGCGTTGTTGAACGATTTATGAGCACCCTGAAGAAAGTGATTCAGCACACTGCGCTAGAAGGGATAGATCTCAGGTCAGCCTTATGTACAGCCCTTCATGCCTATCAGTCAACTCCCCATTCTACTAAAGGTGAAAGCCCTGCCACCTTGCTGTGTGTGAGCGCCATTGGGACAAAGCTACCAAAATGGACCACGAGCTGAGTGATAGACACTGATGAGATTTGTGTCAAGGACATTTCTTATAGAGGATGCTGGGGGAGCACACGCAAGCTGACCGCACGCCTGTGAGGCTCCCTTGGCCCGGGCAACAATCCGTCATTATCCTGCCCATACGCCCAAGTCTAGAGTCTGGCAAGATATCAAAACTTTTTGATAAATTTAGACTCGGTATGCAGTGGCCACCATAAGGTCAAAATCCCTTCTGGTAGCAGAGAATACTGAGAGCCGCATCAGCCACCTGGTGGGGATATTGCAGCCTACTCGGATGCACCGGATCCCTGGTGACTTGTCTGAAAGGCAAGAAAAACAGTGACAGACTGCTGCCACTATCGTGGCCAATGACAGGAGAAGGACGAGCGAGGGTCAACTTGTGGACATACCTAATATCCCAAATGGAGATAGTATGAGGTGGAACACGCGCCAGCCGCTGCAGGAGATAACCGCGGCTGGTGCAAAGCTGCACTGGAAATCGGAGGAGACGTTCCTGCTGTATAGGATGCGAGAGCCCAGTAACAAAGACCGAGCATAGACACAGACGGTTATCTGCTGCTGCTGCACTGCACAGGTGAGAGGCTCTGAATGCGGGGTGAAGTGTGCATGCGGCGGCACACCCAGGAAAGTCTTGGTTGGCACACGCCGTAGTAATAGACAGATTGGGTGGCCCACTCTACCGCTGTGTTTCTCACTGGCTCTAGCCCCAACTCTACATAGGAAGCATGGGTGACTCTGCAAGCTGGAACAATATACCTAATTGAAACAGTCAACAACTCCGAGAGAAGGAAAACTGACAGAATAATCCTAGCTGCATACAGAGGCCTACGGCAGGATGTGGCAGGATAATAAGGCCTTGCACTAGAGGATAGTGCTCAGGGGGTTTGCGGAGCACCCCGACCTAATCATACTTTGTGGAGAGGATAAACACAGCCTAGAGTTGCACAGGGCCACAAATCAAAATCTTGAAGCCATGTGGAGGAAGCACTCTGTTAGAGCATGGCATGTGACGACTGGCCCGCTTGGGACTCCCTGCTCCTTGCGTGAACACACCTGTAAGCTTGGCAGCCTCTGGGGTGGGGAAGGGCCAACTGATATGGGGCAGAGCGGGAGAACCACCTGGGGTCGGTGTGACAGAGAGACAGAGCATCAATATGGGTAGAAAATTGCAAACAGTCCAGGCTGTCCTTCAGGCCTTGAAGAGTGGCGAGGTCCAAATAAAGGGATGCGGAAAGGGTGATGGCAGAGGGACCCCAGGTACTCAAGATCCGGTGGCGGAAGATGTGAAGTCTCTCCTGCGGACCATGAAGCAGAGTCTCATGTCCATAGACACCTAGATGGACTCAATATGTACCGGGTTGATTTTCTGGCTCAAAAATTGGAAAACCATGATGGCAGGCTGCAAGAAGCAGATCATAGAATGTCCGAGCTAGAGGACACATCGGATGGAATAAAAAGTCAACTTCTGCAAATGGAGCGCCTCTTAAAAGTCATCGCTGACAAGAATGAAGATTTAGAGGTGCGCTTGCGATGCAACAATATGTGCATTATGGGGGTACCAGAGAGCACCAACTCGGGACAAAAGGAGGACAACATAGAACGAATGCTGAAAACTCGGTTTGGAGTGGATGCCTTTTCTGCACAGTTGGTAGTGGAGAGAGCGCTCTTTGGGTCCCCGACCTCCCCCAGGTGAGCCCCCTAGACCGATGGTCAGGAAACTGCTCTCCCCTCATTCAGCCCCATCTTAGAGCCGTCTTGGAGCCTCTGCCCCCAGCATTGCCGCATGCTACTCTTTGTTCCATGAGTCCCTTCTGCAACGCTTTCCTTCTTCCTCTCGGTCCTGCACTGTTGCCTTTATTCCACCTTTTCACCTTGCACCTTTCACCTTGCACTTTTTCTCACTGTGTCTTTTCTGCCTCTTTGTCTCTTTTCTCACTTGACTTTTTTGCACTTTGCCTTATTTTTCATTTTTCACTTTCCCCTCCTTTTCCCCATTTTTTATTGTCCTCCTTCCTGCCGCTGCTGCCCCCATGGCCCCTCCCCCTCCTGTGTGTTCCCGCTCCCACCTCCCAGCTGCTCTCCCCCAATCCCTACTTAATGATGCCAAAAGCAAGCTTTTCTGTGCCTGTCAGCAACCCGACTGCAACCAGCTCCAGGGACCCTGGACCTCTGAACCACAAGATTATAGCTCCTTGGCCCTCCACGCACTCAACACAGGCCAGAACAACAACCAATCGACACCCACGGACCATGCACCTGTTGCCACTGCCGCCACTCCTTTGCCATCGCCAAGACCCAGGACTCACCACGACCTTCCTGTCACAACACCACTGCACCCAAAACCCTGCAATGCATCCTCCTCAATGTCAGCTCCCTTCACAAACATGCCGCAGAAATCTGGGACCTCCTCTACAGCACCCCCCTGATGTCGCCTTCCTCACACAAACCTGGATGAACGCCGCCTCGGGACCAACATCGCAATCGCCATTCCTGAAGGATACAAGATCACCTGGAAGGACTGCCGCAACCACCCCGGAGGAGGGGCTGCCATCGCCCACAAATCCAACCATCAGGTTTGTGGGTCCGTCAGTGTGGGTGCTCACACTGACGGACCCACAAACCTGATGGAACACCTACACTTCAAGGTATAGAACAATTCGACCACCACCCTCGGGGCATCCTCATTCACGGGACCCCCCAGACCCTGTGATTCTTTCAACAACTCCATCACTGACATCATCATCCCACAAGCCATCACCTCTAACGACTGCAGCTTGCTGGGAAGCCTCAACTTCCACCTCAACAACTTTTAAGACCCCAACTCACCCTCCCTCCTGGACAACCTTCTCAAAATTGGATTCAAATAGATTGTACCAGAACCCACACACTCAGCAGGACACATCCTTAACCCCATCTTCACAGCAAGAAACTCCATCACCTTCAGCCACACCTCCAAACTCCCATGGACGGACCATTGTTGCATCCACTTCACCTTCAAAACAACCATCACCCGCAAACCTCCACACCAGCTCGAATGCAGCAAATGGAACAAGATCTCCGATGACCAGTTCGGTGCCTGTCTCAGCAGCTCCACCCCAAACACCATGGACGACGACCCAAACAGCGCAGCCGAACCCTGCACAAATGGATCATCATCTGTATCAACACCATAGCCCCCCTCACGAAAACTACCAACACACACACCAAGAGAGGCAGATGAACCTGCAGACGCCTCAAAAAGTTCTGGAGGAACTCCAAGACAACAGTAGCCCATGAAAACTTCAAAGCAGCCACAACCACCCACCAGCTCATCAGAAACACAAGGAACAAAGCACTCAAGGACAGAATCTCCACCCACACACACAACAGCAAGGAACTTTTCAGCATCATCAAAGAGTTCGCCCAACCCAACAGTGAAACTGCCGACATCCCCCCTCCCAGGACCTCTGTAACAAACTCAGTTCCTTTTTTCACCATCAAATCAAGACCCTCTACGACAACTTCGATGACGAATACCAACACGCGGAAACTACACCTCTCACTCCCGACACCACGCAGCCAACACTTGACAGTTGGACCGCTCTCACCACTGAAGACACCCTGAAGACAATGAAGTCAATCCAGTCCAGGGCCCCCATGGACCCCTGCCCCATCACATCTACCACAGAGCCACCAACACCATTGCCCCTGAGCTTCGCCGAACCATCAACCGTTCCTTCAAGACCACCTCCTTCCGCGACGACTGGAAACATGCCGAGATCAACCCTCTCCTGAAGAATCCCTCGGAGGACCCCACCAATCTCAAAAACTTCAGACCCATCTCTTTACTCCCATTTCCGGCGAAATCATTGAAAAAGCTGTCAACAGCCAGCTCGCCTCCTTCATTGAAGAAAACAACATCCTCAACACCTCCCAATCCGGCTTCTGGAAAAAACAAAGCACCGAAACCACCCTCTTCACCGCAACAGACGATATTTGCTCTTTCCTCGACAGAAGGGAGACTGTGTCCCTCCACCTCCTGGACCGCTCTTCAACCTTTGACACAGTCTCTAACTGCACCCTAGCTCACAGACTCCACGATGCAGGGATCTGGGACAAGGCCCTTGACTGGATCTGCTTATTCCCCTACTGCAGAACGCAGTGGGTCAGACTCTCACCCTTCCTCCCGGATCCCACACCAATCACCTGCGTAGTTCACCAAGGATTCTCCATCAGCCCCACCCTGTTCAACATCTACATGGTCCCGCTCGCCAATATCGTCAGATCCCCCAGACTCAATATTGTAACCTAAAAAGACGACACCCAACTCATTCTCTCCCTATCCAGCGAACCCAACATCTCCACACATAACTTTCAAGAAGTAATGGAAGCAGTCGCCAAGTGGATGAAGAGCACCTGCCTACAACTCAAAACAGACAAAACCATACACATCATGGGCCAACACCCCGATGCCTGGAACGACACCTGGTGGCCCCCTGCCCTCGGGAACCCGCCCTCCCCCACTGACCATGCACGCATTCTCTGAATCATCCTATTCTCCGAACTCAAAATGGACTGCCAAATCATCCTAATTCCACACACTCTGACTCCCACGAAAGACCTTCAAATGGATCCCCCTCGACACAGAAAGGCCGTCACCCACACCCTCATCAGCAGCAGACTGGACTACGGCAAACTCCAGAACGTCCAAAACACCTCCGCCAGACTAGTCCTCAACGTACCACATCACCTGCGGACAAAACATTAGCTCCCCATCGAGAAGAGAATCATTTTCAAGCTTCTCACACACGCCCACAAAGCCCTTCACAACTGGGGACCTGCATACTTGAACTACCGCCTCTCATTCCATGCACCTCAAAGATCCCTCCGCACAGCCCAGCTCTCCCTTGCTATGGTGCCTCGCATCAAGAAAACCAGAAAAGGAGGTCACTTCTTCTCCCTCCTCATGGTCAAGGCATGGAACACCCTCCCACTTCACCTCATACAAGTGCCAACACTCTAAGTTCATGAAAGACCTCAAAACCTGGCTCTACGATAGATCTCCTTGAACATCCTGGACCTGCACTCCCCCCAGCACATTGAGACCCACTCAGGTGAGTAGCTGCACTTAACAAACCCTTGATTGATTGATTGATTATCACTTGGCTTCTAAATACTGAGACCGGGATGTGACCCTCCGAATATCCAGAGAGAAGCAGCAGCTCGAATTCAGAGGGAATAGCATACCATTCTACCCGTATTTACAATGGCGGTGCAGAAGGCCAGAAAGAAGTTCTTACCATTGAAAAAGAAATTGAGGCAGGCCCAAATAGACTATGCAATGCTATATCTGGCGCGCCTTCGGATCACCCACCAAGGAAAGCAATTCTTCTACACCAACCCACAACTCGTGGAAGAATATCTGAAGAATGCTAACAGGGCCACACATGGCGGAGACACAGAGAAATCACCGAGACGGACAGCGTCCCCGCTGTAGGAACAAGGATAAAATGAACTTGATGGGGAAGGGCTGGGTAAAACCCGGAACCCCGACAGACCGATTGAATGGCACCAGGAGTGAGTATTTCATAATTGCAGTGGAAGATCGAGTAATTGCTGAGAATGGACCGTACAACGCCAAACTTCATTAAAGGACCAAAACCTAGACTGCATGGTGCCAATGGGACAACTAGGACATTATATACAGTCACCCCCTTCCGTGGAGCAGTTGGGGGTTGGCGGCTGTGCCCCATAGGAAAAACTACCCCGGAAGGAGATCCCTACTGGACGTTTGTGTGAATCTCTTAGTAGTTTGCTGTTTCTGTTTCTCTTTATTCTCTTCTCATCACTTTCGCCTCTTTTTTCTTATGAGGTAGCTAATTTCTGGTATACTAGTTTCAGTTTCCATACCTTTTTTGTCTCTATACTAACTTCGCATCATAGAACATGGGGAGCCTTACACAGATACATGCACAAGTGGAGTACGGAGTTGGAGGAGCCTTCCTGCACCTCACCGGTGCCTCAGACCCAGAGAGAATGTGTTGTGAGAGGCCCCAGAACCTGACAGCACGTTCATTAGAGGCACTGGTTTCTAAGGCGAGAGGGTTCTATGTTATTGACAAGTTGGGGCTGTCGTTGTGGGCGGGGGTGGGAAGGGAACTGCATCTCATCATTCATATGGTACATGACCTAAAATGGAAACTATTAGCCGTGAGATAGTTAATGGCTTCAGGGGGTGGCTGTCTCTTGCCAAATGGCACAATATACTCTATCCTCTTAGAATGATGGAACAGCGGGGTAATACAGGGTTAAACCTCTTAACCTATAATGTCCGCTGGCTGGGAAACCCGCGCAAACTGAGGCAAGTCCTGGTGTACTTGTGCAGGCACAATATCCACATTGCCATGCGGCAGGAAACACACATCATGCCCCGCACAGACCCTACATTCGCCTCCCTGTGGGCAGCACATAGATGTTTTTCCATGTACTCTGCGTATGCCAGAGGCACAACAATACTGATTAGGAAGAACACACCATATGTGGCAATGGGGGCACTACAGGTAACTCATAGATGCTACTGTCTTATGTGGGGAAGGTTGGTGACATATTCCATCACACTGATGTGTTGCTATGGTCCAAAAATTGATGGCCCATCATTTTACAATGTTCTCTGGTTGAAGGTGTTGAAGATAGGATCCACATATGTGTTGTGGGGAGGTGACCTAGATACGGCTCTGGAAGCTCACAAGGATAGATCAAATACCCAATTACATCATTACATAGCTACACAGAGGCAAGTACAACAGATAATCACAGACCATTAACTCATTGATGCATGGAGACACTAACACCATGAGCTAGAGGAAGGCACCTATTACTCCACACTACACTCTACCTGGTCCAGACTTTCATTCCTCGATTATATCCAGGGGGTGGGAACCTGGGTGACAAAAGCTCAGCATCTGGCTCGGACCCTATCAGACCACTCCCCGGTACCGATCACACTCGCCCCCCTGGTGGACTGCATGCCTCATGCCGTCTGGAAACTAAATCCAGTGACTTTACTGGACTCTGCTTTTATGACAGAAGTGGGGCAAGAAATGCAAGACTTTTTAAAATGAAATGTTGGGTCAGTTTCCCAAATCAAGACAGTGTGGGAAGCATTCAAAGTCACTATCTGAGGCCGATTTATTGCAAAAGGGGAAGGAGTATTGTGAGACATACGCAACACTCTCACCAGTCAAGAGAGGGACCTTAAAGGGTTGAAGAGAGAGCTCACTGATTCACCATCGGGGGCTACACAACTAGCCCTCAGGGACAAGCTGACAAGTACAAGGAAACGGCAGAAAGGAAATGCCTGTTTCAAGGTCGGTACTTCAGAGCTCATAGATATGGAGAAGGGTAGAGGCTGGGGAAGGCATTAGCTGACCAAATCCGTCATCCTAGATTTGCTAATCATGTACTAGAAATAAGGGACACAAATGACAACCTATATAAGGACACGTCCCATATCTTGAAGACCTTCACTACATTCTACTCATCCTTGTACTCCACTAGAGGGATGCCGGCTACTTCCCAAGCAACCTATTTTAAAGATGTGGCATTGGGATGGCTCAGAGAGGCACAAAAAGAGTTCCTGGTGGTGGAGATTGAAGAGGATGAGCTTAGAGTGGCAGTGATGCACGTAAGCTGTGATAGGGTGCCTGGCTCGGATGGCCTACTGGCAGAGTTTTATAAGGCATTTGTGGACTATTTGACCCCTATTCTTGAAAGGTATATGAGGAGGCTAGGGAAGATGGAGTCCTTCCTCAGTCCATGAGAGAAGCGACAATGGGAAACAACCTTTACAACGCAACTTTTACAACGCTATGCTATTACAACGCATTTTTTACAACGCAAAAGCTTTTACAACGCATGCATTTACAACGCATGCTGTTATATGGTAAGTACTTTTACAACGCATATACCATTACAACGCATACTTTGCAAAAGCCTTTACAACGCATGCATTTACAACGCATGCATTTACAACGCATGCTGTTATATGGTAAGTACTTTTACAACGCATATACTATTACAACGCTTTTTTTTTTATATTGAGATTTGTAAAAAATTTAAAAAATATTGTATAATTTAAAATAATTACTATATTTGTTAAATATGATAGAGTAATTATTGAGTATAATTTATTTTTTAATTTTGAAAAAATTAAAAATGTGAGTAGTTTAACAAAAGATTAATACTTGAGTATTTTTCTAATTTCAAAGAGTATTTTTTAAGTTAAATTAAATAAATATATGATTAATACTTGAGTATTTTTCTAATTTCAAAGAGTATATTTTAAGTTAAATTAAATAAATATAAGATTAATACTTGAGTATTTTTCTAATTTCAAAGAGTATTTTTTTAGTTAAATTAAATAAATAAAAATTAAATAATAAATGATTTGTCTTATGAGAAATTAATACTTGAGTATTTTTAATTTTATTATAATATGTTAATAATTTAAAAATAGATTTATTTTAAATTATTTATACTAGAGCTTTATTAAAAAATATATATAAAAATGTATTTAAAAATTAGTATTATGAAAGATTCATACTTGAGTATTTTTTAAAAAATCAAAGTATTTTTTAAGTTAATTTAAATAAATATAATTTTATTAATAAATGAATTGTATTATGAGAAATTAATAATTGAGTAATTTTAATTTTAATTAAATATGTAATAAAAATAAAAATTAGAATTATTATAAATTATGAATACTAGAGCATTTATTAAAAATTAAAATCAATAAAAAAATAAATTAATATTAGTATTATGAAAGATTAATACTTGAGTATTTTTAACCTTCTTATATAAAGTGTAATGTTTGTTAAAAAATTAAAAAAAAAAGTAAGAGTACTTTTGGAGTATTATAATATAAAATTAGAGAAATGTTAAAAAAAAAAAAAGATAAAAAACTAAAAATATTTATAATATTAAAAGAGTAATTAGAAATGTATTTCAAAAATAATTAAACTGAAAGAAAATAGAGCAAAGAAAATAGAACTTACTTTAAAAAAAAGTTCCCACGCTTTTGCATTGAAGTCTATGAGCTTATTTGTCCTTCATTTATTTTGGCAGCTTCAGAATATACAACCCGCGGAACAAGAAAATAAGGATCAGAAAGAGAAGAATGCGCAAGTTTGGAAGGAAAAAGAAAATAGAGTCGAGGTAAGGAACACATTTAGTAAATTTACATTTAAAAAATAACATTTTACATGATTAAATTACAATTTTTAAAAATAATAACAGTAAACAAATAATGTTTATAAAATATTTCTTTATTGAAACAAACTTTAAAAATAAACCATATTTTTATTGATTTTTGGAAAATAATGTACATTTTTAAGAAAACATATAAATAATTTAATTACATTTTTAAACATTTATTTACAGATTAGTTAAATAAAGTAGTCCGTTATAAACATTGAAGCGCGCGATGACGTAATGACGTGAGCGTCGACGTAATGCGCCATTTTGAAGAGCATCGGAGGAGGAAGCAGCAGGAAGCTGATCTGCGTCCAGGTAGGAAACATTTTCACTTTTAATTATAGATTAAACCTTTAATAGTGATACATATATAGTAAGAAAAGAATAAGGAGAGGTTGCGGAAAAACTAATTGATGTTTTAAATGTTTTAAAACATGTCCACATTTATGTCATTAATGTATGCCTATGTCGGGTCGCCCAAAGGTATTGGTTCATTTAAAAAATGTATGTAACTGTAAAATTATTTAAAGTTACTGTTCACAAAGTTTATTTCTTAACTTCGGAACTAAAAATAGTGATTTTGATCTTCATTTCTAAGAGAAAAATAATAGCGTATTCGTAAATTTTGGAAAATAATGATTGAATATAAATTGGTGTTTATGCAGCAATGTGTATTTTGGATAATGGCTTGACATGTACAATTTTGATTAGTTTGTTTTTTGGTGAATTTTTAGGCCGGTAATTATTAAAGAAGTTTTCTGTAATTAAAGTAATGGCGTTTGGTTGTTGAAAAATTGGTCCAATACTATGGAACAGTAGATTTGATCACATTGGTAGTTTTGCTAGAAATGAAGATTTGAAAAAAAAAAAAAAAAAACCCGACTTGTAAGTTTGAAAAATGTTTTAGAAAAAACATTGTATGCCAATTGTAATTTAAAAATATTTAAATTTGAAGCAAAGCAAGAAAGTAAGTACAAAACTAATTTTAGAAAGAAAGAATGTTAGAAAGATTTTCCAGGTAGTCTATAGCCACACACAACGAAAATTGTTGTACAATAGCCAATAGTCTCTCAGACATTTCCTTTGTTTTGACAGTTACTCGTGGGTTTAGACTACCTGCAAGTGTTTGGGCTATTCTCATTTCTTGAAAACTTTGCTCCTTCTTCAAAGTTTCCAAGAAAGAGTAGAAGTTTGGATGAGGTTTGCCAATTGTGTGGTTGAAGGAGTTATGCCATCCCTCAATGGCATTGTTTGTTTTTGCTTCTCCCTCTAAACAACTCGTGTAGCAGTTCCACCACTCCACATGGAATCGTGGCTTCCTCCTGCGACCCGATCTGCTTAGGTGTCCAATCCATGTGTCCTCGAAATAATTTAGAATGGGTGCCAATTTTTCTTCGTTACTTGTATAATAAACAGATTCTATAATTGCAGTGTAGTACTCGTCCACACTATCGGGAGCAACAAAACAAAGTGCTGTTAATTTTTTTAGTTCAAATTGTAGTTTGCTATCACGAGAATATTCTGCAACTAGGGATGTTTTCTGTAATTTACGCCAAAATGCCTGGGAAAAATGAAAAAAACATCCCTGAATTTGGGTATCCGTGTACGTTTTATTGATCACATTGATCATGCTCAATTCAAAATCTATAATTATTTTCCTAGGACTTTGAGATGTTTTACTTTTAATCACTGATAAAAGTTCAGTGTATGTTGCAGAAGTCTTATCAGGTAGCAAACTATATACTAAGGGGATTACACTATTGTTAATTTTGGCATGTATAGTGTAAATTTGAGTGAAAGGATGGGGTGTACTTTTAAATGTCCCATCCATCATCCAAATTTCACTACTTTCTAACTTTGCAAGGTTACGTGGGGTACTAAAAATGAGAATTCGTTTCTGAGGGTTTTCGTTGTCATGCAGAAGGGAAGGTTCATCAGAAAAAGAAATAGAAAGATCATGTGGAATTCTAATGTCAGAGAAAGAATGTGGTGTAGATAATTGAATGTTACTTGCCTGCTTTTGTCTTTGAATAATTCTTCTCAAATTAGGAATTATAGGCATGTTACTAGCAACATGACTGGGGACATGCTGTGCAACCTCTCTTAAAATGGATCCTGTAGAATCATTGGAGGTGCTTGCAATAGCTTTCATTTCGTTAACTGTTTCTCTAATTTCTACCTCCATTGCAGAGGCAGAGTGGTTATGTTCTGTTGTTTTCACCACTAAATTATCAAGAGTAACCGCTCTGCCACTGCAATGGGTAGTGTAGTATTGCACACACCTCCAATGATTTCTAGTTAAACTTATTCTTTCCGTACTATATATGTATCCTCCATGGTTTAATAAATGTTTTCCCTTACTGGATTTAATGTACTTCGCTGCTTCAAGACTAGACATTATCTGAAAAGAGAAGAGAAGAAAAACAAATTAGGATGAAAAAGTAAATGCAATACCTCAAATGTTACCCTTACACCTTCCCACACTTTCCCTACTGTTGCACCTTCCTGGAGTAAGAATAGTAAATTATACCCCAACACCATCCAACACTTTCCCTACTGTGCACCTTCCTGGAGTAAGAACAGTAAATTGTACCCCAACACCATCCAACACTTTCCCTACTGCTGCACCTTCCTGGAGTTGGAATAGTAAATTATACCCCTACACCATCCAACAGTTTCCCTACTGCTGTACCTTCCTGGAGTTAGAATAGTAAATTGCACCCCTACACCATGCAACACTTTCCCTACTGCTGCACCTTCCTGGAGTTGGAATAGTAAATTATACCCCTACACCATCCAACACTTTCCCTACTGCTGTACCTTCCTGGAGTTAGAATAGTAAATTGCACCCCCACACCATCCAACACTTTCTCTACTGCTGCACCTTCCTGGAGTTGGAATAGTAAATTGCACCCCTACACCATCCAACACTTTCCCTACTGCTGCACCTTCCTGGAGTTGGAATAGTAAATTATACCCCTATACCATCCAACACTTTCCCTACTGTGCACCTTCCTGGAGTTACAATAGTAAATTGCACCCCTACACCATCCAACACTTTCCCTACTGCTGCACCTTCATGGAGTTTGAATAGTAAATTATACCCCTATACCATCCAACACTTTCCCTACTGTGCACCTTCCTGGAGTTAGAATAGTAAATTGCACCCCTACACCATCCAACACTTTCCCTACTGCTGTACCTTCCTGGAGTTGGAATAGTAAATTGCACCCCTACACCATCCAACACTTTCCCTACTGCTGCACCTTCCTGGAGTTGGAATAGTAAATTATACCCCTACACCATCCAACACTTTCCCTAATGTGCACCTTCCTGGAGTTAAAATAGTAAATTGCACCCCTACACCATCCAACACTTTCCCTACTGCTGCACCTTCCTGGAGTTAGAATAGTAAATGGTACCCCTACACCATCCAACAATTTCCCTACTGCTGCACCTTCCTGAAGTTAGAAAAAAAAATTCTTCCAACTGAAAACCTTATGTTATACATTTTGGGAATATTTTAAAATTAATAAGTAAATTGTTTGTCTAACTAATTGATGGTTTAAATACAATGCTGTATAAAAATACCTTGTTTTTTTGGAATTGGTTTCCTTGGTGAGGCTTCTGAAGTGGAATTGGCCTGCTGGCTGGAGTTGACACTTATGTGTTGGACGGAATCGTACAACAAAAACAATTGTCTGGAAAAGTGAAAAAAAGAGAAAATGAGAAAACTGAACGTTGTTGACAAATGCAAATTTAAAATAACTTTTTGCAAATATGATATTCAATATAACTAATAGTACATGACACTTTCCCTACTGCTGCACCTTCCTGGAGTTGGAATAGTAAATTATACCCCTACACCATCCAACACTTTCCCTACTGCTGCACCTTCCTTGAGTTAGAATAGTAAATTGGACCCCTACACCATCCAACACTTTCCCTACTGCAGCACCTTCCTGGAGTAAGAATAGTAAATTGCACCCCAACACCATCCAACACTTTCCCTACTGCTGCACCTTCCTGGAGTTGGAATAGTAAATTGCACCCCTACACCATCCAACACTTTCCCTACTGTGCACCTTCCTGGAGTTAGAATAGTAAATTATACCCCTACACCATCCAACACTTTCCCTACCGCTGCACCAACCTGGAGTTAGAAAAAAAAATTCTTCCAACTGCAACTCTTATCTTAAATATTTTGGGATTATATTAACAATAAAAATTAAATGGTTTGTCTAACATATTGATGGTTTAAATACAATGCTGTATAACAATACCTTGTTTTTTTGGAATTGCTTTCCTTGGTGAGGCTTCTGAAGTGGAATTGGCCTGTTGGCTGGAGTTGTCACTTATGTGATGGACTGAATCGTACAGCAAAGATACAAACAATTGTCTGGGAAAAAAAAAGAGAAAATAAAATAACTTAACGTTGTTGACAAATGCAAATTTTGAATAACTTTTTAAAATTATGACATTGAATATAACTAATAGTACATAACACTTTCCCAACTACTGCACCTTCCTGGAGTTAGAATAGAAAAATGTACCCCTACACCATCCAACACTTTCCCTACTGCTGCATCTTCCTGGAGTTAGAATAGTAAATTGTACCCCTACACTATCCATCACTTACCCTACTTCTGCACTTTACTGGAGTAACAATAGCAAAAGGAATGACTATTACATTGTGGAAATTATAACACTGAAAATATAAAATACCTTTTTCTGTTGTTGTTTGTTTTCGTGGCTTTTTGGTAATGCTGGCTGCAGGATTAAGTTATTTTTTAAATTTATTTAATCCACAAAGTTGCAACCGATTTACTGTGGAAATGAAATTTTTTTTTATAAATTAATGTTACTTAGCCAACGTTGGTTAAAAAAAAAAAAACAATTTATTGTAAATATGATATTTGACAAATGAGTATGAGTAACAATTGGTAAAGCAAAACATAATACACTTTGAATGCATTATTAAATAAGAGTAATAATGGATACACCTACACCATCACTCAATTACTCTACTGCTGAACATTCTGGGACTTACAATAGTAATAGTTACCCCAGTAACATGAAACGCTTTTTCAAATGTAGTACCTCACTGAAGTCATATTAGTAATTGTTACCCCTGCACCATCGCATAATTTCGTTTACGATGTAGTGTGAATGAGTAAAAAATTAATATAATCCCCTTTACCATACAACACTTTTGCTAATGCTAAAAATATATTTTTAAAGTAAAATAATTACAATTAAATAACATTTACCTTCACAATAGTAAAGGTGAGTCGATTACGTTGAGGTGATGCAAAATTAGGTACACGAATTCTTGATTTTGAAAAAATAGCAAGTTTCTGTTTTTGGAAAAGAAAGTAGTTGTTTTAAGTTGGTATATATTTTTAGTGATAACAAATTAGAAACAGTACATTTTAAAAGTTAATATAAAAATTTTAAAAACATATTTTGTATGGAAAGCAAACATATTTTACGCTAAAGCAAGGTGTTAAAATATTTTAGTGACTTACTAGTAGTTGCAAACTAATAATGCTTTTCCAAACGAATTCAGTGCTCTCTCAGAGGAGGTCGCAGTGGAGGTGACAGAGGGTCAGGTTTTGACGTCTGGTCTCTCTGGTAGTTGATAATCAACTGATTGCAAAATGGTGTCTTCCTGGTATTTATAATTTTTTTTCAGTGTCACTATTAATTTTTTTTAAAACTGCGTTCGTTGTGTTTTTTATTATACTTTATTTTACTGTGGAAAATGATAATTTAAAAAAGCATTTAAAAATGTATTGTTTTCATTCATTTGCTCCGTTTTGGCATCCATTTTGGAACATGTCTTTTGCTATTGTTTTCATAGAAAGTGTTGTAGGACAAGTTTTACAAGTGAGATGGATAAAATGGCGCCTATGTGTATGTGTCTTCTGTTTTACTCTGTTTACTTACTTTCCGATGTAATCATGATAAAAATGTGTATGTACTGTTGTTAAATCTTTCGTTCTTTGTGTAAAACTTTGAAATGTGTGAAAACGGAATTGTAGGGGGGATTTTGAGTATTAATTTTAATACTCGAGTATTAATTTTAATACTCGAGTATTAATTTGGTAATGCATTTCAGTAGATTTACGTACAGTTTTTCTCCACATTTTAATACACTTCCCCACCCTAAAACCCCTAATTTCCCTGCATCCCGTGCCAGATTTTATTGTACTTTTTAGTAAAAAAAAAAAAATTTCGGGTTGTAATGGTATGCGTTGTAATAGATTTCGTTGTAACAGCACTTTTAAGTATTTTAATAGGTTTTGCGTTGTAAAAGTATTCGTTGTAAAGTAAAGCGTTGTAGTAGTATTTGCGTTGTAAAAAATGCGTTGTAATGGTATGCGTTGTAATAGCATGCGTTGTAACGTCATACATCCGCGACAATTGCCTCACTGTTAAAGCCAGGGAAGTCCGGTGATAAATGTGAATCATACAGACTGTTATCCCTTATAAATTGTGATGTTAAAATCTTGTCCAAAGTGTTTGTGAACAGACTGATTCTGCCTAATCAGGCAGGGTTTATCCTGGGGAGGTCAACCTCGCATAATTTAAGTACTCTTTTTTTTTCTTCATTACAGGATGTGGATCCAGATATAGAAATGGTGGCAGACTTCTTAGACGCTACCAAAGCGTTCGATTCGGTGGAGTGGGGGTATCTACTGGGGGTACTGGGACGCATGCGGATACCCTCTGATTTCCTTGCCTGGATAAGGCTTCTGTACCAACAGCCGCAGGCTAGGGCATTGAGGAATGATGTGAGCTCTGCCTCCTTTTTAATTTCAGGGGGTATGAGACTGGGCTGCCAGCTCTCGCCCATGCTATTTGCATTGACTGTAGAACCACTTGCAGCCAAGCTGCGTCAACAATATCGGAAGCATGCGATTCAGTATCCTACCAGGCAAATCCTAGTGTACCTACATGCAGATGCCATCACGCTATATGTGCGCAATCCACTAATTAGTTTTAACCCCATATTGCGTGAATGTACTGTTTTTGGAGGGATCTCAGGAATTAACGTTCATTGGGAAAAGACGCAGATCTTTTCGCTAACGGATGTCACTTACCCGTAGCCTCTGAATTACCCTATGAAGTGGTGCCAGGCAGAGGTGAAGTATTTAGAGATAACAATCACTAGGAACAGGATAGACCTTATGCGGGCTAATTATGGCCGGGTCCTGACATCCCTGACGGACATGATAACAAGCTGGATCACTTTGCCCCTCTCCATGGCTGGGTGCATATCACTGATCGAAATGATAACACTGCCCAAATTATTATACCTTTTCCTAAACATACCATACAATCCGGGGTGTAATTTTTAAAAATGCTCCAATCGCAACTGATCAGACTAGTGTGGAGAGGGAGACAGCCCAGACTTCAATGGGACACACTAACGCGTCCTATTGCACAGGGTTGATTTGAGGCGTCTGATATGCAATTATATTATCTATGTGCACAGGCACACTTTGCCACATATTGGTTTTATCCTCCCCCCATATATGCCGCATCTAGCTATTGAGCAGGGGTATATGGACCCCACCCCACAAGTGGGCTTTATTGAACATAAACCCAAGCACAGAGACTTGGGTCCCACCTCGGTAGACTGTACAAATGCTGAATGGAGGGGCATTGATAATAGACTAGGGATACCGATGCTATACTCACCAAGAGTACAACTTCTATACTATCCTGCTCTTGAGGTGATATGAGAAGTGGGCTGTCGACAAATGTTTAAAAAACTCAAAATGATCACATGGGGGAACCTATAACACAATGGAATTTTTAAAACTAAGGAACAGTTCTTTCACCACAGTGAACCTGCGTCCATGGAACTGTTCTTGTATGTGTTATGGCATTTACACCTGAGTTTCCTTAGGAGTCGCTAACCATGGGCCCACCACACTCCATTTTGCAATGCACCTCCTCATCACATGTAGTCTCCCTTCTATTTCGCCACATGCAGACCTCTCAGACGCATTCCCCCACAGCCTCCAAAACTCAATGGGAAGCAGATTTGGGTACACCCCCATCAGACAAAGAGTGGATATACAGTTGTAAACAGACTGGAAAAATTTCTACTAATAGCCGTCTGAGGATTCTTCACTACAAGATTCTTCACCATTTGTACTGCACTAAATATAATAAGAAAAAAAAAATTAAAGGACACTTCTCACAAAGCAAGATGAAGACTGTTAAAAATGGGGGTCTCTAGTTGGCAGGTTGTTAACCTGTCCAAGTAGGAACCCTTCTTCCTAGTCAGGATACGGGGTGATACACTTCTAAAATAACCCCTGCTCACCCTCTTTGCAGCTTGGCACGAGCAGTCAGGCTTATCTCAGAGGCAGCATGTAAAGCATTTAAACATAATAAACAGTAATGCACTGAAAACACTACAAAAGGCTTGTAGACGGTTGGCAGGTTGTAGATCCTAACGATCCCGGATATACCTTCTTTTCTAATCCGCATCGCACACACGTAAGAATAGACTACATCCTGATGTCTAACTCACTTAGATCTAAGTTTCAAATTGAGAAGCTTCCTCAAATTCTTTCAGACCACAACCCTCTAATCTGCACTCTAGAAACAACACCAGGAATCATAACACCTACTTCATGGACATTTGAGAAATCCTTGCTCTTAGATGACAAATATTGCGGTCACATGAGAGAGTGGATTCCTAACTTTTTAAAGGACAACATCGGGAGTGTATCAATTGAAGTTATGTGGGATGCCCTAAAAGCAGGGATTTGAGGAGAAACAATGCAATATTCACTGAAGGCTAACAAAAAGGCTAGGGAATACATGAGGGAATTGCAGGAAAATCTTCGACTGGCTGAAGAAGAGCTGATAAGGGCAAACCGAGGGATCCAATGGCTAGAAGAAATAAATAGAATATAAAGTCTGATGGCAATCGCAAAGGCCGCAATTACAAATACTTTTACTGCTAAAGCCATTAAAAAGCTGCCGCTCATAAAGAGATGTTGTATAAGGTCAATGAGCAAGTTGCCCACCAGCTGGCTATTCGTATGAGGCAGCAGGTCTCAGCAAACTTGATATGGGAAATACAGGACCCAGTGGAAGGCCAAATATCTGATCCTGAACGAATTAGAGAGGCATTTTGGCGATTTTATAGTACCCTGTATGCTGAGGAGGGTGGGAGGGACCCATAAAATATCGAGAGATATTTAGATGGAGGATGCACCGACAGGTTTGACAAGGAATATCAGATTACCTTAGATGAAATCCCTAATATAGAAGAAATTGTAACCATAATCCGAAATTTACCGAAAGGGAAAGCAACTGGACTGGATAATATACCTTCGGAATTTTATTTAGTGTTTATAGATCAGATTAAAGGCACTTTATTGGAGATATTTTTTTTTAAACTGGCCCATAAGATAAAATCTGGCTCGCCAGCGGATCCCATGAGACCAGCTCAGTTTAGAGACTCTGCTGCTATCTGTCTTCCTCCATTGAGCCATCTTATAAATCTCTCTCTCGCCTCAGGTGTTGTTCCAATTAAATGGAAACAGGCTGTTGTGACACCCATTTTGAAAAAGCCCACAATGGACCCCCTAAAACTCGAGAGCTATCGCCCGATCTCTCTCCTCCCCTGGGCCGCGAAAGTTGTTGAGACTCATATGAACGAGGTGTTGCCCGAACATCTTGTAAGGGCAAGCATTCTGGATTCCTCGCAGAATGGCTTCCGTGCCGGTCACAGCACCGAGACTGCCTTGCTCTCTATGACGGAACATCTCCGTTCTGTGCTTGACTTTGGTCAGACTGCGGCACTGATATAACTTGATCTCAGTGCCGCGTTTGATACGGTCTCGCAGAGGATCTTACTCCAACGTCTCAGGGAGGCAGGTGTTATGGGCATTGCTCTCGACTGGTTCCGCTCTTTCCTTACTGATCGGACCTTTAAGGTCGCTACTCCGCCTTTTGAGTCCAAGTTCTATTTGCTGGAGATGGGTGTGCCTCAGGGCTCGTCGTTGAGTCCCACATTATTCAACCTTTATGTGAGACCGCTAGCGGCTGTCGTCAAACATTGGGGCATGACTATGGTCTCCTATGCTGACGACACGCAGCTGGCGGTTGTCCTGAGTGGGGACTCCGACCTCGACGCCCCCAGATTCCGGGATGGTCTCTTGGCGGTGGCTAGCTGGATGAATGCCAACTGTCTTCAACTAAATGCAAAAAAAACTGAGGTCATGATTGTGGGTAAGCGGACGGATCTTTGGGGTGACATGTGGTGGCCTCCTGAACTGGGTGTAACTCCTATTCCAGTCTCAGAGGTAAAGAACCTGGGGGTGTGGTTAGATTCTGCCAGTGAGTTTCAGTGTCCACACAAAAAAAGTGGCGGCTACCTGTTTCGGCATTTTACGAGGGCTGCGACCCATCTTGAGGTTCTTCGATGCTTCTACCAGGCAGCTGGTCATACAGGCATCCATACTATCGCGGCTTGATTACGCCAGTTCGCTCCTGCTGGGGGCCAACCAGGCTGAAATTGCCCGGATGCAACGTGTCCAGAATGCCGCAGCAAGAGCCCTGGTAGGTTTACCGAGGTTCTGTTCTGCGGAAAGTACCATCCGTGCTTTGCACTGGCTGCCTATGGCACAGAGGATCCATTTTAAGACTCTGTGTCTTTCTTTCAAGATCCTCAAGTGGGCCTCTCCCCAGATTCTTGCCAATCTTTTGGTGCCCTATGTGCCCTCACGTTCTCTTAGATCCTTAGGTCAAAACCTGGTGGTGGTCCCACGGTTTAGGCTATGCAGGGCCGGTGGCCGGTCTTTCCGGGTTTTGGCTGCAAATTTGTGGAACTCTCTTCCGCCCCAAATGCGTGAAATGGATGAGCTTTTGAAGTTTAGGAGGGCTATCAAAACGCATTTGTTTCCTTATTCACTTTAGTACTTCGATCTGCGCGCTTCTGCCCTTGTACAGTTTTGTTGTATTGGGACCTTTCTTGAAGCGCCGGGACACCCCTTGGCTGGGGCAGCTGTGCGCTATAAAAGTGTTTTTTAACATAACATAACATTTGACTTAATCGTTCACATTTTTAAAGGGGGGCAGCTTCCAAATTCTTGGTCTAGGGCAAAGATAGTCATCTTCCCTAAAAAAATACAAGCCCCCAGATCAGCTAGGCTCATATCGCCCTATCACTCTTATAAATGCAGACTCTAAACTATACTCAAAAGTGTTGGCAAATCGAATCGCCCCGATTATTCACAAAGTAATTGCTAAATACCCACATGGTATCGTTCCAGGGAGATCAACTACTAACCACATTCAGAAAGTGATCACCTTATTTGATAGTATGGAATGTACAGGAGACCATATGGCATTGGTTCTTCTCGATGCCGAGAAGGCCTTTGATAGGGTCTCATGGCAATTTTTGTGGGCTGCTATGTCTAGGGTCGGAATCAAGATAGGGTTTATTCAGGCTGTGCAGAAACTATGTGTGAACCCTAGGGCTATGGTAATGGTGAATGGTAGCCTTACTAAAGAGTTGATAATATCTCCTGGAACTCGACAGGGGTGCCCATGTTCGCCATTGCTGTTTGCGATCTATATTGATTCCTTTATTCGTAGACTAGAGGGAAACCGAGAAATAGCACCGATTTTGTCACAGGATTATCCAATCAAGATTTTGGCATACGCTGATGACATTGCTGTTGTAACAGCTGATCCTAGCACAGCTATGTCTGTTATTGAAAGCGAGGCTAATAAATTTGGGCTTGTATCCGGATACGCACTCAATCAGGGGAAAACACAGATCGTGCTGAACAACAAGAGCGAGATGTGTGACCCTTGAGTGGTAGATAAGGCTACATACTTAGGAATCTGCATTACATCTCAACTTGAGAATTTGGTGGACCTAAACATGAATCCAATGCTGGGCGCCATGCAGAAAGTTCTCCGTCGCCTAGACAATCTACATCTATCTCTAATTGGTAGGGCCAATGCCTTGAAAATTGTGTTTTTCCCTAAAATTTGTTTAGAATTTTCAGATCAATGGTTTAAATCTATGGAACACACCGTCTCAAGTTTTATTTGGGCATATGCACAACCCCGCCGTGCATATAAACTATTGACCCTGCCAAAGGAAAGAGGAGGATTGGCTCTCCCAAATTTAAAAGCATATTATTGGGCATCTGTGCTGCTTTATAGTCGTGAGCTATTACAGAATACCGGGATAGAAATGTTACCAGGGGGTGACTCGCCATTGATTTTTCTATTAACTGTGGGCAATAAAAGTAAAGGATATCTCTGGCGACACTTGCAGGACAGCTACCATAAAAAAGTGAAACTTACAACACTGATTAATGGGTTTAAGGTATGGAAAGCTGTGAGAAGAATGTTGGGTATTGGGCGAATATCATTTTATACCCCCCTAAGGGATAACCCTGTTCTCCCGGAGATTTTTAAAGATAATTGCATTAGCAAGTGGAACGAGGCAGGAATAAATCACATATGGTGCCTCCTCTCTCCTGCAGAAATACAATCCTTTGAAGAACTAAGAGAAAACTTTCAACTGGACTGGCGGGATTTTTTTAAATATCTTCAAATCAGAGACTTTCTGGTATGAAGGGTAGGGGGAAGGACTCTGCCTGAAAAAATAACTTTAGTGGAAACATTAATTCACATTAAAAAAAAATACAATTGGGGGAATATATTCCCTTATAAATGTACTGTTTCTGGATGATCTGCAGAAAACATCCCAGAAGTGGCAGGGGAAAATTGGTACAACCATGGATAAATGTCATTATGCATATTCAATGTCTCAAACAATTCTTATGCCCACAAAACTCCAAGCGCAGTTCTATAAAACATGCTTCTTTTTATACTATACCCCAGACAAAATCGCCAAATGGTGGAGTGGGAAGGAGACATGCTGCCCTAGATGTATGCTATTCAACGCTGATTGTGTACACATTTTCTCTACTTGTGATGGATTAAGGTCTTTAAAACAAAATATTGAGAAGCTCTTGTCAGCCGTATTGCAAAGCGATATAGTTTTGTCCAGTGAAGCTATACTATTGGGAGCGACAGATCCTAGCAATCCCAGGCCGGGTCATGAACTCATTTTTATTGCTATGGCGGTATTAAGAATGTGTATAGCCTCGGCCTGGCTGGATCCCATTGCACCGTCTTTTCATCAGTGGCTGGCTAGGCTACTAGCAATCTCCAATTTGGAGGCAGCTATTTACAAACTGAAAGGTAGGATACGGCATAAAAGGGGTTTGAGAATTTGGTCCCCTTTAATAGAACGGTGTCAATCCCAAAACAACACCTAGTATATTGTGAAATATATACAACTTTATGGTATGTTAGAAAATGATTCACTGCCGGGGATAATGTAACATGACTATGAAATTATGAAATTATGAGAATATATAATTTTGTTACTGTATTATCAATTGTCTGACCTGGGAGGGCATGGGGGGGTGTTAAATTGTTGAAAAATCAAATAAAGATGTTTAAAAAAGAAAAAAGGAAAACACTACAAAAGGACACCACACCAAGTTTAGAAAAATATCCAATATTTTATCTGTGCAAACAAAACCAAAAAGAATAAAAATCCACCATGCAGTTCTTAGAAATATCAATAAGCAAAAATAGACTTAAAAAAAATACGGCTCCTTGAAGTTGATAGCTTCGTCCAGGGCTATCACGGTGGCCTGAACAACAAATCCAAACAGTTCTGGTTGACCGCAGTGTCACGGACCAGCTACAGTGTCAGGAAGACCAGCAAACTTTACCTTTGGAAATGCAGTGCATCTGTGGCCTTGCGATGATCCTCGAAGAGCCGGCCTCGGCAGGTGTCTGTTCTGGAGTTCAGTGCAGAAGTCTTTGGGCCCTTGAAGTCATACACATTGCAGATTGAACTTTGTGTGGTTGAAGTCAGGAAGGCGTCGGGGCTGCAGTGCAAAGTACAGCGGTACAGCGCACGGTGCCCCCAGGTTATAGTGCAGGCAGCAGCATGGTTACAGTGCACTGGCCTTGAGCCTGGTTAAGGTGCCTGGGGGACATCCAGAGTCAGTAACCACAAATATCAGTCAAAAGATTGAGGTGATCAGGGCAAAAAATGATTACTCTCTCACAAAGTCCCCCCAGATGGAATGTGATGGGTAACTGTCCTACAACTTAGTAGTCCTCATCAGCTAAGAGGAGAAACCTGAAAAGTCCATCTGCATTGATTTGGTCAGTCCCAGGTCTGTGTTCCAATGTAAAGTCTATCCCCTGGAAGTAATTGGACCACTGCAACCATTTTGGATTCTACTTCCTCATCTGCATGAGCCATTTGAGAAGTCTGTGGTCAGTTTGAACATGGAAGTGATTCCGTACAGGTATGGTCTCACACTAAAGGCTTCACTCTCAATAGCACTCCATCTTTGTTCTCTGAAGAGTAGTCACCTGCTAATGAAGGCAACTGGCTGAACTTGGCCCTCCTCATTCACTTGTGCCAACACTGCATCAATGCCCTGTTCTGAAGCATCTGTTTGTACCACAAAGTTTTTTGTACATCCAGGAGCCAGTAGCACTGCTGCTGAACACATAGCCTCCTTCAGAGTGGCAGAGGTCTTCTGACACTCTAGGATCAACTGACTGCTTCTTTGAGGTGAGTTTCGTCAGAGGAGCCACAATGGTCCCATAGTTTTTTACAAACATTCTATAATGCCCAGTCTGGCCAAGAAATGCCCTGGCCTGTGTCTGGGATTTAGGAGCCTTCCAATTAAGGATGGTCTAGATCTTGGGCCAGAGAGCTTGTACATGGACTCCACCTACAAGGTAGCCTAAGTACACCACTGATCTCTGCCCTATCTGGCCCTTGCCTGCCTTGGTAGTTAGGCCTGCCTGGTGCAGGGCCCAAAACACTTCTTTCAGGTTGACCAGGTGCACCTCCCAGGTGGAACTGATTACAGTTAAATCAGGATAAGCTGCGTTGAAAGTTTCCAGACCAGATAGGACTCTGTTCACAAACCTTTGGAACGTCGCAGGGGCATTCTTCAAACCAAAGGGCATCACCTTGAACTGAAAGTGGCCCTCTGGAATGGAAAATGCTGAGCTCTCCTTTGCTCCTCGACTTAGGGGGATCTGTCAGTAACCTGAGGTCAGATCAAATATACTCAGGTACTTTGCAGCACCCAACCTATCAATTAGTTATTCAGCTCTAGGCACTGGTTGAACATCAGTCTTGGTGACTGCATTCAAACCTCTGTAGTACTTACAATACCTTAATTCTTCCTCTCTCTTGGGGGTTAGGTTTAGGCAGCAGTACCACTGGACTGGACCAAGGACGGTCAAAGGGCTCAATTACCCCTAGCTCCAGCATCTTGGCTGCTTCAGCCTTAATGCTGTCTCTCACCTGGTCAGACAAGCAGTACAGCTTGTTTTTGATTGGTAGGCTGTTACCAGTGTCAACATCATGGACACACCAATTGGTGATCCCAGGGATCAAGGAGAACAACCCAGCAAGCTGCTTTAACACTCATCTGCAGTCTTTTTGCAGCTGGTCTGTCAACTTGGGAAAGAGTACTATTCCATTGACTGATCCATCTTGCACATTGGTGTAGATGAGGTCTGGCAATGGCTCACTCTCCTCTTCCCCTCCTTCATCTGTAACCATCATCATTGCCATGTTTGCCCTGTCTTTGTGGGGTTTGATTCTGCTGACATGCGGGATCCTGTGGGGATTCCTAGGTGTTCCAAGGCCCACCAAGTAGGTTACCTCACCCTTCTTCTCCAAAATTGGACAGGGCCCAGTCCATTTGCCTGGGAGCAACAGGGTTCACCACCCACACCAACTGTCCTGGATGGTACTCGGGCATAGTAGTCTTTTGGTCATACCAAAGCTTCATGAGCTCTTGACTGGCCTCCAGATTGCTGCTTGCTCTGCTCATGTACTCAGCCATTTGAGAATTTAGGTTTAGTACATAATCCAGCACATTCTGCTTGAAGTCCTTGAGAGGCTTCTCCCAAAATGTTCTCACCAAACACAATGGCCCTCTTACAGGGTGCCCATACAATAACTCAAAGGGGCTACAACCAATCCCTTTCTGTGGCAGTTCCCTGTCTGCAAACTGCAGGCATGGGAGGACACATCTGATTTACTCCTGAGCTACTCAGCCAATGATTATGCCCTTCAGGGTTTTACTGAACCTTTCCACCAGATCTGGGTCTGGGGATGATATGGGGTGGTGAAGTTTCAGGTAATACCACATTCATCCCATATCGCCTTCAGATAGGCAGACATAAAGTTAGTCCCCCTATCTAAGACCACCTCATTTGGATAAACCACTCTTTTGAAGACACCAAGTAGGGCCCTGGCTACTGAGGGAGCAGTGACCATTCTGAGGGGTATTGCCTCTCAATATCTGGTGGCATGGTCCACTGCCATAAAGATATATCTGTTGTGGGTCTAGGGGATTAACAATGTCAAACCCCACCTTCTCAAAGGGAGTTCCAACCACTAACAGTGGTATCAAGGGAGGCTTTGGCTTGTCACCTTTCTTGCCACTGGCCTGACCGGTGACACAGGAGCTACAGAATTCCTTTACTTTTGCAGATATGTTGGGCCACTAGAAATGGTTGACCAGCCTATTCCAAGTCTTAGTGCGACACAAATGTCCTGCCAAGGAGATGACAAAGCTCATAAAGAGGAGACATTCTCTACACTTCTGGGGGACCACCATACTCCTGGTTGCCTCTGGTTTGGGGTCCCCTACTTCAGTATAGAGAATTCCATAGCCCTCAGAGTGGAACACTATCCTTGTCCCTGACCCAACTCCTCTCTGGTGGGTCCACTGGCTGCTTGCAATTCTGCCAAATCAGATAGATCTTGCAGAGGAGGAATCCCTACCTCAGACTTCAGATCCTCTCCCTCTATGTTGGATACTCCTGGACCTCCTGAACTGTTTAGGCTGGCTTACCAGACCCTGAGCCCTTTCTCTTGTTCTTGGAGGCGTGATTCATTGTTTAAAGGTCAAAGAGTCCAGCACTCACCTGTTGTGCAGTCACAGCACCTACCAGCTCAGGGAGGTCCATCATCTGTACCGTTGTTTTTAGGCCTCTGCTGTACTTCTCCATCCTTGGAGGTAAGGCTGACAGGGCTGCAACTTGTACCCCACCCATAGAAACTAAGGTTACCTCTGTATACCCCCTCCCAATCTCTGGGCCAACTACCACCCCCACACCTCCAGTGGGGGGCTTCTTGTAGCAGACAGCATCTCCTCTCTTGTATCCTGGCTGCATGCAGTCAAAACACTTACTTGCCTTAATATGGTCAAAGACCATCCCCTGATACCCCTTCCCCTTGAAAGTGAAATGACTCGGGGAGCCGCCCCCCCTTCCTTGAGCAGGTATTTGTGGACATTTTTAGGTCTTTTTTGCTTTGTTATCTTGTTCACCCATAGCTTTTCCCTGGGAGGGGACCTGTCTTCTATTCTTTTGATCCCCTCCCTGGTTCTTCCTGGTCACTTTGCTATGAACCCACTCATCTGCTGTCTCACCAAGTTCCCTGGTACTATACAGTTTACCATCAACTAGCTACTGGTGTAACTTCTCTGATTGACAATTTCTCAATAGGTCCTACTTCATGAACAAATTGTAAAGCCACTCATAGGTATTTACCTAGTTACTCTGTATCCAGCCCTCTAGTGCCTTCAGTAAGATGTATACAAACTCAAACCCAGATTGGGTACTGGCTTTCTGTGTGTTCATTCTATTCTGCTCAGGGATGAGACCAAATCTCATGACAAGACATTGCTTCACGTAGGAGTAGGACTCCGCTTCCTCCCCCTTTAGGGTTAAGTGCCTGTCTCCCATCTACTGGGATCAACTCCTACAGGAGTGAACCGCAGCTCAAATGCTGTCAACCACTTATCTATATCATCACCCTCTTGATATTTGGGGACAATTCACTTGGGCAGCCTTGGTTCAAACTCACTACCCCTAGACACCTCTACATCATCTTCTCTGCCAGCACCTCTTTGTTCTTTTCTTGCCACTTCTTATGGCTAGCGTCAACTTTTCTTCCTCTAAAGTAAAGTATTTTAACACTCTGCACTCCGCTTTGAAACATGTAGTTCTGCAAAAATGGAACGCCGCCGCCGTGTAGCTGAGTTTGCCGGTGCCCTGGTCTACATCTTACTTCATGAACCAACTTTCTTAGCTGGCAAATATTTCAGCAGAAACTAATTTCAAGTTATTCCTCCTCAGTTCAAACCCCGCTCTGTCTCATATTTGCACTTCTCTGTGCACTTCTCTTCAAGAGTGGTTTAATTTCCCTAAAAGGCACCGCTTGTTACCTGAGAAGGTCATTCCAACTGGTCTAACACAAGCACTTTAACGTTAGTCCTATTGCAACAAGAAGGAAGCAGGGGGTCTCTCCTGTCTCAAATTGCACCTACCTGCATGAGCCTTCAGAGGAACGGAGGTTGGGCGTCACACATCCCCTCACGGTTCCACGAGAGGAACATGGCAGTTCCTGGCACCTGGCAAAGCCCCGTTATAGTTTATGGAAGACAAAAGCGAGTTTAATTATTGCTTTCACGCTGGTAGCAGGGAAGTGTCGGTCATGCGGAGGGCGCACCCGTCTCCGGCCTCAGTGCATGTCAGGAGTGTTGACTTTTCTTCGGAGAATGGCAGGCAGGGACACTGCATCACATTGTATTACCTATCTCCAACTTTGTGTGTCTTTTTGCACTATTTTTTAAGTCCACTACTCAAGTCCAATGAAGTTAATTCCGGCGGGCAATGCGTGAAATGAATTGTTCAACTCTGTTACCGTTTTGAAAGCCCTCGAACAGATAGCTGGGTCTGTCTCAAAAGTCAGTGACGAAGGTAAGTCCGAAATTAATGACAAGTGTTGCAAGAATCAAGTGATGCTAGAGTACATCTCGGTATGTTAAATACAAGGTTAACATATGTACGCATCACTGTCACTCGTTCCTCCACCCTTACTGCCATGTAGTTATGCAAGGGAAAAGTCAATGCCCTCAACAATCAGCATGTGGTGATGTTACATTCTACAGCCAGAAATGTCTGTCTTTGATAACTTTATTTCGGTCAGAGACCATAAAAGCACAAATAAAATATGTACATACAAGATAAAATACATAAATATTTAAACACCTAGGTTAAAAAGTTATTAAACAGAAAGTTATCAAGAAAGACATAAGAACGATTCAATTCATCAATATTGAAAACAGTTATCAATTAATCAGGGCAGACCTCCTCCGCCACATACCATATAAAAAACGAGAGACAGAGAACACAATGGGAGGTGAGGTGTCATATCTTAAAATCCTACAGGCTTGGGTACATTGTTTTAGGCCCAAATTTCTACACAATGGTACCAGCCAAGATCTGCGTATTGCACTATAAGCAGGGCAGAAGAATAAAACGTGTGTCATATCTTCTTTACTTTCATTACAAACTGGGCAGATTCCCTCTCCTCGTCCAGTCCATTTGGAGATCAAGGCCCCAATCGGGAGGGAACCATGCCTTAATTGCGTATATAACTTTTTTGCCATGGGGGGTTGAATCAAATCTAAGAACTCCTCCCTCCTGGGCACAAATTTTATTTGCAGAAATTCAGTAGTCAACCTACCCATTACTGGCGAGCGGTGTAGCAAACTTAGATTGTACTGTCTAAGTAGAGCCAGTAACTCAGTTCTCCGCACCGCTGGGCAACTTTCCTCTGGGGTCTCCCATAATTGAGGCAGGCCTATTTGATGTGCAACAGCTTTAATGTGGGATAACCAGGGTATGTTTCTGCTCTTCAGCTGGTCCCAAATTGCAGAGAACTCAGCTCTGTAGTCACCAAGTTCGGGTACTGTCCACAGCCTTCTCCAATACAGGAGGGGTCGAGTCGATAGGAGTTCAGAGATAGGCTCTAGACCTAGATCTAGTCTCAGAGGTATAAGCGGAGTGCCCTGGCGGAGCCCTAGCAGGTTCCTAATAAATGTGTGCTCAACCTTAGAAAGGCTCGATATACACGTATGACCCCAGAGTTCTGCGCCATACATTGCAGCAGGTCTGGCTTGGGCACCATAAATTTCAAGGGCTGGCGAGACTGGTTTGGATTGGGTTTTCCTCTGAAACTTACTAATACCTCCCACTATCTGTGTAAGCCTCAGGGCAGATTTGGTTACCTGGGGTCCCCAACCGAAATCTTCAGTCAGGGTAACACCAAGATATACAAAAGTTCTAACCTTTCAAGTGGGATACCATTTAGAACTGGGCTAGGGCGGGTGCGCTTCGGGGGACCGAAGATCATGAACTTCGTCTTTTCTAGGTTGATCTCGAGTCCCCGCGAAGCGCAGAATGGCACAAGGTCAAAGGCGGCTCGTAAATCTACGAAGACCAAGTAGAGGCTACAACCCTCAATACTTACAGTCTTCCAATAAAGGACCTGTAACCTAAAGAGCTGGTCCAGGGTCGAAATCCCAGATCTAAAACCAGCCTGGAGGGTAGTTATTATTTCGTTCTCTTCCGCCCAGCTGAGTATTCTATCCAGAAGGATCCGGCCCATGAGTTTCTGGGTAGTATCCAAAAGACTTATTGGCCTATAATTTGAGGGGACTAAGGGGCAACCCTTTTTAAAAATGGGAACAATCTCGGCCCCTGCCCAGGTGTCCGGCAGTTTGGCTCCCAGTAAAACCGCATTGAACAATACGCCTAGGTACGGTGCCCAAATTTTAGGTTGGGAACGAAAGAGATCGCCTGGTACCTTATCAAGGCCTGGTGCTTTATTAGGAAGCTGCCTGGCAATTGCAGATTCCACTTCCTTAACTGAGATATTCTCGACACTTCCAGAGGCCAACCTCGCCCCGGCATCCAGTTGACCGGTCTGATCTCTGCAGTCCGAGGCCCCCCGCAGTCGATACTCTTGCGGGAGGTCTAGGACTGGGGGAGCACAGAGAGGATCATCTGGTTGTAATGTCATAGCCCTTTTCAAATGTTCAGGTATAACAACCAAAGGAGAGGTGTAAAGTGCGGCGAAATGTGCCTCCCACACTGAGGAAGCAATATTTGGTAAAAACGATTCCCCGCTATCTCTCGTGGCAGAGTTTAGCAATGCCCAAAATAGTTTAGCATCCTTTGACACTAGGGCATCCCTTAATTTTTTCCACCTATCTTCTTCCCATTCTATCTTGCCCCTAGACAGTTCTTTCTTATACTTGTGCCTAGTAACCCTGATGTTTACTTTATTTTTTGATTTAATTG
The DNA here is from genome assembly GCF_964204655.1 of Triturus cristatus. Classification (NCBI taxonomy): domain Eukaryota; kingdom Metazoa; phylum Chordata; class Amphibia; order Caudata; family Salamandridae; genus Triturus; species Triturus cristatus. Next base: position 27,432,690 of record NC_140582.1, read on the forward strand.
CTGCGAGAAGCTCCTTTTTTGATTTCCTGCAGGCATCGTTAAACCAGGGGTGGGTTTTCAGCACACACCTCTTGGTTCTGCCTACAGGATTAAAAACATCCCCCAAAGCCAATACTAGTTGCTTGTGTATTTCCAATGCCTGCAGTTGTCCAGTTGGATCACCCATCTGGGCTATAAAAGGTATTACAATTTGGTAAATTTTTGCAAGCTGTGAGGGTGACTCTGCCACATGAGGCCATTTCACCCTCCTTCTATTATTAGTTATTACGAAGGGGGGCATTGCCATAGCAGATTTGGGTTCAGGGTTAGTTAGTCCAAAGGACCCTGGATTAAAAGTTAAGACCAGGGCATTGTGGTCACTGTCCTGTCTTTTTTCTATTCTAAAATCCTTCAGCTTATCCCAATTTTTGACTTCTACCATTATATAGTCAATGATGGATGTTTTATTAGCCCGATTAAATGTTTCTGTTGCTGGGCGGTCAGGGTCCACTCTCCCATTGCACGCCCGCAGGGATGTTGCAAGGGAGAGGGATTTTACTTGTAACACCAAAGGTGTCCATGCTCTAACTGGGACGATATTAGGATCCGGGATGTGCCATAGCACATCTACTTCATCCTGTTCTCCCAGCTCGACACTTCCCAGCGGTTCGAATTGGCAGTTAAAGTCCCCACCAAGGATGATAGCAGTAGAGGGGTCTAACCCCGAAATAAAAAAAACCAAATCTTTAATTGTATCTGATTCTTGGCCATTTCTGGTTGGTCTCGAGTAAACATTTATTAATGCTACTGGTGGGTTATTTGGAGGTTTTAATAGGACACACTGGACATCCAGGGATTTTGTTGGAATTTGTGTTGCCTGGATTCCCAAATGTGTACCTATCCAGATTGATAATCCCCCAGATGGGCGGCCTTTACCTGTGGACACTGCCAAAATATCAAAAGTAGCAAAAGTCGGGCTAGAGCTCTTTTCCAATGCCCAGGTCTCTTGCATTAGGCAAATATCATATTTTGCCATAAATGCGGCCCACTCCGGAGTATGTAATTTGTTTTTTAAGCCGGCTATGTTCCATGAGACCAGTTTTAGGCAACCTTACACCAAATTTTCAGAGCCCTCAATTGCCGTACTCCCTCTAGTGCTAGTCCTCGCCACAGGTATCTGATCAGTTTTTAAGTCCTCCCTAGGGGTTGATGGTAAAGCATTTCCCTCTATTGTCCCTACCCAACTAGGAGCTTCATTGGTGACTTGCGGAATTTGATCTCCATCTAAGCTGAGTCAGTCCACCTCTTCCAATACGCTAAACCTGTTCCAATGCGGTTGTAGCGGAAAGAGGGGGGCATGGGTAGGCCTATCTTCCCTAAATGTCCCCCCCGTTTTCCGAGTTATGGAAAGGAAGGTGACACCCCCTGTTATCAAACCTGGCTCTGGGGTGGTATGGTTCTAAACTAGGGGTAGGATAAAAATATGAGAGATGCATTGGGTATATTTGAGTGTTTTGCCTATAGGGAGGAGTTCTACAAATATACTCTACAACAGAGGCATCCCTGAAATTCAAAATTATTACATCGCCTGCTACTGTCTTTGGATCCCTCCCAATCCAACCTACTCTCCTGGCCAGCAGAATTTCGCCTGAAACATTCGCTGGCAAGGGTCTATTTACCGTGAGCCACTGGATGCACTTGTTTTTTAACTCATCCTCCCTTTCTCTTTTCCCCTCATTTAAGGGTGGTACTCCTACAAGTGCAACAACATATGGTTGGGCTTCAGGGGGTAGATTAATTGTTGGCAACTGTTGGGAAATAGTTCTTAATGTTGCATTGCTTTTCATAAGTGAGTTGATTTTATCCCCCTTTTCACCTTCCTTTACCTTAGTTGGAGCTTTATCTACGGCAATAGCCAGATTTCCTGCAGTTTGACTGCTCTTTTTCTGGGAGCCAGAACTAAATAAAGCTTGTGGTGGAACAGGTGCGGATTTTTGAGTACCTAGCATTGCTCCTACGTTGGTAATCTGTGCTGAGGGAGTATTATTTCCAGCTGTTGTGTTGCAAGGGGCATTATATGATAAAGCTTCAGTGGCAGGGGGTGCAGGGGTTCTTCGTAATTTGGCTGGCTCAGTTATCCCTCCCCCCCTAGTATTCATAATAGAGATGAGTTTATCTAATTTTGATACCAGAGGCTTAAGTTGAGTAACAATTGTCCGTTCCAAGGATGCTTGTAGGTCTGAGACCATATTAGCGACCCAGCATGGTATTCCTGGCGTAGAATCAGCTAAGTTACTAGATGGGGTCACCAGATCGTGATTTATAGGCTTGTTTTTACTCGGTTTATTTGGAATATTTGCTCTCTTATTCCTAGGGCAAGGCTTACATGCATCTAGCCTTTTCTCTGGAGAAGGAGGGGTCAAGGTAATGGGGCGATCTTGGGGGTCTATAGGAGTTTCTGCAGGCAACTGAGTACAGGGCAGGTCTACATAAGATGAGGACATGTAGGAACTAACCTCCAACGCATCAGTCATGGTAATTGAGGTGTCTCTTTCCTGAGTTGGCAAACATAACGATGGTGTGATAGATAGCCGTCTCTCTCTATTCTCAATGGCATTTGCCACAATGCCAATAGTCTGTTGCAGCATTTTGTCAATGGCGGTCAAAGTAGGTAAAGGTTGCGAGTCTGCTGTTAGCAGCTTAGTGTAAGACCGCGTGGCTGGGGTTTTAGTTTTAACTTTCTTGCCCCGATTAATCATTTTTTTTTTTTTTTAAACTGCGGGAGGCGCTCTTCGAGTTTATGGGCCTTGGCGCACTCTAATGACGCTCTCAATGCGCCACGCGATGCCCTCTGGGTAGTGTAGGCATTAGGGAAGCCGTTCCCCTCACGGCGCTGGCGCTGGCAAATGGTCACAGGGTTTGAGATGCCCACAGCAGGAGCTAAGATCACCGGCCGTTCCCCTCACGGCGTGTCCGACGTGAAAATCAGGTATGTCGCATGTTTTGCCCCCTTTTCTCTGGATTCACTCGTTGCTTTTTTGCATAAACAATGGTATGTGCTATAGAACGTTGAAATGTGAGTGCGAGCGTGACAGTTAACGGCTCTGCACTACCCAACTCTGTTACCTGACGCAACGACCCCACCGTCACCCAATCCTTCTGGGCATTAGTGTTAAATTAAATATAGAACCAAAATTACTTCGCCGTTTCAGGAATTCACAGCAAAGAAGTAAGGAACCTGCTATAGCCGGTCAAAGTTGGTAAACGGCAAACGTATGCCTTCTCACCCCAAGCATTGTTGTGCAGAGAGGCATGATGATGTTGCTAATGCTGAAAGCATTCGAGTTCAGAAATGATGGTTCCGTTTTTTTGTCTCGAGAAAACTATTGTCAGGTCAGTTCTGCTTGTGTCCCTTTTATTCCCTGTGTTACAGTACTGCTGTTTCCCTGGGTCTCTGCCAGTCTGCATAATCAGCAATAATAGCTTAGCAGTCTCGGTGCCTCCTCCTTGGCTTTCAACCCCAAAGTTCTGATCTGATTAATGCCTGTGTGCTCTGTCAATGATTGCCCATCTCTATTGCTCTGAATAATGTTGATTGCAGTGACAAGCGCTGGCACCTAGCTGATACTGAAATGCTTTTAAACTGAAGCAAGTGATGGAGGGGGAGCAGAAAGATGGGGTGTTTATAAATCTTTCCATGCGCCTCCTGCTACACCTGCCAGCCAGTCACACATGCCATACCAGGCTGTGTTCACGGTGAGAAAAATGTACCTGGTTCTTCTTGGAACTGTACACTTTCTTTTAGAACATTGCCAATGAGAGCTAATATTGTAAGAAGTACTAAAAAACATTTGACTGTACACATTTTACTTTCACTGAAAAGATGAAAGGCAGAGCTCTGTTGCAGAGATTTGGACCTGTGAACTTCCAGATACACAGACATCTCTGCGTAGGTGCATTAGACCACAGGAGGACCTAGGACTCTAACTCCGCCCACTCGCGGAACTCTGCGGAATTTTGCAGAGTTTTTCAGGAATTCTGCGTAGTGAAACTCTGCAAGCTCCGCCCAGGCCTACTCTAAAGTGATGTAGGCTAACTGGGCCCCAAACACTCTCTCCCTGGGGGACAGTTCTACTCTACTCCTCCTGTGGTTGATCCTCTCCTCTCACTAGCTATAGGCAGGGGCCCAGTTACTGTGTAAGTGGACAGGTGTTATTTGTCATCATTGAAGATGGAGGCATCAACCTTCCCCTCTCCTTTTACCTCTGGAGCCTCCTGCGTCTCAGAGGATGTCTCTGCTAGCTGCCCAGACTGTAAGAGGCTTTACCTGCTCTGACTTTCAAGTATTGGTGGAAGCTGGTAACTCCCTTTCCCTACACAACTACCTAAGTTCTACTAAAGTGAGCGTGGGCAGGCTAGCTAGAGCAAGCTTCATGGTATCCCTATTTCTTGGGTCACATAGAAAAACGGAGGCACTTTACCTAGTAAGAAAAATGAATTAATTGATAATAGTCCAAATTAATTATCCAAAACAATTTTAGCACTAGGTCAATTTAGAAGATTTTTAATTGCCCCCCTTAAATGCTGAATGCTGTTATCAAACACAAGTTCTGGATCCCACCACTGCACACCAAATATTGGAAGGTGGTTTATTAGTAGGTGCAGGTGGGTACCTACAGCTAGCAATAACACCCCAATCACAAATGAGGCCCAGCCAAGTCTCAATAAATTAATCCTTGGTAGCTTGACCGACGAGCTTAACTTAGGAGACAGGTGTGTAAAGCATTTCATTTCAACAAAACAGCAAATATGTAAAACACAAAACATAATAATAATCCAACACCAATAAATACAAATAGAGAATATTTTTATCTTTAAAATGACTGCGAGACAACAATGATCCAATGTAGGGAACCAGAGATATGAATTTTTGAAGATTAAATGCAAAAATGTGCTCTCTAGGTCCCAAAAGTGAAAAGCGCTAACCGTGGCTATCTGGTTGCACTGAACCAGGACCAAGTCAAAGTGTCAGACCAATCGCGATTGAGTGCAGCCTGGATAAGTCTAGTGGTTTGGGCCGGTCAAGGCTTTATCTTCGCACTTAGTCACTTTTTTGGAGCTTTTTTCTCTACATCGAGTGGTCGGCTTTGTCAATCTGGATATTAATTTGATGACAGCGACCTGCTGCAGCGCGATGCCTCGATGAATCCTGGTTGTCGTTGTCTTCGTCGTCAACGTCGAAGAGCTTCGGAGCTTTCAGAGGGGAAAACCTGCACGGTCAGGCCGAATCAAAGTTCGGCATCGCCGGCTTGACTCTCATCATCGAGGTCAGTCTTCTTATGAACCATTTTACAAAAACATGTCAAAAGTCTCCCAAACTTTCAAAACGCCTTCTGAAAGGTCCCCTGAGAGCCGGAATGGGTCCATGACACCAGCCAAGGGTCCAGAAGCTCTTATTTGCTTGTTGGGTTTTGAGACTCCTACTCCCACAATGCACCTGGCTAATCCAGGTAATGTCCAGGTAGAGCTGGTCAGCTGAGTTGTCCTTGCTGTACATGATACAAGTGACTTCTTTTAGTAATTTTCTTCCTGTTCCTTAACAGGACATCCACTCCGTGATCCTTTAAGACAGGCAAATTCGTTTTTTGTGAAGCCTTGAAAGTGCAGCAAGAGCAGTTCTTTTGTGTGCAGTCCTCTCTTTGTGTAGTCCAAGGGTCCAGCAGGATAGTCCTTCTTCTCCAGATGTTTCCAAGCAGGCATCTCAGTTTCAGTGCAGCTCGCCCATATTTGTTTCATATTCTAGACTGGCAAGAGCCCCCCCCCCCCAAGTCAGTGGGGTTCAAGTTGCCACCCTCTGTTATGACCCCTTCCTGGGAAAGGTTGCATATTTCTGTCCCAGAATGCACACTCCACAAAAATCAAAATGGAGAAATTCTTATCTTGAAGTTCATGCCTGGCTAACCCAAACCGCAGGTGTGGCTAACTTTTCCCTACACTCTCCTTCCAGCCCCTCTCCTAATCTTATTAGAGGGGGCTCCCTTCTGTCTGAGGGTACAGGAAGTAGGGGTGGGCCCGGTTCCTGTCCTTTCTGTGCTTCTTCCTTTGAAGACCAGTTAGGCTCTCCGGCCCCCTTCTTGTCATGGAGTCTGCAGGCAGCAGATCTCCTCCCACCAGAATGTTGTATTGTTTCAGCCCCAGGCCTCTTCACATGTAATCAATAAAACCGCTTTCCTGTAAGAGTTATAATACATTCAACCGTGGCAAGTTGTTGGAGTTAGGTAACTAATATTTTGATACTTTGAATAATGGTGAATAATGGTGCTAGCTCACTTCTGTTAAAAGTTAGACTTCATTAAAGATTATTGAAGCCTTCCCATGGTAGCCTATGGAGCTAGCAGCACTACAATAGGGATACATGACTTAGACTCTTTTTTCCCTCACTAGGGCATATATAACATATTTTACATTGTCCTTGCTTTCAATTACAAGTCACCCTGCTCTCGGGGCATCTGGGGCAGACCTTAGGGGTAACTAATATGTAATAAAAAGGTAGCTTTAGACTTTGGAAGTACTTTTAATTTGAAAGCCAGATTTGGGCACAGGTTTTTTTTAAAACCAGCCTGCAAGGCATGCTGGCTTTGAAATGAATGCAAAAACAACAGTTGATGGACAGAATGCAGAACAATGTCATACATTTACCCCAGTACAGAGATATGAGCTTAAATCCATTGTTTTTTTGCTCACCATGCCATTCCAGTTTGAAGCCAGCCATATGCAAATCAGTCTTGACCCTGTGCCTCATGGGAACAGTCCAGCCCGAACTGCCAAGCCAGGTCCTCCCTGGACTGGAAACAAACATCCTAGGACCTGTTTCGGGGTTTCACCCCTCTTCAGCCAGGATAGCTTGATTCCAGTGACATGGAGAGCACGAGACCCACGTCTGGGCATACCCGACCCACTCAGGGTGACAAATGCAAAAACAACAGTTGATGGACAGAATGCAGAACAATGTCATACATTTACCCCAGTACAGAGATCTGGGTCTAAATCCATTGTTTCTTTGCTCACCATGCCATTCCAGTTTGAACCCAGCCATATGCAAATCAGTCTAGACCCTGTGCCTCATGGTAACAGTCCAACCAGAACTGCCAAGCCAGGTCCTCCCTGGACTGGAAACAAACACCCTAGGACGGGTTTCGGGGTTTCACCCCTCTTCAGCCAGGATAGCTTGATTCCAGTGGCATGGAGAGCACGCGACCAACGTCTGGGCATACCCGTCCCACTCGGGGTGACAAATGCGAAAACAACAGTTGATGGACAGAATGCAGAACAATGTCATGCATTTACCTCAGTACAGAGATCTGGGCCTAAATCCATCGTTTTTTTGCTCACCATGCCATTCCAGTTTGAACCCCGCCAGATGCAAATCAGTCTTGACCCTGTGCCTCATGGGAACAGTCCAGCCTGAACTGCCAAGCCAGGTCCTCCCTGGACTGGAAACAAACATCCTAGGACCGGTTTCGGGGTTTCACCCCTCTTCAGCCAGGATAGCTTGATTCCAGTGGCATGGAGAGCACGAGACCCACGTCTGGGCATACCCGTGCCACTCAGGGTGACAAATGCAAAAACAACAGTTGATGGACAGAATGCAGAACAATGTCATACATTCACCCCAGTGCAAAAATAACAATTGATGGACAGAATGCAGAACAATGTCATACATTCACCCCAGTACAGAGATCTGGGCCTAAATCCATCGTTTTTTTGCTCACCATGCCATTCCAGTTTGAACCCAGCCATATGCAAATCAGTCTTGACCCTGTGCCCCATGGGAACAGTCCAGCCCGAACTGCCAAGCCAGGTCCTCCCTGGACTGGAAACAAGCATCCTAGGACCGGTTTCGGGCTTTCAGCCCTCGTCAGCCAGGATAGCCTGATTCCAGTGGCATGGAGAGCAAGGGACTCACGTCTGAGCATACCCTTCCCACTCGGGGTGACAAATGCAAAAATAACAATTGATGGACAGAATGCAGAACAATGTCATACATTCACCCCAGTACAGAGATCTGGGCCTAAATCCATCGTTTTTTTGCTCACCATGCCATTCCAGTTTGAACCCAGCCATATGCAAATCAGTCTTGACCCTGTGCCCCATGGGAACAGTCCAGCCCGAACTGCCAAGCCAGGTCCTCCCTGGACTGGAAACAAGCATCCTAGGACCGGTTTCGGGCTTTCAGCCCTCGTCAGCCAGGATAGCCTGATTCCAGTGGCATGGAGAGCAAGGGACTCACGTCTGAGCATACCCTTCCCACTCGGGGTGACAAATGCAAAGGTATCTGGGCTTTAAAATGAAAGCAGACTTCACAGCAGTGCACACTTAAGTGCATTAATTCCACTGGGGTCTCTAAACCTACATTCGCTACCATATACTAGGGGCTTACAGGTAGGTTGTCCGAACCAATTGTAATTACACCAATTACCATATACATTTTAATCAGAACACTGGTCCTGGACCTGGCTAGCAGAGCCCATAGCATATTGAGTCAGTCAAAAAATGGGGGAGATCAGGGCTATAAAGGAGGACTTTCCCACAATGGGGCACATTGCAAAAATATCGATGCAATCTTTCTTCAGTCACAGACACTGTTGACACTACCCTGCACACCCCAAATATCAGTTTCATTTATTCACTGAAGCCACAAACAAATCAAAAATGGTATAAGTATGTTGCAGCCTATACATACGTGTTGCTGTGGCCAAATGTGACCTGGTTAGTAAATCTGAATGCAGATCTTGACTAATATCATATAGCTAATTGGACCATTTTGAAGTCCAATGTAGTAGTTGATTCTCAAGATGAGAGAAAAGTTCTAAAATCTTTGACTGGTGAGTGTTCCATAAGGCTGATAAAACTCAAAGTATTAACCCCTTCGCAGGGAGTCCTCCCCCTCCCCCCCCCTTGCTAAGGCTTTTGTGGCTATATGGGGTAGTTAGCGCTTAGGCCCCTGTAAATCTTTGTCCACATAAATATCCATGTCAAATTTGAGATCCTTCTGCCAACACCCTGAGGATTCTAAAGGTGCCCAGGCTTTGTGGATTCCCCTGGATGGGTCCCAGAAATGGGAAAAAAGTGTTTCAGAAGAGCTATGGTCGAAAATCCACAGCTAGGCACATTGCAAAAAATGGGTCCGTTTTCACAGAAAAAATGTGATGTATCCACTTTGCATTTTTGGACGTTTCCTGTGGTGGGCACTAGACCTACCTGCACAAGTGAGGAACCACTTTGCTATCAGGAGACTTTGAGAAATGCTGAGTGAGTCAAAGTTTGTGGATCCACGCAGATTTAAGAACTTTCGATCATGGAAATGTGAGGAAAATGTTGCTATTATTTTTACAAAGTTTGAGGTTTGCAAGGAATTCTGGGTAACAGAACCTGGTGAGAGCCACACAAGTCTCCACATCTTGCATTACCCTGGGTTTGTAGTTTTTTTTAATGTATAGGTTTGCTAGGTTCCCTTAGGTGCCAGCAGAGCTAGGTTCCAAAATCCACAGCTAGGCACATTAGAAAAAAAGGGTCAGTTTTCACTGGAAAAATGTGATGTGTCCATGTAGCTTTTTGGGCCAGTTCCTATCAAGGGTACTAAGTCTACCCACACAAGGAAGGTACCATTCTTATTGGGAGACTTTGTGGAATGCTGGGTGGGTGGATGTTAGTGGATAAACGCAGATTCCAGAACTTTCCATCATAGAAATGTGAGGAAAATGTGTTTTGTTTGACAAAGTTTGAGGTTTGCAAGGGATTCTGGGTGAACTTGGTGAGAGGCACACAAGTCACCCCATCCTAAATTCCATTGGATGTCTAGTTTTAAAAAATATATAGTTTTGCTAGATTTCCATAGGTGCTGGCTGCGCTAGGGCCCACAATCCAGAGCGAGGCACATTGCAGAAAAAAGGTTCATGCCTAGTAGCCTTTCTGACACCCTCGATGGTGGGCATATCGAGGACTATTGCCCTGATTTGACCCCAAGGGGGCAGAAAGACTGTGGCTATTTTGTTGGGGGGTGGGGCATAGGTATGCCCATTCTGGGCAGCCCCTACCCCTATGTATAAAAAGCCAGAATAATCCCATGCGCCTAGTTGTCTCTCTGCCTCCCCCTCCCCGGAGGGGGCACATTAGGGGCTTCTGCCCCATCTGCCTACCAGGGGAGACAGAAAGACTGTGGCTAATTCTTTAGGGGTTGGGGTCATTGCAGGCACATTCTGGGCAGCCCCAACACCTACGTATAATAATAATAAAAAAAATCCCTGGTGCCTAGTAGGATTTCTGCCCCCCTAGGGGGCTGAGAAGGGCTATTGCCCGCATCTTCTTTCCGTGGGGGGGCAGAAAGACTTTGGCAATTGTTTTTGGGGTGGGGGCATTGGCATACCCATTCTCGGCAGCCCCCACCCCTGACCTTTAAAAAAGTATATCTGGTGCCTAGTGGGCTTTCTGTCCCCCCTTGGGGGCAGATCAGGGGTGATTGCCCCCTTCTGCCTCCTGGGGCAGGAAGACTTTGGCATTTTTGGGGGGGAGAGTGGAGGCATTGGCATGCCCATTCTGAGAAGCCCCCACCCCTGATCTAGTGGGTGAATCCCTGCTTGGGGATCACCCTCGTGGGGTGATTCCCCAAGCAGGGATCCTTCTCCCCTTTCCAATGGTACCTCTCCTTTGTGTTTTGGTGCACAGTGCTGAGATAGCCCCATGAACACTGAAACAGTGAAACTGAAACTAAGCTTCAGTTTAAATTTTAATGTAATGACATCAGCGCACCATGCTGCAGCAGCATAGAGATTCAGTGCACTTGTGCACATGATAGAATGGTTCCATCATGAGCAAAGGGGGACTGGTGCCATTCTATCATGAGCACAGAAAGGGTTAAAACGATCTCACCATTGGAGGTATTTAAAAAACATATATTGTGGAATGCAGAATGAATGTTGCCATCGTTACCTGAGATTAAATCAAGGTGTATCTTTAGATGCTTCTGTATTTTGGTCATCTGCAAATATAATTATAATAAAGATGATGACAATAATAATAATAACAGTATTATTATTAATAATAATAATAATACTAATATGCAAATGACCAGCCATCCTGGAGAGGGGCAGCTGAAGAAAATGCATCACCATCTTCATTTTTGACACCTAATTAATGAAGATAGCTATGTGTTTGTGTCCAATACGCTCAAAATAAATAAGGGCCATACACTGGCAAAATATTGAAGATATGTTTTTGGGGGAAAAGAACCGTTTTGATTAAAGTAGACCATGCCAACCTCTTCAGCGGTATATGTTACCATTTATTTTGTGGGAAGAATGCTATCTCTCACGGCTTTCTTAATTTATCGTAGTTTTTGGTTCTCCACACTCCAGGGGGATCATTTAACCTCTTGAGTGCCCATGACGAGATGGTCTCGTCATGGGCCGCGGTTGCGCTGTGCCCATGACGAGACTATCTCGTCATGAGCCCCGCCCGCTAATGAAACGCCCGGCACAGGGCGTGGAAAGGGCGGGGCACTCAAGGGGTTAATGAACTCACCGGATGTCCTGTATCCCTAGCAGCAAGAGATTTTGCATCAGCACTTTGTTTAGTTTTTACCCAGAGGGGTTCTCAAATTGACAAGACAAACTTTCTTGGCCAAATAAACCTTGGGATGGACCTGGTGATGGGGGCGCATTTAGGACTTAGTCTAAAAGTGCTCCTACACTTGCCTTATAAGGTAAGATTACTGGGTGAAATTAAGGACACATTTTGCTTTAGGAAGAGGAACAGCTCCCAATGTAGAGTGTATAGAATTGGAAAGAGTGGACAACACTACAGAGGGCCCCCTTTGATGACAAAAGGGGCCAAGTGTTGGCTACTAATTGTCACTTTTGCATCTTGAAGAGAGACAAAGCGCCTAGATCCAGTAGATGAATTGACTAAGAAATCTTTGGTACTGCATCATAGACCTTAGAAATTAACACTAGACCTGCTTGAACACGTTCTCAGCGTCTATGGCTATTAAACCCACTAACTGATGAATGACCTCTGCCCAATCAGTCAATGCTGTGACAATCTTCTTATGACCCACAGTATCTCATCTTGGGAGAATCCCATGCACCCTGGGCGAAACTAATGTAAGAATCACCTTAGCTAGCTGGTTTGCAATTAGGCAGACCTACATCTTATTTTCCAGGCAGAGTTATGTAATAGTCAATATGGCACTGGAGACAGATGGGACATATCTTTTTAAGGCTACCATTATTCAGGCTAATTCGGGAGGATCTGAAGCCTTAGTCATAATTTCCTCTACATCTGTAAAACAAATTGGAAAGCAGCTTAGCTTCAACTAATTTTAAAAAGCTCATCTTATAAGGTGCCTGGTCCTGTGGCATTCTCAAAAGAATCATGTTGGATGTCCAGAGAAAGCTATTCTAGCCTAAAATGAATACGTAGGTCAGCTCTTCTGAATAATTAAGTTGGCAAGATAATCTTTAGTAGAATAATCTCCCTTTATATTTGTTTCTGATCTCTTAGGTATAAACATTGTGAACATATTGAGTGATTACCTCAATAACTTCTGAGGAATTGGAGCAAAAGATTTATATATGATCCTGAATCTACATAATATAAGCTGTTGATCATACTTCTCATGTGAGTGCAGTAAAAGTAAAACCTTTATTAGCTTCATGCTCAAATCCTCTATATATAGTAGAATGAAGTTGCTGAACCATATGCTGCAAGTGGATATAGGTAATTTATGCATGTATGGTCATTCATTCAGACCTTGTAGTGTTCTAGGCAGACTGCTGGTCCTGGATTGAGAGTATATGTATTGGTTATGTAGTAAAAACTCCTCTTTTTCTGAATTCTGTTGTTGTAACGCTTTTTGATAAAAAATACTCCATGAAAGCATTCATGATACCCCATAAAATAGGCCATGAAGTCACACTGAAGCTAAAGTCTGAAAATTCACTGATTCATATTTTTAACTCTGGGCGCAGGACTAGGATCTTCAAACTTGTTAGGTCCAAAGTGAGCATGGCTTGATCAGTGACCTGTATTGCAGCTGAAGTTTCCATTTATAAACAATGGCCCTCTGTCTAGTATTAACTTTTAAAGCATTTTGTTGTCAAAAAAGAGCCTTAACTCCATCAAACCTCTATGTTCCTGGGGAAGTAGAAAATATGGTATAATAATCTTTCAGCTTCGACATCAGATAGCAATCTGAGTTTTCTCACGTCACTTCTGCAGCCACTTGCTTAAATATTTGTTATATAATATATAGATTTTCGTAGACTTTATCAAAGAAAAGTCTAAATGTTGTTTAAGACAGGGAGGTGGGTATTATACTTCTTTAATTTTGCTTTACTTTCAAGAACTTCAAAAAACGACATTTACCCATAAGGCATAGAGTGAATATCCCAATGAGGAAACAAAAGTAATGTTCAAAGAAGCACCAATCAGCAGCCAGGTATACCTACAATCCCTGTGTACCTATCCTATCCAGAAAGGGTTACTAAAGGTGAAAGTCCTTGTACTTAAATGGGCCGGGCCCAGCAATGAAATGGCGCCCTTTGCGGGCAAGATGGCAGCCCTGCCAAGTACCGTGTATCAGGGGTTAGACTAACACATTTTAGTGTGGTGGCCTGCATCACTGCACTAAAATGTATAGTCACGCATTAGCACCCTTTCCACACCACCATCTTGCTGCCTGCAGAAGCCAGGGGACTCTATGGACGATACCGGGTGAAATCGGGAGTAGCGCATAGCAGAGTGGTGATTCCATGTGCTTATTCTAATGGCCTTGCGCCTCATGAAAAGCAGCCTGTCTTTTACTGCAGGTCATTTTAAATACAACAGCTACTGGCTCTGTTCTAACCCGAAGCTGAGCACAGTGGGGCCTGATCAGGTGAGTTCACCTGTACCCACCTCTGGAGTCAGACTCGATGCACAGCTGCCACTCTTGTTGAAAAGTAACCAAGAGAGGGAGGAACGTGAGTTTCACGCTTGTTTGTAGCAACTCAACAGCAAGCTTCCTTTTAATTTAGCAGAAAGGACAAGCAGGTTTGCAAGCAGAAATGAAGATCCGGAAAGGCCTTTGTTTACAGTGTCTCTCTTTACAAGTGTCCGGCTCAATTGAAAATGTAAAGGAAGTCAGTGTCACCTTTTCATTGAAGTCTTGTTGTGGTTCGGGCAGACTCCCAGCACACAGACACAACGTGCCTCTTTGTCAGGTGCTTCTATGCCTCCTACTACGCTTTTCTGATACCAATCCTTACGTCTGATTTTCGGACACTGGTATGTCAGTGTCGAAGTGCTCTGTGTTGTACTGCTGGGGGGAGTGAGTTGAGTTGCAGTCTGGTGCAAACAAGCATTTGCAATGAAATAGATCTCGCATTTACGGCAGTTTGAGCTACTGGCATTGTAAATGAAAATGCCTTTTGCTTATGTTTTGCTTCTTAAAACATAAATAAAAGGTATTGTCATTTACAATGCCAATAGCTTAAACTCTCACAAATGTGAGCCCTATTGCATTGCCAATGCTTGTCTATTCAAAGATGTCATGCAGCCTCTGGGTTTGAGTTGGAGAAAACTGGGCTGAGGGGGAGGCAACAGAAGTACACAACCGTAGAGTGGAGATCAAGGCTAGAATGTAGCTTTGGGACAACGACCTCTACTGCCGGGTCCAAAGACTATGTCCGGGGAATGTTCGCTGTCGTGTTAAGCAACTCAAGCACATTCCTGTTAGTGAATTACCCCTAGAAGTTGACGAACAGTGGTTAAAGCACCCCATGCCACACTTTCACTTTAATGTCAGCCATGCCCCTTTATTTAGCTGGGTCTCATGTAAAGAAAGGTACGTAGCTGATATTCAAGTGAAAGTGCAGCATGAGTCGCTTTAAAAAAATAATAAAGCATTTGTTAAGCAGCACAGCATCTGCAAAAGTGCTGTGCTGTACAGGGAGCATTTTTTAAATAAAGTGCAGGGTCCATGATCGGGTGCTGCACTGTCAGGAAACAGGGGGTGATATTCTCAAGGACCGGCGATACCTATTGCAAACGCCAGTTATCGGCAATTTTTTTATTGCCGCCTAACCTTGAAAACTATCGCCATGTTAGCGGTGTATTAACAAGCCGTCGCTACATGGCGATAATATCAGGGAACGGCAGTGAAACCTGCCACTAACATCAGCGTGATAGTGATAGGAAATACGGTGTTAGCTGGCGATAACTACCGATAGGCCCATTAGCAGCAAAAAAACTCATGTTAATCAGCCCAATGTAAGTTTTTTTTGTCTCTAATGCAAAAAATAGCCTATCAGTCAACCTCAAATATACAATAGGCATAAAAACAATAACAGGCAGAATGGAGCAGCCAGAGCCAAGTGCAGCACACATCAACAACCCATGCAAGCCAGTCAACATCCAGGATGACCAGGATGAGAGCCTTGATACCTCACTGGACCTGCGCCTGGAGCCTGGATGCCTCGCTGGACCTGCGCCTGGAGCCTGGATGCCTCGCTGGACCTGCGCTGGAGGCTGGATGCCTCACTGGGCCTGCGACTGGAGCCTGGCTGCCTCGCTGAACTGGAGCCTGGATGCCTCGCTGGGCCGGAGCCTGGATGCCTCGTTGGAGCTGCACCTGGAGCCGGGATGCCTCATTGGACCTGCACTTAGAGCCGGGATGCCTCACTGGACTTGCGTCTGGAGCCTGGATGCCTCGCTGGACCTGCTTCTTGAGCCTGGATGCCTGTACAGCCATAACACCGGAATCTCCTGGACCAACCATCATTGGTAACATCATGTCTTCACCTTGCCCACCGGACGCCACCGCCATCATTGCACCCCCTCGCAGCAGGATCAAGGCCACCAAAGAAAGTCTCGTCAACTTCCTTTGCACCAACACTCCACCAATGCTTCCAAACGATGACACCGCAGTGCACAACCACCACCGATGGATCTCCAACAGCGCCGACATTCGGGCACCCCTCATGAACAGCACAGTGTCAGTACCTTCCGTCTGCCTGATGGCAGGTGTGAGGGTGGCACAGTGCCACAGGGATAGGCTGGCCTCATGCATTGACGGAGTTGCGTCATGGTTGTGACACGACTGCAGCAATGCGTGACTTTAGCGCAGACAGATACATCAGAATTCCTGATGTATGTCATTACTTGCGTCATGGAGCGCTGTCCAGTGAATACAGCGCATCCATGCTGTCGCAAGAAGGGCGTAGTGAGTAGTGTTGCAACCTTTTCATGACTGGGACCCAGGAATGGGCACTATCTCATTGATGGTGCGCATTCCTGCACTGTAGTTTTGTCGCAGGGCAGCGCTGTAATACTGCTTGCAGCGCTGTCCAGCATCAAAACCTGTTGAGATGAGGCCCCAAGTGTTATCACCATTTTTAAGACCAGCTATTTTCTGGTCTTAAGTAACTGGCTCTAACTGCAGTTAGAGACAGTTTTTTTGGTCTTCAGAACTTCAAGGATCCCTTTGTGAATATGGAGTAGTGGGGTTTGCGTCCGTTTTTGCACGGGAATGCCTCTCCTGCATATAGTCAAGTCAAGAATAACTTTATTCGGTTTAAATAAACCATAAAAGTACGACATTCATACAAAATACATAAAATTTACAAATCGGATTAGTACAATAAAATGTCATTTGACTGAAATATTCCATAGTTTATCAAAGAAATTTAAAATACAAGGTTCTAAAAAGGAGACGCCAATTTTATTTACATTTCGTACCGTTTCCTTATTAAAAGTGCAATCCTAATAAAATTTAGTACTGCCATGCAGATTGCATCAGTGGATAAGGATAATAGAAGATTAAACCCTCCTGGTAATTGCGTGGGCGGGTTCCTCTTAAAAGTGGAATAAGGAACCGGGCCCCTGGTTCCTTATAGAGTGTACAGAATAAGGTAAAGCGCAAGGTGCTTTGTTGTGATAAGTTATCACAAGGGCAAGGAGTGAGGTTATTGCACCATCCGGCCTATTTGGGGAAGGCCACTAAAAAGTGCAATGTGCAAAGCCGAAATCTAGTCAAAAGAAATCTAAACTGCACGTTCATGATAAAAGACAAATAAAATTGTTGATATGAAAGGGGCTGATTGATATGAGGTCGCGGCCCTACTGACCGCCGGCGATTGTCAAGCTCACCACAATATGCATTTTTTATGATCAATTTCAGATTTGTATCTATGCTGTTTGGATTATAGTAATAATGCCCTAGGCCTGTTTCATTAAATTTTCCTTTCACATAGCTAAGCCATGGGATAGCCTCGGCATTATCCAGCATCATGCAATCCTTGATAATTTCTCTTGTGAGCTTTAGGTCTTCCGACAGGGGCAAACTTTGGCCCAGAGGATCAATGGGGCAATATTAATCCGATCAGCTATAAAATCTACCCCTACCTCAGAGTGACAGAATGCTGTGGGGGCGCTTTTTGGCATCATCAACAATCTCTTTAAAAACTTGTTTTCTAGGGTTTGAAGTTGTATGCTTTTATAATGTCCCCATACTCCCGCCCCATTTGTGGCAGTAGACAAACATTTTGATTTATATAATGTTATTAATTCCGCTACTGGCTTATGGCCCAATTTACACGCAAAGCGGAAAAGACCTGCCACAGCACGGCTAGTGTTCTGCACCCTGGATATAATGAGATGTTCCCAGCTCAATATGTTATTCCAAACGTTCCCAGGTAGCTACAATTTGAGACCTTGTCAATTGTCTTACCCTTTACCATAAATTTTCTAGCTTTAGTGTGACTCGGTTCGCAGACCATAATGTAGGATTTAGTCAAATTAACCTTTAGATCCAGGGCTAGCATAAAATTAGTAAAAGCATTCAGTGATTTCTGTACGCTATTAGCATTTAAAGCCATTAAAACCGCGTCGTCTGCATATGACAACAACGGAATTGGGTTGCCCCCAATTCTGGGGAAGTCTAACTCCTGATCTTTTAGGGATGATTCTAATCCATTTGTAAACAAGAGGAAGAGAAAGGGGGCCAGTATGCACCCCTTACGAACTCCCTCTGTAGAAACAATGGGCCCGTCCTTTTTCCACCAAGGCCGAATCGTATGGCTACGGTGGTGGATGCGTGCAACCCACGCAATAGGGTAATGAGAGGCTCCTCAAAACCCATTTCCCCCATCATGGACCACAGTTTGCCCCTGTTAACCGTATCGAAAGCACTGGACAAATCCATGAAGGCAAGGTGTATTGACCCCTTCCTTGCCTTCATGTACTTGCCCATGATCAGTGCCAAGTTGAGGCACTGTTCGTTTGTCTCCATACCTCTTTGAAAGCCATATTGAGTTTGGGAGATTAGCCCTTTGGAGTCTGCCCAGGTCTCAAGGCGAGCTAAGATCACCCAGCACCTTGACCGTAGCGTCAATTAGGGAAATGGGCCTATAACAGGCCGGATCTTCCTTCTTTCCCTTTTTGTACACAGGGACCACTATGGCCTCTTTCCATGATGTTGGAATAGGGCCAATTATTGCTGCTCTAAAAACGTTCATCAGGAGGTGTGCCCAGAGTTGGAGATTACTTTTAAATATATCAAGAGGTACCCCATCCGGCCCTGGGGCTTTTAGATGTATCCCTTTCTTGAGGGCCTCCTCAACCTCACTCACTGAAAGGGAAGCGCTCAAGTGGTGTGCGGTCGTTGGATTTAGTGGGACCTCCTGACTTATTTCCTGACTAGTAATACCGTTTCGGTTGAATATCTTGGTATAATGAGATTCCCACACATCCCCTGGTATTAGTGAGTCCATATCCCTTGAGACCTTTGAGAACAATGGGCAGTTTATTACCTCCCAGAAGCTCCTAGAATCTTTAAGTGCACTTGGTCTCTCTAGGTCCTCCCAGGCCAGCTTTCTCAGGTCTTGCTTCCTCTGTGCAACTATGGAATTATAGGACTGCCTGGCGCTCTTAATTAAGGCTTTATCTCGCGGGCTTGTGTGTAGTGCCTTCTTTAGGTCCTTTTGGGCCCTTGTACACTCAGCGTTGAACCATTTGGTCCCCCTAGATTCCCTTAATGCTAATGGGTTTGTCAAGTTTCTTGATATGTCCCTACAAATTCCCTGAAATCCCTGGGGGGGCATAGTCAAGGCATTTCAGAATGTAGCTTAGATTTAATTTAACAGTGGTCTCCTCAAATTGGGGGGATGTATCTTATTCCATTTCATTCTCACCCCTTGAATTGAATTATACTGGAGGGGGCGGCCATCTCCTGCCTTCTCCTGGGCAGCTACATGTAAGGAGGCATTTAGGGGATTGTGGTCACTGGCATTGTTTGGCTCCACCTCAAAACTGTCTACAAGGAAGGACGATTTTCTGGATATTAACATGAAGTCAATAACACTTTCCCTACCTCTGCCCATGTAGGTGGGATATTGGATTTCTGAGTTACTGACAGGGTGTCAACGAAAAGCAAATCATTCACAATAATAACATCATTTAAGGCGTCTCCTTGTGGAGTGTGTATAAAATGCGACAGTGGTTGACCCTCGGTGTCTGTTAGCCCACATACCTTATTTGAACTATGTCTACATAAAGTGCAATTAAAATTCCCGACCGAATTGATACACAGGGGCTGCCACTTCACCGCAATCTTGTCAATTTCCTCCTTTAGGTTTAAAATAATATCACATCTATTTGGGTCGAAAACATTATAATACCAGTTAATTAAAAGAGTCTTGACGTGGAACAAGTTAAAAATCAAAATCAATTAATACCATGGTGAATTAATGACAGACTTGACATTGATAGACCCATATTTGAAAGAGATCAGGGTCGCCAGTCCTCCTTTCGTTCTCCCTACAGGTGAGCGATTGCATGAACATTGAGGGAACGGTAACCATCTAATTCAATATTCTCCCTAGACCATGTTTCCTGGGTAAAGATAATATCAAAGGCATTTACATACTTTAGCCACATTTCATCATCAAGTTTCGAGCGGATGCTTGCAGTATTCCAGGAGACGATTCTAAGAGGTCGGGTTTTACACGGGCTTATAACTGGGTCCTCCCTGTTACTAGCAATCGCGAGGCCTAAATCGGTCCCCCCCCTTCCTGAGCCAAATAAGGTAGAGGGGCTGAAGGGGACGTCTCCCGTCAACCGCTCCTCAATGCTAATAAGAGTGTCGGGTGGCATATGTATGTTATGATCCGACAAATATGACCCCAGCCTATGCCCTTCTGTTCTGTTCACACTGCATATAATTATCGCAAACAGAAGTTGCGATCTTTACAATGGCTGTTTTTGCCTAAAAACAGTCGCTAATGGCTATTAGCGACAGCTTGGTAATAGGGCAATAAAATATCGCCGCATTAGCGGCAGAAAAGTGCCGCTAATGCGGCGATAATTGCTTGTGAATATGTCCCAGGGTGTGTTAGAGAGAGCCTGTTGTAGCTGCTAGAATAGACATTAAAGAAAATAGTGCTCACTGACTAGATAACACAGACTATGTAAGACCACAAGTAAACAGTCCATCGCTATTGGAGGTTACAAATGCAGACAAGGTGATACCAAGGTGGGACTAGGAAGCCTATTCACGAATTAAACGCAACCATTTTGAAAGGACTGTAACAGAAGCCAATTGAAAAGATGGGCGGGAAATGGGCAGGGCTTTTATTCCATTCCTCAATACAGCATGCCTCACAGAGCAGCCCATGTGCTGCCCAGGCTCGATCTTAAAAGGTACACTGGGAAGCGTTGTAAGGAGACAGGCTCTCCGAAGGCATTTGATCTCTCACCGGCAGAGTCAACTTGAGTGTGTGCACTGCAAGAGGGATGACCGGAGGCTAGAGAAGAGCACCAGGAACCCTCACTGTTGCAGTTTAACGTTGGTAGGTGCTTGTGAAAGTCTGAATGTTTGATTTTTGCTCACGAGAAAGTGTCACTAAGTCGTTGAATGTCACTCATAATTGCACTGAAATTATGAAAATGTCACACATAAGCAATCTGAAACCTTGGAAGGTATGAGATGGCCACATTAAAATGCGACCCAGGCTAAAAAACATATTTCAGTTAATAAGGTGCTATGCGCTGCTGTAGTGGTAAAGGCGGAGTTCCAGAATAAAGTTGCGCTCTTTAAAGGCGAGTCAAGCAACAAAGCTGCAGGACTTCCTCCAGTGGGAGAAAAGAAGACGCACCTCAGAGCGAGCGGTCTGATTTCAGGCTGCGACGGTTACAGGTATGCCCATTAAGAAAGCACCGGGTGAGAATAATCTCCTGGCTGATCACAAACTCTGAGGGCGTGATAGTATTACTGCGCAACGCACCGCAATTTGTTGAAAGAGCAGTTGTGCGCCTCAACTGCGAAACTGAACAAAAAGGAAACAGACCTTTGTTAGTAACAAAAATGACCTGCACCTAATTAAATTATATATACAACCAGTAACTGACACACGATTTAATTAAATTCGAGCAAGCGTGATAAAACACTTATTTTGACTGTGAGCAGCAAGAAAAGAGAGTCGTTTGCAGTCAACAGGGGCGTAACACAGGCCCCCGCAGCCCCCGCGGTGCGGGGGGCCCCCACGCTCCAGGGGCTCCCTCACTCTCAGTGAAGGGAGACGGCTTTTCAGTCTTCGCAAATAAAATGGTGCTCCTGCGCGCACGGCCTCCCCAAGTCCCCATAAATTAAACTGTGCTCACCCTCCACGGTAAGGGCCTCTAAGCCTCCGAGTCTTCCCTCTCATTCTGTCTCGCTCCTCCTCATTTAGTGAAAACCGAGACTTCAATAAACGGGTATTACCCTCTCTTTCCTCCTTTCGTTTATTTTCTCCCCTGTGAAATGGATCCAAAAAAGAAATTTGTTTTTGCTGGAAACGTTGCCTTTTTCTGACACAAGTGCAGACTCGGGGTGGAGAGAAATAAAACATTCCAAATGTGAAAAATAAATAACTAATTAAAGCAAGACAGAGTGGTTGGAAGGTGGCCAGATTGATTTATTTACACCTAAACACATTAGCGCCACTTTACAGTTTTTGCCAGTGAAGTGATACTTTTGTTTACTCCTCTCTCTTTGAACAACATTGTTTTCCCTGTGTGGGAAAGTGCACCTTGCCTGTAGGTACTGAAATACCTGCTTGATGGGTGAATTGGAAAACAAAATGTGTACAGCGACTGTGTGTTTACGAATGTGGTCTTTTTATACCATACTGCCTATGTTTTGAAAGAATATAAGAAATGGGGACTGAAACGGGTCCCTTCCTGGCCCTGTAGTCATGGCCTTACCTTTTCATGCAAAAGCACTCACTAATTTCAGAATAATGAGTGTAAAAGGAACAAGGTAACCATGTTGTTCCTGCTTACATTTCACATGCTTTACTTAATCTTGCATTCCCTATGAGTGTTTGCTTTTTCTAGGATGTTGTTAATTTTTTTTAGGCAGCATATTGCTCTTGTCTAGTGCGTAATTAGAATTGAGTCACATCCAGGTGTTTATAGCGGGTCAGTGCAGTGCAAGTTTCTCTAAGTGGGGCAGTATGGTGTTCAGTGGGGGAGAGGATGTGGCGCTATGGTCAGAGCTGCTGAAGTGGAACTGGTGAACCAGGTTCAGCCTTAATGACCAGGCTCCCAGACCACTCTCCTGAAGGAGCACATTCCTGTGCTACACCTTAGAAGGCGCCGCAAGATCTTAAAAGCCCTGGTGTCTTAGCACCAGCAGGTGGACCCTAACGGTGGCAAGTGTGGATTAACCTTGAAGACCTGTCCACCACTATCCATGAAGTTCACCTCCATTCTTGGGGACAGACCTATGAAGCAGCACACCATAGAGAGGCAGTGACTCTGTCACTGAGGTCAAAGGACCCTTGAGCAGGGTGGCTCTAGGGCAGTGCGACCGCACCGGGCGCTAACTTCAGGTGGGGGCATCGTGTTTGTAAGTAAAATATGGTTTTAAAAGCACTTGCTGCCTCCTTCCTGGCCACCAACATTTTGGGCAACAATAAAAATTTCTTGATAACTCCAGTGATTAATGTTCTTAGTAGAGAGAGATGGTGTTTTGTCTAGTGGAAGGGTTGACTCATGAAAAGGAATGGCAGAGGTGTAATGTGCATGCTGCTAAGAACATGTAGCATGCAGATCACAAAGTGCACATGATGTAAATAGGTCAGTGGGTCACTGCTTTTGTCAGAGAGACCCTATTGTTACTTGCAGTTAATAAGTTAAAATCCTAACATAGAACAGTGAGCTCTTAACTGTCATGTAAGAGCTGCACGCAAACTGCAAGGTATAAATTAGAGCGTCATGGGTTTTCCCCCAGTCTTCGATTATCCTAATCTTGCAAAAAAGGGTTCATTTGGGTAGAAATCAATTGTGATTATTAAAGAGAACCCCCAACCATGGTAATATGTTTTTAATTCTGAGTTTGTGTTTCTGCAGACCAATCACTATTAAACTATGCTTCCTACTAGTATGGTTGTCATGTGACTCCTACACCTTGTAGTCCTTTGTCTTCTGCAACATTTCCTACACAGTGATTTACACACATATGAATGATTGTCTCTGTGTGATATGTATGATGTAAAGTGCTCTGACACCCTACACTGGTATTAGTGGTGCTGTAAATGTTCTGATAATTTATTATTTTGAAAGGTTTTCACATGCTAACAGTCTCTGCAAAGATTGTTCCTTATTAGTACTAGTGGAACATACAACTGCAGTAATGAGAAAGGTGACCAGTCAACCTTTGCAAAGGGCCCTCCACTTCAAAGCAACACAAATCACATTTTTTAGTAACTTTTGATGTGTTTGAGCTCTAAGCAATTTATTAGTTAAAATCGTCAGATTATGCAGCAGATGATGTACTATGTGGCAAATATGGCAAAGTCATAGTTATGTGGAAAACATTTGCAAACTAGGATATTTTGCCATTCATGTTTGAACTGCTCTTGTGGAAAAAGGGAGGAGAGGTGCTGATGACAGAAACTCCACGGCTGGGAGATAAATGGCTTGCGGTTCCACTTTTAAGGATATTTGGGACATTCTGTGATTGGAAACATATCCAACTTTGTGAATGTATTTTAATGTCAATAACACATATTTAACCTTAAAAAAACATGTGTATCTATTGGTTAAATTAAATAATGTAATAATCTGTAACCGGTTAGTGAAATGGGAAACGAATACTAAAAATTGGGATATTTTGCTCTTTCTGCCACACCTCTCACTCCGCCCACTGACACAATCCATTGGTTATTCCCGCCCTCTGATTCTCCTCCCACAGTTCCCCTACTTTTTATCCCCCACTTCGACCACTGCCTGGCACTAACATGCATTAGAGACAACTGTGGGCTTTTACCACTGGGTCTCTTAGAAAATGACACCTCAGGTCCATACACGGGGGCTAAACACAGCACGTTTCTGGGTTCTCCGCACAACGTGTTTGCTATTTGATGCCAGACTTCTGCAGCATGTGTTGAGGAAATTAAACATCCCTTGTGCTTGTATAAAACATAGCTGCCAAGTGTCGTTGGCACCATGTCGTGTTCATTCGTAGCTTTAATCCAACAACACTTTGCATGCTGGAATGTTTAACCTCTTACTTAGATGGTCACAGCACAACTCCCAGAATGCAAGGCGCTGTTGGCTTAAAATCCAGGCCTGGCTGGTGGTGTCACACGTGACGATAGAGCCATTTGGAGGCAATGGTGAATCTGTAATTTAGCAGGCGTGTCTATACTCTTAGTAAATTGTAAATACCGCCAGTGTTGACACACTGAGGTCTGAGGCCTTTGTTTGTTATGAAGTAAGGCCCAGTCTGGAGGTTCAGGTCAGTCCTTGTGAGGGAAGCTGCTGGACTTGTTTTTATCATGCACTTTGAAAGTATTTTCACCTTGATGCAAGAAGAACGTTGGATCGTTTAACAAAACATGCTTGATTTTTGTTGATTGCTGGACTGGTGATTGCTTTATTTTGCACTTTGAAAGTATTTGCACTTTTTCTTTTGCTTTACCAGCTACAGTTTGTATAGATTGCCATTAAGTACTTGCTGATATGGTTTGTTTTTATTCTACATGCAGTGTTATTTATGGTGTTGCTTTCACTTGTCTGTAATACGCGTACCTTAAATATTGTATTTAGCAATGTTTTCACTGCAGAAATGATCAATTAAAACATACAAACATCTGCATCAATGTTCTGAAGCACCCAGTTTTCTTCCTCAGCCTTGTTTGCCTGCCTGTTTTGCAGTGCTTATTAATAAAGACATTATGATTGAAATTGCTTCCTCAGTTTGCATTATCATGCACAACCCTTGACAGTCGCTAGTGTGTGGCATGCAGATACTTCACCAGTCTATTTCTCTTGACTTTCGCAGGATACTGAGTTATAGCTTCTGTACTTCTCGTGTATATTGTCAGTCGAGTTTTTATGGAATTGCAGGTTTGGGTGGGTCTTTCAAAGATACAAGGTATTGTCAATTCTATTTCAGACCCTTCATAGTTGTTCTTTGTTCTTCAGCCATAGGCAGTTCCTGAGACAATAGGCTCGCTCCTTGCCATTGTTCTGATTGCTGCCTCAGTTAAATAATCTGCTTTTGACAGTATTGTTCCAAATGGCGTAGCTTGTATGTTAAGAGGGTTTCCCATTTTCTCATTAGAACTTAGAGAAAGACAATATAGAGGAATTTAATTTAATTTAAATGTTGGAGGTTTAAAATCAAAATATGCTAGATTTCTGGGTGGTAGGGCAAAATGGTAGATGGTGGGCCGCGCCACCGAGGGAGGGGGGCCCCCTCCATGTGCTTTGCAGGGGGGCCCCCTCAAGTTACGTTACGCCACTGGCAGTCAAGATTGGTATTGTAGGTTGTTGACTGTCATTTCATTGAGCATGTGGCTCGCAGAACAGAGGCACACAGAGAGACTCGGTGTTAGCTTTATCCGACCTGGCGTGGGACTGCTGAGTCAGTCGCTCTAAATTGTAAACAATGCACTTAGTGTGCATGGCCAAACTATTGTTGGCACGTCAGCTGGGATGTCATCTGATGACCCCTCTGCCCACATACCAGATAGGCAGCACTACAAGCACTACCATTGTTTCCCCATTGGCCTATTCACGCTCAGCCTTATGGGGAATGTGGTTCTTCACTGCTGCCACTGACATTAAAGCAAGGTTGGAGAAGCATAATACGACCTTCCGGTATTGCCATAAAGCTGAACATGCTTCTTGAACCTTTCCAGAATTCCTCGAGTTCCTGGTTTGGAGTAATCCTTTTCAGCTCTTAAAACACTAATCAGAATTTAATGTGCTTGTAAAAGTAGTTACCCAAAATAATCCATTCCCTCAGATAGTTAGGAATACGAATGTCATCTTTTTCTTTATCGCACCGACATAGTGCGGCGCCATTAAAAACCGACAGTGGGCACTGGAAGAGTGCTCATTATTTCGGTGGATTAAACCTGCAGGAGAACAAAGAGGGTGTGAATATAATTCTCACAACGAACCTCGCATTAAAAAAATATATTTTGCGCATGAATACAATTCATAGCAGTATAGTATTTGTATTCATCTTTAAAAGAAAAACACGAACAAATGAACTTTCCAATGTTCCATCTGTGGGCTTTTACTTTTGTGATAATACCCTGGCATGACACGCTTTCCAACTGGCTAAATGCAGCGTCTTGTGTTGAAATGTGTATTAGAATAGAAGAAAAAAGCATTATTTCTGGAAATGGTTCCCTTGCAGTATTTGCCAATTTTCTTGTCCATCTGCTCTGTGTTGACAGCCACCAACCTAGAACTGCCAAAGCGCCCTTCGGTGCTAAGAACAATTCAACTGATTGCTCGGGGATTGCACGAATTGGCGATATTGGATGCATTTTGTATCCTCCCATGTGTCTTTGTGAAGTGACAGCATGCGAAGACTTTAAAAGCTGTTTTCTGCCTAGAAATATCAAGAGCACATGTTCAGCTTCAGTCTAACGACAAACAGCATGCCAAGAAAATATCTTAACAAGACAAACATTAGGAATAATTCACACAGTTTTGGTTAGTTTTTTTTACTCTACGCTTGGAACGAAAAATACCCATTGCAATATACAATTTAACTAATTCCTTACAGACAGCAGGGACCTGTACAATAAACAATGCATATCATATATAATTTCCATAAAAAACAATATTTTCTATCGTGTGGAATTGATTCGGGACGCAATCTTATTCAACAGGCAGCACTGGCAGAAACGCAATGCTTGACAGAAACAGAGAGGCATAGTAAAGACATTTTCAGCAGTGCAGCAAGTCACCTTGCTGCACTACACTCTGTGATGGAGAAAGGGAAGGAATGCGCCATATTTAAAAGAATACAGAGCATTCCTGCCGATTCCCCTGCTCTGGCGCTGTTTTGGCTGCCTAGCGCCAATGCACTACGGTGCAAGGGTGCCTGTGGTGCATGCAGGATTGTTTTTGTGCAGGGAGGGGCACCTTCCGACATCCTGAGAGGCATATTCCTCTATATATGTGTGCTGACATAGAAAGAGGAAATAAGAAGGAGACATAAAGATATTTCTCCTCGTGACTCCTCTCCTAGGTACGTGTATCTTTTTGCCACATTTCCAGGTTTTCCTGCTCTGGTAAATCTGGGAATACTTCTAAAACCAATGAAGTTGTGTGGGAACACCCATGGAACGGTCATGGAATGCCTCCCTAGAGCAGATTAAGGCAATGCAGTGATTTTCACTCTAGATGTATGAAGCTACTCAGGGCCATGCACAGCAGCCTTGCGTGGCTTCCGAAATCTCATTTTTCCTTTGTGTCATGCATGTCCATGTGGCGTGGTGCAAGCGCAACGCAACTGGGTTCATAAATATGCCCCATAATGTGGCCAAAACACCCTGATGACTTAGGCCAATGTGAAAGCAGATGTGTTAGGCTTTTTAAGATGTTTAAAGCAGAGCGCTTTATTCCATTACCATCTTCAGCCTTGATTCAATCATTTATTGATTCAATTTTCAATTTATTGACTTTTTGGGAAGTAACTGGGCAATATAGAAGATGGGTAGAGGAGAGAACATTCACATGATCGAAAAATTAATAACAATAGTTATGTGTATATTGTTTGCATAAATGACGCTACAGTATGAACCCCATTATCAGTTTGGATTTGATGGCTGTAAGGACGGATAATGAAGGCTGAGTTTACAAACTGATTTGGGACAATGTGTATTAGTATGCTATGCATGTGTGCAGTGTGTCATTTAGCGATTTTTGCAATACACAAAAACAAATGAAATGTAGGCAAATACAAGATATCAGACCCAAAATAATGAATATTTCTTCCAAAATAGGTGTAACATGGGAAAAATAAAAGTAAAAACGGTATTGGGAAGGCAATGCTAATCTAAGGATACACCTACAAAAGTGTATGTCATCACACCGAGGTGACCCATGCCGAATCTGATTTCATGGATAAAGTGTGTCTCCTGACTTTATCAGAAGGGAGAGGACTTTTAGAAAGGGACATTACTATTGAGGAAAAGAAAGAAGTGATTGTGGATATACTCTACAGTAAAGCACAGGGAGACAACGGCCTGCTGGATGACTTCTATAAAAACACCGAATTGCCTGTGCTCCCAGTCGTCTATGAAATCTTCAAGGAGGCAGAAACCTCGGGAAGTCCCCGTAAATAATTTTATACAGCAATCCTTACATTTCATCCTAAACCTCACGAGACTCCTGGCACAAGCCCTAAAGTTACCTGTTTGCAATGTAGCCTCATTTTTTTTAACACCTATTTACACCCCGGTAAAAATGAAAAAGCTGTATAGAGTCATAATAGAATTGAGGGGCACTATTCCTGATGCAGATGGAATCATAACAGGAGACTTTAATCTGAACCTATTACATACTCAAGAAGACAAAGTGGACCTGCAGGAACTGGGCGCTGAAGGGGACATTCCAGCCCAATCTTCTAACACCGATAAAAAGCAAACGTAGCAAAAAAACACTGATTATTGCACCTCAGTAGGGCTGAGGATCCTTAATGGTCGGTTTCCTAGTGACAGTCCCCCGCATGGACCCGGATAACAGAAAGCTGGTCCTTGGTTACGTCCAAGTGTGCTGCATCGACCAATGCTCAGAAAGCAATCATATACCACAAATTACCATCTTATCAACAAATGTTCAAAGTTATTGCAAGTCAAAAACTTTGTTGTATGATGGACATGTTGCGGGTCTAAAGAGAATGAGATGGGATGAGGCCATAGTTGCAGAAATACTCGATATCTGCGCTATGTTTTTGCACAATATTCCGGATTTGGTGAACCCTATTAGTATATGGTTAGAATTTATAAAGTTCATCTTAAAGAGATACCTCAGGAAACTCTTCAACAAAGCCCATCCTTTAATGGTACTGGCAAGACAAAGACTGCCCCCGGAAGAGAGACACTCAAAGAAGCTTGTGCGCAGGGTGCTATGACAACTTAGAACTTCTCCATGATGCCCAACGTTAAACATTAAAATAAAACAAGTAGGGAGTAAACTGAAAAAGGAGCTTTGGGAGTTTAAGAAATTAACACATGATGACTTCTGGGCGAAGTTTACTTACCCCTATAAGAATAGTGACACAGCCAGCTTTTGGGGAATGATTACTTATAACACAGCATTGACAGAGAACATCCAACGATAAAAAAATTCATGAAGAGACATGGGCAAGGTATTAAACAGATCGTTTCTCCACACTTGAAGATAAACCAAGTAACTAACATCATACAAAATATAAACAGTCACAAATTAGCTCCCACACGAACAAAACCATTCAAATCTAAACCAATGCAAAAGTATTGTTTCAAAATCCAACTACGCCTTAAGCCAGTAAGGATGTCTGGTTGGCATGTAGTGTTCTGGACAATGACTCATTAAGCTTCCTGAATAAAGACTTCCAGAAAATGATCACAAAATCACCTGCTGCTTTAGCGCCAGACCCAATTGGACTACCCCAAGCACTAATGGAAAAAGACCCTACGTTTTGGGCTGACAGGCTTAATGTACTTTACAGCCATGTTTTACGGACATAGGAAACTCCTGAGCCTTGGATGGCTCTTGATAATGCAGCCAATCTATGAGGGTGGAGATACAAAAAAAACTAATAATTATCGTCTGATTGAACTGATCAATGCTGAAGCTAAATATTTCGCAAACCTGTTGCTAACTGATCTCGAAACCTTTACAAACGAAGAAAGGATTATCTCCCTAAATCACACAGGATTCCATCCGCATCAGGGCTGTGTGTCAAATCTGTTGGCCATCTCTATGCTAACGGCAAATTCAGCCCAGGCGCAATTGTCTCTGTATCCATGTTTCATTGATTTCAGGGCAGCGTTTTATAGAATGTCAGGAAAGCACTTCAGGGGAAAGTTAAAAACCTGGGGTGTTCTGCCAAGTCTTTTACGAGCTATGGAGCTACTGTATTCGAAACCTGGCTGTATGAAATTAGGAGATGCACCCTTCTCTCAAGGAAATAATTGACTAGGAAAGGCCCGGACCTGGCTTCCCTGCTATTTAATCTGTTCATCTACAATTTTACAGGGGAGCATGACAGAATTAATTCAAACTCACTGACATTTGGAAATAAATGCCTATCTAAGCTACTTTACGTGCATGACTTGGTGACATTAAGTCATACTAGGGGGGGTCTTCAGAGGTTTATGAGTGCCCTTTTTGAATATACAAAGCTAAATAAGCTGGAGGTGAACCGAGAAAAGACTAAAATCATCATCTTTGGCAGAAGGTTGAAAAAGACAGGCTCATAGCACTTAGAAGAAGTGAGATTTGAGGAAGGCATCAGAATACAACTATCTCGAAGTCTGACTAGATAAAAGGGGCTCTATTCAAAAGCAAGAAAAGAAGGCAAGAAAGTGTGGGGCTCATATACAGGTCCAATCCTACACATAATGCAGGTAAAAGTCTCATCTGTTCTCCCTTAGAAAGTGATATCATGCTTGGAAATTGATTGCTAGATGCTGTGACAGTAAAAATGTATAAGCACATTCTCCACCTTCCAAAGTCTGCATCTCCTGCACAGTTTTGACTGGAGTTTGGCCTCATTCAGCAGTCCATAGCTAGGTAAAGCTCATTCATTAAGCTATGCCATAGGATTACATCAGCATTGGCAGGCACCTTTGACAGTTCAATATGGAATTAATTAAGATCTGCCAGCAGAAAACATGCTCATGCTTGCTATATGCATTCATGTTTAAC
This sequence comes from Triturus cristatus, assembly GCF_964204655.1. Lineage (NCBI taxonomy): Eukaryota > Metazoa > Chordata > Amphibia > Caudata > Salamandridae > Triturus > Triturus cristatus. The sequence goes on from NC_140582.1 coordinate 27,463,911, forward strand.
TGACTAACATGCCTGGGATTTATGGGCGATGGGGGGAGCCCAAAATGAGTTTTAAAAAAAGGTTGTAAAAAAGGGTTAATGTAAATAACAGGGTCCTTAGCAGACAGGCTGACCGAGAAGTTCTATCACAGAAAACAAATGCGTGGATGGTACAATCAACATATAACACTGTGGGGAAAAAATCTCACTTATCTTTGAATTTCCATATGCACATTAAAATAGACTTTTGGCATTCCGGTTTGGTGTTTTGCCAACAGCGAACCATCTATCAAAGTGACAAACCCCACCACCTGAGGAGAAATGCAGACTCTGTAGTGAGAAGCAAGAATCTTTTTGCCATTTTTAGGTCTCGCCTGAGCCCGAGCATGCGCTGCAAGACATTTAGTAAGTGGGTTTTCAAAGGGCTACCACAGGCTTTTGCCGGCCTCAAGCTTGCGGTTACGCGCGCGGCCACGCACGCAGCCGCCATCTGCCTTTCTGTCATGCCTCATTAAGCACATTGCTTGCGGCACCCTTCCTGCATGATCACTTTCACTTTTTGCTGCTCCCGCACGCGTGCATCACTAGCGTGTTTTTTTTTTTTACATTGCTTTCGGCACCCTTCAAGCGCGATCACTTTCACTTTTTCCTGCTCCCACACGCGCGCATCACTAGCGTGTTTTTTTTTTTTTACAACTCCCGTTCGCGGCCGCACGTTTTGCTTGTTATCAGATGGGCTCTCTTACAGCGCTGCTCCCTGTTCAGCGGCAACACCCATGTCTTCATGCATCTCAGGTTGGCACCTGCGACATAGGCAGGTATTTAAGGAAAACACCAGGAAAGTCAACCGAGATGTGTTTCTTCAATGCTGACCATTTCAACGAGTACATTCACAAATATGCCATCACTTACACATACTGCCCCCCAGTTAAAGGCATAGTGCCACTTGCCTCCACAAACCGAATACAAAATACCAAAGACGACAGACTGCCCGTAGCCGTTCTTCACCTCAAAGGCAGATAACTTCAGGTAAAAACACTGTACCTCAATCCAGCCCAGACGGAATGGCCACATTGTGCAGCATGTATTTGGACATTAATACACACACCATCCCAAACACCACCAAATAAAACTACCCACAAGAAAAGACACTCCCCCATCCCTACTTAAAATGATCCAAGCACAGCACCTGCCTCTGCCTAACACCGCCTTCCCACAGACTGCATGCCAACTCTACGCTGTGCTTTCTTTACACAGCCTTACAGCAAAGCCATTCTAAATATATCACAGCGAAACATGACACATTGCATTGGGCCGGTTTGTTTTGACAGCTTTCGATGAGAGCTACATTAATGCGAGTAGCTGCCCGCTACTTACGTGGACCGTCCGGGCATTCGTTCTACTGCCCCCCGCCCATTGTTGATCTTCAAACCCATGTCATTTGCCTGCAATTGTAGCACTTCTGAGTCGTCTGGGAGTGGGCGGTAATACCACAGCGCAAGATTACCTCGGATTGGAACACTGGAATGACTTTCGCCAATCCTAGTACATCGCACAGAATTCCAAAGTGCCGATTGGCTATGGAATCCATACTTGCTTCTGTCTGGGCCTCTCTACAACAGTGGGCGGGTGCAGCTTGCCCGGTTGGAGTGAACTGAGCCTGGTTGGTGTGGATCACCTGAGGAGTTAGTCATGACCCGGGCAGTGACGGCTTTGGTTTGGCTGTGTTGGCACATGCCGTCCTGCTTTGGTGGTAAGGGTGGTCAAGGGTTCGGTGGCTCTAGGGTGATCGATGCTGCTGACCGAGTTCCCCGATTTTCCTGTTCATACCGGCTCTGTCTTTTCCATCCCCCTTACTCTCCTGTTGCCTGTCTTTCTATTCCGAGTCTGTCTCCTGCCATCCTTTGACATCCTTTCTATTTCGTTCTCAGCCGCTCTGGAGAAAGTGCTTAAATCAGTGAAATTGATCTTACCTTTTGACTTTTTAAAAGGTTGTCCTTTCGTTTTACTTCTAAAGCACCACAGCTGTGGAACGTCGTCCCGCAATGTACCAAAGTAGTTAAAGGCACAGAGACCCTATTTTTCCCCTTGCACACTGCCATCAACTGACTACGATCACTGCATCATAGCCAAATTATAAAATAAAACACTGCAGCCCCTTACCAAATCTGACCGCCAAACTCCCAACAATATATCGCAATTATTAGAACATCAACACACCCAAAGCTGACAAACGAGATTCCCCATGAGTAAATCCACTTTTCCACCCCTACTTAAAACTATGATCCAAACACTGCTTTCGTCCTTTACCGAAAACAAAACATCGCCTGTCAACAGCAGGTTGTTCGACAATTCTAAGCTCTGCTTTCTTTCCTTTGCAGCCAATAAACCCTAAACATATTATAGCAGAAAACAGGAAATTGTCTATTTTTGGCAAACATTTTCTTACATACTTGAAGACGCGCTTCACCACTGCTTCATTTAAAGGTCTCTGCTTTTTCTTTCTGCCATCTGGCATGCATCTGGTGTGCGAGTCAGCACCACCACAGCATCACTCGGGGCCACCACAGCATCACTCAAGGCCAGCACAGCATCACTCAACACCACCGCTGCATAACGCCGGGCCAGCACAGCATCACTCAACCACCGCAGCATCACTTAGTGCTTCTTACATTTTTTAATTACAACTTCTCAACATGCTGCACAGCAGCCACACTTCTCTACATTACAGCTTAGAAACATTGGTAAAGTCAATAGCTCTACCTAAACACTTATAAGGCCCCCCAATGCATAGCCAATAGGTCTCGCCTTTGGGACATTATAAGTGTTTAGTTAGCCAGCACAATATCCTTCATTAAACAACATCAAGTGTTACATTGGTAATCAATTATAAGGTCCCAAAAGCGCGACCTATTGGCTATGCCAATGCTTGTTTATGCTTGTTCCCTGCATTGTTAAAACCTCACAGATGTATGTTGCACCAATTTAACCTCCTGAATGTACGGTCTTGCAGGCAAGCCATCATATCAGCCCTGAATCCGTTAAATACAGTTTTGAATATCAGGTGGGGGGAATGTATGTCAACATCCTCTTATATATTGAAACAACAAGAAAATGGCGAATGAGGTGAATGTAATATATGATTCTGATCTTGCTAATTTGAAAGAAGAGTTTTAATTGTTGCTAAAAATCACTATGTATTTGCAATTAATTTTATCTGGCTACTTGAATATTAGGTCACGCTTCATACCGGCCTTAGTTATCCAGGCACACCAGCACTTTGGGAACTATATTGCACCTTGGCTAAGTTTCAAAATGAGGTAATAGTTATCTTTTTATTTGAACATTTATTCTTCATGTTTTATCAATTGGCACCCAGATATTTGATAGGATTTTATTTTGAGTGTATATTTTATTTGTCAGGCATTTCGTTGGTTATTTTATACTAATCTGATTGATTGCAAAGTTTTTTAATAATCATGCTTTAAAGTTATTCTTCTGCTTTCATTGTAGATCCCAAATAATTCTAATACACAAGTTATCGTCCATGCAATCGTCCTTTCCTAAAATATTGGAATACTGGGAAGAAGTCTGACAAACCCTGCATTATACTGTAAACATTCCTTTCCACCATTCAGTAATATGGCCAGGGAGTTACCGATGTCCCATGAGTACTTACCATCACCTAAACACCCCAATGACACAACAATGCAATGAGCCAATTTCTTGTTTCTTTGGGTTAGGGGTAGTAAGACCCCTAGCCGTATTTATTATTTTTTCACACAACAAAAACATTTTTCATTTTATTTTTACACAGTGACCATATTATTTACATCTTGTTTACTAGTGAGACCTAGCCTTAACAGAAACTCCATTACATGGTAATCACCTAATTATAACTAGTCTGTTCCTGTGCAACAAACAACATATTCCACAACAGTTCTGAGTGAGATCAAGACTGGCTCTGTCTCCCTTCTTTTTCCACTCCTCCGCCCCAAAAGTGGGGGGCCTTCCTTATGTGAGAGCCCAAACTACCCTCTCCCATCCATACAGAGAGATCTCCCACCTTGGAAGATCTTGTGAAGGGGGCCCGGCTGCCCTTAGGATACCTATTGTGGGCACACCCTACACCCAGGTTCCTCCTCCCCCAAGGGCCAGTGCTAGGTCGTGCCCAAATGCGCCTGTGCGGGGGGTTGATAGATAAGGGCCACGTGTCAGCAACTGTCCTGACCCCCCGCACACCTGCCACCTCCTATCGACTTGGTGGCAGCACCCCTTGGAGGGTCCAGGGATGCAGATGTTAAATGTGGTATAAAAAAGGATGCCATAAAGGGCCTGAAGTGTCCCCCCAATCTTGACCTTGTCCACCACAGACCAGCATAGTTCACCGACTATCTGGCCCCCCGACACACGTTGCACATTGGCCTAGCCAGGCCAGCACATTGCATTATCTTCTTTTGACAAGTGCGCTCCATACAGTAATAGAAAATGCTTGCACCCATACGGTTTGGCTGAGAACCGGGCTGTCCTGAACAACTTATCGACCTTTCAGTTCAACCATTTTACCGGCTCATTTATCAATCTTACTGACTTACCACCTCTCCAACTTAACCTCGGTACAATATTGGACCACTCAATTATAGCCTCCGAGAATCATTTTGCGAGCCACCACATTTCAGAGACAATCAAAACCAAACAAGTCTCTCTGACCTAGATCTGTCAAATCATTACCTTCTAGATGACAATTATCAATCCTGGAAGCGTAAGCCTCTGGGGCAATGCATTTCTCCAGTGGGCCAAGCACATCTCCCTTGACTGCAGAAAGTCTTCTAATATCCGTCTTTCCTTGCTCGTGATGCATAGTCACCTGCGGAATAAAAACTTTGTGTGCATCACAGAGGAATGGCCCAAAACCAGCACGTCTGTAACGCATCTTGCTCCAGCGTAGACCGAAGGCAATGAAGTATCCAGCGGCTGCATCCCCTTAACATCTTCTCTACCTGTGTTGACAGGAGAATATGGTAAGGAATGGGAAAATTACCCAGAAGAAAACAGGGGACATTCACAAAATGTTTAATCTCACATAGTGCTTGTAGCAATCACACTTCCATCTGCCTATCCTTTGATCTGTCTGTCCCGTCAATCCCATCCTTGAGACAGCAGTCACTGCGCCAATCTGAAATGAATGGGATCTATGTTCTGCAGGATCCAAACCTGCTGATCCCAGGGCCCTGCTGAGCACCCTCGTGAATTGGAAACTTGTAAGTGCGTCCCATCTTCATGTACCAAAATAAGGCCTCTGTCCCATGCACCCAGTGAGCAGTAAAATATTTCAGATTTCCTTAGGCTCAGTGCAGCAGTATGTGATCCCCTCTACCCATTTGGTCAGTCCTAGAATGAGTAATGGTGACCGCCAGGGAGCCATTTGATCATTGGATGTCTGTTCGTTGCAGACCACCCTTCATATCTTTTTTGTTCTTTGCTACCAGCTCGCTCACCTTCAATGCCCCTTAAAATGCCAGGGAGATAGCTGCCCTAAAAAGGCAAACTTAATTGGATGATCTACAAAACCCACCAGGACAGGCCATGATATTTGCCAGTTTCACTGTGCCATTGGGGTGCCTGGAGTCTTGTCTACATCCGCTAAGCACTGCCAGCCCTTTAGAGCCCTGTGCTATAGGAATGTTTTTGTCCCATCCTTGTAACCCAGCATCTTTGCAAAATATTGAAATTGCCATGATATATCTCGCTTGGCATAGGACACAGGTTTCTCTTCCCCTCTCAGGTACCCCAGGAATGAGATTACTGACTTGTGAAAACCATCCCCCCATCCCTTGTTTTTTCTTGAACCTGTGATATGCGCAATATGCCCCCTCATAGGCACACCCTGTCATATGGGCTAAGCTGGCCACAATGAGGTCTTGTAGACTGGGGCACCAAGCTTTCAGAGATACTCCAGGAACAGTGAGGGAACCTCTGCTACTTCTGGGTGGTTATACCTGACAATCTGCATCTTACAACAAGATAAAGCATCTTCTGAATTGTTCAATACACCAGGTACATGTTTCGATCTGAATTTAACATTTAATCTCAAGCATAGCAGTCTGATTTCTTTCAATAATCGCAAGATTATTTTATACTTGGCAGCTTGTTGGTTAATGCACTCCACCACTGTCATGTTATATGACCAGAATACCATTAATTGGTTGAGGAACTGGTCTGGCCATATCGTGAGGGCCACCAAAACTGGAAAAAGCTCAAAGTAACCAATGTTAGCCACCTGCCCAGATTCTACTCAGTCTCTTGGCTATCACTGTGTGCACCAAGCTGTCCCTAAAATGGCCCCAAAGTTTATGCTGCCTGCAGCATATGTAGAGAGACCCAACTCGTCATTGGTCTTTGCAGGTCTTTCTCATATCACCGTCCCATTAAAATCCCTCAAAAATGCTTTGCATATTCTCATGTCCTGGCGGACCTCACTTTTCAGCCTGGTATAATCGTGCATCAACTTCAGACCAGACATGGCCTGCGCAATAGCCCTAAAAATTAGGCGGCCCATGGGTATAATGCAGAGTGCAACGTTTAACTACTCCACTACCACCTGTAACTGATGCAGCGTCACCATTGAGGCCTTCAGACATTCTTCCAATGCCTTTGTGAAAGCCCTGACCTTCTCCTGTGGGAGCCTGGATACACCTGCCCGGGAATCCAATTCGATGCCCGGGAATTATTTTGTGGTTTGCTGGTCCACAGGTCTTTGCTTGGGCCAGTGGTACCCAGAATACACCCATCAAGTCCTGGAAGCACTGCAAAGCACTTCCACAGTCATCTGTGCCAGGCGTGCCCACAAACAAAAAGTTATCCAAATAATGGAGTGCCCAATGGTGTCCTGATCTCCTGCTAAATACCCATTCCAAGAAGGTACTAAACCTCTCAAACTCCGCACATGAGACTGAGCAGCCCATGGGCATACATTTGTCAAAATAGAATGCAGCCTCAAAATGGAATCCCACCAAATAAAAATCTTCAGGGTCAACCGAAAGCAGCCAATAAGCGGATTCCATATCTGCATTTGCCAGCAAAGTCTCAGGTCCCAGCTCCTGGAGCATTACAGTTGCGTGATCTAGCGAGGCATACTTAACTGAGCACAATGTCCCTTCGATAGACTCATTGACCGACTGCCCCCTAGGTATTGAAAGGTTATGTATCAAACGGTACTCCCCAGGGTCCTTTTTGGGAACTATCCCCAAAGGTGAACACACAATTTTCAAAAGGAGGGAATCAAAAGGACCTGCCACCCTCCCCAAGTTCTTCTCTTTCATAATCTTATTTCTGCAATGCTAGAATTAGCCCTTAATGACTGCTGATTTCTGCAATAGGCCATGCCTACACAACCCTCAGCCGAAATCCTGAAGCCGTTCTTAAATCCCTCATATAATCTCTGTGCTACCTTCATACTGCTGTAGATGTTCAACCATGACACCATTGCTTGCCAGTTAACTGGGGAGGGGGCCTTGACAGATGCAGGTGTTAATTCATGCTTTTTGGGGCCCGTATCTTTTGTCTTCTTGAAATGCTTAGACTCAGGTGTGGACGCGGGCTGCAGAAAGAACAGCAGTGCTTCAGCTTGCATGTTCCCAGTGCTCTGGAACAAGTTCTTCTATTGAAGTCGCAGCATGCCCCCTTTCTTGCCCCACCCCCTGAATGCACGTCCCCAGACCCATGCTTGGCAATGGCATACCTGATGGCATAGCTTCCTTGAGGAGAAGTAGGAGCCCGGCTTCTGGCGGTACTGTCTGTGGCCCAGTACCTATTAGCGAGGTGCTGGCTACTACTGATCCCTGTAATGCTCACACACCTGTTATTCCTGCCTGTCCTTGCATACCCATGCCATCCACATGTACTACCAACCTCTTGGCCCTTTTGACATGGTCACCCTCTGCTACTACTACTAATGCACTCCGTTACAACAGGAAAGACCACACACCTGCCTTTGAAAGCTGAGGAAACACACTGGCTAAGCTTGCCACCAATTCTGGCTGCCTTGCAGAGCCCATTGGAGCTGCCAGTCTTGCAATAAAGCTATTCCCAGTCTGAACACTGCTGCTGTTCACTGGCGACACTGCAACTTTAGGAGAGCGGCCCTGCTCTTCACTACCATTTACTGCCCAAAGGCATTACTTCTGCAGGAGCACTGCCCAGTTCCCCACTTATACTGCCAAGAGACACAACCTTAGGGGTGGCCTGCGGCCCAAACCGCTTTCACCATTCGTCCACGGCCCCCAGCCACGTCGTATTACTGGAGGGAATGCTGCTCGAGTTGCCACACCTGGCCTTTGTGGCCTGTCCACCGGCACTACTGGCTGCCCTCCCTGAGGGCCTTGTCACTGCAGAAAAGTCTACCTCTCATCCATCACCATCGCATTATTTCTTCCTTCCTATTAACAGGGCGTGCCCTCTTGGTACCCTTCTTTGCTCCCCAGGAATGCTTGTAAGCGTCCACAAATTATGCTAATTCTGCCCCGATGAACACAACCTGCAACCTCTAGAACACTATACACTCAGCTTGCTATGCAAAACTATCATTAAATGTGAAATATCAGACCTATAGAAACAAGTGATTCTCTCACCCACCCACACCACACTTTTCAAAAGTGAACCCAGTGCTCAACAATTCCAAAACCAAATGCTCCACTAGTCCCCAGCTAGACCAGAAGAACTACATCAGCAAACACTATTCCTTAGCCCTAACTTCATCACCTTCCTTCTCAAACAATCCTGCCCCCACAGCTGGGGCTTGCACCTTTGCCTCAAAGAGACTTGTGACCCCCAAAAGCAGAAACCCTTGCTGTGAGCGAAACACACTCACCGAGTGCTAACACCACAATAAAACCTCCAAAATCTCCAAGAGATCACAACCGCAACCACTTTGCCTTGCGTGGCCCTCTCTTGCCCTCCGAAGTCGCCACTGAGAGTCAAAATGCCTATCGAGGACTCTCAGGTCAGGTTAGAAATTCAAGCCTGTGTGGCTCCCAGCAGGGCAATGCTGCGAGAAGGGGCCCACTAGCAGTGGGCAGCATGTGGTTGCTATGGGGGGGTGAGGCGTCCTGGGGCACAGCTGCTGCTTCTTCTCCGGCCACCAGCAGGCAACAAGATACTGTTTAAATAGGGGCGGGATCTACGCTCTGGTTGCATGGATGGACCTGGCTCCCCCTATATCATTGGCTTTCCCAAGGAAGGGAGATCGTGTGTTAAACTAGCCATTCCACGATATGCAATCTTTACGACACAAGCGTTCCCATGATCAACATTCCAACTAGGTATGTTGTAATTCAGGTGACTAGAACTGGGAGCCTTTTTTAGAATTTTACAGGGCAGGATTTGACTGTGTGAGCAAGTCTATTAACTTATTATTTGTTCAGGAAAATAAGGAGGATTATGAGCTGTAAGTTAAGTAATATTAAGGTCTGAGGGGTGGGTAAGAGAAGTGTTTGGAGAGGGCATGCCCGGGTTCAGGAATGGATAAAGATTTAGGAGGGTTAGGAGGGTGTAGGAAAGTAGGATCTGCCTTTATGGTTACTCTCACTTTTTGCTGGATGTAATGCTGTTTATGACTAATCTGACTGGGATCCTGCTAATCAGGACCCCAGTCTATCTGCTTTCTCCCTAAATTGTTGTGTTGAGTACTTAGGTACATTCCAGATTGGGTACTGGGGTACCCTCATCAGTCCCTAGTATATGGTACTAAAGTACCCAAGGCATAGGTACCACAGAGGTCTCTCATGGGCTGAAGCATGCATTATGCTACCCATGAGAGACTTGCTAAGATATAGGTTTCCTATATCTAAGGGTCACTGCACTTAAAACCTATAAGTCACCTGTAAAGCAGGCATTTGCAATCCTAAAGGCAGGGTGCTTGGTTCTAAGTGAGAGGGTGCCCCTGCATGAGCAGGACACCACCGCAACCTACGGAGTCCATTCTCCCAAGTTGTCAGTGAAGCAGCCATATACTAGATAGAGGGGCACCACGTAATTACGTGATGACCATCTAAAAAACGGCTGCAATGAATCCTATCATGTTTAAAATCAAACATGTTGGAATCATACCTCCACACCATAAACGGTGTGGGAGATATGATTCCAAGCACTGTAAGAGCCCTCCGTTCGACTCTCAGTGTTCCTGGTACCAGCCTTCTTGACCCCAACAGCACAAATGGTTGCTGCCACCCAGATCCAGATCCAGATCTCCTTGGAAAGATTCTAACCAAAGCCGTCAACTTAAACTGGATAGACGAAAACACCAAACAGTACCTTACTACTCATTTTCCTACACATCCTAAACCATGTATGTTACCTAAAATACATAAAATCATCACAAATCCACATTTTAGACCGAGCGTGTCGGGCAGTGGTTCAGTTTTTGAAGCAGCAGGGCGATAAATTGACGCTCAACTCCAACCCATGGTCAAAAGTTCTGAAAAATATATTGAAGATGCAACTGATTTTCTAAGAAGCAATACATCTTTACCAGAAAGAAGAAATGAGAAATGGCACCTTTGCACAATTGATGTTGTGGCACTCTACACCTCCATACGACATTTTAGTGGTTTGGAAGCAGTTGAGTGGGCATTTTTGAGACGATCTCAAGATTACGATGAGAATACTTTTGTGATTGAACTATTGCAATTTTGTCTTCATGACAGCTATTTTTAATGGTATGATCAGTTTTATTTACAGCTCAATGGAACATCAATGGGTTTTCCGGGAGCCCTAGCTTATGCTTACACTTTTATGGCTAAATTTGAAGACAATCATATTCTAAGAAGCTCTGCATGGAAGATCGAATTAATCTTCTTTCGATATTACATTGACAATATTTTTTTAATTTGGAATCACACTGAAGAATCACTAGTGGAGAACATCAGAACCTTGAACACTAAAGATTCCAGAATACAATTTACCTATACTATCAATAGAGGGGAAATAACATTTCTTGACATTTGGATAGAATTGGTTTCACAAAAGATCACGACTAGAATGTTCAAGAAACCCATGGATAGGAACAATTCACTAATGTACCAGTGCTTTCATCCTTCAACACTAGTCAACAATTTGTCATACTCACAATTCCTAAGGACCCACAGGATAACTTCAAAAGTCAATATTTGTGAACAGACCATAGAACAACAAAAAATTAAATATATGGAAAGAGGATATCCCAGAAGCATGTTGGATGCACATGCAGAACGTGCACACTCTCATGAAAGAGAGGACCTACTACAAAAAAATCCCCCAAAAACAACAAACAGAATGGTATTTGTCTCTCGATTTTCTACAGTATCAAAGGAGATAAAGAGAATCATATGCCAACAGTGGGAGCTTCTTGAGGAAGAACCGTATTTTCATGGAATTTACACAGAGAAACCTCTTTTCGCTCACACAAGATCGCATAATCTTAAAGAAATGATAACACAGCATCAAAAGAAGATCATCTCAGGAAATACTGGCATGAAGAAGCACTACAACTGCATTCACTGTAACAACGTGATAGAGGGTGACACGCTATTGCACCCCAGAACAGGAGAACGCATAAGATTGTAACACTAATAATGTTGCATATTCCATCAAATGCCCATGCGGTCTACTATATATAAGGAAGACAAAGAAGAATGAAGATCTGCCTTACTGAACGTAAAAGCAAAATCAGAAACAATTTTGTATTTTTTTTGTCCTCATTCTGCCAGCACTCTTGTTGGGGTGTACTCTAATCCATCTGGGTCTTACCCGAGGGACTTGTCCGAATACCTATGAGACAGTCAGATGTATTAACCCACAAGTATATAGCTGTATCCACTTCCATCTCCTTGTTACTGTGAAACCACCAAAAGGAGAGACTGTAGCCGACAGCATAATTGGCTTAATCATAGGACTCACATTGTCTTATTTCTCCAATTTACCAACGGAGCCCACATTTTATTTTCACCTGTAATGTCACATGCCAAATCCAACTCACTAGTGTATATAAAAATGTTTAAGACACTCAGAAAAACAAGGAGGACTTTCTGATTTCCATAGTCTACAGATCTTGCGTCTCGCCAGAAGGATAACATAGAACACAAACTTTATGTTACTCACTGAGAGCTGGACTTCTGCTTCGGAGTTTAATCCAAAGAAAATAAGGCGAGGAATTACTGAAATCTGTGTCCCGTTGTTTCCCATATAAAATCACAAACAGAGTTCCAATGTGATGTGATTCTTGGACAAAGCATAAATAAATGGAGGTCGTCCGCCGCTGTCAGTTTACATCTTGGGCAAGTATATATTTTGTTGGTGAGCCTAGACAACTTAGCAGGTGACCAATACACTCTATAAGTGGTAAATAAGTGATTACGTTTAAGTGATGCTGGTTTGACCACTGATCGTAGGATAACATATGATTCACACCACAATTGTTTCACATTGCTCTCACCGAACTCCTGACCCCATAGTTTTATAATATCACTTTTAAATTCTGTATCTGCTTCTAAAAAAGCCCAATACCTAAATGACATTTCTTTTTTCCACTGGCCAGTTCTAAACACCTGGCTAAATGTGGTCTCCTCTTCCTCCACCCAGTCTTGTGTCACCCACCAAGAACTCAGTTGGTAGTATTTAAACCTCGTTAACCGTCCATTGGACAGATTGTTCAAAGCCTCCCAACTTATCATATTAACGTCCTCCTTGAGATCCGCCCAATAAAGAATGCCCCCTGATTTCAGTGGCAGGCTAAGTTGATCCCTCAGGCACTCTGGGGTGGCTGGAGAATCCCATATCGGAACATAGGATGAAAAATATGTAACTCTCAGTGTTTTCCTCCCGGATATCCAAGTATTCAGTGCAGCCTTCAAGACCTTCAGTCTGACCTTCTTAAAAAACTTAGGGTCTCCGAATTTACATAGAAAGTGCCTTTGACCTTGCAGGATATCTTCCAGCATGGCCTAGAAAAGTGAGCCGATAAATAAGATAGATAAGTCATCTGACAACATACGCACATTTTTAAAGTCGTATGCATAGCAATATGCAAGCAGATCTGGAATTGCCAAACCTCCCGACTCTAGTCTTCTCCTCAATTTCTTCCAGGAAATCCTGGGTCCTTTTGATGACCAAATAAAACTCCCTATTTTCCCCTGGAGTTTGGCTATGTATTCTTTCTTAAATGTTAATGGAATAGAGTTAAAAAGGAAAGTGACTTTCGGGAGAATAATCATTTTTATTAAATTAACCCTACCGTAAATGTTTAGGAGGAGGTTCACCCACTTTACCATTAATCCTATAACATCCTGACTAGTTTTCTTCCAGTCAGTTTTTACGATGTCTTCTAACTTTTGTGTGATTAAAACTCCTAAATATCTTATTTGCGTTTTTACCCCCTGACTGTGAGTCCTGATTCCACGCCATTATCTCAGTTTTATCAACATTTACTTTATACCCAGAGATCTGGCAAAATATTTCTGCCTTTCTCATCAAATTAGGGACTGCTTCCAATGGGTTACTTGTGTATAACATCATATCATCGACGTATAAAGCCAATTTAACTTCAAAATCATTGGATCTAAAAGGGAGGACAGTGGTGTCTGTTCTTATCAGGTTCGCCAGTGGCTCTATGTATATCTTAAAAAGAAGCGGGCAAAGAGGACAGCCCTGTCTTGTTCCCCTAAACATTTTGAACCAATCAGACAACTACCCATTCACCAACACCCTGGCCCGCGGGCCATAATACAAATTTTGCACCGCCGTGACCATATTCTGAGGAAATCCGAAACTATGTAAGGACTCCCATAAATACTTCCAATGAACCTGGTCAAAAGCTTTGGCCGCTTCAACCGCCACTATAGTGAGAGGGATATTCCGAGTCACAGCAATATCTACCACCCCTATCAACTGAAATGCTAATTCGTTGAGTTGCCTCCCAGGTATAAACCTCTTCGATTGGGGTGGATAACCTGTTTTATTACCTTAGCTATCCGAGCTGCGATAATTCCGGAGAAGATATTGTAGTCTGTATTTAATAGGGAAATCGGTCTGTAAGAATCAACTCTCCGTGGGTCTTTGTTAGGTTTTAAAATCAAAGTAACTGTACCTTCTGACAAGGACCTTGGAGCATGTTCCCCCCTCATATAAATTTCAGTAAACAATACTGTTAGGGATGGAATCAAGACATCAATAAGACATAGATAAACCTACACAGGGAGACAATCCGGCCCGCAGCTTTCCCCTTAGCCATTTTCTTAAACTGAGTTCTAATCTCTCCGTCCCCTATCTCTCCTTCTAAAACGTTCTGTTGTTCAGTGGTTTGTCGCGGGAGAGTCGTTAAACCTAACCACTCAGCGATAGCTTCCTTCTCTGGATGGATGTCTTCCATATATAGGCCTCTCATAAAACTGCAGGCCTCTTGACATATGTCAGCACTAATATGTAATGCTTCCCCAGTAGTCCTACTGGTTAGTTCTTGAATTGCATTTCCAGTTCTGTCAGGCTTGGCCTTCCAAGCTAATAAAGCGCTACACATCTCTCTATAAAAATATGAAAATTGGGGGAAGATTCAGTATGGTATGACAGAGGCTGGAATCTGGACTAACTTTTTACAACATACGTTTTACCTCTGACACCATTGATCACAATTTGTTTTATCAGCTGGTCTATTTAATGACTGCGATTTGAAAACGATTTTTTCACTTACTTATTGCTTTTAGACTGAACGAACATTACTTCATTTTGCAATGCACAAGTTATATACAAAAAACAGTGACGAGTATTTACATATATACAGTGACTTCATATCATATCAAAATCACACTATAATGAATTTGAAAACAATCAAGAAACAAATTATGGCATAACAATAATCGTATGTCCGATGTTGTTTATCTTTAGGAGCTTGAACTGATTGGCTCCTATGATTCTAGGTATTATTGCGGTCCTGGGCAGAGTCAAATGATTATGGCTTAATGGATTCAAACGAGCGACCAGGTTTTATTGATTTTATCTGTGGGCTTGTGTGGGAGTTCTGATGTCTAGATTGATCTCTCCCGGAAAATTCTCGATCTCTGCTTATTCGCCAACGCGTTTCGACCTTTATCATAGGGGACCTGTGTTATATTTATAAGGTCGTCTTCAGGGCTGATGTGTGGTTGAAATCGGACGTCTAATTGCTCATTTCGAAAAATGATGGCTTTTCTTCTTTGTCTTGCCGTTCTGTATGAAAAATGCCGGCTCACAGGGAGTGACTTGTCCTAGAACTTTGAGAAATGCCGGAAACGTGAGAACAGCCAAAGACGGGAACAAGAGACCACGTATCCTCCAGCAAGACGAACAAAAAAGAGAGAAACCAGCCAGACCTGAAAGGACAAGTCACTCCCTGTGAGCCGGCATTTTTCATACAGAACGGCAAGACAAAGAAGAAAAGCCATCATTTTTCGAAATGAGCAATTAGACGTCCGATTTCAACCACACATCAGCCCTGAAGACGACCTCATAAATATAACACAGGTCCCCTATGATAAAGGTCGAAACGCTTTGGCGAATAAGCAGAGATCGAGAATTTTCCGGGAGAGATCAATCTAGACATCAGAACTCCCACACGAGCCCACAGATAAAATCAATAAAACCCGGTCGCTCGTTCGAATCCATTAAGCCATAATCATTTGACTCTGCCCAGGACCGCAATAATACCTAGAATCATAGGAGCCAATCAGTTCAAGCTCCTAAAGATAAACAACATCGGACATACGATTATTGTTATGCCATAATTTGTTTCTTGATTGTTTTCAAATTCATTATAGTGTGATTTTGATATGATATGAAGTCACTGTATATATGTAAATACTCGTCACTGTTTTTTGTATATAACTTGTGCATTGCAAAATGAAGTAATGTTCGTTCAGTCTAAAAGCAATAAGTAAGTGAAAAAATCGTTTTCAAATCGCAGTCATTAAATAGACTAGCTGATAAAACAAATTGTGATCAATGGTGTCAGAGGTAAAACGTATGTTGTAAAAACACATCTCTCTATAGGCAAAATGTTGAAGCTTACTAGTTTTCCATCTATCCAGAACTTTCTTATCAATCCCCCCCTTAGAAGGCTGCCTATAGACCCTCTAACTCCTTACTCAAGACCTGCACTCTATCTGTATCTTTCATCGAGGCCTTCTGGAGTTCCCTTTCCTTTACCTTAATCTCTTCCATTTTTTCCTCAAACTCTCCTTTTTCCACCCGTCTCTTGCCTGCACTTACAGATCTCAAGACCCCCCTCAGATAGGCCTTATAGGTATCCCAAACGATTTGATTTATCGCCGAGCCATTGTTTACTTGGAAAAAAAAACACTGATCTGTCTCTTAAGTCTCGAACCACCTCCTCATCTAATAATAAGGTCCTGTCCAGTGTCCATCTTCTCTGCCCCTCCTTTCGCTGCACCGTCAAATCCAGAAGGACTGCCGAATGATCTGACACTATTGCATCAATATCCGTTACCCCAATACCTTCTCCACATATATTTTGATCAACTAAAAAGTAATCAGTACGGGAGTGGTATCTGTATTTTTTACTGTAAAAAGTAAACTCTCTAACTTCCTTCATCCTAATACGCCAAATATCAATTAAATTAAACTCCCTCGTCATACTTTTCAGTCTAGAAAATTATCTTCATGGGTTGGTGTACTTGACTTTTGAAGTCCTATCAAGCCCTTTGTCCATAACTAGATTAAAATCTCCTCCCAACACAATAGGTGCAGTAGTTTCTAAAAGATAAGTTTCCAACTTCACTAATGCTTCTGGGTTATCATTATTTGGCCCATAATATACTGCACAGATCAGAAGCCTATTATATACTGTAAGTGTTGCCACTAACCAGCTATCTGAGCAATCCGTTTCATATTTTACAAATCTTATTTCATTGTTAGTCTTAATTAAGACGGCAACTCCTCTCGTGCTCCCCCTCTGATCTGAGCTTACTACCTCTTGAACCCATCTGCATTTTTTAAAATATTGCCTACATTCACTTCTTTCTAATTGCTTTTCTTGTAGTAATATGATTTGGGCTGGGCTTTGTTTAAAAGTTTCCAAGACCCGAGACACTTTCCTCCTCGACCTTAACCCGTTAACATTCCATGTTAAAAAATGAACTACTTTTAACTTATCCATGCTAAGAAACTGTAATCCCAGTTGTTATCCAATACGGCTTCATTCCGGCTCATGACATGTCTGATCTTATCTCCACCCCTTCAAGAGGTAGACCAATGGGGACTATTTTTTTGTTTTCTCCCCTTGCTCCCCATACCCAGTGCCCCCTATTCCCCCCTCCCCCTGGGAAACCCCCTCTCCAGATCTTGGAAGATGCATTCTGCCCTTTGCGATTCCCCCTTCTCACCCAGAAAAGAAAGACCTAATAAAATAAAAAGAGATATAATAAAGAAAACAGCTTCTCTATACCAATTCTTAATGCGTTAAGCTACTAAATTGAAAACTTATACCCTTTTAACAGAAACTTATATCCCACGTATTCCAAGTATCCTATAACTACTCATTCCATCTGTGATATAAATATATTGACTTCCTCTGGGTCGCTTATGTTAAACATTTTGTTTCGCCACATTATTCTTAACATGGCTGGGAATTTTAACTGGACCTGGGCTCCCTTATTTCTCAATTCAGTCATTCTGGAACCCAGTTCCCACTGCCTCTGAACTGTCCTTTTCCCAAGGTCAGAGCTAATTTGATAGGAGAACCCATCATGACTCAAAGATTCCCCCTTCAGAGCCTGTTCCAGCACTAACTCTTTTACTGCGAAAGTCAAAAACGTAATCAAAATTTTCTTAGGGGTCTTCCGGTCAGGGTTCAGCCTGTAGGGGTCCCTGTGGGCCCTCTGGATCTCTTTCTCCCAGTCAATTTCTGGCCTATCCTTCAAAACCTCCTCCCTCAGTAGGGCACATATAAAGGCCTTGACATCTCCTTTCTCGGCCCCCTCAGGATTTTGAGGAATCTCAAATTATTTCTTCGAGCTTGGGTATCTGGCCTTTCCAAGTCGTCTTGTAGGATTCTATTCTGTTTTTTTATTGTCTCAATGTCCTTGGAGTTACCAGTAACTGCTACCGATAAAACTTTAACCTCCGCCTCTAGGACTCCAGTGCGTTTCGCAAGGTCGTCATGCTTCTCCTCAAGTGTCTCGCATTTGTCTCGTATCCCCTTTTGATTAGACTCAGATATTTCGAATTTTGTTAAGATATCTTGGCGCAGACTTAAGAACATCTTTTCCATGTAATTTTGACTACCACTGGTAGATATACTACTTTCGCTTTGATTGGGGTTCTCCACCCCTCCCAAATTTGTACTACCTTGAAACGGCTCGGTGATGCAAGTGGGGGTAAGGCTAGAACAGGACTCCAGACTTAAGATAGGGGTTGTCTCTGAACTCACCCTTTTAGCTTGTAACTCATCACCCTGTATAAGCCCTACTAAACGAGTAAATCGATTCTCCAGGGGAAGCGGGACGTTCTGAGACATGCCCCCCTTTTCCTGAGAAATTTCAACCTGCTCCATAATTTTAAAATAAGATCTTAGCGACGGCGTGGGTTTTGCAGGCACACGCTCCCCTTTTGGACCACAGCGTCTTGGCTTCACTACTGTCTTTAACACTTTCTTTTTAAGGGAGATTACTACTGCAGCCTCTTTAACTGCCTCTTTAACTGCCTGTTCCCTACTTCCGCCTCCCCTACCTCCTTTTCCCTTATTCTTACTCTCTGGGAGTGACTGAAGCTGATATCAATTTTCAGCTCTGTTTTCAATTGTAGTTTTAGCTAATCTTTCAATTCCAGCCTCCACTATTGCTGACTCAAGAAAGGGTGCAATTGGGGGGGGGGGGGTGTTTATCAGACTCACCCTTTCTCCTCTCCCTCCGTTAGCCTCTGTTATCTCTTGGAGTAGTGGTGGGACTGGTGATGAAAGCTCTGTTTACATCAGTCTCGACACCCCTGCTTCAACCCCTGTACCTGGGATCCGCCGACCTTCTCAGTCTTCCTACCTCCAGGTACGCCGCCTAGCTGCTCCTCAACTTGTGAATGCCAGTACATACACTGTGTGCCTCTCGCCTGGAAGTCATCCACGTTCCCCATGTTGTTGTCGGCACCCCTCTCTGGTCCTCTCTCCCCCTCCATTCCTAGTACTGTGCTGGCTCTGCTTCTCTCGACCCGGAAACCCGTCACCACCAATGCCGCGCTGGTTTTCCGAAAGAGACGTGCCGTGTAGCACCAAAAGCAGCTCAAAGTCAACGCCCGGAGCCATAGACAGCGTCCAATCCGGTGAGCCCGTTTTTTTAAATTAAAATTGAACTCCAAACCATCCAGAGAAATCAAGATGAACTATAATTATTGCGTATCTATAATAGCCCACATACTTGCATCTTCATATGGAAAAACGGCTGTTTTCCGCGATGATACTACATTCTCTCCTCTCTCAGGCTCGCGAGATCGCGTGACCGGCGTCAGCCCGCCGCCATGTTTCCCCTCAAAATCAGAAACAAAAATACCACATCAAGCTTGGTCACACAATGCGAACAGTGTCGACATACAATAGCTCAACTAAAATTCCAAATCACAGAATGAGTATCCATCACAGAAGGTGCTGACAATT
The DNA here is from genome assembly GCF_964204655.1 of Triturus cristatus. Taxonomy (NCBI): domain Eukaryota; kingdom Metazoa; phylum Chordata; class Amphibia; order Caudata; family Salamandridae; genus Triturus; species Triturus cristatus. Next base: position 27,483,553 of record NC_140582.1, read on the forward strand.
CCCAAAAACTCTTGCAAAGAGAAGCATTTTGGATCAAAAAATTGAACACCCTAACACTATTGGGGTTGAATGACAAGTTTGAAATGGCATGTTTTCTTTAAGTCAACTGTTAAAGAACCAGAGATGACTCGGAACACTTAGGTCTTGACCAGAGTAACTTAACACTTATACTCACACACAATAGGCATGAGACATTCATAACCATCATGATTGTAATACTCTGTATAACAACTATGAAGAATGTTCGTTATTTTGACTGACAATATGTAAAGGATGCTTTGTATGAATCCATATACAATGTTATGCTGGAGCTTAGTGTCACAATTTCAAATGGAACAGCTTTTCTCCATAAGAGTAATAACCTGAAATACACAATCTCAGTTGTAAGACCTTGTGTTGAATATGAACGTCCCGTGGTATACAGAAATGCTGATCTGGTTATGTCACACAATGGAATGGACACTTGAACTTGTGGGAGTCTTGAAGACATTATTGAACAACCAGCGTAGTTGGCGATCGCTAAAAATCCCACTGGAGAACGGGTAGGAAAACTTGGTTTGTTGTCTATTAGATGGATCAATAAAGTTGCAATGAAGTTGATTGAAGTCCTCAAAGGTTTCCCGTCTTAAGATGGCACTCATAATATGTCTTGACTTCAGTTATGAAGACGAATCATGGGCATGCCATATCTTTGCGCACAATTAGAGATGATGGTTTGGTGTAAACAACAAACAAGTTTTTTTAGGCAAAATGACCCATGGTTCACTCACCAGGCGTGCATGTTAGTATTCTTGAGGATGACACTGGTTAGTGGTGGCAATTGGTGTTAAATAGTGTTGTAGATTTGTTGCGTTTGACCTACTTTTTACTGAGAAAGTGTTTATTTTCAACATGTTGTGCCCCTGACGAAGGGACTGTCGTCCCGAAATGCACCGAGCTTCATCACACCTTTCTTTCATTGAATTTTATGAATTTTTTATGCTCATAATTGATTGAAAAAATGCAATTTTTAAAAAATGTTTTGATTGTTTTGAAATGTGCTATGTAATTTTGTTGCATTCACACACAAAAAGCATTAAGGAAAAGTAAGAGTAAAAATAAATACGCTCTTGAGTAAACTTTAGTAAACTGGTAAAATACAATTTATTTAAATTGTTGACATAAGGTCATTAGAGCTGTATACGCTAGAGTCAAAGTCGCCTTTGGGACTTGGCCACTCTTTACTCTGCTGCCACCCAGAGACATGATTCAGCCCTCCTGCTGCTGAGCCAAGCTCAAGCGGGGGAAGGCAGAAGAATAGACCTCCTATCACAGGGAGTTGTAACCGCCTCCCAGATAGGATTTAGTGTATTGGGATGGGGTGGGTGCATTTGCCAGTGCCACTCAGCCTGCATGAGGGGCACATTTGGTGTCCCAGTGCATAGTCCAGTTCAAACCAGTCCTGGGAGCCGTTGGCTTAAACTCTGGTGGGAAACTGGACAAAGGACATGGGAGTAACCTCCCCCTGTCCAGGCCCTCCCCTGGGAGGGTCCCCTTAATCTTCCTAGACCTTTCCCTAGGGTACTTAAGGGCTTACCTGGGTGTAGGTCCCTAGATTTATCTTGGGATAAGATTCAGATCAGACACCACTGCACTTCTACCGTCTGGGCACTCTTGACTTTGCAGGACTTCATTTAGGCCTGACTTCATCTCCCTTCCAGTCTGCTGCATCGTCTATACCTGTGCATTATACAGGAACCTTTCAAGGCCTGTGAAGTATTAAAAAGACACCTGAAGAAAATCTCCCTTGGAGTGAAGAAGTCACTCCCCTGCATTTATGTTATGTTATGTTAGGCCGCACTTTTTGAGCGCACGGCTACCCCAGAAGGGTGTCCCGGCGCTTTGGCAAAGAGGCCCAGAGAAACAAGAAACCAAAGGCACAAAACCTACTACAGTCACAGCGGGTTACTTAGTGAACAACAGAGTCTTCAACTCCTTCCTGAAAGCCAGGAGGTTGTTCACTTTCCGAAGGGAGAGTGGGAGCTCGTTCCACAAGCAAGCTGTCACGTATTGGAAGGAACGACCTCCCATCCGAACACGTCTGACCACAGGCACCTCCATTTTAGCCCGGTCCGCCGATCTCAGCGGCCTCCGCGGCACATAGAAAACAATACGCTTCCTCAGATAGTTAGGGCCAATCGCATGAAGGGCTTTAAATGCCAGAGTGAGGAGCTTAAATCTAATTCTCCCCGAAATTGGGAGCCAGTGGCACTGTAACTAAGTCGACCAGTCTGCAGATCCTGAGCTCCTCTGTGGGCTCTGCAACACAAGTGGTGATTTTCCACAGCTTACATGACCTGCCCTGCCCTCATCAGTGATGTCACTGACCATGTCATGAGTGACGTAATATGTGACGTCATCAGTAGTGCATTGCGGGGCACAACTTATAGTTAGACCAGCTAACTACAACGGCTAAATTTCTATGGTTTTGTATGAGTTAAATGTCAGCTGAACTATAACGTTCCTGTGTTTTTTCCCCGTGAATATATTACCTACTGATGGTCGCCAGTAGGTAGTTATAGTTAGGACCTAGTTACTATAGGAAAATGACAACATTCTATTTGCAATAACTTTGGCGCCGATTGATGAATCTTCGCGAAATTTTCAAAACAAATTCTTTGTTGAGATCAGCTGCTACGTTAAAAGTTTGGTGGTGATTCATGGAGGGGGGGCCAAGAAAAAAGGGGGGTCCCAAAGCGTGTTTTTTCAATGTTAAATTCCATAGGAAACTTTAGACAAGGCTACAGGTCAAACGGGTGAACGGAATTACCCCAAAGGGAAGGGAGAAGGGTCTTGGTCTAGAAAGCATGCTTTTGTTTATTTGGTGTAAATCCGTTCGGTGGTTTTTGAGAAATATCGAAATTTACAGATATCGATATTTGGGAATTCTGACATCTGATTCTCTGAGGCGTTACGAGCACGAGCTTGCTGGTGATTGGCTGCGAGCAGTGCGAGCGGTTGCAACTAGGAAGTTTTGGCCACCAATTTGTGATTCCGTTGAAGCGAGTAGGGAGAAAAAAGGGAGAAAAAAGTGGGAAAGAGGTGTGAGGTTTGTAGGGTGGGTAGGGTGTACTATAGACGGAGTTTGAAGCAAATTATTTATCCCTACTGGTGTGAAAGTGCTGTTTTGCCCACTGTGAGATGGTGCTGAGGTGAGGTGCCGGTAAACTCTGGGATGAACCTGTGCATCTAAACTGTGAGCTGAGTGCTGTAAAGTGATGTGCTCTGGGCGCTGTAGCATAGTGGGCGCTGTAGCATATCTGTGCAGGTGGTGTTAGTATGCGTTTAGAGTATAGCGGTAGTGGGAAGCAAAGTACTTAGTGGTATCAGTATGAAGGCTCGGGGATGAAACTGTGAGTGTAAGTTGTGAGTTTATTGCTGTGAAGTGATGTGCTGTGGGCGCTGTAGGATACTGGCCGCTGTAGCATACCTGTGTAAGTAGTGTTAGTGTGTGTTCATTCTACACAGGGAGTGTGAAACGAACTACTCATCCCTATTGGTCTGAAGAGTCGAATGTAGTGTTTTAGGAAGCAGGAATAAAGGAATAATCGTGAACAATATAATGCAGAATGTTGCAATGCCAGAGAAGGAAAATGGTAAAATTAGTTGTGTCTAAGAAAGTGGTTGTGTGTAATAAAGGGATGGATTTTGAAAATTATATAGAAAGTGTCTTTATTTAAGTGCCATAATTGGACCCACTGGTGCAAGAGGTAGGGTATCCAGCTGATGCAAACTTGAACCACTTCTGCTGTATTCAAACGTAAGCTCCAGCATCGGTGAATTGTATATTATATGTTACAGTTGCATGTGAAATAAACAATAGCTATTACACTTGAATGACTCTACATTCTATAAAGAAAATAAAGGTAGGATACGATTTCCACATGTATCGTTTAAGAAAAGAAAGAAATAAAAAAGAAATTGCAAAATGTAGTCATCAAACTTTTTATGTACCTTGGCAGTGCTTTTTTGTAACAGAAAATTAACAACAGTAGAATATTTAGCAATCTGTTGTACAGTAGATTCAATGGGTGCGTGTCAGAATTGGTACTAGTTCTATCCACATTGGAACTTTGAGGATGAATACAAACATTTCGCTTCTGAGAAGCACATTCGGTACCTTTGTAGTCAAACCGTACATTACTGTCTTCAGCTGTTTCAGAAACACATTCTTGTGTAGAGAGCTAAGGCATCGAGCTTAGACAAACTCCAATTGCTTCTGCTGTAGTCCAATCGAAGCTCCTGCATCAGTGAATTGCACATTTTATGTTACAGTTTTATGTGACCTACAGAAAAGCTATTAGACATGAATAAATACATTGTAAAGTGAAAATAAAGGTAGTTTACGATTACCACACTGTGCCAACCAGTTCCTAAACAAAGTCGTCTTTTTACATTTTTATCATGAGGTTCTGAGCAGAGGCTGACTTTGAGTAAAATTGTGTGAAAGGGCTTTGTGAATACCAGGCAGGCTGAGAGGTGTGTGCACAAAGAATAGACGTGGTTTCTAAATGGGTGTCGGGTTTAGGTTAATTTTGGAAGTAAATAGCGTATTTGCATAGGCCATACATCACCGATTCCTGGTTAGACTGGAGACGTAATGGGTAATAATGAGGATAGAGTTCAAATGTCTGAGTATACTTAGAAAGTTATATCAAAGTAGTAGGATTGTAGTGTATTATAAAAAAACTAAAGGAAAAAGTAAAAAAAGATGGAAAAAATCCATTCAAGAATAATGTGGGTTTTTTACAAGTCTTGGAGATTCCAGCCCAGAAGTTCTTCAGCTGCTTTAGATGCATAATGTTCCAAGAGGCTATTGTTACCATCGTGTGAGAAAAGCGAAGCGATCCAATTCATATCCTCAAATGTTGGAGCGGTAATTTGAATGGGCAGGCAATCTGCGATGTTATGAAAGGTCGCACGTTGCAGGAGATCTTTTGCGGTTGCGCAGAAATCTCATTGCGCTGCGATACCTTTTTGCATTGCATTCGCCATTGCTCTGCTGCCAGAACAATCACGTTCATGGTTTTCAAGATACTCCATTACCTGCTGGCTATCTGGAGCGATTGCTGAGATGTCGGAAAGGCATACATCCATTCGCCAGTCAAATGGGCAAGTTTTGCAATCAAACGATTGTTGTACTCATATTGCATAAGTGTAGATAAATGTTATGTTGTAGCTAGCTCTGATAATAGATAGAGGCAGGCAGCCGAAAAGTTTTTCCGTTTTTTTACAGTATTGATGTAACTTGGCGTAGAGGCATATTCTGTCGGACATAGTTGTTACCATAGAGAGCGTAGCCATTTCTAGAAGTAGAATTAGTAGTAGGATGGCCGCAAAGAGGGTGAGAATTATGAGCACTGTTCCTGTTATTCCAGAGATGATCGAAAGAACGTCTGAATGTAGTCTGGTATTAAAAGAAGAACAGTTTGAAAGTGTGTTAGAAGGCTGTAGGAGACCATGTTAAAAAAGTGTGCCAGACCTTGAGTGTGACATGTGTTGATAATTGTGTAACAATTTACAAAGTGTAATTGGCGGTTTGTATTTAAAAGGGAGTGTATTTTATTTGAAGTTCTTGGTATAGGCAGTCGATACATTTCTTTTGCAGAAGTGAGGTAGACTTCTGTTCTGAACAAAGGTGCTTTTAGTTTGGTTTGTTTCTTGAAATGTGTTTTCAAACTAGGAATTGAAGGCCAAGTTGAAGTCTGGGAGTTAGTTGTGTGGGTGGGAATAGATTTTGCCACAGGAAGTTATTGTGTTTGAAACAGTAAGGACATGCGGTATGCCAGCTCATATTCCGTAGGAGTGTATGTTATTGAGAAGCAGATAACTGTCGTTAGAAAGCTGTGTGAATGTTGGTGTGATTGTGGGAGTTGGCGTCCTTTTAAGAAAGGACGCAAGATTGGTGGCTGTAAGCTTGGAAGCGCCATGTAGTTGGACATTCTTGGATAACAATGAATGACTGCCATTGTGGTCGCACTATTCACCTGTGAGAAAAACTTTTGTATGCTCTTTAAGACAGCGATATGTAAATGGAATAAGCCACTGCTAGTGAATAAACGCGGTACCTTATATAATGATATTCAACATGACAAACAACATGTGCACTTAGCAGATTCAATGACACTACATACTGTGGGAACCGTGGCTAGCCATGTATACAAACTAAACATGGCATGGCACCTCTGCCTGACTATGCAGAATGCGGGGAGAGATGAGAGCAAAGTATGTGCGAAGGTGGCAAGTAATTCTCGATTATAAAAGTATACAATGCAAAGTCTTGAGGGGATGTGCCAGACAGACTTGAGTATGCAGAGCACAGACATGTAAATGTCAAGATACATTGATGGTCTATTGAGTGAAGTGGACAGTGGACGCAACCATGATAGTACAGTCAGTAGGGAAGATTATGGAATGGTAGCGCGTACGTGCCTCCCCCCTCCCCCCCAATGTTTAGGGAAGTGGGCTGGCTCACCGTATGCAAGGCTAGCATAGGGGTATGAATAAAAGTCACGTTTCTTTGGGTGTGGTTCTCTTCCGAATTGGCGAACGTGTCTGCCAGGTCTGCGCAGCTTACACCGCCATGAGGCTGACGCTGTGAGCGAAGGTGGGTGCGTGAATGATGCTCTCAGTCTGCTGGTACTCGGAAACCGTCATGGCCGCTGTGACGCATATCACCTTTCTACACCGCTGTATGTGAAGGAGGTCCGACCACGTGCCGACGGAAGGTCCCGGGCTGATGTCTGCGAGCTCGGAAGGCTCCTGAGATTAACGCTGGCTACCGTGACACAGGCACACAGAGACCAGCCTGAGGCCCAGGAGCGTGGAGTGCTCTGTATAATAGTAACACAGTAGTCCGACAGGTACCGACAGTGGAACGGTGTTTTGATAACATAGTGGACAATGTTAGTACTGTATCTGAGAGTGGAGATGAAGGTACTCCCTTCGACCAGCTGCATCCAACTCTGGGTCCCAACAGTGGAACGGTGTCTTGATCCCATAATGGATGATGTCTGATAATACCTGCTGCTTGCTTTTCACAGAACTTCCTCCGTTGAGGTGCATCACACTCTGTGCTTCCGTAGCTAGCTGCTGTACAGGATTATTGGGCTTTGTTGACTGTAGTTGCTTTACTATAGCGCAGTACAGCAGGTCCGAACAATGAAACGGGGTCTTGATTCTATGATTGAGGATGTCAGAAGTTAAAGTCTGGGATGATTTTGGTGTACACCCTCCGATCAGGTTCAACCAACTCTAGGTCCGAACAGTGGAACGGTGTCTTGATCCCACAATGGACGATGTTAGAACTGCATCTGAGAGTGGAGATGAAGGTACTCCCTTTGACCAGGTGGAACCAACTCTAGGTTGCAACAGTGGAATGTTGTCTTGATTCAACAATGGAAGTTGTCCGATATTACATTCTGCTTAATTTTTACAGAACTCCTTCCGTTGAGGTGGATTAGACTCTGTGCTTCTGTAGTTAACTGCTGCACATGATTATTAGGCATGATTTATTGCAGTTGCTGGAGTACACAGCGGTACAGCATGTTCGAACAGTGAAACGAGGTCTTAATTCTATGATTGAGGATGTCAGAAGTTAAAGTGTGTGATGATTTTTGTGTATAGCTTCTGATGAGGCGCAACCAACTCTAGGTACCAACAGTGGAATGGTGTCTTGATCACACAATGGACGATGTCCGATATTACCTGTTGCTGGTTTTTCACAGAACTCCGTCTGTTGAGGTGCATCAGATTCTGTGCTTCTGTAGTTAAGTGCTGCACATGGTTATTGGGCTTAGTTGACTGGTATTGCTGGAATACACCGTGGTAGAGCAGGTCCAAACTGTGAAATGGGGTCTTAATTATATGATTGAGGATGTTAGAAGTTACAGTTTATGATGATTTCTGTGTACCCCCTCTGATGAGGTGCAAGCAACTCTAGGTCCCAACAGTGGAATGGTGTATTGATCCCACAATAGACGATGTTAGAACTGTATCTGAGAGTGGAGATGGAGGTATTCCCATCTACCAGCTGCAACCAACTCTAGGTTCCAAAAGTAGAACGGTGTGTTGACTCCACAATGGATGATATTAGAACTGCATTTGAGAGTGGAGATGAAGGTACTCTCTTCGATCAGGTTCATCCAACTTTAGGTCCCAACTGTGGAACGGTGTCTTCGTCCCACAATGGATGATGTCCGATATTACCTGCTGCTTGCTTTTTTCAGACGTTCGTGTGTTGAGGTGCATCACAGTCTGCGATTCCATAGCTAACTGCTGCACATGATTATTGGGCTTGGTTGACAGTTGTCGGTGGAGTATACTGTGGTACAGCAGGTGCAAACAGTGAAATGGGGTCTTGATTCTATGATTGAGGATGTCATAAGTTAAAGTCTGTGATGATTTTTGTGTACCCCCCTCTGATCAGGTGCAACCAACTCCGTGCTTCTGAATCCAACGGTATGTGGCTGTGAGTTGTGAATGACCACTGGATTTGGTGTAGACTGCAGTTCGCAGGGTTCATAATTTAGATTGCATAGTTATTGTTTAATTACAGAATCCAGTAGTTAAGTAATAAGAACATCTATTGAAACATACACAATATTGTTTTAGTATACTTGCTTCAAGAAGTTTTTTTATATCAGTTATAGGTTTAGTGAAATGACCAAATTTATCTTGGAAGTCAAAAGGAACAGTGAATAGTGTAGTCTGTGGAGAGATGAAATCCCAATTCGAATTGTTTTTATTAATTCATTGTAGAGTTCTCTGTAATTTATGTTGTTTTATTTTGTAAAGAGGGAGTGATAAAAAGTATTGATGGTTATGTGTGGGAGTATTGCTTTTAACTAACAATGCAGACAGTAGTGTTCACAATTCAGATCGAGTTGCTATTGTAGATGATGCAGTCCTGTAAGAGAAGTGATTGCTGTAGTGTGCTCTGTCTGCACCACTCGTATGCAATATTTCAGGCTCTGCACACGTTTTCTTTGCTTCGTGTATTGCAAACTGTGGAGCTCAAGTCAATGCTACGTGACTGTGGGCCCTCGCTGAACGCTCTCTCTGGCCTATACTGCAGACTTCAGTGTTCACATTTGACATTGAGTCAGTATTGTAGATGATGCAGTCCTGTAGGAAAAGACATTGCTCCAGTGTGCTCTGTCTGCACTACTCATACGCATCATTGCGGGCTATGCACACGTTTTTTTCACTTCGTGTATTGCAAACCGTAGAGCTCAAGTCAATGCCACGTGGCTGTGGGCCCTTGCTGAATGCTCTCTCTGGCCTATACTGCAGACTTCAGTGTCCACATTTGACAGTGAGTCGGTATTATAGATGATGCAGTCCTGTAGGAAAATACATTGCTCCAGTGCGCTCTGTCTGCACCACTGATATGCATCATTGCAGAATCGGCACACGTTTTTTTTCTTCGTGTATTGCAAACTGTAGAGCTCAAGTGAATGTCAGGTGGCTGTGGGCTCTTGCTGACTGCTCTCTCTGGCCTACACAGACAGCAGTGTTCACAATACAGCTGGAGTCGCTATTGTAGATTAGGTAGTTCTGTAGGAAAAGACATTGCTCCAGTGTGCTCTGTCTGCAGCACTCATACGCATCATTGTAGGCTCTGTACATGCTTTTTTGCTTCGTGTATTGCAAACTGTAGAGGTCAAGTCAATGCCACATGGCTGTGGGCCCTTGCTGAATGCTCTCTCTGGCCTATACTGCAGACTTCTGTGTCCACATTTGACATTTAGTCGGTATTGTAGATGATGCAGTCCTGTAGGAAAAGATATTGCTCTAGTGCGCTCTGTCTGCACCGCTCATATGCATCATTGCAGGCTCTGCACACATTTTTTTTTTGTTTATTTAGTTTGTGTATTGCAAACTTTGGAGCTCAAGTGAATGCTATGTGGCTGTGGGCCCTTGTGACCGCTCACTCGTGCCTACACTGCAGACAGCAGTGTTCACAATTGAGATTGAGTCGCTATAGTAGATGAGGTAGTCTTGTAGGAAAAGACATTGCTCCAGTGTGTACTGTCTGCACCATGCATTTGTATCATTGCAAGCTTTGCACACTCTTTTTTGTTGCTTCGCTGACAACAAACTGGGTAGATTAAGTAACTTTACGTATCCGTGGGTCCTTTGTGACCGCTCTCTGTGGCCTACACTGCAGACAGCAGAGTTCATAATTCAGATTGAGTCGGTATTGCAGATGATGCAGTGTTGATGGCAACAGATATTGCTCCTAGTACGGCCTGTCTACAGCACGCATTATCGGTGGCTGTGCACATGCTGAATGCTTTTGATGTGGTTATATGAGTGCACTAGAACTGATGGAGTGTTTATGATATAATCTTTATGTATATTATTTCAGATCTATTGATTGTGTGTCAGTATACCACAAGTTGTTGTTCTTCTACAATGGAATTATTTCTGTATTATTTCACATCTACTGTCCATACCTTACTGCAGCATAAATTATTGATTCTTTTAATATTGAAGGAAAGGCGTATGCGGCGTGTCATCGTACGTCTATGACGTAACACAGGGCGTGGCAGCGTGCACTCGTTGCATACACAGCACGTGCGACCCTATACGTACATTATGTAACGTGTGGCTTGGTAGTAGCAGCTGGCGCGACCTCATATGTACATGTTGTTACGTGGGACGCGGTGCCACAAACCCGTCGGATACGAAATGCGCATCATTTAAATGTGGTGGATAGGATTCGCGTGTTGATCGAGCTTGGTAGACTACCGGTACGGGACTGTAAATTTCTCCCCCCCAAAAAAAGATATACATATTTTGTGGCGAAGATTTAAAAGATTATATAATTTGTAAAGTTTAAAAAAAGGATGATAGAGTTGCAAAATGTTAAAAAACAATTTGAAAAAATATAGGTTTTATAAATATTAAAATATGAAATTAACATTTAAAAAACCTTTGAAATTCACTGAAAAAACCCATAGGTTTTACAGACGTTATAGTTAGGAATTAGCATTTAAAAAACCTTAGAAATTCACTGAAAAAAACATAGGTTTCAGGGACGTTATAGTTAGTTGGACATTTGACTCATATAAAACCAGAGAAATTCGCCTGTTATAGTTAGTTGAGTTAACTATAACTTGCGCACCTGCAATGCACTGCTGATGATGTCACATATTACATCACTCATGACATGGTCAGTGACATCCCTCATGACATCACTGATGACATCTCAAATGACATCACTGATGACATCATCCACGTGATAGTCTGACACACCTCTTCACACTGTAATATAACCTTGATAGATGGACTCTAAAATACAGACTACCATTTTGAAAAGCATAGACACACCAATACCAGATACTAGATATCCATCCACTGATTCCTATCTATATATTGTGAGCCAGATATACACTGATACAGTCACTTATAGATGGTGTCACAAATCATTACATCAGTATAATATCCACTCATACACGTATATATACATTTAAACAGTGCTACTGATCCATAGAGTTACTCACACATCTATTCAGTCATGCCAAAAATCAATCATACACCCATGTACTCGCCTATGCAGATATATACACAACACCTGCCTTATTTATACACACATCACTTTCCTTATTTATATAGATACTATCACATACTTACTCTCTTATACAATCACTAATACATGTACACATTCATGTATGTAGACACTCTTGCAATCACTGTCTTTCACGTAGTCAATTATACACCCCAACACTCACATATAGTGTGTAAAAACATATATAGTTACACACATATGTACAACTGAGACATCAATTCACTAATGAAAACACCTGTTCACACAGTCAGCTATCTATACAGCCCTTCTGAGATGCACTTTTGAATCTATAGAACCAGTGAATCAGCCATTCAGATATGTATGCACAGAGTCAGACACCTCCCACACATCCACTTAGACAGTCATACCCCCATACAGATACTCATACAATCAATGAAAACACATATACACACTGATGTAGCTACTCACCAAGCCATGCACCTGCTTACACACCAAGTGAGAGACTAAGAGAGACATTCACACAGTCTAGTCACTAATCCATGCATTCAGTAACATGCATTCAATCAGTGACTTATAGAGTCAGTCATGCATCTACTAAATAATGTAGTCAGGCACTTTTTCATCGACTTATTCTTGAATAGACCTTGGCATAGATATATATGAAAAATATTTAAACTTTACATAAACACATTCACTGGATGATGTCATCAGTGATGTCATTTGAGATGTCATCAGTGATGTCATGAGTGATGTCACTGACCATGTCAAGAGTGATGTAATATGTGACGTCATCAGCAGTGCATTGCAGGCGCACGAGTTCTAGTTAGCTCAACTAACTATAACAGGCGAATTTCTCTGGTTTTATATGAGTCAAATGTCCGACTAATTATATCGTCCCTGAAACCTATAGTTTTTTCAGTGAATATATATATATTTCTCACCAAATATCCCCAAGGATTTCACCACACATGGAAGGAATCTTCATTAAGCTTTGATTTTCTGGTGTGCAAATTAACCCACAACCACCACCTACGCATTTCAACCCTGCCAGGTCTTGTTCTCATTTTGTTTTACAGTGAATAAGACCCGGCAGGGTTGAAACGTGTAGGTGGTGGTTGTGGGTTAATTTGCACACCAGAAAATAAAAGCTTAATTAAGATTCCTTCCATGTGCGGTAAAATTCTTGGGGATATTTGGTGAGAAATAATTGATGAGCGGTAGTTCGCCCTCAACACCGGGACACTGTGAGAAGAGCGTGTCTCCGCGAACAAATTGGTGGATGATTATTTATATATATATATATATATATATATATATATATATATACATACATATATACATATATATATATTCACTGAAAAAACCACACGTTTCAGGGACGTTATAGTTAGGCTGACATTTCACTCATTAAAATCCAGGGTAATTTGGCTGGTATAGTTAGTTCAGCTAACTATAACTCGCGCCCCCGCAATGCACTGCTGATGACGTAACTCATGACATGGTCAGTGACATCACTCATGACATCACTGATAACTATAACGTCCCTGAAACCTGTGGTTTTTTTCAGTGAATTGCGAAGGTTTTTTAAATGCTAATTGCTAACTATAACGTACATGAAACCTGTTTTTTTTTTTTGTGAAATTCTAAGGTTTTTTGAATGCTAATTCCTAAGTATAATGTTCCTAAAACTTGTGGGTTTTTTTCAGGGAAAATGTAAGGTTTTGTAACTTGTTCTAAAATTTTTACAGTAGAAAAGTAATGGCACTATATAATTTCTGAACAATTGCAGTGTGTAAAAGTAACATTACATATTAAAAACGCTTGTTCTAAATTTTTTAGCATTAATAAAGGTAATGTATTTTTCTATCCTTTTTAAAGAATATTTGTACAATATTTTTTTTAAATGTGAGATTCGCATGAATCGCACACCGATTGTGTACCGGTCACGATGGGTGAGCGAATCCAAGCATCATGCTACCATATTTGTTAAGTCATGCAGGATGCGCTTACGTTCCGCAATTGGTGTGCTGTTCCCATTTTTCATTTTACAAACATTAAATACATGTTATATACCGTATATTTTTAAAAAAAATCATATATATGCTTTATTAAAAGGTATAAAAATGATATTAAGATAAATAATTTGAATATTTGAAGTCTTATAATGAAGTTACGGGTGCCGCAATGGCCTTATGAACCCTCATACACGTATTTCCAGGTACACGATAGGTTCGCGAATCCAGCGCAATTTATTTAGTTCCAAAAGTGTGTGTGTGTGTGTGTATATATATATATATATATATATATATATATATATATTACCTACTGGCGGTCGCCAGTAGGTAGTTATAGTTAGGACCACGTTTCCATAGGAAATCCGCAACATTCTATTTTGAATAACTTTGGCGCCGGTCGACGAATCCTCGTGAATCTTTCAAAATAGGTGGGGCGCTACACTCCGCTCCTACCCTGAAAGTCTCGGGGGGATTCGTCAAGCGGGGGCTGAGATAAAAGGGGGGTCCCAAAACGCGTTTTTCCCATGCATTTTTCCATAGGACCTTTAGACACAGCTACAGCCCGAACGGCTGAACAGAATTACTTGAAATTTGGCAGAGAGGTAGTCCTCAGGTCAAGGAAGTGCCTTTTGTAGGTTTGGTGTAAATCTGTTCAGTAGATTCTGAGAAAATAGCCTTTAAATCAATATATATATCTGAGCCAGCTTACGGTGCGCATACGGTGCGCTTACCGTACGCGTACGGTGACGTGCGCGAGCGCGATTCTGATTGGCTGTTAGATCTTAGTAAACATTCGAATCGGTCGAAACCAGGAAGCGGCGGCCGCCATTTTCTCTCTCGCACTCTGAGTGGGGATTAAAAAACAAAGGACAAAAACATGTAAAGGAGCTGTTTAGCCAGCTCCAAAGCACCTAGCCATGTTTAGTTAGTCCCCAAAGATCCCCCAAGGCCAAAAACGGAATTTTATTTTTTTCGCTAATTTCGCCGATTACGCTTACCGTACGCGTACGGTAAAAAATTATTGAAAAAAATAAATTATCCACACCCTCCCCACCCCGTGTGCAAATGGTGCCCGAAGGGCACCATTTGTGCATTGCTTATCAACGGTTAAAAAAAATAAAATATAACCTTTCACAACGAAGCGCATCATATGTCCTCCATGTGCGCACGGTGCGCGAAGCGCATCGTGCGTACATGGCCCATCTAGCGTAATGTGGGCACGCGGTGCGCGTAGCGCACCGCGTGCCCACCGTGTGTGCACGGCACCAACTGCGTAAAGTGGGCGCGCGGTGCGCGAAGCGCACTGCGTGCTCACTGTGCGCGCACGGTGCGCGAAGCTCACCGTGCGTGCACGGAACGAACTGCGTTAAGTGGGCGCGCACGCCACGAATGGCGTAAAGTAACTTAGCATTTAAAAAACCGTACAAATTCACTGAAAAAACCATAGGTTTCACACACGTTATAGTTAGGAATTAGCATTTAAAAAACCTTGCAAATTCACTGAAAAAACCATAGGTTTCACACATGTTATAGTTAGCGGAAATTTTACTGATAAAAAACCAATGAAATTCCCCCGTTATAGTTAGTGCAGGAAACTATAACTCACGCGACCGCAATCTTCTGCTGATGACATATGTGTCTTTATGAAAAAAAAATATTTGTAATATATGTATAGCTAAAAATTTATGGAAGAAGACATGGGCAAATAAGTGTCTAAATACAGTATTAGCATCAGCAGAAGATTGCGGTCGCGTGAGTTATAGTTTCCTGCACTAACTATAACGGGGGAATTTCATTGGTTTTTTATCAGTAAAATTTCCGCTAACTATAACATGTGTGAAACCTATGGTTTTTTCAGTGAATATATATATATATATATATATGTTCCGCAACAAGCCCTCAAGCTCTGAGAGGTCACTCGGCGCTCTCCCCACCTCCGGTGTGTATGCCTTGCTGTCACTCACATTACTGGCTTTCATAACATCGCTTCCATTGTCCGACGCGTTTCAAGGCTGGTACGCCCCTTCATCATGGACTCAGCATAAGGAGAACTGAAAACTCACCACTCACTCCATTCGGCCATTTATTGAATGAAGTACCGCCCTCAGTGGGCGGGGCACAATCTTGACGTCCAGCGGCATGCTGGTGTATGTAGTCCCAAGAGAGGTGAGTGTAGTACAACCTTAAGTAGGCTCAATTCCCCTGTATTGTCAGCTATCATATATTTCCTTGAGTAGGAGAGAAAGTCAGATTGCGAGCAAAATCACCCTCGGGAAAGCGCGCTCACCAGAAAGGAAAGTTCCCTTCATAAGCCTTTCCGCTCTCAGATGCACTTCTTATCTGAGCCGGAAATGGTGCTCCTCTCCACGGCCAAGGGTAGCCGTGTCATTTATATATTACCTACTGGCGGTTGCCAGTAGGTAGTTATAGTTAGGACATATTATCCATAGGAAATCCGCAAAATTCTATTTGAAATAACTTTGGCGCTGGTTGACGAATCTTCGCGAAATTATCAACTCGTGGCCCGCTCCGTTCTGCTCCTATCCTGAAAGTCTCGGGGTGATTCATCAAGAGGGGGCAGAGAAAAAAGGGGGTCCCAAAACATATTTTCCCCAAGCAATTTTCCATAGGGACCTTTAGTCGCAGCTACAGCCCGAACTGCTGAACAGAATTGTACCAATTTTGGCAGAAAGGTAGAGCTTGGTTCACACTCGTGCCTTTTGCTTAAATGGTGTAAATCCGTTCAGTAGTTCCTGAGAAAAACAAAAGTAAAATCATATATATCTGGGCGGAGCCTAACCACACTTCTCATCGTGAGATCTGATTGGCTGTCAGCACTTCATCCAAGAAGTGTTGGCAGCCATCTTGGGACCAATATACATGATAGCACCTCATTAAAAAGCATTGCAGTTAATAGAAGGTTTTAAGACTTTAGTTACATTATAAATCATTTGTTGATGGTACCATACTCATTTTAGGAATTGTGGTATATTCTAAGGTGATTTTACCATGTGAAAAAGCCTTCTGCTGGGATATCATGAATCATGTTCGAGAGAAAACTATTTTCTCATTCTTTTACCACAGAGGTTTGGAAGGTGATCTATAAGCTAAACTGAGAGCATTTTTTCTGTAAATTCACATTATCTTTCTCAGTCATGTGATAATGAAGTCGGACATTCTCAGTAAAACATGTACATCTAACAAGGGCAGAGGCTGTCAGTTGATTCCTTTGTGTTCTACTGCAGCTTCCCAGAGTGTTCCAAAGAACACCTAAAGTGCTAACAGTCCTACTTATGACAAACGTATGGCACACCTGAAGCCATCTTGATTGGAATAAAGTGGTAACTCTTAAAACATTAATTTTGCCATAGAAACTATGATTAGTGCTGCAGAAAGAAAAAATAGGGCACAATTTCAGTGACTTCTCAAATCCTCTTCTATTTCATTAAAAAATTCTGACATGCAGACTGAAGCATGCACTTTCAATACCAGCAGCAGACTTCCCTGGTGAGTAGTAGCTTTACTACAGTGATCTAATGAGCTACTAGAGTGCTAACATTCTGAATTTATGGTAAATGTGTGATACATCTGAATGCCTACTTAATGAAATGAAAGTAAAAAACTGAAAGTATTCCTACTGAGGAGACTGTAGTAAATGAGGAAATTAGGAAACTTAATAACAAATAAGTCTCACAAGATGGCCACCAGATACAAAAGAGCCCAACTGTAGCGCAAATATCACCCAGATGTAGCCCAAGTATAGCCCAATGACAGAATGTCCCAGAGTGTTCTAAAGAACAACTAGAGTGCTAACAGTCTTACTTATGGCAAAAGTACGGCACACTTGAAGCCATCTTGATTGGAATAAAGTGGTAACACTTAAAACATTTAATTTGCAAAGGAACAAAACGAGGGGGTTCATTTTGCCATAGAAATTATGATTAGTGCTGCAGAAAGAAAAATTAGGGCACATTTTCAGTGACTTCTGAAATCCTCTTCTACTTCATTAAAAAATTCTGACATGCAGACTGAAACATGCACTTTGAATACCAGCAGCAGACATCCCTGGTGAGCAGTGGCTTTACTACAGTGATCTAATGAGCAACTAGAGTGCATCCATTCAGAATTTATGGCAAATGTTTGACACATCCGAATGCCTTCTTGATGGAACCAAAGTAAACAAGCATTGAAAATGCAAAAGGTCTCGCCCTCGTTTAAGTTAAAGCAATTCTGTTTGTAATTAGGTGGCTTTTTAGTTTTGCTTTTATTAGCGGTTTTCAAACTTTCATGTACATAACATGCATATGCATGCATATATGTATATGTATGCATGCATTCATATTTGTATTTATATAGATATGCAGATTATATATATGTTTATATATATATACAAATATATATATATATATATATAAATGCATATGCATATATATATGTGCATATGTGTGCGTGTAGAGAGAGGTAGAGAGGTAGAGGTAGAGAGGTAGAGGTTGAGAGTAGTAGAGAGAGAGGTAGAGAGAGGTAGAGAGTAGAGGATGAGTAATAGAGAGTAGAGTAGAGAGTGAGTAGTAGAGAGTAGTAGAGAGAGTAGCAGAGAGTGAGTAGTAGAGAGTAGCAGAGTGAGTAGTAGAGAGTGAGTAGTAGAAAGTAGTAGAGAGTGCGTAGTAGAGAGTAGTAGCAAGTGAGTAGTAGAGAGTAGTAGAGAGTGAGTAATAGAGAGTAGTAGAGAGTGAGTAGCAGAGAGAGAGTAGTAGAGTAAGTAATAGAGAGTAGTAGAGTAGTAGAGAGAGAGTAGTAGAGAGAGAGAGTAGTAGAGAGTAGTAGAGTGAGTAGTAGAGAGAGTAGTAGAGAGTAGTAGAGAGAGAGTAGTAGAATGAGTAGTAGAGAGTAGTAGAGAGTAGTACAGAGTAGTAGATAGAGAGTTGTACAGAGAGAGTAGTAGAGAGTGGGTAGTAAAGAGTAGTAGAGAGTGGGCAGTAGAGGGTAGTAGAGAGTAGTAGAGAGTGGGTAGTAGAGAGTGAGTACTAGAGAGTGAGTGGTAGAGTGAATAGTAAGGGAGTAGTAGAGAGTGAGTAGTAGAGTAGTAGAGAGTGAGTACTAGAGAGCAAGTAGAGAGTGTGTAGTAGAGAGTGTGTAGTAGAGAGTGTGTAGTTGAGAGTGTGTAGAAGAGAGTGTGTAGAAGAGAGTGTGTAGAAGAGAGAGAGTAGAAGAGAGTGAGTAGTAGAGAGTGAGTAGTAGAGTGAGTAGTAGAGATCGAGTAGTAGAGAGTGTGTAGTGGAGAGTGAGTGGTAGAGAGTAGTGGAGTAGTAGAGAGTGAGTAGTAGAGAGTAGTAGAGTAGTACAGAGTGAGTAGTAAAGAGTGAGTAGTACAGAGTAGTAGAGTAGTACAGAGTGAGTAGTAGAGAGCAAGTAGTGGAGAGTGAGTAGTAGAGAGTGAGTAGTAGAGAGTAGTAGCGATTGAGTAGTAGAGAGTGAGTAGGTTAATATAAAAGGAACACAATGAGGGGGTTCATTTTGCCATAGAAATTAGGATTAGTGCTGCAGAAAGAAAAATGAGGGCACATTTTGAGTGAACTTCTTAAATCCTCTTCTATTTCATTAAAACATTCTGACATGCAGACTGAAACATGCACTTTCAATACCAGCAGCAGACTTCCCTGTGAGCAGTAGCTTTACTACAGTGATTTAATAAGCAACTAGAGTGCTAACATTCTGAATTTCTGGCAAATGTGTGACACATCTGAATGTCTTCTTGATGGAATCAAAGTACAAAACCTGAAAGAATTCCCACTGAGGAGACTGTAGTAAATGAGCAAATTTGGAAACTTCATAACAAATAAGTCTCCCAAGATGGCCACCAGAGACAAACGAGCCCAAAGGTAGCACTAATATCACCCAGATGTAGCCCAAGTATAGCCCAATGACAGAATGTCCCAGAGTGTTCCAAAGAACATCTAGCGCGCTAACAGTCTTACTTATGACAAAAGTATGGCACACCTGAAGCCATCTTGATTGGAATAAAGTGGTAACACTTAAAACATTTAATTTGCAAAGGAACAAAATGAGGGGGTTCATTTTGCCATAGACATTATGATTAGTGCTGCAGAAAGGAAAATTAGGGCACATTTTGACTTCTCAAATCCTCTTCTATTTCATAAAAAAATTCTGACATGCAGACTGAAACATGCACTTTGAATACCAGCAGCAGACATCCCTGGTGAGCAGTAGCTTTACTACAGTGATCTAATGAGCAACTAGAGTGCTACCATTCAGAATGTATGGCAAATGTGTGACACATCTGAATGCCTTCTTGATGGAACCAAAGTAAGCAAGCATTGAAAATGCAATAGGTCTTGCCCTCGTTTAAGTTAAAGCAATTGTTTGTAATTGGGTGGCTTTTAGCTTTGCTTTTATTGGTGTTTTTCAAACTTTCATGTACATAACATGCATATGTATGCATATATGTATATGTATATGTATGCATGCATTTATATTTGTATTTATATAGATATGCAGATTATATATATGTATGTATATATATATACCCATACATCTATATAAATGCATATATATATGTGCATATGTGTGCGTGTAGAGAGAGGTTGAGGTGTAGAGGTAGAGGTAGAGGTAGAGAGTAGTAGAGCGAGGTAGAGAGAGGTAGAGTGTAGAGCGTGAGTAGTAGAGAGTAGTAGAGAGAGTAGCAGAGAGAGAGTAGTAAAGTGAGTAGTAGAGTGAGTAGTAGAGTGAGTAGTAGAGTGAGAGTAGTAGAGTGAGTAGTAGAGTGAGTAGTAGAGAGTGAGTAGTAGAGAGTAGTAGAGTGAGTAGTAGAGAGTAGTAGAGTGAGTAGCAGAGAGCGAGAGTAGTAGAGAGTAGTTGAGTGAATAGTAGAGTAGTAGAGAGAGAGTAGTAGAGAGTGAGTAGTAGAGAGTGAGTAGTAGAGAGTGAGTAGTAGAGAGTGAGTAGTAGAGAGTGTGTAGTAGAGAGTGAGTAGTAGAGAGCTCTGCTGACCTGGTTCTTAGTCTCTAGAGCAGCTCTGCTGACCTGGTTCTCTGGCTCTAAAGCAGCTCTGCTGACCTGTTTCTATGGCTCTAAAGCAGCTCTGCTGACTTGGTTCTCTGGCTCTAGAGCAGGTCTGCTGACCTGGTTCTATGGCTCTAAAGCAGCTCTGCTGACCTGGTTCTCTGGCTCCAAAGCAGCTCTGCTGGCCTGGTTCTCTGGCTCTAGAGCAGCTCTGTTGACCTGCTTTCTCTGGCTCTAGAGCAGCTCTGCTGACCTGGTTCTTAGGCTCTAGAGCAGCTCTGCTGACCTGGTTCTCTGGCTCTAAAGCAGCTTTGCTGACCTGGTTCTCTGGCTCTAAAGCAGCTCTGCTGACCTGGTTCTATGGCTCTAAAGCAGCTCTGCTGACCTGGTTCTCTGGCTCTAAAGCAGCTCTCCTGGCCTGGTTCTCTGGCTCTAAAGCAGCTCTGCTGACCTGGTTCTCTCCCTCTAAAGCAGCTCTGCTGACCTGGTTTCTCTGGCTCCACAGCAGCCCTGCTGACCTCGTTCTCTGGCTCTAGAGCAGCTCTGCTGACCTAGTTCTTAGGCTCTAAAGCAACTCTGCTGACCTGGTTCTCTGGCTCTAAAGCAGCTCTGCTGGCCTGGTTCTATAGCTCTACAGCAGCTCCGCTGACCTGGTTCTCTGGCTCTAAAGCAGCTCTGCTGACCTGCTTCTCTCCCTCTAAAGAGCTCTGCTGACCTGGTTCTCTGGCTCTAAAGCAGTTCTGCTGACCTGGTTCTCTGCCTGTAGGGCAGCTCTGCTGACCTGGTTCTATGGCTCTAGAGCAGCTCTGCTGACCTGGTTCTCTGGCTCTAGAGCAGTTCTGCTGCCCTGGTTCTCTCCCTCTAAAGCAGCTCTGCTGACCTCGTTTCTCTGGCTCTACAGCAGTTCTGCTGACCTGGTTCTCGGCCTCTAGAACAGCTCTGCTGACCTGTTTCTTAGGCTCTAGAGCAGCTCTGCTGACCTGGTACTCTGGCTCTAAAGCAGCTCTGCTGACCTGGTTCTATGGCTCTAAAGCAGCTCTGCTGACCTGGTTTCTCTGGCTCTACAGCAGCTCTGCTGACCTGGTTTCTCTGGCTCTAAAGCAGCTCTGCTGACCTGGTTCTATGGCTCTAAAGCAGCTCTGCTGACTTGGCTCTCTGGCTCTAGAGCAGGTCTGCTGACCTGGTTCTCTGGCTCTAAAGCAGCTCTGCTGACCTGGTTCTCTCCCTCTAAAGCAGCTCTGCTGACCTGGTTCTCTCCCTCTAAAGCAGCTCTGCTGACCTGGTTTCCCTGGCTCCACAGCAGCTCTGCTGACCTCGTTCTCTCTGCTGACCTAATTCTTAGGCTCTAGAGCAGCTCTGCTAACCTGGTTCTCTGGCTCTACAACAGCTCTGCTACCCTGGTTCTCTGGCTCTATAACAGCTCTGCTGACCTGGTTTTCTGGCTCTAAAGCAGCTCTGCTGACCCGGTTCTATGGCTCTAAAGCAGCTCTGCTGACCTTGTCCCTTGGCTCTAAAGCAGCTCTGCTGACCTGGTTCTCTCCCTCTAAAGCAGCTCTGCTGACCTGGTTCTCTCGCTCTAAAGCAGCTCTACTGACCTGGTTTTTCTGGCTCTACAGCAGCTCTGCTGAACTTGTTCTCTGGCTCTAGAGCAGCTCTGCTGACCCGGTTCTTAGGCTCTAGAGCAGCTCTGCTGACCAGGTTCTCTGGCTCTAAAGCAGCTCTGCTGACCTGGTTCTATGACTCTAAAGAAGCTCTACTGACCTAGTTCTCTGCCTTTAGAGCAGGTCTGCTGACCTGGTTCTATGGCTCTAAAGCAGCTCTGCTGACCTGGTTCTCTGGTTCTAGAGCAGCTCTGCTAACCTGGTTCTCTCCCTCTAAATCAGCTCTGCTGACCTGGTTCTATGGCTCTAAAGCAGCTCTGCTGACCTCGTTCTCTGGTTCTAGAGCAGCTCTGCTAACCTGGTTCTCTCCCTCTAAATCAGCTCTGCTGACCTGGTTTCGCTGACTCTAGATCAGCTCTGCTTACCTGGTCCTCTCCCTCTAAAGCAGCTCTGCTGACCTGGTTCTCTCCCTCTAAAGCAGCTCTGCTGACCTGGTTCTCTGGTTCTAGAGCAGCTCTGCTAACCTGGTTCTCTCCCTCTAAATCAGCTCTGCTGACCTGGTTTCGCTGACTCTAGATCAGCTCTGCTGACCTGGTCCTCTCCCTCTAAAGCAGCTCTGCTGACCTGGTTCTCTCCCTCTAAAGCAGCTCTGCTGACCTGGTTTCCCTGGCTCCACAGCAGCTCTGCTGACCTCGTTCTCTGGCTCTAGAGCAGCTCTGCTGACCTAGTTCTTAGGCTCTAGAGCAGCTCTGCTAACCTGGTTCTCTGGCTCTACAACAGCTCTGCTACCCTGGTTCTCTGCCTCTATAACAGCTCTGCTGACCTGGTTTTCTGGCTCTAAAGCAGCTCTGCTGACCCGGTTCTATGGCTCTAAAGCAGCTCTGCTGACCTTGTCCCTTGGCTCTAAAGCAGCTCTGCTGACCTGGTTCTCTCCCTCTAAAGCAGCTCTGCTGACCTGGTTCTCTCGCTCTAAAGCAGCTCTACTGACCTGGTTTTTCTGGCTCTACAGCAGCTCTTCTGAACTGGTTCTCTGGCTCTAGAGCAGCTCTGCTGACCCGGTTCTTAGGCTCTAGAGCAGCTCTGCTGACCAGGTTCTCTGGCTCTAAAGCAGCTCTGCTGACCTGGTTCTATGACTCTAAAGAAGCTCTACTGACCTAGTTCTCTGCCTTTAGAGCAGGTCTGCTGACCTGGTTTCGATGGCTCCACAGCAGCTCTGCTGACCTGGTTCTCTGGCTCTAGAGCAGCTCTGCTGACCTAGTTCTTAGGCTCTTGAGCAGCTCTGCTGACCTGGTTCTCTGGCTCTAAAGCAGCTCTGCTGACCAGGTTCTCTGGCTCTAAAGCAGCTCTGCTGACCAGGCTCTCTGGCTCTAAAGCAGTTCTGCTGCCCTGGTTCTCTTCCCCTAAAGCAGCTCTGCTGACAAGGTTCTCTGCTTGTAGGGCAGCTCTGCTGACCTGGTTCTCTGGCTCTAAAGCAGCTCTGCTGACCCGGTTCTATGGCTCTAAAGCAGCTCTGCTGACCTTGTCCCTTGGCTCTAAAGCAGCTCTGCTGACCTGGTTCTCTCCCTCTAAAGCAGCTCTGCTGACCTGGTTCTCTCGCTCTAAAGCAGCTCTACTGACCTGGTTTTTCTGGCTCTACAGCAGCTCTGCTGAACTGGTTCTCTGGCTCTAGAGCAGCTCTGCTGACCCGGTTCTTAGGCTCTAGAGCAGCTCTGCTGACCAGGTTCTCTGGCTCTAAAGCAGCTCTGCTGACCTGGTTCTATGACTCTAAAGAAGCTCTACTGACCTAGTTCTCTGCCTTTAGAGCAGGTCTGCTGACCTGGTTCTATGGCTCTAAAGCAGCTCTGCTGACCTGGTTCTCTGGTTCTAGAGCAGCTCTGCTAACCTGGTTCTCTCCCTCTAAATCAGCTCTGCTGACCTGGTTCTATGGCTCTAAAGCAGCTCTGCTGACCTCGTTCTCTGGTTCTAGAGCAGCTCTGCTAACCTGGTTCTCTCCCTCTAAATCAGCTCTGCTGACCTGGTTTCGCTGACTCTAGATCAGCTCTGCTGACCTGGTCCTCTCCCTCTAAAGCAGCTCTGCTGACCTGGTTCTCTCCCTCTAAAGCAGCTCTGCTGACCTGGTTCTCTGGTTCTAGAGCAGCTCTGCTAACCTGGTTCTCTCCCTCTAAATCAGCTCTGCTGACCTGGTTTCGCTGACTCTAGATCAGCTCTGCTGACCTGGTCCTCTCCCTCTAAAGCAGCTCTGCTGACCTGGTTCTCTCCCTCTAAAGCAGCTCTGCTGACCTGGTTTCCCTGGCTCCACAGCAGCTCTGCTGACCTCGTTCTCTGGCTCTAGAGCAGCTCTGCTGACCTAGTTCTTAGGCTCTAGAGCAGCTCTGCTAACCTGGTTCTCTGGCTCTACAACAGCTCTGCTACCCTGGTTCTCTGCCTCTATAACAGCTCTGCTGACCTGGTTTTCTGGCTCTAAAGCAGCTCTGCTGACCTTGTCCCTTGGCTCTAAAGCAGCTCTGCTGACCTGGTTCTCTCCCTCTAAAGCAGCTCTGCTGACCTGGTTCTCTCGCTCTAAAGCAGCTCTACTGACCTGGTTTTTCTGGCTCTACAGCAGCTCTTCTGAACTGGTTCTCTGGCTCTAGAGCAGCTCTGCTGACCCGGTTCTTAGGCTCTAGAGCAGCTCTGCTGACCAGGTTCTCTGGCTCTAAAGCAGCTCTGCTGACCTGGTTCTATGACTCTAAAGAAGCTCTACTGACCTAGTTCTCTGCCTTTAGAGCAGGTCTGCTGACCTGGTTTCGATGGCTCCACAGCAGCTCTGCTGACCTGGTTCTCTGGCTCTAGAGCAGCTCTGCTGACCTAGTTCTTAGGCTCTTGAGCAGCTCTGCTGACCTGGTTCTCTGGCTCTAAAGCAGCTCTGCTGACCAGGTTCTCTGGCTCTAAAGCAGCTCTGCTGACCAGGCTCTCTGGCTCTAAAGCAGTTCTGCTGCCCTGGTTCTCTTCCCCTAAAGCAGCTCTGCTGACAAGGTTCTCTGCTTGTAGGGCAGCTCTGCTGACCTGGTTCTCTGGCTCTAAAGCGGCTCTGCTGACCTGGTTCTCTGCACTCACGATGCACGCACCCGACTTCACGAAAATATATTTAAAAATAATATGTTTATTATAAGTACAAATAGATTATTTTTATGAATAGTTTAGATAATCCCTTGCCCTAATATGTATATTAAAAACACATACATATAATTTAGGAACATCATTTTTTTTGCAGGAGTCGCGCACCCAGCGCGCCCCAGCACGTATATGACATCACGCGGAGCCCGCAACCACGTAAGCATCTCGTACCGTAATGCGCATGTGTCGCAAATGCGCGGGAGCAGGAGTCGTGGACTGCTCGCATACCAATCGCTCACATCACGTAATATTAAATGTATAAGATGCAATTGAAAAACACGCAGCCGTCGCACACCGTAAGTGGATCCTTCATGACTTTTCTAAAAGTGTGCGACTCCGAAAAAAAATGGATTTTTTATTAAAGAAAATACCTCTGCTAACCTGGTTTCTCTGGCTCTACAGCAGCTCTGCTGACCTGGTCTCTCTGACACTAAAGCAGCTCTGCTGACCTGGTTCTCTGGCTCTAAAGCAGCTCTGCTGACTTGGCTCTGTGGCTCTAGAGCAGGTCTGCTGACCTGGTTCTCTGGCTCTAAAGCAGCTCTGCTGACCTGGTTCTCTGGCTCTAAAGCAGCTCTCCTGGCCTGATTCTCTGGCTCTAAAGCAGCTCTGCTGACCTGGTTCTCTCCCGCTAAAGCAGCTCTGCTGACCTGGTTCTCTCCCTCTAAAGCAGCTCTGCTGACCTGGTTTCTCTGGCTCCACAGCCGCTCTGCTGACCTCGTTCTCTGGCTCTAGAGCAGCTCTGCTGACCTAGTTTTTAGGCTCTAGAGCAGCTCTGCTAACCTGGTTCTCTGGCTCTACAACAGCTCTGCTACCCTGGTTCTCTGACTCTATACCAGCTCTGCTGACCTGGTTCTCTGGCTCTAAAGCAGCTCTGCTGACCCGGTTCTATGGCCCTAAAGCAGCTCTGCTGACCGGGTCCCTTGGCTCTAAAGCAGCTCTGCTGACCTGGTTTCCTCCCTCTAAAGCAGCTCTGCTGACTTGGTTCTCTCGCTCTAAAGCAGCTCTACTGACCCGGTTCTTAGGCTCTAGAGCAGCTCTGCTGACCAGGTTCTCTGGCTCTAAAGCAGCTCTGCTGACCTGGTTCTATGGCTCTAAAGAAGCTCTACTGACCTGATTCTCTACCTCTAGAGCAGCTCTGCTGACCTGGTTCTAAGGCTCTAAAGCAGCTCTGCTGACCTGGTTCTCTGGCTCTAAAGCAGCTCTACTGACCTGATTTTTCTGGCTCTACAGCAGCTCTGCTGACCTGGTTCTCTGGCTCTAAAGCAGTTCTGCTGACCCGGTTTTTAGGCTCTAGAGAAGCTCTGCTGACCTGGTTCTCTGGCTCTAAAGCAGCTTTGCTGACCCGGTTCTTCGGCTCTAGAGCAGCTCTGCTAACCTGGTTCTCTGGCTCTAGAGCAGCTCTGCTGACCTGGTTCTCTGGCTCTAAAGCAGCTCTGCTGACCTGGTTCTCTTCCCCTAAAGCAGCTCTAGAGCCTAAGAACCGGGTCAGCAGAGCTGCTCTAGAGCCAGAGACCCAGTTCAGCAGAGCTGCTGTAGAGCCAGAAAAACCAGGTCAATAGAGCTGCTTTAGAGCGAGAGAACCAGGTCAGCAGAGCTGCTTTAGAGGGAGAGTACCAGGTCAGCAGAGCTGCTTTAGAGCCAAGGGACCAGGTCAGCAGAGCTGCTTTAGAGCCATAGAACCGGGTCAGCAGAGCTGCTTTAGAGCCAGAGAACCAGGTCAGCAGTGCATTGCGGTTCCGCGAGTTATAGTTAGCAGAACTAAGTATAACGGAGGAATTTCTATGGTTTTGTACGAGTGAAATGGGCAGCTAACTATAACACCCCTGAAACCTATGGTTTTTTCTGTGAATTTCTAAGGTTTTTTAAATGCTAATTTCTAACTATAACGTCTCGGTAACCTATGGTTTTTTCAGTGAATTTCAAACCTTTTTTAAATGCTAATTTCTAACTATAACATCTCTGAAACCTGTTTTTTTTCTAGTACTTGCAGGACTTTCCCCATTTTTTAATTTCTTCCCGGAGTATCTTTTCAAGAAACACCTCTAGTTTTTTCTGTGCCTCTTTATTTGATTTTTTTTAGGTATGTTTTTTTTCCCAAGAGAGGAAATAGCATCTTAAAATCCACCACAGGATATTCCTAAAGATGAAGAGGAGCTGGAAGAACCCATTAACAAAAGGAAAGAGAGTATTGTGTGGGCTTTCTTCTCTATACCAGCAGGAGAGAAGAAGTTAAATGCACGCAAAGTCACCTGCACTGTGTGTGAGAAAGTTTTATCTCACAGATCAGAAAAAAATTATTCATGCGGGACTTCATCTATGATGAAACATCTTCAGACCATGCACCCAAACCGTCTTGCGTGAAAACAACAGCGGCACCAAATTTAAGAGTCACAACAAGATGATGAGGTTGCAGGACCTAGTACTTCTGCGGAATCCACTGCATCCACGCAAACTACAATAATTGTTCCAGAGTTTGCGATATTGGAACAGCACTGCATAAAGTGCAAGAAACTTCTTTGTGTAGGCGAGCAATCTGTTGCAGCTGTTGTTTCTGCAAAGAATCCTCATTGTAATTTTTTTTGTTTGTTTTTACAATAACTTTCTGATTGCAAAATCTTTTGAAAAGTCTATTAGTTCATTCCCTGTTTTTTTTAATCTTTTGTTAAAAAAGCACCCCAAAAACTTAATAAGAGTTAAAAAAACACACAAAAATCTAAAAACAAAAAAAGAAGACAACAAATGCTTCGTTTTAGAACCGACTAATTGGTAAAACATAGACAAACTTGTATCTGTTCAATGAATGACTGCAAGGGTAATGTCTGAGTCATTGTATGAGTGAATAAGTACTGTCTGAGTGAGTGAATGAGTGCAGCATCATTTCCTGAGTCATTGGATGAACGCATGGATAGTGTTTGAGGGAGTGGATCAGTGCAGCAGCAGTGTCTGACTGATTGCATGAGTGCATGCATAGTGCCTAGTTTATTACATGAGTGCAGGGGTAGTGTGTGGGTACATGGAGCAGTGCATGGGTAGAGCCTGAGTGCATGGATGAGTGCATGGGTAGTGTTTGAGGAAATGGTTGAGTGCAACAGTATAGTCTAAGTGATAGCATCAGTGCATGGGTAGTGCCTGGTTTATTTTATGAGTGCAGGGGATATGCCTGAATGATTGTAGGAGTGCATGGATAGTCCCTGAGTACATGGATGAGTGTGTGGGTAGTGCCTGGGTGATTGCATGAGTACAGGAGCATGATTGCATGATTAGTGCCTGAGTAGTGCATTGGTAGTGCCTGTGGGATTGAAGGAGTGCATGATAAGTTCCTGAGTGCATACATGAGTGTATAGGTAGTGCCGGGGTGATTGCATGAGTACAGAAGTACTGCCTGTGTGATTTGAGGAGTGCATGGGTAGTGCAAGAGTGAATGGGTGAGTACAACAATAATGCCTGGGTCATTGGATGAGTGAATGGATAGGGTCGGAGAAAATGGATGAGTGCAACAGTAGTGTCTGAGTGATTGAATGAGTGCATGGGTAGTGCCTTACTCATTGGATGAGTGCAGGGGTAGTGCTTGTGTGATTGTTGGAGTGCATGAGTAGTGCCAGAGTACATGGATGAGTGCATGGATAGTGTTTGAGGGAATGGATGACTGCAACAGTAGTGTCTGAATGATAGCATGAGTGCATGGGTAGTGTGTGGCTGATTGCATGAGTACAGGGGTAGTGCATCAGTGATTGGAGCAGTGCATGGGTAGTGCTTGAGTATATGAATGAGTACATGGGTAGTGTTTGAGGGAATGGATGAGTGCAGCAGCAGTGCCTGAGTGATTGCTTGAGTGCATGAGGAGTGCCTGGGTGCATGAAGCAGTGCAAGTGTAGAGTATGAGTGCATGGATGAGTGCATGGGTAGTGTTTCAGGGAATGTATGAGTGCAACAGTAGTGTCTAAGTAATTGCATCAGTGCATTGGCAGTGCCTGGTTGATTGAATGATTGCAGGGGTAGTGCCTGGGTGATTGTAGGAGTGCATGAAACGTTCCTGAGTGCATGGATGAGTTTATGGGTAGTGCCTGGGTTTTTGCATGAGTACAGAAGTACTGCCTGAGTGATTGGAGGAGTGCAGGGCTAGTGGCAGAGTGAATGGATGAGTGCATGGGTAGGGTTTGAAGGAATGGATGAGTGCAACAGTAGTGTCTAAGTGATTGCATCGGTGCATTGGTAGTGCCTGATTGATTGTATGAGTGCAGGGGGGTGCCTTGGTGATTGTAGAAGTGCTTGGGTAGTCTCTGAGTGCATGGATGAGTGAATGGGTAGTGCCTGGGTGATTGCATGAGTACAGGAGTACTGCCTGGGTGATTGGAGCAGTGCACTGATAGTGGCAGAGTTCATGGATGAGTGCAACAGTACTGCCTGGGTCATTGGATGAGTGCATTGATAGTGTCTGAGAGAATGGATGAGTACAATAGTAGTGTCTGAGTGATTGCTTGAGTGTATGGGTAGTGCCTGGCTCATTGGATGAGTGCAGGGGTAGTACCTTGGTGATTGGAGGAGTGTATGGGTAGTGCCTGAGTGCATGGATGAGTGCATGGGTAGTTTTTGAGGGAATGGATCAGTGCAACAGTAGTGCCTGAGTGATTGCGTGAGTGCATGCATTGTGTCTAGCTGATTGCATGAGTACAGGGCTAGTGCCTGGGTGATTGGAACAGTACATGGGTAGTGCCTGAGTGTACGGTTTAGTGTTTGAGAGAATGGATGAGTGCAGCAGTAGTGCCTGAGTGATTAATTGAGTGCATGGGTACTGCCTGGGTGCATGGAGGAGTGCATGGGTAGAGTCTGAGTGCATGGATGAGTGCATGGGTAGTGTTTGAGGGAACAAAGGAGTGAAGCAGTAGTGTCTAAGTGATTGCATCAGTGCATGGTAGTGCCTGGTTTATTTTATGAGAGCAGGGGTTGGGCCTGAATGATTGTAGGAGTGCATGGGTAGTCCCTGAGTGCATAGATGAGTGTGTGGGTAGTGCCTGGGTGATTGCATGAGTACAGGAGCATGATTGCATGGTTAGTGCCTGAGTAGTGCATGGGTAGTGCCTGTGTGATTGAAGGAGTGCATGTGGAGTGCCTGAGTGCATGGGTAGTTTTCGAGGGAATAGATGAGTGCAATAATAGCATCTGAGTGATTAGATGTGTGCATGGGTAGTGCCTGAGTGCATGGGTAGTGCCAGGGTGAATGAAGAAGTGCATGGTTAGTGCTTGAGTGCATGGATGAGTGCATGGGTACTACCTGGGTGACTGGAGGAGTGCATGGGTAGTGCCTGAATGCATGGATGTGTGCATGGGTAGTGTTTGAGGGAATGGATAAGTGCAATTGTAGTGCCTGAGTGATTGGATGAGTGCATGGGTAGTGTTTGAAGGAATTGATGAGTGCAGTGGTAGGGCCTGAGTGATTGCATGAGTGCATGGGGAGTGCTTAGGTACATGAAGCAGCTCATGTGTAGAGCCCACGTGCATGGATGAGTGGATGGGTAGTGTTTCAGGGAATGGATGAGTGCAACAGTAGTGTCTAAGTGATTGCATCAGTGCATGCATAGTGTCTGGCTGCTTGCATCAGTACAGGGGTAGTGCCTGGGTGAGTGGAGCAGTACATGGGTAGTGCCCAAGTGTATTGATTAGTTTTTGAGGGAATGGATGAGTGCAGCAATAGTGCCTGAGTGATTAAATGAGTGCATGGGTAGTGACTGAGTACATGGACCAGTGCATGGGTAGTTGTTTGAGGGAATGAATGAGTGCAACTGTAGTGTCTAAGTGATTCCATCAGTGCATGGGTAGTGCCTGGTTGATTGTATGAGTGCATGGGTAGTGCCTGGGTGATTGTAGGAGTCCTTGATAAGTCCCTGAGTGTGTGGATGAGTATATGAGTAGTGCCTGGGTGATTGCATGAATACAGAAGTACAGCCTGGGTGATTGGAGGTGTGCATGGGTAGTACCAGAGTGAATGGATGAGTACATGGGTAGTGTTTGATGGAACAGATGAGTGCAACAGTAGTGTCTCAGTGATTGCATTAGTGCATGGGTAGTGCCTGACTGAATGTACCAATGTAGGGGTAGTGCCTGGGTTATTGTAGCAGTGTATGGATAGTCCCGGAGTGCATGGATAAGTGTATGGGTAGTGCTTGTGTGATTGCATGAGTACAAATATACTGCCTGGGTGATTGGAGCAGTGCATGGGTAGTGCCAGAGTGAATGGATGAGTGCAACAGTAATGCCCGGGTCATTGGATTAGTGCATGGATAGTGTCTGTGAGAATGGATCAGCGCAATAGTAGTGTCTCAGTGATTGAATGAGTATATGGATAGTGCCTGGCGAATTGGGTGAGTGCAGGGGTAGTACCTGGGTGATTGGAGGAGTGTATGGGTAGTGCCTGAGTGTATGGACGAGTGCATGGGTAGTGTTTGAGGGAATGGATGGGTGCAGCAGTGATAACGGACTTGAATGATTATATCACAGTAGAAGCACCCGATACTAGGGTAAGTGTCCAACATAAGTTATATGAAATAACACTCCAAATGGAGGGGGACAAATGTAGAACAGTGAAAGGTCTCATTTGGGAGAACCTAACGTTTGGCTATGACATTTTATTAGCTGAACAGGATAGGCCGCCAGCATTCGTCATGGATTGCCCTTTGGGAGAATTGGTAATTTTACCGGCATTCTAAGACCATATTCCCAGGAACCTAAAATATACATATGGGCAGGAGTGGGCAGTAGCCCTGGCTCTAGCATTATACAAGAACGATGTTGGATGGGATGAGGATTCAACCCACCACCTAATTCCTTTAAAAAATACTCCAACTGCTCAGAGGCAGTATCCAATAAAGCAAGAAGCTAAAAAACAGGTCAGGGAGATCTTGGATCAACTTGAATACCAAGGGGTGATTGAAACTTGCACCTCTCAAATGAACAATCCTTTGTTTCCTCTCATGAAACCTGACAATACATATCATCTAGTTTTAGATTGTAGACATTTAAACACTTGCACTAAGACATTTGCATTCCAAAATGCACACAGTGCTGCATTAATGAATAATAATTTGTGGAAAAAATACAAAGCAACACTTGATATCTCAAATGGGTTCTTTTACCAAAATATTGTGCCTGAAAGCAGGTTTGTAACAGCCTTCTCAGTGCTAGGGATCAAACGGCAATTTTGTCAACTCCCCCAGGGGTATAAGAACAGCCCGGGGTTGTTTTCGGCCAGTGTAACTGAGTTACTTCAGAAATTAGATGAAGAGGCATTGTCCTACGTGGATGATATTTATCTGATGGACAATGACTTGGAGGAACACTTGAACAGAGTGAATACCATAATTTTGGGATTTACACCTGAGGGCTACAAATTCAACTTTAAAAAAATCTAAAATCGCCCACCTCAGTGTCCTGTTTTTGGGATATGAGCTTTCAAGTAAAGAAAAAAGCCTAGTAGCCAATTTTTTTGAAACATGCGCGCTGCTCCAACCTCCAAAATCATAAAAAAATCTACAATCAATACTGTTATTCCAAAATTTTGGTAGAACATACAATTTGGATTGCGCAGAAAGAGTAAAACCTTTCTACGACTTAATAAAACCTGATTTCTCAGTGAGAAACTGGACACAGGAACACACAGATACATTACCTTCCCTACAAGCTGACACGATAGCTTCAAAACGCTTAGACATGCGTAAATGTACACAACCTGGTGATCCGTATAGTTGCGGGTCAATCTGGGTACACCTATCTGACATACGACGAAGGTGAAACAGTACCAATTGCATACAAGTCACATTTGTACACAAATTCGGAGATGCGCTTCGCATCTACAGAAAAGATTCTGACAGTGGTACAGACTGCTGTAGTAAGAGAAAGAGCACTGGCACAGAGGAAAATGAATAATAGTGGTGACTCCTGTCCCAGCCTTAGAGGCTGCAACAAAGGCAAGCATAGCCTAACAATAAAGCCTTACATACAAGATGGATACAATGGGCTAATTTTCTCACTGCAACAGATTTAGAATACAGGTAAGACCCAAATTTGAAGACACAAGCATTCCTTCACTACGAACAAGAATATCCTCTACCAAATGAGATAATGCCTCTAGATCAGTACGAACATATTATTTACACTGACGGATCTGCTCAACCGACCATAGGGAGTAAGCAACAATACAGCGCAGCATGTGCTCTTGTTATAGGTCGTATGCGGGATGGAAAGTTCCATCCAAGTTGCAGTAAAACGCAATCTCTAGGAGACTGCATGGCACAGTTGGCAGAGTTAAAAGCCTTGATACTGGCACTGGTAAATACGGATCGAGAATTCCCCACATGAATTGTGTGCGATTCCTTTTACTGTGTACAGTCATATAATGAATACTTGCAATACTGGGTTCAAAATGGGTTCAAAGACGCAAAAGGTGGCACAATTAAGCACAAAATGCTATGGGAACAGGTAGTGAAGTTTAAATCGGAACTACCAAGGGTTCACCTGATACATACACTGAGTCATCAGCGTGATGGCGTTCACGTTAAAGGGAATTCATTGGCTGATGAAGCCGCGAAGGGGGCTGTACGCACAGCTGCCGTAGCTGCAATCACTCTACCTGAAACGAAAATAGACGGTGAGATTATTGTAGCTGTTATTGCTTAATGCAAAAACATAGGTGCTGTACCAGAAAGATTTCCACTCAAGTACTCCTACAAGTTAAATGCAAATAACATCCCATTTGCTCAGATTCCTGGAGTGGGGGATAGAGTAATTCCAAACATGGATCGTAGGTTAGGTTTAATTCTAGCAGCATACAAGGGTATAGGTTCTGCACATGCAGGAGTTACAGCGACAATTCCTTCATTGAAACAATGCTATTGGAGGTCTGGATTAACAAAGCAGACTAAGGACTATGTCTTGAAATGCAATATCTGCCAGCAGATAAAAGGTTCCACCGTAACACACCCAGCGCAGACACCATTGTTAATAGCTGACAAACCACTATTGTGTGTCTACCTAGACCACTGCGGCTTCTTCAAAAGAGATGGGGCTAAAAAGTATATAATGGTAGCAGTGGACTCCTGCTCAAGGTTCCTATGAGTGTGACCCCAGCGCTCGGCTGACGCTCGAACTGTTATAAAAGATTTGCGAATCTTCATAGGGACATACGCAATTGACATATTACATTCTGACCAGTGCCCTGTGTTTAGCTCTCGGGCTTACAAGGAGGCCATGGTAAGTTTGGGTGTAGCATTACGGTACTATTCTCCGTACCATCCCAAGGGAAATTTGGTAGTGGAGAGAGAGACCCAAAGCAATCTTTAACAGCTATAGTATTAGACACAGGTGAAAGCTGGGTAAAACATTTTTATGGAGTCAAGCGGGCTCTTAATAACATGCCAAGAAGTTCTTTAGGGGGGGGTTACTCCATATGAGGTCCTGTTTGGGACAAGAGTGTGGGTACCTGATCTTGATTGTGGAGGCATAGTGGCGGATGAAAAGTCTTTTGACATGCATGATCGTTTGGCTGTTTTACCGAATCTAAATGAATCCAGGATACAACCAAGTAATGTCCACCTGAAGCAGACCGCCACTGGGGAAGTCAAATCAGTCACGGCAAGACCTGTCGGGATCCCTAAAGGCGGGGATCTGGTCAGAGAGAAAATAGCGGACAAGAAAGAATTTGGGCCAACTTACAGAAAACCGGTCCTAGCCGTTGAAGGAACAAGAACTGTACTTCTATCGCCTCTTGCCAGAAAAAAGGAGAAAAGATCTGTCTCAGTTGACCTCATCAAGCCACACTATGTGGCTAATACTAAGTAGTAGGCCATGTGGCCACCAAGATCACCTGCGGCGTACCCCAAGGCTCATCACTCAGCCCGACCCTCTTCAACGTCTACATGACACCGCTCGCCAACATCGTCTGATCACACGACCTCAACATCATCTCATACGCCGACGACACCCAGCTGATCCTCTCCCTCACCAAAGACCCTGCCACCGCCAAAACTAACTTCCACAAAAGAATGAAGGCCGTCACCGAATGGATGAAGAGCAGTCGCCTGAAACTAAACTCCGACAAGACGGAGGTCCTCATCCTCGGCTCCACCCCCTCCGCCTGGGACGACTCCTGGTGAACGGCCTCACTGGGAACAGCGCTGAAACCCACCGACTACGCATGCAACCTGGGGTTCATCCTGGACTCCTCTCTATCAATGACCCAGCAAGTCAACGCCGTCTCCTCCGCCTGCTTCAACACCCTCCATATGCTTTGCAAGATCTACAGATGGATCCCCACCGGAACCAGAAGGGCGGTCACCCAGGCCCTCGTCACCAGCAGGCTGAACTACGGCAACACCCTCTATGCAGGAACCACGGCCAAACTCCAGAAGAGACTCCAACGCATTCAGAATGCCTCCGCACGCCTCATCCTCGACATCCTCCACCACAGCCACATCACCGCCCACCTGAGGGACCTGAACTGGCTCCCCGTCAACAAGAGGATCACCTTCAAGCTCCTTACCCATGCTCACAAGGCACTCCACGACGCCGGACCAGCATACCTTAACAAGTGACTCACCTTCTATACCCCCAACCGCCAGCTCCGCTCCGCAGACCTCGCCCTCGCCACCGTCCCATGCATCCACCGAACTACCACAGGTGGCAGATCATTTTCCCACCTCGCCGCCAGGACATGGAACACCCTCCCCATCCACCTGCGACAGACCCAGGACCTGATGACCTTCAGGAGACTTCTCAAGACATGGTTGTTCAAACAGTAGCAGCCCCCCCAGCGCATTGAAACCCTCACGGGTGAGTAGCACACTCTACAAATGATATGATTGATTGACTCCAAAGTAGCAGACGCCCTCCTCTCGCGATAATTCACGAAGTTCAAACAGAAAGACTCATCATGTTTGAAGAGTCCCATGTACGGAATGACGGACCACGCAACACTGCCACAGAACTCGTGCCCCTTGAACCTGAAGTTCAACTTCAAAATCAAATTCAACAAAATAACACACAAGTTGCTATTCAACCAAATACAGATGTCTACATCAACATGCCTCGACAAGAGCAAACTACGATTTCAACAAATCCTGATGCAATTCCAACAATTGATAGAACTGCTTCCAGCTACTTCATAAACTTTGATACGTTTTCTTTGGACCCAAGTGAACCAGAAACGACGCCAGCCCAAAAATCACGCAAGCAGCAAGTTAAAGACTTTCTGAACTTTCTTAAAAAGACTTACCTGGTATCACCGTGGGTAGCACTATGGATAATTACCGGGGTGCTCTTTTGGCTAGGCTTAGTGATAGTTTTTAGCATGCTTTTTAATGGACAATATATTCAGCAAAGCTCTGCAGCCCAAAATGTGAATCGATTTTGAAACCACGTCAATCATTTCATCGAGAATGAAGAGACTTGTCATTAGTGAACATTACAGCAGTTCCTATACCTGATGGTATAGTTTGGCACAAGGTTGATTTTGACATATTTGGCCCGACAGAAATTTTAAAAATTCCACATTTATTTAAAATATCATTAAGTGATATCATTACCTCAAGTACATTTTCCGATGATTGGGATTTTGAAACTGTTAAAAACGTTGTCTGATTTAGAAAAATCTGCTGCGTTTTCTAATAGTGAAACATTGGAAGGCACATCAGATTAGAAAACTATGTATTGTTATCAACATTATGGTCATCACTTTCTGCATAAATCTGCAAATCCTAGAAATGTGCGCACATGCCGCCAGTGGGAACATTGTCCAACACCGCCGAAGAGCAGTTCAAACACCTTTGTACAAAAGTTTCCATATTTTTCAGGGTTTATTATGTCTGACCCAGCCTCATTTTATTATAAGGTTGCACCAACATCAGCACAGAAAAATATGCAAACAAACACTGAACAGATTAACTCTGCATCTTTTATTGCCCAGTTGTCTGAACAGGGTTACGACTTATGGAAAGACACTATAGTCTTGAAATCAGTCTGGGGTACTAGAGAATGACAAGTACAGGGGATAGAAGCATTTTTAGAGCATGCCTCATCCC
Organism: Triturus cristatus; assembly: GCF_964204655.1. Classification (NCBI taxonomy): domain Eukaryota; kingdom Metazoa; phylum Chordata; class Amphibia; order Caudata; family Salamandridae; genus Triturus; species Triturus cristatus. The sequence goes on from NC_140582.1 coordinate 27,520,985, forward strand.
TCAACAACTCATGTTTTTGAATGCGATAGTGCAACAGATGTCTTGCCTTGGACTAGCCAAGAATAAAGACTTGAACACACCTCGCCTGCAGACACCATCACACACCGAGGGTAACGAAACATCAACAGGAGGGATTACAATAGATTACATTATACAATATAACAGATCAGACCCTGATTGGAAGAAATGGTTTATTTGGCCCACAGACATCCATGGTTGTCAGGAAAGATTTACTACCCACCACCAACTCATCAGAAACACGAGGAAAGCTGCAATTGAAGACAGAATCTCTACACATGCACAAAACAGCAAAGAACTCTTCAACATCATCAAGGAGTTCGCCCAACCCCCCTCAAAAGACATCTGCAACAAACTCAGCACCGTCTTCCACCGCAAAATCAAGAACATCTACGACAACTTCGATGAAGACAACCAATACACGGAACCCCCAGCAACCAGCCCCGTCGCCTTGAAGCAAACGACAGCTGGACAACCCTCACCACAGAAGTCACACTGAAGATGATGAAGTGAATCCACTCCGGGACCCACACAGACCCCTGTACCCACCACATCTTCAACAGAGCCGCCAACACCATTGCACCCATGCTTCGCCACACCATCAACCGCTCCCTGGCAAACGCCTCCTTCCCCAACGACTGTAAACACGCCGAGATCAACCCCCTCCTGAAGAAGCCCTTGGCGGATCTCACCGACCTCAAGAACTACAGACCCATCTCCCTGCTCCCGTTCCCAGCGAAAGTTATCGAGAAAGCCATCAACAGCCAACTCGCCACCTTCATTGAAGAACACAACATCCTCGACCCGTCACAATCTGGCTTCAGAAAAAACCACAGCACAGAAACCACCCTCCTCACCGCAACAAACGACATCCGCTCCCTGCTGGACAAAGGAGAAACTGTATCCCTCATCCTCCTCGACCTCTCAGCAGCCTTCGACACTGTATCTCACTGCACCCTAATACGCAGACTCCATGACGAAGGTATCCCGGACAAGGCCCTCGACTGGATCTACTCCTTCCTCTCTGGCAGAACGTAATGGGTCGGACTCCCCCCCCTTCCTCTCGGACCCTACACCAACCACCTGAGGAGTCCCCCAGGGGTCCTCCCTCAGCCCAACGCTCTTCAATATCTACATGGCACCCCTCGCCCCCATTGTCAGAACGTACGAACTCAACATTATTTCATATGCCTACGATACCCAACTCATCCTCTCCCTTTCTAACGAAGCCAACGCAGCCAAACACAACTTCCAAGAAGGCATGGGAGCTGTTGTCAAATGGATGAAAAGCAGCTGCTTGCAACTCAACGCCTGGAACAACACCTGGTGGCCCACTGTCCTCAGCAGCCCACCCACACCCACGGACCACGCATGCAACCTTGGAATCATGCTAGACTCCAAGCTCAAAATGGACCGCCAGCTCAACTCTGTCACATCTTCCTGCTTCCACATCCTCTGCCTCCTACATAAGACCTTCAAATGGATCCCCCTCGAGCACAGAAAAACCGTCACCCACGCCCTTGCCACCAGAAGACTTGGCTACGGCAACGCACTCTATGCCGGAATAAACAAAAGCTTCACCTGCAAGCTACAAAACATCCAGAACACTGCCGCAAGACTGGTCCTCAGCTTACCACGTCACTGCCACATCACCCAACACCTGCGCACACTCCACTGGCTCCCCATCGAGGCAAGAATCACCTTCAAGATCCTCACCCATGCATACAAAGCCCTCCACAACACCTGACCAGCATACCTCAACAGCCGAATCAACTCCATGCGCCCCAAAGAACCCTATGATCGGCCCAGGGCTCCTACGCCATGGTTCCCTGCGCCAGAAAGACCAGATCAGGGGGCTGCTCCTTATCCTTCCTTATGGCCAGTGCATGGAACACCCTACCACTCCACCTCAGGTTGTTGCGAAGTTGTGCCTCGATTGACTAAAAACCTCAACACTCACACAGGTGAAACAACACTTATCTTTACTCACACAGGATATAGATCTTTGGGATTTTTTACTAGGTCCCAGGTAACCACGTCAGAAATGTTTCATATATGCTGGCATTTATGCTGCCTACAATGAAATATGGAAAATATCCCAACAAGAAGCCGCAGAGAGACTACGGGAAATAGACTATAGACATCTAGAAAAATCTCTAGCAGTGGAAGACAATCGGTTAACTGCATTGACCACCAGGATATATTCCTTAGGCAACATTGTATCTTCTGCGATAGATATACTAGAACAAGATATGGCCAAATTACAAAACAGGCAATCTCAATTAAGTTCTATCATGTTGTTAAGCTGGACGCTGCAATCTTTGCATGCAGGCTACGTGCCATGGCGTTTTATCAACAGCATGTCTCTGTTTTCTGAATACAATCTAACAGATAAACAGATAGAAATGGCACAAAGGGGAGCAAAATATACAATGCTGCGTATCGAAAAACTGGATAGATTACCATTTACAGTGGCAGAATCACTGTCCACAGAATGGCTAATCCATGGCCACATAACTCTACTGGTCACTACTTTTCAGTTTCAATATTGCCTTGAACAAAAGCAGACAAGCAAATATGAAAAAATGGGTAAGGAATACATTAAGGAATCTTGGGAATTACCATAAAGAGTTTGATGCGGGAGTGAGGATTGAGAAATGTTTCTAAGCGGTACAAAGTGTAGGAACGCTTTAAGTGGATCACTCATATGTCAGGATATAATGCTGCACGGGTTTGTAATGGTTCTGTAGTAAACTTGTCCAGTCATCTGAGGGGTTCCCCAGCTGCAGTGATTACTCCAGCATTCGGGCTACTTTTGAATGGGAGTTACTTGATGCTGAACGATCAAGGCTGCTGCGGAATGCTTCCGGGCATCGCATATCTGGTAACCATGAGCTCCAGGGTTACTTTGTGTATGCAAGTATGGTTTCCACTGACACATACAGTCAGGGAGACGCCGTTATGGCTTTCACTGAATGTTTTTTTAATTTAGTCTTGATACTCTAAGCAGAATGAAAGCAATGCTTTTACAGAAGTCTGTGCACTTCACCTCCGCTCGAGAGACTTTTGATCTCCAGATCACAAGGTCTTCAGCAGAGAGACAGGCGCTTATTCATACAAACTGCCCTTTCCATTTTGTAGAAATGGTATATCGTATCTTTAACATGTCTGATACGACTGGCATTGTCCACCTATTTAAGACCATAGGTTCTGGACTTCTAAGCACCTTTCAGACGGTACTTGGAGTTATACGAAACTTCATACACTCCGTATTCTGAAGCATCTTTGGAGGACTTCCGCTAATCATGTTTCTAATAGCAGGTATCCTGATTGTCTTCTATCTGCTATGCAATGGACATCCCAGTTACCAAGGAGATGGAAAAAGCACTCCTGGAGCGGAAATACCGTCACTGAATGGTACAACATCTAGGCATGCCTCACCTAAGAGAACTGAGTGCATCTTGGTTCTTGTCATTTCGACCAGTCTGGATGGACTGCATCTTACCTGTCCTCCGATGCCTGTTTTGCGGAAAAGAATGCGTGTTAGACCTTTGTTTGACACTCCCATCATGTGCGCAACCGGACGTGAATGCTCTACTGGACCTAATAACGGCCCATGTTCTGCATTGTCCCCAGCATATTTCAATGTTGACGGCGGCATTCCTTGAGCCACTGCAGATAGTAACTGCACATGATGGTATGGACACCGGCTCCTTCACTGACACCCAGGCTTTGGACGGCGCACAGGCTGCCCCTGCACCGGCTGCGGACAGTGTAGAACATCATCTGTGCTCAATTGAGGTGCTACAGGGGCCGTCTATTGCGGAAGCAAGCAATGAAAATGTTGTGTCTACCAGCCAGGACACATAAACATTTGACTCATTTTGGCTCATCGTGTGCTGGAAGAAATTCACCCCTCTTTAAACAAGCTCAAATGTGGAACTCAAAACAAAATTGACATTGATATTCCTTTCATTTATTGGGCATAAATGGCTTTCTGATGCTTATAGTTGTTCGGACTATAACTACGGATACTTTTAGAGCTATAGTTTGCAAACATTTTTCTTTCAACATTTTTAAAGCTTTTTAGAAGGTTTTTAGAAGTTTAAAACTTTTTAGCAAAACAAATGTTTTATGAACTTTGAGCATACCTATATCTACTTAGGCTAGTAGTACTCTATAGGTTACAAATGTTGTCCAGTCGGAAGAGGAGTGGGTGTTATATTCCATATAGGTACCTTATATAGGCATAGGTAACATCACAACCTTTCACCTATATTCTTCCCTAAATTACATACATAACGGTTCTTAGACACTAACCTTTTACCTAGATACAACACTGCATTCAGAACTCAGGTTTTTCCCTAGTCGAATCTCATACATTATGCATGAGGCTTCTTTGAATAACAGCAGGACTGACATCTCCTGTATAATATCTTTGTATAAAGTTCAGAGCCGACATCATCCTTTAGGCCGACACAGTAACACAGCAAGGTAGGACTCCTGGGGAGACCTATGGGTATATATACATCATGTCTTGCTTAGAGAGACAGAGGAGACCTTGACTTCATAGCTGACACACTGACCAGAGACGCTAGGTTCCTGCATGCAGACGCTCCAGCTAGCAGTGGTCTAACATCCCTCTGGGGGTGTCCAACTCAAGACCAGGTCACACATTCTCTAATTCTCAGGTAATGGGGTGGACGAGATCCTAGAGGGATTCTTGGCATAACACCTACACAGATGCTAGGTACATTTAGGTACATCTAGTTAGGGAGACATCGTAGGAGTACATACTTAATATCACGTATTCTATATACTTGTATATATTCATGATTACTGCAAGATGGTAGAACTATACCATCTCTTTACTTTTGTAGTATAGCCTGGGTACATTGACCAGTGCATGGGTAGGGCCTGAAAGCTTGTATGAGTGCATGGGAAGTATTTTAGGGAATGGATGAGTGCAACTGTAGTGTCTAAGTGTTTCCATCAGTGCATGGGTACTGCCTGGTTGATTGTATGAGTGCATGTGTAGTGCCTGGGTGATTGTAGGAGTCCTTGATAAGTCCCTGAGTGCATGGATAAGTGCACAAGTAGTGCCTGGGTTATTGCATGAGTACAGAAGTGTGGTTTATTGGAGGTGTGCATGGGTAGTGTCAGAGTGAATGGATGAGTGCATGGGTAGTGGTTTAGGGAATAGATGAGTGCAACAGTAGCGTCTCGGTGATTGCATCAGTGCATGGGTAGTGCCTGACTGATTGCATGAGTACAGATGTACTGCATAGGTGATTGAAGCAGTGGATGGGTAGTGTCAAAGTAAATGGATGAGTGCAACAGTAATGTCTGGGTCATTGGATAAGTGCATGGATAGTGTCTCTGAGAATGGATGAGTGCAATAGTAGTGTCTGAGTGATTGCATGAGTGTATGGATAGTGCCTGGATCATTGGATGAGTGCAGGGGTAGTGCCTGGGTGATTGGAGGAGTGTATGGGTAGTGCCTGAGTGCATGGGTAGTGTTTGAGGGAATGGATGAGTGCAACAGTAGTGTCTGAATGATAGCATGAGTGCATGGGTAGTGTCTGGCTGATTGCATGAGTACAAGGGTAGTGCCTGGGTGATTGGATCAGTGCAGGGGTAGTGCCTGAGTGTATGGATAAGTGCATGGGTAGTGTTTGAGGGAATGGATGAGTGCAGCAGTAGTGCCTGAGTGATTGCATGATTGCCTGGGTAGTGCCTGGGTGCATGGAGCAGTGTATGGGTGGAGCCTGAGTGCATGGATGAGTGCATGGGTAGTGTTTGAGGGAATGGATGAGTGCAGCAGCAGCGTCTAAGTGATTGCATCAGTGCATTGGTAGTACCTGGTTTATTCTATGAGTGCGGACGTAGTGCTGGAATATTGTAGGAGTGCATGGGTAGTCGCTGAGTGCATGGATGAGTATATGGGTAGTGCCTGGGTGATTGCATGAGTACAGGAGAATGATTGCATGTGTAGTGCCTGAGATATGCATGGGTAGTGCCTGGGTGATTAGAGGAGTGCATGAGGAGTGCCTGAGTGCATGGGTAGTGTTTGAGGGATTGGATGAGTGCTTGTGTAGTACCTGGCTGATTGCATGAGTGCAGGGAAAGTACCTGTCTGATGGTATCTCATAGTTTTTTAAATTGTGTAAAGGTTCAACATTTAAAAAAAAAATAATAATAACACATACATGAATGGTATCATGCATATTAGGTTATGTGTACTTACCTTTTTTAGTAATTTAGATAAATAACTCTGTAGAACTATTTTTGAATAGTATTGTCGTAAACTGAATTAAACCTCTTTTCAAACCTCTTTTCAAACATCACCACTACCTACTGTAATATTTTAACTAATGTAATGTATTACAGAAATTAAAATAATACACTTTTAAGAACACAACATAATTGTAGAATTACATAACATTTTCAGTTTCCCTTTTTTGCTGTTCTCAGATTCTACGGAACTTCACCATACACAGTGATGTCAACATAGTATCATCATACAACAGCGGGGATAAAACAATCACGAAGATTGTATAAAAAAACAAATTACAACAAAGCATTATTTCCAATATGTGTACCTATATGTTTACCTAATTACGTCCAACTTGTACATTAATTCTTTTACTCTCAAGTACATTTGGTAAAATGTACACTCTCATTTACATCTGGTACAATATAGCCAACAAATATATAAACTATTGCTTTGAAACAGAATTTTCCAAATGCAATATCAATTAGCACAAATAATAACCCAAACACTAATTATAAATAGTAATTGTTTAAATCCTGTCCACTTTCTGTTCACATCTTCCCAATAGGCGAAATAATGTATTGAAAACTTCCCCTTTGTAAAAGTCCAATATAAATTTGTTAATTTGTGTTTACATCTTCCCAATAGGCCGAATAATGCATTCAAAAGATTCGCTTCGAAAAAATTCAAAATTAATTTGTTAATTTGTGTACGCATATTCCTAGTAGGCCAAATAGTGTATTCAAAACTTTGGCTTCAAAAATATCAAATATGAATTTGGCAATTCGAAAGTCAACCTAGATTTGAGTTGCAAATGGGTATCATTGCAATGTGTCCATCCTTTATTACACTTTAAATACACAGTATAGTGTCCAGATGTTGTAGTAGGTCCATCATGGAAAATAATAGCCACTGCTATAAAAGTTCTTCCTGAAATAGATATTTGACTTGCAACAACATTTTTTATTTGGTTTCCAATTTTCTTTCATTTGCTCTACAACGTTGATACATTAAAATGAGATATTTTCCAGATCTTTCTATATGTTATGTAGACAACATCTCTGATTTATAATGCAAACATTTCATATCCATATTGGCTGTTTTTACTAATTTGTTAAAAGGTACTGATTTGCAATCTGGTATCGTCAAGTATTTGAATCGTTCTGTGTCTATTTCAGTCCTGGAAGTAAATGAACACTCTTCACATTTATGATCCTATCTGTAACTTACTCCAAATTAGTTTTCAATCTGTATTCCTTCGTCTTCTAATACGCCAAGCATAAGCATTAGAAATTCCTTTGCATCTTGTTGTACATTAAGAGTTAATGTCAAAGAACCAATACATATATCCAAAAGATGTTGAACACCAGAAGCAGTATGGATTTTACTTCTGTCAGTTAACAACTGCTAAAATACATGACGTAATAAAGAAAAGAAACTTTTTTCATGCTTTTCCATAATTTCACAATTAAGCTCTTCTAGATAAAACACAACATTCAAAATTACATTAGCATAGCAGTTGATACCTGAACTGTTTTCCAACTGGTATCCTAGAATCTCATCAACAGTTTCTATTTTCATTTTCTTTACACCTTCATGATTCTCTTCAATTGTTTTATTTTTTTTGAACCTCGATTTAATGTTTGACATATTTCTGCACTATGCATTTTTCATATATGGGATATTCACCTAAATGAGGAGTATAAAGTCTTTTTAAACGGTTGTACTCTCTTACATCATTTGCATCAGCACTAACCTTTTTCTCATCAAAATCAATCAAATACAAACCAGATAATGTTCTTACTTGAGGCAATGCAACGTATGCCATTCCCTCTTTGAACATTGTACTTACAATATTTACCAAACCACTGTCTATACTTAAACCTTGAGAGTTATGAATAGGTACTGCATATGCTAAAGACAAAGGAAACTGTTTTCTGCGAACATACAAGTCTTTTACAAGCAAAAAAACGTACAACACAATGCCCAATCTGTCTTACCTCTTTAATCTGATCAAATTTTATCTTCAAAAATTCTTTTCCCTCTCTGTTCTGAAAATTTACAAAATCAAAAACTTTTCCCATTGCTCCATTTACTAATCCTTCTTCTACATTCAAATTACGCCGTAAAATTACCCGGCAGTTTATACATACATGTAAAGTCTTTTCTAAGCCTGCAATCTTGGATACAGATTTTTCTAAAGAATCCAATTTTGACTGTAGTGTCTCTGAGATAACAGTCACTCCTTGATGTTCAATTGTATCAATAGCTTCAATTTCCACTATTTGTTGTTTTTCAGTTTTAAAAGTTCTCGATTAAATGTAGACCACTCTTGCAGTGTAAGCATTAGGCAAACTATAGACTTATTTTTTCCAAGCTTATTGTACATTATTTCAGCCGCTGTGTTTCCAGTTGTAAACAAGTACCTTAGTAGCCGACTTTCTAAATCTTGTTTACCATGTTTATTCAAGACACCAATTCTTATATCTGGAAGAATATTCCATAATGTTCATCACTTGCTTATTGCATATTCTCAATAAGTTCTTTATATTCAAAATGAGACCAAATGTTCACATTTCGAATACTGCCCAAAGATTTTCTAGTATCTCCATGGACAAGTGTTTTAAATGCAGGTTACCCATTTACAGGAGTAGGCTGTAGTAGATCGCCGAATACAATTACAAGTTTTCCTCGAAACAGAACATCGTAATCTGTTTTTAAAATCTGTTGCATTCTCAAGTGTGCAAATGCAAGCATTACGTTTGAGACCATGCTCACCTCATCAATGATTAGAAGTTTTATTTTCTTAAGTACTCTTGAGACATCACAACAAGCTTCTCCAGATAGCTTGAGATATTCCAATTTGTTTATATGTTCAACTGGTAGTATAAGTATTCAATGTGAAGTAATCCCTTTAATGTTGTGTTGCTAATCCAGTAGGAGCTGTTACAACACAAGATAAATGTGATTCTGTAGTTTTGTATACATAACTAGTCAAAACCTTAATTAAGAAACTTTCTCCTGTTCCAGCTTGACCACTTATGTACATTAGAATAGGTTTAAATGATGAGCACTGGCATTTTTGTTCATGTTGCAAACCATGTTGTATCTGTTCTGTCACTTGTAGATATATTTCTTTTTGTTCAATGTTTAGTTGTTCTTCTAACTTTTCCAACTGAATAAAATCCTGTTGTGCTTCTTGCATTGCAGTTTCTACTTCATTCATGGCTATTGCAGCTTAATTTTCAATAATTTGTTGTCCTAGTGGATCTTGACTTAGTGGACCTGAACTTTGACTATCTTGAGAACTGTCGCTAACTATTTCATCCGCAAAAGTAGTTTTTTTGTTCAATCTCATCATTTAACATTTGTAGATACATAGGAAGATTGTGCATTGATTGCTATCTTTACATTCATTATAAGAATCTTCATAGCAGTCAAAATCTCCAAGTAATTTTGCTTCACTACGCCAAGGCTTGAACAGTTGCAGAAGTGCTAAATAGAAAAATCCCCTCTTATCAGGACTTTCACAACTGAGTTTTCGGTGGTTAATAAGAGTTCCTTTGACATATTTTACCAAACATCCATCACATCCAATTACTGCATATTTTTCTTCATTTATTTTTTCTGTAAGGTTTCTTTTAAAGCTATAATGTTGAAGTATTTCATAGAGACATACGTTTTCCAGATATGGACTCCTTTTGGGATAGTATGTAACCAACATATTACTTTTAACAATATCTGTAATTTCTGGTTCATTCAGTGCTAAGTATCTGATTTCTCGTAAGGTTTTTTTTTCAAAACTCTATTTTGTGTGCAGGCAAGACCTAAACTTATCCAAATGATTCCTCTTGACTTTGAATATAAACTGGCAGAGCTCAACCGATCCGAACATTCATAGGATCCAATCTGTCAGTGGGAAAGCATTTTCAAGCTAAAGCTGTACAATTTCTTGCTAAGACTCTTTTCCTGTGAAATTTCTTCCCACATTTCTTTAATCTCTGTTTTTTCAGATTTAGTTATATATGATGTAACATAGCAAGCAACAGCAATTGAATTATCTGCAACATTTTTAATATCCGTGTTTGCATTCCACATTGTCAAAATCACTGGATTGTAGTCATTTTTATACTTTGAATCTTTGGTTCTTTCAAGTTGTATATATTCTTTGGAGATTTCTGAGTTATTGTATACCTTACTGCTGACATTAAACTATTAACTCTTCCTTTTGAAATTATTGGATGTGGGAATCCAAAATGCCACTTTGTATAAAATTTTCCCTTAAACTTGTATTTTTGTCAACAATATTTGCCACATCCATGACTTTGAAACCGTAAAACCTGTTGTCTTAAGGTGTTTTCTCCTCCTTCTCTTGGAATGGCACAGGTAACATAGTGTTCAATGAAAGACAAAACACTTTCATCAGTATCAGTTCCAAATTTTAGAGCATTCTTGATCAATAATAGCATGCGTATATGAGGAGCACCTCTGGCTTTGTACTCTTTTTGCCAAAAGAAATCAATTACTTCTCCAAGAGGAGGATTATTTTTACACTTGAATTTGCTTCTCATAGAAATGCAAGTAAATCGTCCCACGCATATTCAGCACAGCTAAGTCTTACAAACCATGTAGGAGTACTTAAGTTTCTTAACATACATTTAAGTTCTCCATGACAACAATACCAATTCTTATTGGTACCACGTTGACACACCATCAAATGTATAAACTGAGATTCTAACTGTTCATCTCTTTGTGGAACTTTGTCCATGAATTCCTTTGCAGAAACATGTGGAAGATGAACTCCTATTTTTCATATATGGTTCGCTGCATATGAAAGTGCAGAAAAATCACTTTCAAAGAGAAGATAAAATATATATGAAATACACTGTCGAAATCTTGGATCTTCTGAGTACCATCTTGTTGAGTGGCATTATGAATCTGTACTGCTCGTTCATCATATCATCTACCTTCTCCAGTGGGGAACAGCTGTGAAAACATGTTTCTAAATGTTTTTCCTATATGTTCATGGGAGTTCCCTTTGCTTTCTTCATTTGAAAGAATGTAATATTGTCTTCTACCACTTTTTTGAATGTAGATGATGTATACGGTTATGTTCATACATCTCTTCACTCCTAGACTTGTCCACTTTTTCTATTTGTCCACTGGAAATTTCTGTTTCATCTTCTAAACATATTTCCTGTTCATCAACACTTACATTTTTATAATAAATATTATTTTGCACCAGATACAATGTAGCCTTTTGATGTTTGTTAACATCTACAAACTCTTGCCATATTTTTGGACTCCTTGTTGGTACACCATTAACTAAAATACCTACAGGCTCACTTTCCCACCCTGTCTATTCCAACAGTTTCAATATTTTTCTTAAAATCTAAAGGTAAGTACACAGCTCTTCCTTTCAGACCTCTTTGTAAATCTGTTGGAGGCAGCTTCCCTGTTTTAGGCTCCATACGAACTACAGCCTGAAATGGGTGCACGATTGAATACGGATGGACTCATATGTATTTAAATCTGACAGTTCTGGAGGAATACCTACCCACTCTAAATTGTTATGTACAGCTCTAGCTGGCATTTTGTTGTTTTCTAATTTTTTGTAAACATTTTTACAAATATGTTGATCAGTAGCCAACCCAAAATTACCTTCCACCAACAAATAAGCACCAAATTGCTCCCACTTATCATTGTTTTCCTTTTTCACTTTTTAACTATAGACCAACATTCCTAGTGTGACGTCTATAGTGAGTACGTCGACAACAAATACAAACATAGTTTGTTTTTTTAGATGAAACTATTGTAAACTTTGCAATTTCTTCTGCAAACTTGTCATTACTAATATCTTCCACCTGTTCTTTAACACCTACACTTATTAAGCTCTCACTTTGTCTACACTCCTCTTGTGAACCAAATAAATGAAACTGTATATCATCACAGACTTTTTTTTTTTTACATCAGATACTGAACCATGCAAAAGAGATGTGTTCATTTCACTTAAACATAATGCAGGACCTTTTACATAGCAGAGTCTCCTCACTAACTTCTGCATTTGAGTGGTGTACTGCTAACATTCTTAAATAATGGAAAGTACTTTTACATACTTTTCTTGAAAGACAAGCAGGGGAATGACCTTGCAAGTCAGTATATTTTCTTACTTTACATGGATCTAGTTCTTGGAGCATCTTAACCTCTTCTGTGCCCATGACGAGATAGTCTCGTCATGGAGCACGGTTGCGCTGTGCCCATGACGGGACTATCTCGTCATGAACCCCACCCACTAATGCAACGCCCGGCACAGGAGGGGGAAAGGGCGTGTCACTGAAGGGGTTAATCCTCTGCTTGAGACTTATTTGGCATATTCTCGATAGATTTCTGTTGAATACTACAAATACTACTACAATCCCACTTATATACTGGAGCTTGTGTACACCTTCCTTGAACTTCTTCAGCTATTACTTCTTCCTCATTCCTAGGAACCATCTTTTCTTTTTGAATTGAACAACCATCTTTCATCTCATAGCAACGACCACTAGTATCAACTGCAGGAACTGATGTATTTTGTTGAAAATAACTTTCTTCATTAAAGAAAGGCTCAGTACTAGAAGTGTGCTTCCATTCACCAGTAAACATTTTGCAAAAGTTACTTCTATTAACCAGTTTTTTCTTTTGCTTTTCTCCTTCATAAACAGCATTGTTTTATATTTCTTACAATCTTTCAATACATTTTGTGGTACTCTACTTTTATACATTCTCTTTCTCATTGCTTTATATTATTTCAGCCATCTTTCAACATGGATTGTTTTGCCACAACATGATTTTCTATTAATATGTCCTTTTTTCATTTCCTTCCGATTGGTTGTAGAACTTTCCTTTCTCTTTTACACATTTTGAAAATTCTTTACATTCTTCAAAAGTCTTTTAACAAACTCTTTAGTTCTCTTACCAGAAGTCTTTTTCTTCATTTACCATTTTGAACTTCATCTAATTTCTGCTTTTCTATTTCCTTTAAATAGTACTGTTTTTTTCTTGGCTTTTCTTTTGATCTTTTTTTGTCATATTCAATATTTCTTACTAGTAATGGTAAATATCTGAAAAAAAATAAAAGTTTAAATAGTTTCTAAAAATAATTTTATAGTATTCAAATAATTATATATGAATATTCTCATCTATAAATAAACTAATACTTTCAATTCATTGCAAATGTCTCCATAACTCCTAAATATTTAGAATATTATACTTTACATATTGTCAAACCTATAGAAGAACCAAATGTTTAACCAATAGCATCTTAGAGTACATACCATCTAAATTTGAGTTAAAAAAGGGTATGTATTAATTTCTACTCATAATATATGGCACCAGGGTATTGAACAAGCTTTGTCACACACTGCAAAATTCCTTCATTCAGAAGACATCACAAGCTCTGCAACAGAATAACAAAGTATAACTAAAGGATTTCTCTACTACTACCCAAACCAACCAGCTTCAGATGTATAATACAGCAGACAATAGATGTACAAGTAGACACGTCCGTCATTCACAACACCATAAAGTAACTTAAACTTCACAGACTGGTGTTCCCATTTCAAAATAACACCTAGAGTGTTGAGCTTACCAAAATATAAAGCACCAACCCTTAACATGTCTCTGTTGTAAGTCTCACCAGATTCCTGAGAGCATGTATGTATGTGACTGTACCGTTTGCTAGTGAAACCATATATAAAAGCAACATACAAATAGATGTATACCTCTGTTTAATACGTATAGCATTTTCAGATGCATTACATGTATTACAATACATGTGTAAGTCGAGACATACCTCAGTCACAAGACCATGAAGACCTTAAAACTTGACAGACTGCACTTCACATTTCAGACACCTACATTTATGCAGCGTACTTTAAGTGTACCTTTCCATGGACTCATAAAAAATTAGCCTACTAACTAATCCCTCTTCCAACATCTCTTAAACCTCACTTTTTTGCTGCTGCTTCACCATTCTTCTACTACTCAGTGTTGAGCCTAGCCAAATAAAAAGCAGCAACCCTTTACATGTCTCTGTTGTAAATCTACCCATATACCTAAAAGCTTGCATGAATTTGTGTACCTTTTGCTAGTGATACCATATAAAAAAGAAACATACAAATAGATGTATACCTCTGTTTAATACATCTAGCATCTTCAAATGCATAACATATATCACAATACATGTGCAAGTAGAGACATACCTCTGTCACAAGACCATGAAGACCATAAAACTTGACAGACTGCACTTCACATTTCGGACACCTAGATGTATGCAGCGTACTTTAAGTGTACCTTTCCACAGACTCATACAAAGTAGCCTAATCACTAATCCCTCTGCCAACATATCTTAAACCTCACTTTTTTGCTGCTGCTTCACCATTCTACTACTACTCAGTGTTGAGCCTAGCCAAATACAAAGCAGCAACCCTTTACATGTCTCTGTTGTAAATCTCACTATATACCTAAAAGCTTAGGTATCTGTACCTTTTGCTAGTGACACCATATATAAAAGAAACATAAAAATAGACGTATACCTGTGTTTTATATGTAAAGCATCTTCAAATGGATAATACATATGAGACTACATGAGTAAGTAGAGACATACTTCAGTCACAAGACCGTGCAGACCTTAAAACTACAGATACTGGACTTTCCATTTGAAGCAGACACCGAACATTATGTGGTGTATTGAAAGTGTACCTTTCCACACACCCATACAAATAAGCCTAATCACTAATCCCTCTGCCAACATCTCTTAAACCTCACTTTTTTGCTGCAGCTTCACCATTCTACTACTACTCAGGGTGTTGGGCCTAACCAAATATAACACAGTAACCCTTTACACATCTCTGTGTAAGTCTCACCATATTCCTGAAAGAAGGCATGCATGTGTCTGTACCTTTTGCAAGTGGCATCCTATATAAAAGAAACATGCAAATAGATGTATACCTGTCTTTTACACGTCTAGCATCTTCAGATGGATAACACATATCAGAATACATCTGTAAGTACAGACATACCTGAGTCACAGCACCATGCAGACCCTAAACTTGACAGACTGCACTTCACATTTCAAATACACACCTACATTTATGTGGCATACTTCAAATGTACCTTTCCCCAAATTCATACAAAGTAGCCTAATCACTAATCCCTTTGCCAACATGTCTTAAACCTCACTTTTGTGCTACAGCTTCACCATTTTCAGTGTCTACTCCGAGTGTTGAGCCTAGCCAAATACAAATCAGCAACCCTCCATATGTCTCTCCTGTAAATCTCACAGTATTCCTGAAAGCATGCATGCATATATCTGTACCTTTTGCTAGTAGCATCATATATAAAAGAAACATACAAATAGATGTATACCTCTGTTTTATATGTCTAGCATCTTCAGATGTTAACAAAGATGACAATACATGTGCAAGTAGAGACATACCTCAGTCACAAGACCAAGGAGGCATTAAAGCTTGACAGATTGCACTTCACATTTGAAACAGACACCTAGATTTATGTGGCGTACTTCAAGTGTACCTTTCCACAGACTCATACGAAATAGCCTAATCACTAATCCCTCTGCTAACATCATTTTACTACTACTCAGGGTGTTGGGCCAAGCCAAATACAAAGCATCAACCCTTTACGTATCTCAGTTATAAGTCTCAGCATGTTCCTGAAAGAATGCATGCATGTGTCTGTACCTTTTGCTAGTGGCATCATATATAAAAGAAACATACAAATAGATGTGTACCTGTGTCTTATGTGTAAAGCATCTTCAAATGGATAACACAGATCAGAATACATGAGTAAGTAGAGACTTACTTTAGTCACAAGACCACGCAGACCTTAAAACTACAGAGACTGCACTTTCCATTTCAATCAGAGACCGAAAATTATGCGGTGTATTTCAAGTGTACCTTTCTACAGACTCATACAATTAAGCCTATTTACTAGTCCATCTGCCAACATCTCTTAAACCTCACTTTTGTCCTGTAGCTTAACCATTCTACTACTACTGTAATTACTCAACAGATTTACACCATTTAAAAAAAGGTCGGTTTCTGACCAAATAGCTACCTTTTTGCCGAAATAAGTGTAATTTCGTTCAACAGTTCGGTCTGTAGCATTGTTTAAAGTTTCCTATGGAAATGAATATGGAGAAAACTTGTTTTGGGACCCCCCTTTTTTTCACCCTCGCATAATGAATCACCCCGAAACTTTCAAGACAGGAGCTGACCAGAGTGCCCCATTAGTTTTAAAAATGTTGCGAAGATTTGTCAAATTGTGCCTTTAGGGACCCCCTGAGAAGGTCTAGAGGGTCAGGGAGTGTCTTCCCTGCCTCCTTTTCATGTTTTAGAAATCGGGTTAAAAGTAATTCATTTCTGATCCGTGCGTGCACCATGCGCGCACCGTGCGCGCACCGTGCGAGCACCGTGCGCGCACAGCAAGTCATGTGATTACGAAACAACACTTTTCATTGGTTCATAGTAGTTTCTGTTCCAGTATCTTCAAACACCACACCCACTCCCCTCACTATTTCTTCTTATTTCCTGGGACAAGGAGCTACTCTAGCAAAATTTTACTGGAAAATGGCAGAACAGCAGTCTACTTCAGGGAGTGAGGAGGAGACCTTTGTGGTACCACCAAGGAAGACGAAACAAAAAGACTCTTTCATCTGGAAATTCTTCACCTTTCCAGAGGGACAAAAGAAGGTGAATGCTCCGAAGGTGAGATGCACTATTTGTGGAACTGTCTTATCCAGAGGAGATCCCAGCAAGAAATACTCATTTAGCATTTATTCAATGCTGAGGCACTTCAAGACAGTGCATCCTGTACCTTATGCTCGAGAGACAACTAGAGCCCTAAGGGACAACCCTCCCCCTGCTCAGCCGAGCACATCATCTGTGGCCGCAGATTCACCGTGTACCAGGACACTGGACAACCACCCACTTTTTCAGAAGGTGCACATACACTGTAATGTGTGCAATGCTGTTCTTTGCTACGGTGAGAGCAGTATTAACTTGATTGAAAACAGAATACAGCAGCACACATGCTCCAGCCCATAATTTTTTTCATTTTTTTTCTTTGTTCCTGTTGAACAGTTTTTCATTACCAGTTTCTTTTTGGTGCTCTAAAAAAATTAAAAAAAATACAAAATTGTTAAAAAAAAGTACAAAACAAAAAAGACAAAAAAAACTGTTCTTTTCAGAACTCACTTCACTTCTCCAAGAAGAGCTATATTCCTAATATACTGTGTTGTAATTTTATTGAATGAATGTGTAGTGTATACATGAATGATTGAAATTATTAAAATGACTGAGTGAAGAGGAGGAAAGGACAGACAGAATGAGTGAGAAAAGGAAAGTATGATCAGTCATGAAAGGGAAGTGAAAAACTGACTGCAACAAAAGGACTAAGGGTAGAGGATACAGGTAAGAAGAGTGAATGAGTAAGGGAATGGCAGTGAGTAATGGAGAGTGATGGAGGGGGAGTGAGAAAAGGGGAGTAAGGGACGGAGATAGGAAAAGGGAGTAACAGATGAAGCGGATGAAGTAGAGCAGGGTAAAGGGATTGAAAGTAAGAGAAGTGGAGTGATGGTGAGATAAGGGGTATGAGGATTAGAAAAGGGGGTAAGGGAAAGTGAGAGATGGGGAGTGAGGGGATGGAGGGATTTAGGAAACTGGAGTGAGAGAAAGGGAGTCAGGATTTCAATGAGCAAAGGAGAGTGAGGGAGAGTGAAGGAAAGAATGCAAAAAGATGAAGTGGTGTGAGATACAGACAGGAGGAATTGAAGTAGGAGAATAGGAGTGACTATGAGTAAAGGATAGTGACAGTTAGGGAAGGTGAGGGAAGGAGAATGACGGAGAAGGTTAAAAAATTAACATAGATGGAAAATGAGTGATGGAGAGAGGAGGAGTGGTAGAAACAGAGATGTTAAGGAAATTAAGGGTAAGGCAGACAAAGGGAGAGAGACCGAAACAGAGACAGAGAGCAAGGAACTGAGAAGGAGTAAGGCAGTTAGAATGACTGAGACATATGGAGACAGGGAGAGAAACATGGTTGAAAAAATAGTGATGGAGTAGAGAAGGAGTGAGGGAGTTACGAAAGAGCAGTAAAGGAAGAAGAGAGAGGGAAGGGGAATGAGAAAATCAGAGTGAGAAGTGAAGAAAAGGGAGCATGAAAGTGAAGAGGTGAGAAATACAGATATTTTAAACTTACCTGACCAACAAAATAACTTAATTAGAAATAAATGTTTTTTTTTAATTACAAGAAAAATGGATTCAATTTCCTAAATTTTCTTTCTAGATCTGAAAAAAAAGAAAAAAAGTAGTAATATTTAACAATACATTTTAGAATACAGTACACATATTTTCATATTTAACAAAGTAATTTTTTGCCCTTTTTTTCTGTTTTCAGAATATATTGAATTTCACTGAAAATAGTGATATCAATTGTATTCATCACTTAACAGCGGTCAAAAAACAAACAATCTGAAAGATAGTTTAAAAAAGCCCTGAATCTATCCTCAGTAAAACATATCTTGATAGAAATGTAACATATATATTAAAAATATCTTCTAAGAAGAATATCTATTTGCAATAAATAACGTCTGTAAATCTTGTTGCTTAAGCACATACACCAAAATAATATCTGTCAAAGAAGTCCACAATGGAAACATTTACCTTTCCATGAGGCCAAATGGTAATTTTTAAATCCTTTTTAGGTGAAATATCCAATGGTAATCCTATAAAATCGAAATTATGGTTTCTTCAGATGCTGCAATTTGTATCTGAAATTTTGGTTTTAGAAAAATTAAGTAGGAATTTGGTAATTCTGCAGGCAAACGTTGCTTAAAAATCAATTGAGAATCATTACACAGTGTCCAGCCTTTTTCACATTTTAGATAAACTGTGTAATGACCAGAAGTTATAGAAGGTCCATCATGGAAAATGATTGCAACTGCAACAAAAGTCTTTCCTGATATTGATAATTGATTTCCTACAAACTTCTTTATTAAAGTGTCCAATTTTGTTCCATCAGCTCTACAACGTTGCATCATTAAAATTATATACTGTCCATATTTCTTTAAAAATAACGTTGATAACATTTCTGATTTACATTGAGAACATTCCATGTTGTGATTTGCATCTACTAATTTACTAAAAGTCACTGATTTACTCTCTGGTAATGTTAAATGTATGAACCTTTCAGAATCAACATTAGTGCTGCATGTGTTCATACAGTTTTCACAACAATGTTTCCATTTATAAGAGAGACCAAACATATTTTCTATTTCTACCCCTTCATCTTCCAGTACCATAAGCATATACATTAAGAATTCCTGTGCATCTTGCTGGACATTTTGTGTAAACTGTGTACATCCAGAACATACATCTAAAAGATTTCTAACATCAGAAGCACTTTCTATTTTAGTTTTATCATTACTCAACTTCTCATAAAGGAAACTCAGCAGAGAACAAAATCTTTTTTCATGATTTAGTATAATCTGCTCTTGCAAACTTTGAAGATAAAATACAACATTCAGCACTACATTAGCGTAGCAGTTGACACCAGAGCTATTTTCAAAATGACAACCAACAACCTCTTCAACATTGTCCTTTTTCTTTTTGCTTGCAATCACATCACTCTCCTTTTGTTTTCTCTTCTGTACATCCTCATTACAGATATTCTCAATTCTCCTTTTCCGACAAACAACACGTTTTTTCAAACACAGGATATTGACCTAAATGAGGAGCATAGCTTCTTCTTAATCTATTGTACTCCTTTACACAATTTGCATCAGCACTAACTTTTGAGTCATCAAAGTCTATCATGAATAAACCAGATAATTTTTTCACTCGTGACAAAGCAACATATGCCATACCTTCTTTAAACACACTAGATCCAATGTTTACAAAAGCACTATCTACAGTTAATCCTTGAGATTTGTGAATAGTTACAGCATATGCTAGAGAAAACGGAAACTGCTTCCTACGTACATATAAGTCTTTCACAAGCAAAAAACAAACTGAACAACGACTAATGTCTTTAACCTCTTCAATCTGATCAAATTTTATTTTTAAAAATTCAATTCCATCTTTTTTCTGGTAATTAACAAAACCCACAACTTTACCCATAGCTCCATTCACTAAACCTTTTTCTACATTCAAATTACGTCTTAAAATTACTCGACAGTTCATACATACATAAAGATTCTTTTCTAAACTAGCTGTTTTCTATATGTTTTTCTCTAGAGAATCCAATTCAGTTTTCAATTTGCCTGTCAATATAATAGTTATTCCTTCATGCTGTATTTCATCCACGGCTTCCATTTTCATAATCTCTTCATTTTCCAATTTCAAAAGTTCTTCATTGAATATAGAGCATTCATGTAGTGTTGGCATTAAGCAGATTACAGTATTTTTTTCTGCAATTTTCTTGTATATTTTCTCTGGAACTATTTGTTCTGTTGGAAACAAATTACATAGCAATCGACCTTGTAAAGCTTTTCTGCCATGTTCTGTGAGTAGTCCAATTCTGATATCTTTGAGAATACTTGCATAATCATCATCATGTGTTTGCCGCATATTGGTAATGAGTTCTTTGTACTCAAAGTATGACCAAATATTCACACTACCTATACTTCCTAATGACTTTTTCGTGTCTTCATGTGCAAGAGTATTAAATACTGGTTGTCCTTCAACTGGAGTGAGCTGCAGTAGATCCCCAAAAACTATAACATGTTTTCCTCCAAATAACACGTCATAGTCTGTCTTTAGAATTTGCTGCATTCTTAAATGCACAAAGGCAAGCATTACGTTTGATACCATGCTTACCTCATCAATAATGAGAACTTTCATTATCTTCAACACTCTTGAAACTTCAAAACATGCTTCTCCTGTTAGCTTGTGGTATTCTATTTTGTTCTCATGCTCTACTGGTAACATTAGCAAATGATGTAAGGTAATTCCTTTTATGTTATATGCTGCTAACCCAGTTGGAGCAGTACCAACACAAGACAAAGTTGAATCAGTTTTTTTCTGTAGGTAGCTTCTAATTACTTTAATTAAGAAACTTTTTCCAGTTCCAGCTTGTCCACTCACATACATTCTGATTGGTTCAAATGATGTGCATGAGCACTCTTTATTTTCATGTAGTAATCCATGATCAATTTGTTTTGTGACTTCTTCATAAATTTGTTGTTGTTCATCATTCAGTTGTTGTTCCAAATTTGGTAAGTCTATTAAATCTTCCTGAGCTTTGTTCATAGCTGTTTCCACTTCAGTCATGGCTATTGCAGCTTCATTTTCTACGATTGGTTGTCCTAGGGGATCTTGACTGAGCGTACCAGAACTTTGACTGTCTTGAGAACTGTCTCTAGCTACTTCAGCTGCAATTGTAGCTTCTTGTTCAATTTCTTCATTTAACATTTGTACATAATTTGTGAAAGTAAAGCATTCTATGCTATCTTTACATGCGTTAAAGGAATCTTCATAGCTCTGAAAATCTCCAAGTAATTCATCCTCTGAACGCCATGGTTTAAACAGCTGTAAAAGTGCTAAGTAGTAAAATTCCTTTTTGTCAGTAGTGTCGCAACTCAGCTTCCTGTGATTAATCAAACTTCCTTTTGTTTGTTTCACCAAACATCCTTCCTCACCAATGACTTTATATTTTCCATTGTTGATGTCTTCTGTGGTATTCCGTGTAAAAATGTAGTTCTGCAGCACTTCATAGAGACACATGTTCTCAAGATGATGACTTCTGTTTGGGTAATATGTGTCCAACATATTTGTTTTCAAAATGTCTGTACTTTCTGGTCGTTCTCTGCTAAATATTCAATTTCTCGAATAGATTTCAGTACCCGATTTCGCATTCCTGCAAGGCCTAAACTTACCCAAATTATTCTTCTGGATTTGGAGTACAGACTTGCAGATGATAACCTATCTGAGCATTCATATGACCCAATTTCTCGATGCGATAACATTTTTAAACTGAAACTGTATAGCTTTTTACTGACAGTCTTCTCGTGAGAAATCTCTTCCCACATTTCTTTCAATTCCGTTTTCTCAGATTTAGTGATGTAAGATGTGACATACCGAGCAACAGCAATAGAATTGTCAGCTACATACTGAATATCCATGTTAGCATTCCACATGGATAAAATGACTGGGTTGTAGTCATTTAGATATTTTGACTCTTCTTTTCTTCTTAGGTTGTAGGTATTTTTCGGAGATTTTCTTGTAATGGTATGTCGCACAGCTGACATAAAACTGTTTACTCTTCCTTTTGAAAAAACAGGTCGTGGAAATCCAAATCGACATTTTGTGTAGAATTTATCTTTACTCTTGTACTTTCGTCGACAGTATTTTCCACACCGATGACTTTGGAAACGTAAAACTTGCTCTTTTAAGTTTTTTTCTTCTGTGCTTTTAGGTATAGCACATGTTGCATATTCTTCAAGGAAAGATAAAACTGCGTCATCAGAATCTGTTCCAAATTTTGGGGCATCCTTGATCCACAACAGCTTATGAATATGAGGAGCACCTCTTGCTTGGTACTCTTTCCTCCCAAAAAAATCCACAACTTCTCAAAGAGGTGGATTTTTTTATTGCAGATGAAGGACATCATAGCCTCAAATCTATGATTGAAATATCTGCAAACATTAACCGGATCCAATGAGCACAATTCTCCTGCTGTCTTGTATTGGATATTTTCAATATTTGAATTTGCCTCTCGAAGAAAATCCAGTAAATCATCCCAAGCGTACTCAGCACAGCTTAGGGTAAGGAACCATGTAGGAGTTCCTAAATTCCGTAACATACATTTCAATTCTCCATGGCGTCGGTACCAATTTCATTAGTTCCACGCTGACAAGCCATCAATTGAGATTCCCAATGATCATCTCCCTGTTGCACTTTGTTCATAAAATCCTTTGCAGACACATTATGTAGATGTACTCCAGTTTTTAAAATGTGATTTACTGCATAAGATAGTGCAGACAAGTCACTTTCAAATAAAAGATGGAACAAATAAGGAATACTTTGACAAAATCTTGGATCTTCTGCAAATAATCTTGTAGTCCGATACTCAGAAGCAGGAATCTGTACTGGACGTTCATCATATCGTCCACCTTTTCCTGTAGGAAACAGCTGGGGAAAACAACGAGCTTCCAAGCTCTCCTCCCATACACTCACGGGAGTTCCTTTTGCTTTTTTCATCTGAAACAGATCAATAGTGTTTCCCATAACTTCTTTAGAATGAAGAGGATGTATGCTGAAATGTTCATACATTTCTTATTCTTTTGACTTATCCACTTTTTCAATTTGCCCAGTTGGTATTCCTGTGTCTGCTAGTAAAACTTCTTCATCTTCATCCATATAAATTGATTCATAGTACTTATTATTTCTTTTCAAATATAAATTTGCTCTTTGTACTTTTCGTACATCTACTAGCTCCTGCAAAATGTTCTTATTCTTTGTAGGTACACCATTAACCAGAATAACTAATGGTTCAGTTTTCAAACTATCTGCATCAATTGTTTCAATATTTGTTTTCAAATCTAATGGCAAATAGACAACTCTTCCTTTTAAACCTCTTTGTAAATCTGAAGGAGGTAATTTACCTGTTTTGGACTCCATACGAACTATAGTCTAAAACGGATGGACACACTGAATGAGTATAGACTCATACGTATTTAAATCACTAAGTTCTGCAGGAATATCAACCAATTCTAAATTATTATGTACAGCTCTAGCTGGCATTTTATTTTCTTCTAACTTGTTATAACAGTATTTACTAATACGCTGATCTTCACCCAAATCAAAACAATTTTCAAGAAACAAATATGTAGCAAAATCCTTCCACTCATAATTATTTTCTTTTTCACTTTTTTTATAGAGATCAACATTCCTTGTTTGAGTTTTATAATGGCTTCTCCGGCAACAAATACAAGTAATATTTGGTCTTTCATTAGAGATGATAGTAAATTTTGTCATTTGATCTTCAAAATTTTTACTACCAGTGGGTTCTACATTCTCTTCCACATGTTCTTCAATAACTGTGTCATTTCCTGCACTTTCTTGTTCTGGACCAAAGTAACAAAACTGAATATCATCAGTAACCTTCTCTACATCTGATACAGATCCACGCAACAGAGCACTATTCAACTCATTTAACTTTAGTGCTGGACTATTAGCAAAATACAATCTTCTCACAAACTTTCTCATTTCAGTATGATGTACTGCCAGCATCCTAAAATGGTGAAAAACACTTTGACAAACTTTCCTAGAAAGACAAGCCAGAGAATGTCCTTGCAAACCAGTATTCTTTCTCACTCTGCATGGATCTAGTCTTTGAAGCACCTTAATCTTCTGTTTAACACTTTTTTTTACTATATTCTCTTAGAAAGTCACGTAATTTATCAATAGATTCTTGTCGTACAGTAGAAATACTACTACAATTCCAAGTGTACACTGGGGCTTTAGGACGTTTCCCCATAACCTCATCAGCTAACACTTCTTCCTCATTTTTTGGAACCATTTTCTCCTTTTCCATTACACAACCATCTTTAACTTCATAACTTCGACCACTGGTGTCAACTGCATGCAGCAAACTATTACTTTGAATATAACTCTCTTCATTAAAAAATGGTTCAGTACTTGAACTATGCTTCCATTCTCCTAAGAACACATTACAAAAGTTATTTTTTTTCACTACTCTTTTCCTTTTTGACTTCATTACATTGAATATTTTATCTAATGTACGGATCCTGTTCAAAATTAAAGTGAATAGTTTTCTTTTTAATTCCAAAGCCTTTGCAACAATTGATTCAATATGTTTCTTTTTCTTATACAATATTGCTTTCTTCCTATATTTTTTCACATCCTTTAGCAAATTGAACACCACTCTTCTCTGAAACATTTTTTTTACGAATGTTTTGAAATTCTGTTTTTCTTTTTAAGTCATTCTTTCTTGCTTCTGATTGTACATTAGCATTTAGTATTTTCTTTCTATTGTCTTGTTGTTTTCTTCTTGAAACACTATTTGCAGTGGATATACTTTGTCCATTTTTTCTATGTTTGAGGATATTTTAAAAAAAATCCTTAGTCTGCTTACCAGAAGACTTTTTCTTTTTTCCAACATGAGGTTCTTCAACTAATTTCTGTTGTCCAGTTGTCTTCAAATATAGATGTTTTTGCTGATCTTTTCTCTTTCTTGATTTTATAGGCATGTTTAATTTATTTCAGTGTTGTTCAGCAATACCTAAAGGAAACTAAAAAAAAAATACCTTTATGTAATTTAAATATATTACTATATTTTTTTTGAGCTTTTCAAATCCTATCATATGAGCTGCCCCTTTCCTACGAGTGCAAGTCTTACAGAACAAGAGCAACACTAATTAAATCTCTGACAACAATTCCTGTGTGCAGACAGACTCATGGTGTGATTCTAGGCAGAAAACGATATTTGATTGGCAATTTCAAAGCACATTTACTACTGTGGTAGAGCAAGTGATAATTACTATAACAGCCTGACACATTTTCCTCATAGTTTAGAGAGGCAGAAAAGAGCACATGTCCTAACAGCTACTTGAGACCATGAGCATGTGGAACCTGGGTGAGTGATTAGACTAGAGCAAAGGAAATGAGCCTTGGTGATGTTGAATGTGTTAGCGTTACACACTGCTATCTGAAATACCACACAGTGCTGAATAGTAAGCATCGGAATGCAGGAGAAGCAGCTGCCTGTGTGCTAAGAGTGTGTTTCTGGAGACTGTGTAATGTCAGGTGCAAGAGAGATCTGGATGGACACTTACACAACTGCATGAAGACTGCAGAGATGTATGTAAGATCACCTGTGGTAAGGGTTAATTGGAGTTTTGAACATGTAGGAACTACCTCACCCATTGCAGGAGTGGAAGGAAAATCTACCCTGTTGTTTTCAAATGTTTTACCATTTGCCTCTCATCTGTGAGATAGTGATTTGTGCTGAATGCTAACCATCACAGTTCAAGAAAACAAGCTCGCCCTTTCCTACGAGTGCAAGTCTTACAGAACAAGAGCAACACAAATTAAATCTCTGACAACAATTCCTGTGTGCACACAGACTCATGGTGTGATTCTAGGCAGAAAACGATATTTGATTGGCAATTTCAAAGCACATTTACTACTGTGGTAGAGCAAGTGATAATTACTGTAACAGCCTGACACATTTTCCTTATAGTTTAGAGAGGCAGAAAAGAGCACATGTCCTAACAGCTACTTGAGACCATGAACATGTGGAACCTGGGTGAGTGATTAGACTAGAGCAAAGGAAATGAGCCTTGGTGATGTTGAATGTGTTAGCGTTACACACTGCTATCTGAAATACCACACAGTGCTGAATAGTAAGCATGGGAGTGCAGGATGGACGCTTGCACAACTGCATGAAGAGGCCTTCTGTACTCTCCTGGGAAAAGTCATAACTGGCTCCCCCGCTGATGTTTGCCCGGCACATATCTTAAGGGAGATCTTCTCCCATTGTCCAGCCCCCCCTATTACCCTGCTTAACACATCTATTACTTCAGGAATTTTACCTGATGTTTTCAAAGCAGCCGCGGTAATTCCTATTATAAAAAAAAACGGTGCCGATCCTACTGCCCCCTCCAACTTTAGACCTATTTCACTCCTCCCACTCCTGGGCAAGATCCTGGAGAGCCATATTACCTCCTCACTCTCCACCTACATTGAGGCCCATCATCTCCTGGCGGACTACCAGGCCGGCTTTCGGCCTGCACATTCTACGGAATCTGTCGTCCTCTCAGTGGTTGATGAGCTCAGATGCAGTGCTTACACCAACTCCCCCCAGGCCTTAGTCCTTCTCGATCTCTCCGTCGCCTTTGACACGGTCGACCACTCCATCCTCCTCGACCGTGTCAGGGGTGCTGGCCTACGGGGGTCGGCCTTGACCTGGCTTACCTCCTTTTTAGCAGGCCGTACTCAGGCGGTTCATCTGGGAGGCTTTCTTGCACCCTCCCGCTCTGTTTCTTGCGGGGTACCCCAAGGCTCCTCCCTCTCTCCCCTCTTATTCAATCTCTACATACACCCCCTCATTGCTGCTCTTCAGGATATTGAGATCACGGCGTTCAACTACGCTGATGACCTCCAGCTCATTTTCAATCTCTCCTCCTCTCCTGATTTAGTTTCCAGGGTCCACTCCACACTTACTTTTATTTATAACTGGATGAACCTCAATCAATTAAAATTGAATCCCGATAAGACGGAGCTGGTTCTCATTGGTGGTCCCTCCAATCCCTGGTCCCCTGCTTTCTGGCCTTCCATCCTTGGCTCCCCCCGTCTCACTCTGCCTCTGTTAAAACTCTGGGCTTCAAAGTCAGCTAGGACCTCTCTCTGCGTCCCCAGATAAGCTCGAGAGTCTCCTCCTACTTTCTGGCTTTAAAAACCATCCGGAAAGTCTTGCGCTTCTTCACGGTCGAAGCACTTAAACTCATTGTCTTGGCTATGATCCTATCTCGCCTAGATTATGGCAACGCCCTGTATGTGGGCATCCCTGCCTACGAGAGCCGTCGCCTGCAGCTTATCCAAAATCAAGCGGCTCGCCTCATTTATAGACTCCCCAAATCTAGTCATACCACCCCCTTGCTTAAGGCTCTTCACTGGCTCCCCATTAGGGAGCGCTCGCTTTTCAAGATGGGCTGCTTGATCTTCATGTCTCTAGCTGGCACTGCCCCTGCATTCATTAGATCTAAGATCAATGTATATGTTCCTGCCAGAAACCTTCGCTCCTCCACTCAACTCCTTCTCCTTGTCCCCCGATTTCGCAAGAAGAAATCGGGTGGCTCCAGGTTTTCGATACTTGCCCCCCTCTTCTGGAACACTCTTCCCCTGGCAATTAGATCTACTCCCTCCTATTTGGACTTTCGAGTAGCTCTGAAAACTCATCTTTTCTCCTCCACTTATTCGTCTTAAATTCTTCCCCTCTTCCTTCCTTAGTTTCAGCTTCCTTCCGCAGCACCAAGAAACCGTTTGGTAGTAGAGCGCTATACAAATCCCTTTCAACTTCAACTTCAACTTCATGAAGACTGCAGAGATGTATGTAAGATCACCTGTGGTAAGAGTTAATTGGAGTTTTGAACATGTAGGAACTACCTCACCCATTGCAGGAGTGGAAGGAAAATCTACCCTGTTGTTTTCAAATGTGTTAGCATTTGCCTCTCATCTGTGAGATAGTGATTTGTGCTGAATGCTAACCATCACAGTTCAAGAAAACAAGCTGCCCCTTTCCTACGAGTGCAAGTCTTACAGAACAAGAGCAACACAAATTAAATCTCTGACAACAATTCCTGTGTGCACACAGACTCATGGTGTGATTCTAGACAGAAAACCATATTTGATTGGCAATTTCAAAGCACATTTACTACTGTGGTAGAGCAAGTGATAATTACTGTAACAGCCTGACACATTTTCCTTATAGTTTAGAGAGGCAGAAAAGAGCACATGTCCTAACAGCTACTTGAGACCATGAGCATGTGGAGCCTGGGTGAGTGATTAGACTAGAGCAAAGGAAATGAGCCTTGGTGATGTTGAATGTGTTAGCGTTACACACTGCTATCTGAAATACCACACAGTGCTGAATAGTAAGCATGGGAGTGCAGGAGAAACAGCTGCCTGTGTGCTAAGAGTGTGTTTCTGGAGACTGTATTGTCAGGTGCAAGAAAGATCTGCATGGACGCTTACACAACTGCATGAAGACTGCAGAGATGTATGTAAGATCACCTGTGGTAAGGGTTAATTGGAGCTTTGAACATGTAGGAACTACCTCACCCATTGCAGGAGTGGAAGGAAAATCTACCCTGTTGTTTTCAAATGTGTTACCATTTGCCTCTCATCTGTGAGATAGTGATTTGTGCTGAATGCTAACCATCACAGTTCAAGAAAACAAGCTGCCCCTTTCCTACGAGTGCAAGTCTTACAGAACAAGAGCAACACAAATTAAATCTCTGACAACAATTCCTGTGTGCACACAGACTCATGATGTGATTCTAGGCACAAAACAGTATTCCTGGGTGATACCAGTACACCTTAATTTATGGTGAAGACATACTCCATAATATCTAACATGTTCAAGGCAGTTAAATATCTTCCAAAACATAAAATGCTAAACACAACTTTAAAAGAAGAAACGAATTTCTAATATTTATATCAAAATACACCACATACATCCCTCTCAAATTCATAACTCACCTTTAAAAGTAGTTAGTTGAGAAAGAAATGTGCCACTCACACAGCAGATTATCAGAGCCAGAATCTCTGAGCTGTACTCCTCTCACCAGAACCACTAAAGGCAAAATTTCCCTCTCTTTTTTCACACATATACATGTTAACTTCAAATCACATTGCGTCCCACATTTGTTTAAATGGAAACACACATTTCTATTGGTTGCAAATTTCAACCCTTTCCAAATGATTCCTACCCCCAACATGAGTTCTGCCTGCTACCATAGCAACAGATCATGGAACACTGGTGTGAGCAGAGAGGTCAGAAGTTCAGCACACAATGTTTCTAATCCAAAGAGCAAGAGTGCTTGACTTTTCAAACCTAACAGCATATCCAAAGTAATCTTCTGTGGGAACACATTTTTCTGAACCAATACAAAACATGCTTTTAAAAATTTAAACATACAGCCTAGTGTTTAGTGTTGAATGGTCTGAAACAGCCAATGAGTTATTTTTATTAAAAAAAGTATGTAAGCCTCCATTTTACAACTATCTTTCTTTTCATATTGCCATTCTACTGAAAGACACCTTCTGAGTGCATCCAGATCTCCTTGAAAGATGTTCACAGTGTGGATTGTAGGTCATAGCTATGTCTACTGGAGTGAAAAGTATGCAGAAGAAGGAGGTATTGTGAAAGACCTTGCTTTGCCAAATGTAGACATTAAATGGATTGGTCAGAGAGGGTTAAAGTGGCACCAATTAATGCCTTTGGTAAAATCCTTTCTACATCTCCCACAGCCTGACCTTATAATTGTGCACTGTGGTGGAAATGACCTAGGCACTTTAACTGGGGTAGGTCGGTCTGGAAATGCTTGTTAAGGACACCTTTGTGCAATTGATGTCACTTTTTCCACAAACTACCTTTGTATATTCTAATATATGCCAAAGGCAAAAGTGGAACTGGTCCAACCAATATTGTCCGCAGTTTGAGAAAGCAAAAAAGCACGTCAATAGGTCTGTTTCTGCTTTCCTCAGAGACTATGGTATGGGTTATATATACCACAACAACTTGCGTTACAACATGCAAGGCATTTATAGAGGAGACGGTGTTCATTTCACAGATGAAGGGAACAGAGTCTTCCTCTTGAACTTTAGACTCTGCATCGGTACTTACTTGTAGGTACAAAAAAACACTCAATAAACACAACGGCTCTTTTTAGAGCCAACCAACATCTAAACACTTAAACTTGATTTTTTATTCTATTTTTTTGTATGAATTTTTTTTTGGGACCTTAGGGGTCTTTCAAGGTCCCCCTGAGAAGGCCTAGGGGGTCAGGGACTCTCTACCCTGCCCCCTTTTCACGTTCTCCACTTGTGTTTTTAGCTCTCTTCTGCCTCTAAAGCTCAAAATGGCGGCTGGGAGGTGCGCGCACCGTGCGCGCACCCCGCGATTTTTTGAAAAAAAATAAAATGTTTTTTTCACCCTTCGGGGTCCTTCAGGGACCCCCTGACAAAGGCTAGGGGGTCAGGAACTCTCTACCCTGCCCCCTTTTCACGTTCTCCACCTTTCTTTTTCACTGCCACACACAAAATGGCGTCCGACACTTCCTGATTTCGACCGATTCGAATGTTGACTGACATCTAACCACCAATCAGAATTACGCTTGCACACATTTGGTGCGCGCACGGTGCGCGCATATAGATATTTATGTACTTTTAACTGCAATTTTCTCAGGAACTACTGAACAGATTGACACCATATATGCAAAAGGCACATGCCTGACCTGAGGACTACCTCTTTACCAAATTTCAAGTAATTCTGTTCAGCCGTTCGGGCTGTACCTTCGACTAAAGGTCCTATGGGAAAATGCATGGCGAAAACGCGTTTTGGGACCCCCCTTTTTTCTCAGCCCCCGCTTGACGAATCACCCCGAGACTTTCAGGGTAGGAGCTGAGCGGAGCGCCCCATTAGTTTTGAAAATCGGCGCCAAAGTTATTCAAAATAGAAGTTTCAGATTCCCTATGGGAACTCGGTCCTAACTATAACTATCTACTGGCGACCGCCAGTAGATTATATATATATATATATATATATCTATATATATATATATATATATATATATATATATATTCCAACCAAACCCGACTTCTTTTGGAAAAATCGGACACCGACACTGGAAATGCTTTCAGACATCCGGCCTTAGGTATTTAATTTCTTTCGTTACGCGTTTCGGCAAAACTGCCTTGCTCACACATTTTAACGAGAACAGATCAATTTCTTTTAAACCTAAGTCACAAAGTCACATGATTAGCTCCTCAATGAACATGAAAAACAGACTATTACTGTTGTAATGCCGGTTTGTCATTCAGCTGTTTGTTATCACGACATAGTGCCAAATTATCTCTAAACATGATTTGCTTTACTTCAAGAAATCAAATGGATTGGATTTAAAAAATATATACATAATATTTCATATATTTACAATTTAATCGAAGCATCCATTTAAAGAATTTTTTAGAGAAAATAACATTATTTGATACACAGTTGAAAAGACTCTATATCTTAATTCAGTAGTATAAAGTGCTTAAAATTCCTTATTCAAAATTGCTGTACAATCTTTTGGCGAGTGCCCCTGTCACATTTTTCGTTAAATCCATCCTTCATAAATGGGCCAACCCGCGGTGACAATTTCATTTCATTCCAATTTTGGGACCTTAATATCCAAAATGAAGGAGAAAGGAGAGAAGGACATATAATGATAATGTCATTCTAGGACATATGCTTCACAAAGATTACTTTCAATAACAATAAAGTGCTAGTGCTTTGCTCAGTGCAAATATACGTGCAAACAATGCTAAATAAAGTGCAAGTGCATTCATTTGTGCAAAGATCGCAATGTTATAACAATAAAGTGCTAGTGCATTACAGTACTTTATCTTAGAGAAAAGTTTATATGAGCTTCCTATTTATGTCCTGTCAGTAAAAAATCTCCTTACAACAATAATATAACGAAAAGATATAGAGAGGACAATCTATTCATTTGTGACTAATACTGGTTAAAATCAATAAAAAAAAAGCTTAAAAAAACCAAAATGGTTCAGATGGATACCTCTACTTCAAATGTACATGTAAGTCTTCTTCAACGTTCATACCAAGTGGGCTTTTCGTATTAAACATGATTATATATTTAGACTCGAGTTTCCTTAGTCTCCCTTCTCTATCGCCCCCTCTTTGTTCCTTGGGGATTTGGTCAATAGCGAAGTACACTAGTTCACTAGTGTTACCTTTGTGGAATTCGTTCATGTGACGAGCAACTACATAGTTTTTGTCATTGTTACTTATTGCCCTAAGATGTTGCAAAATACGCACGTGCACCATATGAATGGTGCTACCTACATACATCTTAGGGCAAGAACATCTCAACACGTAAACAACAAAATCACTCTTGCAATTTAGGGGTTTTCTTATTTTCCATGGGCTGTTCAAGAGAGGAGAAATTACTTGTTGTATATTCTTCCCATGCTTACAGGCCTTACACTTGAAACATTTGTGGAAACCTGGGCTAGCTTTAAGCCCACCACCTCCTTTTTTGGTTTCCAAATTAGTTTTAAATAGATCATCTCTCATTGATTTGGCACGATTGAAGGTCACCAATGGAGTTCTTGAAATTTTCCCTTGTAGGATTGGATCCTGCCTGACAATGTGCCAATGTCTACTTAGGCTGTTCCTCACCCTAGCCTCATATGCACTAAAACCTGTAATCATACGAATCTGATTTTGAGTATGTTTCCTCTTTTCTTCAGCTTTTTTGGCGTCTGGTTTTAATAATGCCCTTCTTTCCATACTCTCTACTTTCAATTTTGCTTGATTCAGTGTTTCCATCTTGTATCCTCTCTGCAGGAATCTATGTGTTAAGGCTCCCTGGGCCAGCCCCAGAGCGTCCACCTCACTACAGTTTCGCTTCATTCTTAGATTCTCTGCATAAGGGATGCTCATTTTAAGTTTAGTAGGGTGGAAACTAGCAGCGTGCAAAATTGAATTTCCAGCAGTTGGTTTCCTGTAGGTACAAGTTTGGATTGTATTCTGTGCAATATAAACCTCTAAATCTAAGTAAGTTACTTTCTCTGCACTTATTTGCTCAGTAAATTTTAGATTTAACTTGTTAACGTTGATGTTTCCAATGAACTTTTGTGCTGATTCTCTAGATCCGTTCCATATGATGAATAAATCATCAATGAATCGGATCCACTCAATCACATGATCTCTCCATTCACTGATGTAGTCAACTCTGAGCACCTGCTCCTCCCACCAGCCCATGTGTAGGTTGGCATAACTGGGGGCGAAGCAGGTGCCCATCGCCGTGCCCTTGAGTTGTCTGTAGGTGTCACCTCCAAAGAGGAAATGGTTGTTATTTAGACACAACCTACACATCTCCAACAACATATTAGTGTGTTGGTAGAGGTTGATCGGTCTCGAATTCAAGAAATGCCTCATTGCCCTTAACCCATCCTCATGGGCAATGCTAGTATAAAGGCTAACGACGTCTAAAGTTATTAGGAGATAAGAATCTTCCCATTTTACGAATATATATATATTCACTGAAAAAACTATAGGTTTCAGGCCTGATATAGTTAGGAATTAGCATTTAAAAAACTTTAGAAATTCACTGAAAAAACAATAGGTTTTAGGGGTGTTATAGTTAGCTGGACATTTCACTCGAACAAAACCATTGAAATTCCTCCGATATAGTTAGTTGTACTAACTACATCTCGAGTGCCCGCAATACACTGCTGATGATGTCACATATTACATCATTCATGACATGGTCAGTGACATCACTGATGACATCTCAAATTACATCACTGATGACATCATCCAGTGAATGTGGTTTGGTTCGTTATTTAAATATGTATTATATATATAGTAATTTGCATTGAAGTATGAGTGGATATATAAATATAAATATCTGGATGGAGGATTTAGTAGCAGTGTGATTGACTGTTTACTTGACTAATTTATAGTGTCTCACTAAATATATTGGATAGTGACTAAACTGTGTGAATATCTGTATCACTTTGTCAGTTGTTGTGTAAACTGCTGCACCAGTTGGTTCCTAGCTACGTGAAAGTCTATATTATTTATTGATTAGTTAACTGAGTATTTGTATGGGAGAGTGAATGTGTGTGTGGTTCAGTGGGGGGTGTGTGACTGCCCAAAGATGTGTGCCCAAAGATGTGTGAATAGTTGATTCAGTAGGTATATAAAGTTAAAACTACATGTTTTAACAGTTGTTTGGGTGAGTGAATATCTTTATCTGTGTGGCGATGATCCAATTTATGTCTCAATGGTACATGTCCAACAAACTAGGAAAATAAAAGCCAGTGTATGTGTCAGTTGTATATAAATAAGTATACATAAGACTCAGTGATTGTATCAGTGACTGTATGGATAACTGTATATTTGTAATAGTGTTTTTATAACACACTAAGTATGAGTTGTTATCTATATGAATAGATGAAGTGGTGTTTTTATAAGTGTATAGCTAAGTAAAAGTAAGTATGATCCATTGTTTGCATAAGTGAGTAGGATGACTTCATAAGTGATTAGGATGTGTGCTGGTGTGTAATGTCGATATAGGTGTATAAGTATATTTGATAGTGTTCTATTGATCATTGACAGCATGTATGAGTGAATCTATAGATAAGTGATTAGATGTGTGTATAGATCTAGGAATCACTGAGTGGGTGTTTAGAAACTTGTATTGGTGTGTCAATGGTTTTAAATCTAGCACTCTGTATTTTACAGTGAGTGATGAAAGGTTATACTAGTGTATTATGAGGTGTATCTGATTGTCACGTGGGTGATGCCATCAGTGATGTCATTTGAGATGTCATCAGTGATGTCACTGACCATGTCATGAATGATGTAATATGTGACATCATCAGCAGTGGATTGCGGGCGCGCGAGATGTAGTTAGTACAACTAACTATATCAGAGGAATTTCAAAGGTTTTGTTCGAGTGAAATGTCCAGCTAACTATAACACCCCTAAAACCTATTGTTTTTTCAGTGAATTTCTAAGTTTTTTTAAATGCTAATTCCTAACTATATCAGGCCTGAAACCTATGTTTTTTTCAGTGAATTTCAAAGGTTTTGTAAATGACAATTTTTAATGTATTAATTGTTATACTGGTTTTTTTTATACTGATTTACTACATTTTTTTAACTATTTATTTTTGGATATACTTTTTTTAATTACATTATACATTACAATACAAAATATACTTTCTCAGAATGAATTACTTTAGTTTAAATACTTTGCAAATAGGCAATAGACTTTTAAGTACAGTAGTTACAGTTGTTGCAATGGGCAACACAATTTCAAACACAATGCAACATTGAGCTCAATGTGAATTTCTAGTCAAATGCAATTAGTTACTTTATGGATTACTTTTCTAACCACAGGACTGGATCCTAGATTCAGTCCTTGGACATCTCCTGTAAACAGTTGAGTAAAAGCGTTTTGGTTACAGTAGTTATTTATACGGAATATTATTGTATTTTAAAAGTTGACAAAATTTTCACATAGAATCACCAATGTTATCCTACGGCAGAAAATGCATTTTGCGGGTAAGTAGTGTTATCGTTACTTTTTCTTACTCAGTGGTGGATCCTGAATCCAGCACTGGCCAATCTCCTGTAAACAGTTGAAAGAATGTGTTTCAGTCATACAGACGATTTTTTAGGAATTTTTTTAGTTTGTGAAAATAGACACTTAGAAACTTTTCTGCTGAAAACCACACAACGGATTCCTATGGAAGGAAATACAAGTTACTGGTAAGTACGCTTAGACTTACTTTTCAGGGTCAGTGCTGGGCTAAAAGAGGCAGCACTGTGTTCTCTCATGATAACAGGTGAGTAAATCGGCTGATTTTAGAGGAATATTTGTACGTTTCAAAATTGGACACTTAGAAACTTTTCTGGTGAAAACCACACGCTGGATTCCTATGGAAGGAAATATAAGTTACTGGTAAGTACGCTTAGAATTACTTTTCAGGGTCAGTACTGGGCTAAAAGATGCAGCACTGGCTTCTCTCCTGATAACAGGGGACCTCTGGATTGAAGAGGAATGAATTCCCCAACTTAAAACGCGCAACAGGGTGTGTTGGCACACATATCACCTCAGGCCCCGCCCCCTACCTTCACCACTGTTCAAACGCACCCCGTGGCGCATTTTAAGTTGGGAGATTAAGTCCCCTTGAATCCTGAGGTCCCCTGGTGGCCAACTAGCCCACCAGGTACCTCCAGTAAGCGCCACGGAGCTGCGTTGCAGAGAAGTGTGAAAAGGGGCATGGCCTCATTACACCTCTCTGCAACGCAGCCCCCTGGTGCATACTGGAGGTTCCTGGTGGGCTAGTTGGACCCCAGGGACCCCCAGTATTCAAGGGGAATTAGATCCCCCTCTGCAAACACGCCAGGGGGCGCATTTGCAGAGTGGTGCACAGAGGGGGCGTGTCCTCCTGCCCGATCCCGTCTTTTTTTGTCTTTTCTTTTTTTAGAAGGGGGACTGCGGGGGGGCCATGAGCCCCCCGCATACATTGAAAGAAAGCCCCGGGGGTGGCGGTCCCCGGGGCTTGGGGGGGCCTTTGAGCCCCCTACCCATCTATAATAAAGCCCCTGGAGGTGGCCCCCCATTATATTATACATATTGCCCCCGGGACTTGGCCCCGCGGGAGTCCGTGCTTCATTTTTTTTTTCGCCAGCGGGATGCGCGGATCCTAAGCGCATCCCGCGATTTAAAAAAAAAATTGGGGCATTGGGGGTCCTTGTGGGACCCCCTGAGCAGGCCTAGGGGGTCAGGGGGTCTCTACCCTGCCCCCTTGTTGCGTTTTGCGCCTTTTTTGGGGGATTTTCTTGTGCCTCGGTTCTACCAAGGCACAAGATGGCTGCCAACACTTCCTGATTCAGAGTGTTGGCAGCTAATTAGCATTCAGCTCGT
Source organism: Triturus cristatus (assembly GCF_964204655.1). Lineage (NCBI taxonomy): Eukaryota > Metazoa > Chordata > Amphibia > Caudata > Salamandridae > Triturus > Triturus cristatus. The sequence goes on from NC_140582.1 coordinate 27,558,531, forward strand.
GCTCGGGAGGGTGCGGGGAGTGTGAGCGGATCCTCCAAGGCCTTAGATATCTCTATCTTTTTAACTCAAATTTTCTCAGGAACTACTGAACAGACTTACACCATTTAAGCAAAAGGCACGAGTCTGAATGGAGGACTACCTCTTTGCCAAATTTGGTGTAATTCCGTTCAGCATTCCGGGCTGTAGCTGCGTCAACAGGTCCTATGGGAAAATGCATGGGGAAAACGTGTTCTGGGACCCCCACTTTTTTCTCGGCCCCCGCTGAATGAATCACCGTGAAATTTTCAGGATAGGAGCAGACCGGAGCTGGCCAATAGTTTGGAAAATTTCGCGAAGATTCGTCAATCGGCGCCAACGTTATTCCAAATAGAATGTTGCGGATTTCCTATGGAAAGTAGGTCCTAACTATATCTACCTACTGGCGACTGTCAGTAGGTAATATATATATATATATATTATCTACTGGCGGTCGCCAGTAGATAGTTATAGTTAGGACCGAGTTTCCATAGGAAATCTGAAAATTCTATTTTGAATAACTTTGGCGCCGGTTGACGAATTCTCGCAAAATTTTCAAAACTAATGGGGCGCTCCGTTCAGCTCCTACCCTGAAAGTCTCGGGGTGATTCGTCAAGCGGGGGCCAAGAAAAAAGGGGGGTCCCAAAACACGTTTTCCCCATGCATTTTTCCATTTTAGTCGAAGGTACAGCCCGAACAGCTGAACAGAATTACTTGAAATTTGGCAGAGAGGTAGTCCTCAGGTCAGGGAAGTGCCTTTTGCAGGTCTGGTGTCAATCTGTTCAGTAGTTCCTGAGAAAATCAAAAGTAAAATCATATATATATGTGGGCGGAGCCTAACCACACATCTCATCCTGAGATCTGATTGGCTGTCAGCACTTCCTCCAAGAAGTGTTGGCAGCCATCTTGGGACCAATATACATGATAGCACCTCATTAAAAAGCATTGCAGTTAATAGAAGGTTTTAAGACTTTAGTTACATTATAAATCATTTGTTGATGGTACCATACTCATTTTAGGAATTGTGGTATGTTTTAAGGTGATTTCACCATGTGAAAAAGCCTTCTGCTGGGATATCATGATTGAGAGAAAAATATTTTATTATGCTTTTCCCACAGAGGTTTGGAAGGTGATCTATAAGCTAAACTGAGAGCTTATTTTCTGTAAATTCACATTATCTTTCTCAGTCATGTGAGAATGAAGTCTGACATTCTCAGTAAAACATGTACATCCAACAAGGGCAGAGACTGTCAGTTGATTCCTTTGTGTTCTACTGCAGCTTCCCAGAGTGTTCCAAAGAACAACTAGAGCACTAACAGTCCTACTTATGATAAACGTATGGCACACCTGAAGCCATCTTGCTTGGATTAAAGTGGTAACTCTTAAAACATTTAATTTAAAAAGGAACAAAATGAGGGGGTTCATTTTTCCATAAAAAGTATGATTAGTGCTGCAGAAAGAAAAATTAGGGCACATTTTGAGTGACTTCTCAAATCCTCTTCTATTTCATTAAAAAATTCTGACATGCAGACTGAAACATGCACTTTCAATACCAGCAGCAGTTTTCCCTGGTGAGCAGTAGCTTTACTACAGTGATCTAATGAGCAAAAAGAGTGCTAACATTCTGAATTTATGGCAAATGTGTGACACATCTGAATGCCTTCTTGATGGAATCAAAGTAAAAAACTGAAAGTATTTCCTACTGAGGAGAATGCAGTAAATGAGGAAATTAGGAAACTTCATAACAAATAAGTCTCCCAAGATGGCCACCAGAGACAAAAGAGCCCAAATGTAGCCCAAATATCTCCCAGATGTAGCCCAAGTATAGCCCAATGACAGAATGTCTCAGAGTGTTCTTAAAAACAACTAGAGCGCTTACTGTCTTCATTATGACAAAAGTATGGCACACCTGAAGCCATCTTGATTGGAATAAACTGGTAACACTTAAAACATTTAATTTAAAAAGGAACACAATGAGGGGGTTCATTTTGCCATAGAAATTATGATTAATGCTGAAGAAAGAAAATGAGGGCACATTTTGAGTGACTTCTCAAATCCTCTTCTATTTCATTAAAAAATTCTGACATGCAGACTGAAACATGCACTTTTAATACCAGGAGCAGACTTCCATGGTGAACAGTAGTTTTACTACAGTGATCTAATGAGCAACTAGAGTGCAAACATTCCGAATTTATGGCAAATGTGTGACATATCTAAATACCTTCATGATGGAATCAAAGTAAAAAACTGAAAGCATTTCCTACTGAGGAGACTGCAGTACATGAGGAAATTAGGAAACTTCATAACAAATAAATCTCCCAAGATGGCCACCGGAGACAAAAGAGCCCAAATGTAGCCCAAAATCACACAGATGTAGCCCAAATATAGCCCAATGACAGAAGTGTGCAAAACACTTATTATTTTGTGTTTTTGCAGTGTTATATAGTGCAGACTTGTCAGGTATTGGAGTGCTTTACATGAGCATTGGTTACATCACACAAGAACAAATTCATTTTGGTTGTAGACATGGGGAGACTAAGTGAATTGACCAGAATCACAGAATGTCGAGCTGAAGCAGAAACTCCAACCTGGTTCCCCAGTTGCAAAGTCTGCAGTTCTGGAAGTAACACCACATCCTCTCCCCTAAGTGCAACATTTAATCAAGTGGTCAACTGGATAAAAAAACATAAAAATAACAAATAATTTAAAAGTGCTTTGTCGCTCTTTGAAAACTCAGAAAATATGTCCTTATTTTAGTCTTTTAGAGCACTAACCATAATTTTGATGCCAATAAGACCCTCTCATATATGTAATTTCTAAAGGAAATGCTCTAGGTATTACAGTTTTGATTACATCAAGATGACGTCAGGTGTTCCACACTTTTGTAATAAATATAGAATGTTAGCAATCTAGTTGTTCATTAGGATACTGTTGAGAGGCAGAGGCCAGGGGCACGGACTCTGAAAATTGAAGGCAGGTAGGAGGGTGCAAAGGCAACAATTTAACCACACTGAGCAGGCAGGAAGGGCCGTGGCAGCACAACAGACTATGGAGGGCAGTGGAAAGGGGGACAGGGGCAACAAACCAACAATACAGGACTTGCAAGAGAGGCTGTGGCAATGTAATAGACCATTGTGGGTAGAAGGAAGAGACAATGGTAGTACAACCATACATGCCAACAGACCCGATTCAGCCAGGAAACGTCCAATGTTTTTAAGCTCAAATGGGCTTTATTTGATCTGTCTCCTGTCTACAATCTCCTCTTTTTCAATGTAACTCAATGGGGAAAATCAATACCCCAGTTTTTTTTCAAAATCTCCCTCTTACCAAGTTCAAAATCTTCGCAAGTATGGTACATTGGATCATGGAAGGAAATGGGGTAGGGACATGGACTTGGATAACAGAGGACAGGAGGGACATGGAGAGGTGCACCAAACTGACCCTGCAGGGCAGGCATCAGGATTTGCAACAGCACAATACATTACACAGGGCATGCGGGACGGGAGTGCAGCACAACAATCCATAGAAAGCAAGAGGGAGGAGACAGGACCATGCACATGGACAACAGAGAACAGAGGGGCAAGAGGCAATGGTAGCTAGCTGACCATAATGGACAGACAGGAGAGAAAGCTACAGTATAACAGACCATAAAGGGCAGGAGGGACGGATCAGGGGCATTACAATGGAACAGATAAGCCAGGAGGGAGGGAGTAGGGGTTTGCACATGTAAACAGAGGGCTGGGGGCAAGGGGGCAGGGCAGGAGCAGCAAGATAGCCATGGAGGTCAGGCAGGATGGGCACTAGAAGCAAGACACACCATGAAGAGCAACAGTGAGACTGTGATGGCATACACACAGACCATGGAGGGAAGGTGGGAGGGGGTCAGGGGCAGCTAACTGACCACACAGGGAAGGTGGGAGGGGCCATGGCAGCACAGAAGACCATGCATGGCAAGTGGGAGGGTTAGTGGCAGCACAATGGATATGATGGGCAAGAAGGAGGGTGCAGGGGCATGCACAAAGGACGATGGAGGATAGACGGGAGGGTCAGGACCTGTGCACAGACAAGAAAGTTCAGGGGAAGGGGCCTCACAACAGACCGCACGGGGCAGGCAGGAGGAGCAGTTGCAGCACAACAGACCAGGAGGGCAGAAGGGTGTGGCAGTACAATGGACCATGTAGGACAGGAGGAAGAGGATAGTGGCATGGCATGTGGACATGCAGGGTGGAGGTGGCAGGGACAGGTTACAGTCATCTGACAATGCTAGGCAGGTGGGAGGGGAGTGGCAGCTCAACAGAACACTCAGAGTAGATAGGAGTGGCAGGTCCATGGAACATGGTGGGCAAAAAGGATGGAGCAGGGGCATGCACAAAGACATCGGAGGGCAGGGGGAAGGAGAATAGGGGCAGCAAGCTAAGCACAGAGTTTAAGCAGGAGGTCAATGATGGGGCATAGAATTGGGCAATGGAGGGCAGGAGGAGTGGACTGGTACATCATACTAAATTGAGGGCAGTGGCAGCACATCAGACCATGCATGGCAGGAGGGAGGAGGCTAGTCCATGGATTCACACAACAGAGGATAGGGAGGAGGGGGATGGGGCAGCAAGCTAACTGTTCAGAGAAGGCGGGTATTAGGAACTTTATTGTTTTTAAAACGTGTGTCTGTGCGAACTACTTAAAATATGAACAAGTATGCAGCATAATCTCACTTTTATTCAGGAAGAAGAGGACGTTTGTGACTGTGACTCCGGGCTCACTTGGCAGAAACACCCCCTGACCCTCCACCCCCTATCGCAAAATGTAATGTCCGTGAAAAGGGTAGGTGAACACAGTGTTATATAGAACATAGTCCTGAGAGCACGTTTGAAAATGAAAACTAGATATAGTGTATGATATAAACTATGCACCAAAAAGTGTGATATAAGATGAACCGGGCGGGAAATATAATACGCAATACATTGTGCGCAATGACAGATTCATTGGAGAGCGCGAGATAGCACAGGCACTAGCGCGTGCTATGCGATATGCGCCTTGGAGTGTAATATGCACAGGGCAGTGTTGTGTAACCTAACTAGTCTCTAAAGTTGTAATATAAAATATCTGCTGGGGAGTGTAACGTTGCATATGCACTGTGACAAAGATATGGATCCCAGATTGTAATATGTATGGCATAGCACTGTGCGTTATACTATAGGCATCGAGGAAGGCACGTTAGATGGGGCAATATAACCCGTGCGAAGACAAGTGTGGCATGACATATTCACGGGGTGGTGTTACAGTGCACATGGGCTAGAGAGTGTCATAGCATATGCACTAGTTAGTGGAATACAACACAGAGGTGTGTGGCACTCAGCAGGCAATGGTGGGTGTAACACAGCATTGGGCTCTGCCAGGAGCGCGCTGTGACTCTCAAGTGATGTTCGTCCTCTTTCCAGAGAGTAAAATAAAAAGTATTACACATCCGGCAGTGGATGTGTGTTTTATTAACCGTGAGGGGGGTTTCTTGCATAGTTTTGGTCAAATTTTTGTCGAATCCCCTTTGAATGGCTTGGTGTGCATGTGTATTAAATGGGCCCGTCAATAGCTACCCATGTTTGTATAAATAAACAACAAGGGTGTCTACCGGGATTAGGCACGGTAGGGCATCAGACATGTCAGAGCTTCACTAGTGGTGTAAATACATTCCACGTGGATTCATTGTATGCATAGTCGCCTTTTAATGAATATCACAGAAATCGTCATGGTGATAGGTATGTACGTTTTGTCCAGCATGTCCTAGGTGTGTCTATAAATATATATTTTTTAAAAATAATAAAAAACAGTGGCCGGCCCTGGGGATTGGGGTCAAAAAAATATAATTAGGAGACAGGCCCTGGGGGATGGGGTCATCAGGGCCAATACATTAGAATAAGAAGGGGAACCACACAGCCCCCCTTCTTAAAAAATTAAAATAAATAAAAGACTGGCATCGTGCCGGAGGCCACACCCCCTCCTTGCAGCACTCTGCAAACGCGCCCCCTGGCGAGTTGTAAGTTGGGGAATTAATTCCTCTTCAATACTGAGGGTCCCTGAGGGCCAACTAGCCCAACAGGCATCTCCAGTAGGCGCCAGGGAGCTGCGCTGCAGACGGGTGTTCTGAGGCCAAGCCCCTTTTTACACCTCTCTGCAACGCAGCTCTGTGGTGCTTACTGGAGGTACCTAGTGGTCTAGTTTGACCCTAGGGACCCTTAGGATTCAAGGGGACTTAATCTCTCAACTTAGAACAGCCCCAGGACGCGTTTACACAGTGGTGAAGGGAGGGGACGGGGCCTGAGGTGACGTGTGCAAACACGCACTATGGCATGTTTTAAATTGGGGATATAATTTCCCTTCAATACTGAGGGCCCCTGGGGGCTAACTAGCCCACCAAGTGCTTCCAGTAAGCGCCACTGAGCTGCATTGCAGAGAGGTGGTCCAGGCCGTGCCACTTTTTACACCTCTCTGCAACGCAGCTCTGTGGCACTAACTGGAGGTACCTAGTGGGCTAGTTGGACCCTAGGGACCCTCAGGATTCAAATGAACTTAATCTCCCAACTAAAAACGGACACAGGGCGTGTTTACACAGTGGTGAAGGGAGGGGACAGGGCCTGAGTTGACGTGTGCAAAAACGCCCTGTGGCCTGTTTTAAGAGGTAGTTTTAATCCCCCTGCCCTATTATATACTAGGGGCTTACAGAGGAGGTCATACTAATCACAGGGGGACCCCAACGCATAATGTTCCCTAGTGTATGTAGGTGTTTTCACTGTATTCTAAGTGTCTTTTAACATAGCACTGGCTCTAGGACTGGTTAGTCAGACTCAGTTACCACTTGTATCCGTCTGAAAAAGTTGAGGGTACAGGATGATTTTGCAACAAGGCTTCTTTCTGCTCTTCTTTTTGTTCTTTCTGCACGTTATCCTTCTTCCTGCACTTTTCTTCGTCTTTGAGGACTTCTGTTGCTTCTTTCTGTACTTATCTTTTTTCTTTCTGTTCATTTTTTCTTCTTTCTTCACATGTACTATATCTGTAGGCATAGTTAGAAATTAGCATTTAAAAAACCTTTGAAATTCACAGAAAAAACCATAGGTTTCAGGCACGTTATAGTTAGGAATTAGCATTTAAAAAACCTCAGAAATTCACTGAAAAAACCATAAGTTTCAGGGGTGTTATAGTTAGCTGCACTTTTCACTTGTACAAAACCATTGAAATTCCCCCGTTATAGTTAGTTCAGCTAACTATAACTCGCGCGCCCGCAATGCACTGCTGATGACGTCACATATTACATCACTCATGACATGGTCAGTTACATCACTCATGACATCACTGATGACATCTCAAATGACATCACTGATGACATCACTGATGACATCATCCTTGTGATAGAGTGGCAGACCTCCTCTCACCCTAATATAACCTTTGATACACACATTCAAAAATAGAGACTAACATTTTCAAAACAATGGACATACCAATACCAGTTACAACAACCTCTTCAGTAATTCTAAGATCCACATAGACATCCACTCATTCACCAACAGTCCTATACAGTCACTCATACATGTACTCACTCATCATATGTACTCATACACCTATACATCCTGTTACACAATGCCACTCATCCATAGAGTTACTCACACACATAGTCACTCATGCTAATAAAGAATCAAACATACATTTACTTGCATATACAGTTATACACACACCACCACACTTACTTCTACGGAAACTTACACATACTTAGTCTTTTAAACAATCACTTATAGAAACACATACTTATTCATACAGGAACTCTTTCAATCTCTCACTCTCACATATACTCACTCATATACACCAATAGTCACATATACTAGTTTAAAACATATGTAGTTACTCATAAAGACACTATTGAGACAGTCATTCACTCACTAACACACCCATACACACACTCATCCACCCATACAGTCCTGCACACATGCTGTCTTCAACACATACAAACAGTGAGTCACTCATTCATGCACCTAAGCACTACGTAATACCCCCACCGAACCATGCAGACACTCAGACTGATACTCAAAAAACCAACTAATAACCTATATAGACACCCATGTAGCTACTCACCAACCCATGCAGCCACTTATACACAAAGTGAGAGACTGATACAGATATTTACATATTTAAACATTACTCACTAAGCCATGTATTCACTATGATACACTTAATCAGTCAGTTACAGAATCAATTTTTCAAAAACAAATCATCCATTTAGACACTTATATACCCATTTATTCATCCATCGACCTTGAGATATACATATATAAAACATATTTAATTTTCAGAAAAACACACATTCACTGGATGATGTCATCAGTGATGTCATCAGTGATGTCATTTGAGATGTCATCAGTGATGTCATGAGTGATGTCACTGACCATGTCATGAGTGATGTAATATGTGACGTCCTCAGCAGTGCATTGCGGGCGCGCGAGTTATAGTTAGCTGAACTAACTATAACGGGGGAATTTCAATGGTTTTGTAAAAGTGAAAAGTCCAGCTAACTATAACACCCCTGAAACCTATGGTTTTTTCAGTGAATTTCTGAGGCTTTTTAAATGCTAATTCCTAACTATAACGTGCCTGAAACCTATGTTTTTTTCTGTAAATATATATATACATACACACACACACACTAGAAACTACAATTTTTCGTAAACCCTCGGCAGGTAATGCAATCTTGCATACAGGGAGCTCCCATCCAATGCCACTCATCCGAAGTATCCTGTTCGGTGAATTCTATAGGGCAAGGAGAACCTGCAGCAGCCTGAAAGAATATGTGATAGTGGAAAGAGAAATGACTAGTCATTTTATTCAGAGAAGTTATCCCCCAAAAACTATACAAGATGCATCGGAAAAAGCGAGAAATATAAACAGAGAGAAAGTACTGTTTGAACCATCTAAGACACAGCAAAGGAAATAACTAAAAAATAAATTAAAAACACATAAATTTGTAACGACCTATAACACTAGACATAACGAAGTAAGATCTATTTAAAAAAAGCATTGGCACCTTATTAAAGGAGATCCCATATTAGGTCCCGATGTTAGAAAGCGCCCTGAAATAACATACAGGAAATCGAAATCTCTAAAGGAAGACATTTTTAGAAGTGAGTACCTAGAAAACACGGGCAACCAAACTTGGCTGCAACAAAGAGAGGGTTTTAAGAAATGTTTTAAATGTAAAGCCTGTCAGCATGGGGAGAACCTCGTCTGAAAACAGCTTTTAATAAAACCATAAGAATAAATGGATATCTAACATGCAAGTCAAGTTTTGTAATATATATGCTAAAATGCCCATGTGAAAAAGTATACATAGGGAGAACCACCCAACCAGCCCATAAAAGAATCCTGCAGCAGAGAAGAGCAATAATCAATAGATGCAGGAGTTACCCTGTAGCCAGGCATTTTGAGAAGAACCGTCAAAGCGATCCAACACTGATGTGGTCCAGTTCTATAGCCGAAGTCCCCAGAAAAAAAAGGGGAGGGAATAGAGAAAAAGAACTTCGTAAATTAGAAACATATTTTATTCTGGAGTTCGATAGTAAAGAACCCAATGGATTGAATATCGGTGAGGATTTGTTTACATGCCTGTATTGAGTACTGCTTTAAAGTTTGCACATTCTAAGAAACCATTTTTTCTACTTTCAAGAGTTATTACATTTACGGAGAAGGACAAATGACACAAGCACTTTAGAGTATAATTGGGAGCAGCTAAGCACTTGCACTTGCACTTTGTATTGAAATCTAAAAAGGGAAAAGTATATGAATTTTAATACACAGACGTAGTAAAGAAAGAGGATAGAAATGTAGCACTTGTACTTTAGTAAACATTTTATATTATGTAAAAAAATGAAAAAAATAAGAATTGAAGTCATGCACTAGCACTTTAACAAGGATATGTTTTTTGTGAACTTAGAAATTCTAAGTGAAATATGAGCAGCTAAGGAACGTTATTTACTGAAACACTTAATGTAAAAAAAGGAAATTTCAATTTATTATGTATCTTTTGCTTTTAATTTATTGGGTGAATCATGAATTATATTGCTCAATTTGAATCAAAAGAAGACAATGTGCACTAGCTTATAAAAGTGTTGAATATGTAATGCAATACAACATGTTCCAAAATGGCGCCCAAATTTACACAGTAAACTGCCTAGATGTTCAATAGATTTGTCCTTTGTCATTGTCTATGTACCACTAAATATATATAATGATTTTTAAAATGGCGCACTGCATCGTGAACAAGGCTGCGTGTAGCAGCTAAGACGTGTAGATGCCATCACCGTGTGAATAAGGAACCAAGTGAAAAACTCCTTGGAGTGCTGGATTATTGCCTCGGATGAAAGGGGATTTATAAATATAAATATATAATGCACAAGTCTTCCATTCTCCACCACGCCTTGCATCGCAGGTGCCACTCCCCCGGTGGTGAGCTGCAATACATCAGAACACTCCTGCCTCAGGGATTGCGTGGCCAGTAACAAGTGCACTCCAGGGTCCGAAATTTATCAAATAATTTATTGGCAACTCATCATCACTGATAGACGTGTTTAGACACGACACCTTTTTCAATGTCAGTATAATTCAATTTTTTTTGCAGTGAAATCAGTGGCCATCTTATTGTTTGAAATTCAGGTCTAGATCCAATATAAAATAGTTTTCAGAATGCTAGCATTTAATCTTAACGTTTGACACATGTTGCTTCAAGTAAAGGGGTATCAATAAATGATCAAAATTTTCAAATTCGTTAATCGCATGAAAGGCAGAAGGAGGATGTAAACACAGTTCATGCTAGAATCACGCATGTCGGTATCTATTATTCAACTATTTTCATATACTTGAGTTAGGCTCAGGTTCCACTCATATAAAACCAGTGAAATTCAGCAGTTATATTTAGCTGAGCTAACGATAATGCGCGCCCCGCAATGCACTGCTGATGACCTCACATATTACATCACTCATGACATGGTCAGTGACAACACTGATGACATGACTGATGACATCAATGATTACGTCGTCCACAGATTCTCTGACGTACCCAATCACACCCAATTAACCTTTCATACTCCCACTTCAACTTCCACTCTACCATTCTCAAAACCATTGACACAACCAAACCAGTATATACACATCTACTCACTGATTCATAGGTCTACACACACATCTACTCAGTCACCCATACAGCCACTCATGCACCAATGCACTCACTAATACAGCCCCTGACATATCCACTCAGACACCCATACAGCAACTCACAAACTGTCAATCACCCATAGAGCTATTCACACACCTGCTCACTCGCCCATAGAGTCAATCACAGTCACTTACCTATACAGTTATACAAACAATAACTCACTTATTCATACAGATACTAGCACATACTCACTCTCCTGTACAGTCACTGACACAAACACACTCACCCATACAGCCACTCTCACAATCACTCACACAGTCACTTATGTACTCCAACACTCACCTATGCTGCCTTTCACACATGCAGTTATTTGCCCATATACCACTGACACATCCATTTACTCACTGACACAGTCATACACATATTTAGTCACCCATATAGCCCCTTACAGACATACTCACAAATCCATATGGCCACTGACTCACCCACTCGCTCATCCATGCAGGCAGTCACATACCCCGTCACCCCCACAGAATCATTTATACACCCATACAGGTATTCAGACAACCATTCACCCATACAGCCACTCATGCACTAACTCACCAACCCGTACAGCCACTTAGAGACCAACTGACAAATGCTACAGACATTCACACAACCTAGTCACTCACCCATGCCTTCAATGAGACACCTAATTACTCACTTATACAGTCAGTCACGAAACCACTGAATCATCCATGCAGGCCCTCATACACCCACTGATTCAGCAATACACCATGGTATATATATTTAACACTCATAAACTTTTTTAAAACACTCACAGTCACTGGATGATGTAATCAGTGATGTCATCATTAATGTCTCTGACCATTTCATGAGGGATGTAATATGTGAGGTCATAAGCAGTGCATTGCTGGGATGCAAGTTATAGATAGCTCAGCTAACTGTAACTGCTGAATTTCCCTGGTTATATGAGTGGAACCTGAGCCTAACTATAACATCCCTATAACCTTTGATTTTTTTTCAGTGAATTTCTAAGGTTTTTAGAAAATTCTATTTCCTAACTATGATGGCCCTGTAACCTGTTTTAAATGCTAATTCCTAACTATAACCACTCTGGCACCTTTGATTTTTTCAGTGAATTTCAAGGTTTTTAATACTATTTTATAATTGTAAAGTAAATTTTTGTTTTGGGGGACTTCTAATATTTTCGTATTTTCTTTCTATAATTGCATATTGTACATTATAAATATATCATAAATAACTAATTTTTATCAGAAAGTAAATTAATAACTGGTTTTATTTTTAAGACTTTTTTGATTTGGCACAACATAGCCAAATTTACTGTGGAGAATCTGTGATCAGCAAATGTATTTCAATTACGAAAAATACACTTAAATAAAAAATGTTATTAAAGTTTAAGTGTAGTGACTGGGTAGTGCCTGGGTGATTAAACAAGAGCAGGGGTACTGCCTGGGTGATTGGATGAGTGCATGGGTACTGCTGAAATGAAAGGTTGAGTACAAAGGTAATGCCTGATTCATTGGATGAGTGCATGGGTAGTGCCTAAGAGAAAAGCTGAGTGCATGGGCAGTGCCTGAGTGAATGGTTGAGTGCAATAATAGTGCCTGAGTAACTGCATGAGTGCATGGGTACTGCTTGTGTGATTGCATGAGTGCAGAGGTACTGCCTGGGTGATTGGATGAGTGCATGTGTAGAACCTGAGTGACTTCATGAGTGCAAAAGTAATGTGTTTGTACCTTTTGCTAGTGGCATCATATATAAAAGAAACATACAAATAGATGTATACCTGTGTTTTATACGTCTAGCTTCTTCATATGCATAACATGTATGAGAATACATGTGCAAGTAAAGATATACCTTAGTCACAAGACCATGCAGACCCTAACGTTTCACAGACTGCATTCCCATTTCAAGCAGACACCTAAAACTTTGCGGCGTATTTCAAGTGTACCTTTCCACAGACTCATACAAAGTAGCCTAATCACTAATCCATCTGCCAACATGTCTTAAACCTCACTTTTGTACTTCAGCTTCACTATTCTGCAAGAACTCAAGGTGTTAGGTCTAGCCAAATATAAAGTAGTAACCCTTTGCGTATCTCTGTATTAAGTCTCACCATATTCCTAAAAGCATGCATGTATGTGTCTGCACCTTTTCCTAGTGGCATCATATGTAAAAGTAACATACAAATAGACGTATACCTGTGTTTTATACCTCTAGCATCTTCAGATGCTTAACACGTATGAGAATACATGCGCAAGTACACATATACCTCACTCAAGTCAATGCAGACCTTAAAACTTGATAGACTGCATTTCCAATTTGAAAGAGACACCTAAAATGATGCTGCATACTTCAACCATACCTTTTCACAGACTCATACAAACTATCATAATCACTAATCCATCTACCCATGTACACATATTAGAATGCACAAACTATTTCAATCATCATTTAAGCACAATAAAACAAAGTACAATATACATGTATACATTTTGTAACATATTTCAAACATCACACTACTCTAATAATTTCAAAACTTTAAAAATAATGCTCTTTAACCCCTTCGATGCTCATGACAGAATGGTTCCGTCATGAGCATCGGTGCCCCTGTGCTCATGACTGAACCAAACCGTCATGAGGCCAGGGGCACGAAATCCCTCTGCTGCAGACAGCAGAGGGATTTCTATTTAATCCCTTTGACCTTGGGAGCTGGGGAAGAGCTTCCCCAGCTCCCGAGGCCCCCTCCCTGGTTTCTGTGCAATGACGATCAGCGCACACGTCGCGCTGTCGTCATTGCACAGAAACCGAAACTGAAATGAGCCTTTAGGCTCATTTCAGTTTCACTTTCTATGTGCTCAGGGGGCTATCTCAGCCCCCCGGGCACATAGAAAGACGGGAGAGGTATCATTGGAAAGGGAAGAAACTCCCCTTTCCAATGGTACCCCTCCCCAGTGGATCCCTGCTTGGGGTTCACCCCAGAATAGCGATCCCCAAGCAGGGATCCACCCACTAGAAGGCGGAGCGGCCCCTTGGACAAGGGCTTTTCTCCCCCCAAATGGTTTGGGTTTGATTTAGTCTTTTTGCCCCCCCTGGGGGGCAGATAGGGGCAGTAGCCCCCAATCTGCCCTTCCGAGGAGACAAAAAGCCCACTAGACACCAGTGATATTACCTTTTGGCCGCATAATTTATTAGGGTGTGGGCTGCCCATAAAAAGGGCATGCCCATGACCCCACCCTGCAAAATTTACAGCCTTTCGCCCCCCGGGGGGCAGTAACCCCTAATCTGCCCACTATACCCCACCGGGGGGAGCAAAAAGCCCACTAGACGTTAGGGATTTTTTTGGGGCAAATTTGAATTAGGGTGGGGGTTGAACAAAACAGGCATGCCTATGCCCCCACCACCACCCTGCAAAAATGACAGCCTTCCTGCCCCCCGGGGGACAGATGGGGCAGTAGTACCCAATCTGCCCCCCGGGGGAAATAAGCCCACTAGACGCCAGGGATTTTTTGGGACAAATGTTAATTAGGGTTGGGGCATTGCCATGCCTGTTTTGGGCAGCCCCCACCCTAATTAAAATTTGCCCAAAAAACTCCCTGGCATCTAGTGAACTTTCTGCCTCCCCTGGGGAGCAGATGGGGGCATTAGCCTCCAATCTGCCCCGCCGGGGGGACAAAAAGCCCACTAGACACCAGGTATTTATTTGGGGCAAATTTGAATTAGGGTGGGAGTTGCCCAAAATGGCCATGCCCATGCCCCCACCCCCTCCCCGCAAAAATTACAGCCTTCCTGCCCCCCCTGGGGGACAGATGGGGCAGTAGTACCCAATCTGCCCCCCGGGGGAAATAAGCCCACTAGACGCCAGGGATTTTATGGGGCAAATTTGAATTAGGGTGGGGGCATTTGCATGCCCATTTTGGGCAGCCCCCACCCTAATTAAAATTTGCCAAAAAAAAACCCTGGCGTTTAGTGAACTTTCTGCCTCCCCTGGGTGGAAGATAGGGGCAGTAGCCCCCAATCTCCCCCCCCGGGGAGGGGGCAAAAAGCCCACTAGATGCCAACGATTATGCTGGCTTTTTTTTATGTTTAGGGGTGGGGGCAGAATGGGCATACCACTGCCCCCACCCCCTAAAAATAGCCACAGTGTCTCTGCCCCCCTTGGGGGCATATTGGGGCAACCCCCTCCCCCCTGATTACCCCCAAGTGGCAGAAAGCCGACTAGGCACAGAGTTGTTTTTTAGCAATATGCCTACCTGTGGATTTTGGCCCCTAGTGCAGCCGGCACATAGGGAAACCTACCAAACTCACACATTTCTGAAAACTGGACACCCGGGGGAGACCAGCGAGGTATGGCTTGCATGGGTCCCCTAACGTTTTCCTACCCACAATCCCCTGCAAACCTCAAATGTAGCTGAAAAATTCACCTTTTTCTCAAAGTTCTGTGTGGGAAAGTTCTGAAATCTATGTGGATCCACAAATTTCCTCACACCCAGCGTTTCCCGATAAGAATGATACCTCACTCGCGTGTGTAGGTCAAGTACCCGAGACAGGCAGGGGGCCCAAAACCTATTGAGGCGATATCAAAATGACCCATCACAAAACAACCTGGTTTTGCAAGGGGGGTCACCTGGGTTTTTGTCCCCGGGCTCGGCAGCCATCTTGGAAAACTACCAAACCCAAACATTTATGGAAACTAGACACCCGGGGTAGTCCAGCGAGGTATTGCTTGCGTGGGTCCCCCATCCTTCTTCTACCCAGAATCCCCTGCAAACCTCATTTTGCCGAAAAATTAACTTTTTTCGCAAATTTCTGTGTGGGAAAGTTTTGGCAGCACCGGGCTCACACAAATATTCCACCACCCAGCGTTCCCCCAGTTCTCCCGATAAAAATGGTGCCTCACTTGTGTGGGAGGCCCAAGTACCCGTGACAGGCAAGGGCCCAAAACGTAGTGAGGCGACATCAAAATTACCTGTCTCAAATCCACCTGGTTTTGCAAGGGGGTCACCTGGGTTTTTGCCCATGCTCGGCGACCATCTAGGGAAACCTACCAAATCCACACATTTCTGAAAACTAGACACCCGGGGGCTTCCAGGGAGGTATGGGTTGAGTGGATCCCCCAACAATTCCCTACCCAGAATCCCCTGCAAACCTCAATTTTAGCTGAAAAAAATCACTTTTTTCACACATTTTTATGTGGGAAAGTTGTGGCATCACCGGGCTCACACAAATTTCCCACCATCCAGCGTTCCCCCAGGTCTCCCGATAAAAATGGTACCTCACTTGTGTGGGATGCCGGCAGAGCTAGTGTTAAAAAACTACAGCTAGACACTTTGCAAAAAAGGGTACATTTTCATTTTGCAAATGTTGTGTGTTCACGTTGGGTTTTGAGCCATTTTCTGTCGTGGGCACTATGCCTACCCACACAAGTGAGGTACCAGTTTTTATCGGGAGACTTAGGGTAATTCAGATTTGTAAAGCAACTGTTATTACCTATTGATTTTTGATGCATTTCTGCCTTCCAAATGAAAGACATTGTGTAAAAAAGAAGTCATTTTGAAAAATGACCGATAATTTTCATGCTAGTATGAGTATTCCCAATTTTGAAAATGTGCAAATATGTACTGTTTCTAAACTCTATAATTTGTTCCCATTTCAGAAATACATAGGTGTCTTTCATACCGATTTTTCCATGTATACATTTTCCTACAATAATTGCTATATACCCGGAACATAATAAAAAACCATTGCATATTGCGGCTCAGTCTTTGACTCTGGGTTCGTCGGGTTCTTGGTGAACCTACAAGTCCTATATATCCCCACAACCAGGAAGGTCCAGCGGATGTAACGGTATATTGCTTTCAAAGAGCTGTCATAATTAGAAGAAGTTACAGGTGAAAATGTTGACACAAAAGGCTGTTGTTTTCAACTAATTTTCAATTGTTCCTATATTTAACTGTTAGTTTCTATAAAGAAACCTTGAAAGGATCTACACAAATGACCCCTTGCTGAATTCAGAATTTTGTCTACTTTTCTAAAATGTATAGCTTTCCAGGATCCATTATTGCTTTCATACCCATTTCTACAATTAACTGGAAGGAGGTTGAAAGCACAAAAAATAGCAGAAATAGGCTAAGTCCCAGAAAAATGCCTAAACTGTGTAACAAATGTTGGTTTTCTGACAAAAGTCTGTCATTCCCTAAAAGCTGGGAAAATTGTGATTTCAGCCCCAAAAAACCTTTTTTGATACCATTTGCCGGGAAAAACCCAGACGCTTTCATTTGCAGCTTTTTTTTCCCATTTGTTCAAAAAAAAACAAAATTTTGCTGTATTTTGGCTAATTTCTGGGACCCCTCCAGGGGAATCCACAAACCCTGGGTACCTTTAGAATCCCCATCATGTTGGAAGAAAAGGACGCAAATTTGGCGTGGATACCTTATGTGGTCAAAAAGTTACAGGGGCCTAAGCGCGCACTACCCCAATTAGCCCAGAAAAAAGGCTTAGCACAGGGGGGGAAAAGGCCTAGCAGCGAAGGGGTTAAATATAAAAATATCATTACAAAGAGTGAAGCACTGCTACATAATATATAACACAACTTACAAATTTGTAACGCACCTTTCAAATAGTATTGCAGAATATGAAATATCAGAAACTCATAAAAGATTTTCTTTTGAACACATTAAATATAATGCAGCACTCTCAACGAGGTAAAACCAGTAATGGCAAACTTTCCCTCTTTCTGCTCACAAATAAATGTAAGTAACAAATCAAATTGTTTTCTATATCATTTCAAATTGTGAAACACATTTCTATTGGTTAGTCAAATTTACCATTTCTAACTGTCTTCTAAAAGTGCCCAAACTGGTGCTGTAATTTTCTGGAGTTGCGAGTCCACTGCGGTGCCGCAGTGTAGTGTCATGATGGAGTCGCAAATCCATACCGGAGTTCAAAAGCCTGTTTCTAATGATATTAGTTTCTTTTTTAAACAGCAGACTACTTCTACACATAATGCTGACTTAGAAAAACTTAATTTAGTAACGTGTCACTTATATATAAGTTACCATTCACTTTTTAAATCCACAGTTAACTTTCAACCCTTCCCTGATTCTGCTTAATCCCAGTTTCCATAGTAACCATTTCTGCAAAATTCAACTGTACTGGCAGGTCACAAGTTCACCATATTTTCAAGTTCAGCACAGTAGCTAACAAATGCAAATAGCAGGTGTGGTTGACTTTTGCACAATATTACCTTATCCTATCTTCGGTACCTTTCAAACATTTTTTAATAACCAATAGGAAACATGCTTCTTCAGGAAAATATCATCCAACTTATTTTTGAGTGCACAATGTTAATGAACAGCCAATCACTTATCGGCTTTTTCTAAAACAGCATTTTCTCCACCATTTTAGATACCTCTCATTCTACCAACTGACTACATGAGCTACGGACATCTTTTCATTCCTTTTAGACATCCCTTCAAGAACCTTACAGTATGGATTGTAGGGCACAGCTGTTTTCGGAACCAAAAGTATGTTGGGCACAGAGGTATTGACAAAGACCTAGGTTTGCAAAATGTGGATATTAAATTGATTGCACAGAGAGGATTAAAGTGGCATCAATTGATGCCTTTGATTAAAACCTTTTTACATCTCCTCCAGCCCCCTGACCTCATGATTGTGCACTGTGGTGGCAATGACCTAGGCACATTGACTGGGGTAGGTCTGGAAAAGCTAATGAAGGATACCTTTGCATAAATTGATGTTGCTTTTGCCTCAAACTTTCTTAGTATGCTCCGATATATGCCAAAGACAGAAATGGAAGTGGTCAAATCAATTCTGTCCACAGTTTGAGAAAGCTAGGAAGAATGTCAATAAAGCTGTTTCTGCTTACCTCAGAGACCATAGGATGGGCTCCATCTATAACAACAATCTACATTTTAATATGGATGACATTTACAGAACTGATGGAGTTCACGTCACAGATGAAGGAAACAGAGTATTTCTCAACAACCTTAAGATCTGCTTCCGCACTTACATGTAGCTCCAACAAAGTCATAATGAAAACTATGACTCTTTTTGGAGCCATCCTATACCCCAACAGTTAATCTTATTTCTTTTTAAACATACATACTCTTTTTGAACTTTTTGTGTATTAGTGAACCCATCGCGAATCCACAAAATAAAAGCACAAATTCAATGTACTACAACACAATACACTTTTCAAGTTTAACTTTTCATTTAAAAAAATATGTTATTACTAACTCTATCAAATTTAACGTGATTATTAACTTCACTCTCACTAACTCTTTTAAAAAAGTTCAGAAATGCAACATAACCTTCTAAATTCTATACTATTAAATTATTTATTTATGGTAGATCCGCGAATCCATCGCAACCTTACACTGGGCACCGCGCTGAGAGCCATGATGGGGTTGCGATTCCTATGACGAGAGAAAAAAAAAAATAATTAATGCCCTCCAGTTTCATTACCTGATTTCAGCCCCGGGGACCCCATTCCCCCGGGGCCCGGCAAAAATGTATTTATGGAAGGGGGGCCGCGTGACCCACCTTCCCTGGGACTCTTTTGGTCCCAGAAACCCCATCCTTCGGGGCCTGCCCAGCCTTTCTGTTTTTTATACATTTTGGAAGGGGGCCGCATGGCCCCCCTCCTTTGGCCACTTATGGCCCCGGGAACCCCATACCCTGAGCCTGGCCCCACATTGGGGACCACGGGGGGGGAGCCCCATTGCCCCATGGTTCCTGCCATCTCCTGCCTCCTGTGGAGCCGGCATTGCTTTTGGGCAAAGGGAGCTTCTAACATGCAGCTACCTTTGCCCAAAAGCAATTCTGCTTCGCTTCACGGAGGCAAGAGAAGTTTTTCTGCTTTTGTTTCCATAAAATGAAGCAGAAGTTTGCTATGGCATGAGCAGTGCTCGTGCCCTGCCATAGCTAACTACAATGTCCCAGGGGTGGGCACCCCAGGACATTGCTAGAGCTGAACCTGGAGGGTGTCGGTCCCCAGGCCCAAGGATGGCTCCTGGAGGGGGGCTGAGTGGCCCCATTCCATCAAGTTTGAAGCCCCAGGGAGGTGGTGGTCCCCGGTGCAGTGTGGGGGGTAAGCAGAGGCCCCCCTTTCTGGTATTTAAGACTTATAGCCACAGGGAGGTGGTGCTCCCCGGGGCTTGGGGGGTCCTGCCCCCACCCATTTTTAATAAAAAGCCCCAGGGAGGTGGTGGTCCCTGGGGCTGCGGGGGGCCACGTGCCCCTGCACATTATTAACAAAGGCCCGGGAGGTGGCGGTCACCAGGGCTGCAGGGGACCCCGCAGGCCCCCACAGAATAATTAACTATTGCCCCTGGGACCTGGCCCACCCGGGGGCTCAAAACAAACGAAACGCAGGAGACTGCACTTCCTTTTTTTAAAAAACATTTTCGGCAGGATTCACGGACCCTAAGCGAATCCCGCCAAAATTGTTTGTTAATAAATGCTTCTTTTGGCCCTGGGGGTCTGTTTGGGACCCTCTAGGCAGGCCTAGGGGTCAGGGAGTTTCTACCCTGCCCCTTTTCTTATTTTATTTGTTTTTTTCACTTTTTTTCTTGTGACTTGGTTCAACAGATTCACAAGATGGCTGCTAACACTTCCTGTTTTGAAGTGTTGGCAGCCAATCACAGGTGCTCGGGAGGGTTCACCGCAGTCACCAGATATCCATATTTTTCTAAATATGAATTTCTCAGGAACTACTGAAAGGATTCACACCATTTAAAGCAAAGAGTGCACTCTGGGCCAAGACCTTCCTCTCGGCCAAATTCCGTTCAGCAGTTTGGGCTGTAGCTGTGACAAAAGTTTCCTATGGAAATTAGAAATGGAGAAAGCACATTATGGAACCCCCCATTTTTTCTTGGCCCCCGCTTAACACCCTGAAACTTTCAAGACGGGAGCTGATCAGAGCAGGTCGTTAGTTTTGCAAATTTCGTGAAGAGTGGTCAACCAGCGCCAAAGAGGTTGGCAAAAGAAAAAAACGCTTTTTGAATTAGAAACAAGGTTCTATTTATAACTATCTACTGGCAACCGCCAGTAGGATATAGATATATATATATACATGTTTCCAAAGATCTTTGCACCTCCACACAGCAAAAATTTCACGGCACCATAAAGAGCGCAATGAGCACCTACTTTTCTTTTTAAAAAGTGTTTATTCAAAAAGTATGGACGGTCTATGCGTTTCAGCTCTCCGCCTTCCACTGGACCATTTTATATCTGTATTCACTGAAGAAAAAAACAGTTATAGGGACATTATAGTTATCAAATAGAATTTAAAAAACCTTAAAAATTCACTACAAAAACAAAGGTTATAGGGATGTGATAGTTAAGGTTAGATTTCACTCATACAATACCAGAAAAATTCAACAGTTCTAGCTAACTATAAATATGCCCCCGCAATGCACTCCTTATAACCTCACATATTACATCACTCATTACGTTGACAGTGACATCATTGATGACATCACTGATGACATCTCAAATGAGATCACTGATGACACCATCCAGTGAGTGTAAATATGTTGTAAGAGTTTATCATTGCTAAAAATATATGCTACGGTACTACAAAACTTAAACTAGTATACTAGGTGTACTACTAATGAATGATGCTACTTTTAATATATATCATGTGAGTGGTTGTGTGACTGTATGCATCCATGTGGTATTAGTGTGTGAGTGCTTGTAAAGGTATATAGGTGGTTGTGTTAGCAGCTGTGTGAGTAAGTAAGATGCTGAGTGAGTGGCTGTGTTGGTGAGTGAGTGGGTGTGTAAGTAGATGTGTGGGTAGGTGAATGATGGTGTAAGTGGCTCTATCAATGGGAATCTAGTGAATGTATGGGTGAGTGAGTGGGTGTCTGAATGGCTGTATAAGTAAGTGACTGGGTATGTAAGTGGCTCTATGGGTCAGTGAGTGACTGTTTGAGTAGGTGTTTTGTTATGTGACTACATGCCTGAGTGACTGTATTGGACAGTGAGTGTCTGCATAAATGGCTGTATGGATGAGGACAGGAATGTGTGAGTGCTTGTATGTATATGTGAATGGGTATCTAAGTGGTTGTGTGAGTGAGTTTATGAGGGCTTTTATGGGTGAGTGAGCATCTGTTTTGAGTGGCTAATTGGGTGAGTGAGTTGGTCTATGACTTTGTAGGTAAATAAATGGATGTGTAAGTAGCTGTATGGATGAGTGAGTATGGTGATGTGGCTGGCTGTATGAGCGGCTGTGTTTTTGAGTGAACGGTTGTATGAGTGGGTGTACAAGTGAGGGAGTGGCTGTGTGAATGGCTCTATGGAGGACTGAGTGGGTATGTGAGTACTGGTATAGGTCTGTGAATGGGTATGCCAGTGATTGTACAGGTATGTGAGTGGGCATACAAGAGGTTTTATGGGGATGTGAGTAGGTGTGTGAGAGGGTCTGTGGCTGATGTCATCAGCGATGTCATTTGAGATGTTATTAGTGATGTCATCAGTGATATCAATAACCATGTCATGAATGATGTAATATGTGTGGTCATAAGCAGTGCATTGTGGGGGCTTAAGTTATTCTGAGCTCAGCTAACTATAACTGCTAAATTTCTCTGGTTTTGTATGACTGAAAATCTGACCCTAACTACAATGTCCCTGTAACTTTTGATTTTTTTCAGTGAAGGTTTTTTAAAATTCTATTTGCTAACTATAACGCCCTTGTAACCTTTGTTTTTTTCTGTAAATTCCTAATTTTTTTTAAAAGCTAATTTCTAGCTATAACGTCCCTGTAACCTTTGTTTTTTTCTGTGAATTTCTAAGGTTTTTTAAAAGCTAATTTCTAAATATTACGTCCCTGTAACCTTTGTTCTTTTCAGTGAATTTCTATGTTTTTTTAACTAGTAATGGCATTTGCAGAGTGGTGGAGAAAGGGGACTGGGCCTCCTACCATCTCTCAGGAATCCAGCTGTGTAAACTTACAGGAAGTAGCAGAAAAACTTCTTGGACCCTAAGGTCCCTCAGGAGTAAAGTGGATTTGATTCCCCAACCACTTGTGGAGCCACATTTACAGAGTGGTGGAGAAAGGGACCGTTGCCTCCAAAGACCTCTTAGCAATCCCATTCAGTGGGACTTACTGGAGCTAATAGGAGGGGTAGTTGGATCTCAAGGATGTCCATGAGGGCCAACTACCCTTCCTGTTACCTCCAGTAAGTCCCACACAGCAGGTTTGCTAAGAGGTTGCTGGACGCCATGCCTCCTTTCTCCACCACTGTGCAAATGCAGCTCCTGGTGCACTACTAGTAGGGGGATGACGTACCCTTGGGAGCCAACTACCCCTCCTGTTACACCCAGTAGGTCTCACACAGTGGGTTTGCTATAAGATGTTCGGTGGCCACACTGCTTTCTCCACCACTCTGCAAATGCACCTCATGGCGCACTACTAGTTGGGGGTTGAAGTCCCCTTGGCTCTTTAGGGTCTTGGGTGGCAACTAGTCCTCCTGCCACCTCAAGTAACACCCACACAGCTGGATTGCCGAGACTGTGTCAGAGGCCATGCCCCCTTTCTCCACCACTTTGCAAACACACCTCTTGACACACTACTGTTTGGGGAAAGTAGTCCCCTTTAGTCATGATGCCCTCAGGAGTAAAGGGAAATGTATTCCCCAAATAGAAGCATGCCAGGGGAGGTGTTTGGAGAGTGGGGGAGAAAGGGGGCATGGCCTTCAAGTCTTCTCAGCAATCCTGCTTTTTGGGACTTACTGCAGGTAACAAGAGGGCTTGTTGGCCCCCAAAGACCCTCAGCATTCAATGGGATTTCATTCCCCAACCATGATTATGATAGGAGGCATGCTTGCAGAGTAATGGGAAATGGGGCATGGCCTCCGGTGACTTGCCAGAGTTTATTTTTTAATAACAATTTCTTTTAGGAAAGGGGTGCTGAGTACCCCCCTTACATCACCTGTTTTCAGCCCAGAGACCCTTTCTCCTGGGGCCAGGCTTTATCTTTTTTGAAAGAAATGTGGCGGGCCTCTCCTCAAGCGATATCGCCCTGAGGACCCCATCCCCGGGTCATGGCCACCTTGTTGGGGACCATGGGGGGAGCTGAAGGCCCCCGCAGTCCTTCTGGCTCCCCGACTCCTGCGGGAGCAGGCATTGCTTTTCGACAGGCAGGAATCTTTTTTCTAGTGACTTAGTTCAATCAAGTCACAAGATGGCTACTAATACTTCCTGGTTGAAGTGTTCGCAGCCAATCAGATCTCAGTCACAATATTGGGAGGGGTCCGGGATCTAACTCAACCACAGTTGTGTATCTGAGATATCTTTACATTTCTCAGCAACTACTGAACAGATTTACACCATTTAGCAAAAAGAGTGCTTTCTGGACCAAGAGCTACCTTTTTTGCCAAATTTAGTGTAATCTTAGGACCAATGTACATTATAGCTTCCCATTGAAATGCATTCTAGTGAATATCAGGTTTTGAGGGACACAAAAAGGAAAATGTATAAAGGGTAATAAGTTATTAATTACAACATAAATAATTTGTTAATGGTACCATACTAAATTTAGGAATTGTGGTGTGTTCTGAAGTGATTTTACCCCGTGAAAAAGCCTTCTGCTAGGATTTCATGAATCATGTTTGAGAGACAACAGTTTTCTCAGGATTTTACCATATAGGTTATGGAAGGTGCTCCAGAAGCTAAAATTAGAGCATATTTACTGTAAATTCCCACTATCTTTCTTAGACATATCAAAATGAAGTCTAACATTCTCAGTAAATCATGTACTTCCAACAGATGCAACCTGTCAGTTGATTCCCTTGCGTTCTACTGCAACCTCCCAGAGTTTTCCAAAGAACAACTACGGGAAACCTTGCTGCTTGCTGTTGCTGCCCGGACGATCTGGAGTCTTTGCCTGCCGTCGTTGGATTGTGCCCCGTGCTGAGGGGAGGAACCTGCATCTTGCCGGACCCGCTGCGCGGGTCCCGCTGCGCTAGGAGTCATTGTGGGGAGGCGAGCTGAAAAAGATCTGAGCCCTCGTGAACCGGCAGGGCTGCGAGCAGCGAGCCCAGCAGGGACTCCATTGCCCAGGAGTCCCTGCGTGTCACACCTGTGGCCGCTCTCCCTGCCGGCCACGCCCCCCGACACCGTAAAAGCAGCCCGTGTTAGAAACACTGCGGGAAACCTTGCTGCTTGCTGTTGCTGCCCGGACGATCTGGAGTCTTTGCCTGCCGTCGTTGGATTGTGCCCCGTGCTGAGGGCAGGAACCTGCATCTTGCCGGACCCGCTGCGCGGGTCCCGCTGCGCTAGGAGTCATTGTGGGGAGGCGAGCTGAAAAAGATCTGAGCCCTCGTGAACCGGCAGGGCTGCGAGCAGCGAGCCCAGCAGGGACTCCATTGCCCAGGAGTCCCTGCGTGTCACACCTGTGGCCGCTCTCCCTGCCGGCCACGCCCCCCGACACCGTAAAAGCAGCCCGTGTTAGAAACACTGCGGGAAACCTTGCTGCTTGCTGTTGCTGCCCGGACGATCTGGAGTCTTTGCCTGCCGTCGTTGGATTGTGCCCCATGCTGAGGGGAGGAACCTGCATCTTGCCGGACCCGCTGCGCGGGTCCCGCTGCGCTAGGAGTCATTGTGGGGAGGCGAGCTGAAAAAGATCTGAGCCCTCGTGAACCGGCAGGGCTGCGAGCAGCGAGCCCAGCAGGGACTCCATTGCCCAGGAGTCCCTGCGTGTCACACCTGTGGCCGCTCTCCCTGCCGGCCACGCCCCCAGCCCTGCCCCAGCCCTAGATAACCAGCTGGAGTCACCGCTGCGCGGGAGCGAGCGGGAGCGACCGGGGCGAAGACCGGGCTAAGAGCGGGCCGTTTGAGGCCGTGCGAGGACTGGACTGGGCGATCCTCTTTCGTTCTTTTCCCAACATTTCCTCGTCTGAGCCTAAATTGACAAACCATTCTATCATCTCATCCCCACTGTTAAGCCAGGGGGTTGCCCTTGTTGTTGTTGTTAAGTTATGTGCACCAGGTTAACACGGAGCAAGGCCGCCAAGGGTGGCCCTCCAATCAATGGCCCCATGGATGATTTCATCACCCGTACCAATACAGCCATAGACCATGACATTTCTAAACTTCAGACTCGTGACTCCCTGGAATTGGCAGCCGCCAGAAGACTGTCCCAGGTAATCGAACTTTCAAAAAAATCCTCCCTGGGCCACATAGCCACCGCGGTTACCCCGGTGCGTCCAGTTATTCCCCATTGTGTAGTCACGCAGGTTGATGTTCACCACACCCCGACTTTTCCCCCACTTTCCCCTACTTTAGAGCCATCGACTCAGGAAAGTGTAGTGAACCTACCTACCATTTCTCTCAAGCAGGATGTTAGTTTTAATTCCCCCACCCCTGTAATGTTTTCACCTAGGTGTATCACTAGTAAAGATAAACAATCTAAAAGAAAATGCAATTCTCGGTCTGCTTACTGTCGTAAGAAGGCTAAAATTGCGGTTGCACAACAGCTGAAATTGATTAGTGTACCGGTATCCAATGCTATAGGAGGGTGTGTTTCCAGGGAACAACCACAATGTGAGGGAGCCAAAGAGGGGACAGCCACTGCTTTTTCCACCATTATGGCAGAGGATGAGGGCTTACACGTAGAGGGTCTGGAAAGGAATGAAGGGGAATTTATAGGTTTAGTTTGGGAAACTCTTAAGAAACTTCTCTCCCCCCTTGATCTTAGACTCTCACGCATTGAGAATAACTTGCTTGAGATGGAAAAGAGCATTATTGCCCTGGCCACTCTCGGCCTGAGAAATCTAGAAAATCAGGGCCTTTCTGTAGTTGACCCACCACCTCAAGTCCTAATTTCACAAGCCCCGCAACCCCCCCCTCCAGTACCAGCTTTTGTACGGCCGGTTCCCAAACCGCGGACCGTGGGTGTGAATTATATTACCACCGCCCCTAAACTTAAGGCTCCCAAGCGCCCCACCCCTCAACCATCAGTCAAACCCAATGCAGGCGTCCCACATAGACCCCCTCCCAGTGAAGTGGCGTACCAACTAACCCAGGGCCCTCCTGTTAAGAACAATTTTAGAGGGGGCTATATCGATCTCCCTCCAGAGGCCAATGATTATGTGGTTGTGTTGACGGGTGTCCCCCAGATTGGAAACGGTCAATACGAGAACCACTGGTCTCTGAAGAATAAGATAATGCATTGGCTTAATGTGAATAGACCAATTCCCAATGGCCGGAGAAGCAGAGTCCTGATGGTACGTAGAATCCCCTGGGTGGGTCCCACAAGGAAAACCAGTTCCGGGGACTGTATAGTGGTGACCTTTGAGGACTCTCACACGGCACACCACATCTGTTCCTGGCCCATTGGTGAAGGTTCTCTTGTTATACCTAGGCCACTGTCCTTCTTTTATCCACCACGCCCTAGACATACACGGGAAGAGGACTGGTCATTAGTACACCATCACACTTGGAGGAGTCATCCTAATAACCACCAAGATTTCCCCTTAAACTGGAATGGCCTCCCAACCTCGAATAGGTTTGGTGGTCTTGAGGAGGTAGATTGACTCCCATGGCAATCTGCTCTCCAAGCACCTTCACCACAGGTCCTAGGGCTCACAGAATCTTTTCCTGTGTTGATTGAACCTTCTGTTGTTAGCTCCCTAGGCCCAGAGGGAATGCCATTTGCTTTACCTACAGAGGGGGGATTGAACACGTCATGCACTTTAGACTCCCAAGTCGTAGTGGAACGACTGGACTCACCTCGTACGATTCCCTTGCCACCTACTCAGAATGTCCCAACAGATAGGAAGTTGACCGATGCAGTAATGGCTCCCTACCACCACCAGACTGAGCCACTGCATAGGTTAAATAGAACAGCTGCGGGGGTGGCAGGACCTGTGCTCAATTTGGCTATACCTGATAACCCTTCAAGGCAGATTACCCCAGCCGACCCCTCGTTAAAGATCATAAGTTGGAATGTGGCAGGGCTTGCCCGCAATCTTGAAATTCCCGAATGGAATGCCTTTTTGGACCCTTATAACATCTGTCTTTTGCAGGAAACCTGGTGCCTAGAACCCAGGCACAGAGTAGGCTTCACGACCTACTTCGTCCCAGCTTCCCAACAACATGGATGCAAAGGTCGCCCGTCTGGTGGCCTTCTTATATGGGTCAATATCGCACTAGGTTTAAGTGTAAGCCAAAAGTCCACTCATTCTCCTGACCTTCAGAGGATAACTATACTATGCCCAGGGGGAAGGAAGTTAGAAGTTTTTAACCTCTATCTAAGGGGGGCCAGGGGCGGGGCATCATCTCTATCCTCTACAGGACTAAACAGTGATCTAGCCACCTGCAGCATTGATTCTTACGTTCTTCTTGCAGGCGACTTCAACTGCTGCTTTTGAACCATTGGCTAGGGAGGACATTTTGGACACTTGGGATGAGGACACAAGGAGAGGTATCCCCACCCTGACCCTAGACCCGATTCCTAAATGGACGCAGAGTGCGATAGACATCAATGCACTCTGCATGGAACACGACCTAAGACCAACTAATGGTCGATCCAAATCGGATCCTATGGGTGCGCATACCTATAACAGGATGGGACATACCTCCAGAATAGACTATATCATGCTGAATTACAATCTGTGGTCATTCCACTATGACATGGAGGTTATAGCGTCTTGTGATAGTGACCACAATCCTCTCTCTTTAAACTTGACTCCGCCTTGGCAGGTTGGGAACTTAGCCAAGTTTCCCCACAAGTGGAAAACCTCCCATGAACTTGTACCTTCAAACTGTGGCAGGCGCCTAAAGTGGGCTAAAGCAGCAGCGGATGAGGAAAGGATGGCTCAGGCAGGGACCATCATGTTAGCGGTGGGGCCGCGCCTTGATGCCTTAGGTGTCACCAGCCAAATTGTTTTACCGATATTCACAGAAACCATTGTGGCATTAAGCGATCTGTTTATTATATCCCAAACCAGCGCGAGGGTTGCTGTGAAAGGTGCTTCTAGGGCAAGAAATAAGTGGTATTCCTCCAAATGTCGGGTTGCTAAGGGGGAACTCATTTCCGCAGTGAAAAGCAAGGATCCAGGCAATATCAGACTTGCGAGGAAACTTTACAAAAAAGTTGTAGCTGAGGCTAAGGAGGCTCATGAATACAGTTTTTGGCGGGATCTAGTGGAGGCAAGTACCAGGAAAGATTCCAAGGGGTTTTGGGATCTGCTGAGAGCCAGGGACAAACCTCTTGATCTTCAGTTTACCTGTAATATCCCTGGTGATGTCTGGTTTGCCCACTTTTCCAAACTGTATTCTGTTCCATGGGGGGCACCCCATCTTAGTATGGGTCTTCTTGCCAGTTTTCCAGCCGAGATTTCATTTAACGACTGCCCCTTCAGCACTGAGGAAGTTGAAAGGGCAATCAGCTGTATTGTATCCAATAAGGCTGCAGGTCCTGATGGAATTCCGGGTGACCTGTTGAAGAAATACCCATCACTGTGGAGTAGACTAATTGCCTCACTCTTGAATGAGACTCTGCTGGGAGGTTCTCTCCCTGACTCATGGAGGGGCGCTGAGGTCGTCCCTATTTTTAAGAAAGGCTGCCGGGACGACCCAGCCAACTATCGCCCTATTAGTCTGCTTGACTCAACACAAAAGGTCGCGGGCAAAGTGGTTCTAGGTAGGATCTTGCAGTGGGCCGAAGAAAATCAGGTTCTGTCAGATTTCCAGGCAGGTTTTAGAACAGGGATAGGCACCATCGAGCAGACATTTCGCCTTCTAACGATATATTGGAAAGTGGTTGTGCTGGGTGGGGGCAGCTTGTATTTAGTCTTTATAGACTTGCGAACTGCCTTCGACCTGGTCCCACGAGCCCAATTGTGGAATGTCCTCGATAGGTTGGGCATACCCCCTTACTTGTTGGCTTTGCTCATAAAGTTTCATGAAAGCAACTTTGCTCAGATTAGATGGGGTACCCAGGGGGAAAAAACATCTCGTATTCCCGTAGATAGGGGCGTCCGCCAGGGGTGTGTGCTTGCCCCCACTCTGTTTTCTCTCTATGTTAACGGAGTGGTGGAGCATCTGCTTCAGCACCCGTCAGATGCACCATCCCTGGCTGGCAGGAAAGTTCCTACGCTCCTATTTGCGGATGATACCCTCCTAATTTCAAAATCACCAGCAGGTATCCAAAAGTTGCTTTCTAGTTTCAAGGCCTTCTGTGACATCAAGGGCCTGTCCATAAATATAAGCAAGACCAAATTCCTTGTTCTTAACCCCCCCAGGAAATCTGTTGTCCCTCCTACTTTAGACTCTGTTCCACTCTAAAAAGTCAAAGAATTTGACTACCTAGGCATTCGACTCTGTGACAATATGAGTTGGAAGGCACACCACCAAAAGGTGTTTCTGACCCATAAGAGGGTTGCAGGGGCCCTGCTCAAAGAACAACGTGCCTCATCCTTAAAACCTATTGGGGCACTACTAGACATTTACAGGGCAAGGGTGGTGAGTGCAACATTGTATGGCTCGGAATTGTGGGGCATACAGAGAGTTGACATCTTAACTCACCTCGAAAACAACTTCTACAAAGATCTTATGAAGTTACCCCACAGTACCCCTACAATCCCCCTCTTGCTAGATGCAGGCACACGCCCAATTTGCGAGCAAGCTAGGCTACGCCCCCTTTTATTATGGGCCAGGATATGGAACGTCCCTGAACTGAGTAGCTATGCAGATGCCCTAAGCGAACTCTTATCCCTATCAGGCTGGCATAAGGTAACCTGGCTCAGGGAGGTTAAGCGACTTCTTTATGAGTTGGGTTTAGGAGACGCTTGGGTCAACAGAACAGCACCTTCAAAACAAATGCTAAAGAAGGCTTATTGGTTTTGGGTGGATAACGAGAGATTGTGCAACCCTAAACATTGTAAATCTGTTGCCCAGTTCCTGCTAGTTAAGGAGCTCCCCTTTAGAGAACCTTATCTGGTCTCAATCCATAACTCGGGCGACAGAGCATTGTACTTTAAATTTAGGGTGGGTGTACTTCCCTTAGGATTGTTAACTTCCACCTGGAAACCTCCATTTCAAACTATACCTTATTGCCCCTTCTGTGACTCAAGGGTTGAGTCCATAGCTCATCTGTTGTTTGAGTGCCATGCTTATGCTGTGCCTAGGTTGAGATGGTTGAAGCCCCTATGTAGGAGTCTGGGCACAAGATCACATTTGGAAGCCTTACGCATATTGCGCTCAGATGCCCGTCCCTTTTTTGCCTGCTGTATGGCTACATTTCTGGGCTGGGCGTGGAGGATAAGAACTGCAAAGAAACAGTTGATACAGTAATGTGCTTCGGCCTGTACTGGCTCTTATAATTTGGCTACCATTTTACTTTTTTTTAAAATGCCACTGTTGATTCTGTAGCCTTTTATACTGTGCTTTGTTAAACTGTTCTTTTTTTTCTTTTTTTTCTATTGATGTAATGTATTGCTTTTATGATATGTTTTTATATCGAAATAAAGCTTCAATCAATCAACTACTGCACTAACAATGTTACTTATAGCAAAAATACAACACACCTGAAGCCATGTGGTTGTTCGTCAGAATTAGGCACAAAGGCATTTCTAAGTAACATGTGAAATTGCAAAGAAAGTAGTGCTGTATAGTCACATGTGTAGCCATTAATGGATGCACAATAAATGCACAATTGCAAGTTATAGCATTCTTTTTTTTTATATGTAACTTCCTAATAGCTGTGCCTCCTCTGTACCTTTTCCTGTCTGGTATTTTCCTTCTAACTAATCAATGCCTGTCTTAATTTCCCTTCTTACCTTGCCTAAGCTATCTAGCTATATCCATCCCCTCATACACCTCCTTTCTCCTACCCATACTTCTAATGTTACCTTTAACAGCTGCTATAACTCTGTCCTCCTTCCTCCCACTCCCTATACTCATGCCATTCTTCCTACAAAATGCCTCAGGGGATTGTTTTTGTTAGAGAAGGTCTCCCTGCCTGCACAAAAGCAATCCTTCTTTCAATGCAGGCGCCCTTGCACCATGACGCAAGGGTGCCTGCGTTTGCGCTAGGCAGCACATTGAGTCAGCGCAAGAAAAAGACAGGAACGCGCCATACAATGTTGAATACAGCACATTCCTGCCCTTTCCCTATCACGTAGAGCGGCAAGTTGGCTTGCTGCGCTACACAATTTCTTGATAAATGTGCCTCCAAAACTTTGTGTGTCTAATGCCTTCTTGTTTAGCGATTCAGTGTTGGGAACAGATTGAAAGCAAAGTAGGCCTAGATTTACTAAACTTTAATGAGAGAGCATATGATAGCAGTGATACAGTTCCTCTTTAAAAGGGAATTTCATGTTAAAGTTGATGCAAGCACAGTGACAAATGCAGTGCTTTGCATTGCAGGTCAATAATCCCTGAAAATCAGTCCAAAGAGGAGAGACAAGGTGATAGCAGTGAAAACACCCCTCAGATTCCATGCCAAGTAAGAACAGCCAAAGTCTTGAAAAGTAATGTGACATTGCCTTGCATAGAATGATAGAGCCCAATGAAAACAGGTGCAAACAATGGGCAAAAGGGAATTGTGTGATACTGCTTTTACATTTGGCTTCTGAAGGACACCTAGCAGTAACTAGAGTAACTGCAGCTTCCGGAAAGAATTTTAATACTTTTCCTTTTCACTCGAGGGGTCACCTAGCAACAAGTGGTGAAACTGCAGCTTTATATAAGAATTTCAATGCTTTTTGCGTTTGATTTCAGTGGGACACCTAATAGCAGTTAGTGGGACTGCAGTTTCATCTACGAATTGTAATACTTTCACATGTAACTCAAGAGGGACAACCACTAACAGCTAGAGGGAGTGCAGCGTCATGAAAGAAATTCAATGCTTTTTCCTTTAACTCAATATTGATACCTAGTAACGACTAATGGACTCTGGCTTCATGTAACAATTTCAACGCTTTTGTATTTGACAGAGAAGGACACCTAGCAAAACTTGTGGAACTTTAGCTTTATGTATGAATTTCAATGTTTTTGTGTTTGATTGGTGGGGGATACCTAGTAATGGCTAGTGCAGCTGCGGCTTCATGTAAAATGTCAATGCTTTTGCATTTGACTTCAGAGGGACACCTGGTAACTTGTGGCACTACAGCCGTTCGGAAAAGCTTCAAACGGCATTCAGATTCTCCTAAAGAGTGTCGGAACCTATGTTTCCGACTGACTGAGAAACATTTCCGACCGACTGATTACGATGTTCTCGGTCAGAGAGCAAACCGTTCCATCATTCCGAATGTGTTCCGACTGGCATTTGGAGACTCCAAATCAGTTGAAGCCGAATCGTACAGCTCTACAGACCACGACTCCGACCAATGTATTACGATCCCGGATTCTGACAGTCTTTCCGACTCAGTCTGTCCGACATGAAAAGGTTGTTGGAAACTGACTTTGGGGGCCCGTAGCAGGCCCCCTTCACCCTGAGGCCTCTGGTGGGGCCCGTGGGGGTACCCAAGGGACCCCCTTTAAAACCATGTAGAGTACGGTAGGCACCATTGGGTGCCTGTGTCAGGGTACAAGGTTTTCTGTTACCCCCCTTTTTTTCAATGGGAGCCTGTGTTTTCGATCGGAACACATGCTCCAATTGAAGTCAATGGGCGACTTTCCGAACAGTGTTCTTAACCATCGTAATCGGTCGGTCGGACTTGCCGAACGCGAGTCGGTCGGAACCGAATCTGACAAGGAGTCAGTCAGCGTTCCGACTGACATCGTAATGAGGCTCGTAGTTGTGAGCTATTGATAGTCTGTGTGCATATGTATTCATTATGCTGAGGATACAAAAACAGAAAAGAACGTTTTGCTGACAACAAAAAAATGTGTTCTCTAGCTGCTCCGTTTCATGGAAATTAGCCTATGAATTTTTGTGTTCCACTTTCATACAGAACGGAGAGTTGCCCACTCACAATATTTTATGAATTGGGTACGACAGGATGAATGCTGATTTAAATGTAATGCAGACTCTTTAGCTTCTTGCCAGAGTATTCAGCCATTATTTATATTTTCTTCTACTTGTTTAACATAAAGAGCGAGGACAAAAAAATGTAGGAATGAGAATAGTTTACATAAAACCTGCCCTGACCAATGCAACTGTTCCTATTGACAGAGAGAGAACGCCAAGCATCGCTTAAGTTAGCAGAGCCACGATCTTGCATAACAAAAGACTGATTAGCATGACCGGAGGCCAAGGCTCTGAAAGTCCCTGAACTTGCTGAAAACTGGCTTGGGGAAGGGTCCTGCTAAAACTGAGCCCACCTTTACAACGCTGGCAGACAGGGCAGCAGCAGCATAGCGTCCCATTGTCTCGTGAATCTGATGACAGCAATGCTGGGACCGAGTCAATGGAAAATAGGCTTTCCCAAATCATCACTCGGACCTTTTTATGCTCTCAAAAAGAAGAGAAAGTAAAAATGTCAAGGGGCCTGCCAATATTTACATTCACCAGGTCACTTAATTGTTGTTTTCAATGCTACCTAGTAAATAAACAAATCTTTCCTCTTGCACAAGCAACAGCTGTGTTTGTGGTAAGGCTCAGTGACAGTCTTGGAAAAGGTTAATTGGAGATATTTGATTGTTTTGTTTTTAAATGGGTCCATTTTTTTAATACTTTTTTAATAACTACATTGTAGCATTAGCTGTTGCTTGGCTATATTGGCTTTACTTAATTCCCCTGGAGAGTGCACCTAGCCATTCCCACCTTCTTTTCTCTTCAAGGAGCCGGGGCGCTGGGGAATGGTTATTCATCAAAATACCTGCGTGGGGTAGTGGCCTTGGGGGTGGGGAGGGGGTCCTAATTACAACAGATTTCCTTGGCATTTTTCTGATGCAAACAAAAGTATAGATGGATTGAAATGGGTTACAGAGAAAGGTATGATGAGAAGAAAAAGAAGCAGGAGAATTCGAGGTGGAAAATAGAATATGGAAGAAAATATCCATATAGAGGGAAAGACAAAGAAGGAGAAATTGTAAAGACCTGGAAAATTTAGTTCCTAGGAAGTGACTTGATAGTTAGGCATGGATAAAATGTGTATCACACTTGCATAATGCACATAATTTATAATTTGGATAATTTGGACAATTTCGCATTACACTTGTTACATGAAATTCCCCAAATTACCTCATTATGCCACTTTGCATATTAACGCACCATTTGTGGGAAAAAGTTAGCATAAACACACATGGAAAACAGGTCCTGGTTAGCTGCTCTTCACTGTGCTATTGTTTTTTTTTTGTTGCACTATTTTTTGCACGAAATGCACTTCACATCAAAAATTGATGTGAGGACACATGTTGAGCTACAATATAGCAACAGATGACTGATTTGCACTTCATGTAATTATGTGTAATTTCATATAATGTTACTGAAATTTCACATAGATACATTACAGCAAATTTCACACACCCCTAGTGATGGCACAGATAGTGAAAAACAGAGCCTGCTGAGTAAAGAGGCTGGTGCAAATTAAAGGTAAGGGGAGGAGCAACTTAAAGGAGAAAGGAGACAGGAAACAATAGAGGTGTGCAAGACAACAACCTTAACAGGGAGATCCGAGCCAAGGGTCAGCTCTAGCTACAAGAGCCCATGCATGAGTTGAAAATATTTGTCATGCAAATCATGTAACAACAATAAAAATATAATAAAGTCTCTTGGTAATTTAAAAAAGTTAACTTTTTTACATACTGAAGTGTTTCATTTTATGTTAGATCATTTCACAAAACAGAGAGGCATTTATTAAAAATTATAATTTTTTTTACTTGAAATTATAGCATCTCTGCCCTCCACCCTGACGACAATGGTGTTAGTGAACTATGAGGCATGTCAGAAGGCATGTCCACCACCTATATATGACTTGTTTGTATTATATATGAATCAACATTACACTAAGGGCAAGAGAAGTTTTTGTGCAGTGCTCATTCAGAACTCATGTATTGCAAGGCTCTCTCATATGTTATGTTAATTGAATTTTGATATAGCGCGCGACTCATTGCCGAAGTGACATCTCGGTGCTTTAGCAGGCAAGAAATGAGATGGCATCGTGAGAGCCGCTTGTTAGAACAGCCATGTTTTAAGATGTTTTCTAAAACCTGAA
Organism: Triturus cristatus; assembly: GCF_964204655.1. NCBI lineage: Eukaryota > Metazoa > Chordata > Amphibia > Caudata > Salamandridae > Triturus > Triturus cristatus. Next base: position 27,594,888 of record NC_140582.1, read on the forward strand.
ATGCGAGAACATGCACAAATTAACTGAGGGAGTTTATTCCAGTAAAGCAGGACAAGATAACAAAATGCCTGGCCTCCATATTTTGACGTGTGAATGCATCGAGGGAGCAGAAGATGCTGATTTGGGGATCTTAGACTCCTGTCAGGGAGGTATGGGTTAAGACTGTCCTGAAGATATTTTGGGTCTCGTCCTGACCTAGATTTGTAAGTAAGGCAAAGGAGTTTGAACAATTCTCTCTTTTTATGGGGAGTCAGTGGAGTGCTCTAAGTGTGGCGGCTGTCAGAGTGCGTGGAGGCAGGTTGAAAACTCCTCAGACAGCGGTGTTTTGAACAACCAGCATTTTAGCTACAAGAGATTCATTTATGGCAAGGAACAGAACATTGCTATAATCCAGGTGGCTGATGAATAATGCTTTGATTAGTGTCTTCTGGGAGCACAGAGGAAGCCTTTGGAACACTTTTCTAAAAGGTGCAGTGTCCCAAAGCAAGTACAGCTAAAGGAAATGATCTGGTCTTTCATGGACAAAGTGTAGTCCAGAAGAATACCCAAGTTCCTTGCTGTCTTTCTGGGCGTAGGGGCCATACCAGATTCAGCTGGCAAACAGTCATTCGACTTATAGAGTTGAGCTCTGTTTTGTCTCTATTCAGTTGAAGACAGTTATGGAACATCCAAATGCCTATTTTTACTCAAACAATCGACAAATCACGGTTTGATGTTCTCAGTGTCCTGCCCGAATGAGATAACCAGTTGGGTGCCATCAGCATAGGGGATTATTTCAGTTCCACAGAAATTCACCAATTGTGCTTGGGGGGGGCACATAGATGTTAAAGAGTGTGGGTCTAAAGAAGTAGCCCTGAGGGGCTTCCTTGTCCAAGCAGATATGAAGCTTTAAGAACAGTCTGGACCCTGTCTGTAAGAAAGTCCTTGAGTCAGTCGAGTGCGGCACCCTGGATGTCAATGTGTTTATGCTGTTGTTTCAGAGTAGAATGAGAGATTGTTTTGAATGCCACTGACAGATCATGCAAAACCAACACGGCGGGATTTCCAGCATCAAGGGATAACCTGATTGTATCTGCTACTGCAAGAAGGGTAGTTCCATACTGTGGAAAGGTCTGAAGCCTGATTGAGAGGCATCCAACAAGCCGTAAGTCTCCAAATATAAGGAGAGTTCCTTGTTGACATGGGTCTCCAGAACTTTGCCCAATAGAAGGGGAAGAGATATGAGGCGAAAGTTAGCTTGATCTCTTGGATCTGCATTTATTTTTTTCAGGATTGGTGTAACCTGGACTGTTTTCCAAAGTCGCAGAATAGAGGCTAGAGTCAGGGACTGGTTGTATAGAGCTGTAATAACTGGTGTGAGAAGAGATTGGCAGTGATATACGGGGTACAGAGGTCATAAGGAGAACAAGATTTTGCATTAACCAGCAGGTCATGTGTCTGGGATTTAGAGATAGATTAAAATCTTTCCAATATTACAGATGCAGTCATTTGAGATGGTTCATTGATTTGGAAAATGTCAGGTGCTTTAGTCACTAAATGAAAGCTATTGTAGATATTGTCAATTTTGGTTTCACAGAACAGTTGTGAAGCAAAGATGACCACTGAACAGGCTTGTGGGTGGGCAAAGCTGTTTAAGATTTTAAATAATTCCTTAGAGGAATTGCTTGCTTGCTCTATCTTGTTGACAAGGAAATGCCTTCGAGCGGATCTTATTTCACAGTTGCTTGTTTGTCTATATTTGTTTTAGCTCCATTTAAGTTTTAGTCTCTTGCAACTTTTTTTGTCATTTTTCAAATCATCTGTGCTGCTTATGGGGCGCAATGATATCAAGTGCATGTGAAAAAGTGTCATGAAATTGGGCTAACACTGAGTTTATGTTCTGTGAAATGTCTAAGATGGGAGCAGACAAAACAGATTGGAAAGTATCCACAGTAATCTGCTTCCATGGGTTCAAACTAATGACCTTCTGAGCGGTAGATGTGATCATAGTAGGATTCTGAAAACTTATCAGGAAATAGTCAGTCTAGATCAGGGGAAGTGGAGCGTCAGCTTGTAAAGACCTGGGAGTAGACAAAATGAGATCCAATGTGTGTTCTGCCGAATGAGTAGGACCCCTCTTCGTCCGGTGAAGGTCTAGCATTTCAAGGTCAGATACCAAAATGAGTACGTCTGGATCAGTGGCTGTATCGGCGTGATAGATAAAGGACCCAATTAGGAGGAAGTTATGTGTAGATAGAATATAAGGTGCTAATCGTTCTGCTAGTTTTTGACTGAACTCTTTCTTTGGGCCATGAGGGCGATAAATAAGGGGGCAGTATGCTACATATGCAATAATTAAGAAACAGGAGGCTTGTTAAAGTGAAATATTTGTCTATTCTCACATAATTTGCTCAAAGAAGACAGCTGGGAATGATCCTAGGTTTTCGGGATAAACATTGTGCAGTTCATCTACCAGTTGTGTATCTCTTTCTCTCTCCTGTTTTTACATCAATGATTAATGTTTGTTTTTAATGCCTGGCACATTAGGTTAGAGTGTGGGTGGCAGGCAGAAGCCACATGGTGGCACTGCTAGTTTTGGGTTTGAGGGTACACGAGTACCTCGAGTTGAGGCAGAGCTGGCCATAGGGCTAGGGCCGTTAGAGGCTCCCCCACTTCTATAAAATCTACTTGGATTTGAAGAACTGGCAAGGTGATAGGCAGATATGCAGGAGTAGAAAAACAACTACAATAGAAGACAGGAAGACAGGATGGCTGGAAAAGTCAAGTAGAGATGGGCAGGTCAGAAAATGCAGAGAGAGAGTAAATAACTGGGGTAAAGTCTGCAGATAAAGAAAATACAGGGAGAACAGAAGTAGATATGGAGAACTGGACAGATAAGGAGAAAACACAGGGAGCACAATGACACAGTCAAATTGTTGTGTACTAGACATGAGTATCCAATCTAGTGCTGATTTGTTTTCTTTTTGCATATTGGTACTTGCTACTATGCATTTTTAATGGGGAAAACATAGTGAACAATAAAATGATGTAAAGAAAAATAACAGAGCCGAATAACCCAAATCTACCTAATATATAACAGCCTGAGGCTTCTGAGAACTGCAGTGGAAATATAAGATTTAAGGCAAACACAGGATGAAGAAACTATAGAGGAAAGATGGACAGATAAGGGAACTCAATGCAAAATGTGGATTGCACCACCAATTCTAAATTCAAAAGTGATTGAGTCCATTCATTGTTAATAAGTTTTGAATCTCTTTATTCTTCATTTATAGTAAAAACAGCCACGCAGCCAACACGTTTCGTCCTGCTTCAGTGGACTTCATCAGGGCTTAATAGCAAAGTGTAGTGTCCTATGATTGTGGGGAATCAAGACAGTGCTGTCTTGTTCGATGTATCTCTCATGGTTGAACTGCTCCCTCCTATATCCAGGGTGAGTTCACTGTTGCTCTGCTCCTATGCCGCACAGCATATAATTTCAGAACAGCAAAATCCGCGTGTGTACCCGTGTGATGCCGGCATCGATACATCGAACAAGACAGAGCTGTCTTGATTCCCCACAATCATAGGACATTACACTTTGCTAGTAAGCCCTGAGGAAGTCCACTGAAGCTGGACGAAACGCGTTGGCTGCTTGGCTGTTTTTTTTTACTGTAATTGAAGAAAAAAGAGATTCAATACTTACTAACAATGCATGGACTCAGTCACTTTTGAATTTGGAATTGGTGATGCAATCCACATTTTGCAACAAATGTAACATTGGTCTTGGAGACTGCTCTTTGGAAACAGCAGGAGTTGTGGAGGTGCACACCATTAGAATATAATACTCAAAACATTGGACTCTTTGTTGTGGGGGACTTTCATTTCTTGGGGGAAGTGTGTTACATGTACACTGATATGTAGATGTTAGGGTTGCTGTTTCAGTTTGGTATTGTATAGATTAGGGAACTCAAGAGCCCCAAATGGTGATGGGAGTGGTAAAGGCATGAACTTTAATACCAACTGAACTGCCCCAGCATCTCGGAATAGCTCAATTCTGCACTCAGTTCACAAAGAAAGTGGCAAAAGGAAACCCCGACTATGATACACTAACTGCTCTTCTTGACGTGGATGCAAAATACTGTGCATCTCTACTTCAAACTCCTCTTCATTGCAAACTACATCTTGAGTGGCACTGTCATCTACCAAAACATAGTACCAGTAGCACCATACCAAATATCAGCAGTTCTCTGATCCTCAACTCAAGTGCCTTTATCCTCCTCGGTGACATCAAATACCAACTGGAAGACCTCACCAATCTCAACAAGGCTAACATTCTCGAGGGCCAGTCCAACCTCAGAATATCGCTGTGTGCATCCACAACTAGCGGGCAACTAGCGGGCACCATCTTCACCAGCTTCACTGAACTCACAGTAGAGAAGCCCACACAGATCTCCTGGTCTGACAACACATTCATCATCTTCAGCATAGTCCTGCCATACTACCGTAGAAACACCATCACAAGATCTCAGAAACATCCTGCTCTTCGAACTTCTACACCACCAGTACCAACACAAAAACAACCTTCCTGGATTTATCTCCAAAGTCAATGCCTAGATCGCTACCTGTGCAGATACCCTTGTGCCTCTCAAAGCCACGATAACCAGACTGTGAGCAAGCAGGAACACTGAACAGCTAAGTTTAACCAAATGCCACTGCAAACTACTTAAAGGTGGATGGGGATACAGTCAGGACAACACCTATGGGAGCACCCATAAATCTGCCCTCAGATGCTACCATCAGCAAATCAGAACAACCAAATGCTCCATGGTTACCGACTATATCGAAAGCAACTTAAACAAGCCCAAGAAAATCTTTTCCATAGTTAAAGGCTTCACCACTCCGGCAGTAAGCTCAGCCAATGTAACTTCCTTTCAAGAGCTATGCACCCAGCTGTCCTCATTCTTCAGCAACAAGGTCACCAGCATCTATAAAAACTTTGATAATCCAACAGGATACCAAATGATCTACTCAGCAATGGGTGTTAAGTACCCTTACTCAGCAATGGATTGTCAAGTACCTTCACCTTTTAGCAGAATGCCATTCCAACCTTGGTATTCAGACAAACACTAAATTACCAATCTCAGCAAGTGAGCATAGAGAAGAATGTATTTGTGGTGTGGCACATGAAGTTATGTTATGTTAGGAGTTTATAAAGTGCAACAGCTGCCCCAGCTAAGAGGCATCCCAGCGCTAAGCAGCAAGAGAATAGCATGCACAGAAGGAACAGGGAGGCCTACAGAGAAGAAAAAATTAATGTTTTGATGGTTTGAAGTGACAATAGACTGGATGATGGTAGAAACCGGGGAGGGGTTGCAATTCAGATAAAGATGTGAGTTTGGTTGTAGGGACGAGCTGAAACCTTTTGTGTTACTTACTTTTATAGGAAAGCTTAAACTAATGACTTGGAATAGTACACAGACAGAATAATTGCACACGAAAATACGGTATTCTCACATAAAAAGCATAGGCATGTTAAAATTGTGTTTCTGCAAGAAATGCACTTAAACCAGAAGAAATTGAAAACAGTCATAGGAGATACCTTGCTGTATGCCTTATATGGCCTACCAACCAGTCTATTTCATGATAGAAGTCAACAGTGTTTATTGAATTGATAGGCACCTGCAGTGGTGGATTTTCCCTTCTTCCCAAAGTTGATGGGTGTTCTGAAACCTTATAAGCTAATTCTAACAATTTAGGCTGGTGACTTCAACTGTGTGACACGAGAGGATCAGGGTCAAACCTCTCCAATGAAGAATGCTGAAACTTGGTTAATGAAACAATTATGAGACGTGGCTGTGTAGTGTGATATAGTCAATATTTATAGACTGCAAAACCCAAGAGGCGGTACATGCTGTTTTTACTCTGAACCACATAGATCATCTACAAAAATTGATTGGACTTTTATTAGTAGGGAGAAACCTGACCAGTGTGTTGGAATGGAGTATTCCGGGAGGATTGTGTCAGACCATTCCCATTTAACCTTGATATATGAATGAGTGAGAGCGCAGACTAATGTACCAGCATGATGACTCTGAATTGAGGGCCTGGGGGATTGAGGCTTCCAAAAAATTATTCAAGAGGAGCTATTGTATATTTTGACCTGAAAAGTGATAGGGTAAGGCACTAAAATACTATAATTAAATATAGTCCTGCCTTAATATTGAAGCACAAATATGGACACAAATATTAAAGAGGCAAGTATATATAGGTAATTATAGGTTTACTATAGTTAACTACACAGTTTAAATAAATATACTGCTAGAAAGAAATTATCCTTACACTCAACTGGCCATAATCAGGGCTTTCAAGACTTTTCAGATACTGTATGTGCACCAATCAACCCCATAAAAACAAATTATTAGGATGATCTAGATGGAATCCTTCTTTCTTGCCTCATGGATGAACAGTTAGATTCCTTGCTTGTGAAGGAAGAGTTGAATGGCTTATTAAAGAGGGTAAAAACTAGGGGGAATATTTATGAGTGGTTTGCGTCACGTTTGCACCTCGCAACATGGTGCATGCGCGACGCAAACCTTAAATGCATTTTATGAAACCACACAAAGCCTCTTTGCATCTGGAATAAAGCAATGCAGTGCAAATCACTGTGTCACCTTAATCTGCATGAGGAAGGTATTACTTGGGCATTGCATGGGTGTTTACCACGGAACTCGCATGTTTTTTTACCCATTCCTAGATTTACTAGAACTGGTAAACCTGGAAATGCTCCCAAAAGATATGTCATTCCAGGAGAAGTGTAACAAAGAGAACTATCTTTACTTCTCCTTGTTACTTCCTCTTTCTATGTGTGCTGCATTCTGCATAGATAGAGGTATATGACTCTTAGGATTGTTTTGTGCAGGAAGGTTACCCTTCCTGTTTAAAAACAATCCTGCATACAATGGAGGCAACCTTGCACCATGGCGCGAGGGTGCCTGCGTTAGCGCTAGGCTGCCAAAAGGTTGCCAATGCAGGGGAAAGAAAAGGAATGTGCCCTATTCTCTTAAATATGTTGAATTCCTGCCCTTTCCTTGTCATGGAGCTCAGCGAGGTAAGGTTACTTGCTGCGCTGCGTGACAATCTCGTAAATCGGCACCCAGGTGTTGGATGCTTTATCAGGTGGTCTTGGAGATGCTACTTGACTGATCACAAGATGTGTGTCTTGAGGAGCTGGGTAAGGGTTATCTTCCCAATACAAAAGTATCCCTAAAAATAACTCAGCTAGTGCTTTTGCCACTTTGCAGGAAGGGTGGTGTCCCATGGGTTGTACATGGCTGATCCTATACTACACCATGGATTTTGATGCAACGCCCTATCTTTTAACACTGGAAGACTGAGCATTGCACCTAACAAGACTCCTCAAGGCAGGTGCTAACAAGGAGTAATTGTTTGATTTCTACTACCTATTCACACTCTCTGGCACACACCCAATGTGAGAAACATTTTATAGTAGGTTTAAGCATGGTATTTTATAATGGAAGTGTACCCATCTAGTACAAAATGTATGCTTGATAACACATCACATTATGCTAGACATTGTGTGTGGCAACCTGAAAGAGCGCTTGAATAGGGTGAGAGGCAGTTGCTATGGTTGCTGTCCTGTGTTACACAGTAAGGGGTATATTTACAAGCTGATCTGGTGGGGCAAAGGGCTTCGCCAATCCTACAAGGACACATAAAGCCACCCTGCATGGTTTTTCATGGCCTTGTAGATGTGTAGTAAGGTGAGGCAGCGCAAGTCGCTGCCTTGCATTACTCTGCGTGAAAGAGGCATTCTATGGGTGTTGCTGTGGTTGTTCCCACTGAACACCCATAGAATTTGATGCTGTCATAAATTTACAACATCAGATAAACCTGGGGCAGCGCCAAAACCTTGCTCCTCCATAGAGCAGGTATAATGAAGAGAAAGATTTACATTTCTCCTTGTTTTTTCCTCTTTCCTCATGTGCTGCATTCTGCAGCACACATAGAACGAGGAAAACGCCCCTCTGGATTGTTTCTGTGCAGAAAGATGCCCCTTTCTGAACAAAAAAAATCATGCCAACAACACAGACACCCTTGCACCATGGGGCAAGGGTGTCTGCATTGGACAGGGCTGCAAAATGTGGGCTCGTTGAATGGACAGGAATGCACCATATCTTGTAAATACAGTGCATTCCTGTCCTTTTGAATTGGTGTAGGGCATCACTACAAAATTACTTTTGACTCTGCCTTACGCCAATTTCTCGTAAATATGCCCCTAAATTAGTAAATCTCCCCGCTGGTAGTTTATAGGGCTAATTGATCACTGATAATCCTCCATGTTGATACAAAATTACTTAGCAAGATGACACAATCAGTTTTATCTAAGTACTATTATTGGTACACCTGGACCAGGAATCACAGGAGAATGATTAATACTTTGAGACAACTGGCCCACGTACAAAATGTTCTTAAGTTGCGCAGGAAGGGGTCCATGTCTACCTTGTTAGATACTGAAAAAGCTTTTGATTTGTAGAATGGGAATATCTACTTGAGGCGTTGGTCCTTTATACATAAACTTGATCAGCCTAATATACACCTAAAGCATGGGTCAGGACTGGCAAGGAGATTTCGTAAAGTTAGTGATAGGGTGGTCACTGTGTCCCCTTTTATGCATGTTCGTACTTGATTAACTGAATGACAGGTAGAGGAGACAATATCCATAGATTCATTATGTGGGGATACCAAGTTACTTTGTTTAAAGTGCCCTGAGCAGTGAGTTCTGTGTATGAAAGATATCGTTGGAAGTATTGGGGGAAGTCTTGGGGTTCAGTGAAAACCTATTTAATTCATGCTTGTTGCCACTGTGGGCTCTAGTATGAGTCCTGGGGTCAGCTTTTTAAATGGTGACTGAAAGACATGAAATACTGAAACAAATGGTTGAGTTGGATATAATGACAAGGCTAGAGGAAACAAAAAAGTCAAAAGCCTGATTTCCTTGCTGTTGACCTTTATAGATGTGATAGCAAAGTTAGAATATATGTCTATTTTCCAAGGAGTTCTGTATGAGGTCCAGGGTCCTACTTTTGGAAAATGGGACATATAATTAACCTAAATGATCTGGGCAGGGAAATCAAAAGATCAAGAATCTGTCTCAATATTCTGTAAATACCATTTGATTAGATTTACTAACTTTTGGTGCAAGGCAAGCAAGCAAAGTTTCTGTGTCAACAGGAAAGACAAAAATAGCACCATATCCTCAAAGATATAGTGCTTTTTTCTCTCCCCCAATGCTAACACACCTTTTTGTTTTGGCTGCTAGGCGCTAATGCAGATACCCTTGCATCCGGCTTCTAAAAGACAGCAATTTATGTCAGGTCTTACTATGAAAGGGGAAATCTCAGAAGGAAATTTCGCTTCCGCCCCCTCAAGACCTTTACCCTGTCGTGGCTCCTACAATCATGCAGTCCATTAAAAAGGAAAAAAACATGATTTTTTGAATTATAGGTTAGTATCTCTCCCGGAAGTGGAAATTAAATACGATGCTTCACTAATTATGTTGTCCAAGAGTGGGTAGAGCGGGTTCCAAACTAGATGTCGTATAAACAGCTGAACCATTGATAACAATGTGGCGCACACCCTACTAGCCCACAATGCTAAATTAAATAATAGGCAGTTTAATGCATTTTTATCAACTTTAAGGAGTCTTTCAGCAACATTAAAAGTTGAACAAATGGGGTCTGCCAGCCAATACGTTAAATGCCATCATAGCTTTGTATTCGAATAACTGGATTCAAGTAAAACTTCGAAGGGATAACACCCTGTATATAAACGTATATGTTAATATCAATATATATATATATCAGTATAGATTTATTTAATCATTAAAAAATGTCCATAAAAGACAAATTACAAACAAAATAACATCAAAAAAGTAGCGTAAAAATAAAAGTACAGGTTCTAAAGTACACCTGCAAAAGTGTGATGCATACCAACATTGTAAAAAGTCATAGTAGCGTATTAAGAAATTAAAAAGGATCATACAAACAAATGCTATGCCTACATGGTAACAGATGAAAGGACATTCCAACATTCTTAAAAGTACAAGCCAGGCCTGTACTATCTAAAACCATACAATTTAAGAACAGGTTTTAAGTATGTTTCACATAAAAGTGCATACTGCTTACAAAATAAAAAAATTGCTCCAAGGTTTGAGGAGAAGACTCATAACATGGGCACATAAGAATGGTATCTTTATTGTACTGTCCTAGTGGGAAAGAGAGCAATGATTTAATGGTTTCTAGCTGAAATTTGACTAGGAGAGCTCTTTCCCAGAAGCTGGGACACAAGTCAGATAAGGTTCCAAATAAGATTCAACCATAACATAGACCTGCGACATCGGTTTCTTTAGTTCCTTTTGTTCTCTTTTAATTCCGTAATTAACACTTTAACTTTATGGATGTCTGCTTTTACAAGGTAGAGTGGGGAAGAAAACAAATCACTCCCCCCAGGGCTTTGGGAGTGATTTATACATACTTTAGCTATGGTGTAGACATACTCTTTTCATAGTTCAAGCAATCTAAAATAATCTCTCTGTTAAGAGATGTATGATTGTTACTCCAAAGAGACACCCATGGCATTAAGGGGTCAGCCTTCTAGCCTCAGTTCCTCATGAATGAAGAAATGAGGAGTAGATGGAGGGAGGCCAAGCAAACGTTGGCAAAATCTATTCTCCTGCACCTGGAATTTAGTATTATCTCGATATCCCCAAACTCCAGAGCTGTATGTCAAACTGATAGGCATTTTATTATATACCTCAAGAAGTGGCTTATTTGGTTATACAGTATATCTTAATAAGGACTTAAAACATGGGTGTGTGCTTGCCCCCATTGTATTTAACTTTTTTGTTGCAGATATGGAGATATCATTTTATAATCATAGGATTTGTCCACCAAAAAGAAAATGGTCAGCATCTTTCTGTTCTGCAATTCGCCAACAACAATCTTGTTGGATCATTCAACAATCGGACTCTAACATTTATTTTTTACCAAACTTGGTAGCTAGTCACCACATCAGTACTCATACATGTGACATTTATTACAGTGGTATCCAGGCCAGGGTAAAGAATCTGTTTTGAAACATACTGTCAATCTCAAAGGAGCAAAAAGAAGGATTCCGCATGTTTGTGGATCCCTGATTATGTCAAAATGCACCATTTTCCTAGAGTGCATGCATACAGCCTACCAAGAGGCCTGTGGCATAGGCAACAGGCATAGGCACAGACTGCTGGTTGAGAAAACCTCCTGCTAATCATATCTATGCACTATGACTTCTGGTCTGGAGATTTTAAATGAAAGTGAAAGCATTGGAACTTGACTTAGATAAGGACACCTGGTGGCTGCCCACAGGTAGTGAAAAGGGCAATTTGCACTTCATAAAGATGTTAATGGCTAACAAAAGTTGAGATGCAACGTAAGCTGGGTGAAGAATTTGAGGTAGAAAATTAAATTTAGTTTCTTAACTGGGAATTATGTAAATTCCTTCACTTTTCGGCCTTAAAAGAGCCCGTCTACTCTCCGGTTTGCAAGACATATTTCAGAATATCAACAACATTAATAACAAGGCAAAATATCATTTCCAGATGTTACTGCATATAGGTTTTCTATTCTAGATGAGCGAAATGTTTGTGAACAATATTTAGTACAATATTTGAGATATAATATATTCGTCCAACTATGCTTAGGTCACAATATTATTGCACCACACTGGGATAGTCAATGTCTAGCTCTAGAGAAGTGTCTGGCCAACCTGTATTTCAAAAATACGCATTAAGGCTATTATCATTATATTACTGAGAGAGTTGAGTCATCTTCTGTCATTGGTATGATGTGTCATGATAGCAGGTATCTGAGTAGCATCAGAGGCCAACCAAACAGAGCCTCCCGTCCAGCACATGTATGAGCCCTTGCAGAAGCTTAGCAAGAATAGCATCCTTTAAGTGTCTTAACATGCCTCTTAAACTTGCATCGATTGTTCCCATGAGATGAGTTGTTTGAGGTTCTAAGGTGATGTTGCACTGGTTTTGGTGCCAACAGGGTCATCACTGGAACTACTGATGAAAATGTCTGGGCTGGGCATAATTTTCATTGCCTTAGCAGATGGTGGACAGCTCCGGGTAGGGTCAACAAGCACCAAGGCTTGAGCAACCAATACAGGTTTGGCTGAAGTTCCCTGTGCCCCATCCAGACTAGCAGCTTAATAGAGGGAGCAAGAGCAGCTCTGAATATTCCAAGCATAGCTTTGGTGAGGGCAACAAATTGTATCACATCCAACGATGGCTTAGACTCGATCAACTGAAAATGAACAAATTCCTTGAAGGGATGAAGTCAATCTGTAAATATTTCTAAATTTTTACATTTAACCTACTCCGAGTTGGAAGGTTGATTTATGTACTCTGTCATCACTTTAGGGTTAAACTGACCATCCTTTACATATAAAGATTGCAATTTATTAGCCCTAATGCCCCCTTCATAATTAGATGAAATGACCACCTTGGAATTATATGAATCACCTGTCCTCATTGGGAGACCCCCTCCCATTTTAATGGGATGTTTTGAGGTGGATGCTAGATGAGTCCCCTTGGTTCCTCACATAAACTGTAATGAATGAGTTCCTACTTTCTTGGGATATTAGCAATTTAGTACTGGACCAGCTGGTAACACTTTTGTACAGCTTGAATCAAGGCAATCAGTAGTTGCGGAATTGGTTTATGGAAATCACCAATGAATTTAAAAGTCTGTGGTGTTCAACCCATAATGAAGTTGCTGGTTCCAGAAACTAGCTGGACATTTATATGTCCATGGGTTCAGTCAAGACGCACAGTAGGTTTAGCCAACAGTAAAAAGACATTTACAGCTAAATATAAAAGAGTTTGTGGGTTCACCAAGAAGCAGGATAGATGGAACTTATATGAAGAAGCAGCTACCAGAAACCACCACAGAATTTGGGATACACCTTGTTATGCCATGGGCAAAACCTATAGGAAGAAACAGGTTCCAAAAATCACTTTGAAAGTTTCCTGAGGTGTGGAGTACAGATGCTATCACTTAACTGCTTGATATTTTAGTAAAGCTAGTAGAAACATAGCAGGGTGTATAGGAGAATTCACGTCATCAGTGTAAGAGGGAATAGTAGTCCTTGTGGGAGCAAAGGGGGGACAAATATGAGTTTGGTTCCTAGACTATCCAGGGCATACTAGAAGGTAACCCATGGAAGTTGCCCTTGCAACCCCTCCTCAACCTTACCACATTTTTTCCTTGACTAAATAGTCAACAGGCAGTGGGAGTTGTTAGGCAGAGAGGGCAGTACCTCCCTATACTGCAGATGGTGAGAGGCAAAGATGTTCACGGGTAACTGACAAGGAAACAGGCCTTTTCTATCTTTGCACTCAGGACGTAGAACAATATCCCATATCTATCAGAAGCCCAAACCCTCCTCCAGTATAGACAAGAGCTTTAAAGGGCACCATATCAAAATGCAGGAACAATCTACATTTGCTGATAAAAGTCAGCTACCCCTTCATTTATATGTTGGCTGTGTATTTGTTTGGAAGCCATTTCAGCACTCTGTTGCTTACAGATAGATTTCTAGTATATCAATACAACATACATTCATATACAAAAGTCTGTTAGGAATATAACAGCAGCAAAATTGTGTCTAGTTTTAAAACTGCTTAATTTCATAACAAAACAAGCATTTGCAATGCAATAGGACTCTATTTTCCAGAGACCTATTGCTTTGCAAATGGTAGTGATCACGGATGGGGGGGGGGGCAGCACGGACAACGTGAATGCAAAGGCATGGTAGGCATCATGACAACGGGAGGTACGGCGTGGGGGTGTTATTTGAAGGCATGGAAAACGGGAGGGGGAGAAGGCACGAACAATGGGAGGGGGGAGTAAAGAAGGCACTAAAGCAAGTAGTGCCTGCAGTAGGACAGCCGCATTGTCAATAATGTGAATAGTGCTCACCCACTAATAAAGCATGCCATGTTAGGAGTGAAGTAAATGGTCCAGTCCTTATGGGTGGCAACAAATTGAGACAGGGCGGTACCAAGGCTGGACTAACAAGCCTCATAATGAATCGGAAGCCAGCGTTTACCAAGGATATTGACACCAGCCAATTACAAATATGGGCGGAGAGGGGGTGAGAGTGGGCGAGGCTTCCACAGCACTTCTACAACATACCCTACTACAGCATGCCTCACAGAGCGAGCAACGCAATGTTCTGCAACACTAAGCTCGACCTAAAAAGGAGGATCCAGGGCATGCTGACCTGGGTATGGGTATGGGTAGTGAGTGGACGCCTTTGGCACTTGGAATGCAGTCCTTTTTGTTGTCAGAAACACTTAACTCAGAAATTGACAGTGAAGAATAATAATCGTCTCAAGATTCATAATCATCGTCTTGACATGAAAATAGGTGACAGAGATTAGGAAATAGCTCCAGGTAATTAGCATATTAAATAAAGGTAAACCTGACCAAGTGCACAAAAACGGGTAACACTTACGTCTTTGTTTAATATTTAAGAGTGAAGGTGTTGGTTCATTGATGGAAGACTTTACATGAAGATTGAGGGCAGTAGGAGGCTGGATCACATGGATGGATGAATTAATGCATTTTATGTAAGTTTGTGTAGATGAAGGTGAGGTATGACACGGTCAAGCTGCTGGTGATGGTAAAACAGAACCACTGTTACCAGATCAACTGGTAAGTTTAACGTAAATTGCAGCATTAAAAAAAAAAACTTAAGGAAAATAGAATCACTGAGTGAGGGATAGGCCGAGATGCATCGAATGCACTTTTGTACGGAGAAGCACAGTGAGTGATTGACCTAAGTCCAGGGTGAGCAGGCAGGATGGGACTGAAGTTTCCATACAAAGGTTCCGTTTAATAACAGGCTACAGCTTAGAGTGATTTTTGATATGGAAAAATAAAGCAGCAAGTATAATTTAAAGGGGAAAACACAAAAGGCTATGCACACATTACTGTTCTACCCGAGTTTATTTAGTATTTCAATAAAATATTACTCTTGCCCACGCTGCAGCCCCATCAGGGTTTTTGCTGAGTGACAGGGATAGAGGCCTCAGAGTCCCGCACAAGCTAAGCGCTTCCTTCAATTACATTGATGAAGCTACTTCCCAAAGTCAGATGGAATTTACCTCCTTCCCACTTTCAAATAGTTCACACTGAGATGGAATTTCTTACTTTCCAACAGCATTTTTTAATAGTCACACTAGGAAGGTGAAAGTTTCCAAAGAGTATAGCATGGAAATGTATTTGCTGATTCCTGTTTATTGCTAGCTTATATGCATGGCCACTAGAATTATGCAGCAGAGGAGGACCAAATTATGTTACAGGGGTGACTATTTTATGTGGCAAAAAAGACAGATTATGGGCCAGATGTACGACCATTTCATTTAGTGCCTCTCAATTTGCGACACATTGCGAGACGCAAATTGCGAGACGCTAAATGAAATGTACAACAGTGTATTTAACACTGTTTGCGATTCCCAATGGGGTTGCAAATTGCGAGGCTCATTAATATTAATGAGCCTCTTGCAATTTGTGAACCCACTGGGAATGACAGGCCCTCCCAGGGATGGTGGCCTGCTGGGCTCAGCAGGCCACCATGTCTGGGACTGCTTTTAAATAAATACTTTTTTTGTTTTTTTTTAAATGCAGCCCGTTTTCCTTAAAGGAGAAAGGGATGCATTTAAAAAAAAAATGAAACGTTTTCTGTTAATTTTTTAAGGGCAGGCTCTGGGACCACTGCCTGCCCGTAAAAAATAATTCTGCATGCATTTGCAAAGGGGAAGGTGTACCCTGGGAACCCTTTCCCATTTGTGAATGCATTACCATCTACTTAAAGTAGGTGGTAATTGCGAGTGTTTTGCGACCGCAATTGCGTTCACAAAACTTTTGTACATGGTTTTGAGACTCGCTATTTGGAAGATACTGCCCCTTCCAAATAGCTAGTCGCAAAACCTATTTAGCGAGTCACAAAAAAATTGCAACTCGCTAAATAGGCTATGTACATAGTCCAATAGGTTTTTGGATGTGCAAACGGGTTCGCAAACCCATTTGCGCATGCAAAAACGGGGCGTTCATCTGGCCCTATGTGTCATTATGCAGTACACTTATTGATAGTAATAATTCATTATACTGATATTTTTACACTTGCCAGCACTGTCTCGGATACGATTTCAGCTTATTAGTAACAATTCAACACCCAAATAAAGCAACTGAAAGATTGCCAGTAAACATTTGCGAAGAGCGGTCCAGTGCTCAAGAAAACAAAAGCTTTTGATCCGTTTGAGCTAGAAACAAAATGTTTTTTTGTTAAAATGTTTAGGTTTTGCAGCAGGTGATTGATTATGTGGTGAATGCAGAAAATCCATGATTATGTGAAAAACAACACAACCGCAAGTTTGCTTACTGGGCATGGTTATACAGCTGTAGTCAGGGATGCAAATTGACTTTTAAGATGTCTATGTAAAGTAGCTGTTATTGAGAACCGACACAAATGTTCGGTCAGGGGTGTCCACAGTGAAAATCTAAGCAAAAACTATATGTGTCCAGTAGTTTAAAATCTCATCGGGGCCTACTTGGTATTTCATCCTTTTGTATTATATTGGCATTTCTACAGACTTGTTGAACCCGTCACAGTGCCTATAGTGCTTTTGGGTAGTCAAGTAAGAAGCTGCTCCTGTCAAGCATCGCTAATATAGAATGTGTTTTTAGGTCTCGCCTGACCCAGCGCATGCGCAGGTCTGGCGAGACTTATTGAGAGGGCTCCAAAAAGTGCTACCAGGCCAGCCTAGAGCTACAGTGCATGTGCGCGATTACTTTCACTTTCGCTTTGATGTTTGATCGCGATCACTTTCACTTTTGCGGCCGCTTTGCATAGCCAATAGGTCTCGCTTTTGGGATCTTATAAGTATTTAGTTATGCAACTGTTGCATGGCTAAACACTTATAAGGTCCCAAAAGCGAGACCTATTGGCTATGCCAATGCTTGTTTATCATGACCCATGTTGTGTTATGTTATGTTATTTTAATTTTAAGCACGCGTACGCAAGCATTACTTCGTGCTGGATAAAAACATAACACGTGGTATACTAGCTTAGAACCATAGGAAGTTTATTTGCTAAAAAGCCAAGAATGGAGTGAATTGGGTTTGAAGACTCGTGAGTAAAGAGTTTCACAGTTTTGCTGCTGCAAAAGAAAAGGAGCAGTCCACAAAGGTGGATATTTTTGTTCCATGAACAAAGAGAAAAAAGAGATTAGAGGATCTCAGTAGATGATGAATCTGTTTGCCAAGAAGGCTGGCTGTCTTTTTTGTACGACTTTATGCACAATTGTAAGTGCTTTAAGGTCCCAAGACTCAATGTTTTTGAATGTGTTTTGAGTGGTGCAACAAAGAAAAAAAAGTGCAGTGACCTTCGTACTATGCACCATGTACAGTCCAAAAATACAAAATCTACCTGGCTGTACATTTTCTAATAAGACATTGTGACCACAACATCCTCAGAGAACATCACATGCATCCCTTAATAATGAACTCTCTATATTGACGAACTGCCCCTCGATTCCCAGATAGTCAATGATGTTTTGCTGGTTTCATGCAAACTCATGTACATCATTCATCTCCTTTCTTCTACCAACAAGATAGAGTCACAGTGAACCTCAAGTGTCTCCGGGGCACGAGCCCCTGGTCAGCAATGTGCAATACGTTTCTGAGTTTTCATTATATTATGCCGGAACTGTGGGCCAATTATCATCAGTAGGTGGCTGTCCACTTCGAATCACATAGCCACACATATTTTTCCAAGCAGCAAGGCCAGGCCAGCAAACTTTCTACAGTGATTGGGTATCTCTTTAACATGGCCCAGAAGTGCCATTAGGGCCCCTGGCTGAAGTGTCAGGCACACAATGCTGCTTAGTACTTGGAACAACTGGTACCAGTAATTAGAAATTACTGCATAGTTCCATGCCAGATGTATAAAGTCTGCCACTGAGTCACAACATCTCTCTTATGTATCGCTGTTCCTCACCCTATATCTATGTAGTTTGACTGGAGTGTGATACATTTGATGGAGGAAATTGTAGTGCAACAGTCTATGTCTACCATTCATAGATTCCTCCCTAGTGTGGCGGCAGCAATAGTTCTATTGTCCATCTGTTATTTGAGTGCTAGGTCCATCACTCAGCGGTTCCTAGAATGGGGGTCAACTCTAGGCACGTCTCTTCATGTAGGAGTGTATATCACAGTGATGATTTCGGTTTTCAATGAGACAGTGGCAGCAAGACTCAGCAGTCTCCAATCTGTTGGTTCCTGAGGGCTGGCAGGAAAAGCATTCCTCATCACCTCCCTCAACCGTATATATGTGAATATCGCTATCAGTGTAGAGCTGCTCTTTTTAGATCACTTTTGGGGGAGAAATCTCCCCACCTCATATAAGTTACCCAGACCAGGGCCGGATTGGCCTTAGCGGGCACCGGGCATTTCCCCGGTGGGCTGCCAGGGTTGGGGGCCGGTTTTGGGTCCCTGGGGGCGGATTTTGTTACAGGGCCATTTTTGCAGCATAGCTGCAATATCGGCCGATGTAACGAAATCGGCCGAAACGGGTCCCGGCAAACAGCTCGGCCGCACCTCCAACCCCCTGGGGGGCAGCGGAGCACTCTGCCAGGGTCGGTTTTGGGTCCCAGTCCGGCCCTGAGCCAGAGTGAGGAGTTCTTTGTACTGTAAGTGACAAATTACCAAGGGTTCACTAGTAAGAGGTACTTTTGGGTTGTGTATCAGTTTTATATGTGGGGAGCACATGACATTCACACTAAAGACCTGGGCCAGGCACCTCCATGCCCATATTGTTCAGTCTACTCCCTGTAGTCCAAATCGGGTCTTGTGGAGGTCTTCTTGATGACACCAGTTAGCTTATGGGCAACTGGCATGCCCAGATCCAGGTCCTGGTGCAGTACCTATTGATAGCTATAAAACCAGATCTTGCACTTCTCCGAGAGAACTAACCAATGCCAAAGCAAAGATTATCAGAGACATGGAACATCCCTGCCTAGTACCACATTGTATTGTAATTGGGGCATAGAGGCAGTCATTCACACATATTAGTGCATTTGTTTTGGTATAAAGTAAGTTGATCCATTTTATTATTGCCGTGTTGTGTTTCGATTTAGATGTCCGTACATAGGTTTTCCTAAATCATGTCCTTATATAGGCACAATTCGCACTGCCCTTATTTAGGCATAGAATCCCAGTCCTTATTTAGGCATTAGCCATGCTATGCAAATGCAGGCATGGTCACCTACATCCGTCTATCCCCACGTCACAACGAGTTCTTAAAACCAGACCTTTAAGCCATTTGGGACTTTCCCTAGCTAGAATTATTGATTTCTCCAAGAACTCATCTATTATGCATGAACTACTATTCCTTAGGGGTTCATTCATGACGTCTTCCTCTGCCCGACTTTACGTCAATGCTAACATTCCTAAGTACCTTCCAGGTATAAATATACCTTCCCTTACCATGGCAAACCACGGCTCGGCTGCACAGCTCGATATAGCTCGCCACGGCAAGTTCGGAAGAATTCGAGTCCCCGCCTGACACACTGACCAGACGCTGTCATTCCTGCTCACAGAGAATCCAGCTTCCAGTGTTCTGGATCACTTCCCGGGGTGTTGGAGTTTGAGACCCAGAAAGAGATTCCCACCTCTCTCATTCTAAGGTATGGAGCTGACTAGAACCTAGAGGGACTCTTGGCATATGCAAAACTATAGCTTACAATAATATAGAATACGGCACCTACTTCTTACCTTGTACTACACTTAGGTTAGGTACACTGGGGTAGAACTATTTAGAAGCATCAAATGAGTATCCACTTTTTAGCCTATGTTATTTATGTATGTGTGTATTAATATATGTCATAGCTAGAAGACAATGCTGTTGCAGTATTATTTCTTCTTACTGCTTATGCTGTACGTATTATATTTTGCATACTGTCTTGCGATTGTAACAGTTCATATCTCTTACACGAGAAACAAGACTGTTCAATAAATCCTTTCATTGAAATGCCCATCTATCTATTTCTGTGTAACTCTGAAGAAACTAAGCATGTACGATTGACTGAGTGAAACTGTTATCTGTTGTTTCAACAATTCTGAGACATGTTCCGATTCTAAGGGAAACAAATTTGTCATGTTTATGCGGTTGCCAGAAACTACTCCCTTCTTGTTTATTCAAGGAGTTTCTAGTGGCCTCTGAGTTCGCTGGCACACAAAGTAATTAAGTTTAATGTACTCGATAGAGGTATACTGACCTCAGTCCTATGCCATAACTATAGTGTATATTATTCCAATGCGCAGAGCCTATAAGGGAAATAGGAACTACACTACATGTAGCCCAACGTGGTTGGTAAGGCACTAATTTAACACTATATACTGAAGTAACTCAGTCGTGCATTTCTCAGAGGCCCCTACTCAAAATACTCCATAAGACGTCTGGAGTGGGTAGGGTTAATATCCGCCATAGCTGAGTAGGACGAAAATCCTATGTATTAGCTGTTTGGTTTGTTCAACGATGAAGGATACAGTGTTCCAAAATATTGTGCACCTTATCTTTGTTTCCTTGAAACTTGTTCTACATTTTTCAAAAACAATGTCCCAAAACGGGGATAATAATACAGTGACCGGTGAGGCTATGATTGACAAAGTCGTAACAGCTTTTAATCTTACAGGTTTAATTGAAACCGATGAGGGTGTTATAAACATCCATCCAAATTTAAGGAGAGCCATCACTTATAAAACATGGCCTAACACCAAGAGATGGTAGAGCAGTTTTCGTGATAGAGGCACGTTAATCTTTTCAGATAGAGGTATTCTATTCATGGATAGTATTCCCAGAATCAAATCCAGTAACAAAAGTGTTTCACTTCTTTAAAGAAGATGAACCACCTGAGGAATATATTGCCTTCGAGGATGTTGAATTCCACTCACATACTAGGAACATAATCTCTGGTTTAAAGGCGCCCTAAAACATTACAATCACATTACCAGGCTCGGTCCACTAGGTAGACCAGGAGCAACATGGCCGATTTTAGCCGGCTACACACCTCATCCTGACATCGAAGAGATGTCAGACGATGAATTACTCACTCAACTTAAAGAGTTAATAGAAATTTACAGACAGTTAGTCCAATATGTCATGCAGACTTTCATAGTCCAACCACCCTTAACCATTCCAAATAAAACCCCTCACCAGGGGAATACACTAAAAATTACTCCACAGACTTTATACGCAGTCATGGGTAAAATGCCCACAAAGTGTGAACAAATTCCATTCTGGATAGCTCAAAAAATTACTCAAATCGAAGCAGTATTTCCTAATACTAGCCCTTATGAGAAACACAAGAATCCTAACTATCTGTTTACCAATGAGGATCACACCACATCTGGAAGACTGCACCACTTGGGGCACAGTCTTTGCTGCCATCTATACTAAAACACATGGCGTTCCGTCTATTGCGGTAATACCCGATGTCCTGAAACAAATTCAAAATGAATACGGGGCAGAGCCTGCTCTGAATTTAGGTATGAAATTACTAAAAAACTTCGACCAGGTCTCAACAATAATATATCATCTATTAGAACATTGGAACGTTGGCAGCTCCATTGAAGACAATGGAGCGCTCCGGGCTAATACTGGCTGGTATAAGCCCGGAGCTCCAACATTCCAATGATTGTCTTTGTTCACAGCTCTGGCTTCAAGCATTCAAATTGGCACTTGAAACTACAAGCATTCAAATTGGCACTTGAAAATACGGACCGCAAATTCCCCACACTTATAGTGTGCGATTCTTTTTATTGTGTTCAATCATATAATGAATATTTACAGAATTGGCTTCAAAATGGTTTTAAAGATGCAAAAGGTGGCACAATCAAGCATAAAACGCTTTGGGAACAAGGACCTCAGTTGTGAGACGGACTACAAAACACTCACGTGATACACACGTTGAGTCATCAACGTGATGGTGTTCACGTTGCAGGGAATTCATTGACTGACGAAGCCACAAAGGGGGCTGTGCAAACGGCTTCCGTAGCTGAGATCACTCGTTCAAAAACGAGAATAGACAGTGAGATATTATTGGCTGTCAATGCTTCAAGCAAAGGCAGTGGTGCAGCGTTACCTAAAAAATTTCCACTCATATATACTTGATGCGAACAACGTTCCGTTTGCTCGATTCCCTGGAGTGGGGGATAGAGTCATTCCAAACATGGAACGTAGATTAGGACTAATCCTAGCAGCACATGAAAGGATAACCTATGCCCATGCAGGTGTTTCTGCCACAGTATCGTTATTAAAACAGAGATATTGGTGGCCCGGCATTAGGAAACAGACCAAAAACTATGTTTTGGAATGCGAAATATGCCAACAGATGAAAGTCTCTACAGTGAAACGTCCTGCGCAGACACCCATGTTAATTTCAGATAAACCATTAGCTTGTGTTTACCTGGATCACTGCGGTCCCTTGTAAACGGATGGTAACTATAAATATATCATGTTCACAATGGATTTGTGTTCAAGGTTCCTATGGATGTGGCCTCAGCGCTCGGCTGACGCTCAAACTGTTATAAAAGATTTGCGAGTCTTTATCGGCACATACGCTATTGGCACACTATATTCTGACCAGGACCCTGTGTTTAGCTCTCGAGCTTACAAAGAAGCCATGGCCAGTTTGGGTGTTGCATTGCACCTCTCTGTTTCATCCTGAGGGAAATTCTGTTGTGGAAAGGAAAAACCAGGACATAAAGCAGTCTATAACAGCTAGGGTATTAGGTTCGGGGGATGGGTGGGTCAAACATCTTTATGGGGTCCAACGCTCATTAAACAATTTGCCAGGAAGTTCTCAAGGGGGGTCACTCCATATGAGGTCCCATTTGGGCAAGAATGGGGGTTCCAGTTCTCAAATGTAAAGGCACAGTGGTGTAAAATAAACCATTTGATATCAAAGATCGTTTGGCTGTTTTACAGGACTTAAATAAACTAAGATCGAAACAAAGCAACGTGTTCCTGAAGCCAACCACCACTGGGGAAATTCCAGCCATCCCGGCAAGGCCTGTCTGGATCCCAAAGCTTGGGGATCTAGTCAGAGAGAAGATCGCGGACAAGAAGGAATTTAGGCCTTTTACAGACAACCAGTACCTGTCCTAGCCATCCATGAAACAAGAACAGTACTTCTGCCGCCCCTTGCTGGAAAAAAGGAGAAAAGATTTGTGTCAATCGACCGCATCAAACCACACTATGTGGCCAATACTGAGCAGTAGACCTTGTGGACTCCGACCGGGTAGCAGACGCACTCCTCTAGCTACAATTCAAGAGGTTCAAACTGAAAGACTCATCACCATTGAGGAGTCAGCAGTAAGAAATGAAGGACTGAGCAACAATGCTATGGAACTCATTCCTCTTGAAACCCAAATAACAGTTCGTCCTGATACACCTGTCTACACCAACGTAACACGTGATCAACTGGTGCCAGCGATTTCAACAAATCCTGATGTAATTTCAACCATTGACAGAACTGCCTCTGGCTATTTCATTAACTTTGATATGTTTTCTGAGGATCCAAGCGAACCAGAAATGATGCCAGCCAAAAGAACTTTCAAAAAACGAGCACAAGACTTTTTTCATCTCCTGGAAAAGACTTTTCTGGTTTCATCATGGATTGAACTATGGATTATTTCTGGAATACTTTTCTTTCTGCTTTGGCTAGCTTTAGTAATGACTCTGAGCATGCTGATAAATGGAAGATATATTCACTTGGACACAGAAAGTAAAAATGTGAACTTACTTTTGAAACCACACAAATCATCCCATCATTAAGCAAGAGACTTGTCAGCAGTGAACATCACAGCAGATCCTATACAAGATGGTATAGTTTGGGACAAAACAGATTATGATATATTCGGCCCGTCTGAATTTTTGAAGATTCCACACTGATTTAAGATTTCATTAAGTGACTTTATTACCTCCAGTACCTATTCTGATGATTGGGACTTTGAGACTGTTAATAACATGATGTCTGATCTAGAAAGGTCTGCTGCATTCTCTAACCATGAATACTTAGAGGGTTCAACAGACTATGAACAGCCTTATTGTTACAAACACTATGGTCATCATTTCTTGCATAAATCTGCAACACCTAGAAATGTATTTATGTATAACCAATGGGAACATTGTCCTACACCACCAAGGGGTAGCTCAAAAACGTTTGCAATGAAGTTTCCATATTTATCAGGGTACAATACATCCAATCCGGAAATGTTTTAGTTTAAGAATGAGAACAAAAGATGGGCGAAAAATATGTTAACCACTACAAAACAGATTTATTCTTCAGCCTTTATTGCCCAACTGTCTAGACAGGGTTTCGACTTTTGGAAAGACACAATTGACATAAAATCTGTCTGGGGTACAAAAGATTGGCAAGTGCAGGGAATTGAAGCTTTGTTTAGAGCCTGCATAATGTTTTTGAATGACACTGTCCAACAAACGTCTTGCCTTGGGTTAGCCAAGATCAAAGACATGAACACACCGTCCATACCTACACCTGCAAGTAATAGCACTACACAGGGGGAGGTCGACGTACATACAATTTTAACAAAACAACAGGTCAGATCCTGAATGGGAAAAATTGTTGCTCTGGCCCACAGACACAAACCTCTGTCAAGAAAGATTTCTGAACAGATTACAGGGTTTTAAAATCAATAGGCCAGACCCACGTTATGTTCAAAGACAGCATCCAGGGGTAGTAACAACATACAGTGTAGGAAAATTATGCCTTGATTGGCTACAGAAATCTATACTAGAGGATGTGAAACAACACTTATCTTTGCTTAAAGAAGGCGCAGACCTTAGGGATTTTTTGCTAGGTCCAAGAAAACCGCGTCAAAAACGTTTCATATATGCCGGCATCTATCCTGCTTATAATGAAATATGGAAAGTTACCCAAGAAGAGGACGCAGAAAGAATACGAGAAATTGATCGTATTAATTTAGAGAAATCTCTCGCTGTGGTTGACATTGGGTTAACGACTCTGTCATCCAGGATATTTTACTGGGCAACATTGTATCCTCAGCTATAGACATTGTGGAACAAGTTTAGGTCCGGCTGTGACAAGGCCAGTCTCAATTACGTTCTATTCTGTTATTAGACTGGATGCTGCAAAACTTGCGTGTAGGCTATGTGCCTTGGTGTTTCATCAACACGTTGTCTCTGTTTTGCCAGAATACAATCTCACTGATAAACAGATCAAACTGGCACAAAGGGGAGCAAAGTATACAGTGCTGAGCATTGAAAAACTGGAAAAATTGCCATTTACAGTAGCAGAAAAACCAGCTACAGAATGGATCATTCATGGCAAAATAACTCTGCCTGTTACAACTTTCCATTTTCAGTATTGCCTCAAACAAATGCAAGCAGGCTAATATGAAAGGTTGGGTAAAGAATAAAGCAAGACATCCTGGGATTTACCTTACACACACAGATGTTGGAGTGGGGGGCGTGAAGTGTTTCTTAGCAGTACACACTGTGAAAATGCACTGAGCGGTTCACTCATATGTCAGGATATTAGTTTACACGGGGCCTGTAGCGGTTCTACTGCAAATTTATCCTGCCACCAGCAAGGTTCACCAACCGTTGTGATTAATCTAACGTTTGGCCAACTTTCAAATGGGAGTTACCTCATGTTGAATGATCAAAGCTGTTGTGGCATGTTGCCAGGCATCCCATATCTGGTAACGGTTGGCTCCAGGGTCACTTGCTGTATGCAAGTTTTGTTCCCCCAAATAGACACAGTCAGGGAGTCGCTTTTATGGCCTTCACTGAACATCTCTTCTATACGAATTGATACTTTAAGCAGAATGAAAGCCATTCTTTTACAACAAACCGTGCCATTGACCTCGGCCAAAGAAACCTATGATCTACAAATTGCAAAGACTTCGGCTGAGATACAGCTCTGTTACGTACAAACCAAAGTCAGCACCTTAGACCAGGTTTTCCGTTTCATCTGCATCTACTGGAAGGAAGTGGAGGTCAAAGGGGGAAAATTATATGTGGCCTTTTTCGATCTGCGCACAGCTTTTGAAGCTGTGGAGAGTACTGAAAGAATTGGGCCTGCCTCCAAATCTCTTAGCTATTTTAACCAGACTGATGCTTCTAATACAGCCCAGGTAAGGTGGGGACCAAATAATGAAGTAACCAACACCTTCCCTGTAAACCGTGGAGTGAGGCAGGGATGTGTGTTGGCGCCCACTCTTTTTACTTTATTTATTAATGGGGTCATTGATTTCTTGGACAGGGATGGCTGTGATGCCCTGAAAATAAACAACAAATGAATCCCTGCCTTGTTATTTGAGGATGACACCATTTCAATTTCTAAATCTCCCCAGGGCCGAAACCACTTTTAAATTATTTTATACAGTTTTGTAATGATAGGGGGTTGTTCTTAAATGAGGGAAAAACCAAGTACATGATTCTCAATAAGAGAGGGAAAAAATATCCCAGCAGATCCATTCAGGCAGGTAGCACCTCTCTTGAACAAGTCGACGTGTTTGATTATTTAGGGATTTGTGTATCCCCATCAGTAAACTGGGACACACACAAGGAGAAGGCTAAGTTACACCAATTTTTTCAATGTAACCATATTAGCAAGATACACAGAAAAACAGTGTCACGGCAGATTGCACCTACACTCGAAATTTACAATTCTAAGGTTTTGGGGAGTATATTGTATGGTGTATAGCTGTGGGGGACAGGAACTATATCGCCTTAATAGCTGTGGAAAATTGTTTTTCAAGATCCTTGGTTGACCTCCCCCCTAGCACCCCACTGAAACCTTTGTACATGGATCTGGCGCACAGGCAATTGAATAATAAGGCAATCTATTGATTGATAATATTTTGGTGTAGGTTGTGGACTGTAGATGAGCTTGAGTCTTACTGTGAGATTCTGTTAGACCTCCTAAATTTTCCAAAGGTGTCAACAATAAACTGGTTTACCATCTTATGGAAAGCCCTAGTAAAGCTGGGCATGGATGCCTTGTGGACAAACCCGGAAAACATGAGGCGAACCTCAAGGGCAAAAATGAAAGAACTGCTTTGGAAATCGATTCTAAAAGAGGATCTTACAGTTTCAGAATCCACCCTGACCAAAGACTTTTTTATAATTTAAATGTTCTTTGCTTTTTGAGCTAACCATCGACGAAATTGTTCCGCCGATGGCATGGAAACTCTTTCTGCAGTTTCGCTATAAATCCCTTCCCACCAAACTGTTTTGTTCAAAATGGTCTAGCTGTAATGATTTGGTTGATCTTTGTCCTGCATGCCAAGGTAGTCCAGAGTCCATACTCCACCTACTCTTTTTTTGCCCGAGCTACCAGTCCTTGAGGAAAAAAATGGATTGTTCCGCTATGTTTCCTAGTGGGTCAGGGGCATTACTTAGGGGTTCTAAGTTTTTTGTGTACCGACACTCTCGTCAATATACAGTATTTGGTCTTGCTAGATTCTGGCATGCCCTTTGGATTAGGCGTTGGAAAATATGTATGGGAGATACCTCGCCTTGAAAAGTGATGCTAGACCTAAATCTTATGTAATTGTCCATCAATGGCTGTGTAAATACGAGATCTTAGCATCGTAATCTTTATCATACATTTGGCTGCCTCTGCATGTGGCACTTTTTTTCAAATGTTTTGGGGGCCCTTTTTAAGTCTGACTGATCGTAATAAAGTTTGTTGATGACTACTGGATATGCCCAATTTCCTTCCTTACAGTTTGCGAGTAGTTACCCACTATGCATGATTGTCACAATGGAACATGGACCCAAAGTATACCATTTCTATAATGCCTGCACAATCTCACATAATTGCAGTAATTTCATGCTTATAATGCAAAATTCCCAACGTTATTTTATTGTGTCAAATAGTGTAGCTGCAAACTGTTCATTGCCAAAAGCAGAGTGAATGCACTGGAACTACGCAAACCACTAGAACATGATCAGTTGCTCTTTGCAGCATTTGTTTCTGCACTCATTTGTAGTGCAGTATGTGCTCTCACATGTAAAATGGACATGAGGATGTATTTTGCGCTAAAGTAAAAAGCCAAATACTAGTTTTGCATTTTGCGTGATTAGGAGTGATATTGCATAATTTTCCTTAAAGTTCATGTCATTAAGTAAAGGGAAATTACATGAATTTCACACACACCTAGGTGTGCTCTTACATGTTTGTGCTCTATCTTAGTTGGGTCTTGTTTCTCTTGTTCACACTTACCACAGAAGGGACTTAGATAGATATGGCAATCAAACCAATCAATCAATTAAGGCACTCTCCCATTTGATCCAACTCAATGCAGGTCCATATGAATCCATCTGTGGATTCTGCAATACTCATTGAATGAAAGAACATTGACACACAAATAAAAATGAATATATATTTAAAACAGGCACTACAAGATCAGCCTCAGACATGCAAGCAACTAACTACCTGCTCTCAAACGAGATGCAACATTTGACAATATACTTCCTACAAATGCTAAATCCTCTCAGAGCATTTTACATGTACATTAATGTTTCTTCCAGCCAGCCATGATATTCTACCATCCATTGCTAATTTATCATTGAATTAACCTGACTCTTGATCTGGTTTGCAATTTAAATTGCACCACCATCCTGGCGTGGTGTACCTATGATAATTATTTGCAGCTTAGCATATTTAATCTCCTCCAGCATTAAGTAGGTCCATTTATGTGTGTCTGTCCAGTTAAAGCGTTTTAAATGAAGTTGAATCTATCTTGTATTTATCAGCTTCTTGGCTTTGATGACTTTTCCACTGCATCTACTTTATTTAACATTCAGTGGAGTGAATTTTCAGTTATTACCACATGGGAATAAAGTCGTGCCTGTGGGATTGTGTATAATAGTCATCATGGTATGTGCAGCTGCAATGTCAAATGAGGTTTTGGGTGCTTGCTGGGTATTGCAGCATTGTTTTACCAGTTGTAGATGGTGCAGTTCTGCTTGATGCTATAGTTTCTGTTCCATTTCTCTTCACTACATTTAAAATGGTGTGCTTTGATGAAAGGAAACTGGCACAAACCTAATAACGTCATGTATGTGTCTACTTCACTGGATGTAATGTGTGGTTTCCAGTTATTTTGGAACATGCCCAATGGAACGTCATATAAACTGTGCTCCAGGTGTTTGTGATTAATGGCAGGAAATTAATATTGATGGAAACATTATATCCGCTGAATTTGTGATTGTGAGCATAGTGGGTTGGTCTTCATGGTTTTGTTGCCTACCTAATTTGGCTGTTTTGCTGTTTTGTGTCAGGAATCGGGGTGTAGGTAGCTACTGGTTAATGTGGTTCCTTTAAGTGGAGGTGGTCCTCTAGATCTGTTTGTGCTAGGTTTTGTTCAGTGAAGGAATGGCTGGTGACCATCACAATGCATCAGCACATGTGTGCGGAGGTCAGCAGAGTTCTACTAGGGAACCATGATTTCCTGTAGGCTACAAACATTTATGGTCCCAGAAAGAGAACAGCCATTTTGTTATATTGAGCATAAATCTCTTGTGGTCCATGGTGTCCTTTTCTATGCAACTGTGTTACAATGTTGTGACAGAGAGAACCTTGCTACATGGATTCTGAATTTCCTTACAAAGACTCACTAATTTCTAATGAATTGGTTGAAATGGACAAGTGGATCACAGAGAATCATCCTCAAGTCAGATTTTTGATGTAAACAAACATTAAACTATTCTCCTGCAAATGTCTGTGAAGTTTTAAGACTGAGGATATAAGGCCTGATTTAGAGTTTGTTGGATGGGTTACTTCATCACAAATGTAGCAGATATCCTGTCCGCTGTATTACAAGTGCATTATATCCAATTGCACTTGTGAATACAGCAGATGGTATATCTGTCATGTCTGTGATGGAGTAACCCATCTGCCAAACTCTAAATTAGGCACATAGTCTACTAAGGCGGCCCTATGATGAATCAGGGAGGACTGTTAAAGTGGATTATTGCATATGAATTTACAATTGTAATGTACAATGTATATAGTTTAAATAAGTATACACAATAGCTAAGATTAGGGAACAATGAGATGTTAAGAATATTGGTTAGTTTGTTGTTCTATTGAAGTCAAGTAGAAATTAAAAATGTATCTTTACAAAAGAGAGTTTAGTCACAAGGTTTGTCCAAAACATAGCGAGAAATGCAAGTGCACATGTAAATTTCAGATACCGGTCCACTTTTAACCCTACTTTTTAGATCTGTGGGAGCAAAGGTTTTTTTTACATACCTGGCCCTAGTCTTTTATAGTTCCCATACTTAAGAATGTCACTTGTAATAGCCAAGAACAATATAGACCGATTTCCTTGCTAGACTCGCTAATTAAAGTGGCAGGAGGCATTCTCTGTAGATTGCAGGACTGGGCAGAATCCAATAGTGTTATTTACTACTTTTGATATGGGTTCCCCCCAGGCTTGGGGACTAATGAACAGGCTATTAATTTAAATCTACTTATAGGGAAATATGTGCTTATTAAAGAGAAGGGAATTTGGCCCTAGAAGCACGAGCACTTTACCACGGCCCCTACTTCGAGGAGAGGAGGGGCTGAGGACGCCTGAAAAGGCCAACACCGGTCCCGCAGCGCAGGAAACAGCACTCGCCACTTTTGCCGGTCCCTGGCCCTAGAAGCAGGAGCACTTTACCACGGCCCATGCTT
This sequence comes from Triturus cristatus, assembly GCF_964204655.1. NCBI lineage: Eukaryota > Metazoa > Chordata > Amphibia > Caudata > Salamandridae > Triturus > Triturus cristatus. The sequence continues at coordinate 27,625,738 of NC_140582.1, forward strand.
GGAGGAGAGGAGGGGCTGAGGACACCTGAAAAGGCCAACGCCAGTCCCGCAGCACGGGAAGTGCGCGGGATCGGCCTGGACCAAGACGGGCCTGTCTTAGCCCGCCATAGACCGGAAGAGGCTGGGCTGGGCCAAGTCCTTTTCTTTTAGCAATAGGCAGAGGAGTACTTGGAATAGGATCCCTGCAATCCATAGTGCAAGGAGGAAGGCAACACACAAAGGTAGGAGGATGGGAAAACGAAAAACACCTATGTCTACTGCTAAAGCTAGACCATTAACCTCATCAATTACCAACTTTTTAACAACAGCAATGGGGGCAATAAATAGTGAGATAGAGTCGGTGGAGGAGAGGCTGGGGGAAACACAAAGAGCTCTTCAAAATAGTAATTTGACTGTGATTGCCCATGAGCACGAAGACAACACAGAGCACTTTGTCCCGGTTAGCCTGGGTGTAAGCAGAGACAAAATCAGTTCTGTCATTATTCAGGAAGGGGGAGTTATTGACACTCTTTGCCCTCCACCATGTAAAAAATCCAAAGCCTGTGGAAAAACTAAAAAAGAGATATTACCTATGGCGACACACAAGAAAACTACAGCCCCCCATGAAAGTTAGTCACAAAAGCCCACGTATCGGCTGTTGTCACGGACACTATGAATATTGAGCCTCTGGGAGAGAGTGTACTAACTACACATTTAACAAATTTAGTGGAAGCTATAATCAAGTCGGTAATTGACCCTCTGGTAGTGGTGTTAAATAGTATTGATGTTTCTTTAAAAATAATAATTGGGTCCAGTATTTCAAAGACAACCTCTGCCCTAGGGGGGTTAACAAGTACGACTAAACCACCGTCAAATATAAACTTGGGCACAAACCGGGCATCCACATCCCTTCTACCCTCTTCGATATCGATCCCTGTGGGTGGTGACACCAATAATATTGAGACACCAATGCAATCCTCAAACCCACTGTCAATCCAATCAGACATAGCAGGCCCAGGTCCTTCCAAAGCCACCTCGGGAAATGGAGAGTTTAGTTATAATGGTAGGAATATGAATTCATTCTTAGCTGACACAAGGAAAAGCCATTTGAGAACACTCCATTTACCTCCAAAAGTAACGCCCTATGTCATTGTTCTTAACATTTTCCATCCCTGCCCCACGGTAAAGAAGAAGACTGGAAACAACTCAAAAACAAAACACTGCATTGTTTGGTAAAGACCTTGGATTGGCCCGGTTGAGACACATTACATGATAACATCAATAATGTTGAACGTGTGTCCTGGTTGGGTTCACACACAAAAACTGGAGTAGGAGATTGTATTGTGGTGAATTTTAGGGATCGGAATTTGGTACATTGGCTCATGGATAGGCTTGTCTGGAGTGAAAGTGCGGGTGGTTCTATTGAAGCTGTACCATTAGGATACTTTTATAAACCACTGTCTAATACTGGTACTGGCCTTGTTCGTTCACAGATTAAAAGACCTCCCCTATTCTCTATCCCAACATTTAATTATTTCTCACCTTTAGACCAGGTGGAATGACTAAATCACCAGCCCCGGTTGAAGATTGGAGCAGATATCTCTCCAGCACTAATAGATGGAGTTGGTTATCAAGCGCCAATAGTAACCTCAAGGGACCTATCCAACACTAGTAGTAATATTGGAATAAAATCTATAGGTGAAACCCATTACCAGATCTCGGACGGTACGGTGGATTTGATAATACCTGATCTTGTTAATACTACCCATGACAATGCCACGGAGTCATTGTTAATGCGCTCTGACATATTTATGGTCGAAGCGCAGGATCCAAGCACGTCACCAGAAAAGTCGATGGTAGTGAGTGATGTTTCAGGTAATTCTGCCATTTGTTGTTTAGAGAATGACCACTATGTCCAGACCAGTGCCATTGCAAATGGTAGTTTGTATTAGAATATAGCAGGCCTGCAAAGCAAACTGGAAACTAAAGAATGGTTAGATTTTGTTATGAAATATAATATTGTCTGCTTACAGGAAACCTGGTGTTATGATGTAGCGCACATAAATGGTTTCTACTCCATACATACACCAGCTAGAGCTTCTATAGGTTGTCACAATAAAGGAGGACTATTAACTCTAATTTCAACAATGGTAGAATAAGGGAAATTAAATTGGAGTCTCCACATTTTCAGATTGTTAACATTTTGTTTGAGAAAGATTTGATGTTTGTGGTTCTCAATTTTTATCATAACAATTTCATAAATACAAATATTATTATTGCACAGGAACTGGAAATTGCATTAACCCCTTCCATGCGGGGCGGATTCCCCCGCTGTGCTGACTGCTGCTTGCGCGGGCGTGGTCATGACGGAACGGTTCCGTCATGAGCACAGCTCAACCGACGCTCATGACGGAACCGTTCCGTCATGAGCGTCGAAGGGGTTAACAAAGCATATAGAGGAGATACAAATTGATTTTGTAGTATTATGGGGGGGTGATTTTAACTGTAAACTATGCTCTTTGTCCACATTTGGGGCCTGTCATCGTTTGCCCAGGGAAATGGGGGGGCTACCATTTTGATCACAGTCCATGTGGGAACATTTTTAATTCTTTGTTGGTGAAATTTTCACTATTTTTAACCTTAGATTGTATAGAAAGGACAAAAAATAATGTGGTAACATATGTGGGTAAAGGCCAAGGCACTCTGATTGATTTTATTATTTTGTCTGATCATTTCAATTCTCAAATAGTCACATTTAAGATACCTAAAGTATATTTTAGTGATCACTACCCATTAATATTCGACCTGATGGTCCCAACCTATGAGTCAACAACGCCAGAAAGAGTACCACCCTCGTCTTATACTAAAAACAAGGGGCTAATAAGGAAATGGTCCACTATTAATCCAGCCCTTGTTCTGGAGGAGATAATAAAGCGTAACCTTTAGCAAATTCTGGAGTGTCTGGAAGTTAAATTAAATATTCCAGTTATGAGGCAATAAATGAGACAATCAGGGAACTTTTAACCAAGAGTCAGCGTGATGGAAAACAGAAAAACAAAAGGTGGTTCAATAGAGAATGTTCCCATCAGCATAACAAATTAATTAAAATTTTAAAAAACATACCTCGCGATAAGGAGGCAGTCAGGCTGGCCCGCATAGATTATAGGCGTGCTTTGGAGCTCCGTAAGACGGAGATCAGGAAAGATGCTTGGGGTAAATTACATCAGGCATCACAGTGCAAAGACTCCAGACTCTTCTGGCAGACAGTGAATGAGGAATATTTTCATGATACACAAAATAGTAACATTGATGTAACTATTATGCCGGAAACTTGGGTTCTCCCTTGCAACCCCGACCCTAGCTGAGGTAGATAGGGCGCTTAGCCAGACTGTAAAGAATAAGGCTCCTGGGCCTGATGGGGTACCTGCTGACTTATTTTTAGCAGATACAACCTTGTGGCTTCCAGTTTTAACAAATGTATTAGGCTGCTCTGAGGCCTTGGGGCTGCAGGATTCCTGGAGATCGGTAATAACAGTGCCCATATATAAAAAGGGATACAGGTCAGACTCCAAATGTTGCCAACCAATCTCCCTAATTGATTGTTCTTGTAAAATAATGGGTCGAATAATATTGGAGAGATTGGAGGTCTGGATGGCAGAACAAGGGAAATTCTCCAATATCCAGTATGAATTTAGAAAAGGTCTGGGCACCATGGAACAGTGTCTCAATCTGCACCTAGTTATCGTCAAATATACCATGGCGAAGCCAGGGACCTAATACCTTGGGTTTATGGACCTGACTTCTGCCTTCGACTGGGTGCAGAGGGGGAGACTGTGGGAGAAAATGCTGCTTATGGGCATCGATCCATCTATTGTCCATTATTTAGCAGCAATGCATCATGGAGTCACAGGAAGAGTATGTTATGGAGCAGCTGGCGAGCCTACCTCGCCAATAAAGATGGATTGTGGGGTTTGCCAGGGATGCGTACTTGCTCCTTTTTTATTCTGCCTATATATAAATGACCTAGAAAGTAACATCAGAGCTGGTGATATAGATGCACCAATAGTAGGTACCAGGTCTTTACCGGCCCTACTATACGTGGATGATTGTGTTTTAATGTCGAGAACTGGGGTCAGATTACAAAGGCTTTTAACTGGTTTTAATGATTTTATGAGTGCCCTTGGCCTAAAAACCAATGTTGCGAAATCACATGTAATGGTAATAGGTAAATCCCCTACAAAAACAAAAACCTTTTATATAAATAATGAAATATTGTCCCGGTCCCAATTTTTCCTTACCTAGGTATACTTTTTAATGAAAAAAAATCATGGACACATTTATTAGATGCAAGGATTGGAAGCTTTAATAAAAAAGCAGAGGCCATCTTCAGATTCACAAAAAGATTAGGCTCTCGCCCAATTAAAGCTATATCAGACATCTACAAGGCATGGACATGCACTGTTGCTTTGTATGGTGCTGGAGTATGGGGCTTCACCAATACTTTGGGGCTTCAGAGAGCGGAAAATATGATTTAAAAACGCATATTAACACTATCAAAAAGCATTCCTGCCACTATGTGTCACAACGAACTAGGTGCTACATCGTTGACTTTATACGCAATTAGCTCACCTGAAGCTCTGGCACAACATATAGACTAAGGAGGAACCAGTCCTGAACCGTGATATCATTTTAGACTGTTTGAAACTAGACTCTGTAAAAAAAAATCCCTGGTTATCTTATATACATGAACAACTAGGTTTGGAGGACTGTTTCAGCACACCGGGTGATATTTCTGCAATCTCAAAAAATAATCTGAAAAAGGATTTTCTCTTTTACTGGAAGCAAGTAAGAGATAGTAAAGAGAAGGCAAAAAAAGGGTTGTAGAGCACTCATTATTAGTTAGCTCCCCAAAAATTGAACCGTATCTTTCCTTCTTTTTAATCAGGCCAAAATTTTCTATTTGATTAGATTCAGGATGGGTATTGCTCATCTCCTGGTGTCGTATCCACGTGACGCATACTGTGATACCAAACTAGAAATGTGTCCATGTGATTCATTTTCTGCCCAGAGCACTTTACATTTCATGTTTTTTGTAAACTTTATTCTGGCGCGAGAGGTACCTTTTTAAAACCACTATTAAGATTTTTAAATATCAGAAAGTGCCAACCTGCGCTACGCCATCTACTTCTCCTGAACGATGAATTTACTTGTCTAATGATTTGTAGGTTTATTTCATCTGCAGTTCGGCTTCGCAACATTGTAAAAAAATGATTCCTGTGTCCTGATTTTGTCAAAGATTAATTTTGCTATGTATATTTCTATAATTCAAATGTTTTCTGTTATTGTTCTTTTATGGCAAAGTTAGCCGCATAAAGATCTTTGACTGACTGAGAAGGGAATTTGTTTTTAGCATTTGTAGATTTGACCTCTGCATTTGTTTTTGCGTACATGATAAACTATGGTTGGTCATGGTTAGTATGGGAGTAGACCACACTATTGTAAATTTCCTCAGAGACTTATATGCACTGGGTAGGGGCAGAGTTCGTTGTGGCCTGAAAGGCGAATGCAGCCAATCATTTCCGATTGAAAGAGGAGTATGCCAAGGATGCGTCCTCGCCCCATTTTTGTTTAATCTTTACCTTAATAATTTAGGCAGTAACCTTGCAAATAAGTGCACAGATTTAGCCCAAGTAGGACAGCACTCGACTCCGGCACTTTTACTTGCTGATGATGTGGTACTAATGGCTGGTGCCCCATTAGGATTAAGGCGAGTGTTAGATGAATTTTCCCAGTTTATGCAGGTTCTGGGCCTAAAAATAAACATCAGTAAAACTTTCATTATGAAGCTCGGGAACAGGTCCTCAAACTGTTGAGACATTTTTATAGAGGGCTCTAAGATTCTATCTACACCTACATTTTCCTATTTAGGTATTTTATTTAGCAAAGATGGGAGTTGGGCCAATGCAATTAAGTCAAGGAGGCTTCAATTTGTTAAAAGTACTACGGCTCTGCTGGACTATGCCAGGAAACTGAGCATAATACACCTGAGGGAAATGCTGTACATTTATAAGGCCAAATGTAGACCGACTGCTACATACGGGTCTGAGCTCTGGGAATATGCTAATGTCGAATCACTACAGCGTGCAGAAAACGTATTCTTAAGAAATCTCCTTGCTCTTCCAAAATGTAGCTCCACTTACGTTTGCCACTCCGAATTGGGAGTTTTGTACCTTACAGATATGATTAAGGTCCATCCAGTTTTGCTCTGGCACAAGAACTGGTCCTCGGAACATACCGTGCTTAATCGCTCTATTATAGAGGAATGTCTCGGATCTACATCAGCACTAAAAATCCCTTGGCTCAGATTCATATGTGACTTTTTGGTCGACATTGGCCACTCCAAGTTTTTTGACCATCCGGAGCTCAATGGCAGTATTCAAAGGAAAGTTCTTAACCCCTTCAGCGCGGCGCGGATAACTGCGCCGTGCTGAAGGTTCCGTGCGCGGGCGGGGCCATGACGGAGCGGTTCCATCATGCGCACAGCGCAACCGACGTGCATGACGGAACCGCTCCGTCACTCGCATCGAAGGGGTTAAACTAAAATGCTTATCCTATTAGAGGATTTGAAGCTAACTACTGAGATTATGAAACCATCGGTGCTGAAGAACCAGTTAATTCTGACCAGTCATGATATGCAACCATAACTAGCTAAGATTAATAAGCATCGGCACAGATTTGTCCTGCCTAGGTTTCAGCTGGATATATTTCATTATTTAACGACCTTTACAAATATTAAAAACTGGGCATCTGATCTCGATTTATGCCCATGAGACAACGTTTCTAAGCAAAGCACTATTCATATTCTGTTTTTTTGTTTGTTTTACACAGAGTTGAGAAAAAGATGTATTCAGCCACTGCTAATGCAACTTGGATTTGTGCAATGTCGCCCAGCTTTTACCTATTTACAAACACTACCAAGCTTGTACATATGCGTTGTACTCTCACACTACTTATTGGCTGTTATAAAAAAATAGGAAACAGTTGTAGAAATGTTATTGTTTTCAGGGGAGGACCGCGTTTGTTTCTATCCATTGTGTTTTTATGTTCTCTTTTTAGTGACCTGCTTTTATTCTTTTTTGAACTATTTGCTTTTAATTCAGTGATGTTATTTTATGTAGGTTTTATTATACACTATTTTTTTCTAATAAAGCTTATTTGATTTGATTTGAGAGTGCAGTCACAAGGTTTGTCCAAAACATAGCGAGAAATACAAGTCCACATGTAAATTTCGAATACTTATGTTTTTTGTATAATTTGTCATGGAATGCCAGCTTCAGGCAGAAGTACAGGTATATGGTTACACACAGATAGTACCTAGTTGTATGCATTTTACAATTTCAGTTATGCTCAGTTCTCTAAATGACACATCACATAAGATATCTCTTTGCCTTGTACAGATCCACTACATTTTGCAAACCTCACTGACCAGCCAAAGTGATGAGGCAGAGTAGTGGGGTCCTGTGTGTTATCTCTCATATCCCTTTTCCCTTTCCTCGCTTCTACTACGGCCCATCATATTCCTGTATATGCAGTCACTGGTGGAGGTGGTGAAAGACAGAAAACAGCATTGCTCATTTATGGATCCTATGCACACGGTTATTGCACCCTAAATTGTGCTCATAATTACTTACGTTTGGAAATAGAGGGGCTCATTTATGAGCCCCGTGCGCAGCCAGAACGTCACTTTTAATGACATTTTGTTGGTGCACACTGCAGAGCCATATCTACAAAACCACTTAAAGCCACCATGAGCTGCTTTTCATGGCTTTGTAGATATGGTGTGAGCCAATGCAGTACAAGTCACTTCATTGCCTCACACTGTGATTGGGAGGCGTGTCATGGGCGTTACCTGGTCTGGTGGCTCTGTGGACTAATGCATCCACTGCAGGGCCTGTGTTCGATCTGATGGTCACAGGTTCAAATCCCATCAGGTCCACTCAGCCTTTCCTCCATCTGGGGTTGATAAATTGAGTACCATGGAGTTAGGTAACAATAAACATCTTTTATTCAGCGGCAAGATACCTACGGGTGAATGTGCGCTTTACAAACACACGTTATGTTATGTTGCTGCGGGTGTTCCCACGCAACACCCATTGTATTTGACACATCCCCAGATATACAATATGCTGTAAACCTGGCAATGCGGCAAAAGCCTATGCCTCCCTAGGGGTGGTGTAAGGGTTGTTTTTGTGAAGGAAGGTGTCTCTTCTCTCAAAAACACAACTTGATTTCAATGACCATGATGCAACGGTGCCTACCTTGGCGCTAGGCAGCTATTTGTGCACCAGACCAGTAGAAGAGGACAGGAGTGCACCACCAGTGACTGCATATACAGGAATATGATGGCCCGTGGTACAAGCGAGGAAAGGGAAATGGGATATGAGGGATATGAGGGATAACACTCAGGACTCCACTACTCTGCCTCATCACTTTGGCTGGTCATAGATATGGTGCATTCTTGCCCTTTTTTTTTACGTAGGACGGTGCAGCAGGAAGGCTTGTGGCGCTGCCCTACACCCAAGATTACCAAATTAGGGCCAACATGAGCATGTAAATCAACCTGGCATACGGCTGAAGGATACCTCTGTGTTTACATCTTGGCGTACTGAATCACTATTCCACATCACTTCAGCATCTTTTCCAAAGGATCACATGTGACATTTCATGACAGTTTGCTTTTTGAGCTTGGAGAGCATAACAAATGAAAAAAGAATATGGATAAACTACCCATTTCAATGCTCATTGTCATTAGCAGGGAGCTCCCTAGGCATGCAAAGTGCATATAGTCAATGTAGCATCCCATTAGTGGGTATATTCTCAGACGGTCCTCTGATTTCTTTACTCTTTCTTGAGATTTGAACCTGCTTTAATCCTGTGATTGTCAAACATGCTGTGCTCAAACTGTCACTCATTCATATTTCGAAAAACTGATTACTTAAAAAAAGGGCACTCTTTGCCAGTTTGTGCATTTAACAATAGCTTTGCTGTTTGTTTTCCCCACCGGTCACGGCATCACACTTAGGACAACTCTGCTTTCATAAGGCGCACTGGGCACTATGCAAACAGATGAGTTGTTTGGAGCAGAATTATGGCATGGACAACCTGTGGTGTGTAAAGGACACTTGGGCCTGATGAAGTTCACATTTAGAAGAATAATTATGTATCTGAAATTAACTTAATAGGTCATTTTTATGGCCAGGATCATTCCTCGAATGTGGTAAGTAGGTCTATCTGTGTGATGGAGTGGTTGGCTAGTACACATGCCTTTTCATTTGAGTGCTTCAGGGAATCTGGGGAGGGGAGGAATTTTGCACGTCATAAGACAGTCACGGATGACACTGTATTTCCTGTCCCTAGAGGTTTGTGGTCTCAGGGACAGTTTTAGGATTTGGGGCAATAATACTCGTTTTAGTCTGCTCAACAATTGTGCAATGTCTATCTCTAGGTGAACATGTGCGAATTCTAAAATCTTTGCTAAAGCAGCACTTTCTATTTATTCAGTTATTATTTGCTTTACTTGGTGCAATTTAGCTCTTTTTTTCAAATCTTTATTGCTAGGGATGCATCAATCTAAAAAAAAATGGATAAAAGCATAATATGTTTTTGGTCTAAAAAAGCAAATATTGCCATAGTAGACTTTGACATTTAAGAAAAGGGTTTATGTGTGGATGCCCTCCTTGTGAAAAGGGACGACTGCTGCCACTGGCTATCTAATTAGCCAATGGCTGAAGTGGGCAGATCCATTGCCCCATTCTGTATGCCATAGTGAGCAGAAGAAACTTGACAAAAGCAGACCAATAAGTGAAGAGGGCTGGCCCAAAGCCCATATGCATAGGTGTTTTACTTAGAGGGACTACTGCCAGAAATATTGGCATTTTTTTCTTCAACGATTGATAGCTTTTTTGTATTATTTGTTTTATTTATTTGGACACTAGGTTTTGTTGTCCGTTTAAACATTTATTGCTTCTGTATATGACTTGTCAAGCAATTTACTGTTACACTGGCTTAATTCCATAACCGAATGCAAACACCGAACACAATTATTTTGATTCCATCCAAGCCGCCCTCCTACATGTCAAAAAATAGATGGCATTAAAGGGAAATAATATATTCGAGAATGAGCGAGACCATGGAGGTGTGCTCACTAAAGCCTGACCTTTCCTGCCCCCCCAAGCGTGTCGCCATGATCAGAACTGATGCTGCTCATAATTGCCTTTACCTTATTTCTTACAGCATAGTTAGACGCCAAGACATGCTGATGGTAAATGTCACTTGTAAATAGTTGGCTTCCTGGGCTCGGTTGCATTGCTTAATCTTCTGGTGGTGTGGACCATTAAAGCAGCTCTCATTAGTGCTGCTCTTCCTGGCTCAATAGTTATTAATGCTGAAAAGAGGGCCTTTGACCCTCACCAGGAGTTTAATTGCTGTTGGTGGAGTATAATGGGGACAGTGAAAAATTAACTATGGGAAGCAGACACAAAGAGAAAGACATTTACATTGTTATCAAACAAATTAGAGAAATGAGCATCAATTTGGGATCCTGTTTCTTGGTCCCGAAGCAAGGTTCTAAGGATGTCTTCATCTACCAAGCTTTTAAAAGATTTTCCTTAGGTGTATAACAACAATGCTTCGGATTAATCGAAAATAATTATGTAGTCCATTCAATTAGTTTTCTCAAAGCTGTTAATGAGTTGATCTAGCCATTTTATTCCTGTCATATATTTTAGGGTCATGTGAAAATAAAGAGCCACAAGATCAAGGTAAAATGTAAATAGTGCAAAGATGTACGTCAACTGCGTAGAAAATTACAATTTCGAAATAGGATGAAGAATGAGGGCACCCCGGCATTGCTGTAAACAGCTGTTTTGGAGGGGTGTGGATCCCATGTATCTCCTCTGACGTCTTGTTCGTCTCTTTTCCAAATTTGCACATTTAGTTCCAGACCATCAAAGGTCCTGTAACCATGCCATAATTCTATTCCTAAAAACTCAGGGGCTCATTTAGAAGCCTATGCGCTGCCAGAAAATCACAGTGGTGCACAGGACTTAGCCATATATACAAGGCCACGTAGATATGAAGAGAGGCAACGCAGCGAAAGTCACTGCGTCGCCTCACACCACGATGAGGAGGCATGCCAAGCGCGTTACAGTGGGTGTTCCCACGTAACACCCATGGGATTTCACATATTCCCAGATTTAAAAGTTGTAAACCTGGGACTGCGTCAAAAGCCTATGTCTCAGGAGGACTAGAGGTGGCACAAGGAGGAGAAATAACATTATTTCTCCTCGTTTTTCCCCCTGCCGCACACATAGAGGAAATTGCCTCCATTCATTGTTTTTGTGCAGGAAGGTGTCCCTTCCTGCACAAAACAATCATCCCAACAAAGCAGACACCCATGCACCATGTAAGGGTGCCTGCATTAGGGCATGACAGCAAATTGAGAGTCAGTGCAGGGAAAGAGGACAGGAATGCACTGTATCTAATAGATACGGTGCATTCCTGCCCTTCTCTATTGCCGTAGGACAGTGCAGCAGTAAGGCCTGCAGCACTACCCTTTGGCAAAATATTGTAAATGAGGTCCTCATTTCCTATTTGCACACACTCTAGAGTGCCTTATGAAAGCAGTGGGGCATATTTACAAGCCTGTAGTGCCACTGCGGTGTCACTTTTTTTAACGCCCTGGTGGAGCTCTATGCTAGCCCATATTTACAAGGTCGCTCTCAGACACTTTGCAAGGCTTAACAAAGCCTTGTAAATATGGTCCTCTGCAGTGCAGTGGTCTGCGGCAAAGGGACGTGTGCAGGGATTTTTGCTGCGGCTATCCCAGCAACACCCATAGCTTTTTGACACTGCGCCAGATTTACAAGGATCTGTAAATCTGAGGCTGCGCCAAAAGGAGACATTAATGTGGCGCAACGAGGACAAATTCTTTTATTTCTATTCATTTTTCTGCCTCCAGCATAAAAGGAGCAAAATGCCATTAATGATTGTTTCTGTGCAGGAAGGTGTCCCTTCCTCCACAAACACAATAATCCCTGCAACGCAGGCACCCTTGCACCATGAAGCAAACGTACCTGAGTTGGTGCTAGGCAGCTTTTTTAGTACAAGGGTGAGCACATGGATGTGCCATATTCTTGTTAATACTGCGCATCCCTGCATTTTGAAAATAACGCAGCTAGGTGCAGAAAAATTGCTAGCTCCACTGCGACATTTTCATGTAAATATGCTCCAGTGTTGCTCTAATTGTGAGACAGTGACTGATGATGAAAATGGCATACCAATTGTTAAATTCACAGACTGGTAAAGAGTGAACTATATTTTTAAGTAATCAGTTTTACTCGAAGTATATACTTTCAATAGCATGTTGTGAAATGTGAAACCATAATGGGCCTGGTGATCGTTTTCAGAGTTAATGTATATATATCTATGTACCAATATCGATAGCGGAGTATTTCAGTTCTTGCATTAAAATGAATGCAGGACCTGGTATTGTTGGGCTACCTTTGCTGTCACACAAAATTCTAATTTATTTCTGGACCAGTCCTCCATTACATGTAGTGCAGAATTGTCTATCATAACTAAAATGTTTGTTTCAAAGCGCAACACAATTGGAAGAGACCATTAAGGAGTGCTGCTCGCATCCTAACATTTTATTCACTGCATGATTTTTTTTTCGAAAAAGGCATTTTGCAGTTGGGTCTATGGAACAGTATGAAGGCAGAAATATGGCATGGCTTTCATGTTAAACGCAAGACAGTAAAAGGTGGTTGTTTGCAGATACCCACATTTTGACCTTATTTGAAGAATCAGTGTGATCAGGAACAATTGCCAGTTAAACTTAAAAATGAAGAAGTGATCGCTTTTCTTTTTTTTTTATTTCTCAGTGACTCCACTTTACTGGTGCAAATGCATGCACTTGCAAGTGGCACCAGCAGGATAAGTGCCTGTCTGAACCATTGCACAAAGCCGAAAGCATTTATTTAATGACCTCTCATTTTCGATTGAATGGTGAAAATACAGAGGTAAGAAGGGAGGGCGCTGGTGTTAGCTATTGACTTATTCCTTAGAAAGCCTTAAGGAAATGTAAACAGTTTACATCTGAAGGAAGACTAGCGGAAATATGTAAAATCATTCGAATGACGATAGAAATTATATTCCATTCCCTGCAAAGTCTTTCCAATTTGACAAAATTGACAGGAGCGGGTGGACACTCCAGAGAGGAGCTTTGTCAGGGACAGAGAGCTTGAGACAGACTGCCTCCAGGCAAAAAAAGGATGATGCCAGTGGCTTCCACGAAGTCTACTCGGAGGATGGAGTTCTCTACACCAAGGCTAGAGACATTGAAAAAGATGTACCAGGAGGTTGGTGGTCCCCCAGAAGTACATATAATACCTCCTGACTTTAAGCCATGACGTCTCCTTGACAGGTAATTTGGGTCAGAATAAGTCTTGGGACCGGTTGATTAATAATTTCTATTGAACCCACCCAAAGTGAAGGAGCTGTGCAACCTGTCAGGCCAGTGGTAAGACGGGGGCAAGGCAAAGACTCTCTTGATACTACTCCCAGAGGTTAGGACTCCCTTTGAGAGGGTGGGGATGGACATTGTGGGTCCTCAAGCAGCACAAATGGCATCCAGGATCAAATATATCATGTTGGTAGTATATCATGCCACATGGTACCCTGCAACAATACTCCTCAGAACAGTCACTGCTCCTCCGGTGGCCAGGGCCCTTCATGGTGTGTTCAACAGAGTGGGTTTCCAAAGGAGGTTGTTTCAGATAGGGGCACAAATTTGATGTCCAGCTACCTGAAGGTGAAGTGGGAAGAATGTGGTGTTACCTGCAAGTTCCACCCCATATCATCCCCGGACTAATGGTCTGGTAGAAAGGTTCAATAAGACCCTGAAGGGCATGATCAATGGTTTGCCTGACAAACTCAGGAGGAGATGGGATGTTCTCCTGCCATGCCTATTGTGTGCATACAGTGAGGTCTCACAAAAAGGGGTTAGCTTTAGCCCCTTTGAGTCATTATTTGAGTACCCTTTAAGGGTGCCATTGTGCCACGTGAGAGAGTCTTGAGAGAAGCCTCTCAATGAAGCTACGGGCAATGTGCTGGACTAAGTGTAGGCCAGATATCTCCATTGGCAGATTGCATTTACAAGGCAAGAATAAAACTGGAGGCCAGCCAGGAACTCATGAAGCACTGGTATGACCAAAACACTACCATTGCTGAGTACACCCAAGGACAATTGGTGTAGACTCCTGTGGCTCCTAAGGCCCTCCAGAACAAATGGGCAGGGCCCTATCCAATCCCTAGAGAAGAAGGGCAAGGTTACCTACCTGGTAGACCTGAACAGCCCCAAGAACCTTCACAGGTTCTGCATGTCAAGCAAAACCCATTAAGATAGGGCAGACATGACAATGTTGATGTTCACAGATGAGGGGGGAATAAAGAAGACTGAACCAGTGCCAGAGCTCATCTCCAACAATGTGCAAGATGGATCAGTGGAGAGAGTGGTACTCTCACCCAAATTGACAGAGCAACATCACAGAGACTGCAAGCAGGTGCTGAAGCAGTTTGCTGGTCTGTTCTCACTGACCCCAGGAATCACCAGCTGGTATATACTTGACATTGACAATGGTGACATCCTAGCTGTCAAGAGCAGGTTGTACAGGTTTTCTGACCAGGTCAGAATAGGTCAGAGCCAGCGTCAAGGCTGAAGTAGCTCAGATGCTGAAATTTGGGTAATTGAGCCCCCTGACCGTCCATGGACACCAGTCCAGTGCTGCTGGATAAAACCTAATCCCCAGGGGGAAAAGAACGAGATGAGGTTCTGTGCGTACTACAAAGGACTGAATTCAGTCACAAAGACTGATGCTCACCCTATACCTAGAGCTGACGAGCTTATTGTTAGGTTAGGGACTGCTATGTTTCTGAGTAATGTTTTGCCAATGTGCAACATTCCGTCCATCATCCTGTGTGTTTTGTCATTTTTTTAAAGGCAGCTCTGCTTTGTAGACTGTCCTCAAAAGTAAATTATATGCAGATTCAACTTTGGAAATAAAGGTACTTTGAAAGTGGTAATCTACCTTATTTTTACATATGAATCATTCCTACTGTCTCTCCTAGGTACCCCAGGGGTGTGGTGTCATATAACTATATGCAGGAACATTGTACAATACAGGGTGCTACATGGCGCACAACCAGTATGGCCGCACTGCCGTGAGACTCTGACTGCCCAGCAGCAAAATCCTGCCTAATATCCTGCCCACACACACTTGAAGCTATGCCGAGCCGAGCCAAATGCTTGTGATTATCTCCGCCACCCACTGCTGCTGAATGTAGCAGAATACGATGCCCCGCGACGTTGCTGAAGCCCACCAAGCTGGTGTAGATTGCTGGACGCCATACTGGCTCTCATCACTAATTGAGCCCCCGGCGCCCACGTGGAGACTGGGCCGCACCAGAGGTATCGCTTCGGCCCATAAGTAAATCGGCAGCGTTCAATCCCACGATGTGGCACACTGTGTCTCCCAGCTCGACAACGGCAAAGTGAAGTTGTAAAGGGGGAGGAGCTGGGAAGACTTCTGCCGCGCTGACCCGCGGCCGCTCCAGCTGCCGCGGCCCTGTCATGTGCTACAGCGACCTCTGGGGCAAATCGGTGGAGCGCGCAGCCCCCATCGCCACAATCTATCTGTTTGACTGCTGGGCGCTAATGTCGGAAGATTCTGCACAGCACGGTCCCAACAGTTACTGAAGACCCGCTCCATCACTGTGAGCCCTACACACAAGTACAGCATCCCGGGCGAATTACTGTCTCCCACTGCACTAGTTGATATTTGGCCATATAAAGCGATACTGGCCATGCAAATAGAGAGGAGCTCTCCCGAATTGTGTTGACCTGGGGGAATTAACCAATGCTTATGACCTTTCATAATTGCAACACAGGGGGGTGCTAGAGGGCGCACGGCCAAGATGGCTGCAACTACGTGAGGTTCCCGAACCATAGAGCCGTTATCCGGCAATTCTCCTGCCTACAATATGCTCCGAGAGGCTGCTGCTGCTGCCCGCTGTCAGCTGAGGGACTTTGATGGCCCTGAGGGGTATAATTTGGAAGCGGAGTCGGCCCCTTGCCGAGGAACCTGGCTCTGATGGCTCATCCGGCAGGACCTGTGAAGCGCGCCGGAGGTGGCGGCCGGTCGCGAGAGCTACTGTGCACCGCGGCCTGCCACGAGGGGGCTGGGCCGCGCAACACGTACTAAGGAGACAGCTGGCTAGTTGGTAGCCTGTGGGGATACTGCCGCACTCCCAAGTGACGACGAGACCCAGAGGAGCTGGCGACTGGCTGGGCTGTGGTGCCACGTATGTGGGAATACTGACGCTGTGGAAACCCACTGTGGCAGAAAACTACGACGGGCATTGCTGATGGCGGTGATGGCGGCGGACGGGAGGCCTCACGTTGAGCGGCGAGTGAGCAGGCGAGAGCCCCCGTTCTGGCTGTGATCCCATGGGTGAGATTCTGGCGCTTGGCTGACGGAGCAGCTGGGTGAGGAGCGTGAGATCGTCCTCTGGAGCGAGGGGGACCGATGAGGCAGCGAGGGTGAGACCTAAGACACGGAGTTTGGCCCTGTGTGCAGCACTGCAGGAACGATCCGGCTGGACATCCCTGTATGCAGAGTTGAGGAGACTGGCTACCCAAACGCTGCTGAGAGTGCTGTTGTGACCCAAATGTCATGGGCTTAGCGACCTGTGGCTTGATGTCCGGACGTAGTCCCTGACCTGGTTGTTGGTAGAGACGCGGGGAGCGACGGATTTCTCGCGCCGGACAGGCCATCTTGAGTCCCGGTCTTCGGCGGTTGCCTGACTGTGGATGGACTCCATTTTCTTCCCGCCCGACACCCGTAAGAGACGATGGGGTGGTGGAGAGTGGAGGAGCGATCCCGGGCGCAAACGGAAGGTCAGTGGACTATAATATGTGTTTGTGAGCGCTACCCAGACTGTGATACCGGCGCTCACACACAGACGGTAGCGCACCTTTTGCAGGCCCCAAGTGCTAGGTGCAGACAGCGGAGGTGGTACATCATTGGACCCTGCTGGTGAGTGACACAGTCGCTGGGGCCAGGGGCCAGGGAAAGTCAGGTGCTGAGTGATTCTGACATGGGATGCGCCCCATGTGAACAGGTCGCAACGCTCTCATGCGCCGGGGGGAACCAACTGGATGTCATTGAGCCTACGGGGGCGACGATAGTGCATAGGAGGACCCTACGACCCCTCCGCTCTCCCGAGCCTGGTTGAGGTGATGGGACTTGGCACCTTGCTGCCAGCATATAGTGGTGCCCAGGGTTACAACTAATTGCAACACATCACTGGAATTTCCGAATGTCGTCAGCTCAACAATTGGCCATGGGGCGGCTGCGGAACAAGCAAACTGAGAGCCGGCTGAGGGCGGAGGGCCCTGACCCGGCGGAGGGATGCTCTGCCGGAACTGCGGCGCCACCAGCGTCGACTTTGGAAGCCTTAATGGATGCCATGCTGGCGGCGGTAGATCGACTGGGCAACACCCTAGAACAAACCAGAGCCTCATTAGAATCCCGTATTGACAAAGTCACGGTTGATTTCACTTTACTTCATGCTGACCACCGTAAACTGGCATACACCGTTGCCAGCCAATGCCAGGCGTTACAAGATGTCCAGCCGATAGTACGTAGCCATTCTGTAACTTTACAGGACTTGATAGATCGAGTTAATACTCTGGAAGACCGTGCAGAGGATGCAGAGGGCCGCTCTCGGCGCCAGAACATACGTGTAGTGGGTCTATTGGAAGGAGAGGAGGGTCGACATCCGGAGCAGTATATTGAAGGATGGTTGCGGGACATACTCCCCTCAGGGGTGCTCTCCCCACAGTTTGTGGTGGAACGGGCACATAGAGTGCCGATGCGGAGACCTGTTCCGGGGGCACGACCACGTCCCTTCCTGTTCCGACTCCTCAACTACCGTGACAGGGACGTGATACTCCGTGAAACGAGGAAAATGGGTGCCCTGACGGTAGGGGGTGGTCCGGTGATGCTGTTTCCAGACTATACCGCGACAGTTCAGAAGCGGAGAAGTAATTATCTGGAGGTGAAGCGCCAGCTACGTGAAGTGCAGATCCCAAATTCACTGTTGTTCCCCTCACGCCTCCGGGTGGTCACGAAAGAAGGGACACACTTTTTCTACGCCCCGTCTGATGTCTGGGACTGGCTGGAGGAAACGGGTCAACATAGTGGCCCAAAACCCTTGGACCCGTGCTTCGGAGGGCGACGGGAGAAACGACCGAGACGACGGCGGCAGAGGGAAAGACGTGTAGGAATTGGATCGAGCCCTCCCGCAGCCCCTAGCCCGGAGAAGATGCGAATGGAACGTCTGGAAGCTCTTGAGGCGGTGGCCACCCTGGGATCTGTGAGCAGTCAGGGGGACGTGGTAGTCCGCGAACATAGTGACACTGAGACTGACAGATCATCCTCTCCATCTGTCATGCTTTCGGATGACCATATGTTGCCGGTGGTGACGCCCCAGACAGCCGACCTTATTGGGTGAACACTAGCTCGATCGCACAGTGATAAGTACGGGTGATGTGGGGAGGTGGGGTGAGTATTGCTAGCTGCTCTTGGGGGGGGGGGTTGCAGACCTTGCTGCCCCTTATTTGTGGTAGCGCGACTCTTTGTGCTAGTACAAACGAGCTGACTGGGGCGCCGCTGTTGACCTGGGGGCTGGAGGGGCAGTGGGGGGTTCCTTGCACACGGGGTGGGACGTGAGGAACACACATGATTCAGTCACTGGGTGACGGGCGGCAGCGGCGAACACATACGCACCTCTGGGGAGTGTTTGACACAGCTAGCAACTCCGAAGGCACACAAGGCCTAGACAGGGGTAACATTGGGCTCTACAAACTCGGGACCAATAGTATTGCCCTTGGCACCCACTAGCACATATCTGGCTTGGTAGTTCACAGGCAACTGAGTTTATAAGTTTGGACGAATGCCCGTTCTGTGGTTTGCCCTCTCAGTTATGGAGTTTTTCTTGTTAATGTTAATTTTAATTGTAATCTTAATTTTGATTACATGCACTCAGCAGTGTACTGTGGCTTTCTTGTTCACCATGTTATTGCAGCAGGCAGACAGGGCAATTGTGATTATGGTCCCCCCTCTCCCCCTGGCTGGCCCGCTCCCGGCCATGAGCCCCATATTGTCCTCACTCATTACTGATGTCTGACACTGCGATAGTCACATGGAACATAAGAGGTATGCACATGCCGGCACGCCGATACTCTGTTTATGCCTACTTACAACGGCATGGGGTGGCCGTAGCCCTTCTCCAGGAGACTCACATGACAAGTCCAGAATTAGATAAATTGCGCGCTCGGTGGAGGGGGCAGCTTTTCGGCACCACATACTCTGCGCATGCCCGGGGTACCTTGATCTGGGTAAGGGCGGGTACACCCTTTACATGCTCAGAAGTGGTGGTCGATCCTGCTGGGCGATACACACTGGTTAGGGGGAGGCTCAATGGACACTCTATGCTTCTGGGCTCCCTCTATGCCCCGAATGTCGACCAACCGTCGTTCCTGGATCAACTTTTGGTGGCCTTAACCCCGTTTGTGGGTCTTCCCTGGTTACTGGGTGGGGACTTTAACGCAGTGCTAGACACACCGCTCCGTAGCACACAGGCAGTCTCGAACGCAAGGAGTCTCACTGATTGGTTGTCGCGTTGGGCTTTACATGACGTATGGCGTACCTTACACCCCAGTGATCGTCTTTATTCGTACTATTCGGCGGTACATGACCTTCACGTCCGCCTTGACAGGGTGATGGGCTCTTCCTCGTTGACCCCGCTGATAGCTCAGGCGGAATACCTGGGCCGAACCCACTCAGACCATAACCCACTTCGGTTGAGCCTCTGCTGGGACCCGGGGAGGCCCCCCATTCCCACGTGGCGACTGCAGCCGGCCGCTCTTGAGGACGCGGAGTTTCGTGCCTCGCACGGCACAGCGGTCGAGCAGTTCTTTGACCTAAATGAGGGTACAGCAGGGAGTGTGCTGACGAAATGGGATGCACACAAATCCACCGTGCGGGGACATTGCCTGGGGGCGACAGGGAATATTCGTAAGCAACTCACGTTGCTGCTTACTGCTTTGGAATCGCGTCTACTGTCGTGTGAACGCCATGGTGAAGGAGGAGGTCGGGACTCGGCTCGGCTGGCGTGGCTCCGGGCGAGACATGCTGAGCTGTTGGAGCGACTACGGTGCCACAACTACGCTGCTCATTCGGCTCGGGTCCATGCTACGTCCGATAGAGCGGGGCGGTTACTGGCCTGGTTGATTAGGCAGGAGTCGGTTTACGCACCAATAGCATCTATTCGTGGACCGGATGGGACGCTGGTACATACGCAGTGGGAGATCCATCAGATACTGACAGCGCATTACACGGCCCTATACACCTCGACGGAGCATAGACAGGCACAGTATCTGGATCAGTTTCTAGAAGCCGCCTGTCTGCCCACGATTCCAGGTGCCCACCAGGAATCATTAGAAGGCCCCCTCACGCTGGAGGAGATAGGGGAGGCGGTGGCCTCACTGGCTTCTGGCAAGGCGCCTGGACCGGTTGGTCTCCCGGCGGAGTATTACAAAGCCTATCGAGAGTCCCTAGTGCCTAGGCTGCACGCGTTATATCTCACAGCCCTTGAGGAAGCTACCCTGCCTGCCTCCATGAGGGAGGCATACCTGATTTCTTTACTCAAGCCAGGACGTGACCCTACCAGCTTGGGGTCCTACCGCCCCCTCGCCCTCCTCAACGCTGACTACAAAATTCTGGCCAAAGTCCTGGCGGAGCGGCTGGCCCCAACTGTACCTGTGTTGGTGCACAAGGACCAAAATGGGTTTGTACCAAAGCGCAGCACCTCTCTTAACCTACGGCGGTTCTTCCGCGTTGCCGCAAATGGAGCACAGCATTGGCCGAGGGCAGGCTGTTTAGTATTAGACCTCGAAAAGGCCTTCGACTGCCTTGAATGGGGGTATCTGGTGGCGGCGTTGTCACACTATGGACTAGGCCTCGGGTTCCTCCAAATGGCGGCGCTTCTCTATAAGAACCCTGTGGTTTGGGTGAGAACCGGCCCATACATTTCTGATGCCATTCCGGTTGGCCGTGGTACCAGGCAGGGGTGCCCTCTTTCGCCTCTCCTTTTTGCGCTCGCCATAGAACCTTTAGCAGCTACCCTAAGGAGGGTATTGACAGACGGCATCCCCATGGGCGACGCGACTCACCAAGTCTCCTTATATGCGGATGACCTCCTGGTCTTCATTAAAGATGTGGCGCACATCTCCGGGGACCTGGAACGAGTCCTGACGGAATTTGCTGCGCTCTCCGGTCTATGTTTGAATGCGGCCAAATCGTGCCTTTATTCGTTCCGAGCTGATACTCTGGATCCCCAGTACCACCTGGGGGGTGTGCCTGTCAAGTGGCAACCGGACACCTTCCGTTACTTGGGCATCCAAGTGTATAGGCAACCAGCTGACCTGGTTGAGGGCAATCTGGGCAGGGTGGTATCGGCTGTCAGAGCCCAGATGCGATTTTGGGGTGCCCTTCCTCTCGCGGTCACAGGGCGCATCGCCTTAGTCAAAATGGTGATTCTGCCCAGGCTCCTCTACTATTTTGCTAACCTGCCAGTCTACATTCCGGCATCCTTCTTTGCAACCTTGGAGCGCTCACTCCGGGACTTTGTGTGGGGTACTGCGCGCCACAGGGTGGCACTATCCAAGTTATACCTTCCTACGGGTGAGGGGGGCCTCGCGATGCCATGCTTTGCACACTATTACCTAGCAGCACAACTACAATGGGTGGCCAGGTGGTTGGCAGATAGAGAACGGGACAACACGGCGTCCGCGGAGCCGCCTATCCCTCTGGCGGATATCATTGCGTCGTTCCACCCGACTGCCAGGGTGGTCAAGCCGGGGCCCCTCCTCGTTGAAGTGGCCTATAAATGTTACCGATGTGCTCTTTACTTGACCCGGTTGAGTGTCCCTTACGCCCCTGCCATGCCAATTGAGGGTTCCCCTAGTGGGCGGAGGATACTGCGCTCGGCTGAGCTTGCAGAATGGCATGCGGTGGATATTTACACATTGGGGGACCTCTACCGCGATGGTGCTCTTATCCCATTTGCCCTGTTGGCGGAGGAGACGGGGTTACCAATCGGCCAATTTCTCTGTCACCGCTCACTAATATCGACACTGGCGAGCCGGTGGGGAGCTCTTCAGGAGGAACCGAAGCAGCACCTCACGATGCAATATCTACATGTCATGGGACGGGGGAGCCATATGATACGTTGGTTCGCAGCTTCCCTGCATACGCAAGCGGCGACCGACTTGTCCCCATTGCGCCGTAAATGGGAAGCGGACTTGGATCGCCCCATGGCTGACAAGGAATGAAGTAATGCGCCACGGGGGGGCCGACGCGGATTCCCAGAAACATGCGGTTTCGCCAAATTCAATACTTTATACTACACAGAGCATATCTCACTCCCGACTCTATAAACCGGTATTTCCATCGCACAGATGCAAGCTGTCCACGCTGCAAGGCTCTGGATGCTGGGCTAGTGCACATGCTGTGGAGCTGTCCGGCGCTGGACTCGTATTGGTGGATGGTGCATGGAGCATTAAGTAAATGCGCGGGTCAACTGGCGCCGCTGGAGTGGTCGGCTTGCCTGCTGCACTTGTTTCGTAGAACCCCCTCCACGAAGGTCGCCTCTCGTTTTTTCTACTTGGGTCTGGTGGGGGCGACACGGTTGCTCACCAAACGCTGGAAGGCAGCAGAACCCGCCCGAGCACAAGCATGGCGAAGTTCCCTGCTGGTGTGGGCAGGGGCAGAGGGTATGGCCCTTTTGCGGGAGGAAACACTGGGCCTCAGGCGAACACCTATAGAGAACCAGTGGGGAACACATTTGCAGATCCTGATGCAGCTATATGGGGATGCCCTGAGACTCTGTGGGACACACGTCGGGGAGGCACTCACTGAGGAGGAGGGGGGCAGAGGTTAGACTGGGGGTCAGGCATGGGAAATGTCGCGGGGGCCTTAGCTGAATCAGGTGATGTGCAGGGGAATGGAAAATTGCTATCAATGGAACTGTCTGTACCAGGGGATGGGGAGTTGGTGGGGGGGGTCAAGTCGGGGGAGGGAACATGGGGATTTTATGGTAGAGACTGAACCTGCTGCTGTTGTTATGCTGGGGCATTTGTTGTTCTGCCTCTTTCTTCTTATTGTTTCACGGAACTGTTTAGAGGACTGCGCTAGGGAAAAACGGGTGTATTATGAGTGGCTCCCCTGGGAACACCCCCTGGTGACGTGAAAGCTAAGTGGGATGTTGAGATAATGGTGCGGGTTCAGAGACCCATAATGTTCGTCTTTCATAGCAAACGGGTGCGGCACTTCATCCTGTTATTTACCATGCTCATGATTGGGGATGTATCATTAGACTTGCTGACTCATTGCCCGTCAGGTAATTCAAATGTACTATGTGCTATGCTTATATTAACAAAATGCCAATAAACAGATTTCATAATAATAATTGCAACACAGAGGACACACAGGTGGATTGGAAGCCTACAGGTGACCATATTGTGACCCACAGCTTGACTGGTTACTTCTAGCTTGGCAAAAGAACGAGCACATTCCCTACCAACTGGGTGGTGGCTCGTATGGTGCACCCCAATGCAGCTTCATTGCTTTGCTGAAATAAGCTCACGCGGCGTTATGGAGTGAAGCAAAGGTAGTGGGAAAAGTTTGCTGCATTGGATAAACTTTGTTATATAACTGATCCACAGACCTGTTGTCATATTGAGAGGCTAGATCTTTATCTGATCCCCCGAACACGCTGCAATAACGGTTACCTAGGCACACGCGCTTGGAATCTCAACGCGACCACAGCAGCTTTTTGCCTGGGCCCATCATGGGGAAAACGGATGGCAAGCAATCAAAATTGCCCTTTGAAGCTTGGAAAAATGTCACACAATCTTGTGTGGATGACCCAGATAATGCAGGCGCAGAGTGGGTACAAGACCCAGAGACCTCCCGAGAAGATGATGTTAAAGCCCTCCTGCTCGTAATGCAACAAAGCCTAACCTCTATAGAGTGCAAGATGGGTTCCATGAACACCCGAATGGACTCCATCGTCCATAAGCTAGACAAGTACGGAGAGAGAATAGTGGAGGCGGAAAAAACGCATTTCGGACAGCTAAGAAACCAAAACCCAAATGAAAAAACACAACGCTCAAATGAATAAAGTCCTGAAAGTCCTTGTCGCAAAAAATAAGGACTTGGAAGCATGCAGTAGGCGTAATAATGTACGCATTATTGGATTTGCAGAAAGCACCAATACAGGTAAGATGGAAGACTTCGTCAAACACCTATGCGTGGAACCTTCGGAGCCGAGGTCTTCTCGCAGCACTTGACCATAGAACGTGTACACCGCTCCCTGGTCCCCAAGCCTCCCCCGGGAAGTCAGCCATGCCCAATCATTGCACGTTTACTCAATTTGTGGGACCACAATGTGGCTTTAAAAATGGCCCGAGAGAAACGTCATTTGAATTTTGAGGGAACTGGCTTCACAATATACCCTGACTTCACTCCTGTGGTACAAGATGCGAGAAGGAAATTTGTTCCAGTAAAGATGAAACTACGCAAAGCACAAATTGACTATTATATCCGGCACTACTGTGCATTATGCATCAGGGCAAGCAACATTTCTTCACTACTGCACAACAAGTGGAGGACTTCCTCAGGCGGATAAAACGACAGACTTCTCCTTATGCGTCGTAGGAAACTCCGTCCAGATTGGCATCTCCGGCAAGGGAATGAGATGAGAGACTCAAAGCTTTTGGATCCGTTATAAGACTGTACAGCTGTCTACACTCCTTACCCCCTTTTACAGACAAAGGGATTGTCAATGTGTTTCAGAGCAATCTGCTTGACTTAGCGCCTGTAACGTATTAGGCTTGGACAACATTGATGCAATCCCGCACTCAGATAAGTGGATTGGGTGGCGAGGAGGCAGAGGAAAGAAACGTAACACTGTATTTTGTGGACTAAAATGGACTATGTTGGGCTACCCTCTTCCCCCCACTCTGGACTAGGTCTGGTCTATTCATCTGGTGGGAGGAGAGACCCTCATGTGCCCCCTATTGTACCCCTCACGGGCGTTCCCCACTTAACTTGGGACTTTAACAGTTGTATGCTTCGTTATGATTTCTGGGAGGTGGGTGGGCGTATAAATACCAGCATGATTGAGATGCTGTTGTGGGTGGGGGGGACAGGGACTGGGAATGTTATCTAATAGTTTCGTAAGGCATGCGTTGCAATCAATAAATTTGCTGATACATGCACAGTGCACTTTAGGCAGTGGAAATTCCACACACTCTGGTAGCAATCATGAGATACTTCCCTTATGACTCGAGATGCTGAAACTCTAAAAATACGCTTATTGACGTGGAATGTTAGGGGTTTGGGAGACCCATGTAAACGCAGGCAGATACTGGCATGCCTAGATAGACACCGTATACACATCGCTATGCTACAGGAAACACACTTTAACCCGGCATATCCCCCCATTTTTGCCAGCAAGTGGGCCATTTATAGGGTTTTTTCTTCTTATTCTTCAGAGCCTAGGGGTACTGCGATCCTGATAAAGACAAATTCCCCATTCGTCATGGAGAGCATGACCACAGACATATACGGGAGATACTGTATGATGTGGGGCAGGTTGGAGTCACACTCTGTTACGTTGGTGTGCTGCTACGGCTCAAATACCGATGATCCAGAATTCTTTACCACACTATAGGGCAGAATTTCTGAAATAGGCTCTGCACATGTGATCTGGGGGGGAGATTTTAACACAGTATTAAACTCTGTTCATGATCGATCTAATCCTCTCCCGCATCACTACACTAAGACCCATGGTATATTATCCGATATGATTGCTGATAACGGTCTCATGGATGCATGGAGACACGTTCACCCAGAGCAGCAGAGAGGAACACATTACACGACACTGCGTTCTTCCTGGGCCAGACTGGATTTTTGGGTGGTCACTCGGGGTATTGGCCCATGAATAGTTAATGCTGAGCACATGGCCACGACTTATTCCGTCCACGCACCGGTTTGCTTGACACTATCCCCGCCAACATCATGCCTAGCTCCCAGGAGCTGGAGACTCATTCCCGAAGCGTTACTAGGCACGGTCTTTAAGTCCGAGCTGGGACAGGAAATCACTGAATTTTTTCAAAGGAACATATGTTCTGTTACACATATAGGTGTAGTATGGGAGGCCTTTAAGGTCACAGTATACGTTTTTTGCAGTGGCGGCTCCTCCATACGGGCGTTTGGGCGCCGCCCTCCTGCTTTCTCGCAGTGCGAGAAGGCAGAAACATAAATGGTAATAACTACCATTTATGTTTCTGCCTTCTCGCACTGCGAGAAAGCAGAAGTGCCTGATCGGGGGTGGGCGGTCCTGCTTGAGGGCAGGGGGGAGTGGCTTGCCCAGTGTTGTGCATAGGGACTGTTTGGCCGGCCCTGGGGCCGATCAAACAGTCCGTATGCACAACACTGGGCAAGCCACTCCCCCCATGCCCTCGAGCAGCACCGCCCACGGCGCCCACTCTACATAGCGAAAATGGTCCCGGCTGGGGCGCTCTCTACTGCGCCTCAGCGTTGTGATTGGCAGAGCGGAGGGAGGGAGGCTGCCTTTCATTCATGACGACATGACGACGAGAGCTTCAGGACGGCGGGAGCGGCAGTTTGGACGCATCCAGAAGCTGCGGTGTTGCAGGACGGAGCGGGAGTTGGAACGCATCCAGAAGATGTTGCAGGACGAGGATGGTAAGTTTTATAATCTTCTTTCATTTACCCACCCGCCTCCACCCCCCGTGACGACCCCCATCATGCCGGCCGTTACTGTGAAGTTATGAATGTACAAAACTATTTTAGGCCCTCCTTAGGCCTAAAATAGTTATGTACATTCATTACTATTTTAGACCCTCCGGTGCCGTATCAATGCCAGTCAGGGCTGGCTTTAGGGCGTTGCGATCGGTGCCACCGCACCGGGTGCTGGAATCCTGGGGGCGCCGTGTTTGAAAGTTTATTATGCCTTTAAAGTACCTGCTGCAGCGTTTCTTTCACCCCGCAATTACCAGGCCTCACATAAATGTCAAGATAACTCGTGTGATTAATTATCTTCCTGGAGAGAGAGATCAGCATTTTGTATAGTTGTGGTTTTGACTTAGGTGAAGTTAGTGCAGAGGGTTAATATGCCTGCTGCAGAGAACGTGTACCATGTAGATTACAGATGTAAACAGATCAGCAGGTTACTTGCAATGTATAATTTAAAGTCCTTAGTCCTAATATAGAATAGTGAGGTATTAACTTTCATCCTAGAACTGCATACACGCTGCAAAGTACAGAACATTGATCAATGTTGCAAAAAGGGTTAATTTGGCTAGAAATCGATTCTTATTATTAAAGAAAACTCCCAACTATGCTGTTTCTTTTTCGACTCTGAGTTTGTGCTTCTCCACACCAAGCACTCTTAAACTATGCTGCCTACCAGTATGGATGACATGTGACTCCTACACTTTTAGTCCTTTGGCTTACGTAACATTTCCTACACAGTGATTTACACATGTATGATTGAATGTCTGTGTGTAATATGCGTGTGATGCAAAGTGCTCAGACACCCTGCACTGGTATGAGTGGCGCTATATAACTAATTCAATGCATCTGAGAGAGTGTGGTTATGGAGACTTGGTCACTGTTTTCGCCACCCAATCTTTGGCCCTAATGGAGACCTGAGGTGACATATAGTTCATCTTTCTTTGGCAATAAGGTCAGGCGGCTAACGCCAATGTTCCCTATTCTTTTAAAATAATGCAGTCAGGCTAAATGGATGGCACGGGTGCAAGCAGGAATGAAGCACGATATGGGACAGTTTTAAATGTGTTTAATTATTTCAAGTCTACATATCCTACCTACTTTTATAAATATTCTTGCTTTCTGAAATGTGGTTTAACCTGCATCCTTTGGGCCTTTTTTTTTTGTTCTTCAAAATTTCCTTGGCGTGAGGGTCCTGCAGTTCCCCTTTAGTCAATCAGGCTCGCTATGACACAAAACACATTTAGACCCTTTTTTTACGCCCCACCACTTTCAAATGTCACCAGCCACCACTGGTTTTTTGCATAGCCAAGAGTTCCGGAGTCTTGCGAGACATCCAACGCTACCTACAATGCTTTGAGGGGAAGCTTAAACGACTGGAAAGAGAAATGGGGAATGATGTTAATGGCACGCTCCAGGCTAAATTCAGAGAAACGCTCTCAGACTATAAAGATACTGCAGAAAGGGAGAACCGCTTCAGGGGAACATATTTCACAGCACGTAGATATGGCGAAGGGGATCGACCAGGCAAAGCCCAGGCGGAAGGGATCCATAAACCTCGCTTCTCCAATTATGTTGCGTAGTTGACGGATGGTGACGGGGTGAGACACAGAGACAGTAGAGACATATTGGACTGATTCAACGCATTTTATACCAATCTATACAGTACCCGCAGACACCATCCGTTAGACCGCTCTGATTATTTACGGGATGGGGCTATTGGATAGCTAGGAGACACACAGAGAGAATTCCTCGCTGCACCATTTGAAGCGGAGGAGATATGTGCTGCCATCATGCAAATGCAATCTGGTAAGGCCCCAGGGTCAGATGGCCTTCCAATAGACTTTTACAAAACTTATATTGATCAACTGATAACTATACTTAAAGGAGTCTATGAAGAAGCCCATAAAATGAGCATTCTCCCGTGCTCTATGAGGGAAACCCTCATTACCTCTCTCCTAAAGCCGAACAAACGTGCAAACACGTGTGATTCCTATAGGCCACTATCCCTAATTAACAATGACACCAAAATACTAGCTAAGATGCTTGCTAATAGGTTGAGTCTCTTGATGGAGAAATTAGTACTGCCGGGTCAAGCAGGCTTCATTCCGGGGAGAGCGACATCCCATAATCTCCAAACGTTATTTTCCATTCTGCAGAATGTAGACTCCACCCTGCCACTCGCGGCGATATTTTTAGATGCCACAAAGGCTTCTGATTCAGTCGAATGGGATTATTTATTCAACATATTGTAATGTATGGGCATCCCCAAAGGATTTCTGTCATGGATACGATTGCTGTACAATTCCCCTACAGCCAAAGTCCTTGTCAATGGTCTGGTCTCTTCACCTTTCTCAAATACGCGAGGTACAAAGCAGGGCTGCCCGATCTTCCCTCTCCACTTGACCCTGACTTCCCAATAGAATGGTGTGCCACGGACGTGAAATACCTTGGGATTTATATCACTTCGGATCGGGAAGAATTGATGCGCTTCAATTATGGCAAAACCCTAGAACACATTACTAGTTGCGTCACGAGATGGATCGCCCTTCCCCTGTCTATGGCGGGATGTGCATCTCTGATAAAGATGGTTATTGTTGGAGCCGGCCTCGTGGCGTGGTCCTGTTCCCCCTCGCTAAGCTGCACGAGGTCCCATGTACCTTGGGGCTCCTCCATTTTGGATTGTACATGACGCTACGTAACCACCTACGTGACCCCGCTCCACCCGGCCTCGGTCCCAGCGAGGCCCGACATCGAGGCGCCAACTCCTGGCCCGGGGGATACCACGTGAACCCTTCCCACTCCCGGCGGAGGGCAGTATCGATGGGACCCCCAACCGTCCTTCCACACCTAGGTGCGATCGCCCCACAGCTCTCTGGGGCCTGGCGCCTCTCCTGCTGGGCGTCTGGCCGCTCCCTACCCGGCCTCTCCGCCCCCCCCGGGCGCAAGGGTCCGGACATCAAAGGGCTCCAGTCCTATATCTGGGGCGACCCGACAACAAGACAACAGTTGTATCCTGGAGTCAAGAGCCCTGCTGATCGGATCGCGGCTGACCCTACGGAAGAAGACTCATCCTGAACCCACACTCTGAGCCCTGCTGACGACGTCGCGGCTCCACCGTGCTTAAAGACCTTCACGAACCTTTGGGGCCCTGCTGACGCTGTCGCGGCCCGACCTTGTTGAACTTTACCATCAGAGCCCAGCTGACCTCGTCGCGGCTCGACCGAAGCGGACCTACCACCGGAGCCCGCTGACTGTGTCGCGGCTCGACCCAAGCGGAACTACCACCCGAGCCCTGCAGATGCCGTCGCGGCTCTCCACGTCCGAGCCGCTCCGAGACCAGCACTCAAGGTCTGGCACAGAGCCTTCCCGTACCTGGCTGGTACTAAGACTGTCCCGCTACCCTATCCCTCCAAAGACATTGAGACTCTTACCGGATCCCTCGATCCCACTGTAAATATTGAACGTACTACTATTGATAAAGAACCACGTTAAGCAACTGATATGGAGTCCTGTGTGGTGGTATTACTGGGCCTAGTACGATCATAGGAGAAGGACCTCCCCTAGGGGGCTTCTCAGCGGCGCTCGGCTCTAACTTTGCGGTAGGAAGGTGCCCCGGAGTAGTCTCCCCGACTCCCCGGTGGTCATCCCTCCAACATTTGGTGGCCAGCGACGGGATCCGAGCCAGACGCAATCGTACAGGCAAGTAACGCACCCACTACCTAACCAGACGGAAAAAGAAAAGAGAACCATGGACGGCCAAGAAGCAACCGTGGCCGCAACCTTCCAGCCGGAAAGGCTGGAAGAATACACCCACAAAGAACTGAAACAATTCTGCAAGGACAAAGGGATCCCAACCACAGGATTGGGCACCAAGGAAGAAATGCAGAAAGCTCTGAAAGCCTGGGCAGAACCCGAGACCACTCCACCCCGAACCGAAGGGACCTCGGCCCCGGACGGAAACCTGCTGACCCCAACCCCGACAGATGGGGGGCGAAACGTCCTAGAAGCCAGCCTTTCCCACGAAGAAATGCGAGAACGGGAGAGGGTCCGGACACACAAAATGGACCTCGCCCGACTCCGGCTGTACGGTGAGCTCCTACTGGCGGAGAAGAAAATAGCCTTGGAGCAACTGCGGCTGCAAGAGGAAATCGAGGAAAAAAAATGACATTGGGAACTAGAGGAGAGACGGCTAACCCTTGAGCATGAGAGGAGCCTCAAGGAACTTGAGCTAAAATCCAAAACGGGGGAGACCAGCACCCCCGGAACCCGGGACGCTCTGCCACTAACCGAGCCAAAGGTTCATATCCCCAAGGATGTCGTCAAGGAGTACTATAAAAATGACAACATCCAGCAATGGTTCCGAGCATACGAAGTAGCCATGACCTCCCATCGGGTACCCTGGAAGGATTGGGGTGCCGGCCTATGGGGGAGGTTCCTCAGCGAGGGCCGTGATACCCTGCTGCAACTCCCCGACGCGGTGATGACATCATACGACCACATGAAAGAAGCCCTACTCACACGCTACGGACTATCAGCCGAGATGTACCGGCAGCGCTTCCGGGACTGCAAGAAGCTCCCCGGTACCACGTGGGTCGAATACGTGGACTTCTTCAGCCGAGCCTTTGAAGGATGGATAAAAGGGATCAAGGTCACCTCCTACAATGAGCTGTTCGACCTCATTGTCTGGGAGCACCTCGCCAACAACTGCTTTGTTGAACTAAGGCAACACCTCCTGGACAGTAAACTGACCGAGCCCCGGAAGCTCGCCGCCGAAGCCGACCAATGGGTCAACACCCGGGTCCCCCGGAACCCCGTGGGGGACTACCAACGGAGTACCACGGGACCTCCCCGCCAACGAGGCGGAAGAGGGTGGTCCCACCGCAGTCGAGAATTCCCGGCCGGGCCGCCCAGAAGCCCACCACGAGGCCAAGCCACCAACCACACATCCCCGACCATGGGCCGAAGGGGGACCCCTATCGCACGGCCTGGACCCCGACCGACAGTGACCTGCTTCGGCTGCCAGCAGACCGGCCACTATGCGAGCGACCCGGCCTGCCTCATGAACCGACGGAACGGGACCGCTGGGCCCCCTCCCCGACAAATCGCCGCCGCCGCCCTGGGGGAAGGAGAAGACGAGGAGGAAAACCACGACGGCGGGTCCCCCGACTGGGAACCAGCTGCCATGTCGCTCGTATGCCTGGGCTCCCGAGAAATGGTGCCCCGAGCTGCCATCCCAAGCAACACCCAGAAGTACCAGCAGTGGGTCACCATCAATGGACGACGGGCCGAAGCCCTCCGGGACACTGGGGCCAGTGTGACCGCTGTCCGCTGCCACCTGGTGACCCCCGAACAAATCCTGCCACATGTCCTATGCCCTGTCCGGACCGCGGACAACACCGAGAGCATGTGCCGGATGGCCAGGATCCCCTTCGAGTGGGGAGGAGTGTCCGGCACCCTAAAAGTAACTGTCCGCGACGATGCCCCAGTGGACTGCCTCCTGGGGAATGACCTAGAGAGCTCCCCCTGGGCCCAGGTGGAACGACGAGAGCATCTGGGGATGCTAGGGCTGCCCGAGTGGGCCTGCGCCACCACCCGGTCCATGACCGCCCAACCAGCCGCTGCCGCGGCCCCCGACAAGCCGACGGGCCCCGAACTACCACCCTCCTCCGGCACGGAGGAATCTCCCGACGAGGCCGCCTCCCTCAGCGAGATCCCCGAGCTGGCCCAGTGGCGCCCCGACGGGGGCCCCACCCGCAAACAATTCCAGCAAGAGCAGAAGGCCTGCCCGTCCCTCGAGGGGGCCAGACAGCAAGTGGCCGCCCAGGCCACGGGGGACCCCACGGGAACCCACTGGGTCTATTGGGACAATGACTTATTGTATAGCGAGCAGAAAGTCGCCAAACTGGGGGCCGGCCGGGTGTTGGTGGTCCCCCTCCGATTCCGAGAGTTCCTCCTGAACCTGGCGCATGACGTGCCCCTCGCCAGACACCTCGGGCGGGACAAACCTTACAGCCGCCTAGTGACCCATTTCTATTGGCCCCGAATGAGAAGAGACGTGGACCATCACTGCCGGTCCTGCCCGACCTACCAGGCTAGCGGGAAGACTGGGGGTCGAGTGAAAGCCCCCCTCCAACCATTTCCAGCCGTCCACACCCCATTCGAACGAGTGGGGATCGACATCGTGGGGCCCCTCGACCCCCGAACCGCCCTGGGACACCGCTTCATCCTGGTACTGGTCGACCACGCCACCCGATACCCCGAGGCCATCCCACTCCGCACCGTGACAGCTCCAGTGGTGGGCCGGGCCCTGATGGGCATCTTCTCCAGGGTGGGGTTCCCCCGAGAAGTGGTGAGCGACAGGGGTACGAACTTTATTTCCAAGTACATGAGATCCCTCTGGCAACAATGTGGGGTCACCTACAAATTCACCACCCCTTACCACCCCCAGGGGAACGGACTGGTCGAGCGGTTCAACAGAACCCTGAAGGGGATGATCAAGGGCCTGGAAGAGCCCCTGAGGAGGAGATGGGATGTCCTGCTGCCCTGCCTCCTGTTCGCCTATCGAGAGGTACCACAGAAATCCCTGGGCTTCAGCCCCTTCGAACTATTGTATGGGCACCCCGTCCGAGGGCCCCTCAGCCTGGTCAAGGAGGGCTGGGAGGCGCACGTCCAAGGTGCCCCCCCCCGACGTCTACTGGTACCTCCTGACCCTGCGGAACCAGACTCGGAAGTTCCGGGCCCTGGCAGAAGCCAACCTCAAAGCCAGCCAAGAAGACATGAAACGCTGGTATGACGAAAATGCCTCAACCATCGAGTTCGAGCCGGGCCAGCAAGTCTGGGTCATGTCACCCGTGGACCCCTGCGCCCTGCAGGACAAGTGGACCGGGCCCTTCAAGGTGGTTGAGAGGAAGAGCCCCGTCACCTACCTGGTCGACATGGAGTCCCCAAGGAACCCCCTCCGGGTCCTACACGCCAACCGGCTCAAGCCCCACTTTGCCCGAACTGAACTAAGCCTGCTGCTGGCTACCGACGATGGGGGCGAAAGTGACTCCGAGCCCCTACCAGACCTCCTGGGGTCCTCGGGCCAAGACGGCTCCTTGGAGGGCGTCCGCCTCTCCGCCACCCTGACACCAGAACAGCGCCATGACTGCCAGAAGCTGCTGCAACCCTTCGCTGCCCTCTTCTCTCTCACGCCCGGGGTGACCCCCTGGTGCGTCCACGACGTGGATACCGGGGACAGCCCCCCTGTGCGACACCGCGCCTACCGAGTACCTGACCGAGTCCGAGCCTGCATACAGACCGAGGTCTCCAAGATGCTCGCCCTCGGAGTCATCGAACCCTCAGACAGCCCGTGGGCCAGCCCGGTGGTCTTGGTGCCGAAGGCCGCCGCCCCCGGCACTGCCCCGGAACTCAGATTTTGTGTAGATTACCGGGGCCTGAACGCAGTCACCAAGACCGATGCCCACCCCTTGCCACGGGCAGACGAGCTGATCGATCGCTTAGGGGCCGCCCGCTACCTAAGCACCTTCGATCTCACCGCTGGGTACTGGCAGATCAAGCTCACTCCCGGAGCCCAGGAACGATCTGCCTTTTCCACCCCCGATGGGCACTACCACTTTCGGGTAATGCCCTTCGGTATGAAGAACGCCCCAGCGACCTTTCAGAGGCTGGTGAACAAGGTCCTGGCTGGGCTAGAAGCCTTCAGCGCGGCCTACCTCGACGACATTGCCGTCTTCAGCGACCACTGGGCCGCGCACCTAGGACACCTCGGGGAAGTCCTGGCCGCTCTCCAAAGAGCCGGGCTCACAATTAAGGCCAGCAAATGCCAGATCGGTCAAGGATCTGTGACCTATCTGGGCCACCAGGTGGGGAGTGGCCAGGTGGAGCCCCTCCAGTTAAAGGTCGATGCCATCCAGGCGTGGGAGCCCCCCGCAACCCAAACCGCTGTCCGGGCCTTCTTAGGCCTCACAGGCTACTACCGACGATTCATTAAGGATTATGGCAGCATCGTTGTCCCCCTTACGGAGCTCACTTCCAAGAAACAGCCCAAGGCGGTGCACTGGACGCCCCGCTGTCAGACCGCTTTTGAGGCCCTCAAGGCGGCCATGTGCGCTGCCCCTGTGCTACAGGCCCCTGACTACAGCAAGGAATTTGTGGTCCAGACCGATGCCTCGGAGTACGGGGTCGGGGCGGTCCTCTCCCAGATGGACGCCGAGGGCCTCGACCGACCTGTGGCCTTTATCAGCCGCCGACTGCTGCCACGAGAACAGAGGTGGAGCACCATCGAGCGAGAAGCCTTCGCTGTGGTATGGGCTCTCAAGAAGCTCCGTCCCTACCTTTTCGGCACCCACTTCAGGGTCCAAACTGACCACCGGCCCTTGCGGTGGCTCATGCAAATGCGGGGCGAGAACCCCAAGTTGTTGCGATGGTCCATCTCGCTGCAAGGGATGGACTTCACCGTGGAACACCGGCCCGGCAACAACCACGCCAATGCTGATGGCCTGTCCAGATTCTTCCGCCTCGGCGAGGAGAACCCCCAAGGAGATGGGTGACTCTCCCTGCCTTCAGCTGGGGGGGGACGCGTGTTGGAGCTGGCCTCGTGGTGTGGTCCTGTTCCCCCTCGCTAAGCCGCACGAGGTCCCATGTACCTCGGGGCTCCTCCATTTTGGATTGTACATGACGCTACGTAACCACCTACGTGACCCCGCTCCACCCGACATCGAGGCGCCAACCCCTGGCCCGGGGGATACCACGTGAACCCTTCCCACTCCCGGCGGAGGGCAGTATCGATGGGACCCCCAACCGTCCTTCCACACCTAGGTGCGATCGCCCCACAGCTCTCTGGGGCCTGGCGCCTCTCCTGCTGGGCGTCTGGCCGCTCCCTACCCGGCCTCTCCGCCCCCCCCGGGCGCAAGGGTCCGGACATCAAAGGGCTCCAGTCCTATATCTGGGGCGACCCGACAACAAGACAACAGTTGTATCCTGTAGTCAAGAGCCCTGCTGATCGGATCGCGGCTGACCCTACGGAAGAAGACTCATCCTGAACCCACACTCTGAGCCCTGCTGACGACGTCGCGGCTCCACCGTGCTTAAAGACCTTCACGAACCTTTGGGGCGCTGCTGACGCTGTCACGGCCTGACCTTGTTGAACTTTACCATCAGAGCCCAGCTGACCTCGTCGCGGCTCGACCGAAGCGGACCTACCACCGGAGCCCTGCTGACTGTGTCGCGGCTCGACCCAAGCGGAACTACCACCCGAGCCCTGCAGACGCCGTCGCGGCTCTCCACGTCCGAGCCGCTCCGAGACCAGCACTCAAGGTCTGGCGCAGAGCCTTCCTGTACCTGGCTGGTACTAAGACTGTCCCGCTACCCTATCCCTCCAAAGACATTGAGACTCTTACCGGATCCCTCGATCCCACTGTAAATATTGAACGTACTACTGTTGATAAAGAACCACGTTAAGCAACTGATACGGAGTCCTGTGTGGTGGTATTACTGGGCCTAGTACGATCATAGGAGAAGGACCTCCCCTAGGGGGCTTCTCAGCGGCGCTCGGCTCTAACTTTGCGGTAGGAAGGTGCCCCGGAGTAGTCTCCCCGACTCCCCGGTGGTCCTCCCTCCAACAGTTATTCTTCCCAAACTCTTCTATTTATTCATGAACATTCCATTTGACCCCGGTAGATATTTTTTTAAACATTACGCACTGAGATGATCAGATTGCTGTTGGGTGGTAAACAACCTAGACTGCAGTGGGAGGTGCTCGTTAGGCCCTATGCTCAGGGAGGATTTGATGTTCCAGATTTGGAATCATACTATGTCTGTGCGAAAGCCCACTATGCCCAATATTGGTTCCATGCCCCTAAGTACATGCCACAAGTGGTGGTGGAACAGTGGCTGGCTGATCCCATACCTGTGGAAGGGGTCATACTGAGCACGCCCCAACTCCGTGACTCCGGCACTACAGCAGTCACATGTACAGTGAAAAACTGGCACCGTATAGCCATGTGCATGCATGTTCCCATGCTTTATTCTCCTATGCTTCCATTGGTGTACCACCCCAAGATGCCAGTACCTCAAGAGGGGTTTTCAAGCAAACCAAAACTAAATTTGACATACACAAATGGGGTGACGTAAACTTCAAGGGTAAATTCCGCACAATCCAGCAGATATTCGCTACATCCACACACCCCCCATGGACATTTTATTATGTGATAGATTGCGACAAGGCATCAAAGAATATACGCCGTCATACCCACAAGAATCATAAATGCTTCCTCCATTACACATGCTGTTACTGAATGATCAGGCTTTGCATGTAGTGTCCACACTATACCATAATATATATACCAGCCAACACCCGGCACGATGTGAGGCATGGGAGAAATGGAATGAGAATTAGGGCAAGCCATAACCGGGAAACAGTGTCTCTATTGCTGTAAACAAACTGAGCAGGTCTCGGCTAGTTCCTGCCTGCGCATTATACATTGTAAATTCTTACACAGTATTTATCATACACCTGTTAAAATGCATAGGTACAAGCTGCAGGATAACGACCGCTGTTACAGATGTGGGATGGAAAAGACAGACTTTCTACATCTTGCTTGGAATTTCACTAGCTTCCTAGACTATTGGAAACAGGTATTCGATGCATTGCAATAGATGACGTCACCCCTGATTCAAGTTTCACCACTAACTGCTCTCCTGAACTACACAGAGACTATAGAGGTGGGCTATCAATGATTCATTTCCTTGGGGCTGCTACTGGCCAAGCGGAGGGTAGCATGCAGATGTGGACCTGGGCAGAGCCCCTAAATGTAATGATTGGCTCAAAGACATGCTGTTCTGGCAGGATCAAACACTCACATATGTGGAATTGCTACCACTACCCTCGAGGTCCAGAGACACATGGGAATCCTTCAAATAATATCTCCTTACACAGCCGATTGACACAACAACTACTACATAGACACGTTCATGTACGCCACTTGGCTATGGCTCACGCACGAATGTAGATCCAGGGATAAAAGGACGTTGTTTGTATACTCCTGAATGTCACACTCCTATTATTACAAATAATTGCTGTGTTAAACTAAGTGCATTACAGATCTCCTGCAAATTGCTACTATCAAAATTGTCAAATATATTTTTTCTCTCTGCTGTTGATACTTAAAATGTATAAGTATTCATCTGCCTGTGCAAGTCATGTATCATGAGTGTTTCATAGTTTAAAATTTAAAACTAATAAAAATAGATTACAAAAAAAAGGAACATTGTAAAATATGTTTTATGTGCCCTGGTGACGGACAAACTGCCAATTTCATTTTACTCCATTGTAGATACTTATCTCCATAGGCTACATTGCAATATTGTATTTAAGTATAAATAAGGAAGGAGCTAAAAATGTCATTCAATGACTTAAAAGATTGGCAACAATAAATCCAACAACTTTCCACTGCTGAATTTATCATAGCTAGTACAGACAAGAAGTTATAGAACCTCTAGCAGCCTCTCCTGATTGGTCAGCCTTAACAGACTCGGCCAAGCTGCTTTGATGAGGTGAGAAGTGGCCTGCATGGACACAGGATATCTGATGGGGGTTCTCTGCAGCTGTAGAAAACAGGCCAGGATGAGGGCTGGGTAAACTAAACTGGGCTTCAAAGAGAGCAGGCCAGCCAGGCCTTCCCCCTCTTCCTGGACCCACAGCCAGAAGGCAAGTCAAGGAATGGAATTTGCAGAATGCCTGGAGGGGGAGTTTTATTGGAAATGAACCACACCAGTAGGTTGGTTTAGCCAAGTCTTACTCTCCTGGAGAGGAAATCTCCATCTTGCATTTTAAAGTGCAGTGCTTTCTGGGAACATAATATGCCACACTTTGGAGGAAGCAGTCATGCTTTTGGGAGGCACCCTGCGACTCGTTGGATGTGGGTCTGTCACCCCAGATCATTGAATAAATATGTGAGAACTGCAAAGCAACTCAGATTTGCTGCCTGAAGGAGAAGAAGGACTGCCCTGATGGAACCCTGGTCTGCACCCCAAAAAATTACATTCCGAATGACTGCTCCTGTTGTAAACTTGGATTACAGCCCTGAGGACTTTGCCTTGCTTCAAAAATGATTAAGGAGTGGAATGCCTGAAAGCAATAGGTTAACAGAGCTTCCCTGCACCATCTCCCTCAAGACGTCCCCAGTCTGGAGTGTGTCCAGTGGACTTCTAAGGATTTGGCAAGGTGTATTGTGGGAATTGTAGCTCAAACTTTCAGGGACTATCTCAGAGCTTCTAGACCCTTGGATTTGTGTTTTGGACACTTTTAACGCAAACGGAATTACACCACATTTGGCAGAAAGGTAGCTGTTGGTCTAGCAAGCCACCATTTTAGGTCGAGCCTAGCGTTGCAGCGCATGCGCTGTCTGCTCTGCGAGGCATACGGTGATTCACTCGCTGCTTCCGCCTTGAGTGATCGCTCCCCTCGCTGCTCCTCACAGCGTGGTATCGTATTGCTGCATTGTAACCAAGTTGTGATATCTGCATAGCTCCATTTTTAGTAAGCTTCGTAATTTCATAGCGCTATTATCCCACAGCGCTTACATTGCTTTGATTGCATTGTTGTGTGTGATTTCCCCCGGCGCCCTGCTCTGACCTCCCCTCCATTTTGATCCTGCTGTTGTTGTGTTCCCCTGAGCCCGCCACGCCTCCCAGCTGAGCCGCCCTCCCACAAGCACCCAAAAGCATTCCCCAAACCTCGCAGCGCTGTGATTCACTCGCTGCTTCCGCCTTGAGTGATCGCTCCCCTCGCTGCTCCTCACAGCGTGGTATCGTATTGCTGCATTGTAACCAAGTTGTGATATCTGCATAGCTCCATTTTTAGTAAGCTTCGTAATTTCATAGCGCTATTATCCCACAGCGCTTACATTGCTTTGATTGCATTGTTGTGTGTGATTTCCCCCGGCGCCCTGCTCTGACCTCCCCTCCATTTTGATCCTGCTGTTGTTGTGTTCCCCTGAGCCCGCCACGCCTCCCAGCTGAGCCGCCCTCCCACAAGCACCCAAAAGCATTCCCCAAACCTCGCAGCGCTGTGATTCACTCGCTGCTTCCGCCTTGAGTGATCGCTCCCCTCGCTGCTCCTCACAGCGTGGTATCGTATTGCTGCATTGTAACCAAGTTGTGATATCTGCATAGCTCCATTTTTAGTAAGCTTCGTAATTTCATAGCGCTATTATCCCACAGCGCTTACATTGCTTTGATTGCATTGTTGTGTGTGATTTCCCCCGGCGCCCTGCTCTGACCTCCCCTCCATTTTGATCCTGCTGTTGTTGTGTTCCCCTGAGCCCGCCACGCCTCCCAGCTGAGCCGCCCTCGCCCCTCCCCCTCCGCTATCCATATATGACAGTAGTTCCCGCGCGCAGCGTCCACGCGCAGCGTCCGCGCCCAACCCGCGCCGAAGGTGCGCCAAAGGTAAGCCCGTCTACGCCCGTCCGCGCCTGGACCGCGCCCAGCGCCAGACCCCCTGCCCCTCGAGCTGCCCAGCCCTCCCGCATTACCTACGATGCCGCCTCCCTCCTAGCCCTCGACCCCGGTCGCGCCCCCAACTGCGTCCTTGCCGCTCCTGGACACACCCATGGCCCTTTCTCCTGCTACTCCTGCAAATTCAGCGGCACCGACAACATCTCTGCTACGTCCACACCACAGATTCCCGACCCCAACCACCTACAATGCATCCTTCTCAACACCCGATCGGTCCATAGGCATGCCATTGACCTATGGAATCTACTAGACACCATTTCCCCGGACATCGCCTTCCTTCCGGAAACATGGATGAATGCTTCCTCCGCACCAGACATCACCATTGCCATCCCTGAAGACTATAAGATCACCCGCAAAGACCGTACCAGCCACACAGGAGGAGGAATCGCCATCGTCCACAAGAAATCTATCCGCATCTCAACCAGCTCTGACGTCAATCTCGCCAACTCCGAACATCTTCACTTCCAGATCCACATCGACCCCAAAACAACACTCAGAGGCACTCTCCTCTACAGACCACCAGGACCCCGCGCAAAATTCAGTGAAGACATCACGGACTTCATCACCCCACACGCGCTCCCCTCCAAAGATTACATCCTTCTGGGAGACCTCAACTTTCACCTTGAAAAGACCAACGACCACAACACCTCCACCCTCGTGGACAACCTCGCCAACCTCGGACTTAAACAACTAGTCACTTCCCCCACCCACATCGCAGGTCACACACTCGACCCCATCTTCACATCCAGCAATCATATCTCCTTCTGCCACACTACGGATCTCCTCTGGACCGACCACAGCTGCGTTCACTTCATCTACAACAAGCCGAAACCCATCATCCACTCCCAACCTACCCTGCAAAGAAACTGAAACAAAATCACCACGGACCAAATCTCCGCATCGCTCCTTCGAAACTCCCCAGCCCTCTCCTCTAACGCCAACGAAGCCGCCGCCAACCTCACCCTATGGTTATCCAACACCGCCGACACCTTAGCTCCACTGAAAAAACGTCAAAGCAAACCTGGCAGCAAGAAAGCCTCATGGTTCAACGATGATCTCAAGAAGTCCAAGAAAATCTGCCGCTCCCTTGAAAAGGCCTGGAAAAAAGACCCAACCACCAGCACCAAGGACGCCTTCAAAAGCGCCACCCGCACCCACCACCAACTGATCCGAAAAGCCAAGAAAACAGCTTTCAAGGATCGACTTGACAACAACGCCCACAACAGCAAGGAACTTTTCAACATCGTCAAGGAATTTTCCAATCCCTCGGCCAACTCCAACGACATCACCCCCTCTCAAACCCTCTGCGACTCCCTAGCCTCTTTTTTCCACAACAAGATTGCAGACATCCACAACAGCTTTGACAACCAACCCGGAAACCAACCCACCCTACCATCTGCTGACCACCTTCCCCCCGTGAACACCCTTAACGCCTGGAACCCAATCTCCACTGAGGACACCATCCGCCTGATGAATTCCATCCACTCAGGATCCCCCACAGACCCATGCCCTCACCACTTCTTCAACAAAGCAGACTCCGTCATAGCACCGCACCTCCGAGACGTCATCAACTGCTCCTTCAACTCCGCTACCTTCCCAGAAGACTGGAAACACGCCGAACTCACTGCCCTTCTGAAAAAACCAACAGCGGACCCCACCGAACTCAAAAATTACCGCCCCATCTCGCTTCTTCCATTCCCGGCCAAAGTCATCGAGAAAGCCGTCAACAACCAGCTCGCCGCTTTCCTCGAAGCCAACAAATCCCTCGACTCCTCACAGTCCGGCTTCCGAGCCAAACACAGCACTGAGACCGCCCTCATCGCAGCAACAGACGACATTCGAACTCTACTGGACAACGGAGACACAGTCGCCCTCATCCTCCTCGACCTCTCTGCAGCATTCGATACAGTCTGCCACAGCACCCTCCTACAACGCCTCAATAACATCGGAATCCAAGGAAAAGCACTTGAATGGATCACCTCGTTCCTCACCGGAAGAACCCAGAGAGTCCGCCTTCCTCCATTCAAGTCCGAGGCCTCTGAAGTCATCTGCGGCGTCCCTCAAGGATCCTCACTCAGTCCCACCCTCTTCAACGTATACATGAGCCCCCTCGCGGCCATCGCACGCCGACACAACCTCAACATCATCTCCTACGCGGACGACACTCAACTAATCCTTTCTCTCACCAATGACCCTAGCACCGCCAAAACTAACCTACACGAAGGAATGAAAGAAGTTGCCGAATGGATGAAACAAAGCCGTCTGAAACTGAACTCAGACAAAACTGAAGTCCTCATCCTAGGTACATCCCCCTCTGCAT
Source organism: Triturus cristatus (assembly GCF_964204655.1). Lineage (NCBI taxonomy): Eukaryota > Metazoa > Chordata > Amphibia > Caudata > Salamandridae > Triturus > Triturus cristatus. The sequence goes on from NC_140582.1 coordinate 27,668,569, forward strand.
GGGACGATTCCTGGTGGCCTGAAGCCCTCGGAAAAGCACCCATCCCGACAGACCACGCACGGAACCTAGGCGTCATCCTGGATTCTTCACTCTCAATGAACAGACAAGTCAGCGCCGTATCCTCTTCCTGCTTCAACATTCTTCGCATGCTCAGAAAAACATTTCGCTGGATCCCCCTCGAAACAAGGAAAACAGTTACCCACGCTCTTGTCACGAGCCGACTGGACTACGGAAACACCCTCTACGCGGGTACTACCGCAAAGCTCCAGAAGAAACTCCAACGAATCCAAAACGCATCAGCCAGGCTCATATTAGACATCCCTCGCAACGAACACATCTCTGATCACCTTAAAGACCTCCACTGGCTACCCGTCAATAAGAGGATCACCTTCCGACTGCTTACCCACGCACACAAATCACTCTACGACATCGGACCAGATTGCCTCAACTCTCGACTGTCCTTCTACACCCCCTCCCGCCAACTACGATCTTCCAGCCAAGCCCTCGCCACTATACCTCGCATCAACAAGACCACCATGGGAGGCAGATCCTTTGCATACCTGGCTGCTAAAACATGGAACTCACTCCCCGCCTACCTTCGCCTCACCCAGAACCACCTAGCGTTCAGAAAGCAGCTTAAAACGTGGATATTTGACAAATAACCCTCCTCCCCTTCCTAAGCGCCTTGAAACCCTCTGGGTACGTAGTGCGCTATACAAATTCTATGACTTGACTTGACTTGACTGTAGTAGGGACAGATGTGGAAGTGATGTGGAAACCCCGCCCATATTTTCTATTGACTGGCGTCATTGTCCATGTTAAATGCTGGCTTCCAATTGATAATGAGGCTTCTTAGTCCCGTCTTGTTACCCCCATGTCTCCTTTTGTGACTGCCCATTAGGACTGGATCTTTTACTTGGCTCCATATCTGGTCGGCTTTATCTATTTTGTTTAAGGAAAGTTAATATCTGCTTCAGATACCAATGTAGCCCAGAAAAAACATTGACTAGCAAATTCTACTACAAAGCAGAAAGATGAACAACAGAAACATGATCGCCAGCGTTTTCAGAAAGTAAGTATTCGATTGCTGTGACATTTAAGGAAGACAGTCGGTGTGGAGAGTCACTGAATAACGAATATTCTGTTATTGGAATTTGTGTCATTTACTTTTGAAAAACGAGCTGTTATAAAAGAAAAGCAAGAAAAACTGTGAAGCAAGTTCGAAGTCATCCTTTTGCACGTCAACACCTTTTCTTGCGGCCATTGTTCCATTCCTAAAGCACTAGAACAAATCACCTGATTATGATGTGTAATGTAACCGAGAAGGGCTCTTTGTTCAGGGGACAAAAATCAATACAAAACCTCTTGAAACAGCTTTTTCCCCATGCCATGTCCAAGTGGAAGGGGTCGGGAAATGCTGATTCCACATTTAGAATGACATTGATTCATAGCAAAGAGCTGTCCGGTCTGGTCCCGTCCACACACCGCAGAGCCTAGCGCTGACACCTTGCGCGCACCTTTGGAAGAGGTCACAAGGTTATGTGCTTCCGGAGCATCACTGCGTAGTGGGAACTAGAGTGAAGAATATATGCACTGCAGTCTCACTGATGGAAGCATGCCTCGAAGAAAAAATATACCAACTTAACTACAGAAGATGTCTCCTTTTTCCTACGATTTTTTTAATCATACGTCTGCGTACGAAGGTCTAGTTTCACTTTTACCATCAGCGCTAAGAGCGAAAACATCCATTATGAGCATAAAAAACATTTTTCCGATAAAGTTTTTTTATTTATTTGTCCTGGGCAGATGGTATACTTAATGTGTATCACATATATTGTTCATATTACTGTTTCATCTTAAATATTTAGGATGGCATTTGCATGCCCTGATAAATCACCATTAAATATAGATTTTTTTATGTGCAGATTTGTTCTCGAAGTAGCATGTGCTGTGTGACATAGAAGTGCCATTCTGCGTTCCTTAATGCATGCCTTGGTGATGTTTTTGTGTGGAGCAGTGGTTGCTTGCTTTTGAAGTCTTTCTCTTTGTAAACCGAAGAGTTCCAGTCACGTGGCAAGTTATACCAGCAGACCAGGCCTTTGTAAATAAATTAACACATTTTAAATTCACTATATCGTTCTTTCTCCTGGGCTAACAGGCTTTATGGGCAAGTAAACAAGCTGATTTGCTGCTGGGCTCCGTGCTTCGTCCACCCAGCCCGCCCCTAGCTTCTTGTGCCTTCAACCCTTCTTCTCCCTCGCCCCCCTTCTTGCCTTCTGTGCCCAGCGCTCTGCTCTCCCAGTCCGCATTTTGGCTGCACCTGTTACTGTATTTTGTATTTTGTTACTGCATTTTTTTGTACTTGTGCCTCATCCTTCCGTGTAAACTTCCTCCCTTGTATCTGCATTTTCTGCTTATTTTGTGCCGTCCGTCGTTATTTTCCCGCGCCCCCCTTTGCCTTCTGTGCCCTCCCGCCTCTCCCTCCGCTTCCCGCCGCTGCTCTCTGCGGCCCCGCCCCCCCGCCGCTCCCATTCGCCACACCGCTGCCGCCTCCCAGCTGCCCCTCCCTCAGCCCCTCATAATGGAGGCCGCGCGCAGCGGGCGTGCCGCTGGCACGCCTAAGGCAAGCCCTTCTGCACCTGTCCGTGCCTGGACCACGCCCAGTGCCAGGACCCCTGGCCCCCTGCGTCACCAGCACACCCGACTGAACTACGACGCCACCGCCCTCATCGCACTCAATACCGGCCGAACCCCCGCCTGTCACCGAGCCACCCCTAAACATACCCACGGACCCTTCACCTGCCTAGCCTGCAAATTCACCTGCATCCGGACCTACACCGCACCCGCCAGACCAGGCCCCAGCAGCAACCACCTCAAGTGCATCCTGCTCAACACCCGCTCCATCCACAGACACGCCGTCAAACTCTGGAACCTCCTCGACACAACAGCGCCGGACGTCACCTTCCTCACGGAAACCTGGATGAACGCCTCCTCAGCCCCCGACATCGCCATAGCCATCCCTGACGGCTACAAGATCACCCGGAAAGACCACACCAACCAAACTGGAGGAGGCATCGCGATCGTTCACAGAAACATCATCCGCATCACGACCAACTCCGACGACACCCTCACCGCCGCCGAGCACCTCCACACCAGATACACACCGACCCCATGACCACCCTCAGAGCCACCCTCATCTACAGACCCCCGGGACCGTGCACACAATTCAGCGAAACCATCGCAGACTTCATCAGCCCGCTTGCCCTCACCTCTCCAGACTACATCCTACTAGGGGACCTCAACTTCCACCTGGAAAACTACAATGACAGCAACACCGCTACCCTCCTGGACAACCTCGCCAGCCTCGGACTCAAGCAACTGGTAAACACTCCGACCCACTACGCCAGCCACACGCTTGACACCGTCTTCTCCTCCAGCAACTACATCTCCTTCAGCCACTCCACCGGACTACACTGGACAGACCACAGCTGCATCCACTTCAGCTTCAGAAAAACCACAACCCACCTCCACCTGCATCAGGCCCCCCAAAGAGTCTGGAGCAAGATCACCACCGACCAGCTCACCACTTCACTAACCAGAGCCCCCCCCACCAACACCACGAACCCCATCTAAGCAGCCCGCAACCTCAACCAGTGGCTCACCAACTGCGCCGACACCCTCGCACCACTGAAGAAACACCCCATCAGTCCCGGTGGCAAGAAAGCCTAATGGTTCACCGACGACCTCAAAAACTCAAAAAAATCCTGCCGAACCCTCGAAAAAGCCTGGCGCCACGACCAGTCAACAGAAAACATGACAGCCCTCAAGAACGCCATCCGCAATCACCACCAAATGATCCGCACCACCAAAAGAACAGCCTTCAGAGAGCGACTGGACAACAACTCCCACAACAGCACAGAACTCTTCAGCATCGTAAAAGAGCTCTCCAACCCCAGCGCCAGCAACAACGACATCACGCCCACCCAAGACCTCTGCGACTCGCTGGCCTCGTTCTTCCACCGCAAGATCGCCGACATTCACAACAGCTTCGGCAACCAGACCACGCACCCCACCACCCCGACAGCACCTCCCACCACCACCCTCCGCACTTGGACCCTCGTCAGCACTGAAGATACCATCCTCATGATGAACAGAATCCACTCCGGCTCCCCAGCCGACCCCTGCCCACACCACATCTTTAACAAAGCCAACACCATCATCGCACCCCAACTTCAGAACGTCATCAACAACTCCTTCGCATCTGCCACCTTCCCCGAGGACTGGAAGCACGGGGAGATCAACACCCTCCTAAAGAAACCCACTGCGGACCCCACGGACCTCAAGAACTTCCGCCCCATCTCGCTCCTCCCCTTTCCCGCTAAAGTCATCGAGAAGACAGTCAAGAAACAGCTGACCGCATTCCTCGAGACAAACGGCTCCCTCGACCCATCACAGTCCGGATTCCGAGCAAACCACAGCACCGAGACCGCCCTCATCCCAGCCACCGACGACATCAGGTCTCTGCTCGACAACGGGGAAACAGCTGCCCTCCTCCTCCTCGACCTATCAGCCGCATTCGACACTGTCTGCCACCACACCCTAACAACCCGCCTCCACCACGCAGGGATTCAAGGAGAAGCTCTGGACTGGATCACCTCCTTCCTCACAGACAGAACTCAGAGAGTCCGCCTCCCTCCCTTCCGATCAGCGGCCACCAAGATCATCTGCGGCGTTCCTCAAGGATCCTTGCTCAGCCCCACCCTCTTCAACGTCTACATGAGCCCCCTCGCAGCCATCGCACGCCAACACAACCTTAACATCATATCCTACGCTGACGACACCCAGCTGATCCTCTCACTCACCAACGACCCCGCCACGGCCAAAGCCAACCTCCAAGAAGGAATGAAAGACGTCGCGGAATGGATGAAGCTCAGCCGTCTGAAGTTGAACTCGGACAAGACAGAAGTCCTCCTCCTCGGAACATCCCCCTCCGCCTGGGATGACTCCTGGTGGCGCCTGGTGCTGGGCACCACCCCCATCCCCACGGACCACGCACGCAACCTGGGTTTTATCCTGGACTCATCCCTCACGATGACCGAGCAGGTCAACGCCGTCTCATCGTCCTGTTACAACACCCTGCGCATGCTCCGTAAGATTTTCCGATGGATCCCCACCGAGACCAGAAAGACAGTCACCCATGCCCTCGTCACCAGCCGACTGGACTACGGGAACGCCCTCTATGCTGGAACCCCAACCAAACTACAAAAAAGACTCCAACGCATACAGAACGCCTCCGCGCGACTCATCCTGGACATCCCTCGCCACAGCCACATCTCTGCCCACCTGAGAGACCTGCACTGGCTCCCCGTCAGCAAGAGAATCACGTTCAGGCTCCTCACCCACGCACACAAGGCCCTCCACAAATTGGGCCCCACATACCTCAACAACCACCTCACGTTCTACACACCCACATGCCAACTCAGATCCGCCAGCCTCGCCCTCGCCACCGTCCCACGGATCCGCAGAAGCACCACCAGAGGAAGATCCTTCTCCTACCTAGCAGCCAAAACTTGGAACTCTCTCCCCACCCACCTTCGGCTGACCCAGGACCATCTCACCTTCAGGAGGCAACTCAAGACCTGGCTCTTCGAGCAGTAACATCTCCTACCCCCCCCCCCTAACCCCAGCACCTTGAGACCCTCACGGGTGAGTAGCGCGCTTTACAAATGCTATGATTGATTGATTGATTGATGCGGTGGAGAAGGATCTATTTTAATGGTGTGTGCAGTGAAACCTTAATTTCGGAGAGCAACGTGTAAATCAGCAAACAAAGCCCTTCAGTACGAGGATGCTGGCGCTACAGGAGCTCTCCCAGCACTTCTAGTTCCAGCTCCAACACCTGGGAAATAAAACTTGAAAACCTGCTTTCTTAAGTAAACAAAGCATAGGCCTATCAGGAGCATACCAACTGAATAATGTTTACTCTTCGCTGAATATGTCAAACGATTGCTGCATTGATGGAATCCTTTAAAAACAAGCATTTGCAACGCAATAGGTCTCACATTTACGCGAGTTTGAGCTATTGACATTGTAAATGACAATGCCTTTTATTTATGTTTTGGTTTTTGAAACATAAATAAAATTTACAATGCCAATAGCTTAAACTCACGTAAATGTGAGACCTATTGCATTGCAAATACTTGTTGTAAATTGGTGTAAATTCATTCAGTAGTTTTGGAAATAATAATGGAAATCCACATTTGTATATAGAGGGACGTGGATCATCCGAGGATCCGACATTCAACCAGGAAGTGTTGTCAGTCATCTCGGGACTGGGCTTCAGCAGAGTCCTATGAAGAAAAAATGTAAAGAAAGGAAAAGAGGCTGGCTAGGAATACCCTGACCCCCTAAATGTGGTCCTGTGGTTCCCCCTGCCTTAATAGGGCAAAAAAGCACTGTTGAAAACAAATAACAATTGTGGGCTCTTTCACTTGTTTTGTAAAGAGCCCCAGGTCTCAGGGGCCTTTCTAACATAAAAATGAAGAACGGGTGCACGGGGCCCTTGTCCTAGGGCTTATTATTGACCTATGGACCACCATCTCCCCAGGGCTCTTTTTAATGTAAATGCGAGGGCACATGGACTGCCCCAGGCCCTGGGGTCCACCACCTCCTCAGGGTTTTAAATTAAAAATTAGGGGGGCCATGCAGACCCCCCTGGCCCTGGGGACCACCACCTCCCCGGGGACAAATAGTTTTTTTTAAATGAATGAAGGGGCCTGCACGGTCCCCCTCCCAGGCCACTTACAGCCCCCCCCCCCCTGGATCCATACATGGTCCTGGAGATTGCCATCCCCAAGGCTAGCCCTGCTATGTCCCAGGGTGCCCACCCCAGACATATCTGGGTGCTTTTGATTGGTGGCAGCTGTGTCAGGTCCTGCCAAGCTAAAGCAAACACTTAGGCTCAGAGCTGTCAAAGTGCTCCGACCCTCTGGAAGTGGAGGTTTCATCTCTTTCCCTGATGTCATCAGTGATGTCACTGACCATGCCATGAGTGATGTAATATATGAGGTCATAAGCAGCGCATTGCAGGGGCCAAAGATATAGTTAGCTCAGCTAACTATAACTGCTGAATTTCACTGGTTTTGTTCAAGAAAAACCTGAGCCTAACTATAGCGTCCCTGTAACCTTTGGATTTTTCAGTGAATTTCTAAAAAAAAAATCATTCTATTTCCTAACTATAATGTCCCTGTAACCTTTGATGTTTTAAGTGAATTTCTATGGTTTCTCAATTGGTAATCGTGTTTGCAGAGTGGTGGAGGAAGGGGGCGGGACCTCTGACCAGCTCTCAGGAATCCTCCTGAAAGGGACTTACAGAAGGTAACAGAAGGGCTTCTTGTTCCCCAAGGTCCCTCAGCATCCAAGAGGATTTAATCTCCCAGCCAGTATTGCAGCAGGAGGTGCTTTTGTAGAGTGGTGATGAAAGGGGGCATGACATCCAAAGACCTCACAGCAACCACGCTCTGTGGAACTTACTGGAGGTAACAAGAAGGGTAGTTGGCCGCCAAGCACCCTCTGGAGTCAAGGGAATTTAACCCCCCAACCAGGTGTGCCCCTGGAGGCGCACTTAGAGAGTGGTGGAGAAGAGGGCGTTTTCTCCGAAAACCTCTCAGCAATTCCGCTGTTTGGCCCCCAGGTACCCTGAGCATCAAAGGGGACTTCATCCCCCCACCAGTAGTTCACCAGGAGACGTGTTTGAGGAGTGGTAAAAAAGGCGGCTTGGCCTTCGAAGACCTCTCAGCAATCCTACAGTGTGGGATGTACTGGAGGTAGTAGGAGGGGTAGGTGGCCCCCAAGGGCCCTCTGAAGCCAAGAGGACTTCATCCTCCTACCAGCAATCTCCAACCATGGCCCATGGTTCAGCCCATATTAGTGCGAAAGGCATTTGTAAATTGTTAGCCCCTGTTTGCCATAATGACACCATCTCTAAGACGGCTGCGCATTTGGTGAAACATTGTATGAAACATAATCCAGGGGAGGGTATCCCCACTCTGCCTGGTAATTTTGCACTACCTACTTTTCCATTTGAAGTCCTCCAGATGGATTACATTGAACTAGAGAGATGCAATAATCTTAAGTATGTTCTGTTGGTTATATGTGCATTCAGAAAATGGGTTCAGGCTTATCCCACTACAGATAATACGGCCATTGCAGCTGCGAAGGTACTCCTCAAAGAGTACTTTCCTCGATTTGGCTTGCCCCAAATTATCAGGAGTGACAATGGGTCTCATTTTAATGGGAAAGTGATTACATTGATTTGTGAAGGTTTACACATTAGGCAAAAAATTCATGCTACCAATCATCCGCAGTCAGCGGGATTGGTTGAGAAGTACTCTCAAATTAAAATTGGCAAACATCCAAGAGACGACAGGGTTAAAATAGCCAGAAGCTCTACCATTAGTTCTTTTGTCGACTAGACCAACAGCTCATTCTAGAGTAGGCTTGTCACCCTATGAGGCTGTGTTCGGATGCCCGGCAAATGTATGGGGCATCCCACGTCCTCGAAAATATGCTGATATTGAATATCCTGTGTTGCTTGATTACCTTGGCCAGTTAATAGAAAGTCTATGTTCTATTCACTAACAGGTGCGGGAGTCCCTACCTCCTATATCAGAGGGATCCCGCCCCGACATTCAGCCTAGGGACTACATCCTGGTGCGGAACTTCCAGAGGAAGAAAAGTCTGGAGCCCCGCTGGAAAGGTCCTAAGTAGATTCTATTGGTGACACGGATGGCTGTAAAGGTTGCTGGTCGAAAGAACTGGGTGCATGCCACCCACTGTTGGAGAATTCCTTTGCTGTTGCCATACGACCGGTGGGTCTAAAGGGAATAGGCCACACTGAATGCGAGCAAGTGCCCAGGTTTGTTCCCTTCAGTGATGCCAAATTGACATGGAAACAGACAGATGATGAGAAAGAGGATGTGTTGAATGAAGCTGTTCCACCAGAAATACGAGATATTCACGAGCCTTTGTTCACCGATCATACAGTGCCTGGGGCTGTCAGGTACAATTTGCGCCCTCAGTTGAGGGCCATTGAGTCTAAGGAGAAAAAAGATTAGGGACGGACTGTACAAGATAGGTAGTGCTGAGTAACAGTACCAACGAATAATTGAAATGAGTAGAAATTCTGTGTTTACTCTGCCTTTGTTGTTTGAACATTAGTTAGGGAAAAAGTATACTCTGCTGGTATATCACCTTTATCGACGTGGGATAGCTTAGAAGAGCTTAGGACATAGCAAGCTCCACTGTCTGTGCTCGAGAGCGCCAACTTATTGATGGACAATAGGAGCCTGTACCAGTGAGGGTCTGATGGACACTGGGAACTTTATATTTTCTTGTATTTTACTCCTTTGATTTCATTATGCACCCTTTTGGTAGAAAGATTATAGAGGAGGAGCAGCCAATGGTTCCTATTGCACAGCATAGTATGATGTGGTCAAGAAAAAGCTAAATAATATGTGTTGCTCTTTTGATTTTGCTGATAATAATACTGTGTGGGGTTTCATGGGTTTTGGAAGAGGCTTAGGGCCTCATGTAGGTAGCCAAATACCGGTTGGTAACGGCCGATTTTCTGTAATTATACCGTTACCGACCGGTATTTAGGCTTTTGGTATGTAGGGGGACAATTTCTGTATTCGGACTTTACCGAATCGGTAAAATTACCGAATCGGTAAAATTACCGATTCGGTAATTTTACCGATTCGGTAAATTCCGAATACAGAAATGAGATGTAGGGGGAGTGTGTGGGTGATGTTTAGAGTCGGTATTTACCACCAACTAATAGTTGGTGGTAAATGAAGAATGGATGTGGAAATGCATTTCAAAGCGCCTACAAGTGTGCAATGTGGCAGACATACATGCCCTTAGGGCATGTATGTGTGCCACAAGTGCACACATGGCCGTTTCAGGGGTGCAACAGGGTGTCATTGTGACACCCTGTCACCCTTGCATGTGTTCCCCCCATTACCGAATCGGTATTTACCGATTCGGTAACGAGGCATACCTTCCCATCAATGGGAAGGTATGCCTCATTACCGAATCGGTAAATACCGATTCGGTAATTACCGAATTTTAACGAATCGGTAATAATTACCGACTCATTACCTACATAGCATTTACCACTTCATAAATACCGAATCGGTATGATTCGGTATTTATGAAGTGGTAAATGCAAGCCCACCTACATAAGGCCCCCAGTGCGCAGTAAGGGTAAGGTCATTTCACCGGGACGAGGTAAAAGAACAGTTCCGAATAATGTATTTTTGGAAACACAAAATAGGTTCTTTGGTGAAGGGACCGCTTGTTACCCCACTCAATTTGTCACCAGCCTGTGGACTGCATATCCATTGTCACTCGTAAATTATACATATACTCTACCACCCCAATTTACAGAAGTGAAAGGTGTGTTTGGTTTTGGTTATCTGGGGCCATGTCTATACCATAGAAAGCCACTGCAAGTGGGTTATCCGGGTTGTGATGATAATACATATTGCGATAATTTTTATATGGAAGAACAGAATGTAACATTAGTAGGTTTGCATTATAAGGAATTGACAGTCCCTCGAGTGGCTGGTTATTACCATGCTTGTTGTCCTATTGTGAACAGTACGATACTTCATTGTATATCAATTGTTCAGGAATAGTGTTTCACAAATACAAAATCCCTTTAGTAAATAAAGAGGATCCTAGTACATTTTGAATGAATTCTAGGTATGCTGCCGTCGATTATGAGGGGCTGATTTATGCACACCAAGGGTTTTTCTTTTTGTTTAATGGGACTTATTTCAATGTCTATAATGGTATAGATGATATAGCTCTTGGAATGGTATTGTCTTTGGGGGTGCCTTGTAAATATGCCAAGACTAAAATAAGATGGGCTAAAAGTACACTAACTAAAGAATTCTGTGAGGGAGTGACCGATATAGAGGTCAATAATTATAGTAATGGTATCACTTTTGGTTCCATCCTTTCCTCTATTTTCACATTGGGTGGCACTTCAATGGCCAGGGGTGAAAAAGCTAGAGAATACTTTGGATGCAAGCTGAAAATTCTATCTAATACTACAATGGCAGCTTTGCGCGACATCACAACTCAGTTGGAGAGTATGCGGATATATTCGGAACAGACTAGATATGCAGAGGATTTTATCCCAGCTAAAAGTGATGGAGTATGCGCAATAGTTGGCAATCAATGTGTGGTCTGGATCAAGAATATGGAAAAGAATATTACCAAACACATTCTAGATAATCTTGAAAACGTTAAAGGAATAGAGAGTCTGAATTGGAGTTGGTCCCTTTTAGGCAGTTGGGGCTGGATCCTTGAGAAGGTGATTTATCTTATTGTGGCATTGATGCTCTGCTGTATCCTCGTTCAGTGTCTCCCTTTTTGTTGTTCCTAATGTGCCACTTTTTCCACACCCAAAAAGAAAATATCAATTCATGACACAAATGCCGCTATAATGCTTCATGAAGATTTTGATGATTTGATGAACATAGATGAAGGAATATTTGAGAATTCATCCCTCCTTGCTGTTCCACTGCCTGATGTTGATAATATGGGATGTTCCTAAGTGTATCTCAATTTGATATTCTGCTATCGTTTGCAATTCTGTTCTTTTCTTCTGGAGTTGAAAATGTTTTAGCTCATGCTAAAAGAAGGGTCTGTTAGAATAGATTCGAGATTGTTTATGCAGTGCCCTATATATGTTAGCATTCGCGTCACCATTTTCTGTTCAGGCCCCATTTTTTAATCATGATCAAAACTAATCATTTGCTGTTTCGGAGAAAAACCTCTGTTAAGTTTTGTTTCTGAAATGTTAGGTTTTGCTTTAGTAATGAATATGGACTGTTCATATTAGTGCATACCTTTCTCAATAGATAGAGGCCCTCTCACACTTGTCTGGTGTTGGGCGCAGGGTGAAACAACCTTGGACTGTATTAGGTTGTGTGAGATTTGAGAACCAAAACCTATTTTTTGTTTTTCACCATCCAGTTGCATCTGACTAGAAAATTCTACTGTGGGTGTGCCTTTGCCCGGGTTTGAAATGTACACAATGTATCTCTATGCTTGTTGAATTCAGTTCCATCTGTACCACTCTTCGAGACTGTGCAGACGGGGCTCTACTCTGAGTGCATCTGAATAAAATAATTATTGGTATATTTTCCACTGTTCTTCCGACTCTTCCTTTGATATGGAAGGCTGAGAGGTGGTCCAAGGAGTCCAATGTGGCCCCAAGGGGGTCACTTCCTTCATCTACATTCCCAATCAGGTGTAGGTTAGGTTGGCCATTGGGTCCTGATTAATTGCCTAAGATCCTTTTGGAATACGCATGGAAAGAAACATGTTGACCTCTGTTTACATCACCGCTTGAGCTGTCATTGATCATTGTTCCCAGGACAGCCTCCTTTTGTTTTTACTCATGTCAGGAGGACCTACATAATACACTTAACAAGGTACCTTTTTCACACATTCACACCAAATCTACACACACAGCACCCTCACTCATATACTTCATCATGGCATCTTATTTTTAAAGATATCCAGCAAAGAGCCCCTTTATGGGGACCCATTGGCATTACAGAGCTGACCCAATGAGGAGCTGCCCGAAGATGAAGCATGACACCTATCTGGGTGTGTGAGGGCTATTGCTTCTGATTAATCGGATCCCTTCGATCCAGTTTGATCAGCCCTTTTCAACTGACAGCCTCCTCCCTCCCCTCACATTCCTGCAGAGGAACAGCATACTTCTGTGAACACAGCATCTTCAGCATCCTGTACAATGTACATAAATCTCTAGGTCCATTTTCACCTTCACTTGGAATTTGTTGCAGCTGCCATTGCCACACACCGTGATACAAAAACCCCAAACCAAATAACATGCCTATTTCAAGGCTTGTGGATGAGTTATTTTGAGGGTTGCATCGACTTGTGGCTAAGGTGGAATACTGCCATCCCTAGAACTTTGGAATACCTTCTATGTGTGGTTGGAACGTCGCTTTTTTCCTCACATCAACGTCACCTGTCCACAATCAAATCCCACAAATTGCTTTGATTTGACTTGACATGTGATTGCATCTTACGCATACTTTTCCTTTTACTCAAGAATGGTTGTCTTAAGTGGCTTAGATAACTCTTTCTCTATGAATGGGAGATGTCTAGCAGAATAAGACGTCTAATGCCAACTCTATTCACCTGCTAAGTGCTCCTCTAGGCTAAAGGCGATGAACAGTGTTTGTGCCTGAAACCGATGATCTGGTTGTCGGTTCGTGCACGCATTTTGCAGGTAAAACCTTGTAAAATATGAGAGGAGAAGAGGTTAAGATTCTATGTTTTGAGGTTTGTTGGATCGTGGGGAGAAATACAAGTAGTATTTCTGCATTATGCTCCATCGGACCTATGCATCTCCAGATGGGCACACAACTACAGCGGGGGAAACTCCAGCCCACGGGATTGGTATTTGCTGCCCATGATAACTCCCAATATTATTAAGGTTCCTGTAATGAGTACACAGGCTTCATCGCCGAGCTCTCAGCTCTGGGAAGGTACCCACAGGAATGACTTTGACCTTACCACCGAAATTCCTCAGGGTTGAATTTTGCTGATTGATGGTCACCAACGTTGTACCTCCCCACTCTACCAACATAGCTCTCTGAGGCAGAAAAAAGTCATCTGCAGTCTTGTAAAATCACACTACGGTGTACTGTGAGAAAAACACTCTTATATTCATGGTAAGTTGATAACTATTTATTCGTGCTAATTTGGAGGCACCTAAACATTACAAATAATTTAAAAAATAATTTTGGGTAGCGAATGTAGGATTTCTCTGTATCTTTCACCCAAGTACGAAGCAGCAAAACAGTAAACCTTGATATTAATTACAACCCCTGTTATAATTGTGTGATTGTGTCAGCGCCAGGATACCCTCACCGGTGATGGTGTGTTTTGCAAGTACACATAACATTAACACGCTGATGTTTTATTCCTTTCAATTCGCAAGGTTTCCTTTTCTAGTCTCGTATTACAATCCATAACCGCAGCGTTTGTTTCTGAAACATTGGGCTTCCTGCGAGGCCTCATCTTTATGCATAGCATCCTCTTCCCTCTGCAAATAGGACATTAAATCTATGCAAATGCGTAGGGCGCGCGGGACACATCGGCAGTTTGGACTCGCATAACAATGTCAAGATTAGGCAACCGTTTTTTTTTAGTTTGCTTTTCTGACACATTTTGCTCAACTATCTCTTTTCTCGCACCTTCCCCACACCACCCTTTCTCTTAAGCGGAGTTGACACAGGTCAATACCTTTGATGGAAAGTAATAATCAGGCCTATTAAGTGATAAAGGTTTACTCTGTAACAGCTGTGCTGGCGGGAGAGGAGAGCTTGTCTGGTTAATGAATCGTGAAACAATCAGGCAGTAGCCATTTGTGTTTAGATCTGTAAATATGCTGCGGTTCAAGTGCCAGACCACGCACGGCACTCCAGCTGGGGGCACAGATGGTCACACTCAGAGCAGCAGGAGTGCAAAGAAAGGCTTTTTTTTTAACACAAATAATCTCTCTTATCCCATATTGCACCTCTCGAAGCTGACTTAAGACTGAAAAAAAAACGCGTCGAGATCAGCCCCCGCACAGGATGACGGGACCCATCTGTCACTTTATTTGATATATATCTCTTTTACCGCCTAGCGAGCAACTCACCCACCTCCCCGTGCAAAGTAAAAAAAAAGTCATTGAAAGGGCATCGTTTACCAACCATGTTGTATTATCGTTTGGCATATGCTGGGCTGAATGTACAACGCTCGCACGAGCCAATCTCGTCTAGATTTCTGCATTCGTTTGCATGCAGCCAGCTCTGACCTGTAAGGTTAGCTGCTGATAGTCACAGGACACCAGCAAAGGACTGCTTGTCAGCCTTCAACACGAGGGAGGCAGGAGCAGATATTTACAGGAATCCAGCATAAAAACATGCACCGATGGCTTTCAGTCAGCTAAGGCCCTAAGCAGCCTTCATTTTGTAAAAAAATGTTTTGCATATTTATATAGCGCGAACTCGACCCGAAGGTATTGGAGCGCTTTACATAGCACCGTATTTACATTACACATTCAGGCACGGGGAGTTTAAGTGATTTGCCCAGAATCACAGGATGTGGACGCGACCTCGAGGCTCGAACCCTGGTTTCCTGCACCAGAGGCGGCAGCGCAGCCGACGGACCACATCCTCATTTGCATACCATATACAAACCAATGAATAGCCATCGGGAGACATATTTTGATATGCGAACCGCATAAAATACATTGAACGAAAACATTTTTATTCTGCGCTGGACCAAGAATAGAGAAAGTGGCTCACAACATTTTGCTGCAATGTTGTGATGTTGGAGTGGCAGATTTATAGTTGATTGTTACCTGTAAATCTCCTGACTTGTGGTGGAAGTTGTGAGTCCGCCATTGCCGCATGTTCCCCACTCCCCCTGGTGAAGAATTTGGCAGTTGAATTAGTGCTGTTGTCCTATCCCTATGGTTGTGGTAACTCTGTCGATGTATTCTCCACTGGTGTTAAGCCTGCCAACATTGACATTACTATTGTCTGAAAATGGATTGATTTTTAGTTACAGGGGTGTAGCCTCAAGTGTTGCAGCTTGTTCAGTGGCACTGAGGCCCAAAGGGCTACGGAGTCCATTCTGCTCTGCACTGTATAATTCTAAGCTAAAAAAGGGCAGCTATAAACACAAAATTGCCTGAATTTATCTACGAGCGACAATGAACATTCAGTGTATGTTTACACATTCAAAAACGCTGTCTTTCATCTTAATCACTGCAGACTAAAGTAAGGGGAAGACTATTGAGCCGTCTGCCATGTAAATAGAAATGTTTCTTTGCTATGGACCTGGCCGTCGGATAAATAGTAGAGATTATTTACAATTTGGCCACTGGCCTTGCAAATACAAGAAAAACTGCACTATTTCCCCAACAGCTGGCCAAATCATAGTCATTCTGTACAATTTGGCCAGTGGCCCTGGAAGTGACACAAAAGCTTTGATATTTTATCCAGCCACTGGCTAAACAGTAGAGATCCTGCACTTTTTGGGTGGTGGCCATGCAAATAGCAAATCAACTTCTCTATTTATCCAGCGTATGGCTAATTAGCAGACATTATGTACTGTTTGGCTGGCAGGCATACAAATGACAAATAAATATTACAATTTACCTGGCTTGTATCGAATTAGGAAATATTATGTACTCTTTGGCCTGCTATCGAGCAAATAGCAAAGAAATGTCACTGTTCACCTGATCACTTTCTACATAGCAAACATTGGGCACGGTTTGTCCAGTAGCCTTGTAAACTGTCAAGAAACTTTAACCAATAGCTGGCAATCCATGCGAATAGCAAATGAAATTACTTGAGATTTTTTTCTTGGCTTCCGGCTAAATACCAATAAATATATATTGTATGGCTGGTGGCTTTGCAAAGGGTAAATTAGTTTCACTATTTACACAGCTGATGGCTAGATAAGAGATATGATGCACTTTTTGGAAGGCAGCCTTGCAAAAACCAAAGAAACGTATTTACCTGACCACAGACTACATAGCAGACATTGCTCTATTACTTACCGGTAATCTTCATTACTCCGGGTCCCGTTGTCCTCGTCCCATTCAATTACTAGTGGAGATAACTAATCTCCCGACAGTAAAAAGACAGAGGAATGCTGGGACCCTAACCCTGCCCCGCCCACTTGGAGTACATAAGCAGTACTTACCCAACATTCCGCTTGAACAACCAAGCCCCCAACAGGAAGGCCGGTCGTCTGGTAGGGAGGGCGGGTTCTATTAATGGGACGAGGACAACAAGACCCGGAGTAATGAAGATTACCGGAAAGTAATAGAGCATTACCCCCAGGTCCCTTATGTCCTCGTCCCATTCAATTACTAGTGGAGTATACCAAACAGAAAAAGCTGGCCTTTCAAAAAAAAACAGAAGCCAACCCCGAAAAACACACCAAAGGCAGCAACTGAAGGAAGCAAACAGGCACAACCCCCGGAAACCCCAGGCAGAGCACCCAGACAGGAGGTCGCCACACCAAGCAGGGACGCACCCAACAAAACCAAGGGAGACCAAGACGAGGAAGCAGATAACCAACAAAGGACATTCAGCAAACAGCAGGAGCACCCCCCAGCGAACAAGGGAAGGGAAGAGCACAGACACAAAAAACAACCGAGGCAGCCAAGAACAAAACAGCGACGAGGGCACCCAAAGAAGAAGCCTAACGGCCCACCAGGCAAGCAAGCCAGAACCGGGCAACAGTAACAAACCAAGGACTGGACCCAAGAAAAACCTGAAGGATACAGCGACAGCCAGGAGACAGCCAACCAGAACGCAGAGAACCCACGCCAAAAACGGAAAGCAGCAGAAGGGAAACAGGCCCAAAGGCAACCAACACCCGACCTGAATCGGGCCAGAGAAAAAACGAAGAGCAGACCAAGGGAGCCCACAGCACAAAAAAGGCCCAGAAACCCACCAAGGGCAGGACCAACCAGACCAACCAGAACGACCCGGCCCCAGAGAGCCCAGAGGACAAAGCCAAGTCACTAGGGAAAACACGAACAAAGACCCAAAAAGCCACCCCACAGGGCCCCAGGAGTCAGAAGGAAGCAGGCCCGGCAGAAACCAGAACCCAGCAGGCCAAAACGCAGACAAGGAAACAAGGCCCCAAACACAACCAGGAAGCCTGAGCAGCAAGAACCGACAAGGGCAACCCCCAAGGAGAACGAGACCAGGGGAAACAAAGAAGAAAGGGGAACCAGAGGGAACCCATACTCCAAAGAACACAGCCCCATCAGAACACCCCAACCGGAAACCCAGGGCAACCGAAGAAGCAAGCCACAGCTCGGAGAGGGCACACTCCGACCACCAGAGAAGGGGCACAACAGACCCCAAACGGAACAGGCAGCTGACTGAACGACCCAGAGAACCCAAGAGCAGAGCAAGGGAACCTCAAGGGCGCCAATACCAGCAGCATACCAGCCAAACCACAGACCGCCGAAAGAACAAGCCAGCCAGAGGCGCCCCCAAACAGATCAGGCAGAAGGCAAGACCCACAATACACAGGCCAAAAAAGATTGGAGGCCAACAACCCGGAGCCGACAGGGGCCCAAAGGAGCAGGACAGGCCTAAGCACCACAGCCCAGAAACACCAACCCACGAGGGGAAAGAACCCCCAAAAACATAGCCCAGTGTGAGAAGTTGGCCTGGCATATGCTGGTCACTAGTTATAGTGGCCACCTTGCACCAGTCCAATTCGACTCTTATGGTAGATAGGTTTAAGACAACCTTTTAAAGAAAGCTATCCTAGTGGTATCTGTGGAGAGCAGCCTTCAGGCTAAGTCTCTGAGGAATGTAAAGCAGCTTGTTTTACATTATAATCTCTTGAATTACCAAATGAAAGGACACCACACAGGTATATATATCAAATATATATGTATTTATTTCTAGACACACTCTACTAATCTCTTTATGAGATTAGATGACAGGAACACATTCAAATATCAACGTTTCACAATAAGTTAAGCACAAATATGGGTGGGGCCCTAGGGGCGTACCAGACCATATACTAAAAAAGAGGTTTAGGAATGTCGACTTGCAGAGGGACAAGGCCTTGAGCCTGTAGAATTGCTGGGGCTTCACTAATGCAGCAAAAGCAGGTAAGTAAAAGACCCTCGGGAGACGCGTGCAGTGTGAGAACACAGCCGCGGGTTCCCGATTGGTTTCAATGGAGCAAGTCGCGGTTGGATTTTTAAAGTTTTAGGGTACTTCGAGGAAGTCTACACGCAAGCCACTTACAAGGTAAGTAATTCGAGGGCCAACACACACTTGGGCACCGGATTGCATGAGTTACCTCACCCAGGGAAGCCGGGTGCATAGGTGTCTTTTGGTGTCGGGTCGCGTCGCTGTTTTCTATGGAAGCCAAAGAAGATTTGCTACTTGCGAAGACTGAAGAAGTGTCCGGTGGAATCCAAGGCTGGATTCAAGATGAAGATGACCTGAAAGCAGAAGGGACAGTGTTCACAGTCACTTGCCAGTGACACGGGGCCAGGAAGATGGATGCCCACGGAAGTCGGGTGATTTCAGGTGATCAAGGGTGTTTGGACTCTTCGCTCACGAGGACCAGGAGGCATTGATGATGACCAGCAGCTGGATTCGGAGTGTTCCACAACGTCTGGAGCTTACTAAGGTATCAGCAACCGGATTGGAGCCAACAAGCCTTGGCAAAAGGAAGTCTTGTGGAAAGTGAGTTAAGTCAATGGTGCAGACCAGCAAGGTCTGATGGACTCACCCAGCGAGGGTAAGTGAGGGCAGACCTGGAGCAACCAGGAGAGTCCTTTGGTTTGATCAGAAAGTCTTCAGAGGACCCACAAGTCAACGGGCAAGGGATCGCAAAGACGCCTCATGAGGAAATGCTTTACAGGAGCCCACGGTCACTCGGGATGGGGTTGGCCTCTGATTTTCAGTGCACAACCTGCTGGAGGCTTGGGCCACAAATTGTGCAATGCACAAGTTCGTAGAACATCGTGAAGGGGTTGCACTCCACAATAGTGCATGGTACCCGGGTATTGCTGTTCCTCATCACTCGTGGGGTTCACTCGCCTCAGCTCTGCTGGGGACTCACAATGGCCATCGAGAATACAGGAAATTCACTTCCAGGGCTGCAGGGACTTCGGACTCCGGCGGGAGCGGGAATGTTTGCGACCTTTGATTAGAGTTTTTGGCGGCTGCCAAGAAGGGGAGTAACTCTTTGACTCCAAGGGAGTCACTGGTGTGGGGGCATGATTCCAAGTTGTATTACACCAAACACGACATGTTTTGATGCAGTCATTCCAAAGTTAGCATTTACCGTTGGGTTATAATGCACTTAAGAGTATATGGTTTAACCGCATCCACAAACAGCCACAGAGAATAGACTCTGCCAGCTGCAGAGGGGTCCTGCTCATGCAGAGGCCACCCCTCACATTGTAAACCAAGCACCCTGCCCTCAGGATTGATAGGGCCTGCCTTAGGGGTGACTGATAGGTTTATGTGCGTGTGTATGGTGAGATATAGGAACCTATACCTCAGTGAGGAGTGCTAACACTACCTCACCCAGGCTGCAGTAGCAGGCCTGTGGTGTCAGATTTAGTCTGCTTCCCAGGGCTGGCATAATACATGCTTCAGCCCCTGGTAGGCCTGTGAAGTACCTATGCCCTTGGTACCTAGGGTACCATATACTAGGGGCTCATAAGGTACCACAGTATCCAATCACTAGTGCATCTAATATGCACTCCAAGTTCTTTAAGGGAGTAAGCAGATAGGCTGGGGTCCTGGATAGCAGGATCCCAGCCAGACTAGTCAAAAACCATTCAAACACCACGGAAAAAGTGGGGGCAACCATGCAGTCAGATTCCACCTTCCTACACCCAGCCACAGAGGCAACAGAAGCCAGGGCAGAAGCCAAGCAGACCGCACAGGCAAACCAAACCCCATGGCCCAGTACGCAACAAGGGAGGGCAGGGACAGGGGAGAAACCCCCAGGGTAGAAAGCGGGCAGCAGAGGACCAAGCAGCCGGGAAGCCAGAGCCAAAGCCAAGCAACCCGCCTAAACAGAAGGATCCGACGGCCCAACCCACACCCGGGAAGGCCAAAAATAAGAAGGCCCCAGGCAAAGCAAAGGCCAGGAGGGAGCAGAGAACCCCGACACCGAAACGGTGGAACGAGCAGGACCCAAACCAAAAGAAGGCAATAGCCCAAAGGCCCGAACTCGCAAGGGCCAAGAACATGGAGGACACACGGCCCCCCACCACCCCACAGGGGAACAGAGACCCAGAGAGGCCACAGAAGAGAAAGAGACCCCAGCAGCCAAACGGAGGAACCCGAAGGCCGAGAGCAACCAGCTCAGGGACAGCACAACAGGCAAATCAGGCAAAAGGACAACCACCCAGAGGAAGCCTACAGCACCCTCAAAACCTGGGCAGACCCCATCCAGGCATGAATCAGGACCAACCGAGCTGAACCACAGAGAACAGAGGAGAGCAGGCGCAGGAAGGGAGGCAATGCAACAAGCCACCAGACCCCCTCAAAACACAGCCGCAGAACCCCAGAGAAGCAGTGCCTGCCAACAACCGCACAGGCAAAAAGACCACCACTGGACACCCCCCCCAGGGGGAGAGGAGGCACCCCCCAACCAACACCCCCAGAGGGAACAGGCAACTAGGGAAAACAGAAGCAGGCGACAGACCAATACAGACCCAGCTGGAGCCAAGAGGTCACAACGGCAAGAACACACCACACCCGCAAGGACAAGGACTCATCGGCAGAGGGACCAGCCTGTTAGGAATCATCATGCATGTCTCATTTGTCATCACCCTTTTGGTTTGCATATTAATCATGTTCCAGTCCTTTACTAATCATGTAGACATGGATAGGGCTTATCTCTTTATGTTGTGTAATGTATTTACCAAGGTCTGAGTCCTGTTCCTATTTTTCGCGCATTACCAATGCTTGTTTGTTGCATTGCCAATGCCAATGCTTGTTGGTTTGCTTGTATAGCAGTTAGCAATTACCGAGGAAAATGTTCCAGAACAATCACGTACACGACGCAAGAGCCAACGCCCTCATATCAGGTATAAATACCTGCACCCAAGGCATCATGATTGCTTGGCTTCCCATGCTCTTCTTTCCTGATTCCTAGAAGGCCTTCCTGATTCCTAGAAAGCTGGTCCGGACATCTGAGCCCACCTTGAAGAGCGCACACAACAGATACATCAAGGACACGAAGCTAAGTACTGAATTAGCTTTCCTTTCACTGTGTGGGAGTTGGAAGTACTGAGTGTGCTTTTAAAGAAGACTTTCCTTTTTAACTTTTCCTTTAACTGCACGCGTGCTGGAAATCACTGCTTGTGCTTTTAAGAAGACTTTTCTTGGACATACGTTCTTTGCTCTGCATTTGTGCTTTGACATTTTGTTTTATAGACAGCAGCGCTTACATTTATAAAGGAAGCCTTTCGTTTGGAACATTGTTTTGAGCTATTTGAGGCTGAACTATTTGAGAAACAAGCTCTGTGTGTGCTTTAAAACATTTTGTTGTTTTAAGGAGCTTTACTAGAGTCAAGAATTCCATTCAAGGAGGGGCGTGGCCAAGTGCGGACTGAAGATGGCCGCGTAGTGTGCAAGCTCCGCTGACCATCCCAGCCCCACGTCTATCCTGAATGACTATCCGCAGCACCCGTCGACAGCCCCTGACGTCGGAGCATCAGCGGAGCCCAACCTGACTACTCCGGTTCACAGTTCGTGTCCGACGGGGGAGATATCACCCCCGGAGAGTTGCGGCCTGCTATGAGGCCTACAGCCGGGACCCACAGTGGCGAAGATTGCCGGAAGAGAGACCCGGCCGGCCTGACTCCTTCGAGCAGTGCCGCCGCAATTCCCCTTATCGGAGCAGCGGGGAGGCATTTGAGACTTGTGGCAGCGGCGGTGATTGCAGAACCGTGCAACAGATCCGGTGAGGCAGAAGGGCATAATTTATGTGACAATGCAAATCGTGCCGGCCATGAGTCAGTCAATGGCGGCGGCGCGCTCCTCACTGCTGTGATTCTCCCTCTGCCTGCCCGGTCGGTGCTGACCCCTGCCATACTCTCTGGCTGGAAGAGACCCTGCTATGTGCATTTTTTGGCTCTACAAGGCTCTGGAGTGAACCCCCTGGAGACTTGGTGGCCCCCTGTACCTTCTCCTTTATCAAGGCAGCGCGAGGCTGGAGGAGGCTGCGGAAGGTTATTCTGGAGGTCAGTGGAATTTTACGCTGCTGAGCAAATGAACACCTTTCCCCTCTTATGCCCATCTCTAATTTGACTGCCAGCTTCCTGGGTTGTTACAGCTGCCAAGGTCCAATTTAAGGGGCTCATATCCCTGGGGGAAGCAGGAACTGGTGCAGGATCTCCAGATGTTAAATGGTAGCGGCAGTTGCAGTCAATAACCTTTCAAGGATTGCCCGGCGGTAATCGCCTCCTATACCATTCGATGATTTAACCAACAAAAGAGGCAGGCGCCGGAGACTGGAAGGCAGGAAACAAAGTTTTTATTCCGTCGGAGTCGAACACATCAGATCAGACAGCAAGGTATCGTCACGAGGTGCTCTACCTGCATCTCTGAGGCCTGGCCTCTTATACACAGGTTTATGACTTTATTACAGGTTTATCATACATGGCACATTCTTGAGATCGCTTTGATACATGAAAGAACATCCTCAGAATCCCCACTTCAAGCTCGTTCCCACACATATCTACAGTGGAAGTCCCCACCCCACCCACAGTAGGAGATGGCTATCACACAGCTGGACATTCCGCCAATTCCCGGGGGTGTGTGCGACCGGTCGGGTCTCAGGGGGTGGGGGGCCTTGATCTACTGTAATCCCTTTGATGTGGGGTGTTTCCCTTACAGTAGGGGCAATAAACTGCATCCGCAAGGCTAGGTGATGGCCTGGGATCGGTTCGGACAATTGGGTGCAGAGGAAGGGGGTTATCAAAGGGATGCATGACCATGTATGGGATGTCGGTC
Organism: Triturus cristatus; assembly: GCF_964204655.1. Classification (NCBI taxonomy): domain Eukaryota; kingdom Metazoa; phylum Chordata; class Amphibia; order Caudata; family Salamandridae; genus Triturus; species Triturus cristatus. The sequence goes on from NC_140582.1 coordinate 27,692,208, forward strand.
AGGCGTGGGATGTGGTTCCATGGCAGGGTCGCGCAGAAGGAGAGGGTTTATGGCCCGTGTATGAGAGAGCGGGGGGTGGCCGGCGCGTGGGGGGCTGCTCGCAGCGCCAGGGGGACACGCTGGCGATCGGCAATGAGCAGGGAGAGAGACCAGGGTGCCTACAATGGGTGCCGTGCGTTTTCTGTGCGTGGCGCTGGGGAGAGGCAAGATGGCGCAGATAATGTTCAGTTTGCAAGCTAAATTTCCACAGTCCTCCCTTTTCACATATCTCGCCAGCTTGTTTAGTTCGGATCTATCCCCATAATACTACGAACTTCTATCTCGTACAGGGCTTTCATTCGTTCCACTTCAAAGTTCAAAGTCTTAGGGCAGATGCAGTTCATAAAAAGCAAACATACAGGTGGCAGACACTGAATCCCCAAGCAACATCCACATAGTATCACGATCGGTATTAGGATAAACGAGAACAACCTCCACCCACAGTTCTTTATTGTGTCCCCAAACCAACTCCCAAGCGACCATCCTTCCTGTTCCTGATGAATCTCTGAGGAAAGTCTGTGGAGGTGTTCGATCGCCTTGTAGACTGAGGGTGAGTTGTCCGGTACGTAGGTACAACAGCTGGATCCAATGATGCGGCATGCTCTTCCACGGTCAGCCAGAACCACATCTAGAACAAGGCGGTTCTGAAGAGCCACCAGGCGGACGGCCTGTAGCTCGGCGGTGTTGTTGGTGAGGATGCCAGCCGTAATGTTCATTGTTGTTTCGACTGCCTGGGTTAAGTGGCGGATGGCACGGCTGTTTGCCATTGGGCCCCAAAGTGGAACAAGTCCTTTTACTGCGTCCATGAACTGTGCTCCGGTGGAGTCGGCTTGCACAATGTCTTTGGCACGTTTCTGTCGGTGATGGTTTGCTGGAGCCACATATGTCGGAGGAAGGACAAAAGCGATGTAGCAGGTGCCTCCCCAACCTTTCGGAAGCCAGGTGTAGGCCTTAGTACCACAGACGAAGTACATATTTGGGGAGGTAACAAAGGAGGGTGGATCAACTGAGTCCAATGTTCGGGTGATGAGGCAGGAGCTGTGGCCCACCAGCTGCGCCCCCAGGCCTTCGAGGCACACAAGTCCAGTGATGTTGATGACGGATAGGGCCACTGTTAGGGTGGCGGCCGTTCGTTTCCGGAGGTAAGAGAAGGTGGGTCTGGCTGGGTTGTTAAACACCTGCATTTCAACTCGTTCTTTGGCAGGGATGTCCATGTGAAAGGAAGTGTTTGATCTCAGAGGACAGAAGGGGGCAGAAGTTTTTCCAGTTTTGTTCAGCCAGAACCCATGGTAGAAGTGTGACACAGTTTTGCCGGAAGTGGCATTGTCCTTGTAGCTTTCTTGCAGGAGGATTAGCCAGGCGAGGCAGGAACCATGGACAGAAAAAGGTGAAGGGATGAAAGGGATAGAGTGTCCAGTGGCATGTGGTAGCAATCCACAGATCCAGCAATTAGTGGCATTGGAGGCAAGATTGTGTTGGTGGAGCAACTGCACAAAAGAGTTATTCCAGAACTCCTTACGCCTTTCTCGGAGTTGGGGTGAAAGTGAGATCAGATGGTGTTCTTTCATGGTGGTAGGTGGAACGGTGGTCAGCAATGTCTTATGAGCGGGTGCGCTCTCCTCCATGATCCAGAAGGTGACCATGAGGAGAAGGCAAAAGAGAAGGGTAATAAAAAGTGCGATAGTCTTTGAGCTGTGCATTTTGTCAGTCTTTGGGTTTTTGTAGTGGATCTTCGGACGTCCGGTTGCTTCCATCATCTTCATGTCGGGTGCTTCCATCATCTTCAAGGGACTCGGTAGCGGGCAGAACCACAGACTTTGTTTAATTTCTCTTCTGGAGGCCTTTGGGGTGATTAGGCTACCGTTTTGAGATTTCGACTTAGTTCGTGGTCTGCTTAGCCGAGGTTCCCTCCTTTCGTCGCAGGTTATACCCTTCCTTGGATGGCACAGTGGGATCGGGATATTTCATTAATTCAAGTGTCTCTGTATCCGGGTAGCAGCTCAGGGATGGTCGGTCTTTGTCCAGGGGTTCCTCTTGGGCGGTGATGTTGTCGGTTGTCGTCAGGGTCGGTGATATCTTCTTACAATGGTGTGCGTGCAGCCAATTACGCTTCCCCTCCACTCGAAGAGCTGTTCGGGTGGTGATTAGGACTTGCAGGGGGCCCGTCCACCGGGGCTCCAGACTCTTGGTGCGCTGGAAGTTACGCACTAAGACAAAGTCACCGGGTTGGATGTCGTGCCTGGGGCCCCTGGAAGCATCGGGAATGGCTTGCAGCACCTGCTGATGGATAACAGACAACGTTTTAGTTAGGTTGTACAAATAGTCAGACATGAGGACGTCCGGGACGTCGTGGATGGATGTCGGTTTCGGTGCAGTCCAAAGGTTCATGGGCCGCCCGAAGACGACCTCGTAGGGGGTTAAGTGGTGTTTGGTAGGAGTGGAACGCATTGATAGCAATGCTAGCGGGAGAGCGTCTGGCCATTTTAGTCCTGTGGTTGCAACTATCTTGGCTATTTTGAGTTTCAATGTGGCATTATGTCGTTCAACCAAGCCCGCAGATTGGGGGTGGAAGACCGCATGAAATTTCTGTTTTACACCCAACCCTTTTAAGATGAGTTGGATAACTTCGGCTACGAAGTGGGGGCCGTTGTCGCTCCACAGAATTCGACAAAGGCCGTAACGGGGGAAGAATTCTTTCAGCAATACTTTTGCGGTAGTCATAGCAGTGTTGTCGCGGGTTGGGTAGGCTTCCACCCACTTGCTGAAGGCACACACAACGACAAGTACGTACTTCAAACCTTGGCACCTTTCTAATTGGATGTAATCCATTTGTAGGACTTCAAAGGGGTGATTAGGGACCCCAAACCCTCCCCGGGGTACAGCAGTTCCTTTCCCAGGGTTGTGTTGGAGGCATACCAGGCATTGTTGGACCAGACGTTTGGCTGAGTCTGGGATCTTGTCATTGTGCCAAACTTTGGAGATGAGTTCGATCATGGGGGCAGACCCTATGTGCGCGGGGGAGTGTGTCATGGTTAGCATGGGAATCAGGAATGAGTCAGGTAGCAACCATTTGTTCGTGTCTTTAGTTCGCCAGCAACCGTCATCGTCCTTCAATCCCACCGGTGCCCATTCAGTCAATTCGTGTGGTGAGCTGGCTAATTGGATGTCCCTAATCGTTTCCCTAGCATCCTTCCATTTCTCAGTTTGTGACCTGGTCACGTACATGCGTGTTGTTGACCTATTCTCGGCTGTGGTTCGGGCAGTGATGTCAGCCAGCGCATTTCCCTGTCCTATAATGTCCGTCACCTTTTTGTGTGCCTGGCATTTGATCACAGCTAGCCATGTGGGGAGGAGGACTGCTTCGGTCAGAGCGGAGACTAGATCTCCATGTAGGATGGGTGTGCCATGGGAAGTCAGGAATCCCCTCTCTTTCCATAGGAGCCCAAAGTGGTGAACTACCCCGAAGGCGTACTGACTGTCTGTGTAAATGTTTGCGGTAGTCCCTGCTGCTAGGATGCATGCTTGTGTGAGGGCGATCAGTTCAGCCGCCTGCACGGGTCGCTGTGTGATGCGGGCTGTCTCTACAACTGTTTGGGCTGTGGTGACTGCATAGGCGGCTGAGGTGGTGCCATCGGGGAGCTTGATGCATGAGCCATCTACCCACAGTTCTCCGTCAGGGTCCGGGAAGGCAGTATCTCGGAGGTCAACCCTACTCTTGGTCTGTTCGTCAGTGAGGGTCACGCAGTCATGTATAGGGGACGCATTGGGGTCAGTGTCAGGGAGAGGTAGTAGAGTAGCTGGATTCAGAGTGGTGCATCGTTTCAATGTGATGTGGGGTGCAAGCAGAGTCAGTTCATAACCAGTCAGTCGTGCGCTAGTCAGGTGCTGAGTTTTGGTCTGGTTCAGGAGGGTGTCAACCGCATGGGGTACTAATACAGTGAGGGGGTTCGAGAGCACGATCCCCTCACTTTGTCGGATCGAGACAGCAGCGGCGGCTACTGCTCGAAGGCAGGCGGGCAAAGCTCTGGCTACAGGGTCAAGAGTGGCAGAGAAGTAGGCACAAGGGCGTTGTTTAGGACCTATGGACTGGGTTAGAACAGACAACGCGCATCCCTCCCTTTCGTGGGTGAAGAGGGAGAAAGGTTTAGTGTAGTCTGGGGTTCCTAGGACTGGTGCTGAACAAAGGGCATCTCGCAATTCTTTGAAGGAGGACTGGCATTCGGGTGTCAAGGGGAGGGGGAAGGGGACGTCTTTAGCCAGCAGGGAAAGCAGAGGTTTTACAATGAGGCTGAAGTTTGGCAACCACTGTCGACAGAAGGAGGTGAGACCAACCAGGGACCGCACTTGCTTCTGTGTTTTGGGGACAGGGGTTTCTAGGATGGTCTGAATTCGGTCAGGTGTAAGTTTCCTCCCGTCTTTGGATAGTAGGTGGCCTAGATATGTCACTTGGGGTTGGCAGAATTGCAACTTCTTCCTGGAGACCTTGTGACCGTTTTCCGCGAGGAAGTGGAGGAGGTGAATGGTGGCTGTGACGGCAAGTGGAGTGGTGTCAGCCGCCAAAAGAATGTCATCGACGTACTGTATTAACACCACTCCATCGGGTAGTTGGACTGCATCTAGTTGTCTCTTGAGGGCTTGGCTATAAATGCTGGGACTCTCAGTGTAGCCTTGGGGTGCCCTACAGAATCTGTACGAATGGGCTTTTAAAGTGAAGCCGAACAGGTAGCGGCTGTCTGGGTGGATGGGGATGGAAAAGAATGCGTTCTTGAGATCGATAACGGTAAAGGTGGTGGCAGTGGACGCAATCAGGGTGAGGATGGTGGTGATGTCTGAGACCACGGGGTACTGAGGTATGACTACTTTGTTAACTTCTCGTAAGTCAACAATGAAGCGGTATGCTTTCTCATCTCCCTCGCCTTGCTTTTTTACAATGGGTAGGATAGAGCTGTTGCAAACGTTACTGACCACTTCTTCTACCACCCCTGCATCGACTAGGGACTGGATGATTTCCACCAATGCCTTCTTGCCTTCGGGCGATATCCGATACTGTGGAAGCTTTGGGAGCACTGCGTCCGGTCGGACGGTTAGGTGTACGGGGTCGATCACCATGCGCCCTACATCTGAGTCGGTTTTAGCCCAAAGATGTGAGGGTAACGTGTCGAGTAGGGACAGGTCAGCATCGGTTATAGAGAACATACGTCGTGTGGGACAAGGCCTGAACAGATCTGGGTTATCGTGCAGGATGACTCGAACTCCGTCTGGGGAACATCTGATGGTAGCTCGGAAATGTTTTAGCAAATCGAGTCCCATAATAGCTTCGGGGGTGTTGGAGGAGAGCAGAAAGGTCGCGTCAGTGATGTTATCTTCTACGTCAAAGGAGATTGGTGCGGACAAGGGATTAGTGGAGGGCGTTCCATCAAAGCCTATTGAGGTTACGTGTGAGCCAGACAAGGGTGCCCTAGGAATCAGTCGTTTAGATAACGCACTACGTGTCGCCCCAGTATCTACCAAAAATGGAGACTTTGTGCCCAAGACCTTAGCAGTGGCGTAAGGACCTTGCTGGTCAACACGGAGTTCGACTGGATCCCTCCCTTGCCCCTGGCGGTCCTATGCAAAGTCATGGGTGTTCTCGTAGTCGGACTGCTGGCACTGGTTCTGTCGGGGGCGGTCAAAGGTGTTTGGTCTGCCTGGCCTGTCGTTTGTGGTGTCGTTTGTGTACCCTCGTCCCTGTCCTCTACTTCTGGGGTCATGTGCTATGTCTCTGGTGTCTCTATTTCTGTTCATTTCCAGAAGGACCGGGCACTGAGATTTCCAGTGTCCGAACCCTCTACAGAACGCACATTGGTTCCCGTCTAAGTCTCTTCGTCCAGCGTAGGGTGTAGGTGTATGGTCTCTAGGGGGTAGCTTTCTAGGAGCGGTCGGTTGGTAATTTCCTTTGGGAGGCTCCCTTCCTATGGTCACCCCTTGTAACTGAGCTATCATTACTCTTTCCTTCAGTTCCTTTTTCTTTCTTTCGGACGCCCTATCGCTCTCATTCTTTTGGTTTTCGTAGTATTGGGCCATCTGAAGGATAGCTGCGGGTTTGGAGGCTGCCCAACTACTTTCGCTGGTCTGTAGCTTCTGGGAGACTTCTTGTGACAGACCCTTCACGTAATTCTGGACAAAGAGGTGATGTCCGTTTGCAGTGGTCATGTCCTGGCCACTATAATCGGAAAACACTGTCTCGAATCGAGAGAAGTATTCAGACACATCCTCCTGGGGTTTCTGGCGACAAGCCGTCACTATCGACCAGTCTACCTTTCTTTCTGGGATTAGAGTCTTCAATTTCTGTACAATCTTGTCTGGGAGCTCCAATATGGCTTTTGGGGGTTTTTGTCCCAGTTCTCGCTGTTTATCTATGGTATCGAGTTGGACCCAGGTATATCCGAACGGCTCAGCGTGGTCGACTTTCCGGATTTGCTTCCACACATCAGCCGGCAGACATAACCCGAAGAACAAGTCGATATCTGCTAAGGTCATTATTGTTGAACCTAAGGCTGTACCTAGTTCGGTGTAGAAGGCAGTTGGGTTCTTTCTTAAGTCGGGTAGGGTTTTTCTAAAGGTCAAAATGTCTTGTCGGTCCCATGGCTGGTAGACCCGGTTATACACAACCCTTCCCTTCGCATCTTGGTGGTTGATGTCGTCGTGTGTTCCCTGACCTCGTGGGGGGACCCAGTAGGGGGCGGCTTCTTTGATGGGCATCATGGTATCAGCCCTTCCTGCCTGGGGTTCAGTCGCTATGGGGGTCTCTGCTTTGGTTGTCTGTCTGTGTTCGTAAAGATGCCGGGAGACCTCGAGTGTACGAGTGAAGAGGTCCGTCACATCGCCCTCTCCTCCTTCCCCAATGTCTACCTTCCTATATAGGGTCGCTAAGCCTTCGGGACCTTTATCGTGGTACCTATCCTCCTATGTATTCAGGGCGTGATGACAAAGTCGTACGACGAAGTGCCGTCTGTGGTTGTCGGCATACGAGTTATACATGTCTGTTATATACTCCTCACTTTCCTTTCGCTCTACTAGTGTCCTTACTACCTTATCGATTCCGGCTTGTTCATCCTTTGTTAGTCGATTCACTCTGGTGGAATCTTTCTTTCTCATTTCAGGGTCATCTAACGTTATTGCTAACGTTGTGTTCAGCACAAGAGGCTCGGCCGGCGCGGAGGCCGTGAGGACCGAGGCCCTGGTACTGCTTTCGCTTGCGTTTGGGGGTTGTGGGTGCTGCGCTACCGGTTGGGAGGGTGCGTATGGAGGGGGCATGTAGATGATCGGGGGACCTAATAGCAATTCGTCATTTGTTTGTTGCTTGGAAGGTAACTCAGGGTAGAGCGTAGAGGGGGTCCTAACAGGGTACTGGCCGGTTGTTTCAGACTCTTGTTTTAGTTTAGCTTCCTTTCTCTCCTTTATCTCTTCCTCTAACTTTCTAGCGGCAAGGTGAGCTGCCTTTCGTAATTCCTTTTCTGCTTTTACTTCTTCCCTCCTTTTCCGTTGCGTTGCTTCTTTGCGCCACATGCCGATACTGTCGAGCATAGTAGGCGTCGTTTTATTGCTACGTAGAGCTATTTCTAGCGTTTCCATTTTATGGTCATCGAAGGATCCCATCAGTGGCCACTGACTCTCGGGGTCCTTCTTTGTATATTTATGCCATAGCTTGCTATAAGCTACGGTGACTAGTCCGTATTTAGTGAACAAGTCCTTATTAGGGGTGCCCTCCAGTGGAGCCGGATGGTTCACCTCTAATAAGCGGTCCGGGCAAAACCAACTACCAATCAGTGGGGAGAAGATAGGCATGACGGGTTACAACGGGGACAAAAGTCTGCACTACCTATCTTTTCACTGCTTGCAAAGACTAGACAGAATATCTCTGTTCCACGTTATTTGTAAGCAGAGAATACCTCCAAAGAACCAATATCGAACAACCAGTGTTCGGACAATCAATCAGTGGGGAGATGAAAATAGGCACGACGGGTTACAATGGGGACAAAAGTCTGCGTTACCTACCCTTCACTATCTGCAAAGGAAGAGAGAGTATTTCTACTCCTCCCCGTTTGTAAACAGCGAATATCTCAAAGAGAACAATCAATAAGCAATACTAGTATTTTCAATCAATCAATCAATCGTTTCGCAATTTGTCGTGTTTCACGACCTTACCCGGACCGCATGGACAGTTTCTCGTCTTCCACCTCCAGCGCCCGATCGTCCTCTACTCTCCGTATTTGCCGCGGCACTCCTGATGGATCCCAGTCAGGACCGTAGATCACTCGAGAGAGGTCTGCTCGGAACCAGTGAAGTTCGGATGATCGGCTGCCAGACGAGGGTCTATCGGGCAGGAGCTCTCCCGATCGTTGCAGTCGTTCACTCTGTCGTCGGGACCTCTCCCACTGGATCCACGTGTCGCTGATGGGCCCCACGCTTGGGACGCCAGTTGTTAAATGGTAGCGGCAGTTGCAGTCGATAACCTTTCAAGGATTGCCCGGCGGTAATCGCCTCCTATACCATTCGATGATTTAACCAACAAAAGAGGCAGGCGCCGGAGACTGGAAGGCAGGAAACAAAGTTTTTATTCCGTCGGAGTAGAACACATCAGATCAGACAGCAAGGTATCGTCACGAGGTGCTCTACCTGCATCTCTGAGGCCTGGCCTCTTATACACAGGTTTATGACTTTATTACAGGTTTATCATACATGGCACATTCTTGAGATCGCTTTGATACATGAAAGAACATCCTCAGAATCCCCACTTCAAGCTCGTTCCCACACATATCTACAGTGGAAGTCCCCACCCCACCCACAGTAGGAGATGGCTATCACACAGCTGGACATTCCGCCAATTCCCGGGGGTGTGTGCGACCGGTCGGGTCTCGGGGTGGGGGGCCTTGATCTACTGTAATCCCTTTGATGTGGGGTGTTTCCCTTACAGTAGGGGCAATAAACTGCATCCGCAGGGCTAGGTGATGGCCTGGGATCGGTTCGGACAATTGGGTGCAGAGGAAGGGGGTTATCAAAGGGATGCATGACCATGTATGGGATGTCGGTCAGGCGTGGGATGTGGTTCCATGGCAGGGTCGCGCTGAAGGAGAGGGTTTATGGCCCGTGTATGAGAGAGCGGGGGGTGGCCGGCACGTGGGGGGTTGCTCGCAGCACCAGGGGGACGCGCTGGCGATCGGCAATGAGCAGGGAGAGAGACCAGGGTGCCTAAAATGGGTGCCGTGCGTTTTCTGTGTGTGGCGCTGGGGAGAGGCAAGATGGCGCAGATAATGTTCAGTTCGCAAGCTAAATTTCCACACTGAGACCCACGCATTAAATTGGAGTCCCGGCCGGTTGGCTCTGCTGTCGAGAGCTGTGGTGCTTTTGTCTACCCCGAACACCCTAATCCGGTTGAGACCATACCTTGGATGCCACAATGGAGCGAGTCAAGGGTTCCAGGTCCCGGGGGACGAAACAGGTCCAAACCAACAAACTGGACTGATACACGGTTTCCAGGGATGCGAAGCAGGGCCGACTGTCTGAAGAGTCCGCCCGAGGGAGCCTGGGGGAAGGGGAACAGGAGCTTTCCCTTAAGGATGTCATGGAGGCCATTACTGGAGCTAAAACTTCCTTGGAACATAAAATGGACACTATGGCGATTGACATTAATCTCATTAGGGCCGATTTGGGAAAACTCAACGAAAAAGTCAAGCAGGTGGAAATTACGACCTCCAGCCTCGTTTGCGACATCATGCACCTGCAAAGGGAGGTCCGCGAACTCCAAGACTCTCGCAACCTCATGGATCTCAAGTTAGATGACTATGAAGGCCGACTTCGCCGCAATAATCTCCGCATCCTGGGAGTTCCGGAGAAATCAGAGGGGCAATCCCCAGACCTGTTTTTTGAAGACCTTATTATTAAACACTTGCAACCCAAAGGCCTTAGTAACTTTTTCATGAGCGAACATGCTCACAGGGTCCCGGGCAGCTGACCCAAACAGTGTGCTCCCTCGCGGCCCATGCTGGCTCGGGTTTTGAACTTTCGTGACATAGATGTGATTCTCCAAAATTCCAGAGCTGGGGCCCCCCTTCGTTATGAAAATGCTGACATTTCCTTTTTCCCGGACTTCACACAAAGAGTGCAGAAGCAAAGGAGGTCATTCCTTTCTGTGAAATGCGACCTGAGAGAATAGGGCCTGAAATATTCAATGCTGTTCCCAGCGTGCCTCCGGGTCGAGGCGGAGGAAAGAGCGTGGTTCTTCGACCAACCTGAAGCAGTGGCGGAGTGGATCGAATATCGAGGAGCAAAGAGTCCGACGGACCGGGGAGCAGGCAGACATTCGACCTCCTTGAGATAGAGACTTGGATGACGGCAGCCTTGCACTCAGTTCCGGGAAAATTGATGTGTGGTGAGCTGGGGAGGGTGGGATATTTGTACCTTGTTGTGGGGACTGGTAGTTTCATATGGCCTAAAGTTACTTGCCCAATAGGGGTTTGAAATAGACATGGTTAGGGGCAGGGACACGGAGCGCACTATTTCCCCCCCTGTTTTCTTCCTTTGAACTCCTTCTAGGGCGACAGGCACTCTGCAAGTTTTCTATGGGCAGTTTTAAGCCCAGAGTGCAGGGCAGCGGGGTGGGGGTTGTTGGGTTGGGGTATTTTGTTTGTTTGTTTTGTGTCAAATTTGTTGCATCGGTGCAGTATATGGGTGCATCCACAAAGGAGTTACTGGAGAAGTAAATGCGGAGGATTTATGGCCTTCCTATGTGCATGCCAAGGGTGATGGGGAATAAAAATGTTAAAATTCTGAGCTGGAATGTTACCGGGTTAGGGACAAAATTAAATGAAGTGTGGTTCTCCAACACATTAAGAGGCACGCACCGGATGTAGTTCTGCTTCAGAAGACTCATTTGGTTGGGAACCTATGTAGGGCGATGCACAGGGGGGGGGGGGGGGTATAAGATGGTTGCACACTCTGGATTCACCTCGGGCTCCAGGGGTGTGTGTATTGTGATGAGAAACACATTCCCACTGGCAGTGAGTTCCACATGGATGGATGATCGAGGCAGATATGTTGGTATCTCTGGTATGTGGGAGGGCTGGTTCATTACTTTTATGTCCATCTATGTTCCCCCAGGCCTGCTGGGCACAACGTTCGCTGACTTGGGCGCGGTCCTGCTCACCATTCCAGATAGTGTACAATAACATAAACAATCAACATAAAAATGACATTATAAACATATACTTAAACAAAAAACACTTTAAAAGAATGATGATCCAGGGTTCGTAGCATATAACACCACAATATGTATTATTCAATATTTCAACGGTGGAATTGCATGGATCAATCAGATAGATAACGTCGACGTTTCGACCCTAGTAATACGTGTAGATTTATACGCATCAAAGACGGGTCTTCATCAGGACAACTAACACCGGTCAGTCTGTAATTACAGAGCATATAGTCAAAAACTAAAAGTTATGTGTGTGTCTAAGTAGTTGTTCTACAGAGATTACGTGGCTACTGCTCACCTGAGGACTAAGAGTCGATTTTTATAAATATATATCCTTGTGTCGCATACGTACACAAAGAAATTAAATAGCCATAACCATCCTTAGGCTATATTTACTTGATTTACATTCATGGGGCACTGTAGATATATGCATCAGTCCACATAGGATACCAGCCTAAGGATGGTATCTTATAATCAGGCGCAGACCTGGAAAGTGCATTTAATTTAATTTATGAATAGGTGGCTATTTAATTTCTTTGTGTACTATGCCACTAATAAAGTCTTAAATACGTTTGTTTGTAGAAATTGTTGATCGCCTTGACGGTATTTGTCCGCCCTGCGCAGGAACTTCGTAAGGTATGTGTCGGCCGTTAGTCACCTTACGGACTATGATTATATAATATATCATACATGATAGTTAATTTGCGTTATTTATTGCAGGAAATTTTGAAATTTTGTCATGGCGCAGTGATATTTTGATTACTTTCAACGTATGCGACACAAGGATATATATTTATAAAAATCGACTCTTAGTCCTCAGGTGAGCAGTAGCCACGTAATCTCTGTAGAACAACTACTTAGACACACACATAACTTTTAGTTTTTGACTATATGCTCTGTAATTACAGACTGACCGGTGTTTGTTGTCCTGATGAAGACCCGTCTTTGATGCGTATAAATCTACACGTATTACTAGGGTCGAAACGTCGACGTTATCTATCTGATTGATCCATGCAATTCCACCGTTGAAATATTGAATAATACATATTGTGGTGTTATATGCTACGAACCCTGGATCATCATTCTTTTAAAGTGTTTTTTGTTTAAGTATATGTTTATAATGTCATTTTTATGTTGATTGTTTATGTTATTGTACACTATTTGATCACTAAATGTGCTTATGTATTGTCTTTTGGGTCAGTTCTATATTGCAATAACAATTATGTTTACTTAAATATATTGAGAATGAAAATCACTTTGCGTTGTTTAGAGTATTGTTGTTATGTGTGTGTGTCTTCTCGTGATTAGGTACACTTTTTTGTAATAATCCTGTTCATACATTCAGTGTCCCTTAAATCAAGTTCACTCCCAACAGAACCAATTTTTCCTTTTCATATACGTACCCAGGTTCTGAGGGTTACTGGGTTACCCCATTAAATCTAATGGTCACCATTCCAGATGGGCTCTTAGTCCTAGGGGGTGACTTTAATGCAGTGGTCTCCGGTACGTTAGATAGATATCCCCCCCGGAAGGTGGGACGGGCCGCCCGTTGGTTGCCAGATTTCTTAGAGGCGATGGTACTGGTCGATGGCTGGAGGCTATCCCATCCGGAGCAGATACAGCATACCTTTCACTCTGGGGCTCACCATAGTCTCTCCCGATTAGACTATTGTCTAGTACCAGCTGCACAAGCCACCTACATAAACGAAATGAAACACTTAGCCAGAGTTATTTCTGATCACTCGCCCATTTGGGTCCACCTGCTTGTAGGCTGGGGTACAGCGGGAAGGTTGGCCCCAATTAACCCTTGGTACCTTCGTAATCCTAAGACCCGTAAAGACCTTATTAAGGCCATAGACGAATATTTCTCTGACAATGTAGGGTCAGTGCCCTCCTCCCAGTCCTTGTGGGAGGCATTTAAGACTGTAATTAGGGGACAATCTTTGTCGTTGATTTCTGACTCCAGGAGAGACAAGCAAAAAGAAGTCCTTGAGTTTGAGGCTGATATTTATAGATTGGAGGGCGACTTGGAATCTGGGGTAACGCAGGAGAAGCTCCATCTGCTAAGCCTGAAACAGCACGACTATAAAGCACTGGTCTCAGATAGGGCCAAGGCCCTAAGCAGGGAGCAACAGGGTAGACTCTACGATCTGGGAAATAAGGCTGGGAAGCTCGTTGCGTGGCTGGACAGAAGGGAATGGGCGAGCCGGCTGGTTCCGGAGCTTAGAATGGAGGCAGACATCCCAATCACTGAGCCGCAGGAAATAGTAGACAGGTTTGCTGGCCATTTTCAAACAGTCTATACGACAGTAACCTCCCACACAGAGGCAGACTTGCAGGAATTACTTTGTGACATCAAACTCCCCTGTCTCTCCCTTGATGATCGAGAATATATGGATAGCCCTCTTACAACTGATGAGATTGCGCAAGCAATCCGTTCACTAAATTCAGGGAAAGCCCTTGGCCCAAACGGACTCCCCATTGAGCTTTACAAACTTAGGCCAGATAAACTTGCCCCCTATTTGAAAACTATGTTAGAAGAATCTAGGGAAGCAGGAATGCTGCCCCTGGAGCAAAGAATAGCCACCATCGTCACCATCCACAAGGAGGGAAAGGTCAAAACAGACTGTGCCTCGTACAGGCCCATCTCTCTTCTGAACGCCGAGCCCAAAATTTTGGCCAAACTACTAGCTAACCGCTTGGTGAAAGTGATAAGTGATTTAGTACATCCGGATCAATCCGGCTTTATGCCCCATAGAAATACAGCCCTAAACTTACGCAGAGTCCACTGGGTGATAGATAGAGCCCACACCCTTGGAGAAAGAAAAAAAATAAAGAATTCCATTCAAGGATACATTTGATCTGGACTGTAAAAAAGGCTTAATTTGTGAAAACACCTCGAGACATTTGATTGCTAACATTGTGAGACTCTGTTGCATATGTCAAGCTGAGATGTGGAGTATTCATTTAGGACAAACTAATATGAAAGCAAGGTACTAATTTATTTATCAGGCAACTTAGTCATATTATAGAAAAGAGGCAAATCTGGTTAATGTATCCGTGTCCTGTTTTCCTTTTTCTTTGGTAGACATTTCTTTATTAGGTTGTACATACAAATAGACAATCAACCCCAGTGTGACATCTGTGCATCAACAGCATCACTATAGAGGTAAATCTAGATCTTGAAAAAACAATAGATACATGCTTAAGACATAGGTTAATAAGTCCACGTTGCTAAAATCCATTCTTTAATTACAGGTAGAAGTTAAGAACACGGGTCCTGGCTGGTCCAGGTGGCTGAAGGTTTCAGTGTCTTCTCTCTCTCTTTGTCTTCCCAATCCCCTTCCCTCCTGGAACATCTGCCAGAGCTCCTGTTATAATTCAGAAGTGCTGAGAGTTGTTCCAAGAGGACTGGAGATCTAGCATCGCCCCTGCAAACGTTCCTGGAATTCAGGTGAGTGGCTGGATCTCATCTAACACACCCACCCCACAGGTGGAGAACCCACCAGAAAAGCAGGGGGAAACATCAGGGGAGAAACACCCCAGAACTGGCAGAAAACCACCACACAGCCAGCCCCAACACAGCCCCTCCAGGCAGCCCAGGAGCACCGCAAGTGAGCAACCAGGCAACCCTAAGCAGACAGCACCAGAAGACAGGCACTAAAGCCAGCAGCAACAGGCAGAACCCGCCAAACACCCCACAAACACACAAACCAGTCCAGTTCCCATGGGACCTAGGAGACCAGACAAGAGCAGGTGCCGAAAGGGAGGAAATGCCGAAGGCCCCTCAGAGACAACAAGGGGGCACCGCCGGAGACCAAAGCAGGTGAAGCACACAGAAAACGCCACACAGCAGCGGGGACCAGAGAGGACCGACCATGATACCCCAAAAGCCCACAGGTAAGGGAGGCAGGCCCCCGAAGGAGACTGGACCAACACCCTGGCACCCACCAGAAACCAGCAGCCCGCCGAAGTCTGGAAGACCAGGAACCAGAGGAGAGTAGTCGGATATAAGGGAGGAACGGCCACCAGCAAAACGCAGGCAGCTGGACCAGCAACCCTGAGACACAGGACTCAGCCACAGAGACCCAGCACCTGGCCCGTCTGAAAGGGAGACAAGGGAAAATCACCAGAGACAAAAACCACAACAGGAGGCCAGAAGAGACCAACAACATGGCTCCGCACGCACAGGGAAGCCCACCAGGACAAGCAATGTGCACAGACACTCAGCAGCCACCACGAAGCACCCGCGCTCAGAGCACAACCACCGAGCACCTGAAGATTGTACCCCTGTGAACTGCCACGGCCAGAAGAGGGCCGAGAACTCCACAAAAGAAAACGATCCCCCGAGGAAAAAAAGCAGGCACAAAGAGTGTAACATACGGACAGAACCAGGGGCACCAGTAATGCGTATAGGGAATTGCGAATAGAAGCGTCTCCTACTAGAAGCCCACGACGGTGAGCAAAAGCAAGGCTGCACATGCCTGACAAGACAGGCAAACCTTTTTTTTCACAAAACCTGCGCCATGAAGAGCAATGTAGGAACACAATTAAGAGAGATGCCCAGGATCACAAGGTGCAGAGCCGACCGCGAGGCCCGAACCCTGGAACCCCAGCGCCAAAGTTGGTAGCCAAGCATTAAGACCACATCCTCACCCCAGGACACCTCCAGGCTGGAGGGATAAGCAGCTGGAGGGATAAGCAGCCCAAGTGGTCCGTGTCCTGCTACGGACCCCGTAGCCCGACACTCTGGAGAAATACCACCTCACAGGGCCAGGCCACAGTGAGGCAAATAGTGCGGATGAAAGGAGCCATCCGAAGAATGCAGCGAGAAGGGGAGACAACCCAAACAAGCACCCGCCCTGCAACAGAGAAAGAACCAACTGCAGAGCACACACTGGCCAGGAAGAAGGTAAAACAAAACCGCTACATGGAACTCACCCGGAGTGTGGGCTGGGACACCACCAGGAACAAGGCCCCCACCACACAGCCAGACCAAGGCATCCACAAAGGCCTTGCCAGAGCCGAGAAAGCCCGAAGAGCAAGCAAGGCGCGTCTCCCACCCGGCCAGGCCACAGGAAGACGCACCCAGTGACCCAAAAGCAACCGGGAGTTTGCACACCAGCCACAAAGGGCCGGCCAACATGCGAGCAAACACCAGCAGATCCAGCCGTGAACACCCCTGCCTCCCAGCAAGCCCGGCAGACCGGGAGGCAGACCAGCAAACTTCCCGCCCGCACAGCCAGGCAGCAGGGCGGGGAGAGTAGAGAAGAAAACGCCACCCCAGGCCAGCAGGAGCAGCACCAGTACCACGTCCATTCTGTCGATAGACAGAAAAAAAGAACAGGCGGAATGCTGGGTAAGTACTTCTTATGTACTCCCAGTGGGAGGGGCAGGGTTAGGGTCCCAACATTCCTCCGTCTTTTTTTCTGTCGGGAGATGGGTTTTCTCCACTAGTTATTGAATGGGACGAGGACATAAGGGACCTGGGGGTAATGTATGCTGTTTGGCCAACAGCCATAAAATAGCAAAGAAACTTATTTATTCATATGAGTGCTTGCTAACTAGCAGACAGTGAGCACAATGTGGCCAGCAGTCATGCAAATAGCAGAGAAGCGTGTCTATTTAGCTGGTTGCTCTCTAAACAACTGAAATTATGTATTATTATGCCTAGAGCTGATTTCAATAGGTACTTACCACCAGGAAGAGCTGCAAACAAGACATTAACACAATTGACACACACTTGCTTATGCAAATGAGTGCTTAATTGGCCTAAATGCAATTTACACATTAATAGCACTAACACATAGGTGTCACAGTTCAAATAGCCATCCAAACTAATATTTAAATGTTTCCAAGTTAATTTTGAAGAAATTACAAAGAATACCACTCCATTATACCGAGGGCAATGACACAACACCCTTGGGGCCCCAACATAGAGCTGTAACACACTGCATCATTGCTCCTTTTCCTTTGGCCGTGGTCACCAATGGCTTGGCCGTAATGCCAGAACCTGCCCTCATCGCCGCCATGAGTGCCGAACCTCATGCTGCACACGACTGAAGGCTGTGCACAGATGGGGATGTCCAAAGGGCCTGGCCTTAGACAAGACCTTGCACTAGTCATACACAAAAAGCCACCCAAGTGATTTGTAGGTCTCGCACACGCAGCGCGCATGCGCTGATTAGGGGGGACCTCTTGTAATCGATCCGCTTTCCCCCCAAAAACGTGCATGCGTTGCATTGCTTTCAATGACAACGCGTGCACGTTTGGCGATTCCCTTGTGGGAGCGAGCTTTGTCAGATGGTTCCTGCTCGCTCCCGCAAGGGAAACAGGCGCAGGCCCCCTCCACTCTCCCTTCCCCCTGCTGCCTCCTCCTCTCCTAGTCATACTTTTTTTTTTTTTTTACTCTTAGCGCGAGGGGCGCACGCTTGGTTTAAACATGTTTGTAACCACATTTTGGGAAAACACTGTAGTTTAGTTAATTTATAAGAATTCCATCTTAAAACACTAAGAAAAGAAAAGAAAATCGCAAATAACTCAGATGAAGCCACCGTGGGACTCTTCTGGATTCACTAGAGAAATAATGGCAAAGTGTTGTAATTTTCACTAAATAGGTCATTCGTTGATTATGTCTACTGACCTAGTCTGTATTTTCTAGCCATTGGAACACCCCGCTTTTTTT
Organism: Triturus cristatus; assembly: GCF_964204655.1. Taxonomy (NCBI): domain Eukaryota; kingdom Metazoa; phylum Chordata; class Amphibia; order Caudata; family Salamandridae; genus Triturus; species Triturus cristatus. The sequence goes on from NC_140582.1 coordinate 27,710,168, forward strand.
TCTGATTCTTACATATAGACCAGCATCCTGAAATACTGTGCGTCCCTTGGGTCCAGCAGAAATTATTTGTAACTGGCCTCTGATATTTGTACTCCTCAGGACTTATGAGGCACGCAAAAAGGCGCCCTTTTATGCACGGAAAAAAGACCACCCAGCGTATAATATGGAGGAAATTTGGTCATCTCTGTTTCTGTGGTGATGGGCAACTCCAAGTGCTAAGTGGTGACAAAGTGCAGCTGCACCTCCCTGTGAAGCGGAGGGAGACCCCGGACCCACCCTGTTGATATCTATCTCTGGCTGCCCCCCCCTCTTTGAGGGGGTGCGTGTCACACTGTTGCGGACTGAGGTCTGGTGTCTGCTTCCTGGAGGGCTGCTTACGCTGTGACATCATCGCTGACTTTGGCTTGTTGTGTCTGGCTGCACCCCGACTACAACACACGTCGGTGTTTCAGTCATGACTCCGGTCGGTGCTGTACAGGTTACCGCTCTTTTTGTTCTCCGGGGTGAGGTAGAGCGGTGTCTCAAAAGTGCGCATTCGTTGCCTACCTCACTCGCAATAACCGGCACGCGGCAGTCCCCGAGAAAGGATGTCATTTGGGGATACATAGTGTGAAAATGAAATATCATGGAGAAGAGTGGCATAATTAGGGTTTTAAGTGGGCCGGGTCCTGCCGGTGTTCAGCACCGGTAGTTGCTAAAAAGCAGGTGCTGAGACAGGTCCCTGTCGGGCTCTCCATTTTTGCCCTCACTCTCAGGGTAAAAAAAAATCCTAACTCTGCAGCAGTACCACCCTTCATTGCCTTTGATGTAACTTGAAAGACACTGATCATAGTTCTTTCCCCGTCTCCTCATTTCCAAATGGAAGCATTTCCAATATTATAAACAACAAAGCCGTAGCTGATGCTTATTTATCTTATGCAATTAACAGTAATTGGCAAAGCCAATAGTCCTGACTTGTTGTAGGTGTAATGTTACGTTTATTATATATATGGATGCAATTATAGAAGCAGCGAAATACCAGATGGGCGGCAGACAATATGCTAAGCACAAACTTTTAGCTTATGTGTTTACATTGGCCTCGCCCCTTTGAGAGACCCCCCCCCCCAGTTTTTTCATCCCACTTTAAACCCTGGACATAATAAGTGGTGACCAATGGTACTCGCTATGCTGTTGTGTTACTAAGTGTGAAAGGCTGAAAACCAAGCAATCCCATTCAGGGGCATAGCTTTCATTGGTGCAGCAGGTGCAGTAGCACCGGGTCCCACAGCCCTGAGAGGCCTACCGAGCTCTGACAGTGCTGCGTCTTACTACCCCAACAGCAGTCAAGGGGCCATTTTCTTTTCTGGCACCACAACCCATGGCCTCCTTGTTACGCTGCTGATCACACTGATATTTCGTGCTTAGTGAAGAGGGCTCAGCAGCAGCTGGACAAGAAGACAAGAAACTACGTGAACAGCTATCTCTAAAGCACAGATGGCAGCGGGACTGAAGCACTTGCAGCGATGCTGTGCACGGGACGGCATGGCTGTCTGTTATGTTTTCATTCTTAGTGCTTTCGCTCGCTCAATATTCCTTATGATGTAAGTTAGGAGTTTCATGTTAGAATGTATTAGGTCATTATGGAATGTATCTTTTGTATGTGTGTTGAGTTACTTTCTGTGATTGGAGCTGTTTGCATGCTGGTTCAGCTCTTCGACTACAATAAAGGATATCTTCACTATTAATGATCCTGCATCCTTCATTACACTGGCGACAGGATGTCGAAGAGCGGATGAACCCACAATAACTTTCCACTTTAATTAATGAGGAATTGCGGTGAACCTGTAATCAGAGGGTGATCGTCGATGAATACATGTAGTGATGAATAGTACCTATGTATTGTATTAAAGTATAAACTTTGAGAATATTCTTTTTAAAATTTATTTTTCTTTTTTGTTTGTTGTAGTTTTCTTGTATTTATTATTTCGGAGAAAGAGGGATGTGTTATGTTCTTAGTGTTTTCGCTCGCTCAAGATTCCTTATGATGTAAGTTAAGAGTTTCATGTTAGAATGTATTAGGTCACTATGGAATGTATCTTTTGTATGTGTGTTGAGTTACTTTCTGTGATTGGAGCTGTTTGCATGCTGGTTCAGCTCTTCGACTACAATAAAGGATATCTTCACTATTAATGATCCTGCATCCTTCATTACACTGTCTCTCTCCCCAGCCAGCCTGCGTTTACACATTCAATGTTCTGGCTATTGCGGAATGAGCACGATTTACCAAGGTTCACTAACAAGCAACGCAGTTAAGTGTGGGCAGCAACACTGCAGCCTTCATTGGTGCTAGTAAGTGCAGGAGCAGCAGTTGTGCACGGTTCCTTCACAGGGACAGAAGAGAGTTTAAACACGCGCACACAACCATGTGCATGATTTGCACTATTGAGCCTTCTTCACGTGTGTGGACTCTAACAACACAGACAGCGACAGCGCATCCTTGCACGTACGCACCTTCACAGAAACTGACACGCACAGTGTATGTGTATGCGCCACTGTTGTATAACCATCTCTAAAACAGACAGACCACTCACCGCGCTGGCAGCGGCACTGCAATTTGTCCTCTCAGGTTGTGTGCAAGTGATTGTGCTTCTGTTGGTGTTTGTAGAATGTAACCGTATGCGAGCAGGGCCGGCTTTAGCAGTGGCGGTGCCCTGTGCGACAATGTTTGTTGGCACCCCCCAATGACCACATCTGACACGGATTCCCTCTCTACCACCATTTAACAGTGGTCCTCAAGTCTCTATAACCACTCTCTCTCAGACTGATTTAGTTTTATAGTGCCTCTCATACACGTGTAGGGTGTCAGAGCACTTTAAATCACCACACATTGGCACAGAGACAATCATACATGTGTAAATCAGTGTATAGGAAATGGTACATAGGACCGAGGACTAAAAGTTGTAGGAGTCACATGTCATCTATACTGGTAGGCGATATTGTTTAAGGGTCTGGAAAAGCACAAATTCAGAATTTATAACATACCATCAGTGTTAGGGGTTTTCTTTAATAATAAAAATTGATTTCTTCTACCCAATTAACCCTTTTTACAAGTTTAGGATTATGAAAGACAGGGCAAAAAGACATATAGCGCTAATACATATCTTGTAGTTTGCATGCAGCTCTTTGATGACACTTAATAGCTCACTATGCTATATTAGGATTTTAACTTATAAACTGTAACATAAGTAACAAAGGATCCCTGGGACACAAGCAGTAACACACTGACCTATTTACATTATATGTACTCCGTGATCTGCATTCTTTGTAATAGGCACATTAACCCACTGCACTAGCTTACCACGAGTTAAAACTTGTCCAGGCAAACCTCAGGTCTCGCTCCAGCAGGAACATTAATCACTGGAGTGATCTAGACGTTTTTTATTGATGGCTGAAATTGCTGGAAGCAAAGAAGGCGGCAGCAGGTGCTTTTAAAACGAAAATATGCTTGCAGCCAGAGCGTCCCCACCTCAAGTCAGCGCCCGGTGCGGTGGCACCGATCGCGCCGCCCTAGAGCCGGCCCTGTATGCAAGGGTGTCCGTTTGGTGTTGGTATGTTGAAGGGTGTGATGGTGTGTGATAAGGTGACAGTGTCTGTGTTTCGTCACATGATATTTTCCGGATAGAGAGCCCGAGACTGACACGTTGATGTGTGTGGTGTGTATTAATGTTTTGATTGTTACATGCATGTACTTTTATGGAAGGGAAAACCTTCCAAATAAAGTGACGAACTGAACTAATAATGTTTTGGTGTTTGTTGGTGTAATGGCGTGTTTGTGTGCTTTTATGTGCGGTGAAGTTGTGTCGGGGTGTGAATTTCTCTTTGTGTATGTTTGTGTGCGTGTGTGTGCATGTGTTTGCGAGATAGCACGTGCGCTTGTGTGATGGTGTATTACACAGGGAGCAAACTGGGGTTGGTGGGGGATGGGGGACAGAACGAGGCTGTGGGACAAGAACATTTTCGAGAGAAAATATAGTTTTGATCCACTTCACTGGACGCTTTTTAGGTCTTGCCTACCCAGCGTGCATGCGCTGCATAGGAGGGCCTTTAGCTGTCGCTCTGCTTATTTTCAAGCACACACTCGTGCTTGTGGTGGCATCCACCTTGCAGGAGCGAGCAGGGGCACGCCACAAGCACGAGTGTAGTGCTTGAAAATGAGCAGACTGCTCTCCCAAGCGCACGCGCGCCTCTCTCCTTGCCCACATCGTCCCGCCCACTCACTCGCTCCACCCTCTCCGTCTCATTTTTGCTCGCGCTTCTTGTTCTACATGCATGGGCTGCATAGGAGGGCCTTTAGCCGTCGCTCTGCTAATTTTCAAGCACACACTCATGCTTGTGGCGGCATCCACCTTGCGTGAGCGAGCAGGGGCGTGCCACAAGCACGAGTGCAGTGCTTGAAAATGAGCAGACTGCTCTCCCAAGCGCGCGCGCGCCTCTCTCCTCGCCCACATCGTCCCGTCCACTCACTCGCTCCGCCCTCTCCGTCTCCTTTTTGCTCCCGCTTCTTGGTCTACACTTTTCAGGTGATCTCTTTTCAGAATGCAAGTTTTTACTCTGAACTAAATGAAAGAGATGGGCGATGGCTAGCTTGCTCATTTGGGTGACGCACCTGCTGTAAATTTCTGTCTGCAGTCTGAACCCCTCAAGTTCACGACATGTTTTTGGGACATACCCTATCAAGTCACGGTTTTTGGGAAATTATAATGATAAATAAATGTCTAAAGTGCATGGTTACCCCAACGGGATTTCCCAGCGCTACATGAAAGGAAGTGGCAGCAGTGATGTTAAAATAGTCAACAGCTTACAAAACTGGAAAAAGGAGGTACAATTTCGAATGTTTATAGGGAGAGAATAGCATAGGGTTGGACCTCGAAAGCCAAAATCCATTAGCAATCTTTAGGTTCTGTTAGGCTTGCATTCAAATCACAGAAGTTTTAGAATGAGTTCCTTCCACCCTGGTGAATTATGGTATTGTCAAACTCGAGTTTTTTATTGCTTGTTTCAAGTTTTGTAGAAAATCCACTTTAAATTTCAAATATTTTAAGTTTCAGTATTGTACTCCCCGACCTAATCCATGCATGCGTCTTTTACACACCCAAACTACGCTAACACACACATGCCTGAAACTTGCAACCCCTCGAGATGACTCAGCATGTCATGATTGCAAGAACAATTTGACGGTGACTGGCAGCTGTCAGATCCGGTTAACACACTGACAATTTAGTTTGTCCGACAATGTCTGGCACATAAATTATTACATTAATACTGCTAATTATATTATCATGATTTTTGCTACTACTAATATTGGAGTTATTAATATTCTCATAATAATAACTTCAAAATGACTCAGCAGTTTAATGTCTCTTCAAAACTATTTGTGCGCATAAATGATTATTTGATACTAGTAATTATTTAACCAATATTACAGCGAATATTATTGGATATGTTATTAATATTTAAATATTAATAACAGCAATACTAATAATTATTATTAGTAGTAGTAACTGCAAAGAGAGTCCGCAGATTAATGTCTCTTCAAAACTGCCTGTGAGAGCTCAAGGTCACACGCCTGAATCCTGGCACAATTGACCCAGCCGTTCCTTCATTGAGCTCGATTAAATGAGTATGTGTGGATGCTAATAAATTAATTATTGCACTAGCAGTCTGCAACATGTGCAGTGCAAAGAGCGATTAAAAATCAGAAGATGTTGCTCGCCCCAGACAAGGGAACCACAATCAGCCTCGACAAAGAGACTCAGACCTGCCCCTCTCTCTTGGTTTCCCCGCCCAAACTCTCTTTCCAGCCACCCATTCCCTCTCTCCTTCTTTCCTCTGTCTCTTCTCTCTTTCTCTCTACCCCTCTCTCTCTTGCAGCCTCCATATGGCTGCTGCAATTAACCCTGCTGAGCTGAGGAAAGTGAGAGATATACCAGGAGTGATCCTGTGCTTTGAAAACCAGTTCCAAGGGCTCCAGGCTACCAGGGAAAAGCACAGTAGTATTAGCACCCTGTCCAACCCTGCTAGCTTCACAGTCGCCTTACCTGGCCTTTAACTCCTTGTAGTCCTCGCACACTTTGCTGAGCTCGAGCTGTAGGCGCGCGCGCGCTCCTTAGCCACAGAGTCCAGGGTCTTGCGCGCATCCCCAAACTCCACCTCATAAGCAGACTTGATGCTCGATACCTCACGGTTCACTGTCTCTTTTCATTCAGTGATGCGCAGTCGCAGTCCATCATTCTCTGACTTGAGAGAGCGCACCTTTTCGATGTAGATCGCAAGTCTGTCATTGAGGTCCTGCAGTTCCTCCTTCTCCTGTAGCCAGGTGATGCGGGTGGGAGACCAGAGCGGAGTACATCCTTTCTGGGTGCTGCGCTTCTGGCCCGGGGTCTCCATAGCAGCAGACATCAGGTGGAGGTTCTGTCAGTGTCCAGACAGAATCCGCTGTTGGGGACTCGTCCTCGTCACTGCTGCTGGCAGTCAGTGCACCCTCCTCTCTGGCTCCAGCTCACATAACCAGGCCAAGCCAAGGGAGGAGTCATTACACCGCCAATTCCACGCCTTCGGTGTCATTCCTGTATTTTTATTACATGGAGACTTGGACAGGGAGGAGAACCCACTGGCAATAAACCAGAAATAACCCACCAAAATATTTTACATGATTTGTCTCCCCAGATGAGACCATTTTGAATGCCTCAAGCTGCAGCAACTAAAAAGTGACTTCATTACTTTGCTTGTTTTAATGAAAGGGAAGAAAGACCATAGACACCCTCCGACCATGAATATTGTTGATTATTTTCATATAGAAACAAGCATTGGCATAGCCAATAGGTCTCGCCTTTGGGACCCTATATGTGTTTAGTTATCCAGCACAATATCCTTGGTGCAACAACATCAAGTGTTGCATAGCCGATGAGTCTCGCCTTTGGGACCTTATAAGTGTTTAGCCATGCAACAGTTGGTGTTGTTGCACTAAGGATATTGTGCTGCATAACTAAATACTTATAAGGTCCCAAAAGCGAGACCTATTGGCTATGCCAATGCTTGTTTTTATTATTATTGTATTCTATCACATTATTTGACATATTTATGTCATACCAGCCTGCTTCTAAACATACACAAAAATGTGACTGGATGTCTACACACACCAACAGGTGTCAGCTTCATCATAGGACTCCCCACACAAAAACCAGGTTTGATGAAGAGTGAGCCTATGCCCTGGAATCAGGGAGGCACTTTAAGGTAAATACGGATCTGTGCACAAAAACTCAATCTAAAAACCAATGTGGTACTGCAATCTAACCTTTATACTTTGTGGACTGCTACTTTGTATCAAAAAACAGACATGTAGAGTAGGGGAGCTAGTACCCCAGCCCAAATAAACCATCAACATGTTTCTGCCTAGTCACTCAACAAAGTACATGACATTCGTCAGGATGGACATTGGATCCTTTGGTGGCATATATACGTTACACGTGCCACTATGTTGGTGGTATGACCTTTGTTGCCACCCTACGTTCCTAGGTCCTGAGGTACCAGCAAACCACTAAACACAAACGAGCATAGTGTAGACTTCAAAAGCAGCTGGACCAGGCCATGTCCAGTTGCCACTGGTTAGCTGGATACTTACAGGGAAAGGTCTTTTGATATTTGTTGTCTCCCTGTAGCCACACAGAAGGCCACCCAAAGGACCCCTTGGAGTCAACTTTTTTATCCTGGGTACAAGAGGGAACAGGACCAGTCGTCAGGCTCCTCTCAGGTTACAGACAATAAGTCCAATACTCTTATTATCTTCCACAAGGCGGGATGTGTCCTGAAGTTCGTGCCGGTAGATACCACATTTATGCCTGGGAGGAGCTAGTGGGTGGGATGACTACTGGCCCATCCCTAACCAACAGGGATAAATTCCTGGGGCTAGCCCTATTCACTATTTCAATCGTTCCTGTTTGCCATGCTTCAAACCATCCCAAGATGCAATGTATCAGGACATTTTCAAGATGGTGAAAGTCTTCAACTGCACAAAACATGGGCTGAGGGCAATGTGTGTGTGTGTGTGTATGTGTTAGGAGTGTACTATGGTAATCCTGGTATCCTTCCGCATCTAAAACTAAGATCCAGTTTGGAGCAGGTACTGTACCCACAACAAACCCAGAGACAGAGGTCTGGTAGGATAAGAACAGGGCCCTTCAGCAACAAGACAGTGGTTACTAAGAATTGTCTTGCACATTCTGTTCTGGCCTTTTCAAGTGTGCCTCAAATGTTATATTTGAACACTGCAGACCTGCCAAGTAGGATTTGATGCTCAAGCAGGATTTGACACTTTAGTGTCAAAAAGTTTGCCCCCACAACCGACCATGCATGTTCAGTTGATTTCCGAGGAGTCATCTCTATCCATTCAGGTTAGCCAATATTTTTGCTCCTGGGAGGCATTGCATACCTTATTCCTACCTATTCAAAGCTAATCACTGGCTGAGAGTAGCCATGCGTGAATGCAAATTAGCCTCCTGGAACTTCAGGCAGAGAAAAGATAACTTTTTAAGGTTATTTTTTCTTAATATTTATTAAACATCCAACTTCACCATTTAATTGGATTTTTATTAACTAATAAAAAGAGTTGTTCAATTCTTTTTCGAGCTGGTTACTTTCTCGAGATACAAAAGAAGTATTTAATATTGCTTGCAAGTGTTTATTTATGGGCCAGCCAGCCTTCCTACAATGAAAATAGCTGTTGGGGGTTAGTCATTGCAAGGACATGCTAACTTTAAATTTCTACATGCCCTACTTTTAAATTCTATGCTCCCTACCTTGTGCGCTACAAGGCCTACAGATTGATGACATATTAATATTTAAAAGGGACATTTTTACTTGTCAAAGTGGGATTACTTTGACAGGTCCATTCAGGCTACAATGGTAAGCCTGAGGCCATGTTTCTAGTACCATGTCACTTCCAGGCCCTGGGTACATTTTGTACCATGTAATAGGGGTAAGAAATTGGGGCATTAGACAAGGGGGTAGGCCACCTCAAATAATAACAACAATCCTTCTCAGGGCGAAGCGGTATAATCAATAAATTATAGTGAGCTCAGCATCCTGGTAGCTATGACATAGAGTAGGCAGGCTTTACTTGGAGGTCATGTGTTGGAAGATGGTTTAATAGTAGGTGCAGGTAGGTATCTACAGCTCATAATGAACAACACCGCAATCACAAATAAGTTCCAGTTAATTTCTTGATAAATTAATCCTTGCTCAACCCTTGGTAACTTGGCTGCGAGCAGATAGGCTTAACTTAGGAGACAGGTATGTAAAGCTTTTAAAAACACCAATACAGTAAATAAGTAATACACAAAACACAATAAAATTCCAACACCAAATTTATAAAAATAGGAAATATTTTTATGATTAAAATGACATCAAAATGTCAAGAATCCAATGAATGGGGACCAGAGATATGATTTTTTAAAGATTTAAAATAAAATTCTTTCTTAAAAACAAATAGCATTCAAGGGGTTAAAAAAGGTTGTGGTGGATTGGGAAAAAGTCAAAGAATCAGGCTGTCCATGAAGTAACACTTTTACACTTACTTCCAAAAGTGTTTATTGATGCAGGAAAGTGCCCCGCAGCCCCAGCCAAGTGTCAAAAGCTCTGGTTTGCCTCTTGGGGTTTGGGATTGCAAAACTCACAATGCACGTTGTCAATCAAACTAAAATGCAGGTGAAGCTTGTCAGCTGGAGTTGTCCTTGTTGTTGATGTTGCAGGTAGCCTTTCCAACAGTTTTCTACCTGTTGCTGATCAGGGAATCCTCTCCTTATCCTTTACGCCCTTGTGAGTGCAGCAGGTACAGTCCTTATGAGTGCAGTCCTCACTTGTGCAGTCCAAGAATCCAGCAGGGCAGTCCTTCTTCTCACAGATGTTTCTTTTGGGTCTTTGAAGGTCCACAACATCAGATAAGGGTCCTGAAGCTCTGATTTGCCTCTTGGAGATTTGTAACTACAATTCCCACAATGCACCTGCTCAAATCATTCACAGTCCAGGTGATGCTTGTCAGCTGGGCTTGTCTTGATGGAATTGTTACAGGTGACTTTTCGAAGCTCTTTTGTACCTGTTGCTTTCAGGGAGTCTACTCCTTAAAACTTTTGAAGCCAGGCTCAGTCCTCTTTTGTGAAGCTCAAAGTTTGCAGCGGGTACAATCCTTATGAGTGCAGTCTTCTTGTGGTGCAGACCAGGGCTTCAGCAGGGCAGACCTTCTTTTCTTGATATTTCCAATCAGTGATCTGAGTTGCTGAGCAGCTCACCCATGTTTGTTCTAGTTTCTGGGCTGGAAGGAAGGAGGTTCTCCTAATCAATGGTATGCAGAGTGTCACCCTCTGTGATTATCACCTCCCCTGAAGTGTGCCATTTGTTTGTCCCAGAAATCACTGCTCCACAAAAATCAAAATGGAGAAAATCTCTCCTGGAGCGTAAGGTCTTTACAAAGCCCACCCACAGGTGTGACTAACTCTTCTTTGCACTCCTCTTCCAGCCCCTCTCCTGATTCAATTACAAGGGCTCCCATCTGGCTGGGGGTGCAGGAAACAGGGGTTGGCCTGATTCCCCGTCCTCACAGTATTTTTCCCTTTGACGACCAGTTAGGCTACCCAGCCCTCCTTTCTGTCCTGGCATCTGATGCTGCAGGTCTCCTCCCCCCAGATGTCTCCTTTGTCTTAGCCCAGGTCACTTCACACCTCAGAGCAGTGCTTCTCAGCCTGTCAAAGGCTGGCCAATCAGAAGAGGCTGCTACAGGGCTTATTTTAGGAAACTTTAGGAAAACAGTTCTAAAACTACTTCCATGCAATAATTATAATTACTCCAACCTTGCCAACTTTGCTGGATGTATTGTAACTATTATTTTCATACTTTGAATAATTATTTAAACTAACTCCTATCAAAAGATAGACTATTTCAAATAAAGCCTTCCCCTGTTAGCCCATTGAGCTAATGTTCAACACTGGGGAAAAACAAAATTGACAGTTTTTCCCTCATCAGGGCATATAAAACATCTTTTATGATGCCCGTTTATTTTAATATGGCATCCTACCCTTTGGGCACCTTGGGTCGGATGTAGAAACCAGATTTGACACAGTCAGACCTTTTATCTTCAGGCTTAGGGGCTTATTTACAAGGAGCTTGCGCCGGCAATGCGCCATTATTTTTAACGCATTGGTGGCCCTGTCATTACTCCACATTTTATCGGTAATGCATCTAGGCCAATATGTCACTTTTTGGAATCCTGTGTCAAACTGTACCTGCACCTGAACCTACTCTATCACGTAATTATTAATATATGTAAGGTAGGTATTTCATTGTAATTTACAACTCTTAGACCAGTGCATTGATATTTACAAGCTATTTGAAAAGTGACGCATTGCCGGCAAGTGCCACACAGAGTCCCAAAAGCCTCAAAATTCATGTGTCTCGGAAACCCATGCATAGGGAATCACTCATTGGCTTTGGCATATAAAGAGAAGCAGGACAGAACAGTGTTGCGCACAGAACTACACCATGGAGGTGCTGATTTTGTAGTTGGGAGTCGCAAGGAGACAACCACACCCCCCCAACAAACACCCACTCCTTTCCTCACCACCGCAAAGGCAAAGCGCCATTAGAGACCCTCATGGGGTATTGTACCTGCTGCAAACGTTGGTGCCTTGAGACCCTCACGGGTGAGTAGTGCGCTTACAATTCCCTGATTAATTGATTGATTGACAGGCATCGCAACAGGAGGGAGCGCATTTACCGGCAGCGGATTTCCCTCATTGATCTTAGGGAGGATGAGGTCATCACATACTACTGTGGTACTACGGTACTTGCCCGTGAAATTTCCTGCGGGTTAGTGGATGTCACTGGGTTTGTTAAAGCAGGCCCACTAAGTCAATCTCAAGCATCCAAAGTGACCAGGGGTGCAAAACAATTTGTTAGTTTCCAGGTAGAAGGAGGAGGTGGCTCCTGCCGGCCATATGCAGTCCAATTCCAACAATTTGGATCTGGAGCCCAGTTCAAATTCAAATTCCTGGGAGATGGATATGATGACGTATAACTGTTTAATGAGGCCCTAAAAATATTTGACATGTGATTCTGCCCCAGGGATTCAGGTTTATAAAAGAAACTAAGAGGTAAAGCCGTGATGGATGTCTTGAGGCCAAAATTGGTGCTATTTGCCGTCGAAAACAGAATCCTTTCTGCGATGTGAGGTTGATTACAATTAATGATAACACAATCACAATTCCACTACTTACTAGAACTGCCAACCCAATTGACCTGTCGCACCATGTTGATGTTTTTCTCTACCCTTATTCCTAGGACCGTGTTACAAGATAACCAATGTAACCCCTTGTTCTTCAATTGAGTGTAATCCTCCTTGGTGCCCTGAGGGAGAGTTGGCACATACCCCAATATCAGGACATATGGGGGTTGATTCTGCTGGCAGATGAATAACAGGCAGGTTATGTATATACTTTTGCATAGGGCCCTCCCCTCCCCCCAGAAATTGCTCTCCAAGGCTGCTACTCTCCTGTATGGATTGGCCCAGTGCAGCCAAACTTTCTTTTGGGCCAGAAATTATACCTGGTTTTGGTACAGTATGGATCGCAGAGGGGGCAGAACCAAACGCAGATGTACATTACCCCTTGATGACCTTAGAGGGGAAGGTAAGGGTTCCCTAGTATTCATGTGTGGGCCACCCACAATGGAACAATCCGATGTTGAGGGTGCCATTAATGGGTTAGTAGCTACACCCCTTGGCAGTGCACAATGTTTAAGTTCAGAGAGTTCAGAGATACCATTTCCAATCTGAGTCAAACGCTGGATGATTGGACCCAGCTCAAAACCTTAAAGGAGTCCTGTAGGGATTCTAGGATGCACGTTAAATCTGCTTTGGTCATTTCTTGATCAACTACGATCTTCTTAGGTGTCGGGTCAGCTCTTGATCTTTTAGTTTTCCCCCCAGGTGGTTGGCACTTTCTTTTCGTGCCCATCCCTTGGTTAACCAGCTCGACACCTCCTGGTCTCCCTCGAGTGGCTAGTCCGGCAGCTAGTGGATTAGAAAGATGACTAATGGACGTTGCCCCCACTTGCCCCCCGCATGGATGTACGTTGCCCCCCCTAGGTTTATTAACCACAATGATCGGTGTAAGGGGTGCCGGTTGACCAGTTAAACAGCTGTTCTAACTATTCGGTCTGACTAATTCTTGGATCCCGGAGTTATTAGGTGACTCGTCAACACTATCCACATCTTTGTGCACATGTGGGCAGGGGAAGATGGGAGGTTACAGGAGATCTGGAAAGACGTCGGTTCACCAGTTCATTCTCCTTAAAGCAAAGATACAGCCCGCTGCAAGAATGAGTCCAGTTCACTGGTCACATGTAAGAATCGAAGTGAAGAAGACAAACAAGCATGGGTACTGTCTGATGTGTGTTGCTTTGTAAAGAACACGCATTGACTTGAGAAGGCCCAGCATTATCATACTATGCAGAGTTTGGTCAGTCAAATTGGACTGTTCACATAGCCATCAAAGCCAGGCACCCCGCACCTTGTAGCAAGCTAGGCTGGTCTTGTACCTTGTGTGCACTCTCTGCATCTGATATGTAAGGGGCCTGGTATTATATGAATACACTGCAACATGACTTATGCTACAAGTCCAATGTACAGACAATACCGGGCATTTGTGGAGTCAATGTATTGTGCTTCATATGTTCACAGTGTACATGTTCAGCATTCACAGAGCAATGTACCATCTTTTTGTCTTGTAGCTGGATCTGATCCATACACCCGTGGTGAGGAAGCGAGTTTCAGAGATCCCAAATACAACCAGTGAGTGTCACCTGATTGTTTCTGTGCTCCGTAAGGATTGTCTGTGTTCTCGTAAATTGATTGCGGTGAGATGTGTAAGAGGTATCATTAGTCAGCAAAAAGAAGCTTAACCTTACATGTAGTTTTACAACAGAAGTAGCGCAAAGTTGTATGTGCAGTTGACAGAGCCAAAGTGCTCCGCCCATTGACCCGGTTGACAGGGCCCCAACTCAAGCACCAAACCTGATAAATAGCGGCATCCCCATCACCCCGTCGCCACATCAAGATCAAACCAGCAACAGAAACCTCACCCAGTACCACATACTTATCCGGTGTCAAATGCCCCATTGTGGAGAAGTGTGGCTCACTGGTTAGAGTAGGCAGACCTGGAAGCAGTGGTCAGCCTGGGACCAGGGTTCAATTCCCGGCTCGGCTGGGTCTTGTGTCCATAAATTGTCCATGGACTCGATAATTCTCGCTCCAGTGCATACTCGATTCATGGGTTCACACTCTGCGACTCTGGGCAATAGCTTGCTTAATCTCCACAATGGCCCCTCGCGGTGGGATGCCTGGCTTTCACCTTGTGGATGCCCTGCTGGGTTATCTCACAGGGGAATACCAGGACGGGTTCCCTAAGCAAGCGCTTAGAGACCGGTTGGTGATTTGCGCTATATAAATATCTTCACATTCACATTCAATGTCTGAGTACAATCTACGTGTGGATTCTAAGGCAGTTTTGGACCTTCCTCCGGCTGTGGCTCCTTACACCGTGATTATGGTTAATGTCCCGCACCTACGTGCTGGTACTATAGAACACTGGGACACTTTAAGGAATAAATCCCTCTTTTGGTTGAGCTCCAAATTCGGCTTACAAGATAACTTGTTCTCTAATTTTAAAATGGCAAGAAGAGTGCATTGGTTAGGGAAGGGTAACAAATCAATGCGGTGTGATTGCGTGATATTGACCGTTAAATCAATAGAGCTGGTTCATTACATTTTGTCCAAAGCGAGTTTGCTCCCTAACTCCTCGAATGATATCACTGTGGTCCCACTGGGTTTCTTTTATCAGCCCCCGAACATTGGTAATCCACACAGACAGGAACGGGAGTTCCCCCCAGGGCACTTATTCTATAACATTCCGGTTCAGAATCGCTATGACCTCTTTTCCCACCTGGACCAGGTAGATTGACGTCCTAAGAAAAGAGAGAGCCTGGAATCATTGAACTCTGAAAATCTAATAGATCTTAGTCCACCCACACAGAGTCTTAATGTTTTGAACTCTACCGATGACAGGGTAAATATTCACATAACCACTGAATTCGAAGTTGAGAGGGATGCCAAACAAGTATTCCCCCTGCCCATCATTAACACCATTATTGATGTGGATGATAATGGCCCTGGGGTGGCGGTTAAGCCTGTTCTTAGGTTGGAAAATGATCCAAAGATACTTCCTATATTGGGACACACCTCCTTAGCAGATTTAAGTAAAAACATGATTAAGGAGAAACTTGCAGATCATACCTGTAATTTATTGTTCTGGAACACTGCAGGCCTGAAGTCCAAGATTGTGAACCCTCAGTGGACAGATTTTGTAATTAAGTTCGATATATTATGTTTCCTGGAAACATGGGCAGAAGATCCGATTCATGTAAATGGGTTTAAGACATTTTTTTCTCCTGCAGTTGCATCAACGCGTGGAAGATCAATGGGAGGTCTTTCTACTCATGTAGCCTATCATACAAATTTGTCAAACATAATTATTCTGGTTAGGGATCTTCGCTTCTTAATTATAAGGGCTGATCTTGATAGATCTTCTAGCATATTGATAGTGAACTTTTATAATAACGCTTTGCGTAAACATCAGGCTGATACGTTGAGGGCTATATCCACTTACATCAACAACTCTCAGGAGGCTCTCTGTAAAGATCTCTTGATAATATGACTGACTGATAATATGGGGCGGAGACTTTAACATTAGTCTCTGCCAACACTGGGACACTGGAGTTTGCGGCCTGGGATACAGCCGTGGGTCTAGTTTCCCCCACTTTAATCACTGTGGTCCTGGAGAGATTTTAAATAACATCATGCATTCAGGTGACTTGGGCTTTGCAAACACCCTGTGTAGATCTCGGCTTCTTTTAGTTCAACTTTTAATGGACGCGGTCTTTTCTCGACCATTGATTTCATTTTAATTACAGCAAGACATGCCTCCAGACTTACTAATTTTCAAACCTATGATATTGCCCTTAGCGATCACTTTCCACAAAGCATTGGTTTCAATTTATATCAAAAATCAATCACAGGCAATGCCCATTCGATCTATTGCATAGAAGACATCACTCTGACGAGACAAAATGGATACACATTAAGTTGGAAAAAGATTGATCCAGTTTTATTGATGAATACAATTCTAAGCAATTGTAGCGAATCGATTAGTAAATGTTCTGGCGGCGGCCACATAGCGTCCGAGATAGTGGAGGGGTTTCTTGATCTATCTAAGATCATAAGAAATTATTTACATGTAGATCTTAACAGGAAATCCATCCCAAAAAAGGGATGGTTCGACCACAGTTGTAGCAAAGCGCACTCAAACCTTAAACTTGCCCTCCATAGCAGGCCTAGAAACAATGACATAATAAAAGAAGCAAGAAGGGCTTATCAAAATACTTTGAAAGCAAGAAAAAATAGCCTCAGGGAGGAGGCATGGAAAAATCTCAGAGCCGCATCTGAAATGAAAGATACTGCTGCTTTTTGGAAAGCGGTAAACGCCCCGTATTTAGCTGACACAGAGAGAGCAAGTATTCAAATAGCCATAACAGGGAAGGAATGGGTGGACCATTATTCCAAACTATATTCCACCCCTTCCCCTGCAACAAGTATTAGCGACTTGGAGGGGGTTAGTATAATATCCCACCCTGTTAACCTGCACTCTCAGCTTAAAATGGAATTGTCAGAGATCGAGACGGCAATTAGATCTAGTAAGTGCGGTAAAGCTCCAGGGCCAGACGGCATTCCCGTGGACCTTTTTAAACATAATATAGCCTTTTGGGGACTCATTTTAACCCATGTCATTAATGCCTGTATAACGTCGGGTTTTATTGCTACCTGGAAAGAATCGATCCTGGTCCCGATTTTTAAAAAGGGGGACAGGCACAAACCTGCCTGTTATCGCCCTATCTCACTCCTGGACTCCACGGTTAAAATTATAGGGAGAGCAATTCTATCCAGAATACAGCTTTGGGCAGACGAGCGATCCATTATCAGTAATATTCAATATGGCTTTCGGCAAGGTTTGGGAACAATTGACCAGTGCCTAAATCTGGAATTAGTTATTAATAAATACAGTAAGGCCAAAAGGGGTGCGCTCTATTTAGCCTTCGTGGACTTGTCCGCGGCTTTCGATTGTGTCATTCACAATAAACTATGGCTGATTCTAGAAGAGTTGGGATTAGAATTAGCTTTGATCTCCCTAATGCGCGAATTTTATATTGAGGCAAACGCTAGGGTGCGTTATGGGACAAAGGGGGAGTGCTCTGATCGCTTTACTGTGGGGAAAGGAGTGAGGCAGGGCTGTGTCCTGGCACCCCTCCCTTTTATTTTATATATTAACAATTTAAACTCGATGCTTCAAAAGGAATGTAAGGACCTGCCGGGGGTAGGGAATATCCCTCTCCCCGTCTTAATGTATGCAGACGATGCAGTGCTTATGGCCGGCACCCCGAATAGCCTCCAGATGGTTTTAGACAGTTTTGCAAAATTTATGTCTGATTTGGGACTTACAGTTAACCCGTCAAAAACCTTTATTTTAAAATGTGGACAGGGAAGCAGTAGGAGCCGGCCCTTGTTTCTTGATGAGAATCGTCTAACTTGTACAAACACCTTTTCGTATCTGGGGGTCCTCTTCGACCGCACGGGCCTATGGTCAAAGGCCGTAAACTCACGAAGATTATTGTTCCAGAAGTCCTTAACAGCTCTGAGCAATTTTAGTAAAAAATTAGACAGACATCCACCCACTGAACTACTCCCCATTTATAAAGCTAAGTGCATTTCAATTGCAACTTATGGAGCAGGTTTGTGGGGATACGTAGATGTGACCTCATTACAAAAGTGTGAAAATAGATTCCTTAGAAATTTGCTTGCTCTCCCAGTAAGCACCTCTATTTTTAACTGTCATTCTGAGCTGGGACTATCTTATATAGAGGACATAATTGGGATTCAACCCTTTCTTCTTTGGTATCATATATGGACCACAGAACAGACTAGTCTAAATCGTCAAGTGATTTGTGACTGCTGCGCGTTAGATGGGGCTTCCCAGATAGGATGGCTCATGCACATAAAAGATTGATCACGAAAATTGGGCCACCAAGAATATTTTGATAAGCCTAGTACTTTATCTAAAGTAAACAGGAAAATACTAAAATTAAGCTGCCTGCATTATCTTGAAAATAATAGATTAAATAGAGAAATTAATAAAACCTTGGTTCGAGCGCATCAAAGCATTCTCACCACTTTTAAGACACAGCCCTACCTAACACATGTAGCTTCTGATTTTGATAGATTTCTATTGACACGGTTCAGGATGTCTATTTTACATAGATTATTTAGCTTCCCTGTAATTAATGATTGGTCCAGGCAACTGTGTAATTGTCCCTGTGATGGTATATCGGCACAATCTACTATGCATCTCTTATTCTTCTGTAAATTTTACATTTATCAAAGGAAACGGTGGATAGTCCCAGCACTGAGAATATTAGGGATGAAACAGTGTCGTCCTGCCTTTTTAATTTTTCATTCTTTGGGGGAAAAGTTTATAATTCTAGCTGTCTCTTCGTTTTTTAAAGACTATTATTATGTAAAAACATTGCACTGTAAAATATTTCTTAGCCTGTCCGGTAGGATACTCCTCTTAACTTTGCAGACCTATATGTTTTACATTGTTTGATATTTATGAACTGATATTGTGCTTTTATGATTATTAGTTTTAATCGAATAAAGCTTCCTTTGACTTGACTTGACTTGACTTGGCTATGTGAATTGAAATCAAATCAAAAGATCTTTAATTTAACAGTGTTTCCACAGCATGTAAAGTGCACAGGATAAAAACAATGAAACAAACAATATCAGATCAAGTTCATTGATAAGACAAGTTAAAATCTAGGAAAACCCTTTTAAAACTTTAAAACAGTAGCTAACACCATAAATAGACACTTCTTAAAGTGCGTAATACCCTCTAAGTTATAAATAAGTCATATAGTTTTAGTTATAAGCTTTATTTATTTATTTAATTACGGCTCATGTCATTCAAAGCTATAAGACACCATATCGAATTTAAACAATGTAAAAGTAAACAATACATACGACAGCACAATGCAAGTAGATATGTGTAGACGAGTCATCAAGTGTCCAATAACACCCAGAATACAGTAGGCAAATCGATAGATAAGCGTTAAAACTATAAATACAATTCAAGAGTAAAAACATGCTAAAAAACAGGTTAAGATGGGGAGAATAGGCATTGTGATGCTTCCTTATCTAGTGCTTCTTCATGTGGACCCATGTTACGATCCCCAGTGGGCCCTAGTTGGAATTTCCAACCCTCCTTTTGACAACACTGTGGCAAGACTAAGAGCTATAAAGTGCATAATCTATATATCAAAATCTTCAGGTAGCAGCCTAAGAGCCCTACAACAGCAGTGAATAGCCTTCATACCGCAAGCTGCTGCAGCGTTCCTACCTGGGTCTTACGTATGATAAGCCATGCATGACTTAAGAACTTGGCCAAGCTGCATGCAAAGAGTGGTCTGGGATCCGATCTGAGAATGCCCAGGGTAGCCCTATAGTCCTGTGTGCCCAGCTGCCAGCAGATCGGTTTTAGTCATTTCTGACACAGCGTTTTATACGCCTGGCAGGCAAACATAACCTGGACAACACTTTCTACTGGGGCCTTGCAGCATGGACAATCTCTCAGTGTTAAATTGCTTGGGTGCCATTTAGATGTTGTCTCACAGACGGGGAGTGTGCCAAACCTAAAATGGATGTATAACATCCTATCCCGAGGGACCTGAATAATATCTAAAAAAGGGCTCTTAATTTCTGGACTGCTTGTGTAGATAAAATTCTGTAGTTAATCACCCCAGGTGTGGGTTGCAGGATTCTTGATGATCCACCCATTCCCAATAGAGACACTTAATCTCTTCTTTCCTAGGTGGGTCCTGCTTGTCCCAGTGTGCTTGGAGGCCTAGTGCTAACATCGACTTCCTTACGTTGGAGATCCAACCTACTTTGTTGCATACATCCATCCGGATCACCTCAGATAGGGCTTCGCCATATGGCGGATGACCTCAAATAGGGCTTCGCCATACGTCATATAGTGTTCGGTCACAGTATTACAGAAAAGTACAATGACAATAATATAGGTTTTATAAAGTGTAAAGTGCCAACATATATAACTACAACCATATTTTGTCTTTCTTCAAGACACCCAATCTATAAAATCTCTCCCCCATTTCATAGAGGACCAAAGAAATGTCGCTATTGCAGAGCATACAAATGGAAATGGGTCACTGATTTTTTAATGAAATAAAGGACTGAGCAACATTGTCTAAAATTGTATTTACTCAGAAGAGGGAGAATGTACCTCATCCTTTGTTCCTTATAAAAACTGCAAAAAGAACTATGTGAAGATCAAACTGCTCAGAACTTCCATCACATGGGCATGCTGTTAAATCAGCTATAGAATATCTCTTCATTGGAAAGCCCATCATCAAGGGGATTAGACTGAGTCAGAAACTCAACATGATGAATCCATGCTGTGGATTCACCACAAATTCTAAATACGAGTATTCCCTCTGCGATGTGGGAGGGGTCATCTGATATAACCTTATAGAAGATTTAAAATGATTTTTCTCTTTTCTCTTACATGCTGCCTTTGTCAAAAAGATTTCCTTTGTTCTCGCTCTGGGAAAGTTCAGGCAGCTACTAGGATCTGTATATAACTTTACCAACCCCAGTGAAGTCAGTGTGGATTTCACATACTGCAGCCAAACAATCTTATGTACATTATCCAGCAAAAGACAATCTCTAATGATAGTTTAAGTTAGATTGACAGTATCCCTCCTCCAAATTGAATAGCCTAATAGCATCAGATAGATATGGTAAACCGAGTTCAGTATTCCAGTTGTAATCGAGCAGCTGTGGGCAAGGGCTAATAACCTTCTAAGGAAACCGTCATCTACGCATTGCAGGGAATCTATTGTCAGCATCCCCCAAACCACTGCCCCGTACATGACGGTGGAGATGGTCTTTGCACTATAAACCTTTTTTATTGTCTCGATGGGCTTAGACCCCAGCTACTTATTAAAGCTGAAGATGGTCATCAGGCTTCTCTCCATTACAAAGGTTAACTTGGCCACCATATTTAGCGGTAAAAGCATCTTATCAAACAGGACCCCTAGGTAAGGGATGGTGTCCACCAACTCCTGCCTTTGAGACCATATATATATGCTGGTAGTTTCTTGAAACATGCCCCTGCCACTAGTACAAAGGATTTTGATTCATTCATTTGCAGGTCAAAGCTTTTCATGAAATCTACGTAAACTGCTATTAGTCTTTGTAAGGCCATCTCTGTTCTTGTCCTAGGAAGCTTGTTTCCAGTCCAGGGAAGGCATGGCTTGGCAGTTCGGGCTGGACTGTTCCCATGAGGCACAGGGTCAGACTGATTTGCATATGGCCATGTCTGAACTGGGGTGGCAGAGTGGGCTAAAGAACGGTGATGGATCAAACCCAGATCTGTTGACTGGGTGTGAGTGTTTGATTAGTTCTGATGCTCCGTCCATCACCACCCCCTTTCGTACCGCTTGCTATTAAAACAGCATCATCTGCATACACCAATATTGATAGAGGAACTACATTAAAAGAGGAGACGTCTGAAGTAGACCCTAAGACTGCAGCCTCTATCCCATTTGTACAGATCGAGAATGAAAAGGGGGTGAGGACACAGCCTTATCTGACTCTCCTCAAAATCTGAAATGATCTTGTGCACTGCCTAGCTCACACATGCAGTAGCTTGTGAGTATATCTGATGAATGAAATTAATTATCACTACATCTATAACCATCTCCCCCATTATCAGCCGTAGCTTGGGGTGGGTCACGCAATTAAATGCGGCCAATAGATCCATTAAAGCCATGAAAGTTTGCCCGCTCTTGGCCGCTGTATCTTTTGCAATTGTCAAGCTCAATTTCAGGCATTGATCTATTGTCCCACTACCCCTTTGAAAGCCATACTTCTCTGGTCCGCCGCGAACAGTTTTCGCCTCGAGTGATGCAGAGGGAAACAGGATACTCGAGACACTTCAGGTCTCGGAGAGGGGAGGCAATTACCTGCAGTTATCGCACAAGTGTCCCTTAAGACACTTCTACTTAATCTCCATGGGTCGGCGGACACGCCGAAGGTACTCCTTAGGCAAGCCCGTCTGCGCCCTGCCGCATCCTAACTGCGCCCGGTGCCCGGAACCCTGCATCTTGTGCTAGAGAACAGGGATTCTGCTTTAGCTACTCTAGAGAAACCCTGCTTAAGGTCAGAGAAAGTTGGAATCACTGCCCTTGCGCCACCATCCCCTTTGATAACCTCTTCGACCAGCATCAACAGGTATGCATATCCTGTGGTTACAGTGTGCCTTTATGTCCAAACACCATACCGTTGCAGAGTTATTAAACCCTCCAAATAACTTGGTAACTCCTGCCCCGAAGGACTGAGCTATAGTGGCTTTCTTTTAAACTCCCGTTCCCTCATTACACACAAGCTGGACTTTGCTCTTCTTTCAGCAAACCTGGAACCTTTTTGGGTCCTCATTACTGAAACCTAGGCCAACAATGCATCTGGGTCAGACCTAGCAGATGCAATCCCGGCTAATTACTCTATCCAGAGGGTAGACAGGGTGGGACGTATGGGTGGAGACTTGGACGTTATTTTTAAATCTCATTTTAAATGACTGATAGAATCAGACTTCAACCTACAAACCTGTGAAGTCCTACATTTCAAACTGATTACCTCAGCCACCTATTTGTTTGATGGGCTGGTGATCTATAGGCCCCCAGGTCCCATTCCTCATGGACATTAACGCCTGCGAGAACCTTTTTAAGCAGACAGATGGTTGACCATCCTGGGTGATTTTAATTTTCCCTTAAAAGAGACAAACAACTAAGACACATGTACCCTTCTAGAAACCCTTGCTAAGTTTAGAATGTCACAATTAGTATTAGCCCCCACACATAAGGCAGGTCACACTTTGGATGGGAGTTTTAATAATGATACCAGAGTAGTTTAACACAAAATCATCCCTATCTGTTTGTCAGAACACTATACAGTTGCCTTTGAGTTTGCCACCTCCCAGCAACCAGAAAAAACAAAATTTCTCACCCTATGGCCAAATCCAGAAACTGGAAAGGAGTCTCAGCTGAGACTCTAGCCAGGATGTTAAACGACATACCCTGTGTAATCCAAGATGAATCTGAAAGTTGGGCGGAGGCCTTCACTGCATGGCTAGAGACTGAAGCCAATAAACTTGCTCCTCTAAAGAAAATCATTCATAAAATACGCTTCCCTTCAGCACCCTGGTGTAATGATAGACTCAGGGTGCTTAAACAAGCATGTCATCGTCAAGAACGAGCATGGAGAAAATCCCTAAATGAACAGGAAAGAATGGCATATAAAAGGGATATTAAGGAATATAAATTAGCTCTAATGGAAGAACCCACAAAATCGAAAATTCCCCCTCCTCCAAAGACCTCTTCAGGCTAGTGCAATTGCTCTCGGCCTCGCATCACAATACGAAGCCAGAGAGCTTCCACGTATTTTGTAACCAACTAGCAACTTTCTCCCACTCCAAGAGTATGGATATTTACACCAATTTTGGTCTAACTACTACTCTGCCTACACAGCCAATCGCTACCAGTCGGCCCCTGCTCACATCTGAAGGGCCACTGTCAGATTTAAACCAAGAGAGTAAAGGTCTCTCAGTGTTTCCCTTACTCTCTCCTGAGCTGGCTGAACAATACCTTCTGAAAATATTCTCAGGATCACCCCTAGATGCCTGCCCTCCAGCAGTCCTTCACATGGTAGAAAATACTATAGCCAAACCTCTCTGTAAAGTAATGAACAATGCGATCCGATCTGGGTCCTATCCTCAAAGCTGGAAACAAGCTATCATCAGGCCTCTTTTAAAAAAAAAAGGAATCTGGATAGTATGGATTGTAAGAACTACCGCGAGATCTCTCTGCTTCCTATCCCAGCAAAGATCTTGGAAATACACCTTAATACCCACTTGATGCATACTGCGGAAATTCAACACTGGTTTGATGACTCTCAGTTTGGTTTCTTGAAACACCATGGAACAGAGACTGCTCTCATTTCAGCCACTGACTGTATTAGGCGTTGAGTTGATGAGGGACAAGGGGCAGCGCTGATACTCTTGGATCTATCAGCCGCATTTGATACCATCTCTCCCACCCTGCTGCTGAATAGGCTCCAAGGCCTTGGCATTTCTTATCAAGCTTTAGCTCTCTTGTCCTCTTTCCTCAAGGATAGATCCCAAATGGTGAAGCTTCAGCATTTCTACTCAGAGGCTTTCACCTTGCCCTGTGGTGTGCCACAGGGCGCATCCTTGAGCCTCACGCTCTTTAATCTTTATGTAGCACCCTTAGCGGCAATAATCCATTATTTTGCAATGGAGGTAGTGTCATATGCAGGTGATACTCAGATCATGGTGTCAATCCCCAAAACATCATGCTCAATGCAGAGAAGGTCTCTAGCTGCATGACCAAAGTGGCAGAATGGATGTCATGTAATTGTTTTTAAATTAATGGGGACAAGACGGAAGTAATGATCTCCCTCACCTCCCATACCCTGCAAGATTGAAAACTATGCTTGGCCGGTATCTCCCAGCCAGACCCCTTCCTACTTTACTTCAACTACAACTCACGGTACCAGGAACTAAAAGAAAACAATGGGGCAACAGAGCATTTTCTACGTCTGCTAGCAAACTCTGGAACACCCTTCCACTAAACGTAAGAGCCATTCCCCATCTCCTGCCCTTCAGGAAGGCTCTTAAGACATGGTTATTCTCCTTATAGATATCTTCTTTTGGACTATGACCTGGTGTTTCTGGACAGTCATCTATAGCGCCTTGACGCCTTTTGGTGATTGCTGCGCTTTACAAATTTAAAATCAATCAAATCAAATCAATCAACTTTCTAGATAGTATCCATGAAACCACTTTCTTCTTAATAATTTTATTCCATTTTAGTTGAAAACTGTTCTTTCTGGCAAGAATTGGGTTTGGGACATTTGTTGTTACCAAGGTGTTACCACCCTCCCAGGTCATAGATAACAATAGAATTGTGTGATCACTGTTTGCAAAGAATTTGGGATCAGCTTGGGTATTTTTCCCACGTAGGGATTCGGAAGTTAGGACAAAATGTATAGTTGACTCATACTCATTGCATACAAATGTCTTTGCAAAGCCTCTTGTGACTGGATCTATCATATTAATTATCTCCAGATTTCAAATCAATAACATCCTATTTAACCAGTTGCCATAGTCATTCTATGTAAAATGGGCAGTTGCGTCAGCCTCAATGTCAACTTAACCACAGACTGTATTCATCGTATGCTTACAGGAGAGGAAATTAAAACCTCCCACCCACAGGATATTATTGAGTTTTTTGGAGGGTTCTCCGCAAATGGCATCAATCTCTTTTCCCAATAAATCTACTACAGAAGCCATATTCCAATCACAATTGTTATTCTAATAATTAGTAAATAGCCAATCCCAAACCCTTTAGGGTCAGCGTATTTCATAATAACATCACCATATCACCTCTCGCTCTTCCTGTCAGGGAAGGTACTTCTGCCGTTTCAAATGATCGATACCCATCAAAAAATTGGACCAACTATCCGAGTCTCCTGGAAACATAAGATATCCTGCATTTCCCCACTTTAATCCAAGACCTGATACATTTCAAGTTCCTATTTTCAAAAAAGAATTACCTCCCCCTATTAAGATCGCCCCCTTCTGATTTATTGTTTCATGAGGTTTGGTCACATGAGGGTTTAACTCAACAGGGGTCAGTCAGTCACAAGACTCCAGATCTATCAGTGGGCTAAAGCGATTTTTGACCCTTATTTCAGGTCCAGCAAAGTCTGTATTAAGGGAGGCAGGAGGGCTAAGTGGATCAATGGTCTAATGGGTGAGTAGGAAAGTAGGTTCTGCTTCTTATGGTTACCCCCCTATTTTGCTTGATGTCTCACTGTTTTTGACTAGTCTGACTGGGATCCTGCTAATCGGGACCCCAGTCTATCTGCTTTCTCCTTTAAATTGTTACACATGTACTTTGGTACACTCCAGATTGGATACAGGGGTACCCTTATAAGTCCCTAGTATATGGTACCCATGTACCCAGGGCATAGGTACCCCAGAGGCCTCCCATGGGCTGAATCAAGTATTATGCCACCCATGAGAGGCCATGCAAAATGGAACAACAGGTTTGCTACTGCAACCTGTATAAGCTGGTACTTGCACCACTCACTTTAGATATCGGTTCACTATATCTATTGGTCACTACACTTAAAACGTATAAGTCACCCCTATAGCAGGTCAATCCTGAAGGCAGGGCACTGGGTTTTATGTGAGAGGTTGCACCTGTATGAGCAGAGCCTCTCTGCAGCCTTCGGAGACCATTCTCCCGGGTTGTCTGTGACTCAGCCGCACATATAGGTAGAGGTGCATTATAACCTCACAGTAAATGCTATCTTGAAAACGGCTGGATAGAAACATATTGTGTTTGGTATCAAACACCTTGGAATCATACCTCCACACCGGTAACCGGTGTGGGGGGTATGATTCCACTCTTCTGAAGAGCAAGCTTCATGGGGTTACTGGTCTAGCCGGTGCCAGCCTTCTCGACCGGGTCAGCACAAAATGGATGCTGCCGACCAGAGACACATTTTTGCCCTCCAGCTGCTGAGCCAAACTCAAGCAGAGGAAGGCAGCACAATAGGGATCCTGTCACAGGGAGGTGAGACCACCTCCCAGACAGGATTTAGTGTACTGGGGCTGGGTGGGTACACTCTGAGAGTGCCTGAAAATGTGCACTTGGGCCACATTTGGTGTCCCTGTGCATAGTCTGACTCAAACAAGTTCAAGGAGCCATTGGCTCCTGCTCTGGTGCGAAACTGGACAAAGGACATGGGTGTAACCACCCCTCTGTCCTGACCCTCCCCTAGGAGGGTCCACTGAATCTGTCCAGCCCTCTCCCATGGGTACAAAAGGGCTTACCTGGCTGTAAGACTTTAGAGATTCTACATGAAGAAACCACTGACCTTCGACCGTCTGGACACTTTGGACTTCGCTGGACCTCTACTGGGCTCGACTTTGTCCCCCCTTTCCGCCCGAAGCTTAGTTTGAGCCTTTGCTCCATACAGGCTCGTGCAGGACCTGTGGTGCACTTAAGACAACTGAAGAATCTCCCTTGGAGTGAAGGAGTCACTCCCCTGCATTCGCAGGCACCCAACTGCAACTGCAACTGACTAGTATGCTGCTCCTGAGCTCCTGCAGACTCTGAAGATTTCAGCAACACAGTAGGTTGGTTTCTGAGGATCCCTGAGGTTGATCTGCCCTCTCACCAAGTTTGAGGCCAGTATCCCTTGTGGGGACTGCATAACCCAAACCCCTGTGCACCGCAACCATTTGCAGTTGCATATGCTTGTCTCCAATTCCCAAGCTTGTGCATTGGACTCCATGTAGTCCTGACCCTGAGTGGTATTTTCACCAAAGAACACTGGCCTCCTCACACCGAGTACTCAGTGGGCTGGTGCTTTGCAATCTAGCTCGAGGTCCCCTCGTGACTCCTGGTCATTCGGCCAGTGAGTCCTTCTGAGGGGCATCTTGACTTCTCTTGGGCCTTCCTGGTTGCTCCAGATGTGCCCTGACTCCCCATTGCTTGGTGAGTCCCCTGGACCCTGCTGGTCCACACCGTAACCTGTTTGGCCTTCCTGCGTGGGTTGCTTTGCTAAGGCTTGTTGGTGCTCCAGCCGGACACCGACCCCTCAGCACTCTACATCCTTTGTGGGATAGTTTGCATCTAGCTCCTGGTCATCCTCAATGTCTCCCGGTCCTCGTGGCTGCAGAGTCAAGCAAACCTTCTTCGCACCTAAAGCACCCAACATCGGTGGGCATTCATCTACTGAGCCCCTGGTCACTCTGAAGTGACCCAGACTCTGTCCCCTCTGCTTTCAGGTTCCTTCCTTCCAGAATCCATGCTTGGATTTCACCGGATCCTTTTTACCTTCACAACAGCAGTACTTCTTCACATCCTTCCATAGAGAATGACGGCGGTTTCCGACACCACTTCAGACCTATGCACCTGGCTTCCCTGGGATAGGTAACTCTGGTACTACGATATCCACGGATGGGGTGGCTCTCCAACCTCTTAAGTTCCACAGGGTTTGCTTGAAGTCTTCCTAGATGGGTCCTTAAATTTAACTTTCCAACCGCAACTTTCCCATAGAGTTGTACAGAGCACGCGGTCGTGTTTTCTCACTGCACCTGTCCTCTGTGGGCTCCCTATGTCATCACCTTAGGTGGTTCCAGCGATTCTACATGCACTAGGCACTGTCTCTAGTGAAGTCGTGATTGTTATACCACTATTTTAGTATATGGTTTGGTCTCCCCCTGAAGCCCACTGTGTATCGTGCTACTTACAACTGTTCTATTGATCTCGTATTGTGTGCTTTGTGTCCCATCCTTGTGTAGAGGATAGTAGAGAGTGTTATATTAATAAATATTTTTATATAAATACTGTGTGGTTCCCCTTTATTTAGTCATTCAGTCATTCATTTAGTCTTTTATTTATATTCTGGTAAAACAAGCTGCTTTACATTCCTTAAAGATTTAGCCTTAAGCCTGCTCTCCACAGCTACCACTAGGATAGCTTTCTAAAGGTTATCTTTGACCTCATATATCATAAGAGCTTTGGACTGGTACAAGGTGCCCACTTTAATTACTGGACAACATATATCAGGCCAACTTCTCACAGGGTCTAAAGAAAGGGCCTAATGGAAAGGCAAAGGTCTGGGTGCCCAGAGATGGGGAGTTCGGAAGTTCCCTTAGCAAGTCTACAATCACCTTTTGGTCATTAAAGATGGCTATTGTACGATCACCTGTTAATTCTTTGATGGAAGGACCCACCCACCCCACTCTTCTAGCCATAATGATGCATCTATCAAGACAACAAACCCTTCTCACATGCCTTGTCATCCTGTGTAATGCTTTGGTCATGAGCTACCCCGTTGTTTCCAGCTGTCCCTGCCTTAACTCTGGGGCATTTGCCAAAACTAGAACATATGGAGATGCGGCTGGAGGGAGATCTAATGTTTGATAGTGTTTTCCTCCGTGCCTCACTACATTCCTGAAAACCTCCCCCTTTGCTCTTTCCCCGTCATTTGCATTTATATTAGCGGGAGATCTGGTAGCCTCCGCTGCCCTGTCCCTTGAAGTAACTTTTAGTGAAGGCACTAGACTCATAAGAGGTTGGGTCAGTTCGTAGGGAAACACTGGGACCCTCTATGAGCTACGATGGATTGGATGGGTAATCATGCCCTTCCCTCCTGCGCGATCGCCCTGTGGCATGAGTTCACCCGGTAGAATGAGATGAGTTACTAAATTCTGACCTCATGCCCCCAGCAGACTGACATGCCTTCCCTTGGTAAGGGCAGATAGACTCTCTTCAATCATAGTCGATCTATGCATTAGTGGTTGGAGCAACAGGGAAGACTCATTTTCTAGTCTTACACATAAGTCATTGTTGCAATTAGGAGGTCTGTCTTTTGTGGGCAGATTTCGGTTCGTGGCCTTAAATGGTTTGGAAGCCTTGGGCATTTTAATAGATTTGAGCATCTTAGTCTTTGCTACACTCCTTTTTCTTTTAACCAGTGGTTCTATTAGTTTTGGTGACCTGGCTTTGCAAAAGAGCGGAGAAAGACATCTAGAGAGACTAGATGAGCCTTCTCGCTCAGCCGACTCAGGTTGGCCCGATAGGTCCTCAGGAGGGGTGCTGCTGTTAAATCCACGCCTTTCTTGTCCTCCTCCAACAAAAGGCATTGTTCTGTCAGTTCAATTTCCTTTGACAATACATTGGCTGCCCTTGTCAGGAATGAGTCAAGAGTGTTAACTATTTCCCCCTCCCAGCTGCATATAAATCGCTTTTCTCTTACCCATTGATGATCGGCTTGGGTACTATTTTCTGTACTGCAAGGGAGGAGTCGTTTTCCCCCTCTCCTGGACACTCCAGCAACACAGGTCAGCTCCCCCACTGACAGTTAGTTTTCGACGCTACCAAATCTATTTGAGCAAGCCCCCTCAGAATCCCTGTGACAGGAGTCAGATGTCAACAATTAAGCACCCAGTATATTCTGGAGAATAGTACATGTGTAGGGCCTGGTCCTCTCCAGTTCAGATTTGAAAAATATGGTGTGGGTTCCGATGCCAGGCTATCAATTCTCTCTCTAGTAGAGGTGGGGGTCTAGACGGTAGCCTATAGTCCCACATATACCCTCGGTTGCCTTTGGGGAAGCACAGAGCCTGCAGATTTGCCTCCGCTCTGCTAGCAGCCCTCAAGTTCACCACCACAGCACGGCCGCAGTCAGACGGTCGTGGCGGCCGTCCGGGTCAGCCTTGCTTCTCCGTTCACGCCGCCGGGTAGACTAGCGTAGTGCCAAGCCACCGCGCAATCAGGGCCCAGCCATCTGTACTCAGTGGCTGTAACACCTCTGCTGCTGGTCTCCCTCCTGTGACCTTGTGGTCCTCTTAACTCCCAGTCTACCTCTGCGACCCTGAATCAGGAGTCCTCCCACTGGTATCCTTGGGGTAACGGAGATCAAGGCAGGTATGTCATCTATTTTAATATCATTTGAAATGCATCCACCAACTGTTCCATGGTGCAAACACAAAACCAAACAGTAATGCAGGGAACTTGGGAATTAGTGCTCTGCAGGGCCGGACTGGGAACCAAAACCGGCCCTGGCAAAGTGCTTGCCCGCCCCCCTCCCCCCGCGGGGGATTGGGGGTGCCGCCGAGCTCTTTTCCAGGGCCGGTTTTCGGCCGATTTTGTTACAGGGCCGATTTTGCAGCTATGCTGCAAAAACGGCCCTGTAACAAAAACGGCCCCCAGGGGCCCACAACCGGCCCCCACCAGTGCGGCGCACCGGGGGATTGCTCGGTGCCCGCTACGGCCAGTCCGGCCCTGGTGCTCTGAGTGCTCAGAATCACTAGTGCTTAAAAGAAAACAACATCCTTCCCTATTTTATCCTTTTATCGAGGGCCCGGGTGGTTGTACACATGGTTCACCCCACTGGTTGGTTTTAGTGGAGCTCATGAGGTTCCCTCCCTCCAATTCCAAGCCTGGCACTCACTTGCTCAAGCAACGCACTTCTGGGAGCGTGGCTGGGACTCCTGGCAGGCAGCCAGGTCACTCTTTCTTCACAGTCGGAGGTGTCTTTCCCTGGGTTAGAGCTGACAGTTTCTCCTTGTCAGATAAGCCCAGCAGCTTGTCTGCTGGCCCCCATGTGACAGTTGATTTCTCTCCCTCATGCTGCATTCTCGTAGGTTTCCCAAAAAAATGTATGCTCCTTTGGCGTCTTCCCCATCTTCCTCCTATCTTCAGCGCCTGACTGCCATATTTTTTCCCATCTTTTTAGCCTCCGGGCGATCCCCTCTAGATAGAAGTGGATGTGCTTATGCTCCTTCGGTGTCTTCCTGTCTTCCTCCTATCTTCTGCGCCTGACTGCTGTATTTTTTTTCCCTTCTTTTGAGCCTCCGGGTGTTACCCCGAAACCAGTCCCAGGATGCTTGTTTCTGGTCCAGGGAGGACCTAGCTTGGAAGTTCGGGCTGGATCCTGTTCCCATTATGAACAGGGTCAAGACTGATTTGCAAATGGCTGGGTCTGAACTGGGGTGGCAAAGTGAGCTAAAGAACAATGATGGATTCAACCCAGATCTGTGACTCGGGGTGAGTGTCTGAAATGTTTCAGCACTCTGTCCATTATCTCCTTGTGTTTGCTTTATATGTTTATGAGGCCGGACACTGCCATTTCCTGTACCTAAAAGGGCAAGACCTAACTACATATGCAATGTAATTTTAGAAGAAGTACATGCTTCTTGTGACGCTTGGTCATAATTCGTTCCATTAGATGTCTTTTTCTGGCTGCACATGCCACTTGTGCTACTAATGGCAATTCATGCATGTAATTGATGACAAGTTGGGCAAATTCAGCTTGGTCTGATAAATATGCTGTTCATCTCCAACAGGCAACATAACCCCCTGAACAGGAGAAAGCATATTGGATTTGTTTGCAGAGGTATCGCTATATCAGGCATGTAGCCAAGGCCTACAGGCACATGGGGAGGCAGTGCAGAATGAGCAATTGAAGGCAGCAGGGACATGGAAGTCACAACCTAGGGGACAGAAAGCCCTGGACAGGGCAAGAACCAGGCCGGAATTGGAAGTTTTCCATAGTGGTGATCCAGGGCAGTTCTGGGACCTTCCACAGTACTGCCAACAGAAGCACCACAGGCAGTCACCACAACACCTGCTCAGCAAACAGAGTTTGAAAGGCAGTGCCTGAAGGACAATGCAGACACGAAGTTGAGGCTGGTAGATATAGAACTGCTGGTGGCAACACTGAGGAAAATGGTGCACACCTTGCAACAATCTGCAGACATGATTGAACAGCAACTATAGGCCCTCCCTTCGACTTTCCACCCCTCCCCAGTTCACATTGGCTATTTTTAGTGTATGGAGTTTTTGGATAGGTTAGGATAGGTTTTAGCATAGTGATAGGTTAGGTAAAGTTTAGTGTTTTTATAGATTTTAATATTTTTCTGTTGTTAGCTGTGGATTTGGGTGGGGAGGTTGTTAAGTTGATGGGGGTTAATGTTTCGTATGTGTAGCAAAAATTATATACATTTGTTTAGATTTTAATGTTTATCTAGTTTGTGCATAGGTGTAGTTTATGGTTGTCTCATATGCAAATGTGTATTAGGTAAGTGTGGGTGGCAAACTCTGCTCCGCCGGCAGAGTTCCCGGAGTTTTGCAACTCCGCACTCTGCTTACAAATTTGAAGTTCCTCAAAAAACCACTTCACTAACCCTGAGCGGAGTTTACCCAAGCACTGGCGCTCACTCCTGAACACCAGCTGGTAAGGCTGAAAGACTGGTATTTCCCTGTAAGAAAGATGCCACCGTTTCCACATACCTCACATCGCACTGGGGTTTCTTTCTTGCAGCCTTAGTAAAGATGTGTAGTATTTCCACTTTCCACAGGTCAACACAGCTTTCCATTAGTTGTTACATAAAAGTGGCTCATGAATCAGATAATAGACATTGTCTTTACATAAGTGTGTGCCCAAGCCAATGGTTTTCTTGTCTTTGCGAGAAACATGTGTTTTTTCCAACCTGTGCGGGCTCCGTAGACTGATGTAAGTCACTGGGCTTGAGGTGACTTTGACAGAAATTGGTTTTGGTTTGGAAAGAAGATTGCAACGGTATTACTAGCCTTTGCAGGTGCCAGGCGGCGGTGCAGATTGAGATGGGATTATCTGCCCGCCCGCTGCATTATTACGTTTATAACAGAAGGCTGTCAGGTGCTGTGCCAGAGTGAGTCTGCCATCGCTGGGAGATGAGGGCTTGCGCTGCCGTCTCCCGGGTCATGTACCAGAACCAATTTCAAATTCACCACCCACGAATGGGGGAGTGTGGCCCAGCAGCCACTGCTAGAGTTGGGCGTAGACTCAGCAGCCCAGCACAGCCAGCGTGTACTTACAGCTCTTGGGGCCCGGACCCTTGACTAACGCAGTGGCAGCTTCATGTTTGGACTTTGGAGAACGCTTCTCTGAAAATGCGCCCCCTCCCCAGATGAGAGCCATCCGGCCCACACATTGCTCATGACTCAGGAATGCATCGCTTCCTGCTTGAGTGCAGTGCTGCTGAGAGAGACCCCAATCAGAGCAGAGCCTGCAGATGAGGAATACGAGCAGAAGATGGAAGAGGGCAGCCACGGCTGGCGGAGGCTGCAGTGCACACCGTCACATTGGTAAGTGTGACCTTACTCTGCCTGCTCGCAGTACTCCGCGTAGCACAGCATCCAGCTCCTCTTGGGGTGCCCTTGGTTTCCTCCTCCGGCCCTCATAGCTGCCTTCAGGTTGTTGAACAGTTTCTCCTTCCTCCTGCGCTTATAGTCATGCCATTGTTTTTTACAGTTGGTGACTGTCCTCTTTGCTTGTCCCACGCTGTTGATGTTTGCCACTAGGGACTGATAAATGGCCCCTTTCTACCCTAATGGCAATCTTGTGGTGACAAAGAGTTGATAATGGTGCTCTACCACCTCAGTGATGAATATGTCATTTTCCTTCTCACTGAAATTGCACTTCCTCTTCCTCTGGGAGTTTGTCTGTGCATCCTGGCTGGTGCTGGGGTTGTTGGGGTAGTTGTCCTGGCTGCTGCTCTCTGCTCCTCGCTCCATGGTTGCCTTCTGTAAAGTGTGGCAATTTATTTTCAAAAAAGTGTATTTTTTTATATGTTTTTGATGCTTCATGCACTGAAAAGTAATGTGTGTGACTGCAAGATAGCAGAAGTAATTTGATACTTAAATTCATGGTGTATCGCATGATTGGGATGAGTGTGTAAGAGGTGGTGTAAGAAAGTGGCTCTGTATATACTGCATCAAAGTAAGGCTCAGTGTGTACAGAGTCCACAGTCCCCAGAGGTTTGGCAGAGGATAAAGTTAGATATAACCTTACTCTCTAAAGTGGTAGCTTGGTCGAGCAGTAAGACAGTATCAGAGGACAGTGTAAAGCATTTGTTGTACACACTCAGTCAGCAAATGGTCTCACACACTCAAGAACTGAACTCTAGGCCAATTGTTTTGTATATAAAAATATATTGTTGTTTTATTTTATAACCACAGTTAGGTATATAAATACTGTCTCAGAATGAGATGCTCTAGTTGTATACTTTCAATAAGCAATAGACTTTTAAATGCAATAGTTACAGTTGTTGCAATAGGCAACACAAGTTAAACACAATTATAACATTGAGCTCAATGGGAATCTTTGAGTAAATACAATATTAATTACTTTGCATAGGTTTTTCTTACTCAGGGCTGGATACTGGATTCAGCCCTGGTGCATCTCCTGTAAACAGTTGAAAGAAATCGTTTTTGTTACACAGGCGATTTTTAAGGAATAGTTGGATGGTTCAAAAATCGACAGAAGAATTTCTGGCGAAAACCAAGCAATGTTATCCTATGGAGGAAAATCAAGTTATCGGAAAACCACAGTTATAATTACTTTTCAGGGTCAGTGCTGGGCACCAAGATCCAGCACTGCGATCTCTCCTGATAACAGGTGAGTAATTTCATTTTCGTTGATCGGATGATTTTTAGTGATTACTTTAAAGTTTCAAAACTCGACACTTAGATGAATTTCCAAGTGAAAATCAGTCAATGTGAGCAAGATGGCGGCCGACAAGTCGGTCGGGTGAGTCGACTTTCTCTCCTCTGACGATGCAGTGGCAGGCCTAAAGAAGACCTGTGGATTTTCGAGGGAGGTGGTTCGGAGCCGCGAATGCGCTGGAGTGTTTTCTCGCTGGGAGGCTGGAGAGACCACGGAGGCTTATCTCTTCACTATCTCGTTGGTGGCCAGCCGTGGTGCACTTCTATTTGGCCGATGAGGGCGTCGAAGGCTGCTTCTCGAGCGCAACGGGGGAAAGGCACTACATTGCTGGCCGGGACCCCTGTCAAAACCAGGAACGCCACGGCTCTGGCGGGAGCAAAGATAACGAGCAAACAAAACCTTAAGAGCACCAGCCCTGCAAATCGAAAGGGCTCGCTAACACAGACCCCGTCATCCCCGAGTACGGACTCCAATACAACATTGCTCGGAGGCTCGGCAAAGACGCAGACGAACACGCATAGCGCTTTTGCAATGGTACCGGCAATTTTCTCGTTGGTTCCGCGGAAAGGACAGACTCTCGAGCTGGTGGCTGTACCTGTGGAGGGAGGCAGTGGGGCGAGTAGCGAGCTGGAGGCCGATTTGGAAGGCACTGTTGGTGAGTCTATAATTCCCCCTCCGACTCGGCCAATCTCTGTCTCTGTCAATGTTGGGGGACTCCAGGGTCTGGATGAGGCGCTGGGTTTAGGATCGGGTCTTTCGTGTACCGAACCCGCTCCGGAAAGCCTTAGTGATCATCCGCTAAAACAATGCACTCTGGGAACTGTAGGCATACCAGATGAATCTATGCAGCCACGAGAGCTACTGTCTGCACCAGGCTTACCCCGGCAAGAGCTGATGCTCCCAATAGATACGAGAGCAGCGAACCACAACATTGATCATAGCATAAATGGGGCGGTTGGCAGCCTCCACGAAAACCTGGAGGTTCCTAATAATTTGGATATTCCTGATAAAGTCTCTAATACCGACGATTTTTTTTCTCTGTCTGAGCACTCTTCGGTGGAAAGTTTAGTCAAAGAATGGCTGGAAGACTCCAACCCAGATGAGGATGAAGGGAATTCAGACAAGTCGGGCTTTGTCACAACTGAGGAACGGATGGTTCGCAATAAGAGAACTCTTGTGGTGAACAAACAACAGGGATCTGATGCTTCATTGTTTTGGGATTATCAGCATTCCCCAAATATAGTACTATTTCTTCTAATGTGGCCGAGACTATTTTTGTTGGGAATGCTGGGAATGATTTAAGATCGGGGGACATTACGCTTACTACTATCTATGATCTTATAATGGCCCATAGAGCCGAAACCCAGGCAGAGAGTAACCGTGCTCAGAGTGCTTGTAAGCGGTTACAGAAAGCAATACGAAGGGTTTCTAAGTCTTGTGCTGAAATAGTAACACGGGTTGGTGAGACCGAAACCAGGATCTCAACCTTAGAAGACGATTTAGCAGCACAAAAAGAAGTAACAGCATCTCTGTTGTCCCAGAGAGAAGATATGCAATGGAAATTGATAGATTTAGAGAACAGGGCTAGACGCAATAACCTCCGCATTTTAGGGGTTCCGGAGGGAAGGGAGGGCTCTGATGTAAGGAAGTTTGTTATCGAGCTATTGAGTGAGGCTTTTCCAGGTTTGGGTGAGTGGGATTGGCAAAAGGAGGTGTTGAGGGCACATCGCTTTCCATTTAATCAAAAGAAGAGGAAGGGGCAGGAAGAGGTTACATCACGGGCTATTCTCATTTCACTCAATAATTTTTTAGCGAGAGAGGCTTTATATGATTTGGCACGCTCTCAAAAAAAAGCCCATGGGAAGGGCTGTGAATTTTTTGTAAGACCGGATTTTTGCCAGGCCACGGTCGAGACCCGCTGGAGAATGCGCCAGATGATTCCACTTTTCCAGGCTAAGGGGGGCACAAATTTTTCTACAAAATCCGGCTAGGTTAAAAGTAATCTTTAAAGGCCATACACAGGTTTTCTTTTCTGAAGTTAAAGCTAATGAATTTCTACAAACCATGTTCTCCTAATGGTGATTCCAATGGTGGGCCTTCGGGCGCAACCTCAATTTCTGGTATAATGTTACACTGTCACACTGCGTCTTTTGGCTTATTTTAAGCTAAGCATGACCTTTTTCTTTGTCTTTTTTCTGATGAGGCTTGCACTGCATCGGGGAGGGGGGTATGGGAGAGATGGACTCTACATCAAAGGGGGCATTTGTCCCCAAGCTCCATGGGTTGGGTGGAGGGGGTGAGGGTGTGGGGGGGGTTGAGAGGGGGTGGTGTCTAGGGGTGGGGTCGTGGGTGGTGTGGGTGTTGGTAGACGGGGGGTTTGAGGGGGGAGAAAAAAAGAAAAATCTATCCATGAACTTTTGCTTTTGATCATTATACCTATTGGATATCTCTTTATCCAGCAATATGCGCTGTTATCGCTCCTTCCCGTTTTTCTTTCCTGCTTTTTTCTGTATGCGGCTACTTATGCAGGATCGCCCATTTGTGCTTCTATTTATTTTTACTTCTAATGGCTAAGGGCATAAGCAAACTGTACTATTAAATGAGGAAATTAATTTTGTGTACCCTTAATATCTCTGGGTTAAACAATCCTAAAAAGCGGAAGGTCCTAGCCGGGCTAATGAAGTCGCAAGGTTGGGATTTAGTGTGTCTCCAGGGGACCCATATTTCATGGGCTCATAGAGTATGGTTGGGTATGCTTGCGATGGAATTATTGGGCTGCTCAAGACAAACAACTAATACTAGGGGGTCGCTATACTGTTGAGAAAAGGTCTATTGGAATGCAAAAGGAAAAGGGAGTATCCGTGGGGAAGATGGGTGATTGTGGAGGTGAGGATCAATGGGGAGGGTCTTACAGTTTGTAGTTTGTATGGTTCTAATTTAGATGATGCTGAATTGATGGGCTCAATTAACAATGAATTAGCACTCTGGCCACAACCTAGTATGTGGAGATTTAAATATTCATTTGGAGACTGAGCTCAACGCTGACATTGGCCAGCCCTATGTGGGGCGAAAACCTAGGTTTTTAAAAGTTTACAGGGACTAATGCAGGATCAGGGATTATGTGACGCCTGGGCTAGATTAAGACCTAATCATCCCGGGTATACATTTTTCTCGGCACCTCATAGCAAGCTGGTACGTTTAGATTATTTTATGGTCTCGTATTCTATATTGGCAAGATCATTCGTGAAAATGCTACCAAGAATAATATCGGATCATAATCCTCTTATTTTGGAAATCTCTGGTATTGATTCTCCGGCATCTATTAATAATTGGTCGTTTGATAGGAAACTTCTTTTGGATCAAAATTATTGCATACATATTGAAGAGTGGATTAAAATGTTCTTTTCTGTCAATAAGGGATCTGCCCCCGAGCCCATAGTTTGGGATGCGTTTAAAGCTGGGATTCATGGCGAAACACTGAGTTTTGCGGCGCAAAAAAGAAAAAAAGTTAAAGACGAACTTGATAGAAGCTTGGCTACTCTAGTGGAAGTGGAGAAAGAGTTGACATATAAAATTAAACACAAATTAGATCTAGTAGAATGCCAGGCAAGACTTGCAGCTAAACGATCAACAATTTATCAGCATTTTGCAGAGGAAGTGGCTTCAAAATTTGAGATTCATAAGAGAGAGTGCTATGAATTTGGGGAGCAAACCGGCAAGATTTTAGCCAATAGATTACGCCAGAGGGAGTCTCAGAATAAGATAGTAGAGATTAAAGATCTGCATGAAAAGATACAGACCTCTCTTTTAAGCCTAAGACAGGCATTCAGGGAATTCTATCAAAGACTGTATATGAACAACAAGACTGCAATAGCTGAAGGATATTTAGCGGTGATTGAAAGGTCGGTTTTCTCACAAAGTAATAAGGATTATCTAGGTTCTTTAATTACTTGGGAAGAAGTGGAGTTGGCGCTTTTGACTCTTTCCCGCGGAAAGGCAACGGGCCCAGATAAAATTCCCCTTGAATTCTATATAACTTTTCGTAGCCCTTTAAAAATTCAGGGTGCATTCGATGGAACGCCACCAAATTCATGGTCAAGGACCACAATTGTGGTGTTCAAGAAAAAAGGTAAGGATGCCACGGAACTCTCATCTTATCGTCCCATTTCTTTAATAAATGCGGACAGTAAGATCTTTTCTAAAATTCTTGCCATTCGGTTGGGGAAAGTTATTGCCCCGCTAGTATCCCTGAGGCAGCATGGCTTTATTGGTGAGCGAAGCACTACGGATCATATAAGACGGGTTATAGCACTATTTGATTGGGCTCAAGTGACAAAATCACGAATGGGACTGGCCCTCTTAGATGCCGAAAAGGCATTTGACAGGGTATCGTGGGATTTCCTATGGGCAGTACTTGCCTGCAAGGGCTTTCCGCCGACTTTCATTGAAGCGATACAGGCTTTATATAAGAATGCGTTCACCACTATTAGGACTCTGGGTGGAGAGGCTGAGGAATTTGTGGTGAGCAGGGGGATCCGGCAGGGGTGCCCCTGCTCACCCCTTCTATTCGCCTTGTATTTGGAGCCCTTAATTTCTAAACTTGAGACAGACCCTTTGATATCTCCTGTAGCCGCTCCGATAGAGGCTCCTAGGGTTCTGGCATTTGCGGATGACCTGGCAATAATATCCTCTGATATTAAAACCGCTCTGAATAGAATCGAAATTATTACCAACGCATTCGGTGCGGTTTCAGGGTACAAACTAAATCTGGGCAAGACTCAAGTTCTCCATTCTGAGGCGGGCCTTCCTCAACAGGTTGAAATTGTTTCTGAGGCAGTTTATTTGGGCATTCGCATTTCTCCTGATGTCCAGAAGATAACAGAGGCTAATATAGACCTGATTGTGGACTCCTCGAACAAGCTCCTACAAAAATTCAACAGACTACATCTGTCACTATATGGTCGATCTAATGTATTGAAAATGGTAATACTTCCCAAGTTTTTGTATCTATTTCATGCTATACCTTTGGTATTCACTAATGCTCTATTTAGCAAGACAGAAAGAATGTGTGTACGCTTTATGTGGGGATACAAGAGAACTAGGAGGGCGATAAAGTGGCTTAACTTACCTAGAGCACGTGGTGGCTGGGATGTGCCGAATTTTAGGTACTACTATTGGGCTTCCCTTCTTCAGCATTTTGGGGATTTAATAGCTGGTGAAGTAGTAACGCACGACCCTGCTCATACTCCTTCAATTTACAAGATGATCTTAGGCAATAATGCCCGATACCTTTTAGTAAGGATTCTTGAGCCGAGCTACTACAAAAGGACTCGGTTTAAGGTTCTGAAGGCTGCTTTTTTGATTTGGAAAAAGGTACGTACTATGTATAAGATCCCAAAAATATCATCCCTGACCCCCTTTGAATCTATAGGGTTACTTCCTAGTATCTTTCAAGATACTGTCTCTCGTAGGTGGGTGCTATAGGGTATTCGGGTTATTGGGCATTTATACGAATCTGGACAGCGGCTGTCTTTTGTACAGCTCCAGGACAAATTTTATTTGCGGAGGGGTGATTTTTTCAAATTTCTCCAGATACATAGTTTTTTGGATCATGCCCGGTCGAAAGGACTTTTTCAGGAAGGGCGAAATAATCTGCTAAAACTGATTACAGCCAAGTGTAAAATAGGCCAGATTTATAGATGTCTAATATCAGTCAATTAGACGATTTAGATATTCAGCAGTAAAATTGGAAATGCAGACTTGGCGATGTCCCGATAGACATACAGTCGATGTTGGAAATGGCTAATTCAGTGTTAATTGCGGGGAGTTTGAGAAGCCAATTCTATATGTCTGTCTTCAATCTATATTATACACCCTCAAATATTGCTAAATGGAGGACGGGAAGGGGGGACAAGTGTCCTAGATGTAAGCTTTATGCCGCTGACTCTGTACACATGTTTTTTGCTTGTCCACAGCTTGCTGTATTTCTATCTGAGGTTCAACATTTTCTCAACTCCTCCTTGGGCATAACATGTAAATTGACTGCTGAAGTTGTATTGTTTGGGGTATCATCACGCAGTGGCAATGGTGGGGGGCATGCTCCAGAGTTTCGTTTCCTATTTATTTGCATGTCTATTGTTAGATTATGTATTACATCTAAATGGATCGATTCTGATCCCCCCACGTTTTGGGAGTGGAGAACCAGGATTCTGGCTATATATCACTTAGAAACTGCTTTGTATAGGCTTAAACGACCTGGGAAAAAAAGATTTGGACTGCAAACTTGGGACTTTATCAAAAAATGGCTTTGATTTGTCTCTTCTTACTGGAAATTTTAAGTCTATTATTTTATATGTATCTGGCATTGTCTCTGCATTTCC
Source organism: Triturus cristatus (assembly GCF_964204655.1). Classification (NCBI taxonomy): domain Eukaryota; kingdom Metazoa; phylum Chordata; class Amphibia; order Caudata; family Salamandridae; genus Triturus; species Triturus cristatus. The sequence continues at coordinate 27,751,910 of NC_140582.1, forward strand.
TTTTTTCTTTTTTCTCTTTTTCTTTTCTGCTGTCTGTTCATGGATAAATAAATAAATTAAAAAAAATTTAAAAAATGAGCAGCTATCTGCCCTTACTGCATAGTAGTGTAGGGAATTACCCTTGTACTTTCTTAATCCTCCAGGAGGCCCACGTCCTGAAGAAAGTCCGTGCACCCTTTATGGGGCAGCAAAGACAGAAACATGTTGGCAATAGGGTCCTAGGACCATAATATCCCTAGAAACCCTTTATTTTTGTTTTTACTATCAGTGCCAGACCCAAGAATAAAGGGAAACTGGGGTCTGACACTCATTGTTAATCTTTAACCCCCTGGCCAAATATCATCTCAATAAGTGCTCCCTGAAATAATGGTTGAGCCCACCCTGACTTTTAGGCGTCAGGGTGTCCTGATGATGAAGCATGACACCACTAGGGTGTGTGAGGGAATATAATAACAAAAGGACTTGCCTCCTTCCCCACACTTATGTGGTGTCACACACTTCAAATAGGGTATACCATTGTTCTATCAATAGCAATTTGTTTTAGTTAGCTATACATATAGTTTGCTGACTGGTCAACCACGGGAGTACTTATAGTGACATAGTGTTAACCCACGGGAGGGTGTACTCCCTCATAGAGTTCCTCTCGGCCCCTCGCCAAACTAGGAGTCCTTCCTTGTAAGGTATGTGACGTATGCTCATGTGAAACACTCTGTTAGAAATGGGACTCCTTGGGGGGTGTTGCTTGTACCCAATGAAGATTGTGGCTTCCCGATAGCTCGCTGCAGAACAATGGGAGATTCAACATTATAGCAGCGTTTACGTTGTGACTGCTGGCTGTTTTTCCATTCCGGAGGCCAGGTGAAATTTAGGAGCATTCCTGGGCAGATTTATGAGGCATTTCTGAGAAGCATTCCAGCACTTATTTATTAGAGTGTTTGTTAGATACACTCTCCTTGGATTCAAAGTGTGTGTCCCCTGTCAGAAAGGCTGCAATGGAACGTTCATGAGGTGCCAGTTCCTGGCTACACATTAAGTTCACTGAATGTTTAAACTCAATGTTTTTCACCTTTTTCTTGTAAGTTGTTATTCTCCATTCCTCCACTAATGCCATTTTTGATATCAAGACTTTAATTACATGTTGTCTCAATTTTAGTTATGTTTGAGTGATGCAACATAAATACATATGAGAAAAAGGACTCTTACATAAACTATGACTATGGTGGATACTTGAACTTGATGTTCTTCTGTGCTCATGGATAATTTCTCTTCAAAATGTATCCTCTGAGAAATAAATATAGTATTTCATGCCAAAAAAAATTGGCAGAGTTAAGGTTCTGAGGTTAGATTCAGGGGTCTCCCAGGTGCAGGTAGGTACAGTTGTTACAGCCTCAGCGGCACAGGGGCAGCCGGGTGCAGAGAGAGTAGGCCCAATGTTAGCCTACGGCGGGTAGGGGGCCTTTGGTTGGTGGCTGCTAGCAGGCAGGCCACGTGGCTCTGGGAGCTGGGCTCCTGGTCACTTACACAGGGCAAGTGGGGAAGTAGAATAGGACAGATGCTGCACTTCCAGGGGCACTTGGGCGGCTGGGTGCAGGGTGCTTTTGAGCCTTCGGGCGCTCAATGGATTGCAATGGGAAAGCTGCAAGACGAACAAAGGCTGCAAACTCAGGGACGGAGATTCTTCAGGTGCGACCACCACTTCGAGAGGTAAGTTGGGAAACTGTAGGTTAGGTAGGCACCCAGGAGTTGGGCACAGGGGGCCGCAGGGCGCCGGGTGCAGGGGTGTCTTTTGGTGTCGGGAAATCTTACCCTCTGCTGGTCGCGGTTGGAGGGGTCCCTGGTATTGAGGCTGCAGGCGTCATCAGGAGCATCGTCAGGAGCATCGAGGAGGGTCCTTGGGTGCTGGATTCTTGGGCACAGTCGCCGGGGGGACGTTCTCGTGATCTTTGTTCACTCAGGCACAGGCCGGGCTCGGCGGGTGCAGAGTGTGCTGGATTTGCGGTTCCTGGCTGGAACCAGGGGTTGTTGCTGTTTGAGCAGAGCCACTGCTCGTGGGAGTCCGAGTCTTTGGATGAGCAAGGCAGTCAGGTCCTCCGGGGTTTTCGAGGTTGCTGACCACAGAAGATGCCAGGATTTAGCAGGAGCAGGTTCGAGGGTCGACAGGTCCGTTGGGCTGGGTCCAAGTCAGTTGGTGTTGTCCACTTGTTAGCAGCTGCATGGCAGGTCTTCTTTCTTCTTGTTCTTGTTTCAGAATCAGGATCTGAGGAAGGAAGGTTCAGGGTGCCCCTAAATACTACATTTAGGGGTGTTACAGGTAGGTAAAGGGCAGGGACCAATGGGTTCCTTCCTTGGGGTGGGTACACCCCCTATCCTGTCACTCTCCAGCGGGAGGGGGGCAGGAGTCTAGTCCTGATTGGGTAGGGCTCCCCATCCTCAAGATGACGAGAGCCTGAAGTTGTGCTTCACCTCGCCTCCCCACCTGAGGGGTGGGGTTGGCAGAGGCTGGCACACTCCCTTTCCTCACTAGGGTTTTCCCCCCAGTCTTCCCGCCAGAGTGGGGGTCAGAACCAGTGGGGACCAGTTGCTGAGTACAGCAAGTGGTCTCGGGAGGCTCTCAAAGGCAGTATGCTTTTGAAGCTTCCCCTGCCCATCCTGGGGGAGGAGGCCTAGCACCTCGCCCCAAGATGTGCATTGTTGCAGGCCCACGAGAGCGTATGGCTGTCTACCCAGGGGTCCAGCAACATGTCTGCTGGGTGGCAGCCTAGGCAGCCTCTCAGTCAGGACGTGGGTTTTGTGGGTAAGTTTCAGGGGGCAACTCTAAGTTGCCCTCTGTCGTGCATTTTACATTAAATCCCACACTGGCATCAGTGTGGGTTTAATGTGCTGAGAAGTTTGATACCAAACTTCTCAGTCTTCAGTGTAGCCATCATGCTGCTGTGAAGTTCGTGATGATGACCTCCCAGCACCATATACTCTTAATGGCAGCACTGCACTTACAGTGCCCAGGAATGGACCAGGGTACTGTAGGGGTAGAGAGCTCATGCACCTGTACCCACACGACTGGCATAGGGCACCCAGCTAGAGGGGTGACTGAGGTATGCCAGGGCAGTGTGTTGTGGGCATGGTACCCAGGGATGTGTGCCATGTCGACTTTTTGTTTTGTTCTGTACTAAGACACTCAGCCTGCAAAGGTAGTGTGTGTGTGTCAGGTTACAGGGCCTCTAAGGGTGGCACAATAGGTGCTGTAGTCCTTAGGGGCCTTCTCTGGTCACAGTGCACTGGGTACCTATGGTACCATTTACCAAGGGCTGACATGTGGCCAGAGATGCCAATTGGGTTTGTCTTTGGGGAAATAACACAGGCCCTGGGTTCCTGATTGGCATAGCCCCAGAGCACATCAAGTAGTCTGGCAACAAAAAAAAGGGGGGATTTTACTGCAACAGAAACCCACTTCCTCACACAAGCCCCACACAGCCAAAAGGCCAGGAGACTCAGCCAAAGCTGGGTGAGTCTTCCTAGTCTTTCAGGCGAGGAAAAGTAGGGGAAGCGGTTTGAAAGTTGCAGCGCCTACCCTGCCTTACATCCTTTTGTCCAGGTCAGTCCCTTTTGGGAGCTGGCCTACCACAACAGTTTCAGGGCCTATCCCAATGCTCCTCTCCTAGCCCTATAGTGTCCTCACCCCATCTTTTTAGTTTGGGTTCAGAGGTGCACACCTCTGCAAATTCTAACTTAGCTGGGGCAAGGCCCAGCTTACCCACAGAGGTTACCCACAACTTGAGCAACCCCACCATGATCAATAGGGTCAGGGGACACCCTTTTAGCTATTCCCTGATAGGTGAAGTAGCTAACTCACAGGCTTCCTTGGGTTTGGGGGGCCTGTCTGCTGTTTTAGGGAGGGGGGTCACCACACTTGGTAGTGAACACCCTTCTTCTACCCTTTGTTCTGCCAGCTGAGAAGCCACCAACTCAGACGGGGCAGTTGCCTGAGTAGTCAGGTCTTTTTGTTGGTTAGGGGGTAATTTACCAGTGCCAATTTTGGGGTTCTCCCCTACTGGGATAGAATCTCACTGGCTCACTGGAACTGTGGCTAACAGTTGCCCACATTTCCTACACTGCTTCCTTTTTTCCTTGTGGGGCTTGGCTGCACTAACTGCAGGTTCAGCCCCCCCAGGTTTCTTGGGTGAGGTCTGGCACTGGGCCAGTACCTCTCTTTGGCTCAGACCAACCCCTGGGTGATCATTCCCAAGGAGACAATCAAGGGGGAGGTCCCTACTGACTACCACCTTTCTCCATCTAAGGCACCCAGCTACTTCTAGGGGCACTACAGCCACAGGCCTAACAGTGACTCCCCCTGGGACAGTCCTTACTCTTCTGGTTTCCCCTGGGATATACTGGTGTGGGAGAACTAACCTGGCATGCACCACAGTGTGACTGGCACAGGTGTCTCTCAGGGCAGTGTCTGGGGTTCCATTCACCAGTAGGTGGTGGAAGTGTCTACTCCCCTCTGGAATTTCACGCTTATTTTTTGGGCCCATACTCCATGTGAAGGCTAGGAGGACCTCCTCATCTGAGAAACCTTCCTCCAATGCTACACCGGCAACCCCTGGAGTCACAGTAGTTACCCCTGGGCCGCACTAGGGGCCTTGTTTTTAGGACAGCTGGGGTCCTTAGTGTGGTGCCTGCCTTTTGGCAGTTGTGACACCAGACTCTCTTGAAGTCCCAATTCTTGCCTTGGTACCCTGGCTTAGGTTGTGAGGTGTCTTTGGGCCCACCCTCCTGGATAGGTTTTTGGGGGGCCACCTGGGACTCCTTACTCTTTTCTTTAAGGGGTTCACTATCTTTCTTCTGGGGAGGCTTTGTGACCCCTTTCTTTTGGTCACCCCCAGTGGACGTCCCAGTTACCCTTGTTTTAACCCAGTGGTCTGCCTTCTTTCCCAACTCTTGGGGAGAAAGTGGACCTAGGTCTACCAGATACTGATGCAACTTTTCATCAATGCTGTTACTTAATATGTGTTCCTTCATAAACAGGTTGTAAATTCCTTTAAAGTCATGCACATTGTTTCCAGCTAATCAGCCACCCAGTGTCTTTACTGAGTAGTCTACAAAATTAATCCAGGACTGGTTCTGGGTTTTGTGAGCCCCCCTGAATCTAATTCTATACTCCTCAGTGGTGAGTCCAAATCCCTCAATCAGAGTTCTCTTCATGAGGTCATAAGACCCAGCATCTGGCCCAGAGAGGGTCAGTAGACTGTCTCTGCAGTTACCAGAGAATAGTTCCCAAAGGAGTGCCCCCCCAGAAAGTCTTCACCTTCCTGGCTTCACAAGCCCTCTCAAAGGCTGTAAACCACTTGGTGATATCATCACCCTCCTCATATTTGGGGACAATCCCTTTGGGGATTTTAGGATCATAAGATTGCTCTGTGTCCTTATTATTTGTATTGCTGCCAACATTGATGGGTGCTAGACCCTTCTCCTTTCTTTCTTTTTCTAGAGCCAGGAGTATGGACTCTAGATCCAATCTTTTGGCCAGCTTTGCTAAAAAGCTGTCCTCCTCATTGGGGCTATTCCCAATGTCCTCACTGAAGCCTAAGCCACCTGTGTGGCCTCTAGGTCTCCAGGGGTTGATGCTTGGAGTCAAGGGTATGGGGGCCCTTTCCTCCCTAGGGATGATTGGAGGGGGGTCACTACCCCCCTCATCCTCCTCCCTTTTCCCTTCTGACTGGTCCTCGCCATGTTCAGAGGGGTGGTCCTGAGCATACCCAGCCAGGAGCTCCTGGAGCCCTTGTTTGGTTGGATGCAGACCCATTTGTATATTTTTAATTTTACATAAGGACCTTACTTCCTTGAAAGACAAGTGAAGGTGAGGTCGAGCTCTTCAACCAGGTCCTGCATGGTATTACCTTCACTATTGAGACATTCTAATCAGACAGTTCTAACCCTCTACCCTTGACTACAGTGACTTTTATTTCTCTAAAATTCTAAGGGGACTTAAGCAAAGCCCTAACAAGACTTTTAGTATTTTGGAAAGTCCAATTCAGAAAAATCAGAATGCTAAAGGCAATTTAAGAGTTCTGTTGTGTGATCAGATGGTAACCAAGTAGTCCAACAAATGCAAGTTTGTATCCCACCGCTGATCCACCAATGTAAGAAAGTGGCTCTGCATATACTGCGCCAAAGTAAGGTTCAGTGTGTACAGAGTCCACAGCCCCCAGAGGTTTGGCAGAGGTTAAAGTTAGATATAACCTTACTCTCTAAAGTGGTAGCTTGGTCGAGCAGTAAGACAGTATTGGAGGACAGTGTAAAGCATTTGTTGTACACACTCAGTAAGCAAATGGTCTCACACACTCAAGAACTGAACTCTAGGCCAATTATTTTGTATATAAAAATATATTGTTGTTTTATTTTAGAACCACAGTTAGGTATATAAATACTTTCTCAGAATGAGATGCTCTTTCAATAAGCAATAGACTTTTAAATGCAATAGTTACATTTGTTCTGCGTGCTCCTTCGGCGTCACACCTTGTGTCCACTCTTTATCATGCTCTGTACAGTGATATTGAATACCCTTCGAGCGCAGCGCGAGCTAGATGGGCGCAGGAATTGGAATAAGATCTTACTGATGAGCAATGGCTGTTCTGCTGCAAGCAGACAGAACATATATCCTCTAATAGCAGGCTTCGACTGATACATTATAGGTTCCTCCACCGTAGCTATCATACTCCAGTCAAGCTTCATAAATTTGGGTTGCGGGACACGAATAGGTGCGAACGGTGTGGGATGGACAATGCGGACTTCCTGCATCTGGCTTGGGAGTGTGCCGAGGTCCAAGTTTACTGGGGTCACGTTCTTGCGGCTTTAGACGATATGGCTCTTATACCAATCCCCAGATCCCCTCTAGTTGCCTTGCTGGGGTATACTGCGCAGATCCCCGCTTCCAGTCGTAAATTTGTCTCCTTTAGCCTAAATATTGCTAAGCGACGTGTAGCCTGCAGATGGGGTAGGGGTAGAGCGCCCAAGTTCAAGCACTGGCTATCTGACATGATATTTTGGCAGGACCAACTTCACACTTATGCTGAATTACTTCCCCGCTCCTCACGCCCCCGTGACATATGGGGCCCGCTGCAGGCATACTTACTCCACCATCCCATTAGTGACACTCCCACGCTGTAGATTGGCTGCAGGCTGCCCGGGTTATGGCACTTCGCTTGACATTCTGCCGCTACTGGGGAGGAGTGTGTCTGTCCCTCTCCTCCCCCTTCCCTGGCTGTGGCACTCTGCTATGAGCTACGCACATGTACTGGGTATATGCTGTTGGACATTCTTTGCCTGCTTTACATAGACACTCGGCTGGTACTCACTGAGCTAAGTAACGTGTTGTGGGGTTTGCGTTGTGGTGCTGGGATGTGAGGTGTGGGGCTTTTCTCCTGGGATATTGCATATTGTTCTTTCAGCCCTCGATATGTTCTGTGGTGGACGAGACCTTTTGAGGTCCACAGCACTTGCTGCATTTAGGTCACAACACACTGTGAAGGGGCTATTGCACTCACGGCCCCAAGCTATATTGCCTCCCAAAGGACTTGCTACAAACGCAGACATGTTCATGTGTGGGCCAGTATGTTTCTGTCTGTTGGAGCCTCGGTGTTGTGCCAGGCTATGGGTAAAAAGTCACTCTACTGTGTATCAGTCGTGCTCCCTGGTTTTTGCTGTACTGTAATGTCTGTCCTGCAAAAGTTAATAAATAAAGTTTAAAAAAAAAATAGTTACATCTGTTGCAATAGGCAACACAAGTTAAACACAATTGTAACATTGAGCTCAATGAGAATCTTTAAGTAAATGCAATATCAATTACTTTGCGTAGGTTTTCCTTACTCAGGGCTGGATCCTGGATTCAGCCCTGGTGCATCTCCTGTAAACAGTTGAAACAAATCGTTTTTGTTACACAGGCGATTTTTAAGGAATATTTGTATGTTTCAAAAATGGACACTTAGAAGAATTTCTGGCAAAAAAAGGGAAATGTTATCTTATGAAGGAAAATCAGGTTATCGGAAAACCACAGTTATAATTACTTTTCAGGGTCAGTGCTGGGCACCAGGATCCAACACTGGGATCTCTCCTGATAACAGGTGAGTAATTTCGTTTTCATTGATCGGATAATTTTTTGTGAATATTTTAAAGTTTCAAAACTCGACACAAAAGAATTTCCAAGTGAAAACCAGTCAATGTTACCCTATGGAGAAAATGTGAGTTATCGGCTTTCAGGTAAGTACTCGACTGGCAGAGTTAAGGTTCTGGGGTTAGACTCAGGGGTCTCCCAGGTGCAGGTAGCTACAGTTGTTACACCCTCAGCGGCACAGGAGCAGCTTGGTGCAGAGAGAGTAGGCCCAATGTTAGCCTATGGCGGGCATGGGGCCTTTGGTTGGTGGCTGCTAGCAGGCAGGCCACGCGACTGTGGGAGCTTGGCTCCTGGTCACTTACACAGGGCAAGTGGGGAAGTAGAGTAGGTCAGATGCTGCACTTCCAGGGACACTTGGGCGGCTGGGTGCAGGGTGCTTTTGAGCCTTCGGGCACTTAATGGATTTCAATGGGAAAGCTGCAAGACAAACAAAGGCTGCAAACTCGGGGACGGAGATTCTTCAGGTGCGACCACCACTTCGAGAGGTAAGTTGGGAAGCTGTAGGTTAGGTAGGCACCCAGGAGTTGGGCAAAGGGGGCCGCAGGGTGCCGGGTGCAGAGGTGTCTTTTGGGGTCGGGAAATCTTACCCTCTGCTGGTCGCGGTTGGAGGGGTTCCTGGTATAGAGGCTGCAGGCGTCGTCAGGAGCGTCGAGGAGGGTCCTTGGGTGCTGGCTTCTTTGTCACAGTCACCGGGGGGACGTCCTCATGCTTTTTGTTCACTCAGGCACAGGCCGGGCTCGGCGGGTGCAGAGTGTGCTGGATTCGCGGTTCCTGGCTGGCACCAGGGGTTGTTGTTGTTTGAGCAGAACCACTGCTCGTGGGAGTCCCAGTATTGGATGAGCAAGGCAGTGAGGTCCTCCAGGGTATTCGAGGTTGCTGACCACAGGAGATGCCGGGATTTAGCAGGAGTAGGTTTGAGGGTCGACAGGCCTGTAGGGCTGGGGCCAAGTCAGTTGGTGTAGTCCTCTTATTAGCAGCTGCACGGCAGATCTTCTTTCTTCTTGATCTTCTTCTTGTTTCGGAATCGGGATCTGAGGAAGGAAGGTTCAGGGTGCCCCTAAATACTAAATTTAGGGGTGTTACAGGTAGGTAAAGGGCAGGGACCAATGAGTCCCTTCCCTGGGGTGGGTACACCCCCTACTCTGCCACTCTCCAGTGGGAGGGGGCAGGAGCCTAGTCCTGATTGGGTAGGGCTCCCCATCCTCAAGATGGCGAGAGCCCAGAGTTGTGCTTCACCTCGCCTCCCCCACCTGAGGGGTGGGGTTGGCAGAGGCTGGGACACCCCCTTTTCACACTTGGGTTTTCCCGCCAGTCTTCCCGCCAGAGTGGGGGTCAGAACCGGTGGGGACCAGTTGCTGAGTACAGCAAGTGGTCTGGGGAGGCTCACAAAGGTGGCATGCCTATGAAGCTTCCCCTGCCCATCCTGGGGGAGGAGGCCTAGCACCTTGCCCCAGGATGTGAATTGTTGGAGGCCCACGAGAGCGTATGGCTCTCTACCCAGGGGTCCAGCAACATGTCTGCTGGGTGGCAGCCTAGGCAGCCTCTCAGTCAGGACGTGGGTTGTGGGTTAGTATCAGGGGGCAAAAGATGCCCTCTGTCATGCATTTTACATTAAATCCCACACTGTCATCAGTGTGGGTTTAATGTGCTGAGAAGTTTATACCAAACTTCTCAGTCTTCAGTGTAGCCATCATGCTGCTGTGGATTTCGTGATGACGACCTCCCAGCCGTACACTCTTAATGGCAGCACTGCACTTACAGTGCCCAGGAATGCACCTGGGTACTGTAGGGGTACAGGGCTCATGCACCTGTACCCACACCACTGGCATAGGGCACCCAGCTAGAGAGGTGACTGAGGTATGCCAGGGAAGTGTGTTGTGGGCATGGTACACAGGGATGTGTGCCATGTCGACTCTTTGTTTTGTTCTGTACTAAGACACTCAGCCTGCAAAGGCAGTGTGTGTGTGTCAGGGTGGGATAAGGGAAAAGCAATGATCTGGGTGTCTCTTTGGCAATGATTTGATTGGCCTTGGCTTGGTGCCAGGACCAGAATCCTTTATGGCTTGGACAATATCAGCTGTGTTGACCAGAGCACAGGCTGCAAGTCAGTCTCAGTTTGAGGCTGGGATTATCTCCGATTTGCAGGGACCAGGACAAGGTAGTTTACAGGAAAGGACAGATTCCAGGAAGGTAGTGGCCGTTGAGGTCATTGCTTCTTACCCAGAGGGAGAGACAGAGGAGGAAGCTCCAGAAGCAGACCATTTACTAGATTCTGGGTCACTCTAAGGGTTTGTTAGCTGTTAAAGGGGCTACAGAGAAAGATTTCCGCAAGGCACAGGAGGAGTGCCCTACACTTGTGGGAGTTTGGAAGGAAGCTTAGGATCCGGTAGCAAAGCAGTGGTCTGAAGACTCTCTGTTGGCTGGACAGATGGCCCACTCTATAGTAAAGTGGTGTATCCAGAGCCAGGTACTAGCAAGAAGCTAATGGTTCCATTAGTACTCAGTAATTTTCTATTGTCACTAGCCCATGAAGTTTCCATAGCAAGATTAGAAAAGCCAAGGATAGGTTAGAACCTCCGTTCTACTTGCCAGGGATGTTCATAGACACAAAGAGGTTTTGAAGGACCTGTGCAGCTTGCCATATGAGTGGTAACAAAGGAAGGAAGACAAAGGCACTGCTAGTGCCTGAATCAGTTATAGGTGTTTTGTTCGAGCGGGTGGGATTGGACATTGTGGGTCCATTGAACGCCCCATCACAGTCAAGAAACAAGTACATCTTGGTTGTGGTGGATCAGGACACCAGGTACCCTGAAGCAATACTTCTGAGGATCATGACTTCATAGATGGCAGCGAGAGCTCTCTTATGGATTTTTGCTTCGATCGGATTTCCAAGGACAGTAATTTCTGACCAGGGAAACCAATTTTTTCTCCTCTTGCATGAGAGAGATGTGGTTCACAAGCTGGTGTGACATACCACTTCTCCACAGGATACCACCAACAAGCCAATGGTTTGGTGGAGCAGTTTAACAAGACACTAACACCCTTCATAGGACAGCTCGTGCATGGCTCCTGGTCCTTCTCAGCATTGCCTGGTCCTCACAGCTGCAAAGTCAAGGTTCTCGTCATCCATCCTGCAATACCCGACATCGGAGGGCATTCGTCTTCTAAGTCTCCTTGTCACCCCTGAGTGGCATAGACTCTGTCCCCTCCGCTTGCAGGTACCTCTTATCAAGAATCCATCCTCGGATTCCACCGGACATTTATTCCTTCCTCCACAGCGGCACTTTCCTGAAGTCCTCCATTGAATTCCACGTTGGTTCACACGTATGCACCTGCCTTTCCTGGTGTAAGTAACGTGGGTACTAGGGTATCCATGAGTGGGGTGGCTCTCTAACCTTTCTTCCAAGGAGTTCCTCCAGGGTCCACTGTGAAGGGTCCTTAATCCTTAAAAATCCAACCACAACTTGCACATAGACTTGTACAGAGCACGAGGTCGTGTGCCCACACTTCACTCGCTCTCCGTGGGGTCCCTATCTACTTACCTTGGGTGGTTCTGTGAGTTACCAGCAATTCTATGTCCTCCCGACATCGGCCTGACTCGAGTCGTGGTTCTTATACCACTTTCTTAATATATGGTTTGGTCCCCCCCAGGGCCCTCTGTGTATATAGTGCTATTTACTGTATTTATTGTTAAAGTATTGTGTGCATTGTGGTTATCTCCGTGTTGGAGATACTTGAACGTTTTTAGAGAGTATTATATGATAAATACATATTTTTATAAATACTCGGTGTGGTTCTTTTTCTCTTAATCAATACTATAAGATTATATTCTGGTAAAACAAGCTGCTTTGCACTCCTTCTGGAGTAAGTCTGAAGGCTGCTCTCCACAGCTACCACCTATAGAGCTTTTTATGGTTGTCTAAGACCTCTTAAATCACCATAAGAGTTGCCTGGACTGGTGCAAGGTGTCCACTTACATAAGTGTACATCATATACCAGACCAGCTTCTCACAGCTAAGCTGTCGGGGTGTCAGGAAGTTCAGGAGGTTTTCGTGCTAAAGACTATTTATCCTTGGGCTTTGGAGGTCAAATGGTGTGGGCCATATAAAGTAGTTCAGAAAAGTGTCTGAGGTAAACTACTTGGTGGACACAGCGACCACAAGGGAACCCAAGAAGGTGTTCCATGTGAATAGGCTGAAGTCTTACCTCTGGATAGACTACTTAGTAAATTTCATGCCACAGTAAGTTGAGGAAGACAGTGAGCTGCTTCCTGACTTTCTTCTTAGTGACATGAAGAATGGCACTGTGGAAGAAGTTCAGCTAGCCCCTTCAATAACGCTTGAGAAGAAGAGAGAGTGTAGAGAGGAGTTGAGACAGTTTGCCAATCTCTACTTGCTGACTCCAGGGTTAATACCTGTCTGTGTGCATGACATAGCAAAACAAGCACTTGCAATGCAATAGGTATCGCATTATTACATTTTGAGCTATTGGTGTTGCATTATTTAGCAATGCCAATAGCTCAAACTTAAATAGTGCGAGACCTATTGCATTGCAAATGCTTGTTGGTGATGCCCCCTCTCTGCCCTCGGTGTCACCTGGACCTCTCTTGTCTGCCGGTAATGCCCCCTCTCTGCCCCCAGTAATTCTTGCCCTCTGCTGCCTGTATTGAACATGTTCTGTCTGTGAAGGGAGTGTGTTTGGCTTGTTCTCAGTATTGTTCTTTGTTGTTGTTGTGTGTGTTAAGTCAGCTGGAAAAATTATCACCCTACTATCGCCCTACACAAAACCCCAAACTATTGGCGTTGTCAATGCTTGTTTTCTCTTTAAAAACAGCACCATTAGAGGTAGCAGCTTTGCGACTGACTGACAAAAATATGCTTGAAGTGATGAATGTTTTTGATTATGACAACATACTGATATTTTCTATGTGCAACTAAAAGTTTAATTTAAAACGCAGCAGCTCTGGGAGTGACATCAAATACTGCCTCTGTGTATGGTGGGACAGCTCAGAGGGTTTGGCACACACTGCTTTGAGTTGTGGTCTTACGTTTGTCCTAGTTTCAGAACATAACCGGGCCATCTCAACGTTCAATCATCTGTGGTTGATAAAATGTGTCCCACCGTGTTCACTGTTATATAGCACGTCTCATAAAAGCAACCAATCATTTACCTGCTTAGACGGTTCAAACCATCACCGCCCACGGGGAATCTGTGGGGCTCGAATTAAAGACTTGTTTTAAATGTGTCCCTGATCTCAGAATTATAGGCACCGCTTCTAAGGGTCAGCCAGGACCACGATCTGCGCATGCGTGGAAACTGCTGGTGTTTGAGTGACAGCAGAAACCCGACCTGACTCCCTGGCTGAACCCTGCCCCCCACATGAAAGGGGGCGCGCATTCCTGGGCTTTGGCTGAATTCGTTCTGCTCTGGAGGTGGAGGGTTTAGCCCCAGGAGCCCCTCACCTGCAGACAGGTGCCCTCAGCGTCAGAGGCGCCGTCTCCGGCGTCCGATCCGCCCTCATTGGAGATTTGCCAAGTGCTTGATTAAAGGCCTTCCTGTGAGCTGAGCGCGAATAATGCAGATTACTACACTTGATCAAAGCAGAGCTCTTAATTTCCTGCCTTTTCAAAGGACGTAAATGGTGCATTGAAACTTAGAGGCGATGATTTGTTCTTTGAATGAGTGTGTTGAAATTCTGTGTGATTCTATAACCAAATGCTGCCGTCACCACAGCAGACAGTCAGTCCAAAGTGGATACAGCATGAAACTGAAAGAGCCTACTCATTGAGCACACTGTGTGAGCTGCGTCTCTTCTAGGCACTTGGGCATCGATGTCCAGATTAAAAACAGGGTTGGACTGGGATTAGAAGTCGGCCCGGGCACGCTAAAAACAAGCGGCAGGGAAAGCGTTTGCTTTCACTTCCGCTTGAAAAACAAAGAAGCCCGCGAGTGGTGCGCGCACGCGCCACTGCGAGCCATGTGCTTTCAATTCTCGCGCCTGTGTCTGGGCACGATAATTGAAACCACATGGCCTATTGGTGTCTATTACGCGCACCAAACGTGTAATAGACACCAATAGACCATGGGCGGAGCAATGTGCCCGCCTTTGGCCAATTGCGCCCAGTCTTTTATGAAAAAGACGCACACAAAGGCCAATGGGATAGCACAAAAGGAAAAGCACATGGACGAGCGTGTGCGATTCCAGGCTGCATTTCTGAACCCCGGACAAAAGGACTCTCGCTGCGCGAGCAGTCCTATGCACTGCATCGCTAGGCGCGAGACCTAAAAAGGTACTGGGAAGAGTTTGCTCCTGCTGTGTTTAGTCTAAACCTTACATTCCAATGACATTCAGTTAAGCCACTCTATGATTTCTTCAAACTTTTTTTATTCTTGGGTACAAAGATTTTGCATATTACAAAGATAGGTATACACCTTGCAGTACAAGAAAAGTGGCCTTTTAAGTCGTTATTAGATGAGAGCTTATATAACTACCTGTTCACTTGTCATGGACTCACTGAAACACACTACTGGCTCTGCTTGGCTCATCCCACACTATCCTTTAATTACCACTTGCGTTTTTCAGCCTGGCTTAGGCTAGTAGGTGTTACAGGGACATTTACACTCCCTTTTTTCTTTTCATCCTTAGAATATATCTAAGAGAAAATTGCTTGATGGCTAGAAATTTGTCGCCATGTCAGTTGGACAATAGAGGATCTGCACAAAACAAATATCACTTTTACTGCTATTAACAGCAGTGCCTTTTGTGGTGCCTTTCAAATAATTTTAATTCAGCCTCCTTCCAGATGAGATAGCTGACGTTGCCCGTGTGAATCATGTGTAACC
This sequence comes from Triturus cristatus, assembly GCF_964204655.1. Classification (NCBI taxonomy): domain Eukaryota; kingdom Metazoa; phylum Chordata; class Amphibia; order Caudata; family Salamandridae; genus Triturus; species Triturus cristatus. The sequence goes on from NC_140582.1 coordinate 27,766,923, forward strand.
CATCCAGAGCTATTAATTTGCACTGTGGTGCCTGCAATTCTCTATTAATCACATGAAACATACAAGTCACAGACTGTAAAGACAAAGAACAGGACTAGAGTACTCATTCATTCAAAGGCCAAATTGAGGGAGACGGTTTATTAGCTTAAGGCTTGATATATGCACGCAGTCAAACTACACCAAGCAAAACACCGTTCCTCTGACCATTCTCAAGGAAAATGAACCCTGGCTGACTTAATTTACCTGAAGTTATAGGGTGGTTGGGGAGGAATGGCATCTTATTTTCATTATGGGAAGCCTGCATTAGGCAACAGGCATTGTCTACACAGTCCACACCACAGCTCCATCGCCATCAACGAAGCCACCAACAGAAGTGGAATGCTGTTGAAGACAATCAAGCATTGCATAAAACTCCTGCCTGATCCACCTATTTCTCGCCTCACAGAAAAGTGCAGTGTCATCAACTCTTCTTCAGTGGAAAAAATAAAGAAGCACTTCAATAAAGAATCTATTTTGTCTCTTACGTCCTCCCCTTCTCGCAGAACCCTGCAATGGTCTGCCTTCAAAGCCCTTTCTCTACTAGATGTGGCTGACATAGTCAACTTGCCACTTTTTATGAAAATAAAATACGGTTTTCCTCATTACCCTTCATCAAAGCTCTCTCTGGGGATGCTCCTTTACCCAAATTCCCATTAACAGTGCCTTCCTCACTCAAGGCATCTTCCCAGAATCCCTTAACACTGGCCAGATCCTTCCACTCCTAAAGAAACCTGTTCTAGACCCTAACCACCTCGCCAACTACTGGCCTGGCACGAACCTACCATTCATCAGCAAGATCATTGCGAAAGCAGTCTATGTTTAGCTCCAAGATCACATCCAGGCTAACCATCTTCTCCACGACTACCAAATTGGCTTCAGATCACGCTACAGCAATGCGACCACCATCTTATACATCGAGAACGATGTCCTCTTAACCGTAGATTAAGATGGCCACTGCCTCCTGATATTGCTAGACCTCTCAGCTGTGTTTTGCAAAGTCAAACATCTCACCCTTAAATGTACCTTTGAGTTGCAAACGGTATTCACCTGCAAAGTCCTTCACTTGTTCTTCAACAACCAACACTAGTTTGCTTACATGAGCACCTCCAGGTCAAAAAAGATCCCTATCACATGTGGAATCTCACAGCGTTCCAAACTGTCTCCTGTGATGTTCAAATTTAATATGGAGCCCTTGGTGCTCAACTCCCAGACAACAGCATCAAGACTGACCAAAATGCTGATACACAACTCTACTTGAAAGTCTCCTCTACTTCGGATATACAACGCCTCAAACATTGCTTGCACATCATACAGACCTGGACAGCCAGCACCTACATGAATCTCAACCCAACCAAGGCAGAATCCTGTTATTTGCCAGAACAATAAAGATACATTGCAAACCTCACTCAATTATATGAACCATGATATCTTCAAACCCCAACTCTCACAGAATTCAGTCACTTGGGTTAAACTTGAACACCAATCTTACCATCTAGGAGCACACATCAAAAAGGCAGCCTGGCACCAGTTATCACTTCTAAAGAAGGTCAAACTGTTTCTTCCAGAAAGTGACTTCAGAACTGCTAACTGCTGTTCAACCCCTCGTACTCTCACAACTGAATGGCAGAAATGCCCACTCCATGGCCTCCTAGCCTCTACACTAGCACTCCTTAAGAGCGTGCTAAACGCAGAAGCATAACTCATCCAGTGCCAAAAAAAACATATGATCAATTTACCCGCCATCTTGGCAGACATTTACTCCACTAGCTGGCCTTCACTATCTATCTTCAAAACCAGCTGCATCATTTACAAAACCATCACGACCAGCACCTCCCGAATATCTTGCAGATAAACTCACCATTTCTGGAGGTTGTAGGAACAGTCACAGTCAGGACACCATTATATAGCAGACTAAGAAGTGTAAAAAAGAAAAAACAGGACAACAGACCTCTGCGCCAATAATCTGAGAAAACAACCTGTATCCTTCAGGACTATCCCAATGCTGCTACAATTTAGGAAAGAGTATAATACTCACTACATCACAGTGCATTAACTGTTCAAAACCCACCTTCCTCTCCTTTTGCTTGTTATCTTTGACCTTGCCGTAACCATGTAAAGCGCTGGACAGGTTAGGCTAAAGAAATCCCAAATACATACATACATACAACCCCCACCATGGGAACTCAATTTATTTTGGAAAGAGTTGCACTCTCTCGGACTGCAGCTGGTGGCTGTACATTTTCGAGTCATGGCAGCACCATCCTAGTCTCAACAAACTCTACTCACAACTGGAATCTAGATACTTAGTCTGTCGCATGACAGACACTCGGATCAGAGCAAGCATGTTCGCCTGCAGAGTTCTCTGACCCGGTTAATAGCCTTCGACCCCCCCTTCTTCCCCGACTACTGCAATAGCCTGGTACCTGCTTGCTATGGTTCTGTCACAAGCCGCGGCGGTGTATGTAGCGCCCATGATCAAAGAACACCTTCTCTCTGCTGGGCCACTCTATCTGTGAGTGCACTACCCCCTCCCTGATGGTGTTCTCTCCAGAAGCTGCGCAACAGTTACTGAGTTTAGGCCTTGGTCCTCGAAGTCTGCAGGGTCCGCGGAACTCCCGCCAAGCCCCACATTTTGTACAGGGCAAGCTCCTCTTCGTACCGGGGCATTCAGTCCAGTGAGAATGACTCCAGTACAGACAACGTCCACTTGCCGCAGGATATGATGCACATGACATAACAAAACACACATACACTAGACCATGCTAGCCTGGAAGTGACGCTTGTCCAAGCTCCAATCAGTTTCTGAACGCAAAGGCTCTTGGGAAACACTGGAAAGATGTCACAGCTTAACGGCACCATGTTACTCCCTTTTGCGGTTTAAAGAGAATGCGACGTGATTCGATTCCGCATGCCCTACGTTGTTCGCCAAAAGTAGGACATATTGGAGCCAGGCAATGGCCTGTTAAGTAGAATAAATCCAGTAGACGTCCAGTTACCCAAAACAACATGGCCCCTTGCAGGATGGAATGTTATTGATCATATCTTGCCTGACTTTGATGTGGCTGTTTTACGGATCACAACTTATGCTCCGTTTTGTGTGCAGTGTCCACTTCTACGCACTACCGGAAGTGATGATCCCAGGTGACAGCTGCCACGGTGCCCGATGGGAAAGGTGAGTAGGGGTACTGGAGGAGCACCTGGAAGGTGCAGGGAGCGATGACTTCCCATTCGCGTAACTTCAGGCTCAGTCAGTGATAAGGACGGTGTCCAGATAAAGCGGTAAAACCTAAACGGAGGGGCCAGCCATGCGCTCCCGGAGAGGCAGTGGAGACTTGCTTGGCCCAGGTGAGAGCTGGTGGAAGGAGCCAGCTGATCTCCACCACAAAAAGAAGCTTAAAACACCCTGGAACTGTGATTCCTCCTCAAATGGCATTTCCTTCTAATGGGGTACTGTCCATGGTATGATATCTGGTGAATATTTCCTGTCCCTGTTATGGTAGTTTGCAGCTGCCCTCACTGAACTGGCCACAGGAGGTTTTGTGCTTTATGCCTCACCAGGTTGTTGACTCAAAGCTCCCACGGCTTCTAGGTAACACACTGCCAAGTTTGTTTGTGTCGATGGTTGAGTTACAGCCAGTGACACCTCTTCACACTTGTATACACCCCTTCACACTTGTATACACCCCGCCTGTCCTTGGTGGCTAAGCCGGAAGTCTCCCGACAGTTTGCGAGCTTGAGCAGAAGCAGTAAACCTACCCAACAAGTACAAAACTCATTGCATTTCCTGCTGGCCTCACTGGTCCCAGAGATGCACGTGACCCCTGTTTCCCAGCTCTCTGAAATAACAGCTAAATACATATATCAAATGTCAAAAATGTCGCTCTTTCTGTTGATCACGAAGTGTGCCATGCTACTTTATGGCTTACTAAAACAAGTTGTGGCCATGACGTTTTTGTTTGCCTTTTTCTGCCATCCCACTTGGACGGCCTCGCCTGCTAAAAGGTTTCTTATATTTATGGGGCCATGTGTATGGCCCCATAAAGATAAGAAACCTTTTACTTCAGAAGGAAAGCAGGCGAGGCCGTCCAAGTGGGACGGCAGAAAAAGCAGAGCGAAAATGTCACCAACAGCTCTTTCCCAATGGCTGGCCGGCGTTTAGCATAAACGGTGACGCCAGCCAATGGGAAAGAGGGGCGGGGCTTAAAGCCCTTTACTGAAAAATCCCCAAAACGTTAAATCTCGCTAGCGAGACTGCGCATGTGCGCAGCCTATGCTAGCGAGACCTAAAAACAGAAGAGGGGCCTTGAGAACAAGAGTTCTGGGGGGAAATCCAACCCAGGGAGAATACAATAAAGAACACAATGGAAGATCCCCACTGCAATTTATATAAATGGGTAATTACTCCAAAATATAAAAGTATCACCCACAGAAAAAACTCATTTTACAATTGTTATTCATCATATTATCAAAGTTCATTTCTTTAAAAAAAAAAAGTAAATGTATATTTTTAGTACATTAGTGTGAACAAATAATAATAAATAACAACATTCAAATATACATTAGGCAAATAATCACAACAAGAACATGAGAGCCCTGGGATAAAGAGAACAAATATTATCAAAACTATACAGATGACAAACTCAACTACACATAAAAAAAGACAATGTGAACATCAATACATCAAAAAGAAAGAAGAATGTATAAACAAATTACATTATACAAAAAATATATAAGATGTGCATCAAATATAACAAACAAAACAAAGGTAAAAAAGTGCCGACGCGCGTTTCGGAAATGCCACTGTTTGAAATTTCCTTCATCAGGGCACAGATTTCCTTAATCTAGTAGGTGGGCATATCGTCACCATCCACATTAATAGTACAAATTGTGAAAGAACAGGGCTCTAAAAACCGTCTATGCAGAGGTGCAAAGCGGGGAGCATGAGGTAAGTACAAGGTGTTCTGCACTAGGCAATAAAGTACAGCAGGACCGCTTTAGGGACACGTGGGGGGAGAGGAGGTCCAGTCAGCAATACATATTTGCGAGATATTTGAAATGTAATTAAAAAACGAGGTCCCTTAGGATCTGGTGAAAACGAAACACATCCTCAGACTGCTCCCCCGCGGATCCTGCCTAAGTGCATGACATAGACACGAGTGACAGTCTACTAGTGAAGGGGGCGAAGCATAGAATGTACAGAACGGCTGACCAGTTTCAGGGATGCATTAAGGCAGAAGCTGAAAAATGTTTGTACCTGAGAGTCACTGAGAGATCTTGCAGTCCTTGGTCTTGTCCTGTGGTTCTAGTATTAAAGCAACAGCCTACTGACTTGCGGTTCTGAATAGACTACTGAGCCCTTAACGAGGTAACGATGCCCATCCAATACCCAGAGTGGATGAGCTTGTGGTGCCGCGGCCAGGGCGACTGACTCCGGAATCTGGGTATCACGGTTTGATCCCCGGCGCCGGTGGCACATTAGCCCAGCACCATGTGACTCTGGGCAATAGCTTGCTTAATCTTCCCGACGGCCCCCAGCGCCTAGAGACCCTTACGAGTGATTGTTCGCGCTTTACAAATGTGAATTATTGTTATTATTATTGTGGATCCGTTAGGTGCTGAAAAACACTTGAGAACCTTGGAGCTGACCAGTAGATATTGGCAGATCACTTTGGCACCAAACGGTAAGAAGACTGCATTCTCTATGTCAGAGGGGCTGTATCAGTTTAAGGTGATGTCCTTTGGGTTGGGTTGAAGAATATCCCTGCCACCTTTCAGTGCCTGATGAACCATGTTCTTGCAGAGCTGGAGGAGTTCTGTGTGGCCTACTTGGATGATATTGTGATGTTTAGCAAATCATGGAAGAACCGCCTAAAACACCTAGAACAGGTGTTGGCAAGGACATAGGAGGTGAAACTGAACATCAAGGCAACTAAGTGTCAGGCGGGGCATTCCTTTGTAGTTTACCTGAGATGGGGAATGGGATGATTCATCTTTTGGATGCCAAGATTCAGTCTGTGATGGAGTGGAAGATACCTACTATCCAGACTGAAGTGAGGGCCTAATTGGGTCTCCCCAGAAAGTCTATTTCTTTGCTTTGGTCATACTTTGTAGTGGAGCACAGAGCTGGATTGAGCCATGGTAGTGCTGACAGACTTTCCGGCTGGTGTGACTGGTCTGACCACCCAACCGCTCCAGGTTCAGAGTTGGTTCGGGTGTTTTGAACTGGGAAGGGCATCTATTGGGCTGAAAAAGTCCTCTGCATGGTAAAGACATGTATGTGTCTTATAGATTGTAGTTTTTGTGGACCAGGAGGGGTACCCAAAGTGCTACCTTCATAGTTGTGGAAGGCTTCCATCCTCATCAGGTACTAAGCAGCATGATCAGAGTTGTGGCAGCATACTGTGTAGGGATCAGTGGTAGTAAGGAGGACTGTTTTACCCTGTGTCATCTGAGGAGAGACCTGCAGGTTCATTCACATTAAAAAATGTTCTGTTGATTTGTGCTTAACTCACACTTGGCCTCCATTAGTTAGCTGTGGAGTGCTGTGCAGGAGTAGTTACTCTACGTATGTTATATGTGTGCCACGGAAGGGTACCATCCAGGGGTGGAGCAGTACTGCGGAGTGCCTGTGAGGTTAGTACATGTACAGGGTGTATCTATGCCTGAGAGCAATACATTACATGACAGATGTAGTGCTGTGCAGTACATGTGCAGGGAAAGCATGTGCTGGGTGCATGTGTGCTTGTATTGGAATGGATGCATATGATGTCAATGAATACCATGATATGTTCAGGCCCGACAAAGGTAATACCAATAAATGCAATGGCAATGTATGCTATAACAATGTCAATACCCATAAACACTATATCAATGTACTCTATTATCTATGTCCCCACAACATTGTCGATATCGGCAGTAACGATATCAATGTATGCTATAATCCATGCACGCCTAACAATGATATTAACTGTATGAACAATGTTGATGTACTCCATGATCTAGGCATGCATAGCTATGTCAATATCATTGAAGACAATGGCAATGTACGCTATGACAACTGTACACACTGTGTTGAAAATGTCTGTAAAAATGATGCCAGTGACTGACATATTTTCAGGAGTTCTAATGAACTTGTATTGTTGCTGTCAGATTCACCCAAGATGATCTCCCCAGTCAGAGGTAATTGGTCAGGTAGGTCCTGAGACCCACACCCATGCCTATCGAGTAACAGGTTACAGGTGGGGTCTCACTTAGCTCAAAGATAAACCCACACCCAGAAAAACCCTGATCAATCCCACGGGTAGATAGTTGCACCACAAACAGGTCTGAGGAAATTTAGTGCACTGAAACATGGGTTGTGTTCCCCCAAATTACCACAAAGCTAGATACCAAATTTAGATAGGAACCCTCAGCCAATCAGGACACTACATGGACACCGCATTTAAAATATATATATATTAATGTGCTTTTATGTAGGGTCTATATTGGCTGAATAAAGATTTGTTGACTTGATTTGAACACCACACATAATGATCACACCCTTCACACACCAAACATCTGGGCAAATATTCACTGGCCCACACTAGCTTTCCCTGAGGTCGAGAGCCATCTGTGTCCTTATCAGATGTCCAAATTTGTTAATTTATGATTGAGATGCTTTTTCAAGAATGCAGAAATTTTTTATTTTACCTCTCGAGATGTATATATTGTCAGCTGAAACTTTGTACACTGAAAGACTTTCCTCAGACACATTCTGTCTAGATGCTCCTGGCAGCTACATTTAATTAAGCCAACTTGTTCTTGCTTTGCCAAACGCCGCTTGTCTTTTCATTTCTTTAAAGTAAATTCATATCCGAGCAACTCTTGCATTAAGTGCAATACATCAGTGATGTCATCAGTGATGACATTTCAGATATCATCAGTGATATTGTCAGTGATGTCACTGACCATGTCATGAGTGATGTAATATGTGAGGTCATAAGCAGAGCATTGCGGGGGCGTGAGTTATAGTTAGCTCAGCTAACTTTAACTGCTGAATTTCACTGGTTTTGCATGAGTGAAACCTGAGCCTAAGGTATTTTTAATTTTATTTTCTAACTGTAACCTTTAAACTCGATGTGTGAGTGGGTGTATGGGTCTGTGAGTGAGTGCATAATGTCCGGGTAATTACGTAAGTACATGAGTAGTGCCTGGATGATTGTATGATTGCATTTGTAGTGCCTGTGTGATTCTAGGAGTACAATTGTCGAGGACACATTGTGAATACAGGGTGTTTTTGACAAAGTCTAAAACACACATATAGACATATTTGACATAAAGTTTTATTGTAGCTATATAGTAAGATACTAATTTAACTTTTCCCTTTGTATTTATTTGTCAAAATAACTATATCAAAAATGTATTTTCATTCTTCACAGCAACACTGGACGCCGAAATGGCGTCAGTAGGCACGAATACAGATGAAAACAAGTGTAAAACAGATATATAGACACTTTTTACAGAAAGTTTGAGTCTAGCTGTTTGGTAACATAATGGGTTAACTTTATTTTAAAAACACATTTGTAAAAAACAACAGTTTCAAAAAATAACTTTCAACATTGGAACATAACTACCAAACAAAGAAATATTGGAACATGACTACCAAACAAAGAAATTTCATTTGTTTACGCAGTTTTACACCTACATTTGCACAATGCACAATATGTGACAAGATATTGTCAAGGGGTACAACTAAAAAGTGTTCTTGCGGAACTATGTCCATGCTTTACCATCTAAAAACATACCATAGCAATCGTCTAAAAACAGCAAGAAGGCAAAACGAGGCTGAAGGACCCTAAACTTCAATAGCACATGCAACAATTCTGGGGCAGAGAGTCCCTTCAGAGGTCCAATCTCAACTTCAAGGTTTGGCTCCAGATTTTTCCCGGATGGCATTATACTGCATGGATTGTGGAATTGTAGTGAGTGCTGGAGAGCAGTCCATAACAGCCCTTCGCAATGCTGAAAAGAAGCATAAATGTTGATTTGTTTTTTTTTGCCCCTTCATAGTTTTTCTACATTAGCAGGCATTTTATTGTTGTCTAATTTATTGCAACAGTACTTACATATAACTTGTCATATGGACAAGTCAGTCAGTCAATCACTCTTTATTCGATCTCTTGTAAAAAGCAAATCATAAAAGCATCACTTCATCAAATAAATCATGGGACAATATTATAAAAACATCCACATCAAACCACTATTTAAAATGCTTAAAATCATTTCAGAGGCAATAGTTTCACAAGTAGGCTCTACCAATACAAATATTATTTAAAATCATGTATGGGGCAACTGTGCACATTAAACAATTCTGGTGACTACAGCCCCCAACATTTAAGTACAATCAATTTTTCCAGTTTTTTCAGCAATTTGATTGAGAGGATCCCAGTTCTTCCTCCTTCTCATGCATGCCCATAAAAACATGCTACAGAGAAGCTCACAAAGGGGTCACGAAGTGCCTTTATAAAAAACAGTACCACCCTACATTTTCAAAATTGTGATGCCTTAAAATCTGGAAGATAAAGAGAGAATTATTGTCACAGGGGCAGGGGGGGTAAGTCTGAGGGCCCGATTCACAGAACTAACTTAAGATAAAATCCTAAACTTACTACCATTTACTAATTTTGGTATTCACAGAAGGCACTTACTCATCAATGAGTAAGTGCCTTCTGTGATTACCAAAATGAGTAAGTGCCTTCTGTGAATACCAAAATGAGTAAGTGCATTCTGTGAATACCAAAACGGTAGTAAGTTTAGGACTTTGTCTTTAGTTAGTTCTGTGAATCGGGCCCTGAGTGTTTAAATTTCCTCACTGGGTGGGCTAACATCAGAGGGATGTAAATCAGGCAAAAACGCAGTACAATAAATCTATTGTGAGTAAAGTTGATAAACGACAGATATGAAAATCCATCACCCAATCTTGCAGGAATAAGATCATATACCACTGATGCCCTTTGTTTGTGTTTTTTTTCCCTCCTGAGGAAGTTAGCCCTTTGAAGATACAGCTTGGTGATTTGCCTCTTTCAGACCTTCCTGCACAGTGAGGGGTCACTGAATAGATTACCCTGCCCAATTGCTATCAGTTCAGCCTCTACATAGCTGAGCCAGCCAATCCTGTTGCAGTGGTCCAGCTTTAGGCAACAAATGATTATGCGTTGCGTTTAATTGACCGTGAACCTGCGCCAGATCGAAAGCGAAAGCAAGAATGGGGCTAGTCTGATGGAATCAAGCAAGTAAGGTAACCCCAACTCCAAGTTCCGTTGGAACTTAGACTTTCTCCCTCTTACCCTCACTTTAGGTCTCTTCTTAAAACTCACCTTTTCCGCAGCATTTATACATAAGCACTCCTTTCTCCCCCTTTTGTGCCTCTTCTCAAGTAAGTGATCAGCGCCAAGAAACCGTCCGGTGTAAGTTGCGCTTTACAAGAATTTTTTACATTACATTACAAGTGTAAAGTATAGTTTGATTGTGATTGGGGTAAAGATACTTGATTTTTAAAGAAGTTGTCTTCCATTCTCTGAAGATGGTCAATGTTTTCCATCCCCCAGACTCCCGACCCATACGTTGCTAATGCCTTTGTTTTGGCACAATAGATGTTTTTAATCGTGTCCATAGGGCTGACACCCAGCTTTCTTGCAAAGCCCTTAATAGCCGGCAGGTTCCTTTCGATAGCAGAGGTTCTTCTCACAACCAGTTTTTTCCAGGAGTGGTTCTTATCAAATATGTAGGAAAAGGAGTTTACCACTTTGATTTTCTTTGATGCCAACTGGAAATGGGGGTGTTTTTTTCCTTTTCTGACACCAGCTATGACATTAAATATTTTTGCTTCATTTACCGTAAGATTTAACCAGGCCCTAAATGAGGCACATGCTGTTATAAAAGACTTTAAGGACACCCCTGTCCTGGCAATCAGGACCACATCATCTGCGTACGCCAGTATCGGAAAGGGCCTATTATCAAAGATAGGGATGTCCAGGGGGGCACGAGTCAGGGCAGCCTCCACCTCATTAGTATAGATAGAAAAAGAAACGGGGCGAGGACACAGCCCTGCCTTACTCCCCTCTCAATTTTAAATGGGCATGTACATTCCCCAATGGCACCATACCGAACAGAAGAAGAGGCATTGGCATTTAACTGGCAGATGAAGCGGATTATCAGTGAGTCAACCCCCATCTCTTGCAGCATAAGCCACAGCTTCTGGTGGGAGAGACAATCAAAGGCCGCTGAGAGGTCCATGAACGGCACATATATCCTCCCCCCTTTCGCTTTCGTGTATTTATCAATGCAGTGACAAATTAAAACATTGGTCTACTGTCCCCTTTCCCTTCTAGAACCCATATTACGCTTCAATCAGTATGTTATTTTCTTCGGCCCAGTTCTCCAATCTGGCTAATAAAAGCCGGCCCATAAGCTTTGCAGTGGTGTCCAGAAAGGAGATGGGGTGGTAGTTCTTTGGGGAGCTCCTATCCCCTTTCTTATAAATGGGGACAATGGACAATTACACTCTGGTTCCAAGATTGTGGAGGGCCCTCAACTGATATTCTATTAAAGACGTTTGTTAGTAGGGGAACCCACAAGACATAATTCTGCTGAAAGATATCTACCGGGAAACCATCAGAGCCCGGGGCTTTCCCTGGCGGGCAAGACTCCAACCCACTTCTAACTTATGTTAGTGAAAATTTCAGGCAACCTGATGGCATTTCATCAGGGTCAGCAGAAAGTAGGGGTAAGGTGTTTTTAAGACCAAAGATGCTTTCAAAGTGAGCCACCCAATCCTCCTCATCTACCTGGAAGGCCAATGAGGGATCCTTGTAGTCTTTAAAATAAGGGGCGTTTATGATTTCCCAGAACTCCCGGCTGCTGCCCAAGATCACAGCTTGCTCCAAGTCATTCCAGGCCTTTTCCCTTATCTCCTTCTTTCTTTTTTCCCTGACCTGCTTATAATTGCCTCGCAACTGTTTAATACCTACAGGGTCTCTGCAGTGGGTTTTAAGATCCTCCTTAAGGGCGGCCCTTGCTGTAGAGAATTCATGATAGAACCAACCTCTATTTAGAACAATTCGGTGGTTTAGTGCGTGTAAGTGCCATTTTTAATTTGGTTAAAAGTACTACACAATGGGTAACTAAGTATGAAGACGTAGTTCCCTCAGCCAGTCATTGTATAATGTCTTCCCTTACTTGAGCTATTATATCATTGCCCAAATTTAACTTCTCAACCTGTGCTCATTTTAGCTGGTATCCATTTTTCCTGGATATCGATAGGTTTATCTACTACCTGTTGATGATCTTTCGCCTTGCAAGGCAGATCTAAAGAACTAAGGAGAAAAGCAAGGTCACTGTAAGGTGTGAACACGTTTTCTAGATGGACCACTTTGCTACTTAGTATAGAAGAAACTAGGATAAAATCAATTGTTGACTCCTGTGTGCCTCGCCTGAAGGTTGTCCCTAACAGGCCGGATTTTATGTTATTGATTATTCCTAAATTACTCAGATATAGGAAATTATTCCGGATGTCCCCATATTTATTATGCGAAAAATGAGTAAGGAGGTTATCCCGAGGGTCAGTTAAACCACACACCTTAGACTCAGTATATTTACTTAAATGAATGTTAAAATTCCCCATCCAGATAATGTGTGGTGTGGCTTTTTTCTTAGTTAGGGTAATTTTCCCTAACTCCCTGATTAGATCTTCTGCTACTTTTTTCATATTTTACCCAAATTCATTGTTATTAGAATCCATGGTCCCTCATTTTTTAACTCAAGGTAAAGAAGCTGGAAGTAGATATTTGGGGAACCAGCCTGCCTTACTTGAACTGGGGTTGTATTAGAAATCAGGGTTAATAATCCCCCCTTTACTCTGCCTCATGTAGAGAGCACTGTGGGGGTGTGAAAAGTGCGAAAACCAGGGAAGAAGCCCGGCTCCTTAGCCTATGTCTCCTGGTAACAGATCATCTCCAGGGAGTGCCAAAGGTAAAGCCATTGTTCATTGCCTATTTTAGAGGCAATTCCTGCCACATTCTAGGATGCTAAGATAATCTTATTATTATCCACCTTATCTGGAAAACAGCTAAGGTGGAGGGTGGCAGCCTCTACCTTGTATTTGTGGACCTGCGGGCGGCTTTTGACCTGGTCCCACGTGAGAAACTCTGGAAAGTCCTTGCGGAGATGGGTCTCCCGCCCTATTTGTTAGCCATTCTCTCAAGACTACACCTAAACAATTTTGCACAGGTTAGGTCTGGAAGGAACGGAGAACTCACAGACCAATTTCCAATTTCGAAAGGAGTTCGCCAAGGGTGCGTCTTGGCACCTACCCTTTTTAGCCTTTATATTAACGGCCTTATTGAATATTTGAATGGTGTACCCAATATTGATGCCCCTAGATTGGCCACAGGTAGAGTGCCTGCTCTGATGTTCGCGGACGACACACTCTTGTTGTCTAGAACATCATCGGGCATTCAAAAAACCCTTGATGGTTTTGTAGAGTTTTGCCATCTCCGGGGGTTGGAAATCAATATAGGAAAAACAAAGTTCATGATTTTCAACCCCCCAAAACGTACTCGCCCTAATCCTGTGCTTTTTGGTAGCCCCTTGGAAAGGGTCAAAACGTTCATATATTTGGGTGTTACCCTCACAGAGAAATTTGATTTGCATAAACATATTGCTAGATCATCGCTTAGGCTCACTCAGCTAGCAGGGGGACTAACTAAAGTTCTTATGGAATCTACATTTAGGCCGGTTTCCCCTGCACTTACAATATACAGTCGCCAAGCGAGAATGTCAGCAATCTATGGGGCTGAACTTTGGGGGCATATGCAGACCCAGACCCTTGATCTTAAAAGGGTGGAGCAGTCTTTTGCCAGAAACTTAATTGGTCTACCGCCTAGTACACCACTGATCCCTCTTAGATTCGATCTTGGGTTAACACCAATAGAGGAGATAATAGGCGCTAGACCAGTTATGTACTGGAAGAGGCTGTGGTCTGTTCCTGAACTGGCTGACTATAGAGCTGATTTCCTTGAGATTTGGCCTATCCTTAGATCCAAAGTAATCCCTTGGCTTAGGCATATTAGTGCAGTTTGTACTCGGCTTGGTTTCCCTGGATTATGGGACACGCCGGAGACCAATTGTGCTGGGATATCTAGGAAGACACTTCTTTCTCTCATCCACACGTTAAATCTTCAGACGTTAATTAGTTCATCTTCCTTGGGTAGGTTATCATCTGAGTTCCTTCAAATAAAAATAGAGCCTAGGGCCGAGGATTTCATGGACTTAATCGAACCCCCAGCTGCCCGTAAGCTGTATATTCAGCTGCGCTATGGCACTCTTCCCATAAGATCTTTTACCTCTAAGTGGACTAAATCAAACACTCTAGTCTGTCCTGTATGCACCTACCATACTGAGAATATTTCTCATGTTTTGTTTTTTTGTCCTGCCTATTCTGTATCCAGAAAACGCTGGTTGATTCCTATTAGTAGGAATCTGGTATTTTTGCACTACACACAGGCTTGCAGGATATTAACTTATGATACCCATCCTCCCATTGTGTTTGCTGTTTCTCGCTATTTGTAGTATATGTGGCGTATTAGGCAGAACTTTTTAACCTAATTATTCTAAATGTTTTTTGTTGTTTCTTTTATATGCTTCTGTACTTTTTATGGTCTGTTGACCGAAATAAAGTTACTACAACAACATTATTATCCATGTTACACTGGGTGGAGGTGGTCAAAGGTGTTGCCTGAGCTCCATTTGGTAGACTAGCTGAGATAGCTACTCTTCCAGGGAGCGAAGGTTGTCAATCACCGGATTCTAGGTCAGATAGAGGAGCAAATCAATTTTGTAATCTTACCACCTGGGGGATATTGGGGCCATCCACATATCTCGTAGGGAGATGACCTAGCCTTAACCCACCACTGTTCCCTGCTCCTGAATTTGCAGCCTGTTTGTAAAAATGTTGCAATGGTAGAGGTATAATTTGAGTAGTCCCAGTAGGAGGCCTGTAGAGGATGGCCCAAACAAGGTGACCCACCTGAGGGTAATTGAAATTTATCACCACACAATCTTCCCTCAATTGTCTTTGGAGAGTTACCCACCCACCCCACTCTCCTAGCCATGATGATTTTATTTGCTAAATAATGATTGTTCATTTCCGAGTTCCTTAGGTTGTATGAAAGCCAATGAAGGCATTTGTCCATCAGTTGTGGCATTGAGTCCAACTGGTTTTCCCGAGGAGGTGGTACATCAGTGAAAACCAATACCAGAGGTGAAGCCTCCGGTAGAAGATGGAGTGCTATTGGAATACGGACATCTGTATGGTCTTCAGCAAGGGTGGCACGTGTTCCTGGAGCCTGGGGACGGGCCCCTGAAACATCCCCTGATGAGGATGGTTGGTGGCATGTGTCCTCTGGTGCCATAGGTTGAGGATTTTGAACCTCCCTTTGTGGATTTACATGACCACTCATTTTAGAGAACGGCCCACAGACTTGGGTAGCGGTGCTGGGTGTTATGGCCCATGATTGTGCAGATGAGATAATATTGGCCTCACTAGGGGGAGCTGGGTATGCATCTGCGGGTATGTGTGAAGAATGCACTCTGGAAGGATCGACCAAAGAATGGACAGATGTGTTAGATGTTGTTAGGCTGGCCAAACGCTGTTCGATCTGAGTTAACTTATTTAAAATTGGGTCCAGGAGTATCATTAGCCTTTTACTAGCTTCTGCCCATAAATCCTCATTAGTAGGGAGTTGTAGTGGCAAAATATTTGCTGTTTGAGAGTCATTGCAGATATTCCATGAGTCTGTATGGGGACGGTAGATTGTATACACCTTGCTTTTGTAGTGCAAGTGGCTTAGTCTGTTTGGTGTTAATGAGTGTGCCTGCCCTGCACCGCTTAGTGGGGGTTCATTTAAGGAGTCCGTTAATATAAATCCCCTCTGGGTATGGCAGATGGTGAGTCTGACATGGGGAGTGGATCCTGTTGCCCAGGGGAAGGTCACCAGATTTTATCAATCGGGGCAAACAAGTTTGGAAGGAGTCCTCCTAGGTGCCCCTGTGGGTAATCTCAGTGGAAGAAGAAGCAATTCCATTGACAGACGCCTCTGAGGTAATTCAATTGCATGGGTAAGGACGCTGGCTGCTCTGTATAGAAATGCATCCAGCGTTGCTACAGAACCTCCACCCGCCTTTTCCATTGGGCCTTTCTGCTTTCCCATATTGTAGAAGTACACAGTAAAAGTGAATAAATACCTTTTGTCCGATGCAAGATGGTAGATGGGGGGCCCAGCCCAGCCTCTTCCGGGCTCCGACAGGCGTGGACGGGCCCGCCCTTGGCCCGGGCATATCCCGCGCTGCAGGAAGCCTCCATTGGTTTTATGCGCCTCTGTGTGCTTGCTCAGCTGACAGTGCCTCTCTGACGCAGAGACTCCTATGGGCTGTAGTTCCCCAATACCAGGGTCTCAGCGGGACACTAGATGCTGCCTGGACGCTGCCTTCATGGGCTCCCGTGCTGCGGCAAGCCTCCGTTGGTTTTATGCGCCTCCGGGCGCTTGCTCAGCTGACAGCGCCTTCCTGGCACAGAGACTCCTTGAGGCTGTAGTCCCCCATCACCGGGCACTCAGCGGGACACTAGATGCTGCCTGTACGCTGCGTTCACGGGCTGCCGTGGACAAGTCAAAGCATTATCATTGTTTTCTTTTTCACTTTTTAAATACAAGTCAACAGTCCATGTTTGAATCTTGTAGTGAGTTCATCTACAACATATAGTAACATACTCTGTTTTTTCAGACCACACTGTGTTAAGTTTTGTAATCTTTTCTTCAAAACTATTAACTGTAATATCTGTGTCCTGTTCTGCAACTCCTCCTCTTAACAACTCTTCATTTTCTATAGAATCCTGCTCAGGACCATAGAAACAAACCTTTTCTACGTCTGCCACAGTACCATGCAAAAGTACTCTATTCATTTCTCCTAAACATAAAACAGGTTTTTTCACATAGTACAGCCTCCTAACTAAAGTTTTGTTGTTGACTGATGCAAAGCTAACATCCTGAAATGATGAAAGGTGCTTTGGCACACTTTCTTTGATAAACAAGCTAGTGAGTGTCCCTGCAAATGGGTATGCTTTCTAATCTTGCAAGGATCCAGTCCATGTAAAGTACTTATTTTGTGTTTTAAACTTCACCTTGGAAAGCTAAGTGGAAATGTCCTTAATGTATCAATGGATTGCTGTTGAATGCTCCAAAAACTACTATAATTCCATTTGTATATAGGCCATCCTTGTACCTCTTCTCCAATAACTTCTTCTACATTTCTAGGTACCATCACTTCTTTCGCTATAGGAGTGCCATTCTTCATTTCATAAAATCATCCTCTCTGATCTGTAGTATGAACTAATCAATTATCCTGGAGCTAGCTTTCTTCATTGACAAAAGGCTTTGTACTAGAAGCATGTATCCATTCTCCACTAAAAACTGTACAAAAGTTACTTCTATTCACTAATCTTTTTTTCCGGTTTCGTGTCCTCTTGCTCAGCACCAATTCGTCAAGAGTCCTCATTCTATTTATAATCAAAATTAAAAGCTTCCTCTTCAATGCAAAGGCCTTATCAACTACTCTCCCAACTAATTCTTTTTGTTTTAGTGCCACTCTCCTTCTTCTATATTTTGTCATTGTTCTCAGTGGAGTTATAACTACTCTACTACAAAGCATCTTGGCTCTGATTTCCTTAAACCTCTTCTATCTCCTGGTTAAAGAAATGACGTTGTCCTCTTACAGGTAGCTCTTTTTTTTCCAACACCTTTTTTTTCATTTTGGCCCTTTTGTGTCTCAGTTCTGCATAGATACTGTAGTTGCTTCTGTTCCTTTTCCTCTGAGCTTTTGAAAGCATTCTGTCTGCAGTTATGCAGATATTATTCTGTAAAGGAATATATATATTAAAATGTTTATTCTAGCCAATGTACCAGGTACTTTACTACTGGCTTACACATAATACAAAAACGTTTTTTATGTTATGTAGCAGTTTTAAAACTACAGCTGAACCTAGCTACATAACTACAAGCACTTACTTCAATGTACTAAACCCAAACCAAAACACAAAGCGTAATTCATTAGTTACCTTTTAATATTATAGCACTCTTCTCCTAAAACACAGCTGCACCATATCTCAGTTCTCACTTATACACTCTAAAAGACCACTTTATCCTTTTGGAGTACATTTATAAATAAACATCAACCAAAGTGTAAAAGTACATACAGTTTCCAAATACTGTAAATCCAAAAACACAACATAAGAGCTATTTCTGTACCTCTCTACCACTGTGTCACTGGCAGATTTTGTGTTTCAGTACTTTTCTACTTAGATGTGTCAGATTTAAATTTTGGGAAAACTGCATATAAAAGTCTACACATTAATCTGTTTCACAGCATATGGTTCACTAATTCATCCAAATACATGTAAACAGTGTGTGACAGGTTGCATACACAATTCACCAGATGGTTCTAAAAGAGTACAGATTACTCACTAAAATGTGTAAATACATGTGTTTGAGTACAACAGTACTCCTTGGATTATTGGATGAGTGAATAGATAGTGACTAGGTGATTGCCTCAGAATATAGGTAATGACTTGATGATTCCCTGAGTATGTAGGAAGTAACTGCATTGGTGGTTCCAAATCTGCATAGTTAGTGCCTGTGTATTCACATGACTATATTGCTACTATCTGGGTGATTGGATGAGTGTGTGAGTACTGCCTGAATGATTAGATAAGTGCATAACTAAGGCCTCAATGATTTAAATCATGCAGACATAGTGGTTGGATGATTAAATGAGTGCTACTCTAGTCCCTGGATGATAACAGGTTTACATGCTTAGTATATACATGATTTATTTAGTGCATGCATAGTGCATACATTATTGCTTAAGTGCATGCATGTCACCTGGCAGACTGCTTGAGTAGTGTTTTAGTGATTGAATGAGTACATGACTGATGCCTATTTGTTTTTGGTTAATTGAATAGGCAGTACCTGGGTGATTACACACCTACATGCATATTGCCTGCATAATTGAAAATTGAATAACTGCATCAGTGGTGCCTGACTGATTACATGAGTGGATGACTAATGTCTGAGTATTTGTGTACGTCCATTGTTAAAACTTGAGTGAGTTGATAAAAACAAGTGTGCTGCTGTGTTGATTATATTAGTGCAATAGTATTGCCTCAGTATTTGGAAGAGGGCATAGATACTGGATGGGTAATAGGGTCACTGCAATGGTACTTCCTGCATACTTGGATGAGTGCATGACTAGTACCTGGGTGTTTGGATGAGTGCATAGGTTGTGCCTCAGTATCTGGATGAGTGCATGGATTATAAGTGAGTGTTTGGATGAGTGCATGGGTGTTTGAATAACTGCATAGGTACAGCTTTGGTGACTGTATATGTGAATGGTTAGTGCCTAGGTGATTGAATCAATGCATGGGTGTCGCCTGCACTGTTAAATGAGTACATGATTAGTGCCTCCATGATTGGAAGAGTGCATGTATAGTGCCCGGGTGATGGAATAAGTGTGTACATAGTACTTGAGTGATTCGATATCTGCCGAAGTAGTGGCTGGGTGATTGGATGAGTGCCTGAGTAATGCTTGGTGACTGTAAAGTATCTCCATTGCTTTTAGATACATAACAGTTCTGACCATATCTGGAACTCATTGTTTTACTCCTGTCAGTATCAAACTATCTGTTTTAGTGTATCTATCCTCTTCTAACGACCTATGTGTCAGAAAAGTCTAGCCACACTTCATATATAATTGGATACATGCCTCTCTGCAAAAATACATTTCTCTGTTACTCAGCATGCACATGCATCAGTAAGTTTCCAAAACTGAAAACAACAAATCTCACTTTTTCAAAGCATGAAATCTTTTATTAAAGGCACACCTACATCATTTCTCAAATTTTTCTTGTGTGTTTAAAACATATATTCAGCATTTATCAAAGAAAAGGTACAAGCCAAATAAAGGTAGCACAAGAACTTCCAACAGACATTCTGTACTATAAACTCTCCTCAATCTTAAACAGAGCATGTTTGAAGAAATACACCACCCTCACCACATACATGAATTTTTCATTAGCCATACTAATTGGATCAAAAGTACTAGAACTCCCTCCCAGAATGCAAATAACATAGATGTATTTATTCTGCACATGATGGTTAGACATTTAAAAATATTCTTAGTTTTAAATACATTCCTCATTACAACTTTGAACAATACTATACTGTTATTTTATTATAAACTACACAATGGAAGAAAGGAGCGCTAATTCTTTTTTTCCTTACTTCCTTAACTTTCGTACTAACATCTTAAACACATACCCTCTGATAGATACAGTTTATCTCCTATATTGTTTTCATATCACTGTCATGCTCTTTGTTTTATTCAGACTCCCATATACATCTTCATTTTGTAGGTCATTTTTTTGAAGTAACTAAAATGTTATGTACATACCAGTGAAATGAGTTTGTAGATTATATTGTTGTTTTAGACCTTGTTAAAATATTTTTGACACAGTTAGGATTTATAAAAACTAAGCACAAGAATGGTACACCACTCTAAAATGGCAATCCCTACAACTTTCCACTCTATGGTCATGAGAAAGGCAATCTTTCATTTTAGACTATTCCATCTGCACTTGTGAATCGTTAGCATCTGTTAACCCTTTCCCTCTCTTTCAAAGTGAGGTTCCTGTCTCCACGTGTTCTTGATTTTTTAGCTTTGATCGCAGAGTTATCTCGATAAAAAGCAAGAGTCCAAACCTTTATTTAGCTTCAATATTTTTACATTTAGATACTGCACAACAGTTTATCACATAGTCCTCAATTAAAAATTAAAGTTTATCATTACTTAGATTATGTCATAACTCCTCAACTTTTTAAAAAATGTTTGTCTCTTTAACACCCTTCACCCAATACACTCTTAACTCAATGTACCTAGTAACCCAGTGAACCACTAGGTCACAAGTTCACACCTCATTCTAGAAGGAACTTGCTACTTCCAAATGAGATACAGCAGGTGTGGTTTACTGAACAGATTCAGAAGCATATCCATGTCTGTATTACATTCCTGTTTTTAAACAACAGCCAATAATAGGACTTCTTGCTAATGCATCCAACACACTACCTAATTTTATTCACTTACTGACAGCATCCAATGAAATATATCTTTTTTCTATTTTATTTTTTAAGAAAGCACCTCCATTGTAACTGCTTTTCATTTGGGAAATTACTTCATTCAACTCCAGCATTCTCTTGACTACTATTGCTCTATCACTTCAAAATTCTTAGAGTGTGGATTGTTGGCCGCAGCAATGTCTTTTGGGCTAAAGAGGCTGCAAAAAAGAGAGGTATTGACAGGGACTTGAAATTTGCCAAATTTGGAGATTTCTTGGTTTGGCCAGAGAGGGTTAAAGTTTCATCAGTTGCTGGCTTTGGTTAAAACCATTGTGGATTGCTGATCTCCTCCCCTCATGATTGTGCACTGTGGAAGCAATACCTAGGCACATTGACTGGGATAGGGACGCTCCCTGATCTTGAATCAACATGGGTGATCCTGCTGCGCAGGGCGCACACGGGCCGCGCCCGGGCGAAGCCCGGGTCAAGGGCAGGCCCGTCCATGCCTGTCAAAGCCCAGAAAGAGGCTGGGCTGGGCGGGCCCCCGTGTAATGTCTGAAGTCCATTTACGGAGAAGCTTGGGGTACAAAGGGTAAGAAGAAACAAATCCCATCTCTGACTTCAGGATTATCTATATCTACTATTGACTCATTTTTAATTAAAGCCACCAATGTGATTACCCAGGAGATCGCTCTAGCCGAGCGTAGACTTTCGGTAGGGGATTCTGTCCCCGCTGCTCTAGCTGGAACCGTAGCTCAAACTGGTGATCTGATGAACAAGTCGATTAGTAACAACCTGCAAGAGCAATGCTGGTAGCCACACAAAAGCATCCTCTGTTCTTATTCCCTTCTCTGTACCGGTTATACCTCAGCCTGGGGAAATACTGAACACAGTAAAGCCTGCTCCTCAAACATTTACTAAGGGCAAGAGAAACAAGCATTGGCATAGCCAATAGGTCTCACTTTTGGGACCTTAGAAGTATTTAGTTATGCAGCACAATATCCTTGGTGCAACAACATTAACTGTTGCATGTTTAAACACTTATAAGGCTCCAAAGGCGAGACCTATTGGCTATGCCAATGCTTGTTAAACATGGTAACACTGTCTGGGCAATTGGTTGCACCTCATTAGTACCTGTTTAACAGCACATAATTGTGGGAAAAATGCAATGCAGTAAAAACTGTTTACAAAGGACAGAAATACATATTCTATCAGTTTGAAATCGAAATGTTGTGTAATGGGGAAAGGAGAGGGTGTTTTAGCGCTAGCTGGAGGTGATATTGTTTTTCTTTCTTGTTCTGTAGGAGCAGCTCAGTTAAGGACTGAGCCCTGTTAGTAGCTGTAGCGCCGGTTTTACAGAGGGAGCGGCCTATGAAGCATTTAGTTGCCGTTTTTACGACTCCTAAGAACTAGGTGCTAGGCAGAGCAGTGACGTCCCGGCTGCCCACCCCTGACAGCGGGGAGACTGCCATTGCCCGCCGTCCCAACTGCGGTTTATCCCCTCAGCCTCCGGGTGTTCCACATTTATCATCCGTGGCACACGCCATCGCTTCAAATATTACCTTGGTGAACGTTTTTCACTGGGATACAATAAATACTTTTAGAAGCCGTTCCCGCTGAAAAGGTGTACAGGCAAATGCCCCCCGGAAGTGCCCAAAGTGCTTAATGCGCTCTTCGGTGTGCTTAAAAAGCTTCACGTATCAATAGGATCATAGGGTCTGGGGTGGCGGGGTGCTGTGTGTGTGAGGGTGCGTGTGTGCTTTGTATGTGTGCGTGCACGTGTTTTATGTGTGCGTGTGTGTGAGCGTGCATGTGTTCGTGTGTGGTTTGTATGTGAGTGTGAGCGTGGGTTTGTCTCGGTGCGCCTGTGTCTGTTTTGTGTTTGTGTGTGTGCGCGCGTGCAGCACATGATCCACATATGCAATCAGTATTTTTTTCGATGTCTTTATCAGGCAGACTATAGAAGTGCTCCATATGCGGTAAAATACAGCATTTAATAACTCCTCGAAATAAGTGTTCTATAATATTTAAATTACAAAAGTATAGAAACACTAGCTCCTGGTCACTCTTCAAATATTTAAGCAAAATGTGGATAGAAGCGCTCTATAGACGTTCGAGCACAGGCCTTCACAGGCACGTCTTCAAAGACCGGCTTTAACAGGCACGTCTAAAAAGTGCTCTATAGAGTCGAAGACAGGCATTAACAGGCACGTCTAAAAAACGCCCTGGAACTTTCAAGCTTTAAACATTTTCCCAACATAAGCTAATGACCAGTTCCTGGTCAAATCCAAGCTAGGTGAACGTGATAGCAACTTAATCGTGCTATTTGTTACATATGGACACTTGAAGACCCCACATAAGTGCGGTTAGAATAGTGTGCATATTGCATTGATTACAGAGGAGAGTATCTTACACTGGGTGGAAGATCATCACCCAGATCAGATGCGTATAAACAAAAACAAAGTGGAAAGTGAAAGTGTGCTCGCGATCGGGATGCACTTAATGACCCGTGAAAGACAGATGGCGGCTGCGGGCGTGCACGCTCGCATGAACTGAAGAACCAGCACCTTATGGGCCTGGCGGCGCAGGGTACGCCTTAATCTCCTGAGTTCACCTGCTTTGTTGAACAGAGACACAGGACACTCTGTTGAGCATAGAAGATCAGGTTTATTAGCTGCAGCTAAGTACAGTTGTCCCAGAAGTACACCCGGTATGTTCTTAGGAGACTGCCACTTTACTTCATGGCGCACAATCTTTTATAGCACATAGATTCACCAAGAACACACCCAATGCATAGATGTTTAGCCAATGGGAAGAGTTTGAAAACAAGATATAACCAATGAGAAAAGTTTGAAAACAAGATATCAAGTAACCCAAATAAACCTCTCTTCCAACTTTTTGTCACCCCTCCCCACAAGTTAATCAGTGGTCGTGTCTACAACTCAACTTGCAGGTGGCAGGACACATTTGTATGCTTTGGAGGACAGTTGTGAAATGAGAGAACACAAGTAGAGAATAGCGAAGGCCAGAAGATAAGATAAAGTCAGGAAAGAATGGTGCAAACCAACAGATAGTTGAAACAGGGATCAGTCGGACCAGACGGGGATTAGTGGAATCAGCCAGTCCCTGACATCAGTCTTGTAAACAGAGGCAGGAGGTTATTTTGACACGTCACAGTGAGATCAGCAGAAAAACTTCGTTCAGTGTGCTGCCTGAGTGAGGGCAACACAAAATGGCGGTGGAACACAAAATGGTGGCTAAATACAAGCGAGATCGAAAATCGAATTTCCTCAGAACGCAAGCGCTAGGTAGCACTTTGAAAACCCACCTACTAAATGTCTCGCAGAGCAGCGCATGCGCTGGTTCGGTGAGAACTAAAAAGGGTCCACATACTGAATTTCCCTCCTCTAAGCCAAAGAAGCCAAGGAAGGCAAGATCAGATCAAACTAGCAATGAGACGGGGGTGGATAATTTAGAGATTTGGGGTGCAAATCTCTCCTGAGGACATGTGCGCGAAACTAACCCTTATGTTAAAACGTCTTTTGTTTTGTTTGGATAATATAGAATTGAAATTACAGGAACTTCTTAATATTCACAGTGCTGCTTCACAGTTAACGTCACCAGTTGGGAGAAACGACCCCCTCAATGAATGTATTTCTCAAATACAGCCTCAGCCCAGAAGTTCTGTCGTGGCACCCAATTTAGGGCTGGTTGTATAATATGCCACACAATCAGAATGGCCAATAGTGTGCCAACCCACTACTGGTCCTCCAATCGAAAAGGGTCGATTCTCCAACAAGGAAAGGGGGACAGTGGTGCTGGCGGCGGGGGTGACAACGCATTCACTCATACCATCCAATCTCATAATGTATCTATAGTGAATGATAGGGAGTTTAATAATAAAACGCTCAATTTGCCTCCCGCAGCTTCCCCTTTTGTTTTAATCTTAGTAAATGTCCCAATTCGTAGACCTCTTCAAAGCAAAACAGCACTACAGCTTATGGCCAAAGCTCTGCACTGGTTAGGCAACCATACCAGGTCGGGGTTTTTGATTCAGAACCACTTGTTAATGGCGCGCAGAATTCCTTGGATAGGCCAGTCTCTAAGGGTATATGAAGGAGATTGTGTTGTACTCAATTTTGACTCTCCCCAACTTGTAGGTGATTTACTTTCTTGGCCCATACTACCCAATATATCAATGACAAAGATATTCCCAGTGCCTCTGGGTTACATCTATAAACCACACCCCTCTGTTTCCATCGAGTCTGTAGGTATTAAGACCACTGATCTTGAGGTTGATAGGCCTGTTTTGACCAACTTTACGCACTTGGGTATCTCTAATACGTATGCCCCACTATCTGAGATAGAGTCATGTGATTGACACGAGGTAACCCACCAGACCCCTATTCTGGTTTCCAGACGGGTATGTGAGAGAAATTATGTCCCCAGGTCTCCACCTCCGGTCGTGGCAGACACCCTAAATGAGGCTATGATGGGTGATACCCTTGGTGCAGTTAAACAGGCTTATCCCTTGTTGTCATGGAATATAGCAGGTTATAACTCCAAGCGGAATAATGAGGAGTGGCTAGCTGTTTTGCCTGATTTTCAGATCCCTACCATGCAAGAAACATGGAAGACTGCACCGATTACAATAAATGGTTTCTGCTCCTTCGAAACCCCAGCTGTGCCTTCTTCACGAGGTAGGTCAAAAGGAGGTTTACTCACTCTGATTTCTAATGTGGCGACTTTTAAGATCTTAAGTTTCATAAATACCTCACCTTACTTTTACATCTTGGTTATCAGAGGGAATGAGACGGGGGACCTATTACTTGTGAATTATTATAACAACAATTTTCAAAATCCAGAGACGGTACCTTTGTTCTTAGATGATGCTCTAGGGGATCTTGAAGAGTCCCACTCCAAACCTTTCTACATAATCTGGGCAGGTGACTTTAATACAAAGCCGTGCCCTAGAGCATTGGAGGATCAATGTGGGCTGGTAAACTAAAATGGAGACCCCATCGCCCACTTCTATCATGACGTCACGGGGAAGGCATTAAATAGTATTCTAATGAAGTGTCAACTAAATATACTAAATGAGCCAGATCCACAGATGGGAGATTTCTCCCACTTTCCTGAGAGCTGGTTATTCATCTCTGATAGATTATATTACAGCTTCTGACACCCCCAATTTAAGATTAGTCACCTTCAGACACTTTTTAATGAACACAGCGATCATGCCATACTTTTGAGTGTGCTAATATGGCGCGATGCCAAAAACAAACGTAATGCCACTCTTGTTACAAAACCAATTCTTGCAAGTCCAGGGGGTTTTACTCTAAAATGGAAAAAGGTAGAGGCGGTCTCGCTCTTTACCAGTCTCGTTAGGGCAAACCAGGAGGATATATTAACCTGCCTGAATACTTTTGCTAATCAAGTTGAGGTTATAAGCGCATTTGAGAAGCTACTACTCTTCTTGAAACTACAGCTGTTACGACTATTTCATACGAGAGATAGTAATCCACATAGATGGTTTGATCATGACTGTTCTGTAGCCTCGACTATTTTGCGCAAGGCCCTTAAAATTCTACCTAGAGATAAGAAGCAGGTCTGTGAACTGAGGAACCTCTAAAGACGATCTCGAGAACTCAGACTAAGACAGCTTAAATCAGAAGCATGGGATAATTTAAAACAAGCATCAACCCTACGAGATAGTACTGCCTTCTGTAAGGTAATAAATGCGCCGTTCCTGAAGGATAGTGGCAGGCCTTCCTTAGAGGCACATATTGATGAGGATACTTGGGTTAAGTATTTACAGGAAATCTTCAAAGGGATTGCCCCCCTGCACATGTGAGTGATGATATTAAGTCCTCCTCCCATCTCTCTTTTAACCTTAAGGAAGTCGAAGTACCTCTGCTGAAATCCCCATCCAGATAAGCGCCGGGGCACGATGGGGTCCCCATGGATATTTTCCTTGCTGATATTGCTTTTTGGTCCCCTCTTCTAACCGTGGTTTTTAATTCTATAGCAAAACATGGTCCTCCTCCCTCCTGGTAAAAATTATATTATAATTCCAATTTTTAAAAAAGGTAACGCTTCCCTGCCCGCCAATTATCGGCCTATCTCTTTGATAGATAGCACAGCTAAATTCATGGGGAGGCTTTTGATAAATAAATTGGAATTATGGGCAGAAGAAAGGAACATTCTTTTGAAAGCGCAGTATGGGTTTAGACTGGGGCGTGGTACAGTAGACCAATGTTTCTTCTAACAATGATTATTGGAAAATATACCACGGCTAAAAATACTCAATTATACATGGCCTTTATGGATTTATCAAAGGCATTTGATTGTGTGGTACATAATAAACTATGGCTAATTTTAAAGGACATGGGAGTTGATGATGCTATTATTAATTTTATCAGAGAGCTCTATAGGGACGCTACCGCTATGGTCCGATATGGGAGCCTAGGTGAATGCACCACCGTTTTTAAAATCAAAAGGGGCGTTAAACAATGATGTGTGTTGGCCCCTTTATTGTTTGCCCTATATACTAACAATCTTAATGACAGCTTGACCAATATTGCGGAAGACACACCAATAGCATTGCGGTCCCCCTCCCTATACTTTTATACGCGGACGATGCGGATTTGATGGCAAGGACCCCTTTGGCTCTGCAAAAGCTTATTACACACTATGCAGCATTTATGCAAACTTTGGATTTACATGTAAATAAAACTAAATCATGTGCTATGGAAATAGGAGGTTTCAAAAATAAAATGATGTGTTATTATTTAGTGGGAAGCAAAATTGAGCATGTTCAATATTTTAATTGGAAAGAGATGCTGCAAACCCGTGCAAATCTAATTCTTCAAAACATAAACGTAATATTTAGATTTGCCCAAAAATTGGGTTGTAAGCCGATTCCCGAGATGGTTAAAATATATCTGGCTAAAACCCTACCAATAGCGGCATATGGGGGGCAATATGGGGGACAATAAATGTGACCACACTCCAAGTTCTGGAGGATAAATTCATCAAAAGATTGCTGGCAGTCCCACTTATGTGCAATACTTTTGTGGCTCATATTGAAGTTGGTATGCCTTTTATTACGGATGTTATAAAACTAGCCCCACTTTCTCTCTGGTTATCGGTATGGAAAAGGGATAACGTGAAAATGAATCAGGAAATTCTGAAAGATATCATTAATATAGCCCATGCGCATAAAATACCATGGCTTTCTTACGTGAAGCAAACATTAGCCTCCCTGGGTCCTAGCTTTTCTATATGACACTCCTACTCTTTGTGTAGACTTTCCTAAATCCAGATCAAAGACAATTTACCTACAGAAGGTCACACGTGATAGATGGGAAAGCCAAAGAGATAAACAGTCTGTAAAATCTTATGAAAGTATAATGTAGCTGTCAAATAATTCTCATGCTTATTTGGGGTTTGTTGAGTCTAATCAGCATCACCTTATATTGTCTAGATTTTGTCTTAATTTTATTCCTATGATGCTGGGATACCCAGGTATTCTATTGGTCTGTTACCACCTTGCCCCTGTAACAAAAGGGCGACACAATCAACTGTACATGTACTGTTCTTCTGCCATTTGTACATCTTTTAAAGAAATTCTCTATCCGTAACCCAGTTTTAGCACTTTCTTTAGTATACCAACTAGAAACCCCTTTTGTTTGCTATGTACTGTCCTCCTTTTTATTGGCTGCTGTGAGACCTCGCAAGGCTTTTAAATAACCCAGTCACTGTTTTTCTTAAGAGTCATTGTTTTAGTTGTTGGTACCCATTGTAACTTATGATTGCTGCTATTGGCTAGACAAATGCATCTGCATGTCTTGTTCAAGGTCCTCATTCGGATTGTAACATCATCATGGTGTACTCCTATGATATTGCCTTAGTTGCTGGTACCCTTTTTTTTAACCCTTGATTGCTGCTATTGGTTAGACAAATGTACTTGCACTTTTCTTTTAAGAGTTTCATCTGGACTGTAATGTCACCACAGGTGAACTCTTATGACTTTGCCTTAGATACTCGTACGCTTTCTTTTCCTTTTTAACTCATGACTGCTGCTATTGGCTAGACAAATGCATTCACACATCTTTTAAATGATCAATGTTCGTACTGTATTATTCTTATCGTGGTATTTTTATGATTGTTAGATTTTGGTCAAATGATTTTTTATTGTATTGCCTTTTCTTTTTTTTATTTCTTATTTTTTTAAATTTTATTCTCTTTTAACCTTCAATTATCATCTGTACTGTAATGTTTTGCTGATGCACTTTTATGCACTTGAGCCATGTGAAATAAAGCTTTTATTGTGTGTTTGTGACTGGGGTAGGGCTAGAAATCCTAATGAAAGATACCTTTGCAGAACTGATGTTGCATTCCCTCACACTGTATTGGTGCACACTAATATATGCCAAAGACAGAAATGGAAGTGGTCACAGATTGACAAAGCCAGGAACATGTTGAAATAACAATTGCTGCATTCCTCAGAGACCATAGCATGGGTTGTATCTATAGCAGCAATGTGTCCTTTGACAAGAATGAAATCTATAGAACTGACTGAGTGCACTTTACAGATAAATGAAATAGGGTATTTATGTGCAACCTGAAGCGCTGCATTAAGACTTATCTTTAGCTAGAACATACTCAAAGAGCAGCTAAAATGAAGGTGTTTTCTATTTTAGAAAAAATATATATTTCATTGGATGCTGTCAGCATGTAAGTGAATACAATTAGGTAGTGTTTCAGATGCATTAGCAAGAAGTCCTATTTTTTGCTGTTGTTTAAAAAAAGAAATGTAATATAGACATGAATATGGTTTTGAATCTGTAGAGTAAACCACATTTGTGCTTTGAACTTGAAACCTACTTGTTCCACTGGGTTGCTACCCACACTCAGCTAAGAGTGTATTGGGGGAAGTCTGTTAAAGAGGCAGAATATTTAATAAAAAGTAGAGGAGTTATGACAACATTGAACTAATTATATAGTTTCATTTCCAATTCAGGGCTATGTAATAAACTGTTCTGCAGTATTTAAATTAGAAAAAGCTAAAGGTAAATATATGTTTGGACTCCCGTTTTCTTTCGCGATTACTCCGCGATGATCGCGAAAACATCGTTAACATGCATAAACAGGAATCTGTTTCTGAAAGAGAGTGAAAGGGTTAACAGATACTAACCAATCACAAGTGGAGATACAGTGGTCTATAATGAAATACATGATTTCATTTGCTCCCTTTTGCATAATCACTGAGTGCAAAGTTATTGACTTGTCTGGCCTCTCATAAGCTGTGAATCACATTTTGAAAAGAGGAGTTCATTTGAAAAATATCTGGAGAAAGGTAATGGAAAAGATAAACCCTTAGAATACAATTAATAAACCTAATGGCATGTCACCGTGAAACTAATGAATTTTGTTATCAGCATCATGGTGAACTCAAGTGCATGTTGGGGAACCTTCGAACACTTACTTGGTTTCTGGCGCTCATGTGTGCTAAGTGTGCATGGGATGACCTGCTAGAATTCTTGCAGAAGGCCAATTCACATATAAAAGACAGTCAACTGAATACACCAGGAGAACTGTGTTCACTAGACCATGCAAATATTTGCAGATATTTTAATCACAGATTTCAAGCAATGGTGGCTTTCCTCTTTAACAAAACAAACAAAACCTCCTCTTAGTGAAGTGACTGATTTCTTTTGGCGCAAAGAGTTCCAAGCCAGAGGTGTTCCACAATTTCATATGCTGTTGTGGGTACAAGATGCCCCATAGTTTGGAACAGACAGGAATGAGTCTGTTTTGTCTTTTACTGAACAGTATGTAACTTGCTCCATCCCAAAGGAGAGTGGTGACAAAATATTCAGACAACAAGTTATACGATTCCAAAATCATAGATGTGGAAAATACCGTCAGAAAAAGTACAGAGCAAAAGGAAAATTTTACACAAGATGTAAATTTGGATTCCCATGACCCATCATCCCACAAGGAAGAGTCAACAGCTTCTTGCCTGCAGTCAGACATACACTTAAAAGGAAATCAATGAAAAATATACACAACCTAAAAAAGTCTGGAGACATGGAATGCAAACATGGATGTACAGTTTGTTGCAGACAGCTTAATTGCTGTTGCTCAGTACGTCACCTTTTATATAACAAAGTCAGAGAAAGCTGAAATGATGGTACTGTGTTAGGAGATTTCAGCAGAAAAGAGTCTTACAAAGAAATTGTACAGTTTTAGTTTGAAAATGCTTTCTCACAGAGAGATAAGCTGTTAAGAATGATTAGACTGGTTAAGTCCTGCTAGTTTGTTTTCTAAATCTAGAGGAGTCCCATGGGTGAGTTTAGTGTTTGCTAACACTCGTAACAGAGTACTGAAGTATTCTCCCGAGCTCCAATATCTTGCAGAATTTGAGCCACACAGTACAGATTTTCTAAAGACTAACATGCTGGATGCATACTATCCAAGAAGGAGTCCTTATCTGGGTAGGATGTGTCTCTATGAAATACTTCCACATTATAAATTCAGAAATAATGTCAGTGAAAAAAATAGAAAAAGGAACGTTTGCTGTCGTTGGATGTAAAGGATGTTTGGTCAGACATAACAAAGGAAATGTAATCAACTATTGAAAGCTAAGTTGCCAAGCTCCAGACAAAAGAGAGTTTTTCTATTTAGCCTTAATGCAGTTGTTCAAGCCATGTCAGACTGAAAGAGAGCTACTTAGAGAATTTGACTGATATGAAGACTCATTCAACGCTGTGAAAGACAGCATTGAGTGCTCTGTGTTTCTAGTGTATCTCCAAATGTTGAGAGATAGGATTGAACAAGAAGAAACAATTGCTGCTGAGACAGGAGGAACAATTTGTCAGAGCAGTCAAAGTTTAGCACCTGGAAGTCACAAACCCTCTTGGACTGCCAATCATTCAAAATGAAGCTACAATAGCAATGAATGAGTTGGGGAATACAATGAAGCAAGCAATTGAATACAGATCTGAAAGACATTTTAAAGAAGTAAAAGGCAAAGTAAAACATGGATTTCTGCATGAGAAAAAAAGAGTGTGCATGTTCTATATTTAAACCAGTTCTATGTACAGAAGTGGTCAAGCTGCGAAAGGAAAGAGCTACTTGATTAAAGTACTGACAAGTTATTTACAGAAGACAACAGATTCCAATATGTTGTGTGTAGTTTCTGCACCAACAGGCCTAGCTGCACATAGTATTAAACCAGTTACCCTTCATCGATTATTAATGCTGCCTGTTAAACATGACATCAAATTAGAATGCAACAAATTATCTGGTGATGCTTGTCATGAGGTAGCAAGAATATTAAATAAATTAAAGTTACTAATTATTGATGAAATCACACTGGGGTGTAAAATAATGCTAGATATTATACATTTAAGAATGCAGCAGATATTAAAAACTGACCACAATATGCTTTTTGGAGGAAAACATTTAAGAGTCTTTGGAGACCTGCTGCAACTAACTCCAGTAAAAGGACAACCTATATTTAAGAAACTACTACATAATGAAACAAGGAATTCACTTGGCAGTATTGGAAAATGAAAACATTTGAGAAAACATTTAATACAAAGAGTTTATCAAAAAATATGTGCCAAGCATCAGATATGCAATATTGAGATATACTAAACAACATAAGAGTGGGAATCCTCACAAAAAAAGGAAAGAGAGCATTATGAACCCGTTTCATCAAAAATCTGTTTCCAGCTAATGTTTCAGTTGCAGAAATAATGTATAATTTTGTTAAGGAAGAGAAGTCTATTGGGGTAGTAAATTCAATGAACAATTGCTGCAACTGGAAAAAGAAGACATTATCTAAATTACAGCAATTGATAAAATGGAACATCAGGGAGTTACAGTGCTACCAATAGAAAAACTGCAATCAAAATTGGATAGTTTAGAAAAGTCTGTTTCAGAAACTGTAGGATTAGAAAAACAGTTACTTAGCTGTAAAAATTGTCATGTAAACTTACATCGCAATTTAAATGTTGAAGAAGGGCTAGTGAATGTCGCAATGGGTAAAGTTATGAAATGTATTGATTATCCAAACAGAAATGACGTGGAATACTTAGCCATAAAATTTGATGATGATCTTGAAGTTGAGCAGATTGGTAGATGCATTATACGTTTTCTACTCGTGAAAAACTTGTATGTCCAGCGAAAGCAGTTCCCATTGTCTTAAGTATATGCATTAAATATTCACAAATAGCAAGGTTTAATGTAGATGCAGCTCTTGTTATTATTGGTAATAGTGTATTCGAAGAAGAAATGTTGTATTTAGCTTTGTCACGAATTAGGACATTGGTTTATTTCTGATTGATTTTGATGAGAAGAAAGCAAGTGCTGAAGTGAGCTGTGTAAGGGAGTATAATTGGAGAGGTCAATATGCTCCTCATTTAGGCCAGTATCCTGTGCGTCCAAGCATAAAATATCAACGCAGTCTATCAGAGCTGAAAGTTGAAGAAAAAAAAACGACAGGTACCTAAGAAAAGAAAACTACAACATAGTGAAGAATTGGAATGCTATCACTTTGATAATAAATCTGGTGTGAACTGTTATGTAAATGTAGGGTTAAATGGACTGTACCATTTGCCTCATTTTACAAATTCTATTAAAGAAAAAATAGATTAAAGAATGCCTTCTCAACCATGTAGTTTACATGACAGAACTGTTATATATTCTGCTTCTGGAATAAGAAAACTTACATATGAGTGTACTGGATCAGTAGTGTTTTCTCAAAATCTTCGTTACCTAGAAGGGTAAACACAAATGATGTCTCTGGGACCTGGGTATAGAACAGTATATTGGAACAGTGGTCCCAGTAAACAATATATGAACGCACAAGCTACAATAAAAGATTTATAAAAATTAAATGGAAAAAACGTGGTATGCTTAATGAACAATGTTATTTAATCACACTGAACATACATTGGTTCCATGTTCATAAATTGTTTACTGGGACCACTGTTCCAATGTACTTCTCAAAATCTTCAGCAGGATGTTCAATAATTTTTCATGGTAATGCTAGGACTCTGAGAGGAGAAAGATGTGTATATAAATACATTATTTGGTTTAACTCATAAATAGAACCATAACTGTAAAGATTGTGAATTCACGTCTTGCACTGAAATCAATTCAGAATGTAAAACTGTGCCCTTTGAAAATGTAACCAAAAACGACCATCAAGATATGACTCATACAAACTGCAGATCAGAACTTAGGTCTACATTGTTACTAACATGGTATGGAAAATATGTAATAGTCATGCTACAACGATGCAGAGTGGATGGTACAAACTTAGAAACCAAAATTACAAACTTTGTAGCTGGACAAATTTCCATTTCAAAAAGAACTTTCACAACTATAGCAATCATATTTCATGAAGGAGTTAATATAACCTCTGGACACTACACAATATATTTACGATGTCAAACAGGATGGACAGAATGCAATGACATACCAATGACATTCAAATCAAGACTACCTAATATCTGCTATTTCTAGAACTGAAGTTCTATGGACAATTTAGGATAACAAAAGGTGGTATTGTGTTGCCATGTATATGGATTATGTGTTTCTGAGACATTATTCGGCCTATTAGGGGTATTGTCTACAGCAAGCTGTAAGATATGAAGTACTCTTTTTACCTGCGGGAAAGGAATTTATAAAACCTTTGAGGACTACATTGTGTTACTACAGATGAAAACTATTGGAGGTACTATAATGCCAGCAGCCTTAAATTGCATCTAAGAAGTCTCTTCACCACTAAAAAAAGGACCCTTTTTGTTTGTGCTACAATAGTTTCTATGTACTACTGTGTGTTATGTTTTTCGTACATGGACCAAGAACATTTTAGACATCATTTGGCCTAACAGGGATGATGCTTACAAAAGAATATCAAACAATGAAGCCTGCTTTATAATTGTTGGATATTTTGTACCAGATATAAAAGTATCAGAAACAGTTTTAACATATAGTTGCTTTTATTAAGGTAGTAACTTAGCAGCAAGCCACTATTAACAAACTTGTAGTGAGTGGAATGCATAGAATCACATATTTGAAATGATGCACTGTGCACATTTTATTTTTTTATCCATTCACTGTTTTTTCCCCACTGTTTGATGATGATGCTTCATACAGACCACTGTTAAAAGTGAAGAAGTATGAAAGCTGAAAACAGTAAAAAACAGTAAAACATTTAAGTATGTTGTATTAAAGTTATGGAGAAAAAGTAGTGTATCTTGTTTTGGTTGCCTAATGTTGAAAATGAAATCCTAATCCATTTTTCTTTGTTTATATTTTTTCACAATGGTTGCAGATCGGGCTATATTATGTGTGTTAAATCACTGATATAATGATGGCTTTATCGAGTCACTACTCATATATTCATCCCATCATCCAGAAACTACACTTGCACTGATGCAATGACCCAGCAAGTACATATGCACTAAACCAATCACCCACACACTATCTATGCACTTATCCAAACACCCAGGCACTACCAATGTACTCATACAATCACCCAGCACTACCCATACACTCATCCAATCACCCAGGCACTACCCAGGCACTCATCCAATCTGTCAGGCACTTCCCATGCAGTCATACAATTACCCAGGCTCTACACATGCACTCCTTCAATCACCCAGGCACTACCCATGCACACATCCAATCACCCAAGCACTAATCAGGCACTAATCTAATCACCCAACCACTACCCATGCACTCAATTAATCACCCAAACACTACCCATACCCTCATGCAATCACCCAGACACTACTCATGCACTCATACAATTACCCAGGCACCACCCATGCATTCATCCAAACGCCCATGCACTACCCATGCACTCGTACAATCACCATGGTACTTCCCGTACATTCATTCATTCACCCAGACATTACCCATGCACTAATCTAATCACCCTGACACTACCCATACACTCATCCAATCACCCAGGCACTCATCCAAACAACCAGGCACTAGTGGTGCAGTTACACAATTGCCCAGGCTCTACCCATGTACTCATACAATCACACAGGCACTACTGATGCACCCATGCAAATTCCCAGGCAGTATCCATGCAGTCATACAATCACTCAAGGACTACCCATGCACTCATACAATCACTCGGGCACTACTCTTGCTCTCATCCAATCACCCAGGTACTACCCAATCACCCAGTTACTACCCATACTCTCATACAAT
This sequence comes from Triturus cristatus, assembly GCF_964204655.1. Classification (NCBI taxonomy): domain Eukaryota; kingdom Metazoa; phylum Chordata; class Amphibia; order Caudata; family Salamandridae; genus Triturus; species Triturus cristatus. The sequence continues at coordinate 27,803,408 of NC_140582.1, forward strand.
CACCCAGGCAGTCATCCAATCAACCCTGTACTACCCCTGCAGTCATACAATTACCAAGGCTCTACCCATGCACACATTCAATCACACAGGCATTACTCAGGCACTCATCCAATCACCCTGCCACTACCCATACTCTCATACAATCACCCAGGCACCACCCATGCACTACCCATGCACTCATGCAATCTCTCAGGTCCTACCCATGTACTTGTTCAATCACCCATGCACTCATCCGTTCACCCAAGCACTACCCATGCACACATCCAATCACCCAGGCACTACCCAGGCACTCATACAATCCGTCAGGCACTACCCATGCAGTCATACAATTACCCAGGCTCTACACATGCACTCATTCAATCACCCAGGCACTACCCATGCACACATCCAATCACCCAAGCACTAATCAGGCACTAATCTAATCACCCAACCACTACCCATGCACTCAATTAATCACCCAAACACTACCCATACCCTCATGCAATCACCCATACACTACTCATGCTCTCATACAATTACCCAGGCACCACCCATGCATTCATCTAAACCCCATGCACTACCCATGCACTCGTACAATCACCATGGTACTTTCCGTGCACTCATTCATTCGCCCAGACATTACCCATGCACTAATCTAATCACCCTGACACTACCCATACACTCATCCAATCACCCAGGCACTCATCCAAACAACCAGGCACTAGCGGTGCAGTTACACAATTGCCCAGGCTCTACCCATGTACTCATACAATCACACAGGCATGACTGATGCACTCATGCAAATACCCAGGCAGTATCCATGCAATCATACAATCACTCAAGGACTACCCATGCACTCATACAATCACTCAGGCACTACTCTTGCTCTCATCCAATCACCCAGGTACTACCCAATCACCCAGTTACTACTCATACTCTCATACAATCACCCAGGCAGTCATCCAATCAACCCTGTACTACCCCTGCAGTCATACAATTACCAAGGCTCTACCCATGCACACATTCAATCACCCAGGCATTACTCAGGCACTCATCCAATCACCCTGCCACTACCCTTACTCTCATACAATCACCCAGGCACCACCCATGCACTACCCATGCACTTATGCAATCTCCCAGGTTCTACCCATGTACTCGTTCAATCACCCATGCACTCATCCATTCACCCAAGCACTACCCATGCACACATCCAATCACCCAAGTACTACACATGCACTCATACAATCACCCAGGCACTACCCATGCACTCATGGAAGTACCTTAACACTACCCATGCACCTATCTAATTACCCATGCAGTTTCTATGCACTCATTCAATCATTTATGTACAACCCATGCAGTCATACTATTACCCAGGCACTAACCATGCACTTATAGAATCACCCAAGCACCACACTTGCACTCATTTTAACATTGACACACCACTTATGCACATATAAAATCATCCATGCACCACTCATATACTCATTCTAACATCCATGCACAGCTCATTGTGTATGAAGTGCTGCAATATAAAATAGGGAAAAAATTAACAATTATGGTTCCTCACATTCTTCAAAATTACATTTAAAGACTGCTTTCCGGCTGTTACAGTCTAAGCAGAAGGTAGAAAAACGCTTTAGTTCTAGTGACATTTCACTGCATATTCTCTCCACTTCCGCTGGAACTTTGTCACCAGGAACAGGGGCTGGAGGGCTGGAGGTCTTGAGGCTGATGATCCCTCTCCTTCTCTCTCTCTCTGTGCAATTTTGAGTTGCTTCTTGTGGTATGTTTTCAAGTGGTACAACATGCACATAAATATTTGTTTGCTGTGCCTCGAGATAATGCCCTGTCACATTTGCTGCACCTCACCAATTTAGGGGTGGTCTTCGATTCACCAGATGTAATAGTGAAAAAATCCCAAGCTATGCTTTGTTTCTTTATTGGTAGTTCTTCATCAGAAGATTGTTCATGTGCAGCTGAGTCCTCTTGCTCTTCAAAAACTTCAACCAGTTGTAGGTCTTCCTCTGATGACATTTTATTTTTTATAAAAACCGCCAAAGAAAGCAAAAAAAACAGCACAATCTTCAAAATCAGTTTGGGACAGTTCCTATAAGCAAGGATACATGCTATTCGCAAGTACCAATGTCACTGCAACTTCCGGCTAAACTAATATGTTACTAAACAAGTAGAGTCAAACTTTATGTAAATATGTCTATATAGGTGTTTTACACTTTGTCAAAAACACTCATTCATTTTTTTTTTAAAGTTTGAGTTTATTGAAAACCAGAGGGAACAGAACAGCAGTATAATAAGCATAACAAATCTTAGTTATCATCGTGATAAATGAAACGGTTACAATAAACATGCTATATGCAAGAGGGGAGTAAAAAAAAAGAGGATAGGAAGAGGGAAAGAGGGAGACAATATATTATGTCACTACAAAGATTGAAGCTAAACGGGATATGAAATAAACACTGTAGGCACATTAAATACATTAGAAATGAAATAATACAATATAAAAGACATAGGCATGAACAATAATATCTTAATATTTTAAGAAAACGACAACATGGGGTAATTATGGGAGTTTCTGGACAACATCTGAAGTATTAACAACATTAACAGTAGAAACAGTTGAAGAAGCGGACCAGGATAAGTTTGAAGTAAGAGGAAGCCATAAAAGATCTCTTTTAATTTCTAGAGAGATAGGGGTGACATAACTGGAGTCGAGTCTATGATGAAAACACACGGCATTCCACCAGGCTTTAAAAGTAACTTTATCCGCTTGTTTCCAAGTTGAGGTTATTAAATGTAAGGCTATAGCTAGTAATAAATCTAACAACTTAAAGTTGGATGGTGCTTGAGGCAATTGAGGTGACAGTGAGCCTAAGAAAATGTTTGGTAAGGAAAAGGGAATAGCAACTCTAAAAATCTCATTGATTTGGGACAAAACTAATTGACAGAACTGTAAGATATTAGGGCATTCGAATAGCATGTGTTTTAAATCAGCGGTCAAACAGGGACAGGACAAGCAGGCAGATGGAGTATTAGGAGAGAAAGACGCTAATATTGCAGGGGAACGCAAGAGGCGCTGATAAACAAAATAAAGAGTTTGAGTAGTATTAGCAGCTCTTGATGTCTTGTGGATCTTAAGCCACAATATATCCCAAATGGAGGTTGGCCAGCGTTGTAGTAAATCCTTTTCCCAAGCCAACTCAGCTCTCGACTTGTGCCTTTCTGAAGAAGATAATAAACATTTGTAAATAGAAGACACAGAGGGGGAAGTATCTAATAAGGGAAAATTTGTAGAACATGTGGTAGAGAGATTAGGGGCAGTTGAAAGTGTGAGGAGATATTAATTAAGGAAGTAGAAGATTGAATGTTTGTTTTGAAAGAATTAGGAAGAGAAAATTTACTTTGAGGGTCAGTGAAGATTAAGGGGTCATTATTAGTCAAGAGTTGAGAAATCCAGAGCAAACCCTGGGATCTCCAAGATATCCAGTAAATGGTACGATTTTTGATACGTAATAATTTGTTGTGCCAAATGTGCTGTTGAGATAAAGAAGTATAGAAGGTTAAGAAGATGGTAGAAGAGGAGCTAAAAGTTTACAAGTGTGAGAGATAACGGAAGAACGTAGTGAGGAGATATTATTGGTGAAGGTAAGGGTTTCTTGAAAGTCAAAAGGGAAGGCAAGAAACTTTTCCATAGATATCCACACTGGGGGATGAGTAGGGAGATCAGAGGAAAGCCAACGGGCAGCTTGTTTTAGGGAAAAGGCATAGTGATAAGATTTGAAATCAGGGATTTTAAGGCCTCCATTATGTTTGTCTTTTTTTTTTTTAGAGAAGATAAGGCTATTTGAGGAGGCTTGTCCTTCCAAAGAAATTTTATTAAAAGTGAATCAATTTTCTTAAAATAGTATCAAGGAATACACACAGGAATCATCGAGAGAATGTATAGAATCAGAGGGGTGAGCATCATCTTAATCAAATCCAATCGACCCCACCAAGAGAAAAAAAGAATATGCCATTTTGAAGTGGAGTCATTTAACGTTTTGACAATGTGGTCATAATTTAATTTTAGAGTCTCTGAGATAGTCGAGGAGAACCAGAGACCTAAGTATTTTAACTTAGAAGGGTTGCCAGGAAAATCCATTATGGATAAAGTAGTGCTTAAGGCATGAGACATTGAGAGGCAAGACTTCACATTCATCCCGATTAGAGTGGTAGCCTGATAACTTAGAAAAGATATCAACTTGGTGGAGAAAAGGAGGAAGAGAAGTAGCCGGGTTAGAACAGTATAAAAGGATATCATCCGCATATACAGACATTTTAATTCAGTGTGGGCCTAGTTGGAAACCAGTAATCTGAGTATCTTGTCTAATTTTAGTTAAAAAGGCTCCAATGCCACTACAAACAATAAAGGTGATAAGGGGCAGCCTGTCGTACTCCTCTAGAGAGAGAAAAGTAATCCAAGATTTTACCATTAGCAAAAATAGATGCTCTAGGTCCTGAATATACTAAGGAAATCAAGGAGATCAATTTTGGAGGAAAACCTATCCATTTTAACGCGTGAAACATAAAATCCTATCCAATGCTTTTTCAGCGTCTAAATCTACAGCAGCAATTGGATAGTCTAAGGAAGAGGCCTTGCTAAGGACGTTAAAAAAGACTCTAGAGTTATCAGAGGATAGTCGACCTTTTACGAAGCCCGATTGTTCTGGTCCAATGAGTTCTGGTAAGATAGGATCAATACGAAGCGCCAACATTTTTGCAAAGATCTTATAGTTTGTATTGACTAGAGAAATGGGTAGATAATTTTTACACAAGGAGGGGTCCTTATTATCTTTTGAAATTAAACATATCATGGCTTCTTGAAAAGTGCCCTGAGATGAACCATTTGTAATAAAGGAATTAAATAAAAGAAGAAGATTTGGAAGAGGGCGCTTAGAAAAGTGTTCATAAAACTCAAAAGTAAACCCATCAGGTCCAGGGGCCTCATCGTAATACTGATACAGCATTAGTAATTTCTGCCAGAATAATATCCATTTTCAGCTAATCAAAATCAATATGTTCGGAAAGTGGAGAGTTAATGGATTGAAAATAAGAGGATAAGTCTGATTGAATTGGTTGAGACTCAGGCGTATATAGATTTTTATAAAAAAGAAACAAATTCATTTAGAATATCATCATCTTTAAAAAGTTAAGTATCTCGCCTTATTTTTAAGTAATTAGCCTATAACTTCCCAATTTTATTTCGACCTCCATAATAGCGAGAGCTACATTTCAAAAGGTAGGAGGAAGTAACCTCTGTGGAAAGCCTATTAAAAGTAAACTTAGCATCAATAAGGTTTTTTAAAGAAGATTCAGTATTGGAGTGATAATAAGCATATTTTTGACCCCATCTTCGCGGGAGGAACTAACATCCGCTTCAGCCACACCAGCCAGCCCCTCTGGATGGACCACCACTGCGTCCACTTTACCTTCAACAACACCACCACACCCAAGCCTGCCCCACGCCCGCCACTGGAGCAAGGTCACAGGGGAACTCCTTATCACCACCCTCCTTCAAAACCCCCCCAGCGCCACGACGGACACCAACTCCGCAGCCAGGGAACTTCACCGCTGGGTCTCCTGCTGCTCTGACAAGCTCGCACCCCTCTGCCTCCCCGCCAAACAACGCCCTCTGAAGGAAGCCTGGTTCACCCCAGAACTTCAAGAAGCCAGCCGCTCCTACAGACACCTAGAGAAAACCTGGTTAAACCAGAAAAACACAGAAACACAGAACAAACACAAGAGCACCCTGAAGGAATACCACCAGCGCATCGGGGAGACACCAAACAGAACTTAATAAGAGACAAAGTCCAGACCAATGCGACCAACGCCAAGGAACTGTTCAACGTCATACAGCAGTTCACAAAACCCACCCGCGAAGCCATGGACGTCACACCACCTCAGGAAATCTGTGACAAGCTAAGCTCCTACTTCCATCTGAAGATCAAGGTCCTCTATGACAACTTCAGCGAACCAGTGCTGGACACCACCTCCCTACTCGCCGCCGTTGATAAGCCGACCGTCACGTCCTGGGATCCCACTACCGTCAAACTCATCGCCGCAACCATGAAAAAAGCTCACTCAGGAGCCCCAATGGACACCTGCCCACCGCGCATATCCCACAGGGCCGCCACCGCCATCGCACGCGAACAAGGATGTATCATCAATGCCTCCCTCAGATCCGGCATCTGCCCAGACGACTGGAAACGGGCAGAGGTGAAACCCCTCCTCATGAAACCAACAGCCGACCCAACGGACCTGAAAAACTACTGGCCCATCTCTCTCCTTCCCTTTGTGGCCAAGGTCACTGAAAGACTCGTAAACGCCCAGCTGACCGCCTTCATAAAAGAGAACTCCATCCTAGACACCTCCCAGTCTGGATTCTGCAGCAACCACAGCACCGAGACCGCCCTCCTCACCGCCACTGACGACATCCGTGTGCTACTAGACCAGAGACACACTGCAGCCCTCATCCTTCTAGACCTCTCCGCAGCCTTAGACACTGTTTCACATTGCATGCTCGCTGCCAGACTTCACAACGCGGGTATACAAGGAGCCGCCCTCAACTGGATCCAATCATTCCTCTCCGGCAGAACCAAGAGGATTCGACTCGCTCCCTTCCTCTCCAAACCCACGGAAATCAACTGCGGAGTACCCCAGGGATCTTCACTCAGCCCCAGGCTCTTCAACATCTACATGGACCCCTCGCCACCATCGTCAGACAGCATGGGCTCGGCATCGTATCCTATGCTGACGACACCCAGCTCATCCTCTCACTCACGAAGTATCCCGAGGACACCAGACTCTGCTTCCAGGAAGGAATGAAAAACGTGGCAGCCTGGATGAAAGACAGCTGCTTGAAACTCAACTTAGAGAAGACCAAGATCCTCATCCTCGGACCCTGCACCTCTACCTGGGAAACCACCTGGTGGTCCTCCACCCTCGGGAGCCCCCCCACTCCTACAGACCTTGCTCGGAACCTCGGCATCATCCTTGACTCCTCCTTCTTCATGAACCGCCAGATCAACGCCGTCGCTTTGACTAGTTTCAACTGCCTTTGCATCTTCTGTAAGACCTTCAAATGGATCCCCCTGACTGCAGAAGGACCGTCACCCACACCCTGATAACCAGCAGACTGGACTGCGGCAACGCCCTCTACGCCAGAATCAACAGAACTCTTCTATACAAACTCCAAACCATTCAGAACTCCGCAGCCAGACTCGTCCTCGGGACACCGCGTCACGAGCACATGACCCAACACCTACGAGGCCTCCATCGGCTCCCCGTCGAGGAGAGGGTCACCTTCAAACTCCTCACCCATGCCTACAAATCCCTCAACAACATCGGACCCAAATACCTCAAGGAGAGAGTATCCTTCCATGTACCCAAGAGGAGCCTCTGCTCCACTGACCTTGTCCTGGCAGAAGTCCCCCGCATCCGCAGAAACAGAACCGGCAGGAGAGCTTTCTCCTATATCACAGCCAATTCCTGGAACAAGCTCCCTGTAAACATCAGATGCTCCCCAACCCTGCACATATTCAGGAAGGACGTCAAAACCTGGCTCTTCGACTGATCCGGAGCCGCTCTGCCCCCAGCGCCTTGAGACCATCACGGGTGAGTACTGCGCTATATAAACTCCCTGATTGATTTATTGATTCTAATTGTTTAATTTTAGTGAGTAATTGAGTAGTTGGTTTTCAAAGCTTTTTTTCTTTTGTGAGACAAAATTCATTATAAAGCCTCTAGCGGCTGCTTTAAAGGAATCCCAAATCATTATAGGAGAGGACTCCGGAATTAATAGCAAAAAATTCAGAAGCAAAAGCACTGAATTGGCTATAGAAATTAGGATCCATAAGTAATGTATTATTAAAACGCCATCTACCAGCATGTGGGACAAAAGGTATCAAATCAAAGTCAACAAAAACCGGGGCATGATCTGATATTAACATAGAACCTATCTCAGACTGCAGGACATGTTAAGCTAGGGATTTACTTTAAAAGAGATAGTCAATACGGGATTGTGAATGATGTGGGGATGAACAGCTACTGTATCTTTGCAGATCTGGATGACATAACCTCCAGATATCGACTAGAGATTTACGGTGTATAGTGGAGGTAAGTTGTGAATGCATTTTAGAGTTTACAAATTTAACTGGAGAGTGTCTGTCTAATATGGGGTCATGAATTTGATTACAGTCACCACCAAAAACAATATAATCATTGTCAAACAAAAGTAATTTATCTGATATCTGTGTCCAAAAAGTTTTGTCAACGGAAACTGGGCCAAATACGTTAAAGATAACTAACGGTATTTTATCTATCAGTAATTTAACAATCACCCAACGACCATCAGAGTCAGATTCTTGATGAACAACTGAAGCATGAACTTTTTTATGACAGAGGATCAATACACCATTTTTCTTACCCATAGCCGTAGAAGAAAAAACAATGACAACCCAACATTTCTTTAACGTAAGAAGCTTCAGTTTCAGATAGATGTGATTCTTGGAGTAATGCAATGTCAGTTTTTAATTTAGCTTAATGGGTTAACACCCGTTGTCTTTTAATGGGATTACCTAATCCCTTAATATTCCATGTAGTAACTCTGAATGTGACTGTAATAATATAAACAATCATTAAGCTTACAGTTATATAACCAATCTTAAAATTGAGAATAAGGAGATAAGGGAAAAAGGAAGCAATGGAATAAACACCAGAAAGAACAAAGAAAAATAGAATTATGAAGTAAAGAAACAAATGAAGAAAAGAAGGGAAAGGGTGGAACCATAGAAGGAAGAACCCGACAGAGAAGAGATAAGATAGTGTACAAAATGACAGTGCAAGTCATACAATGACGACTGGAAAACATACCTACATACACAAGACGAAATTGGAGAGTGACAACACCATACGATGATGATGACGACAGTGTCGGAGCTCCACCGAACCCCCGAAGAACCATGAACCAAAACTTTGACAACATAGGGAGACGAAAAATGGATAATGGAATTGTGGGAGCAAAACACCTGTATATAAAGGGAAGAGAAATAGTGTCAGTAGCAAATACATTAGAAAAAGAGATAAGAAAGAGATACACTAAACAAATAAACGATAGAATATTACAGGAATAGAAAAAGAAGCAAGACAACACTCAATGAGTAACATGAACAAGGGAAACAGTTAAGCAAGACGAAACGAATATAGTAGTCATGCAGGTTTTGAAGTGTCCATAACATGAGCTCCATTACGACGAAGGAAATCCTGTGGAGCTCTTGGATCATCAAATGTTGGAGTCTTTTCCTTATATGTGACCTTGAAAAGGCAAGGATGGAGAAGGCCAAATCTAGCATTAATTGAACACAGTTGTGGACGTAGGTCAATGAATTTTTTCCGACGGCCTGCAGTGATTTTAGCCACATCCTGCGAAAAGAATAGACGATGACCTTCCCCCCAAAAAAATTCTGGACTTGACAGCAGTCAGGACTTGCAGGAAAAGCATGATGACACCACGAGGTTTTGCAGAAATTTTAGGACCAAGCCTATGAACTCTTTGAGTGTTGAGAGGAAGCGAGGTAGATAGGTCCAAGAGCTTAAGCAAAAAAGACTGAAAAAAGGCAGTTAGGTTGGTGCCCTCAATATTTTCGGGGAGACCATAAATTCTGAGATTGTTTCTATGATTTCGATTTTCTAAATCCTCGGTCTGCTTTTTAAGCATAGATATTTCAGACTCTAGAGAAGAAATATGAGAGCATGTAGCTTGGAGAGAATCTGTTCTTTGCTCCACGTTAAGCACTTGTGATTCCAACGAAGACCATTTGTCATTCAGAAGTTGTAAAGTTTTAGTAGTTTCTTCCATGAAAGGTTTCATAGCACAAATTTCTTCGAGGATTAAATCCATGGAGGATGAAGAGGAATTCACTGGAGAAGGAGGGTCCTTTTTTGGTTGCTTGGTAAAAAGCGCAGGTAGTGTGCTTGATGACTGATCGTTTGGGATGGTGCCTGACGAAGGATCAGGTTTCTGAGGAGAGATGTCCTCCATTTCATTGAAGTTGGAGTCTAAATCAGAATACGCATTAGTTTGGAAAGAAGCAGTGAGTTTAAGGTTTCTCATTCTCCCCATAGGTAGGACGGTGGAGCTTAGTAACTTAAAGTAGACTAAACTCATGTGGACTATTTCACTAGTCACTAGGAGTGCTTACGGTTATACAGCAAGCAATAAGAAATGACAAAGCAAGAGAGGAAGTCCAAACCCTCCAGTTGAAGATGAAGAAAAAATGGTTCAGAACACTGCAAAAGGTTACCAAACTATTGTGAAAATGGAAAGCCTCCGTAATGAAATTCATGGAAAGCCAAAGAGAAAATATATCAGTGAGACTGCCGTATACTGGTCATAGTTATTTACTTCTATTTCACCTCATAAGTACATAGAGCATAACACAAAATGGCGTCTGGAATCCGATAGAGCATCTTATAACCTCGTATGTGAGGAAGAAAGACAATAGAAATGTGGGATATTAGTTGTCTTGCATGAACAATCAAACATTAGACATAAGATGAGTATTGTGCAGTTTTTCACAAAATTCGTCAAAAAGGCTCCAAAATTGCGGCCGTTATATGTGGAAATGGGTCGCATCGCCAAAGTAGACAACGAACCAGAGGAAAACGGCAAATGAAGCTTCCAAAAGCTCACTGCTGTGCTGAAAGGGTAAAATCCTATATCAATTGGCTGGAAATGCGGAGGAGCACCTCCTTGTGGAAGATCACATCGGGATCGTCAGACGGAGATCCGTAGCTACACCGCCATTTTGCTTAGCGCTCAAGCCACGATCCCCAACACTCAGTATTCATGACTACCGACTTCATCGCAACCTCCAGTATTGCTGCGAACAAGGAAAATCCATTTTTGATATAGTAATTTCAACAAATGAATACAAAGGGTAAAGTTAAATGAACATCTTACTAAACAGCTAAACTCAAACTTTTTGTAAAATATATCTATATATGTGTTTTACACTTTGTCAAAAACACGCAGTATTCGCGACTACCATCATCATTGTGACCTCCGGTGTCGCCACAAACAAGGAAAGTGCATTTTTCATGAAGTGTTTTCGACAAATGAATACAAAGGGGAAAGTTCAATTAATATATTACTAAACAGCTAGACACAAACTTTATATAAAATATGTCTATATATGTGTTTTCTACTTTGTCATAAACATGCGGCATTCGTGGTGTGCCCTCGGCGATCGCTACGGCATCACGAAAAAGAAAAATGTCTTGAAATAAGATAATTAATGTACTTTTCAAATAAATAGATGACAACTACAACTATAGAAAAATAAAAGTTACACAAGTTCACCACAAAAACAAAGGTTACACGGACATTAAAGAAAATCACTTAAAAACAAAAGTTGCAGAGACGTTATAGGTAGGAATGAAATTTTAAAAACTTCACCAAAGTTGAATGTTTCGCGACTTATTTCCGTGACGTCTATTCTCCAGTCTCGAATGGTCTTGAGGTTGACTCTCATCTGTTGCTGAGAGATATAGTGTTGCCGTCTTTGTCTGAGGCGGATAGGGCACTGATGGATGCGACGTTGTCGCCTGACGAGATTGCTTTGGCTATTCGCTCGATTGCTTCCGGCAAGGCCATGGGTCCCAATGGCCTTCCCATTGAACTCTATAAATTGCGCCCGGACAAGATGGCGCCTCATCTCCACGACATGTTTCTTGAGGCACGTGACGTGGGCTCCCTCCCCTATGATCAGCGTCTCGCTATCATAGTTGTGATTCACAAGGAGGGGAAGCCGCGGGATCAGTGCATTTCTTACAGGCCCATCTCCCTATTAAATGCTGAGCCTAAAATTCTTGCTAAGGTTTTAGCTAACCGTCTGGTTGGGGTCGTCGGCGACTTGATCCATCCGGATCAGTCCGGTTTCATTCCTCACCGTAATACGGCCCTGAACCTGAGGCGTCTTCATGGAATGCTCGCCAGAGCGGAGTACATACGTGAACCGGCCGTTTTGGCGTCCCTGGATGCCACTATGGCGTTCGATACCCTAGAATGGCCATATCTATGGGCGGCGCTTGCGAAATTTGGTTTTGGCCCCGGGTTTATCGGTTGGGTGAGGTTGCTGTATGAGGAACCGTTGGCCCAGGTAGTTGTGAATGGCAGAGTGTCGGCTCCCTTCGGGTTGGGAAGAGGCACGCGGCAGGGTTGCCCGCTGTCGCCTCTCCTTTTTGCGCTTGCCTTGGAACCTCTGGCTGCCTGGTTATGATGGGAGCACTCATTGCGCGGCATTAGATGGACGCCTGAATTTGAGGACCGCATTTCTCTTTATGCGGACGACATTCTCCTGTACCTCACATCTCCCCGGCAGTCTTTGATAGTACTGGTCGATGTTCTCAACTCATTTGGTCGCAACTCCGGCTTGGTCATTAACTGGGCCAAGTCATGCGTCTATGTTCTCTCTGGGGACGCTCCTCTCCTTCCGCGTGGCTGCCCTATTCAGATTGCGCTGTCAGGGTTCAAATACCTGGGAGTGTTCATAACTTTGGACCCTGTGGCCCGTTATGAACGGAACCTACTCCCCCCACTCCAACGACTGAGGGCCGACGTCTCGAGGTGGCGACAGCTTCCGCTTTCGCCGCTCGGACGCGCGGCATTGTTTAAAATGATGTCGCTGCCACGATTCCTGTATGCACTGCAAAATACACTCTACGTCATACCGGCCCGCTATTTCCGCGAGGTTGAGAGTTTGCAGAGGCGGTTGTTTTGGGACGGGCGATCCCGAATCGCTCTCGCAAAATTGACACTCCCTTGGTATGACGGGGGTATTGCACTCCCCGATATCAAGCGATATTATTGGGCGTCCCAATTGGCGGCGGTGAACCACGGGATGTACGGGCCGGCGTTCGAGATGGATAAAATGCTATTGCCTGGGGGGGATTATAATAGAGCACTGTATTCGAGGTCTCCTGGTGTGCAGTTGACAGGCCCAACAAAGATAGCGGTACGTGTGTGGCATGCTGCTAATGCTGCGATGGGTTGGAAGGGCCGCCTGACTCGAGCGACTCCACTGTATGCTTCGGATAGGCTGGGCTGTTTGTGGAAAACCAAAGGGTTTGAGAAATGGGATATGATTGGCATATGTAAGGTGAGTGACCTCTGGGTGAAAGGGGAGTTTAAAACGTTTGAAATGTTGAAAGCGGAATATAAGCTAAACGATAGAGAGTATTTCCGATATGCCCAGGTCCGTCATGCGTTGCGCTCGGTTTTCCCTGATGCCACCGCTATCCCGGAAAATTCCCCGCTGGAGGATAGGGTGCTCGATGGCTACGTGCCTGACAGCACAATCTCCTTGATCTATAAAAAGCTTATCAACGATCGGGCGGATCTGTTGACCCGCTTGAGGGAGATCTGGGTGGCTGATGGTTTGGAATTAGATGACGAGGACTGGGTCTCGGCAATAGCCTCCCCGCGGGAGGTGGCAATTCCGGCCCGCCTTCGGTTCGTACAACTAAAGCTACTCCATAGAGTGTACGTTACTGGTCCCCACCTGATGCGCATGGGTTTCTCCGTGGATGGGATCTGTAAGCGTGGCTGTGGTTTGCTAGGTACTTTCCTTCACATTATATGGGAATGCCCTGAGGTGGCGCTCTTTTGGCGTCGGGTGCATGCGGTAATGGAGGAGGTCACTCATGTTGCGCTGCTTCCAGAAGCTAGGAGGTGCCTGCTGAACGTGTGGGAGCCAAACGATTATAATGTGGCACAGACGCGGTGGGCGACTTTGGGAAATATGGTGGCCAAACGTAACATCGCCCAGCTATGGGGTTCCCAGAGGCCGCCCACGGTCTCGGTGTGGAAGGAGAATATGGATTGGTGCATGTTTAGAGAAAAGACGGTGTATGTAGCGAGAGGCAAGCCGCGGAAATGGACTGGGGTGTGGGGTCCGTGGAACGCCTATCGCGGAGACATCTGTGCCCCTCCACTGGCTGTTGGGCTGGATGCCTCTTCGTCCCCCTAGCCAAGCATTCCTCATCTGTTCAGTTATGAGTGTGTTACAGTTTGTTTTTTCCTCTGCTCCCGTGCCCCCCTCCCTTCTCTGCTGCTGATCATTGGTTCCCTACCTCGGGGAGCGCGTCCTGCTATTTACACTGTCTATTGCCTTGTTCGTGTGTAATGTTTCTTAATTTTAAATTGAAAACTGAAACCGTATTTAATACTGTAACTCAACTGTTGCTTTCGCCTTCATTGGGTGAGATGATGGACCGACGGGCTACCCGGATTGATCAATTTGTATAACTGTGAATGATAAGTTTCATGCTACCTAGCGGCCGGCCCAAAGGGTTGTAGGCCCATGTTTGTAAGTCATTGAAGTCCAATAAAGGTTTCTTTAAAAAAAAAAAAAAAAAAAAAAAAACTTCACCAAAGAAAACAAAGGTTACAGAGATTTTGTGGTTAGGAAATAGAATTTAAAAAACCTTACAGGAAAAAAAAAGTTACAGGGATGTTATACTTATGAAATAGAATTTTAAAAAATGTAGAAATTCACTAAAACTACCAAAGGTTACAGAGACATTATAGTTAGGAAGCTATGAAGACCTCTCAGCAATTCCACAGTGAGGGGGTTACTAAAGGTAATAGGAGGGGTATTTGTCCCACAAGGACGTCCTTGGGGGCCAACAACTCCTCCTGTTACCTCCAGTAAGTCCCACAAAATGCCTATGCTTAGAGGTCTTCGGAGGCCACTCCCCCTTCTCCACCAATATGCAAACACACCTCCTGGAGCACTGATGGTTGAGGGAGGAAGTCCCCTTGGCTCCAGAGGATCCTTGGGGGGCCAAATACCCCTCCTGTTATCTTTAGGAAGTCCTACACAGCAGGATTCCTGAGAGGTCTCCAGAGGCCATGCCCCTTTTTTCCACCACTGTGCAAAGTGCCTCCTGGTGCAATTCTTGTTGGGGAATTAAGTCCACTTTACTGCTGAGGGTCCTTGGGGGCCAGCTACCCCTCAGGTGCAGTGCATTGCAGGATCGCAAATTATAGTTACCTCCGCTAACTATAACTGTTGAAGTTCACTGGTTTTGTACCAGTGAAACCTAAGCCTAACTATAACATTCCCTGTAACCTTTATTTTTTGACATATATATATATATATATATATATATATATATATATATATATATATATATATATATATATATATATATATATATATATATATATATATATACATATATATATATTATCTACTGGCGGTCGCCAGTAGATAGTTATAGTTAGGACCGTGTTTCCATAGGAAATCCGCAACATTCTATTTTGAATAACTTTGGCGCCGATTGACGAATCCTCGCGAAATTTTCAAAATAGGTGGGGCGCTCCGCTCCTATCCTGAAAGTCTCGGGGGGATTTGTCAAGCGGGGGCTGAGAAAAAGGGGGGGTCCCAAAACTTGTTTTCCCCATGCATTTTTCCATAGGACCTTTAGTCCAAGCTACAGCCCGAACGGCTGAACAGAATTACTTGAAATTTGGCAGAGAGGTAGTCCTCAGGTCAGGGATGTACCTTTTGCAGGTCTGGTGTAAATCTGTTCAGTATTTCCTGAGAAAATAGCATTTAAATCAATATACATAACTATAAGCGCGCTCCGAGCTCGTACGGTAAGCTTACCGTACGCGCACGCTGCCGTGCGCGAGCTTAATTCTGATTGGTGGATACATGACTGTAAACATTCGAATCGGTCGAAATCAGGAAGTGTCGGCCGCCATTTTGTGTGTCTCACACTGATAAACAAAGGTGGAGAACGTGAAAAGGGGGCAACGAAGAGAGTTGCAGACGTCCTAGCGTTTGTCAGGGGGTCCAAGAAGGTCCCAAAAGTATGAAAAATACATTTAATTTTTTTTTTTAAAAATCACGGGGTGTGCGTACGGTAAGCTTACCGTACGCACACGGCAGAAAAAAAACAATAAAAAAAATAGAAGTAAAAATCAATTTTAAGTGTTTAGATATTAGGGGGCTCTAAAAAGAGCCGTTATGTTTATGAAGTGTTTTTTTTGTGGTACCTACAAGTAAGTACCGATGCAGAGTCTAAAGTTCAAGAGGAAGACTCTGTTGCCTTCATCAGTGAAATGTACACCGTCTCCTCTATAAATGCCTTGCATGTTGTAACGCAAGTTGTTGTGGTATATAGAACCCATACCGTAGTCTCTGAGGAAAGCAGAAATAGATTTGTTGACGTGCTTTCTTGCTTTGTCAATCTGTGGACAAAATTGGTTGGACCAGTTCCACTTTTGCCTTTGGCATATATTAGAATATACAAAGGCAGATTGAGGAAAAAGCGACATTAATTGCACAAAGGTGTCCTTAACAAGCATTTCCAGACCCACCCCAGTTAAAGTGCCTAGGTCATTTCCACCACAGTGCACAATAATAAGGTTAGGCTGCTGGAGGTGTAGAAAAGATTTCACCAAAGGCATTAATTGGTGCCACTTTAACCCTCTCTGACCAATCCATTTAATGTCTATATTTGGCAAAGCAAGGTCTCTCACCATACCTCTTTTTTCTGCATACTTTTCACTCCAGAAGACATAGCTGTGACCTACAATCCACACTGTGAACATCTTTCAAGGAGATCTGGATGCACTCAGGAGGTGTCTTTCAGTAGAATGGCAATATGAAATGAAAGACAGTTGTAAAATGGAGGCATACATATTTTTTTTAAATAAAAAGAACTCATTGGCTGATTCAAACCATTTTACAGTTAAAACTAGGCTGTATGTGTACATTTTTAGAAGCATGTTTTGTATTGGTTCAGAAAATTGTGTTCCCACAGAAGATTAATTTGGATTTGCTGTTAGGTTTGACAGGTGAAGCACTCTTGCTCTTTGGAATAGAAACATTGTGTGCTGAACTTCTGACCTCTCTGCTCACACCAGTGTTCCATGAGCTGTTGCTATGGTAGCAGGCAGAAGTCAAGTTGGGGGAAGGGTTCATTTGGAAAAGGGTTGAAGTTTTCAAGCAATAGAAATGTGTGATTTCATTTGAAAAAATGTGGGAAGCACTGAGATTTGTAATTAACATGTATATGTGTGAAAAAAGAGAGGGAAACATTGCCATTTACTGGTTCTGGTGAGAGGAAAGAGGTGTACAGCTCTGAGATTCTGACTGATAATCTGCTGTGTTCTCCTCTCTCTGCTTTTCTCATTTCTGTTGTACTCCCTCAAGGACCTTGTAGGGTGAAATTTAAAAAAAAAAAAAAAATGCGCACGGTAAAAAAATAAAAAAAAAATTAAAAAAAAGTTGTGAGGGAAGGTTGGCTCTTAAAAGAGCCGTTGTGTTAATACAGGGACAGAGGAAAGAAAGAATGGGAATATTAACAAGGACCACAGATGTGCTGGTCTATCTTATTGTTTATTAGGGAAACACTGGTCTCCCCATGAACAATTAGACCATAACATGTGGTGCACCTCATTTGTACCCTCTGAAATCAAGGGTTCGTTTCCAGAGGAGCAGAAGAGGGTGATGCTGCCACCGCAGAGGAAGGGCTCGGCTGAGCTGCCGAAGATGTACTCAGCTGAGCTTCTGCAGGTGTGCTCGGGTGACTTACTGAAGGGTTTGCTTCAGTATGTCGAGCAAAAGTCCTGGGATGTACATCCCTAATGTGTCTCACCATAGTGTGATTACCAAAGGAATACTTCTTCCTTGGGTTACCTCTAGATAAGACACGCTCACAAAGTGAGCAGGTGACTAATGGAGCATTTACCTTTTTCTGCCCCTCTGGAAAAGTGAAATACTCCCAAACAAAAGAATTATTTTGTTTCCTCCTTCTCTGTCTGAGGATGCTGCTGCCCTGCTCACTCTCAGAAGAGGTCTGCTGGTCTGCCATTGTATCCCAAAGACAATTCAGCTCCTTCTCCTAGAGAATCACAAGCAGTAATGAGGGGAATGGGTGTGGTGTAGGAAGATTCTAGAACTGAAAGTAGTTTAAACCAATCAAAAGTGTTGTTTCTTGATCACATGACCAACCGTACGCGCACGTTAAGCTTACCGAGCGCGTACGGTAAAAGTATGCATGCGCGTACGAAAGACACGCGCACGCGCGCATGCGCATTACAGGCACGCTTGTACACTTCCGCGTAACGTGCGCGCACGCGTGCGCATGTGAAGCATGCGCTTACGCGTCGCGTAGGAAGTACGGACGCGTACGCAAATTGCGTAAGCATGCGCGCACGGAGTATAAATATTACGTACGCTCACCGTACATAAAGCGAAGCGTGCGCTTAAGATAAAGGTTTGTTGAAGATATTAACTATGTTATACAACTATATCTAACCATTTATTTAAAAAAGGTGAATCTTTATAAATTGAAGAATGCATTAAAACCATGAATATCTACATAGGTAGAATAGTGTTTAAAGGAAAAAAGAAAAAGAAAAACAATTATGTAATAAAGCAAACAAATTCAATGAAAAAACCATAGGTTTCACACACATTATAGTTAGGAATTAGAATTCAAAAAACCATGCAAAAACATAGAAAAAAACATAGGTTTCACACACGTTATATTTAGAAATTAGCTTTTAAAAAACCTTGCAAATTCACTGTAAAAACCATAGGTTTCACACACGTTATAGTTAGGAATTAGCATTTAAAAAACCTTGCAAATTCACTGAAAAAACCATAGGTTTCACACACGTTATAGTTAGCTGGACATTTCTCTCGTAAAAAAACATTGAAATTCCCCCGTTATAGTTAGTTCAGCTAGCTATAACTCACGCACCCGCAATCCACTGCTGATGACGTCACATATTACATCACTCATGACATGGTCAGTGACTTCACTCATGACATCACAGATGACATCTAAAATGACATCACTGATGTCATCACTGATGACGTCAACAATGTGATAAATTACAACATCTTCTCACACCCTTATAAAACCTTTGATATACCAACTCAAAATTACAGAGTTCCATTCTCATATCCATAAATAATGCAATACCAATAACTGCATACCCACATATTAACTTTTAGGTCTTCATACACCTCCACACACTCACCTGTAAAGTCACTCATAGTTACAGTCACTCCATAAAAAAGTATCATATGAATTTACACACACACCTATATAGACACTCACACACTACCAATCATCCATAGAGGTACTCTCACACCTAGTCATTCATACAAATAATCACACTGCCATTTACTCACCTATGCAGTTATACACACTCAAGTTCCCTTGCTCACAAAAATAGTATCACATTTTTATGCTCTATTAGAATCATTGACAAAAGCACACACTCATCCATACAGTCACTGTCACAATCACACATTCTCACATCTAGCCACTTATATACTCTTACACACATATATACTGCCTTTCACATATGTAGTTAGTCACAAATGTACCACTGAGATATACATTCAATCCCTAACACACCCATACATACACTCGCTCAACCGTACAGTCCATCACAGATGCACTCTTAAAACCATGCACCCATACAATCACCCACTCACACATTTATGCACAGAGTCACACACAGCCAACCCACACAAACACTGAAGCACCCATACAGATACTCAGACAACCAATCGATAACTCATATAGACACTCATATAGCTATTCACAAAACCATGCAGCCACTTATACACCAACAGACAGAAACATACAGACATTCACACAGATTAGTCACTAGTCTGCAGTAAGATACATTTAATGACTCACTTATAGAGTCAGTTACGCACCAAAGAAACTCATCCATTTACACACTTGTACACCCACTCATTCTTCAACAGGCCTTTCCCTATATATATTAAACATATTAAAATTGTTAAGAAACACAGACTCAATGGATGACGTCATCAGTGATGTCATGAGTGATGTCATTTTAGATGTCATGAGTGATGTCATGAGTGATGTCACTGACCATGTCATGAGTGATGTAATATGTGACGTCATCAGCAGTGGATTGCGGGTGCGTGAGTTATAGTTAGCTGAACTAACTATAACGGGGGAATTTCAATGGTTTTTTACAAGAGAAATGTCCAGCTAACTATAACGTGTGTGAAACCTATGGTTTTTTCAGTGAATATATATATATATATATATATATATATTTATATATATATACATCATTTGGCCAGCAGGGACAGGATATTATGCCTTCTAATGCAATGGGGTGTACCTCCTATGTTATCTTCAAATGTATTTGCCACTAGTGCTTCTCAAATTGTTTGACTGTCTATTGTGGAATTCCACTGCTGACACAGCCGTCCCACTATGGAACGCTGTCACTTGGGTGTGTTTTTTTTTTTTTGCAGCAGTAATGACACTTAAATAACTCCTTCGCAGGTAAAATACACATCCAGACTTCGGAGACAGCAAGCCATACACCCAGGGCAGTATGCCTGGAATCAAATCGAGCAGTAAAACATTACAGAGGTGGTCACATACACAATTTAGGATCGGGGAGCTCCCCATACACAGCATTGGAATGGTGGTCTTGAGCTATCAAGTCACAGCGTTTGCCCCTACTTGATCTAGGATAGCTTGTCTCTCCCTACTAAGTTCCACTGTTGGAGAGATACAAATGTCTCCCCGATATCTATTCCAGCGCCCCCACTTGCGATCCCACCTCCGCGGACAGCCTCTACTTTTGTAAGCCGTTTTCTCTGCCACCATGGCCTGATCCATATCTTTGGCCCAGTCGCGCAGCCGCGACATGGTGTCTACTCCCCACTTCTGGGCAATGTTCCTTTTTGCAATGGCCCAACCCCCCGCCACCCACTCCTGTTCCACCTGAATGAAGTCTGTATCATCCCACACATTAAGGAGGCAGAGCTGGGGGGAAGGGGTGACAGGTTTATCTATCGCCCTCACCATCTGTCGGGTGACTTCTATCCAGTATTGCTGAATGTGGGGGCATGTCCATAGTATGTGCAGGAATGTACCTGTCTGGTGACAGTGCCGTAGGCAGAGTGCGTCTGGACGTCTACCCAATTTATACAACAGTGTGGCAGCGAAATACACCCTGTGCAAAATTTTGAGTTGCACCAGGCGGAGTCGCATTGGTATCGCCACCTCACGAGGGGAAGCTAGAGCGTCAATCCAGTCGTCATCAGCCATTTCCCCCATGTCCGCCTCCCATCTGGCCCGCAATTTATGCATTGGGTCGGTACGATTATTAACTAACTTTCCATGGGATCCAGCAGCAGCCTGTCCTCCAGAGGAGAGGAGTCCGGGAGGGGGGCGCCGGCGGGGTGAGCGCCGTCGATAGCATGACTGATTTGCAGATACCGATAATATTTTGAGGGCGCGAGTTGGTATTTGAGCTGAAGCTCCGCAAATGATGCCTTTTTGCCTTTAATCCATACATCCCCCACCGTCGAGATGCCGATAAGGTCCTATTTATCGAAACCTGCGCAGATGCTCAGACACCCCAGACAATCAGGCTCCCAGAGTGGGGTGGCCTTAATCAGCCGCCCATGCCAACCCATGCGCCGCTGGAGCCTGTGGCAGGTTTCCACCGTCCGAGCCGTTGGGCCAGTCAGGTCTAGTTTTTTGTGATTTGAGTATAGCGCTTCCTTCCCCAAAAGCCAGTGGTCAGTGCGGAAGCTAGGATCATCGTGGGCGCCGAACACCCACTGGTTGATCGCGATCAGTTGCGCCGCTTGATAGTAGAGGCGTATGTCCGGCAGTCCAATCCCACCATCCTACCAGCCCATTGTGAGTTTGTGCATTGCGATTCTGGGTGGTCCAGTGTCCCATAATAGACCTCGCAGTGCCGCCTCAATCTTCAAGAAATAGGAGTCGGGAATCTGGATGGGCATATTTTGTAAGACATAGAGGAAGCGCGGGAGGGCCAGCATCTTGAAAAGGGCTGCCCAACCCAAGAGTGTGAGGGGCAGCATCTTCCAATGGGCCACATCCACCCTGAACCGCTGCAATGGGCCCCTTAGGTTGTGTTCGTGTAATAGGGACAGGTCCAGCGTTATAAAAATGCCGAGGTATTGGAAACCCCGTGTTACCACCGGAATGTTATATCCCCTGGGACTATGAGGTGGGTCACCCCAGAGGGGGTACATCTGGTATTTGGACCAGTTAATCTGGTATCCGGAGTGGGCCCCAAAGATATGAAAAATATGGAGTACCCAACGGACCGAGCGCGCCGGGGAAGCCAGGTACAACAATATATCGGTCTTCATGATCTGGTGTCCATTTAAGGCCTCTAATTTCGGGGTCCCCGGGGATCCAGACCGCAAGCGGCTCAAGTGCTAATGCAAAAAGAAGCGGCGACAGTGGACAGCCCTGTCTTGTACCACGGCACAGGGAGAAGGTGCTCGAGCAGTGATTATTAACTGAGACGTGGGCCGTGGGCCGGTTATAGAGTAGTCTGATCCATCCTATCAGCCGGGGGTCCGGCCCCACGCGGGCCAAGACAGCGAAGATACTCCCACGCCACCATATCAAATGCCATCCTGGCATCTAGGGCGAGCAAAAGTGCCTCTTCTTGGAGTGTTGCAGCACGGCCCAGTGCCCCGTGAACACGGCGCAAGTTACGCGCAGTGTTACGGCCCGGCATAAACCCCGTCTGGTCCGGGTGGATCAATGCAGTGAGATAAGGAAGCAGTCGGTTGGGCAGCAATTTGGCCAAGATTTTGGCCTCCACTGTAATCAGGGATATAGGACGGTACGAGGCACACTCGTCCTCAGGCTTACCAGGTTTGCGGATAACCACTATTGTGGCAGTGCGAATATCGGCTGGGAGAACGCCAGAATCATAGCATTCATTATACAAGTTCAGCAGGTGGGGCGCAAGGTTCAGAGCCATAGGTTTCGGGATTCCGTTGGGACCCATGGCCTTGCCAGAACGGACGTCTCAGATAGCTTTTTGAATCTCTTCAATCGAGATATCAACCTCCATGGCCTCCTTGTCTTGCTGAGAAACACAGCGCATTTCAATAGTGGCAAGGAGATCCGGCACCCAGCGTGCCTGTGAGTTCTGCGGCGCCTCGTATATTTGCTCATAATACTTTGCGAACGTCTCCGCAATGTGCTGAGGGTCAGTGAGCAATACACCATCCGGCCCTTTAATTGCGCCCACCCACTGCGCTGCCATTTCCTTACGTTCTAGCCATGCCAACAGCTTACCGTTGCGCTCACCCAGCTCGTATATTCTGTGCTGGGCCGCCAGACTGCGCCGATTGGCCTCCTCAAAGAGCAGTTGTCTATAGTCCTGTCTCTTAACATTGAGTAAATGTTGCGTATCTGGGGCAGAAGTATGCGGAGCGCCGCTCTCTAGGTGAAGTATCTCAGTTTCCAACTTGCTCACTCGCGGCCTACGCTCAGCCCTGTGCCCCACTATCATGGACAAAGCCCATCCCTTGATGACTGCCCCGTAACCGCCCCATAGCGTTACCGCGATTCCACTGACCCAGTGTTTTCCTCAAAATAGTCATCAGTATCTTGCCTCAAGGTGTCTCTAATGTGTGGGACTTTCAGCAGCCAGGGCTGAATCATAATGGGACCAGGCTGCTGCCTCCGACGGGCGCCAAAGGTAGATTTGACCGGGGAGTGGTCGGATATCCCCCGTGCTAAGCTCGTGAACTCAGTGAAGTGTTGAATATGTTGCGCCTGGGTGAACAGGTAGTCGAGCCGTGAGTGACTGCCATGCACTCCCATTTGGAACGTGTAAAGCGTGTCCCGGGGATGCGACCATCTCCAGATATCAACCAGACAGAACGCCTCCGTGAAATTACGCAGCTGCGAACCATGTGAGGCTTCCCGTTGAGGCGGATTGCGATCTATGGCACCGTCCATAGTTAAGTTAAAGTCGCCGCCCACGACCAGGGAACCCTCAGGCAAGGTCATCAAGAGTGTCCCTACATCCGCTAGGGTCCGGCGCTGAAGGCCTGGAGGTGCATAAACAGAGAGTACGTTGAGGACCCTCCCTTCCCAGCTACCGGAGCAAGCTACATACCTACCCTGTGGTTCAGACCGTGTCGTGTGTATCACATATGGGCACCCCTTACGTAGGAGGATCCCCACTCCCCTAGATCCTGAGGTGAAGCCGGAATGCGCTATCATACGATACCCCTTTCTATCCAAGGCCTGGCATGAGTTCCCTATAAGGTGTGTTTCTTGGAGCATGACCTGGTCAAGCCGGTGCCGATGAATGTACTGTTTCACTATACCCCGTTTAAGTTTGTTGCCCAGCCCGTTGATGTTCCAGGTCATAAGGCTAAGTCCCTGAGTCACAGCCATAAAATCCCATCAGTACTATCCTAGCCCGGTCGGAGTGCCCATCGCATCGCGACCCCTCGGTCACCCCCGCACACACCTCATCAGTCCCCGGCTCGACAAAGGAGATAAGGCCCTGCGT
Organism: Triturus cristatus; assembly: GCF_964204655.1. Taxonomy (NCBI): domain Eukaryota; kingdom Metazoa; phylum Chordata; class Amphibia; order Caudata; family Salamandridae; genus Triturus; species Triturus cristatus. The sequence goes on from NC_140582.1 coordinate 27,827,835, forward strand.
CTGTAGGTAAGTATCCCACATCACATATTGACAAAGAATGCCATTTGGTACTGCTGCAAGAAAACAATAAAAAACAACCCCCCCAACAATCCCAATCAAACCAAACAACACCCCCGAAACGGCATCTCCCTCCCTGCTTCCCTGCATAACGGGACTAAAACCGCCCGCCTCCCCCAACATGCAGAGCGCCTGTCGCCCCCCTGAACAATTTAAGGAAACGTGCGCCGCCCCACTCCCCACAAATTGAATAACATCACATAGGATCCGTCCCCCACTGCCCGACCCCACCCCCCGCTAAAGAGAATTCGCAACATCAATTGGACTGCCCGAGCCCCTCCGGGCCAGCACCCTCATAAACCCTATTGTCCCCCCGTGATGTTTTAAGAAAACAGCACCAACGAATGAATATACACTTGAGAGCCTCTCAACGACCGTGAAGGTCAGTCCGCTGTCTCCCCACAGTCTGCAATGGGAGTCCACAGTGCCGACCTACCAAAGGGCAGGACACTCTTCAGTTCCCGAGTCACACCCATACAAACCATACTCACATCTTGAAGGTACCCATTCGACCCCTGCCTCAAGTTAGGAAGGTCCGTTGTGGTCATTCAAAGCACTATACCCTTTTACCATTGTCCAGAGTTAGGGTTCCCCAGCTGGAACCGGGGCCTCTGAGTCCGGCCGTGACGGAGAACGCCTTTGCTGACGCCAATCTTCGGCCCTTTCCGCCGCCGAGGGTCCCTTTCTCTTCCTTTTGTCCACTGTGCGCCAGCCCTCCAACCAGTCCCAAGCATCTTCCCGGCGAGTGAAGAACCAGGATTTTCCATCGGCCTCCATGCGCAACTTGGCAGGGAACATCATAGCGTATTTAACTTCCTGTTCCCGGAGGGCCTTTTTTACCTCCAGGAAACTGCGCCTTTGCTTCTGGACTCTTAGGGTAAAGTCAGGGAAGAACGTGATGTTGCTGTTCTCAACCATGACTGGTGGAGCCGCCGTCGCCGTTTGGAGAATAACATCTCGGTCACGGAAGTTAAACACTCGGGCAAGAAGTGGTCGAGGAGGTGCCCCCGGTCGAGGGCGGCCCCCCGGCACGCGATGGGCTCTTTCATTCGAGGAACACTTTGATAGTCCTCGGGGCTGTAGGTGTTTGAGGACCAGGTCCTCCACAAAGAGGTCCGCTGACTGTCCCTCCCCCCGTTCCGGAACCCCAATGATTCGCACGTTGTTCCGGCGCATCCTGCCTTCATAGTCATCCAGCTGCCGGGCCAGCGCTTCATGGGCGACACGCATGTCTGCGACCTCTCGTTTGAGAAGGCCAGTGTCACTTGACAGTTCTTTGGTGACAGTTTCCACAGCAACCACCCGGTCGGCAATCTTCCTCACATCCTCCCGGATCAGACCCACCTCGGCGGCCACTGTATCGATGCGAATTTCAAGGGACGCCTTGACAGCAGTGATAGCATCCAGAAGGTCTTTATTCGTAGGTTCTGTCTTGCTGTCGGAGGCCGGCATCTTGTCCCGGTCACCGCCCTGCTGGTGTAGCCACGCGTCTGTGTCACCGTCTTGCCACTCCGCCCAGAGGGCATGGTCACCGCTCAGTGGGTGCACCTCCACTGCCGGGCGCAGTCGCAATTCCCCGCCGCCTGCCGTGGAGAGTTCCACCCGGCCTGTCGGCTTTCACTGGCTCGCCCCAGGCCATAGGGGCCCCCGCCAAAGTCCAGGCACCCAGCAGTAGGCCAAGGATATGGCCGGCTACTGTCCACTGCACGCTCAAGGCGCATCTTCAGTGCTGCTACAATCCAGCCTTCCCAGCCCTCTCGGGGAAACCAGGCTCCAGCGTTCAGTGCCAACCCGGTTAGCCTAAGTAGTCGTCCACTCACCACCAGCGGCCGGTCCCCTCTCGTCATGTGCTCCCAGCACCGTGTCAGCGTCGGGCCCTTCCCGGGGACCTTCACCCTCACCGAGTTTTTCCCCACAGCCTGGTTTGGACTGCCGGGGCAGAAGAGCCAGAGGGCCGCCTCCACCGCTCGGGGCTAGCACGCCAGTCGCGCCGGGCTCACCGCCAGTCGCTCCAGAGCAGGACCTCCAGCCCCCGGGGAAGCGGAACAGGCCTCCTGCGCGCCGAAGGCGTCAAGCCCCCAACCGCCGCTCTCCGGTACAGCCAGACCGCGGCCACGGCCGCGGCCTCCAGTAGTCTTTGCGTGCAGTGCAGTCTCAGGGCCACTGCCAGCCCCCTCACTCCAGCCCAGCAGTGTCGGCTGCCACCGGTATCGCAGGGGGCCACCACTATCACCCCTTCAGCTTTCAGGCAAGTCGTAGTGAGGCAATGGCGGCTTACTACAAATCACTTCCTCACCCAGGCTTCACTGCATGCCGTGACGAGACAGATCAAGGGGGGCCCCCAGTGCGCACCCCCAGGACGCCGGCAGCCCTTTGCTTGCTTCCAAGGATCACGCCCAGTTTAGTAAGGCCGCCTTGGGTCTACAGGCCCGTGTCTGCACGGTACCTCACTGTCCTTCACGTCGGGGGCCACCGCTCCAACCACTCAGCCCCCCGGCACTCACGGACCTCCAAGGACTGTCCCCTCAGTCGCCGCCGGGATCCGGCGAGGCCGGGTCTGACAAGGAGCCCCACCAGTGCTTCGCTGAAGGCCCCGTGTGGCGCCCGATCGGCACCACACCGCACTCCTGCGGGCAGGGGCACCCGCAAGGTCGCGGTCTCCGGAGCTCCCACGGGGGGATGTCGCCGATCGATTCCAAAATTTGACGGGCAGTAGCCGGGCACCACAGAAGTATTGCGGCGGCACCAGGGCAGGAATCGGGCCAGCAGGGACGAAGTTATACAGGATAGTTGGGGAGTGGCGCTCTGCAGTGAAACTACCGAGCGGCCATTCCCGTCGGCGGTTGGCCCACTTGGGTGTGTTTAACCTTAGCACACTTTCTCATGCTGGCATGGCTGACAGGGCAACACCTGGCTTCCCTCAGGGCTCCTATACCACTCATAGCCGTGGAGACATGACACCCTCTAAATATCAGCCCATCTACTTAAGGATGCTAGTTGGCAACACTAGCTGGGTCACAGGACATATGTACCATTGGGGAGAGCCTCCAAAGATGCCCTCCAATTGTAATTACCACTATTCACATAGACGTCCTATTTTTTAACGTTGCCACATGATTGACCTAATGCATATGTTCTTATGCTGGCCATGGCTGACAGTGCGACACCAAGCTAGACACAGGGCTTGTATACCACTCACAGCCTTGGCGATAGGACACCTTCTGAGCATTTGGCCATTCATTTACACATGCCAGATGGTAACACTAGGTGGGTCACAGGATAGATGTACCACCCTATGCCTTTTGTACTCTACATGGCATTACCAGGCGTATCACAGGACATATGCACTAATTCCAGCCTTGGTGACATGACACCACCGGGCACTTGCCCATGTACGCAGGCCGCAGGTAGGCTGCGGGAGCATGCTACCCTTGGACATTCGGGAGTACATGGACCACAATGCATTGGGTGAGTCAACGAATGCTGGAGAAGCTACCCGATCACTCTTGCACTCACATGAGTCATTTATGTTATTATGTTATTTCATCTGGCATCTGTGGCATGCCAATATGAGCTGTATCTCAGCACTTAGCATAGAAGTGAGTATGCTATTCAACCGGACACTAAGTGTGCACTGTGTATATGACATCGACTTATTACTGACTGCAATATGTCTATATTATTCTATATTTACTGTATTACTTTTTTATATATATGTATGTAGACAATACTCTTTCTACATGGCGGCCATACTTACATGGTTTTTGGGGATCAGTCCTATATTTATGTTTATTAAGGAAGTGTATGTAAGGTCGTGCATTCTGTAACTCCGTTGTGTGATCAAGTCCATCTTGTGTCTAAACGTGCCATTGATTGGATTTTTTGAGTTTTGTCCTGAGAGCACGTCTTTACAGGAACTTTATATTGGATTTATATGCCGGTCTTTTTATAGTTAGGATCGTGTTTCCATATGAAATCCGCAACATTCTATTTGGAATAACTTTGGCGCCGATTGACGAATCCACACGAAATTTTCAAAATAGGTGGGGCGCTCCGCTCCGCTCCTTCCCTGAAAGTCTCGGGGGGATTCGTCAAGCGGGGGCTGAGAAAAACGGGGGGTCCCAAAACGCGTTTTCCCCATGCATTTTTCCATAGGGCCTTTAGTCCAAGCTACAGCCCGAACGGCTGAACAGAATTACTTGAGGTAGTCCTCAGGTCAGGGATGTGCCTTTTGCAGGTCTGGTGTAAATCTGTTCACTATTTCCTGAGAAAATAGCATTTAAAAGCATATATATATCTATAAGCGCGCACCGTGCGTGTACGGTAAAACTTACCGTACACGCGCGCTGCCGTGCGCGAGCGCGATTCTGATTGGTTGTTAGATCTTAGTAAACATTCAAATCGGTCGAAACCAGGAAGTGTCGGCCGCCATTTTGTCTCTCGCAGTCTGAGGGGGTGAAAAACAAAGGTGGAGAACGTGAAAAGGGGGCAGGGTGGACAGTTCCTGACCCCCTAGCCTTTGTCAGGGGGTCCCAGAAGGACCCCCAAGGGCCAAGATTTCATTTATTTTTTTTGCAAAAAATCGCAGAGTGCGCGTAGCGTGCGCGTACGGTAGAAACGGAAAAATTCCGCGAACTGCGTAACGTGCGCGCACGGTGCTCGAAGCGCTCCGTGCGCGTACGGTCTCTATGAAATCTCTATGAAATCTTATCTGATCTAATGGAAGAATATGCACGTATTGTGTTAAATATTTGTCGTATTGCTGTCTGTAGGGACACCGATCCAAAATGGCGAACGTACAGGACGGTGTTCATATACAACCTCGGAATTTATCCACTTTGGTCACGTTTACAACGATTCTTGTGGTTTTTGTGACAAGAGGCAATACTGTATTACGTATGCAATTTTAACCTGATAGAACACTCTGAGTTCATTGAGTTTGACTAAATGTATAGTGTATTCTTTTGATTTTGCATAGAGTAAGATGGCCGCTGATCTTTGGCTTTCTATCTGCTCATTCGAGTAAGTCCTATGTTGATCACGATTATGTGAGTGACCGTAAGCATATGTAAGACTGTTGTTCGTGATTTTCTTTTACACGTGAACAAGGCTTCGTGCCGAAACGCGTTGTGTGAAATAAAACACTTGACCATCCACTATTTTTTGGTATCCGTTTTTTCTACTGAGAGCATACTTTATTTTGCCCGGAAATTGGATATATGTGATCAAGGCGCGAGTGGGGGCTGAAACGCGTCATGTCGGACAGGCTTGATGAAATTTCAATAAACTAAACTTGATTGGCACTGATCCTTGGGTCCATTCTTCGTCTTTTCAAAAAGGCAGCAACTGAGACGACTTTACCTTCAAATATATATATATATCCAAAACCAAGTTCCCTTCTGAGAAGAAGAACGAGCCACACACGCGCACAGCAGGTCCAGCAGCTTTATTGGGCTATTCAAGGCATGACGCGTTTCGTAGTCAAACTTTTTCAAATGCCTTTAAATCATGAATGCTCGTTAGTGTCCACCTTTTAAACCAGCTTGTCTCACTGCGATTGGCTGTAGTCATCTGGCAGGTACTAGGGAGTATCTCAAAACTCAGCACTCCGAGTTTTTGCAAAGGCAGTCAAACGGCGTAAGTACTACCCAGGTGGGCGGTGACTGCCTCTTCTCCCAATGTACCTGGATCTAACTTGTGGAAAAAGCAGCTGGCCTGGACGCTCACCCTTCCGCAAAGCGCAGCCGAGACCTCGGAACATCCCAACAGTGCAAGATGCCCCCTCGTGCAGTCACGGTCCATCCAGCCGGTAGGTAACTGCTGCAAATTGCGGAGGTTCAATGTTTCCCCGGTCCGCGAGGTATTCCCAGAAGTTTGCCACTAATAACACTGAGCAACTTGTAGGGTGGGGGCTCAAGTGCGCTGTGGCCGCGCACATAATATCCAAAACCAAGTTCCCTTCTGAGAAGAAGAACGAGCCACACACGCGCACAGCAGGTCCAGCAGCTTTATTGGGCTATTCAAGGCATGACGCGTTTCGTAGTCAAACTTTTTCAAATGCCTTTAAATCATGAATGCTCGTTAGTGTCCACCTTTTAAACCAGCTTGTCTCACTGCGATTGGCTGTAGTCATCTGGCAGGTACTAGGGAGTATCTCAAAACTCAGCACTCCGAGTTTTTGCAAAGGCAGTCAAACGGCGTAGGTACTACCCAGGTGGGCGGTGACTGCCTCTTCTCCCAATGTACCTGGATCTAACTTGTGGAAAAAGCAGTTGGCCTGGACGCTCACCCTTCCGCAAAGCGCAGCCGAGACCTGGGAACATCCCAACAGTGCAAGATGCCCCCTCGTGCAGTCACGGTCCATCCAGCGGGTAGGTAACTGCTGCAAATTGCGGAGGTTCAGTGTTTCCCCGGTCCGCGAGGTATTCCCAGAAGTTTGCCACTAATAACACTGAGCAACTTGTAGGGTGGGGGCTCAAGTGCGCTGTGGCCGCGCACATAATATCCAAAACCAAGTTCCATTCTGAGAAGAAGAACGAGCCACACACGCGCACAGCAGGTCCAGCAGCTTTATTGGGCTATTCAAGGCATGACGCGTTTCGTAGTCAAACTTTTTCAAATGCCTTTAAATCATGAATGCTCGTTAGTGTCCACCTTTTAAACCAGCTTGTCTCACTGCGATTGGCTGTAGTCATCTGGCAGGTACTAGGGAGTATCTCAAAACTCAGCACTCCGAGTTTTTGCAAAGGCAGTCAAACGGCGTAGGTACTACCCAGGTGGGCGGTGACTGCCTCTTCTCCCAATGTACCTGGATCTAACTTGTGGAAAAAGCAGTTGGCCTGGACGCTCACCCTTCCGCAAAGCGCAGCCGAGACCTGGGAACATCCCAACAGTGCAAGATGCCCCCTCGTGCAGTCACGGTCCATCCAGCGGGTAGGTAACTGCTGCAAATTGCGGAGGTTCAGTGTTTCCCCGGTCCGCGAGGTATTCCCAGAAGTTTGCCACTAATAACACTGAGCAACTTGTAGGGTGGGGGCTCAAGTGCGCTGTGGCCGCGCACATAATATCCAAAACCAAGTTCCCTTCTGAGAAGAAGAACGAGCCACACACGCGCACAGCAGGTCCAGCAGCTTTATTGGGCTATTCAAGGCATGACGCGTTTCGTAGTCAAACTTTTTCAAATGCCTTTAAATCATGAATGCTCGTTAGTGTCCACCTTTTAAAACAGCTTGTCTCACTGCGATTGGCTGTAGTCATCTGGCAGGTACTAGGGAGTATCTCAAAACTCAGCACTCCGAGTTTTTGCAAAGGCAGTCAAACAGCGTATATATATATATATATATATATATATATATATATATATCCCTCCTACTGGCGGTTGCCAGTAGGTAGGTATAGTTAGGACCTATTATCCATAGGAAACCCGCAACATTCTATTTAGAATAACTTTGGTGCCGGTTGACGAATCTTTGCGAAATTTTCAAAACTCGTGGCCCGCTCCGCTCCTATCCTGAAAGTCTTGGGGTGATTTGTCAAGCGGGGGCCGAGAAAAAAGGGGGGTCCCAAAACATGTTTTCACCATGCAATTTTCAATAGGGACCTTTAGTCGCAGCTACAGCCCGAACTGCTGAACGGAATTACACCAAATTTGGCAGAAAGGTAGACCTTGGTTCAGAGTTGTGCCTTTTGCTTAAATGGTGTAAATCCGTTCAGTAGTTCCTGAGAAAATCAAAAGTAAAATCACATATATATCTGGGCGGAGCCTAACCACACATCTCATCGTGAGATCTGTTTGGCTGTCAGCACTTCATCCAAGAAGTGTTGGCAGCCATCTTGGGACCAATATATATGATAGCACCTCATTAAAAAGCATTGCAGTTAATAGAAAGTTTTAAGACTTTAGCTACATTATAAATCCTTTGTTGATGGTACCATACTAATTTTACGATTTGTGGTATGTTCTAAGGTGATTTTACCATGTGAAAAAGCCTTCTGCTGGGATATCATGAATCATGTTTGAGAGAAAATTATTTTCTCATGCTTTTCCCACAGAGGTTTGGAAGGTGTTCTATAAGCTAAACTGAGAGCATATTTTCTGTAAATTCACATTATCTTTCTCAATCATGTGAGAATGAAGTATGACATTCTCAGTAAAACATGTACATCCAACAAGGGCAGAGACTGTCAGTTGATAACTTTGGGTTCTACTGCAGCTTCCCAGAGTGTTCCAAAGAACAACTAGAGCGCTAACAGTCCTACTTATGATACACGTATGGCACACCTGAAGCCATCTTGATTGGAATAAAGTGGTAACTCTTAAAACATTTAATTTAAAAAGTAACAAAATGAGGGGGTTCATTTTGCATAGAAAGTATGATTAGTGCTGCAGAAAGAAAAAGTAGGGCACATTTTGAGTGACTTGTCAAATTCTCTTCTAGTTCATTAAAAAATTCTGACATGCAGACTGAAACATGCACTTTGAATACCAGCAGCAGACTTCCCTGGTGAGCAGTAGCTTTACTACAGTGATCTAATGAGCAACCAGAGTGCTAACATTCTGAATTTATGGCAAATGTGTGACACATCTGAATGCCTTCTTGATGGAATCAAAGTAAAACAATGAAAGTATTCCTACTGAGTAGACTGTAGTAAATGAGGAAATTAGGAAACTTCATAACAAATAAGTCTCCGAAGATGGCCACCAGAGACAAAAGAGCCCAAATGTAGCACAAATATCACCCATATGTCGCCCAAGTATAGCCCAATGACAGAATGTCCCAGACTGTTCTAAAGAACAACTAGAGCGCTAACAGTCTTACTTATGACAAAAGTATGGCACACCTGAAGCAATCTTGATTGGAATAAAGTGGTAACACTAAAAACATTCCATTTGCAAAGTAACAAAATGAGGGGGTTCATTTTGCCATAGAAATTATGATTAGTGCTGCAGAAAGAAACATTAGGGCACATTTTAACATCTCAAATCCTCTTCTATTTCATTAAAAAATTCTGACATGCAGACTGAAACATGCACTTTGAATACCAGCAGCAGACTTCCCTGGTGAGCAGTAGCTTTACTACAGTGATCTAATGAGCAACTAGAGTGCTACCATTCAGAATTTATGGCAAATGTGTGACACATCTGAATGCCTTCTTGACAGAACCAAAGTAAACAAGAATTGAAAATGCAATAGGTCTCGCCCTCGTTTAAGTTAAAGCAATTCTGTTTGTAATTAGGTGGCTTTTTAGCTTTGCTTTTATTAGTGTTTTTCAAACTTTCATGTACATAACATGCATATGCATGCATATATGTATGCATGCATTTATATTTGTATTTATATAGATATGCAGATTATATATATGTTTATATATGTGTGTGTGTATATATATATACACATACATATATATAAATGCATATATATATTTGCATATGTGTGCATGTAGAGAGAGATGTAGCGGTAGAGGTGTAGCGGTAGAGGTGTAGCGGTAGAGGTGTAGCGGTAGAGGTGTAGCGGTAGAGAGGTAGAGGTAGAGAGGTTGAGAGGTAGAGAGTAGTAGAGAGAGAGGTAGATAGAAGTAGAGCGGTAGAGAGTAGAGAGTTAGTAATAGAGAGTAGAGAGTGAGTAGTAGAGAGTATTAGAGTGAGTAGTAGAGAGTGAGTAGTAGAGAGTAGTAGAGTGAGTAGTAGAGAGTGAGTAGAATGAGAGAGAGTAGTAGAGAGTAGTAGAGTGAGTAGTAGAGAGTAGTAGAGAGTGAGTAGTAGAGAGTTGTAGAGAGTAGTAGAGTAGTAGAGAATGAGTAGTAGACAGAGAGTAGTAGAGAGTGAGTAGTGGAGAGTGAGTAGTAGAGAAAGTAGTAGAGAGTGAGAAGTCGAGAGAGTAGTAGAGAGTAGTAGAGAGTGAGTAGTAGAGTGAGTAGTAGAGAGTAGTTGAGAGCGAGTAGTAGAGAGTGAGTAGTGGAGAGTGAGCAGAAGAAAGTAGTAGAGCGAGTAGTAGAGAGCGAGTAGTATAGAGTGAGTGGTAGAGAGTAGTAGACAGTAGTAGAGAGTGAGTAGTAGAGCGAGAGTAGTAGAGAGGATGTAGTAGAGAGTAGTATAGAGTGAGTAGTAGAGTAGTAGAGAGTGAGTGGTAGAGAGTAGTAGAGAGTGAGTAGTAGAAAGAGTAGTATAAAGTGAGTAGTAGAGAGTAGTAGAGAGAGTAGTAGAGAGTGAGTAGTAGAGAGTAGTAGCGAGTGAGTAGTAGAGATAGAGTAGTAGAGAGTGAGTAGTAGAGAGTGAATAGTGGAGAGTAGTAGAGAGTGAGTAGTAGCAAGTAGTAGAGAGTGAGTAGTAGAGAGTAGTAGAGAGTGAGTAGTAGAGAGAGAGTAGTAGAGAGTAGTCAGTGTCAGTCAGTCAGTCAGTGTCAGTCAGTCAGTGTCAGTCAATCAGTGTCAGTGTCAGTCAATCAGTGTCAGTCATTGTCAGTCAGTCAGTGTCAGTGTCAGTCAGTCAGTGTCAGTCAGTCAGTGTCAGTCAATCAGTGTCAGTCAGTCAGTGTCAGTCAGTCAGTGTCAGCTAGAGCATCTCGGCTGATCTGGTTCTCTGGCTCTACAGCAGCTCTGCTGACCTGGTTCTCCGCCTCTAGAGCAGCTCTGCTGACCTGGTTCTATGGCTCTAGAGCAGCTCTGCTGACCTGGTTCTCTGGCTCTAGAGCGGCTCTGCTGACCTGGTCCCTTAGGCTCTAAAGCAGCTCTGCTGAACTGGTTCTAGGGCTCTACAGCAGCTCTGCTGACCTGGTTCTCTGGCTCTACAACAGCTCTGCTGATCTGGTTCTCTGGCTCTAAAGCAGCTCTGCTGACCCGGTTACATGGTTCTAAAGGAGTTCTGCTGACCTGGTCCCTTGGCTCTAAAGCAGCTCTCCAGACCTGGTTCTCTCCCTCTAAAGCAGCTCTGCTGACCTGGTTCTCTCACTCTAAAGCAGCTCTACTGACCTGGTTTCTCTGGCTCTACAGCAGCTCTGCTGACCTGGTTCTCTGGCTCTAGAGCAGCTCTGTTGACCTGGTTCTTAGGCTCTAGGGCAGCTCTGCTGACCTGGTTCTCTGGCTCTAAAGCAGCTCTGCTGACCTGGTTCTATGGCTCTAAAGCAGCTCTGCTGACCTGGTTCTCTGGCTCTAGAGCAGCTCTGCTGACCTGGTTCTCTGGCTCTAAAGCAGCTCTGCTGACCTGGTTCTCTCCGTCTAAATCAGCTCAGCTGACCTGGTTCTCCGCCTCTAGAGCAGCTCTGCTGACCTGGTTCTATGGCTCTAAAGCAGCTCTGCTGACCTGGTTCTCTGGCTCTAGAGCAGCTCTGCTGACCTGGTTCTCTGGCTCTAAAGCAGCTCTGCTGACCTGGTTCTCTCCGTCTAAATCAGCTCTGCTGACCTGGTTCTCCGCCTCTAGAGCAGCTCTGCTGACCTGGTTCTATGGCTCTAAAGCAGCTCTGCTGACCTGGTTCTCTGGCTCTAGAGCAGCTCTGCTGACCTGGTTCTCTGGCTCTAAAGCAGTTCTGCTGACCTGGTTCTCTGCCTTTGGAGCAGCTCTGCTGACCTGGTTATATAGCTCTGCTGACCTGGCTCTCTGGCTCTAGAGCATCTCTGATGACCTGGTTCTCTGGCTCTAAAGCAGTTCTACTGACTTGGTTCTCTCCCTCTAAAGCAGCTCTGCTGACCTGGTTTCTCTGGCTCTACAGCAGCTCTGCTGACCTGGTTCTCGGCCTCTAGAGCAGCTCTGCTGACCTGGGTCTCTGGCTCTAGAGCAGCTCTGCTGACCTGCTTCTTAGGCTCTAGAGCAGCTCTGCTGACCTGGTTTCTCTGGCTCTACAACGGCTCTGCTGACCTGGTTTCTCTGGCTCTACAGCAGCTCTGCTGACCTGGTTCTCTGCACTCACGATGCATATACCCGACTTCGCGAAAATATATTTAAAAATAATATACGTTTATTATAAGTACAAATATATTATTTTTATGAATCCCTTCGATAATCTCTTGCCCTAATATGTATATTAAATACACATACATATCATTTTGGAACATAGCACCCAGCGCGCCCCAGCACGTATAGGACGTCACGTGGGACCCGCCACCGCGCAGGCATCTCGTACCGTTATGCGCATATGTCGCAAATGCGTGGGAGCAGGAGTCGCGGACTGGTCGCATACCAATCGCGCATATCACGTAATATTAAATGTATATGATGTAACTGAAAAACAGGCAGCCGTCACACACCGTATGCGGATCCTTCATGACTTTTCTAAAATGGCAGCTAGAATCCGTGCACGCACCATGATGTGTACGCTTTGAGTGCGCGTCATTTGAGATGTCATCAGTGACGTCATCAGTGATGTCACTGACCATGTCATGAATGATGCAATATGTGACATCAGCAGTGCATTGCGGGCGCGCGAGTTATGTTTAGCAGAACTATCTATAACGGAGGAATTTCTATGGTTTTGTACGAGTGAAATGGGCAGCTAACTATAACACCCCTGAAACCTATGTTTTTCTAAGGTTTTTTAAATGCTAATTTCTAACTATAACGTCGCTGAAACCTATGGTTTTTTCAGTGAATATATATATATATATATATATATATATATTCGCCAGTAGGTACTTATGGTTAGGACCTTTTTTCTATTCAAAAAGCGTTTTTTCCTGTGCCAATATCTTTGGCATCGTTTGACGAATCGTTGCAAAATTTTCAAAACTAATGGCCCCCTCAGGTCAACTCCTGTCTTGAAAGTTTCAGGGTGATCCCTCAAGCGGGGGCCGAGAAAAGACAAGTTTTCTCTATGCTAAATTTCATAGGAAACTTTAGACAAAGTTAAAGCACGAACTGCTTACCGGATTTACACCAAATCTGTCAAAAAGGTAACTTTTGGTTCAGAAAGCGACCTTTTTTTTTAAATGGTGTATATCAGTTCAGTAGTTCCCAAGAAATTCATAAATGAAAAATATTAGTATCTGGTGACCGCAGTGGATCCGCGAACCCTCCCAATCATGAGTTTGATTCTGATTGGCTGCCGACAGTTCAAACCAGGAAGTGTTGGCAGCCATCTTGTGACTCGATTGAACCGATTCACAAGAAAAAAGGTCAAAAAACAAGAAAAGGGGGCAGGGTAGAAACACCCTGAACCCCTCGGCTTGCCCAAGGGGTCCCACAGGATTTTTAAAAACATTTTGGTAGGATTCGTGTAGGTGCGCAAATCCCGCTGAAAATGTTTTTTTAAGCTCCTGGGTGGGCAGGGTCCCGGGGCAAGCCTTATCTATGTTGCCGCCCTGGGGACCGCCACCTACCTGGGACTTTGTTCTAATAAAAATTTGTCTGGGGGACTCCTGCACGCCCCCACACTGCTCCGGGGACTACACCTGCCCGGGGCTTCAATATTTCAATGCAGTGGAGCATCGACCCCCCCCCCACAGCCCCGGGGACCGTCACCTCACTGGCCTTTTTTTTATTCACAAGGTGTAGCGGGGCTTCTGCCCCAGGGACCACCACCTCACCGGGGCAGAGATTATGTAAATACGGGGGTCCGTTGCAGCCCCGGTGACCACAACCTCCCCAATGCTTTAAACATGCTGGGGGGCAGAGCCGCCCAGCCCCCCTCCAGGAGCCCTCTTTGGCCCTGGGGACCGCCAACCCCCAGGGCCGACTCCATCAATGTCCTGGGCTGCCCACCCCGGGACATTGCAGTTTGCTATGGCAGGGTAGAAGCACTGCTCCCACCCTGCCATAGCAAACATCTGCTTTGCTTCATGAAAGAAAGAGCAGGAAAACTGCTCTCGCTTCCACGAAGTGAAGCAGAATTGCTTTTGGACAAAGAGAGCTGCATGTTAGCAGCTCGGTTAGTCCAAAAGCAATGTTGGGTCCTGCAGGAGGCGGGGAGCTGCCAGGGTCCGCGGGGTCCTCAACAAAGAGGCCATGCACTGGGGGATGGGGTTCTGTGGCCAAAAATGGCCCCGGAGGGGGGGCCACTCACCCTCTTCCCATTTTAATTTGATTTAAAAAAAATAAGGCTGGGCCCCAGGAGATGTGGCACCGGGGCCAAAATTGGCCTCAGGAGTGCGACACATGGCCCCCTCCAAAATTATTTTTTAAAAAGGCTGGGCAGGCCCCAGGGAATGGGGTCCCCAGGGGAGAAAAATCGCACGGGAGGGTGAGGCCAAGCAGCCCCTCTCTCCTTTTTTTTCTCAAAAATGGCCGGGCCCAGCAGGATGGGGTCCCTGGGGCTGATATCAGGTAATGGAATTGGGTTGCATTAAAAAAATGTTTCTCTCGTTATTGGAGTTGCAACCCCACAGTGCACAATCATGAGATCAGGGGTTGGAGATGCAAAACGGTTTTAACCAATGGCATCAATTGGTGCGGCTTTAATCCTCTGTGTGCAATCCATTTAATATCCACATTTTACAAACCTAGGTCTTTGTCAATACCTCTGTGTTCAGCATACCTTTTGCACCAGAATCATAGCCGTGCCCTACAATCCATACTGTAAGCATCTTGAAGGAATGTCTGGAAGGAATGAAAAGATGTCTGTAGCTGAGAAAGTAGTTGGTTGAATGAGAGGTATTTAAAATGGTGGAGAACATGCTGGTTTTGAAAAAATAACTGATTGGCTGGTCATCAAATAAGATGCGTGTTACTTTCCTGAAAAAGCATATTTCTAATTTGTTAATGTTTGAAAGGTACAGTAGATAGGATAAGGTAATATTTTGTGAAAGTCAACCACACCTGCTATTTGCATTTGTAAGCTTGTTTGCTGAATTTGAATTGTGGTGAACTTGAGACCTTCTGGTACAGTTGAATGTTGCAGAAAGTGTTACAATGGAAACTAGGATTAAACAGAAGGGGGGGAGGGTTGAAACTTAACTGTGGTTTTAAAATGTGAGATGATAACTTATAAACAAGTAATATGTTACTAAATTAGGTTTTCCCAAATCAGTCGTATGTTTAGAAGTAGTTTGTTGTTAAAAAATGATGCTTGTATTATTGGAAATAGATTTTTGAACTCCTGTAAGGGTTCGCAGCACCATCGTGATGCTACAATGCGGCACCGCGGTGGAGTCATGACTCCAGTAAATTACAGAACCAGTTTGGGTACTTTTAGAAGACACTTAGAAAGGGTTAATATGTCTAACCAATAGAAATGTGTTTCACAATGTGAAATAATGAAGGAAGCAATTTGATTTGTTACTTACATCTATTTGTGTGCAGAAAGAGAGGAAAAGTTTGCCATTACTGGTTTTACCTTGTTGAGAGTGGTGCATTACATTTATTGTGTGGAAAAAAAATCTTTTATGAGTTTCTGATATTTCATATTCTGCAATACTATTTGAAAGGTGAGTTTCACATTTGTAAGTTGTGTTATGTATTCTGTAGTAGTGCTTCACTCTTTGTAGTGAAATTGTTTACTTTGAAAAGCATTATTTTCAAAGTTTGGAAATTATTAGAGAAGTGTGATGTTTGAAAAATGTTACGAAATGTACAAATGTGTATTGTAGTTTGTTTTATTGTACTGAAATGACGATTGAAATAGGTTGTGCATACTAATATCTGTACTTTGGTAGATGGATTAGTGATTACGGTAATTCATATGAGTCTGCGGAAAGGTTCACTTGAAGTACACCACATAAATTTAGGTGTCTGCTTCAGATGGGAAGTGCAGTCTGTCAAGTCTAAAGGACTTCATGGTCTTGTGATTGAGGTATATCTCTACTTGTACATGTATTTTCACATGTGTTATACATCTGAAGATGATATACATATAAAACACAGGTTTACATCTATTTGTATGTTTCTTTTATATATGAAGCCACTAGCAAAAGGTTTGACTCAGGCATGCATGCTTTCAGAAATATGGTGAGAGTCACAACAGACACATGCGAATCGTTGCTGCTTTATGTTTGGCTGAGCCCAATACTCTCAGTAGTTGCTGAATAATGAAGCTGCTGCAGAAATGTTAAGTTTAAAAGATGGTGTCAGAGGGATTAGTGATTAGGCTATTTTGTATGTTCCTTTTATATATGATTCAACTAGCAAAAGGCACAGACACATGCAGACATGCTTTCAGGAATATGGTCAGAGTTACAACAGACATATTTGAAGCGTTGCTGATTTATATTTGGCTAGGCCCAATACCTTGAGTAGTCGCTGATTAGTGAAGCTGCAGCACAAAAGTGAGGTTTAAGACATGTTGGCAGAGGGATTAGTGATTAGACTACTTTGTATGAGTCTGTGAAAAGGTACACTTGAAGTAAGTAGCATAAATTTAGGTATCTCCTTGAAAGTGCAGTCTGTCAAGTTTAGGGAACTTCGTGGTCTTGTGACTAAGGTATTTTTCTACTTTGTCATATATTCTGACACGTGTTATGCATCTGAAGATGCTAGATGTAAAAAAACACAGGTAGACATCTATTTGTATGTTTCTTTTATAGATAATGCCACTAGCAAAAGGTACAGACACATGCATGCATGTTTTCAGGAATATGGAGAGAGTTACAACAGACACATGCAAAGGATTGGTGATTAATATTTGGCTAAGCCCAAAACTCTCAGTAGTTGCAGAATAGTGAAGCTGCAGCACAAAAGTGAGGTTTAAGACATGTTGGCAGACGGATTAGTGATTAGACTACTTCTTATGAGTGTCTCCTTGAAATGGGAAGTGCAGTCTGTCAAGTAAGGGACTTCATGGTCTTGTGACTGAGGTATGTTTCTACTTGCCCATATCTTCTCACAAGTGTTATCCATTTGAAGATGCTAGACATTTAAAACACAGGTATACATCTATTTGTAGGTTTTTATTGATATATAATGCCACTAGCAAAAGGTACAGACACATGCAGAGTTACAACAGACATATTTGAAGTGTTGCTGCTTAATATTTAGCTAAGTCCAATACTCTCAGTAATTGCTGAATAGTGAAGCTGCAGCAGAAAAGTGAGGTTTAAGACATGTTGACAGAGGTATTAGTGATTGGGCTACTTCATATGAGTCTGTGGAAAGGTACATTTGAAGTACGCCTCATACATTTAGGTGTCTCCTTGAAATGGGAAGTCTGACAAGTTTAAAGGACTTCATGGTCCTGTGATTGTGGTATGTCTCTACTTGCACATGTATTGTCACATGTGTTATCCATATGAAGATGCTAGACGTACAAAACAAAGGAATACTTCTATTTGTATGTTTCTTTTATATATGATTCCACTAGCAAAAGGAACCGACACATGCATACTTGCTTTCAAGAATATGGTGAGACTTACAACAGAGACGTGCTAAGGGTTGCTTCTTTATATTTGGCTAGGCCCAACACTGTGAGTAGTTGCTCAGTAGTGAAGCTGCAGCACAAAAGTGAGGTTTAAGACATGTTGGCAAATGGATTAGTGATTAGGCTACTTAGTATGAGTCTGTGGAAAGGTACAATTAAGGTACACTGTAGGAAAGTGGGTTTCTGTTGCAGTAACCCCCCCACTTTTTTCCAGACTACTGATGCACTTTTGTTTGGTGTGCCCTGGGTCCCTGCCAATCAGGTTCCCTGGGCCTGTGTTCTTTCCCCAAAACTAAACCCAATTGGCATCTCTGACCACAGGTCAGTCCCTGGTAAATGGCACCACAGGTATCCAGGGCACTGTGACCAGAGAAGGCCTCTAAGGGCTGCAGCACTTATTGTGCCACCCTTAGAGTCCCTGTACCTTTACACACACACACACTGCCTTTGCAGGCTGGGTGTTTTGGTGCAGAACAAAGTGAAGATTCAACATGGCACACATCTCTGTGTACCATGCCTACAACCCACTGCCCTGGCATAGATCAGTCACCCCTCTAGCTGGGTGCACTATACCAGTGGTGAGGGTACTGGTGCATGAGCCATGTACCCCTACAGTGTCCAGGTCCATTCTTAGACATTGTAAGTGCAGTGCTGCCATTAAGAGTATATGGTGCTGAGAGTTTGTCATTACGAACTCCACAGCACCATAATAGCTACACTGAAAACTGAGTAGTTTGGTATCAAACTTCTCAGCACATTAAACCCACACTGATGCCAGTGTGGAATTTAATGAAAAATGCACACATAGGGCATCTCAGAGATGCTCCATGAAAACTAACCCACCTCTAGTGTTCCGACTGAGTGGCTGCTTAGGCTGCCATCAACAGACATGTTTCTGGACCCCTGGGTCGAGAGCCTGCTGCTCTCGGGGGCCTGAAACAATTCACATCCTGGGACGAGGTGCCAAGTCTCCTCCCCCAGGATCGGCAGGGTTTACGTAGGGGAAGCTTCGAAGTCATGCCGCATTTGTGAGCTTCCCCAGACCACTTACTGTTTTCAACATCTGGTCCCCACTGGTTCTACCCCCCACTTTGGGTGAAAGAACCGGCAGGAAAAACGAGTGAGGGAGAGAGGCGTGCCCACCTCTGCCAACTCCACCCCTCAGGTGGAGGAGGCGAGGTGAAGCACAACTCCGAATCCCCACCATCTTGAGGATGGGGGACCCAACCAACCAGGGACAGGCTCCTGCCCCCCTCCCACTGGAGGGTGGTACAATAGGTGGTGTACCCACCCCAGGGAAGGGACCCATTGGTCCCTGCCCTCTACCTACCTGTAACGCCCCTAAATCTAGTATTTAGGGGGCACCCTGAACCTTACTTCCTCAGATCCAGAAACGACAAGAAGAAAAGAAGAAGAAGGACCGAACAGCTGTGCAGCCAGCTAACAAGAGGAAGACGCCCACTGACTTGGTCCCAGCCCTTCAGGCCTGTCTCCCCTCGAACCTGCTCCTGCGAAATCCCGGTGTGTCCTGCAGCCAGCAACCTTGAAAACCCCGGAGGACCTACCTGCCTTCACTTCCAAAGACTGCTTCTCCCGTGAACACCGGATTTGTTCAACTGCAACCTCTGGCAGCAGCCGGAGAGCGCGAATCCAGCCCACTCTGCACCCGCCAAACCCGGCCCGAGCTCGAGTGGAAAAACAGTACGAGGAGGTCACCCCGGTGATCCTGACTTGAGATTCGGCGACCCCTGACCCGCCTCAAGCCACCAGCCGACGTTTGCAGTCTAAATCCAGAAGGCCCCTCTGACCGCGACCCGGAGCTGGTAAGAAGATCCAACCTCAAAAGACACCCCTGTACCCGATGCCCCACGGCCTTGTGCACCCAAACTGACAGTGCCTAACCAACCCTTAACCTCCCAACTTACCTATCCAAGTGGTGGTCGTACCTAGAAGTCCTTCGTCTCCCTGCCTGCAGTGCTTTTGGAAACCGGAGGTTCTCCATAGAAAACAACAGGGCGCCTGATGTCAAAACAACACTCTGCAACCAGCCTCGTCAGTGCCGCTGAGGGTGCACCTTTTGTGCTACTTTGTTTCCCCATTTGCCCTAACCTTAACCCTAGGAGCTTTGCTCCCACAAACGAGTGGCCTGCTTGCCAGCAGCCACCAACCGGAGGCCCCCTCCCCCGCTGGATAACATTCGGCCTCAACTCCCTGCACCCGGCCGCCCTAGTACCTCTGAGGGTGCAACAACAGTGCATCACTGATCCTGGGGGACCCCTGAGTCTAACCCCAGAACCTTAACCCCCACAGTCGATTACCTACCTGTTAACCTGTTTTTCCTCTATAGGATGACATTGACAATTTTCTTCCAAAAAGTTTCTAAGTGTGGAGTTTTGAAATCTAAAAATATTCTTTAAAAATTGCACAAATAACCAAAACGTATTTACTCACCTGTTTGCGGGAAATGTCCCAGTGCTGAATCTAGTTATCCAGCACTGAGTTAGAAAAGTAACATAAAAAGTAACTTACCTGTAATTTACTGAAAAAGCCTATTCATTTCAATGTACTGTATTTGCTAAGTGTTGCAACCTACTGCATCCCCTGTAAATAAAACAAAGTACATTTTCCATTGCATTTTCAAACTGTTCTATATTCAGCAACTTATTACTGAAACGTGTTTAATGCTTACTTGTGCCAGGCTTGCTTGGTTCTAAAATAAAACAACAGTATTTTTTATTCAAAAACAATTGGCCTAGAATTCAATTCTTGAGTGTGTGAATTCATTTGCTGACTGAGTGAGTACAACAAATGCTTAACACGGTCCTCTGATACTGCCTTACTGCTCTACCACTCTACCACAAATAGAGAGTAAGATTCTATCTAACTTTAACCTCTGCCTACCTCTGGGGTTACCTGGACTCTATACACACTATACCTCATGTTGGTGTGGTATATATAGAGCCAGTTTCCTACATTGGTGGCAGCGGTGGGATATACAACTTGCATTTGTTGGACTACTTGGTTACCACCTGATCACACAACAGAACTCTTAAATTGCCTTTAGACTTCTGATCTTTTCAAATTGGCATTTTTACAAAACTACTAAAAGTCTTGTTAGGGCCTTGCTTAGGTCCCTTTAGAATTTTAGAAAATAAAAAGTCACTATAGTCAAGGGTAGAGGGGTTAGAACTTTTTTTGTTAGAATATCTCAAAATAAGAAGCCAGCAATTAGTGACGTTAACCATAATGACATACAGGACATGGTTGAGAAGCTTGAACTCACCCCTTACCTTCACTTGTCTTTCAAGGAAGTAAGGTCCGTATGTAAAATTAAAAATATACCAATGGGCCCTTATCCAACCAAACAAAAGCTCCAGGAGCTGTTGGCTGAGTATTCAAAGGCCCACCCCTCTGGAAATAGTGATGACCAGTCTGAGGGAGAAGAAGGTGAGGAGGATGAAGAAAGGTACCCACCTCCACCACTTCCTAGGGAAGAAAGGTACCCTGTTCCCTTGCTTCCAAGAATCAACCTATGGGGACCTAGAGGCCACACAGGTGACTCAGAAAGAAAGGAGATGGGTTTAGCATCCATCAATGGTGGCAGCAATAATAATTAAGGGTGGGCGTCGTGCTCCGCTTCGCCAACGGAGTGCACGTAGCGCTGCCTGCTTCACCGTTTACGAAGTAGTTGTAGCAGGCAGCGCTACGCCCATGCCGCTGCGAAGAGGAGCTGCCCGCCACTCGCCGCCCGCCCGCCCTCATTTTAAACTACTTGAAAGAATATAAAAAGTAAATAAAATGTCCTTACCTGTAGTGCGGCGTCCTGGGGCTCCCTCTTCCTGCTTGACGTTAACTTCTTACACAAATGCACATGCGCGGACGCCCGAGCATGTGCATTTCTCGCAAGAAATGCGCATGCGCGGGTGTCCGCTCATGCGCATTTGTGTAAGAAGTTACCGGCAAGCAGGAAGAAGGAGCTCCGGGACGCCGCACTACAGGTAAGGACATTTTATTTACTTTTTATATTCTTTCAAGTAGTTTAAAATGAGGGCGGGAGGGAGGCGGCCGGCGCGTAGTGGGGCTACGTGGAGCGCGCGATTGTGCGTAGATTGACTACGCCCACTACGCCCAGGGTTAAAAATATAAGGATAGAGAGCAATCTTATGATCCTAAAATCCCCAAAGGAATTGTCCCTAAATACAAAGAGGGTGATGATATCACCTAGTGGTTCACAGCCTTTGAGAGGGCTTGTGAAGCCAGAAGGGTGAAAAAGGCTTTCTGGGGGGCACTACTTTGGGAACTGTTCTCTGGTAACTGCAGATACAGACTCCCGGCCATTTCTGGGGCAGATGCTGGGTCCTATGACCTCATGAAGAGAACTCTGATTGAGGGATTTGGACTCACAACTGAGGAGTACAGAATTAGATTCAGGGGGGCTCACAAAACCCAGAACCAATCCTGGATTGCTTTTGAAGACTACTCAGTAAAAACACTAGGTGGCTGGTTAACTGGAAACAATGTGCATGACTTTAATGGAATTTACAACCTGTTTATGAAGGAACACATATTAAGTAACTGCATTTGATGAAAATTTGCATCAGTACCTAGTAGACCTAGGCCCACTTTCTCTCCAAGAATTAGGAAAGAAGGCAGACCATTGGGTCAAAACAAGGGTAACTAGGACGTCCACTGGGGTTGACCAAAAGAAAGGGGTTACAAAGCCTCCCCAGAGGAAAGATAGTGAACCCCTTAAAGATAAAAGTAAGGAGTCCCAGGTAGCCCCCCAAAAACCTGTCCAGGAGGGTGGGTCCAAAGACATCTCACAAACTAAAACAGGGTACCAAGGTAAGAATTGGGATCCCAATAGATATGGTGTCACCACTGTCAAAAGGCAGGACACCACACCAAGGACCCTAGCTGTCCTAAAAACAAAGCCCCTAGTGTAGCTCCAGGGGTTCCTAGTGTAGCTCCAGGGGTTGCCATTGTAGCTTTGGAGGATGGTTCCTCAGATGAGGAAGTCCTCCTAGCCTTCATCTGGAAAATGGGCCCAAATGGTAAGCTGGAATTTCCAGGAGGGAGTAGACACTTCCACTACCTACAGGTGAATGGAATCCCAGCCACTACCATGAGAGATACCTGTGCCAGTCACACTGTGGTGCATGACAGGTTGGTTCTCTCAAACTAGTATGTCCCAGGGGAATCAAAAAGAGTAAGGACTGTCCTGGGGGGGGGGGGGGGGGTCACTGTTAGGCATGTGGCTGTAGTGCTCCTAGAAATAGCTGGGACCCTTAGATGGAGAAAGGTGGTAGTCAGTAAAGACCTCCCCCTTGATTGTTTCCTGGGGAATGGCCACCCCAAGGTTGATCTAAGCCAAAGAGAGGTACTGGTCCAATGCCAGACCACACCCAAGAGACCTGGGGGTGCTCAACCTGCAGTTAGTCCAGCTAAGACCCAAAAGGAAAAGAAGAAACAGTGTAGGAAAGGTGGGGAACTGTTAGCGACAGTTCCACTGGGCCAGGGAGATTCAATCCCAGTAAGGGAGAAACTCCAAAATTGTCACTGGTAAAGTCCCCCCTAGGCAACAAAAAGACCTGACTAGTCAGGAAACTGTCCAGCCTGAGTTGTGGGCTCCTCAGTTGGCAGAACAGAGGGTGGAGGACGGGTGTTCACTACCAAGGGAAGTGACCCCCCACCATAAAACAGCAGACATGCAACCAGAAACCCAAGACGCATGTAAGGTAGCCCCTTCACTTACCAGTGAGGAGCTAAAGGTGTGGTTCTGGGTACTGACAGCTGTCATTAGCTTCTTTTGGGTGTTAGCCTTCATGGCAGACCATAGAGACGCAATTTAAAATCTAACCGCGATTGTAGAACGCTTTTGCTGAAGTAGCTTAACTACGTTGCTTTTATTCTTTTTATTCTTATTCTGATGGTGTTTTTGGTAATTTTTATGTGAGCGACCAGTTTGGGAACAATTTGACAGGAAACTGTAATATTTTGTGTCCACTTACCCGCACTCTAAAAAACTGCTCGATCACTCCCCTTTTGCGAGATTCCTCCATCACAGGGACATCCTCCGGGCGCCATTGTTGTTAGCGCTCTAGCAGCCAACACTATTTAAATGAAGGACACGCAAGCGCGCAGCACCATAGAGACGCAATTTAAAATCTAACCGCGATTGTAGAACGCTTTTGCTGAAGAGGCTTAAGTACGTTGCTTTTATTCTTTTTATTCTTATTCTGATGGTGTTTTTGGTAATTTTTATGTGAGCGACCAGTTTGGGAACAATTTGACAGGAAACTGTAATATTTTGTGTCCACTTACCCGCACTCTAAAAAACTGCTCGATCACTCGCCTTTTGCGAGATTCCTCCCTCACAGGGACATCCTCCGGGCGCCATTGTTGTTAGCGCTCTAGCAGCCAACACTATTTAAATGAAGGACACGCAAGCGCGCAGCGTGCGCGCGCGTGCAGCGGGCGTGCCGGGGGCGCGCCAGAGGCAAGCCCGTCTGCGCCCGTCCGCGCCTTGGCCGCGCCTTGCGCCAGGAACGCTGACCTAAATTGTTTGGACAGACGTTGCTACTCCAGAGATACTCTCCTAACACTAGGTAACAGGCTACAGGAGGAGCAGCGGCAGGTATTGACTTGTGGTCTAATTAATAGCAGGTCGCTTATCAAACACTATCAAGACATTTATAACCTGCTGGAAGATCTAGACCTCGACCTGCTGTTTTTAACTGAGACCTGGATAAATTTGCAATCCTCAGTCGAACTCGGATTAGCCTGCCCCGCTGGTTATAAGATCCTCCAGAAACCTCGTTTAACGGGAGAGGAGGAGGAGTAGGGCTAATCTTTAAGAAGCAGTGGGATTGTGCCACACTGCCGATTGAAGCCATAGCAGGAAACGAGATTATGGGCTTTTCCTTACAGGAGGCTAAGGGGAGAATGCTGTCGGGTATGGTCTGCTATAGGCCTCCAGGTATGGACGCTAACCACCAGGCGCTATTGGACACCATTGTTGCCTTGGCATCCACACACTCTAGACTGCTGCTTCTGGGAGATTTTAATCTCTGGGAGACAGGGAGTTATGGGAATCATTTACAAGCTTTGAACTACACTTGTGAGAACTGTGGACTCCATCAGCTTATCCAACAACCTACACATGTAGGAGGCCACACACTCGATTTGGTATTCGCCAAACCCTCTGAAACTGAAGTAATTAGTGTCGCCCCATTAAACTGGACTGATCACTATTTAATACAGTTTAGGATAAGTACACAAGAGGACAAACCAGTTGGGAACAAACAAGCCAACTTTAGATGGGGAAGAGACTGGGCTAAGCTCTCCAAGAGAGGTATGACCCCTCTATTTTCAAGATCTAACATGTTTGACCCAAAAGATGCGCCGGGAGAGAACTATACCAGATATAGCAACTCCATCAATTTAGTATTGGAAGGATACATACCAAAAAAAAAACTCAGAGAGCGCAGTACTCCATCAGCCCCCTGGTTCAGTGAGGAGCTAAAAGCGCTACGCCTAACGCGCAGACAGACCGAAAGAAGCTGGCGTAGGCAGTACCTGGAAGTAGATCGAAAAGCCCTAAAAATTATACAACATCAATACAAGGCAGCTATCAGGGAGGCCAAGTCGCAATTCTATGCTAGCTCCATCCTGCAGGCATCCAACGGAACCAGGGCGCTCTTCAATATCGTTAGAGACCTTAATAATCCGGGTTGCCTGGCTAGCACTGTCCAGCCATCACAAAATCTGTGCAATGAAATTGGTACGTTCTTTGTTGACAAGGTCAACAATATCGTGGGTGGGTTCGATCAGAATACTACAGAGTCCTCCTTGACCATTGTAGATATCAGGAGAGATCTCTCTCTGAGCCACTTCAAACCCCCTACGGAGGACTCCTTTAATGAGATAGCGCGGGAGATATCTTCAGGGTCGCCTCTTGACCCCCTTCCTCATAAGGTCTGGAAGGAGCTCGGTTCGGATCTATTTCCGGACCTGTGGCAGATCTGCTGCCAATCCCTGAGTGAAGGTATTGTACCAAGCAGGTGGAAACAAGCGATAGTCACTCCGCTTTTGAAAAAACCTTCTCTTGACCCATCCCTGCCAGCTAATTTCCGTCCAATCTCCCTTTTACCCTTTCCAGTTAAAATCTTGGAAAAACTGGTCAGTAAGTCCCTGTCCAACTTTTTGGAAGAACATCTGATCCTAGACAGGGACCAGTTTGGCTTTCGGCCTGGGCATGGGACGGAGACTGCGTTGATAACCGTTCTGGAGAAACTTCGAATGTGAGCCGACAGGGGCTGCTCCTCTATGTTGGTGTTGCTGGATATGTCGGCAGCCTTCGACACGGTTAGTCACTCAGTGTTGCTGGCAAGGCTAGAGGGTCTGGGGGTGACAGGTCGTGCCTTGGAATGGCTACGGTCATATTTGACTGATCGTCAACAGGCAGTGACCTTGACGCCATTCGTATCCCCTTGGGCCCCGATTCGCCATGGAGTACCCCAGGGCTCAGCTATCAGCCCTATACTCTTTAATGCTTATTTCGGGCCCCTGATCCCTTTAATAAAATCTTACCGGATCGAGGTGGTTAATTATGCGGATGACATTCAGCTAATGTTCTCCATGGAAGGAGAGCATGCAATTCCTCTGAGTTTTTTCCAGGCATGCATGAGGAAAGTCTGGGACTGGTTGAAAGCTAACTCACTGCAGCTGAATGGCGGAAAAACAGAGTTACTGCATTGCGGTGCAGCCAGAATGCATAAACATCTCCTGGGCGAGTTCCGGCTCTTACCGGAAGACGCCCCGATAGTGGCAGTAAAAACAGTGCGTAACCTGGGGGTAATGATGGACGAAGACCTCCAGCTGCAATCCCAGGCGAATAAGACTATTGGAACCTGTATTGCCTTACTTAGAGCTCTTCGTCAAATTCTTACGCTTCTCCCAAATGAGGCAAGATCCCTCGTGGTCCAGAGTGTGATCCTGAGTAGACTGGATTATTGTAACTCACTGTACTTGGGTGCTCCCCTGTATATTGTACAGGGGTTGCAAATAATATAGTCTACTGCAGCTAAACTGGCCCTGGGGAGACAACGTGACTCTTCGGCAACGCTGGCACTGAGGGACCTTCACTGGCTCCCTGTTAATAAAAGGATCGAGTTTAAGTCACTGGTTACGGTTTACAAAGCCCTTCATAATATTGGTCCGCCACCTCTGTGTGATAGATTCTCTTGGTATGAACTACAGAGACTTCTTCGATCCTCCAACCAAAGTCTGGCAGTTGTTGCCAGAGTAAAACTTACCAAGATGGGAGGTAGGGCCTTCAGTACGGCGGCAGCCCGCCTCTGGAATCAGATCCCCCAAAAATTGCGTCAAGCCAAAACGCTGTTGAGGTTTAGGAAAGATCTTAAAACCTGGCTTTTTGGCAGAGAATAGAACGCATCATTCTTGTTCCATCGGCTTTTGTTTTTTTACTGTCCCAGGTTATTACAGCCTCTCAGCGCCAGGATACCCGTAGGGTGGCAGACAGCGCTATATAAGAGTTTATACAATACAATACAATACAATACTGTCCTTGGCATGGTGGCCTAGCTCCCTGCCAAATAGCAAGTTAGACCCCCTGACCCTATTGGTCATGGTGGGGTTGCTCAAGCTGTGGGTGAACTCTGTGGGTAAGCTGGGCTTTGCCCTGGCTAAGTTAGAAGTTGCAGAGGTAGACACCTCTGAACCCAAACTAAAAAAATGGCTGAAGACCCGACTGAGTGGCTGCTTAGGCTGCCATCATCGGACATGTTTCTGGACACCTGGGTCAAGAGCCTGCTGCTCTCAGGGGCCTGAAACAATGTACATCCTGGGACGAGGTGCCAAGTCTCCTCCCCCAGGATGGGCAGTGTTCACAAAGGGAAAGCTTCAAAGGCATGCCACCTTTGTAGGCTTCCCCTGACCACTTGCTGCTTTCAGCAACTGGTCCACACTGGTTATACCCCCCACTTTGGGCGGGAGAACTGGCGGGAAAAACGATGAGGTAGAGAGGTGTGCCCACCTCTGCCAACTCCACCCTTCAGGTGGGGGAGGTGAGAGAAGCACAACTTCGAGTCCATGCCATCTTGAGGATGGGGGACTCAAACAAGCAGGGACAGGCTCCTGCCCCCTCCCACTGGAGGGTGGCACAATAGGGGGTGTACCCACCTCAGGGAAGGGACCCGTTGGTCCCTGCCCTCTACCCACCTGTAACGCCCCTAAATCTAGTATTTAGGGGGTACCCTGAACCTTGCTTCCTCAGATCCAGAAACGACAAGAAGAAAAGAAGAAGTACCGAACAGCTGTGCAGCCAGCTAACAAGAGGAAGACGCCAATTGACTTGGTCCCAGCCCTACAGGCATGTCTCCCCTCGAAACTGCTCCTGTGAAATCCCGGTGTGTCCTGCAGTCAGCAACCTTGAACAGAGGACCTACCTGCCTTCACTTCCAAAGACTGCTTCTCCCATGAACACCGGATTTGTTCAACTGCAACCTCTGGCAGCAGCCAGAGACCGCGAATCCAGCCCTCTCTGCACCCGCCGAACCCGGCCCGAGCTCAAGTGGAAAACACTACGAGGAAGTCACCCCGGTGATCCTGACTCGAGATTCGGCGACCCCTGACCTGCCTCAAGCCTCCAGCCGACGTTTGCAGTCTAAATCCAGAAGGCCCCTCTGACCACGACCCGGAGCTGGTAAGAAGATCCAACCTCAAAAGGCACCCCTGTACCCGATGCCCCACAGCCTTGTGTGCCCAAACTGACAGTGCCTAACCAACCCTTAACCTCCCAACTTACCTATCCAAATGGTGGTCGCACCCAGAAGTCCTTCGTCTCCCTGCCTGCAGTGCTTTTGCAAACCGGTTCTCCATAGAAAACAACAGGGCGCTTGATGTCAAAACAACACTCTGCACCCGGCAGCGTGAGTGCCGCTGAGGGTGCATCTTTTGTGCTACTTTATTTCCCCATTTGCCCTGACCTTAACCCTAGGAGCTTTGCTCCCACAACCGAGTGGCCCCCTATCCTCCGTTGGATAACATTGGGCCTCAATGCCCTGCACCCGGCCGCCCTAGTACCTCTGAGGGTGCAATAACAGTGCATCACTGACCCTGAGTGACCCCTGGGTCTAACCCCAGAACCTTAACTCCCACAGTCGATTACCTACCTGTTAACCTGTTTTTCCTCCATAGGATAACATTGACAATTTTCTTCCAAAAAGTTTCTAAGTGTGGAGTTTTGAAATCTAAATATATTCTTTAAAAATCGCACAAATAACCAAAACGTATTTACTCACCTGTTTGCAGGAAATGTCCCAGTGCTGAATCTAGGTATCCAGCACTGAGTTAGAAAAGCAACATAATAAGTAACTTACCTGTAATTTACTGAAAAAGACTAATTATTTCAATGTACTGTATTTGCTAAGTGTTGTAACCTACTGCATCCCCTGTAAATCAAACAAAGTACAATTTCCATCAAACTGTTATATATTCAGCAACTTATTACTGAAACGTATTTAATGCTTACCTGTGCCAGGCTTGCTTGTTTCTAAAATAAAACAACAGTATATTTTTTATACAAAAAAAAATTGGCCTAGAGTTCAGTTCTTGAGTGTGTGAATTCATTTGCTGACTGAGTGTGTACAACAAATGCTTAAAACTGCCCTCTAAATACTGCCTTACTGCTCGACCACTCTACCACAAATAGAGAGTAAGGTTCTATCTAACTTTGACCTCTGACTAACTCTGGGGTCACCTGGACTCTATACACACCATACCTCATTTTGGTGTAGTATATATAGAAAAACAAATAAAGGAACTGGGGGTCTAACAAAATCCTGCAAATTGAGCAGAAATATGAAATAGAGGGCTAGTTAGTCCCACATAGCAGAGGAGGGAGTAAAAGAAAAAAGAAAGAGACAACCAAATGCAATCTATGAGGACCTCAGAGCGAAATTTTGGATACCCGTCAATTGTCTGTGTGATCAATCTTATCATCTGGTAATCCAATCCAAAATAAGATGCTTCTCTTGATCATAGAGAGCATCTAAATGGGAGTGATTTCACTCAAGGGTGGTCCAAGATTGTCAACGGATTGGAGCGAGAAGACCAACCAACAGTGCAAAAAGCAGTGTCAAACAAATAACTGCTATATAGAGAGGTCGACATGTTTCAGCCTAATGAGATACATTTATCCCTGCGGCTTTCTTCAGGACCCTTGTTGTTAGATTTTCGCTACTGCAAACATGTGAAGAATAAAATGTATAGTGGAGAAAAGGAAAAAAGAAAATTTTAATTTATCTCACTATCATTTAGAGGTGGCACAATGTACAACCTTAAGTAGATCCTCCGCCTCAAAAGGATGCAGCGTGCATCTGTCAAGAGAACAAATGGAGAGTGTCTCAGTCTTTAAAAATAGTACTCCCGATATTGTATTCGTACCCAGCCTTGTGTTAGGGGGCTTACCCGTAATGATCGAGGAACGGACCTCACCTCGCCTGGATCCTGGCTCAGGACTAGGATGCCCCGCTCTGTATGGAAGAAAAATTAAACTCCCAACATCCAGAAAATAATCATAAAAACTTAATACATCTTCATAGGTGTACATATGTCAACCCAAGAGAAGAAACCCTTGCCCATATACATGCTAAGATTTTAAATAAGCTCCTAAATAAGGTATCCATCAGAGGGAGCCTAAAACACGAGAGATTGCATATAAAAATACAGGCACAATGACAATGTTACCTATGAACAACCTCGTAAGGGTAGGGAGAGTGCTCACCTATCCGTACGACGGAAATCTTAGCATGTTTGGCACATACAGATTGTCATTCCCACTATGCCTTTAACATTATAGAGAACACCCTCCTTTTCCTGACAACATGAATTTGTATTATTACCTGATAACTTTTACACTCTGTAGGAACTTTCATAATGTAAACTTGACGTTTAGCATCATGGGGAAGCAAAGAAAATATGGGTTTTTCACACTGCCCCTTCCCTTGTTTTACGGCACTTTATCACAGTATATGGGCAAGGGTTTCTTCTCTTGGGTTGACATATGTGTGGTTTTACTTACATATACTTGGTACACAGTCGTTAGTAGTTAACTACAGTAGCACACCTATGAAGATGTATTACGTTTTTATGATTATTTTCTGGATGTTGGGAGTTTAATTTTTCTTCCATACAGAGCGGGGCCTCCTAGTCCTGAGCCAGGATCCAGGCGAGGTGAGGTCCGTTCCTCGATCATTACGGGTAAGCCCCCTAACACAAGGCTGGGTACGAATACAATATCGGGAGTACTATTTTTAAAGACTGAGACACTCTCCATTTGTTCTCTTGACAGATGCACGCTGCATCCTTTTGAGGCGGAGGATCTACTTAAGGTTGTACATTGTGCCACCTCTAAATGATAGTGAGATAAATTTAAATTTTCTTTTTTCCTTTTCTCCACTATACATTTTATTCTTCACATGTTTGCAGTAGTGAAAATCTAACAACAAGGGTCCTGAAGAAAGCCGCAGGGATAAATGTATCTCATTAGGCTGAAACATGTCGACCTCTCTATATAGCAGTTATTTGTTTGACACTGCTTTTTGCACTGTTGTTTTACTTAGAATGTGAGACACATATTAAACTAGTAGTGTTTTCTCACAATTCTATTTTAAGACACCACTCTATTTTCTTCTGTTAGCACTGCACTCCTTTCGATTGCTCTATCATCTTACTATGGTTGGTCTTCTCGCTCCAATCCGTTGACAATCTTGGACCACCCTTGAGTGAAATCACTCCCATTTAGATGCTCTCTATGATCAAGAGAAGCATCTTATTTTGGATTGGATGACGAGATGATAAGATTGATCACACAGACAATTGATGGGTATCCAAAATTTCGCTCTGAGGTCCTCATAGATTGCATTTGGTTGTCTCTTTCTTTTTTCTTTTACTCCCTCCTCTCCTATGTGGGACTAACTAGCCCTCTATTTCATATTTCTGCTCAATTTGCAGGATTTTGTTAGACCCCCAGTTCCTTTATTTGTTTTTCAATTATAGGATTAGGGGATTAGAACTGAGGCAGGTCATTAAACTTTCCCTTAGACCCTATCATACTTTCTTTGTGCTTGGTAGTATATATAGAGCCAGTTTCCTACATACACCACATAAATGTATGTGTCTCAATGAAATGGGAAGTGCAGTTTGTCAAGTTTAAAGAACTTCATGGTCTTGTGACTGAGTAATGTCTATACTTGTACATGTATTCTCACACGTGCTATGCATCTGAAGATGCTAGACACATAAAACATAGGTATACATGTATTTGAATGTTTCTTCTATATTTGATGCCACTAACAAACTGGTACAGACACACGCATGCATGCTTTGAGAAACATGGTAAGACTTATTACAATGACATGGGGAGGGTTGCTGTTTTAAATTTGGCTAAGCCCAAGATTTTGAGCAGTTGTTGAAAACTGAATCTGCAAGAGAAAAGTGAGGTTTAAGACATGTTGGCAAATGGATTAGTGATTAGGCTACTTGCTATGAGTCTGTGGAAAGGTACACTTGAATAACGCTGCCTAAATGTAGGTGTCTCCTTGAAATTGGAAGTGCAGTATGTCAAGTTTAAGGGACTTCATAGTCTTAATAATGATGTATGCATCTACTATTATATCCATTGTCTAATGTGTTATGCATCTGAAGATTACAGCTTGAAAACCTGGTCAGTTTGGCTACTGGTAGACAAATCTCTTAGTTCTGCTCCGTTGTTCGGTCGCAGAACCAGTGATTTGTCTTCTGAATGAAGGTATTGTGGAGCCTCCCACATAGCTTGTTCAATACTCAGATGCAATTTTTTATGAGCAGAAAGAAATACATACACTTTTTTTTACACAAATTTAGACAGCATGCGCTCTGAAACAGTTATTTAACTATATCCCTGTTATAAGTATCACCATATTTCTTAAAGCATACATACATCAGTCTGCATTTTGGATACCAGTGTTTCTTAGAATATGGTCTCTAAATTTGTGTAAAAAAAGTCTATGTATGTGAGAAGTTGGCCTGGTATATGCTGTCCACTAATTAAAGTGGTTACCTTGCACCGGTCCAAACAACCCTTGTGATGTATGAGGTCAAAGATAACCTTTAGAAAGTTATCCTAGTGGTAGCTGTGGAGAACAGCCTTCAGGCTTAATCTTGAAGGAATGGAAAGCAGCTTGTTTTACAAGAATATCACCTCCTATATTGACTACATGACAGGAGAACCACACAGTAGTTATATACAAATATGTCTTTATTAATATAACACTCTCTAGTATCCTCTACACAAGGATAGAACACAAAGCACACAATACGTGATCAATAGAACAGTTGTAAGTAGCACAATACACACTGGGATTCAGGGGGAGACCAAACCATTTACTAAAATAGTGGTATAACAACCACGACTCGGGTCAAGACAAGGTCTGTAGCACGTAGAATTGCTGGGACCCCAAGGGACCCCCCTAGGTGAGTAGATAGGAACCCCATAGAGGATGGGTGCAGTGTGCTAACATGACCGCAGGCTCCGTACAATTCTATGGGGAAGTTGCGTTGCAATTTTAAAGTTTAATGAACCTTCTAGGAGGACTTTGAGCCAACCCTTTGGAACTCAAGAGGTTGGAGAGCCACCACACTGGTGGATGCTGTAGTATCTGAGTTACCTCTCCCAGAGGAGCCGGGTACATAGGTCTGGAGTGGTGTCAGAAACCGCTGTTGTTACCAATTGGAGGGTTGTGAAGAAGTACTGCTGCCGTGAAGGTGAAAAGGGTCTGGTGGAATCTAAGCCTGTCTTGAAGGAAGGAACCTGAATGCAGAGTCTGGGTCTCTTCAGAGTGACCAGAGGCTCGGTAGACGAATGCCCACCAATGTCGGGTGCTTCTGGTGCAAAGAAGGGATGATTGACTCCAAGCCACGAGGTCCAGGAGACCTCAATGACAACCAGGAGCTGGAGGTGAGCTGTCTCACAAAGGATGTCGAGTGCTGAGGGGTCGGTGTCTGGCTGGAGCACCAACAAGCCATGGCAAAAGCAACCCCTGCAGGAAGGTCAAGCAGGTTACTGTGTGGACCAGCAAGGTCCAGGAGACTCTCCAAGCAATGGGGAGTCACGTCACATCTGGAGCAACCAGGAAAGCCCTGCAGAAATTAAGATGACACTCAGGAGGATCCACATGCCGAATGACCAGGAGGCGCAAGGGGGCCTCGAGCAAGATTTCAAAGAACCAGCCCACGGAGCACTCAGTGTGGGGAGGCCAGAGTTCTTTACTACACGGGGTCCAATGCACAAGCTCGGGAATTGTCAACAAGCATATGCAACTGCAAATGGATGCGGTTCACAGGGGTTAGGGTTATGCCGTCGCCACGAGGGATACTGGCCTCAAACTTGCTGAGAGAGCAGAACGACCTCAGGATCTTCATAAACCCACCTTCTGTGTTGTTGAAATCTTCGGAGTCTGCAGGAGCTTGGGAGTAGCAGACTGGTCAGTTGCCGTAAGGTGCCTGCAGATGCAGGGGAGTGACTCCTTCACTCAAAGGGAGATTCTTCAGTTGTCCTTAGTACCCCACAGGTCCTGCACAGAGGCTATATGGAGCAAGGGCACAGACAAAGCTTTGGACGGAGAGGGAGACAAAGTTGGGCACAGTCGAAGTCCAGCTAAGTCCAGAGAGTCCAGATGGTCGAAGGTCAGTGGATTCTTCTTGTAGAATCTTGTCCACATACAATCTAACGTTTTACAGCCAGGTAAGCTCTTTTGTACCAATGGGAGAGGGTTAGATAGATTCAGGGGACCCTCCCGGGGAGGGTCAGGACAGAGGGGTGGTTACCCCCATGTCCTTTGTCAAGTTTCATGCCAGAGCAGGAACCAACGGCTCCCAGAACTGGTTTGAGCTAGACTATGCACAGGGACACCAAATGTGCCCCCAGTGCAGACTTTCAGGCACTCTGAGAGTGCACCCAACCAGCCCCAATACACTGAACCCTGTTTGGGAGGTGGTCACGCCTCCGTGTGACAAGATGCCAATTGTGCTCCCTTCCTCTGCTCAAGCTTGGCTCAGCAGCAGGAGGGCATAAATGTGTCTCCGGTCGGCAGCATCCATTATGTGCTGAACGGGTCGAGAAGGCTGGCACCGGATAGACCAGTGACCCCACGAAGCTCGCTTCAGAAGGGTGGAATTATACCTCCCACACCAGTTACCAGTGTAGAGGTATGATTCCAAGGTGTTTGATACCTAACATTATATGTTTCTATGCAGCCGTTTTCGAGATAGCATTTACCACGAGGTCATAATGCACCTTCACATTTATGTCCGGCTGAGTCACAGACAACCTGGGAGAATGGTCTCTGAAGGCTGCAGAGAGGGTCTGCTCATGCAGGGGCACCCTGTCGCTAAAAACCCAGCACCCTGCCTTCAGAAGTGATAAAGCCTGCCATAGTGGTGACTTATATGTTTTAAGTGTAGGTACCTATAGATATAGTGAACCTATATCTAAAGTAAGTGGTACAAGCACCAGCTTACACAGGTTGCAGTAGCATACCTATAGTTCCATTTTGCATGGCCTCGCATGGGTGGCATAATACATGTTTCAGCCCATGGGAGGCCTCTGGGGTACCTATGCCCTGGGTACATGGGTACCATATACTAGGGGCTTATAAGGGTACCCCAGTATCCAATCTGGAGTGTACCAAAGTACATGTGTAACAATTTAAAGGAGAAAGCAGATAGACTGGGGTCCTAATCAGCAGGATCCCAGTCAGACTAGTCAAAAACTGTGCAACATCAAGCAAAAAGCGGGGGTAACCATAAGAAGCAGATCCTACTTTCCTACACAACCCCCCCCCAAACAAAAGGACATGAGACTAACCTTGACCAGTTGAGTCTTCATTTTCTAAGTGGAAATATCTGGAGAGTCCATCTGCATTGGCATGGTTACTCCCAGGTCTATGTCCCACTGTATAGTCCATCCCCTGTAGGGAAATGGACACCTCAATAGTTTGGGGATTTTACCCTTCATCTGTTTTAGCCATAAGAGGGGCGTATGGTCTGTCTGAACAATGAAGTGAGTGCCAAACTAGTATGGCCTCAACTTCTTCAAGCAGAAAAACCAGACCACAGGGGGTGACCAGAAAAAGCAAGATGCTAAACCTTCAGATAAGGGTGGGGAAAAGGGTAAAGACCAGATGTCTTCATCAGGGTCCCAAACACCTGCATCTGGGGGTGAGTCACAGTCTAACAAAGGTAAAGGCAAAAATAAACCTTGGGCTTCCTGTGTAAGGAGAAAACCTATTAGACAAGGGATGCCAATTGTTCGAGGGCCAAGGATCCTCCTACCACCACCACTGCCCCTAAGGCAACTGTTCCCCCTAGTTCAGCTCAAAGTGGTGGTACAGGGAACAAGGGTATTGTAAGTTTAAGCTTGGGATCTGACATGAGTTCTGGCCTAATCAGAACTCCAGCTCAAGCTGTTCTAGTCTGTGATGGAGGCGTAGATAATGCCTCCTTATTTGTAAGCCTCAGTAATGTGGGTAAATACAGACAACAGCCTTTGATCAATGGTAAGGAGGCCATGGCATATAGGGACACAGGAGCAAGTGTCACAATGGTGACAAGAGATCTTGTGGGCCCTGACCAGATCATACTTGATTAGATGTACCAAGTGCCCAATGCTAACAATGTCAGGACAGACCATTCCTTGGCAGTTGTTAATTTCAGCTGGAGAGGGGTAACTGGCCCTAAGAAGATTGTGGTTAGCTCAGACCTCCCTGTGTAAGGCTTGCTGGGCAATGATTTGGAAACTTCAGCCTGGGCTGAAGTGGAACTCAGGACATATGCAGCAATGTTGGGCATCTCTCCAGATGTGCTTGCTGTGACTTGTTCACAGGCCAAACTATCTTCAACTGAACAGGTCCTGGATCCTGGAAACATGGACCAGTTGCCTCCCGAGAGAAGGAGCTGTAGGCGTAAGGCAGTGTCTTCACCCCCAGACTCCGAGTGGGGATCAGTCTCCTGAGAAAGAGAATCCCAGCCCCTGTGAAGGAACTGTCTCAGAGGAACTTGAACCTGATCAGTTTGGGTTCTTGGGGACAGGGGGCCCTTCCATGGCAGATCTGAGTCGGAAGCAGCACAGCTGCACCTCTCTTGAACCCCTCAGATAGCCAGCTGCTGCTGAGGCTGCTGGGAGTGCCAGTGTATCACACAGGCTCTACTAGGGTGAAGGACTCCTTTACTCAGAGGGTAGAGACCCCAAGCCTGGTGCCACTAGAAGGTTGGTCATACCTCTGGAGTTTAGGGGTTTCCTACCAACACTGGCACATTATATCCCTTTAGCAGGACACCTAGGCCAAAGTAAGACTTGGGACAGGCTTGTCCTTCACTTTCACTGGCCTCACATGTCAGAGGACACAAAAGAGTTTTGTCGCTCCTGTACCACCTGTCAAGCCAGTGGTAAGGCAGGTGGTACCACAAAAGCCCCCCTAATACCACTACCTGTGGTGAGGGTTCCCTTTGAGAGGGTTGAGATTGACATAATTAGTCCCATGGATCATCCAACTGCATCTTTGCACAGATATATTCTGGTGGTGGTGGACCATGCCACCAGGTACCCAGAAGCAATACCCCTTAGAACTACCACAGCTTCTTTGGTGGCAAGGGCCCTCCTGGGATCTTTTTTCTAGGGTGGGTTTCCTTAAGGAGGTCTTAACTGACAGAGGTGCAATCTTCATGTCCTGTTACAATACTGTTATGTGGAAGGAGGTTGAAGTAAATTACAAATGTATCACACCCTATCACCCACAGTGCAATGGGTTAGTTGAAAGGTTCAACAAAACCCTAAAGGGCATGATCATGGGCCTCCCAGAAAAGCTTAGACAAAAATTGGATGTCCTGTTTATCTGCCTTCTCTTTGCCTAAAGAGAGGTTCTTCAGAAGAGGGTTGGCTACAGCCCTTTTGAACTTATGTTTGGACATCCAGTTAGGGGTCCCTTGTGTTTAGTGAAGAAGGGATGGGAGTTACCTATCAAACCACCTAAACAAGACATAGTGGACTATGTACTTGGTCTCCGCTCCAGGATGGCTGAGTATATGAAGAAGGCAAGTAAAAACCTTGAGGCTAGCCAAGAATTGCAAAAAGCTTGGCATGACCAAAAGGCTGTACTGACTGTGTTTCAGCCAGGACAGAAGGTATGGGTATTGGAGCCTGTGGCCCCAGCAGTTCTCCAGGACAAGTTGAGTGGGCCCCATAAGATTCTTGAGCAAAAGGTAGAGGTCATCAACTTGGTGGATCTTGTTACTCCCAAGAGCCCCCACAGGGCACTCCATATGAAGACACTCAAGCCATACATTGACAGGTCTGACATGGACATGCTCATGACAACTGATGAGGGACAGGAGGAAGAGAGTGACCCACTCCTTGATCTCCTCTCACCGAACCCTGATGATGGGTCAGTTGATGGTGTAGCTTTTGCAGGCAGCCTCACTGACCAGCAACACATTGATTGTAGGAAGTTCCTCAATCAGTACAGACACATGTTCTCTCTGACTCCTAGTCAGACAACCTAGTGTACCCATGAAGTGGACACAGGTGAGAGCCTACCTGTTAAAAACAAGATTTACTGGCAGCCTGACCATGTCAGAGATTACATCAGGACTGAGGTCCAAAAGATGCTAGAGTTGGGAGTAATTGAGCCGTCAGATAGCCCTTGGGCTAGTCCAGATGTCTTGGTACCAAAACCTCACACCCAGGGTGGCAAGAGAGAGATGAGATCTTGTGTTGATGACAGGGGACTCAATGCAGTCAGTACAATTGATATTCATCCAATTCCAAGGGGAGATGAGCTTATTGATACCTTGTCCTCAGTCAAGTTTTTGAGCACATTTGACCTCACTGCTGGGTATTGGCAAATCAGACTAGCTGAGGATGTCGAGCCAAAAACAGCATTTTCAACCCCTAGTGGGCATTATCAATTTATTTTGATGCCCTTTGGTTTGAAGAATGCACCTGCCACATTCCAAAGGGTGGTGAAAAAAGTTCTTACAGGCCTGGAAGCCTATAGTGCAGGATATCTTGATGATATAGCTGTCTTTAGCTCTACCTGGGAGGATCACCTGGTCAACCTGAAGAATGTTTTAGAGGCTCTACAGAATGCAGACCTTACTATCAAGGCTACTAAGTGGCAGATAGGGCAGAGCAAGGTTGTGTGCCTGGCCCACCTTGTGGGTGGAGGCCAGGTTCAATAATTACAGAGAAAAATCAAGACCATAATGGACTGGGTTGCTCCAACTAACCACACTCAGGTCAGAGCTTTCTTGGGCCTGACTGGGTATAACAGGAGCTTTGTTAAAGGATATGGGTCTATAGTGACTCCCTTAAATGATCTAACATCAAAAAGAATGCCCAAGAATGTTCAGTGGACATATTTATATGCTACGTTTGACTTATTTGCATTTATGTGGAGGTTGGCCTTTTTTAAGTCAGTTAGGATTTAGTGTAAATGTTTCAGATGGTCGTCCCATGAACGACTGAATATTATAATATCATCCAGATAGGCAGATGAGTAATCAAGATAGTTCTTAAGAACTATGTTTATTAGTCTTTGGAAAGTAGAGGGGGCTCCATGGAGTCCAAAAGGGAGTACTCTAAAATGGAACAGACCAAAGGGTGTGGAGAAAGCTGTTTTTTCTTAGTCCTCGGTCCATGAGGGGACCTGCCAGTATCCCTTTGTGAGGTCTATCGTGGTGATGTATTTGGCATCTCTTATCCCGTCAATTAATTAATCGACCCTAGGGAGAGGATAAGCATCTAATTTAGAGATCTTATTGACCGCTCGAAAATCTATGCAAAATCTTATACTCCCATCAGGTTTAGGGATTAACACAATGGGAGAAGACCAATTGCTCTGGGAGGGTTCTATCACCTTCGTGCTTTTCTTCTAGCTGCGGGGATTCGTTAGGGCTTTTGTTTTATCACGCATCCTTCCGGAGTAGGGATAGAATGTTGGGCGAGATGCGTTCTTCCGGAGACATCGAAAAAGACCAAGGCAAACGGTTGCAACACTCTACTGAGTTCTTTTTTTGTTCTTTAACGAGGTCTTCATTAATACCCAGCTGGTCTAAAGAGAATGGAAAGTCGTGTTCTGGATACCCATGGTGGATGTTTTGAGGCAAGGGACCAAGCCATTTTTTAAGAGATTTATATGAAAGGTCTGTTCCCTATGGTTCCGCATTTGTAACTTATATAGGAGCTTACCGACTTTTGCCAGGATTTTAAAAGGACCGCTCTATTCGGATTTTAGTTTATGTGAAGAGGTTGGTAACAACACTAGGACCCAAACGCCTGGTTGGTATACCCGTAGCTTTTTACCCCTGTCATACAGTAGTTTCTGTTTGTTTTGTTTTTTCTCTAGGTTCTTTGTTGCTAATTCTCGGAGCTTCCCTATTTGTGTTTTCAACTGTTGGGTGTATTCCAATTAGTTGTCTACTTTGGGTTTTCTATTGTTCTCCCATGCCTTTCGAGTGATTTCTAGAAGGGTTCGTGATTTTCGGCTACAGAGCAATTCAAAGGAAGAACTGCTGAAGCTGCTTTGGACTTGGCTTCTTAGCACGAAAAGGGCTAACAGAAGTATTTGGTCCCAGTGTCTCCCTTCCACAGATAACATTTTTTTTTTAAAGAAGTTTAAGGGAGCCATTATATCTTTTAACCAAGCCATTGGTCTGGGGTTGGTACACCGATGTTTTTAGATGCTTAATGTTTAATTGTCTGCATATTTGACTCATGAGTCTGGACACAAAGGGGATGCCTCGATCAGTAAGAATCTCTTTTGGAAACCCAACACGGGAAAACAGCTCAATCAGGTGCCTTGCAATGGACTTGGTATCAGGACTACGAAGAGGAAATGCCTCCGGATAATGGGTGGCGTAATCGACTACAAGAGCATATTGACATCCTTTGTTGGTTTTAGGTAAGGGACCAACTAGGTCCATTTCAATTCTCTCGAATGGGGTACTTATTATTGGTAAAGGTTGAGGGGGCGCCTTAAGAGGTAGGTGTAGATTTTTCTTGTGACACACTGCACATTCTTGTCAGGTGCCCCACAAGACTCACCTTTGCTTGTGAAGCAATTCCGCAGAGACGACAAGAGCGCCCGTCCTTGTACCAACCTGACCCCCCTTGGACAGGGAACTCAACAGGGATGAGATGGACACAAGGATGGGAGCCGATTAAGGACGTAGGGCGGTGGTAGTGGAATGGAGCGTGCAGGGTATCCCGGGGCAGCTGGAAAACAAACAATAACAGGATTGGTAAACTAACCCCAGGCTATTCCAGAATATCCCTAAAACACACACAACTGTTCTCCTGCCGGGACTCACCAGTGCTTCTGTTTCCAGAATCCAGCGAGACTCTCCTACTCAAAGTCATGAGAACAAACGGGCAGAAGGCAACACAGTGATTCAGCAGAAGCCCTAACTGCAACCAAATAATAGCGCTCCTGCGCGGCTCCCCCAAAATAAACAAGTAATGCGCTCCTGCGCGGTTTTCCCAAAATAAACAAGTCATGCGCTTCTGCGCGATTTCCCAAAACAAACAAGTAATGCGCTCCTGCGCGGTTTCCCAAAACAAACAAACAATGCGCTCCTGCGCGGTTTCTCAAAACAAACAAACAATGCGCTCCTGCGCGGTTTCTCAAAACAGACCAGTAATGCGCTCCTGCGCGTTTTCCCAAAATAGCAAGTAATGCGCTCCTGCGCCACTCTCCAAATAAACAAGTCAAGAGCTCCTGCGCTGCTAAAAAAGAAATGCGAGTAAGGCGCTCCTGCGCTGCTCACCCAAAGAACAAGTTCAACAACGCGGCTGCGCTGCTTCTTTACTGATCGAATGCAACAGCTGTAGCACTCCAGCAATGGTACCAGAACGAGAGCGCTCCTGCGCGAGAACCCCCAACACCACAAGTACCTTCGTATTGGCAGCGGCCAGAAACGCTCCTCCGTCGCTGAAGCCTCGGAACAAGAATTCAAAGCACAGAGCCGGCGGGAAACGCGGTGATAAGGCGTTTACCCCGGAAGTGCTTCCATGACCCGCCTGTGGCAGGAGAAGAACTAGACCGGGGCTCAGCTTCCAGCCGGAAGTGAGGATCCCGGCAATGTTGTGCGTGCTTCGTGGGATGTCGGGAAACGGCAATCGCCGAGAACCCGACAATTCTAGGCAGTATTTCTTGATATGGGCGAAAATACCAGGCCAGTAAAAATTTGCGAGGATTTCCTTGGTTGTTTTCTCCGGATCTGAAAGACCAGCCAATAGATGTGAATGTGCATAAAACATAATTTGGTCCTGGAATTCTTTTGGTACTAACAAATGAGGGAAATCGGTGGGTCCCGGGTTGCAATACAAAAGTCCATTCCTTATCTGGAAATGGGGAAACACTTTTGGTATTGTTCCATCGGGCCTTGTCTAATATAGGTTGTAGGAGTGTGTCATTTCTCTGGGTAAAACAAAAATTACGAACAGTCATCCAGAGTCGGGGGCTACAAGGGTATTTTTTGCGAGTAAGTCTTGATTCTTTTTTATTTGGGTAAGCATGGTATAAAACATGTCTATGAAATGCAGGTTGTCAGTTCCTATGATTAGGTCTTTGGGTAGATTGGGAAGTCCTCTCACTTCTATCTCTGTGGTTCTGCTGGACATGGATAGCTCCAGTCTAGCAACAGGATACGGTTTAACGTCCCCATGGACACATCTGATGTGTACGTATCTCTCAGATAGGATCTGACAAGGTAAAACAAGTTCTGCCCTTATAACTGATTGTTTACAGCCAGAGTCCAACAAGATAATTGTCGTTTTTGATTAATCCGTACACTTACAAGGAATAAAGGGCCCATCTCCTGGGTATAGTAAACGGGGGTTGGGGCATAACTGACCTCCATCGGTTCGTCTGATGTTTTCCTGCTCTTACAAAAACAGGCAATATGAACCCACTCGCCACACTCAAAGCATTGGGGACTGGATGGAAATTGGAGTTCCAATTTAGTATGGTTGGTTTTTCTACTCTCATTATTTGTTCTGTTTTGCTTTTGTTTAGAATGAGAGTTGGCAGTTCTTGAGGCATTTCTGTGTGGTCTTTCTGTCTCTTCGAAGGAAGAGCAGGGCTGAACCCGTGAAAACGAGGTGGCCATTTCAACAGCTTGCTCGGTACCGAGTCCTGAATGTTGAGGCAGCCACCTCTGAGTTTGGGGAGGGAGAGCTTCTATGAACTGTTCAAGACAGATCCTGTCTAATATTTCTTCCTTGGTGTGTTCTTGGGTTTTAACCATTTTTCAACAGCGTTATTCAATTTGAAATACAACACTTTCGGGGTATCACCCGGCTAACCCCTTTCTTGTCTGAAGGGTAGTCTATATGCTTCTTTGTCTAGACCTGCCCTGTCTAGTATTACTTTCTTTACTTCTTCATAAGTGGCAGTTCCTTTGGGGTTAGCGGTTTGATATGCTGCCTGGGTGTCTCCAGACAACAATGGGGCCAGATAATGAGGCCACCTTTCCAGAGGCCACACACATGCCCTCACTGTATGTTTAAAGTTTGGGAGAAAGGCGTTGAGATCGTCTCCAGGTAATAATTTCTGTAAGGTTACCATTGGGGCATAGGATGGGGTCATTTTATAGTTCAGTCCACCCAAAGTCACCTGTACTTGATCTTGGGCTAATTTATCCAACTGCTCTGTCTGGGTTTTTAAGGTGTCGCGGAGCAGCTCTCTGTCAGCTTGAACCAAATGTTCTATTAGGGCCTCCATTTTTATCAGTGGTAGGGACTATGCCCGCATTCTCCACCACTTGTGATCGAAACAGGGATTTACTGCTTCAAGGACTACTCCAGATTGATACAGGGTTCATTAATTCTCTTTATTGAATGGAGGAGTATAGTTTTCTTGTTGACAAAGAAATGAGTTTCTATCTGATGTTCACATTTATATTTATTTTTTTCCATAGCAAAATTGAAGATACATACACCACACACATCACTATCAATTCGGGTACAGTCTTAGTATGTCCTATCTCCTATCAAACATTATAAAATATCCGGTAGCGCCTTTTATTTTTGTTGGTGCCAATTTTTGAAAAGCATCAGTCTCAAGAAGACAATCTGTAAAGGACTGAACTGAGTCGCTAGACTTAATGGTGAATCTGAGTTTTTTTTAAGAAATAAGAGTGGCCAGCAATTGGACATAAAGTCTTTGTGGTTGGCAAATGTAATGGTGCTGTCCTCCTCCTCCTCATAGTTCCTTCCAGCCATGGTGCATGGTAATCAGTTTACAAGCAACTGCTGCTAATAATACTAACCCTAGATAAGAAGAATGCAAAAAGAACAATTGATAGACAGAATGCATAACACTGTCATACATTCACTCCAGTACAGAGATTTGGACCTAAATCCATTGTTTTCTTTCTCCCCATGCAATTTCAGTTTGAGCCCAGCCATATGCAAATCAGTCTTGAACCTGTGCCTAATGGGAACAGTCCAGTTCAAACTGCCAGGCCAGGTTCTCCCTGGACTGTAAACAAACAGCCTAGGACCGGTTTCAGGGTTTCACCCCTCATCAGCCAGGATAGCTTGACTCCAGTGGCATAGAGAGCACCGGACCCACGTCTGGGCATACCCGTCCCACTTGGGGTGACAAATGCAAAAAGAACAATTGATGGACAGAATGCAGAACACTGTCATACATTCACCCCAGTACAGAGATCTGGGCCTACATCCATCATTTTTTTGCTCCCCATGCTAGTTCAGTTTGAACCCAGCCATATGCAAATCAGTCTTGACCATGTGCCCAATGGGAACAGTCCAGCCCAAACTGCCAGGCAAGGTCCTCCCTGAACTGGAAACAAGCATCCTAGGAACGGTTTCGGGGTTTCACCCCTCATCAGCAAGGATAGCTTGACTCCAGTGGCATGGAGAACACGAGTATTTTGGGAATTCTTAGAACAGCTGATTGGTCTTGGTTTCACCCCTCATCAGCCAGGATAGCTTGACTCCAGTGGCATGGAGAG
Organism: Triturus cristatus; assembly: GCF_964204655.1. Taxonomy (NCBI): domain Eukaryota; kingdom Metazoa; phylum Chordata; class Amphibia; order Caudata; family Salamandridae; genus Triturus; species Triturus cristatus. Next base: position 27,872,267 of record NC_140582.1, read on the forward strand.
CACGAGTATTTTGGGAATTCTTAGAACAGCTGATTGGTCTAACGCAAACACCTTTGCAAAATTATACTTAAGACCAATAGAGCATCTTAGCAATTTTAGCTCTCAGCAGCTTTGAACATGCATAATGGTAGCCTCAGGTCTTGTAATGAAATGATGATTCTCCAATTATTATGCAGAGAGAATCTTGATTTCATTAAAGACAAACAGAAGCTAACATTATCCCACTGTCCTCCCCCTATAAGGAGAGAATGGATACTAAGGTTTCTTTGAGTTTGTAAAGCTTGCTAAACATGTAAGTTTATAATATGTTCATCATCCAGTGCTTTTTTCCTTTACTTTATAATTCTTTTCTCTTTTTTTTAGATAATTCCACTAGGATTGAGATGTGCAACAAGATGGTTTTTCAAAACTTCTGCATTTCCTGAATACCAGAGATGGATGACTTTTACCCTTGTTTGTTTGCAGTTTAAAGAGGAAGACAGCCCTGTGCACTGGATAGTTATACTTGTTCACAAACATTCTATATGTTTAAGATGTATTAATGTTCTTTGAAGGGCTGCATGTTTGGGCAGCAAATAAAAGTATATGAATGATGTTAGCCTTCATTTGTCTTTAATAAAATCAAGATTCTCTCTGCATAATAATTGGAGAATCGTCAAACTTTCAATGAAATAAAAGACAGAATTTGGTATTCAGTCTTTCCTACGTATTTGAAAATATAAAATGATGAGATTGAACAAGAGGAAACTATTGCAGCTGAAATTGCTAGAAAAAGTTCACAAAGCAGTCAAAGTTCTGGACCATTGACTCAAGATCCACTTGGGCAGCCAATTATTCAAAATGAAACAGCAATAGCCTTCAATGAGGTGGAAACTGCAATGGAGCAAGCAAAACAGGACATTATTGACTTTGAATAGTTAAAAGAATAACTGAACATTGAACAAAAATAAATATATCTGCAAGTGATACAAAAAATAGAACATGGATTCCTCCATGACAAGAAGGAATGACAATGTTCATCATTTAAACCTATTCTATTATGCATCAGTGGTCAAGCTAGCACAGGAAAATGTTTCTTAATTAAAGTTCTGACAAGTTAACTGCACAGGACTACAGAATATTATTTATCCTGTGTAGTAACAACACTAACTGAATTAGCAGCACACACCTTTAAAAGTAATTACTTTACATCAATTACTTATGCTACCCATTGAATGTGATAATAAACTAGACTACCAGAAGCTGTCTGGGGAAGCTTGTCATGAAGTCTCAAGAGTACTGAAAAAACTGAAACGTTTAATCATCAATGAGGTAAGGATGGTCTCAAACGTAAGGCTTGCCTTTGTGCACTTGAGAATGCAACAGATTTTTAAAACAGAGTATGACATACTGTTTAAAGGAAAGCATTTAATTGTATTCAGATCTCGTCTCTATGATGAGACAAGGGAATCTTTGGAAAGTATTGGAAATAAAAATATTTGGCTAAACTTTGAATATATGGAACTAGTGAAGAATATGCAACAAGCAGCTGATGAGTAATATGGAAATATCCTTAAAGACATAAGAATCGGAGTGTTGACAAAACATGGTTAACAAGCTTTGGAAAGTTGACTAATAAGGAAAATGTTTAAATCTGACAAGACACCAGCACAACTAATGTATAATATTGTAGTAGAAGAGAAATCCATAGATTGTTTACTGCCTACGCTACAAGTGTTCCAGCTTTAATGAAGAACTACCGAAACTGGAAAAGCAACAGCTTCTAGAAATTACAGCTATTGATAAAATTGAACACCACTGAGTAACAATACTACTAACTGGAGAACTACAAGTTAAATTGCATATAGCTGTTTCTGAACTGGGGTGGTGAAGTGAGCTAAAGAATGATGATGGATTGAATCCAGATCTGTGACTGAGGGTGAGTGTCTGAAAAGTTTCAGCGCTCGTCCATCATCTCCTTGTATTTGCTTTGAAACACCTCATTTTAATGCTACAACAATGTAGACTAGATCAAACAAAATTATATACAGAAATTACAAACTTCAAAGCATATCAATTATCTATTTCACGAAGAACTTACACAGCACTGGCTAATATTTTTAATGAAGGAGCTAATATAACATCTGGACACTATACTGTGTTTTTAAAGTGTAACAGTGGTTGGACACATTACAATGACACCAACCTTAAATTCAAAGCTAGATTGCCTTCTAAACTACAAAATTCTTATCTGTTGTTTCTGCATCCAGAGTTCTAAGTACATAATTTGGTCTATTGGAGATTATGGACCTGATTCACAAAAGCAAACTTAGACCAAAAGTCTAAGTTTAGACCTGCAGTCTAAGTTTAGCAGTCGTAAAGTTAGACTTTTCGTCTAAGTTAGCCTTTTGATCTAAACTTAGACCAAGAGTCTAACTTTACTACTAATAAAGTTAAGCTTTAGGTCTAAACTCAGTCTATCGGTCTAAACTTAGACCAAATGTCTAACTTTAGTAGTAGTAAAGTTAGGCTTTAGGTCTAAACTTAGACTTTAGGTCTAAACTTGGAATTTTGGTCTAAGTTTACTTTTATTAATCAGACCCAGTGTCTTTAGACAATGAAATGGATTGGATTAAATCAGTATTGATAATTATTATTTTGCTTATTATTTGGCCTAGTGGAGATAATATTTTGGAAAGCATCTTCAAAAATCAGCTAGGATACATATTTGTTTAAAGAACTGTATCAGGTATAATAGAAGTAGAAAATGATTTCAAATATATTTATGTTAAGTAGTGGAGTTAATAGAGATGAAACAACTAGTTAAGAAATTGTAGTGAGCGTAAAGCATAGTTACACATATTTATAATGATGTACGATGCATTTTTTTTGTACAATCCATTTGATTGTTTTTCCCCACTGTTCGAAGATGGCGCTCAATACAGACCACTGTGTATGGTGAAGTAGTATGAAATCTGAGTACAGTAAAAAAGGGAAAGTGATATTTGTTTCTGATTAGAATATACTGTTATTACCTATGAAAAATATAATATTAATGTATTTTTAAAGATGATACACTAATGCATTTTTATTTCTTTTTGTTTTTAATAGCAGCTGTAGTTCAACATTCATAAGTACTTTAAAACACTAGAGATTAGAAGCATTTTATGCCAAGAATCCCCTTACGGGATGATCTAGGCTAATTAATTGTAAGGTAAGAATATAGGACTTAGTCATGGTAATGAACTCCACACCTCTAAGAAATATATCACTTATCTGCTGAGCTAAGATTTAACATGTAGGGGCTTTTCAAAGTTAACAGAACTTTGTTTTCTGAGAGTACCCAAAAGCATATTTTTGTGTATACAAAACAACATTCTTCACTTATGTTGAGATTAAAATCAGACTGAGATTATTTCTATTTTGTAGATAGCACTACATATATGCTCATAAACAAGAAGCATATTTGAACAATCATAAAATTTGAGAAAAGAATTGAGATACCTATTTATATATGCAGTAAAACTCTTACACTTTCAAGTAGTCCATCTTGAGAAGTATCACTTTTATTATTTTCTGAGGCCTAGTGCACTTGAACTCAGAGATGCAGACTAAGTGATAGGCCAACTTGCTATTTAAAACAGGCTCACTATTTTTAACCTATTGTTCTTTTAGGTAAAAGTCACCTCTAACATTACCTGAAGCTAAGCTATAAAGTAAGTTGCAATGTACATAAAAATAAAGCTATATATTTGGAAGTTGCAGTATTCTACCAGCACAATTGACTTCTACTTACAAAGTTCTACCTTCAGTTGAATGCTATGTATATCTTTTCAAAAGGGAAAAGCTGCTAATACATTGTGTTATGCATGTTTAAAACTTCTACACCTTCAGTCACATGCATAGACGCAACGCTTATGCATCTAGCATTAATGGAGGCAGTGGCACTTTCACTTAAAGAAGTGAATAGTGAGTGACAACCAAGACATAATCCACACTACCCATTATATATATACATTTATAGAGCCTGATAGTTGGAAACAAACAGAGACAGAAATGTACTAAGAAAAACATCCAGACAGTGTTTCAACCATCTACACCTTCACTCACATGTTTAGATACAACTTTTATGTATGTACCACTATTGAAGGCAGTCACATTCTCACTGAACAATTCATTACTTATTGACATGCCCAACAGAGAAACAGAACAAAATAACCACAAACAGAGTCAGCAATGTAGTAAGAGACGTTAGTATGTATAGGAAAAAGCTTTAGATAGGACCTGAGACAGTTATTCAGAAACATAGTAGAAGTCTTACACTACCAACTGGACCACTGAGACAAGAGCTCTTTTAACATGTGGCAGCCATAGTGCACTTAAGCCTGAGAATGCAGTTTCTCAGCTAGGCAAACTTGGTATTTCAAATCTCTTGACAAACCTCAACCTGCTGTAGTACTACTTAAAAGTAACCTCTAAGGTACCATGTACATAGGCCAAAGGGTAAACTATTTGTTGAAAAAACCATATTGAATTAGAAATGTTTTACAGGTACATGCATACTTTTAGGCGCATATACTGAATTGTTCATCCATTGTTCTGCATCCAGTTGAATATTATGTAAGTTGTTATGAAAGGGCAGAACTACTAATATCTCTTGTCAAATAGTGTTTAAAGCATGTATACCTTCACTCATGAGCACAGATATAACTCTTATGTATCTAGCACTAATGGAGGCAGTGACTACTAGTGGAGATCTTTACATTATTGTAGCAGACCTTTATACAGCTATCATTTTGTGATTTGTAAGAGAGAGGTAGATTTGAATGGGTTATTTATCAATCATTGGCTGCCAATACTAAGGAAAAACCTGGCCATATTACTTTGATTCTGTGGATGGCCCTTATTTGTTTAGCATACTTTTCCAAAGTATACGTCCTGGCCATCTTCCCATACCAATAATGAATCAATGGTATCTTATCTGATTTTCAATTCTGGAGTATCAGTGACCTGGCTACTGCTATGGCAATAGAGACAAAGTTTTGCTGATATTTTCAGATGGTAAACCTTGAATGAGGATCCAAATAGGACTATTTTTAAAGAAGACGTAATTTGTACTGATAATGAAAAATTATTAGCTTCAAATGTCTTCTATCCAAAATCCTTGCAAATTACTGTAATGAAAGAAAACATGATTCAAAGTCCCTGTCTCAAGATCCTGACATCTGAAACAATGCTCTGGTAGAAGTGGGAACATCTTATGTAGCCTTTTCCAGGTATAATAAGTCATCCGTCTTGAAAGAAAAGCCATCCTTTTATAACTGGCAGCTTGCAGTGCTCTGCACCCTACTTCACATAGTGTGTGCCACTCTTTACCATTAAGGCTGCATCCTGTTTCTTTTTCTAGTTTTAACTAACATTTATCGACCTCTTTCTGCTCACCATCAGGAATAGGAAAGAATACCAACTGACCACTCTAAGTAAATTATACTCATATAATTGCGACAGAAACCTTAGTGTCGAGTACTCACCATCACATCATCTTCTTGTAAAAAACTGGTTATTTGCTCAAACCTAAAACCAAGGGCTGTATTCCTGGAACCCAACTGCTGAGCCAGCAAATCCCAGGTGATCAGGTTTGATAGATTGTAAAAGTCCCCCAGTCGTTCAAACCCTGCCTTCTTCCATAAATCTAGGATCCCCTGTGGAAACTGAAGACCCCAGCCTGCACAATCATATATTTTTATGAATGGATGGCATACAGGAATTGTACCTGCTTAAAAAAAGATTGATTGTGATACACTAAATCCAATATTGCCTTGTAACTTGATTTGTTTGGCAATTTAGTAAAGTGGAGGAAAACAGGTAGCTTGATTGCAATTTCGGGTAGCATCATTTTTTTTTAAAATCCCCCGAGATATATCTAATTGTAATATTAAAAGGGTAGTTATTGGCTTGTTTATTTGCCCAAACAAATTTTCTTTGCATTTTTGAGTGTGTTTCCATAACTAAGCATAAACAATTGATCATAATTATTCATTATAAATATACCCGGATATCTAATAGGTTTGGATGATATCAGTTGCAGGGAAATTGGGAGACACTTTGCCTTTGCGTTGAACAACAAAATCTCAGTCTTGGCTTGATTTAGCCTATACCCCCTATCCGTGTAAAAACTTGTATTTTATCAAATTAATTTTAGATGTTTAATGGATCTGCTAATAATTTAATCTTGGGCCTCACATTGAGAGGAGATAATACCCCTGGTTGTTACTAATTTTTATTGCTAGTGTTTCTATAAATAACAAAAATAGAGGAGGGGACAGCGGGCATCCCTGCCTAGTCCCGAGCCTGATCCTTACAAGTCCTACCTCTTCTTTATTTATCACAATTTTTGCTTCTGATCCTGCAGAGAGCTCTTGTAGCATTTTAACTAGCTGTATGGGAAATACACATTTTTACAATATAAAATCAGGGCCTGCCAGTCAACAAGGTCGAATGCTTTTTCCGCATCTGGCATTATAATCACCGCCATAACCTTGCTGACCAACAGCAAATCGATTACTTGTGTTAAAAAAATAGGTATTTGAGGCCATCAATCTATGTAGTAGAAAACCTGTTTGATCTGGATGGACCACCTGTTGTGTACACAGGGCCAATCTTGTTGCCTTGATTTTCATAAATATTTTATAGTCTATGTTTAATATACTGATGGAACGATATGCACTGGGGTCCCTTGGGTCCTTGTCTTTCTTTAAAAAGCATCCCACCACGGCTTCCTTGAAAAAAATGTATATGACCTACCCATCTTTTTTTTTTTTTTTTATTAAAACATTTTGTTAGAAAAGTAGCAGCAGTGCCTGGAAGGTCTTACAGACTTCTACAGGTAGTCCATCATTTCCTGCAGCTTTCGCATTGGCCAAACTTTTTAGTGTGTTACTAACTTCCTCTTGTGAGATAGGCTTAATAAGGGAATCCGTCTGACTATTTTAAATGCAAGGTAATTGCAATGATTTAAAATATTGTGCCAGTAATTCAAAGTCAATATCCTGTGCTTCCTCATAGATACTTTTAATGTGTCGAAGGAATACCTTAGCAAACTTATCCTTTGAATCTTCAACTATGCCCGTTTCAGGATCCCTAGTCTGATCAACTACATTTTTACTACTTTGCACTTTGGTAGCCCAGGCCAAATATCGTGCTTTCCTCATAGAGTATTTGTTTATAAGCCTTACTGCCCTTAATCGCCTCCAATTAAAAAAGATCTTTCAGTTATTTTGTGATGGCTAAATCTTGCTAGCAAGAAGTTTTCTGGCATTCCGAACTGGCTTTATTTAGCTTATCTCTTGATTTTTCCACAACTGTCTGCAATGTCAGAACTACTTGTGCTCGTTGTTTGCTAACCGTAGCCATATAACCTATTACCTGGCCTCTAATAGTTGCTTCATTAGCCTCCCAAACGAAGAATACCGAAGTTGAGTTCACATTAATTAAAAAGAAAACTTAATAAAAAACTGCATTTCTTTTATCCAGTCTGAATCTTTGAGAAGAGATTTATCAAAGTGCCAATGACGACTGATTTTTACCCCAAACGCATCTAATTTGGCTATTGTGAAAACTCCTGAGTGATCAGAGAATGAGTTTGTGATAATCTCTGACTCCCCTCTTGCCACTCATTTGTCCATTAGAAAAAAATCTATTCAAGAAGCCATCTTTAACCTAGAAGAATAATAAGTGTGTTGTAAATGGCCTGGATGGGCTTGATGCCATGGGTCTAAGAGGGACATTTTGTGTTTCATTCTATTTATCAGCTTAGTTGATTTAGGCTTTAATTGCTTCTTGGCTTTATTTGAGGTATCAAGCCTAATATTTTGAATGTAGTTAAAATCCCCTCCCAATATTTTTGATCCCTCTGAAGAAATTCATATATATTGTAAACTTGCAGTAGAGCCTCAGTGTCCTTGAATATGGGACCATAATAATTTATGAGGCTCAGCAATGTCCACACCACCTTGACTTTTAACCATATCCATTGACCTTGGGGATCGCAGCTAACTTGTACTTTGCAAATGTTTATATTACCAAATATTATAGTGACCCCCCCACGAACAGCCATATTCGCAGATACAAAATAAGCTTGAGCATATCTTTTTGGTAAGAATATTTTAGAAGTGTTTTACTTAAAATGTGTTTCATGGGTAAACAGAATCTGAGGGGAAAAGGACAACAGCAAATTTAACATAAGGCATACTTTTCTGATTCAGTAACCCATTCACATTGTACGAGATTATTTTATTACTATGCATTTCTAATAGCTTTTGACTCAAATCTTGACTTGCCTCTATATTTTTTCTTAACACCAGAGGACCAAAAAACTATTCAGCAAGAAAAAAGAACTAAAAGAAAAAAAAACAACAAAGTCTGTTTTTCACCTACTCGTATTTTTCTCTGCATCCCCATCCCATTCCTATCCCACCTCACCCTTCCCTCCCATGCATCGGGACCCCCCCCTTCTATCCCACATCATGGGGAGCCCGCCTCAAAGGATACCATGGAATTGCATCCAATGCCCACCTAGACCAGCTCCAACCAACCCCATTGCTTGAAACTTTTATACTCAGCCATAGCTTTAGCTTTTATTTGATTTTAAGAAAGCTTGTGCTTCTGCCAAAATGGCACACAGCTTAAATTGGCCTTTTCAAAGAACGTTTTGCTGAGTAGATTGTGCTACTGAAGCCTGGGCACCAATCAGCCTGAACTCATATGGTAGCTCCTAAAAGGCCTTCCTGCATCTTGCTGATGCCACAGATGAATCAGAAAAAAACTTCAGAGTCACATTTTGAAAGAAAGTAAAAGTTAACTGCTGGAGAGCTCTGGAGAGTACTTGCTCTTTGATCCGAAAGTCTCAACAGTTGGCCAAGATAGTTTGTGGATATTTGGCACCTGGAGACTGGTGGAAAGGTACTCTATATGCCCACTTAATTGTCAAATCCTCTGGAGGTGGAGGTAGATTATGTTTTTGATCAGCATATTTATAAGTTGTGGAACAGACTGTATTTCACCTTCTGACAAGCTTTCTTCAGGGATTCCCATGAATCTTTGATTCAAAGGACTTGAGTGGTTCTCCGTTTTCTTAAGTTTCATCTCTAGTTCATGGACTTTGTTTAGCTCTGGAAAATATGAGATTGAACTAGTGCTAATTAGTCTTTATATCTGAAATTCTTTGTTCAGCTTCTTATATTCGCTTTAGTAGTGCCATCAGGTAACTTCAATCTTGAACAGTCTTTGGTTTATTTTCTCCATATCTAGGGTTTGTTGCACCTTTAATCCTCGTACCTCAATTAAAATGATGTCAAGTACTCTTTTGTGGGTTTTGGTAGTGATTCCTGAGTTACGCTGAGGATTTTAATAGAAGATTCTTGTGACTGCTCCTGGGGCTTCATAACAGACCACCTTAGATGACCTGGGTTCTGCACTGTAGTATCCCTGATATGTGGTACTTCTGGGTTCTGTAGAATTAAGCTGGTGATGGAGCTTGGCCCATCTGCCTAATTTCGAGAGCCGTTCCCTATTATTACCGTTGGGAATGCCAATCCCCCTGATATCGTAGTGCTTGTAGAGTCTCCTGCCGCTTGTCTCGAATTGACATCAGTATGAGCATCCGCAAAGGCATACTTTAGGAGATTTTTCTGGAATAGCGGGAACGTTTTAGCTTTTGCTGAGGGCACCATCTCTTCTCCTTTTTTGAACTTATCATTCACAATAGGTGACATTACCCCCAACTGGGCTGCTGAGGCAACTGTGCTCTCTCAGCCCCTAGAAGTTGAAGGGGAGTCGTGTATTTCCTCTACCTCCCCTTCCACGATGCTTTGCTTGTGTAGTAATGCACCTCAAGCTGTATCCTCTCCTTCGGCCATCTGCTCAAGCCTTAATGGAAAGACAACAGAGCCTGCAAGATTCTCCACTTGTTTCTCACGCCTTCTGGCAACCTGGCTTTGTGAGGCTTTTTTTTGCTGTTATGCAGGTACCGGAGTGATGGGCTTAGGGCGCTTCTGTCGCATGACAGTGGGTGGTATATATTAGGGGTAGGCTGTAGCGTGTGCTGTAATTAATACTTGAAACCTGAAGAGACCCTCCGGGGCTACAGCAGAGCAAGCGCACCCCCCAGCAGACTGTCATGGACGATATCAGTCTTAAGAACTGCTCTGTTGGGCATGGCCAAGCGGCGCAGAGAGATGGCCTCGTAAACCTAGTGCTCCGTCCTTGTTGTCGCCCCAACATCTATCCAACACATAGATCCAAAACCTGACCCCAGATTCATGAACCGGAGGGGGTGCGGACTCCCCCCTGGGCACTCGGGTATCGATTGGAGATCATGGGCTGAAGCTACGACTTTTGCAGATGTGGGGCCTGCACGTCCTCGTGAGCCGTGACCTGGAGTGCTGACTGCGGCCAGTGTGTAGATGAGGAGGCGCAGCCGGCTGGCTACGTGACAAGTGGTGTTTTGTGTGCCTGGAGGCTGACGCGGCGGTTCCTGCTCTCTGGTGCGAGGGGTGAGGAGGTCCCTGGGGGCAAAGATGGAGATCGGGGGATAATTCCTGGTGCCAGAACTTGGCCTGGCCTTTCCACCCCCTGGGAACCGGTGCGATTGTGTGTTTGTGGTTGCCCCTCCCCCCACATATGCACTGATACAACAGACCTGAAGGCAGACAGTGGTGATCCTCACACAGCTGGACTCTGGGAGGGGCTGAACTAGTGCCCAGTGTACCCCATCTTCATTGAGCGACCTCGGCTGGGGCTGTGGCTTCCCCATCGGTGGTACTGTTCTCTTGGCTGACTTATCGGGCGGGAGAAGATCAAATCCTTGGCCATCCCATGCAGTGCCCTTCAATTCACGCGGCGATCAGGTGCAAGAAGAGGGGATAGGCCTACCTGCAACGGCCCCTAACCGCAAAATGGCGACCTCTGAAAAGCCGAAAATTACTGGCCCGAGGGGCCACAAGACAATTCAATCAAAAAACTGGACCGCTACATGGTCCCCAGAGATTCGCCTCCAGACCTGCGTCCTGGGACTCGCCTGATGACTGAAGCGGGAGGAGAAAGCCAGGAACTGACATTCAAAGACGTCATGGAGGCAATAGCTGAAATCAGAACCTCACTGGAGCACAAAATGGACTCGCTCTCCATTGAAGTGAATCTCATTCGGGCGGATCTGACCAAAGCCACTGAGAAGATAAAACAGGTCGAACTTACGACGACAAGTCTGGTAGAAGATGTAGCGCACCTTCAAGAAAATGTCCATGACCTGCGCGCATTCCGCAAACTTACAGAACACAAGCTGGATGACTATGAAGGGCGCCTTAGACGAAACAACATGCGCATACTAGGTGTCCCTGAGAAGGCAGAGGGACAGAAACCGGACCTCTTTGTCAAAGAAGTTATCCTAAAGCACCTACAGCCTAAAGGACTCAACAAATTCTTTGTTGTAGAAAGGGTGCACAGGGTGCCGGGTTAGCCCTCCGAGACCCGGGGCCGCTCCACGTCCCCTGCTAGCGAGGGTGTTGAACTTTAGAGACAGAGATGTCATCCTACTAAACGCAAGAAAGACCGCCCCCCTCCGCTACGAGAATGCTGACATAACTTTCTTTCCAGACTTTACCCAGATGGTTCAAAGACAGAGAAGATCCTTCCTGGCAGTAAAGAAATGACTTTGAGATCAAGGATTAAAATATGCCATACTGTTTCCTGCGAAACCCAGAGTGGAGGCAGAGGGACAAGCGTGGTTTTTCGATCAACCGGAAACGGACTCGGAATGGCTAGACAACCAGGTGGACCATGATTCTAGACAGTCCAGTCATGGTGACCGCTCCGTAGCCCGGCAAGATGATTGACACTGACTTTACAGGCTAGCGACCGCACCTGCGAAGTGGCCGGATCCTCGTCAACACCCTGTATTAATATGAGGCAGAGTAAGACCTTTCTTGGACTGGAGCCCATCCCGGCTGGGCAACCAGTAGGCAGTGACTTGCTTGGGGGGGTTTTCATAAACGTAATGTAAGGGGGCAGTGGGACAGGTGCTATACCCCTCCTTTTTTCTTCTTTTAGTTTACCAGTTGGGGCAACAGGCGCTCTGCAGGTTTACATGGGCAGTTGGGCGCCCAGAGTGCAGGGAAGCAGGGTGGGGGGTTGTTGGGTTCGGGGTTTGTTCGGGGTGGTGGGATTTCGCTTGATTGAGTGGTTTAATTTTTTTCTTTTCATTGACAGTACAGGCCGATTGGAATTTAAAATAGGTACAAAACTATTTACACTTGGATGTGCGCACAGTGGGACAGGAATGCTAAGATTTTAATTTGGAATGTTAATGGGCTGGGGACAAGGTAAAACGTAGTGTGGTGCTTCAACACATCAAAAGGCAAGTGCCTGATGTGGTTATGCTCCAAGAGACTCACAAAGTTGGAAATTCGTGCAGGGCCATGCACCAATATGGCTACACCATGGTTGCCCACGCTGGCTTCCCATCTAGTTCACGCGGAGTGGGAATTATGGTTAAGAAATCATTCCCTCTCACAGTAACATCCACCTGGATTGACGATCGGACCGCTACATTGTGATTACGGGTACTTGGGAGGGTCAAACCATTACACTCATGTCACTCTATGTCCCACCAGGCCAACAAGCCAATACGTTCAGGGACCTAAGTATTATCCTACTGGCTTTACCAGAGGGGCTTCCGGTACTAGGAGGCGGCTTCAATTCGGTACTGTCAAGAACGTTGGATCGTCATCTCCCCCGCGTGCTTGGGCAGTCATACCGCTGGTTGCCTGACTTCCTCGAAGCAATGGGACTGGTGGACGGTTGGAGGACTTACAACCTGGACAAAATGTAATACACGGTCCATTCCGGTGCGCACGCCAGCCTCTCAAGACTTGACTACATCACAATTCTTGGGTCACGCATAACTTATATCCACGAAATCAGACACTTAGCGAGGGGTATTTCCGATCACTTTCCACTTTGGGTACACTTAGTGTTTAGTCAAGCGCGGGTGGGTAGGGTTGCCCCAATCAACCCATGGTATTTCCATAACCCCAAAATACGTAAAGAACTGCTTAAGGCCATGGACGATTATTTTGGGGAGAATAAGGGAATGGTGGATTCGCCTTGGACACTGTGGGAGGCCTTTAAGGCAGTGATCCGTGGGCAGGCCCTGTCTCTGATCTCCGGTGATTAAAAGGACAAGTGCAAAGACATCTCAGATGCGGAAGCAGAGCTCTACCAGTTAGAGCAAGACCTGGCGGACCATATCACACCTGAGGCGCTAAATACGCTTTGCCTCAAACAAGACAGCTATGGAGACTTAGTGACCGAAAAAGCTAAGGCACTTGAGAGAGACCAGCTGGGAAGACGTTACGACTAAGGTGACAAGGCAGGAAAACTAATTGCATGGCTCGACAAAAAAGAATGGGCCAGCAGACTGGTCCCCGAGCTCCGTAGAACTGATATGCCCCCTATCACTGAACCACAAGAAATAGTTAACCAATTTGCTGACCACTTCCATTCCGTTTACACCTCGATAGCACCCTACTCTGAAGATGATGCAGCCGAGCTCCTCTGAGACATCTCTCACCCCACTCTCCCAGTGGAGGACCGTGAATTCCTTGATAGCGCCTTAACCGTAGAAGAGATAGCACTTGCAATACGCACGTTGCACCCAGGCAAGGCACTGGGTCCCAACGGCATCCCGATTGAACTGTACAAATTACGGCCGGACAAACTGGCCCCGTACTTAAAAGCTATGTTCGTGGACAGCTTAGAGCAGGGACTACTACTGTTGGACCGGAGAATAGCTTCCATCGTCACAATCCACAAGGAAGTTAAACCTAAGGCGTAATGTGCATCGTACCGTCCTATCTCCCTTCTCAATGCTGAACCCAAAATTCAGGCCAAATTGCTGGCTTATCAACTGGTCAAAGTGATTGGAGACCTAGTCCACCCGGACCAATCCGGCTTTAGGCTGCACAGGAATACGGCACTGAATCTATGCAGGGTCCATGTTGTCTTGGGTAGAGATTCCACCATACAAGAACCGGCAATAATTGTCTCCCTAGATGTCACTATGGCGTTTGATACTCTAGAATGGTCATATCTCTTCGCCACGCTCACCAAGCTGGGGTTCGGGCTGACCTTTATACAGTGGATAAGATTCCTTTATAGTGAACCCTTAGCACAAGTAGTAGTTAACAATAAGAAATCGGAGACTTTTTAACTCAGTCGGGGGACGCGTCAGGGATGCCCCCTCTCTCCCCTATTGTTCGTTCTGGCCCTCGAGCCTCTTGCGGCCTGGATCCGGAAAGACCCAGTTATCCGCGCATTGCAGTGGTCCATGGACTGGGAAGACCGGATTCCCCTCTATGCTGACGACATACTTTTATATCTTACCACACCCAAGAAATCTCTGATAGCGGTTTTTGACATCCTGAACATATTTGGTAGATACTCAGGTGTCAGTGTAAACTGTCAAAAATCCCTTCTCTATGTCCTCAGGGGCGACACACCCCACACGCCGCGGGGCTGCCCCCTCCAAATCACAGCGGATGGGTTCAGGTACCTATGGATCTTCGTCTCCCTGGACCGAACACTCCGCTACACCCGTAATCTCATTCCACCGCTGTAGATACTTAAACGAGACATAACGAGCTGGAAGGCACTCCCTCTCTCACTGTTGGGCAAAGCAGCTCTTTTTAAAATTATGTCCCTACCCCGGTTTTTATACGCTTTGCAAAACTCACTTGATCCTGTCCCCAGCACATACTTCAGGGAAATTGAGGGGCTCCAAAGAGACCTCCTGTGGGCCGGCAAACCGTGCATCGCTTTGCAGAAATTAACTCTCAACTGTTATGACGGTGGAATTAGTCTACCAGACATAAAAAAATATTTTTGGGCGGTGCACCTTGCAGCCATAAATCACGGTACCTAAGGTCGTCACGACAACCCGGGATACACTATGGGCAGATGGCTCCTTCCCGGGGAAGCCTTTGAACGGGTGCTATATTCCAAGCTGGGCAGGTATCCGCTCACAGACCCCACTAAAAATTCTACTGCAGTATGGCATATTGCTAGTAGGTCCCTGGACTGTTGGGAGAAACTCACGCTTGATACCCCGTTGTGGGACTCCCAGCGGTTAGGGAATCTGGGGAAATCAAAGGGGTTTGACAAGTGGGAGCTCATAGGGATTTTGTGTATCCAAGACCTCTGGGATAAAATTGTTTCCCACACTACAGCACCAATATGAACTAGTGGACTCGGAACATTTTCGCTACATACAGGTGCATCACGCACTTAGACTGCTCCTTCCTGCAGGGTCCTCCCCCCCCGACTCGCCTCCCTTAGAGGACAGAATACTTGACAGACATTTGCCAGAGAAGACCAGCTCGCTAATTTACAAAAAATGTATAAATAATATGGAGGACCCGCTCCACGCATTGCGAGAGAAATGGGTGAACAACGGGGTTCTGATCAGACCCCGTTTCTCCTATTTGGGTTGACATTATTATTTTTGAACATGGACACTCATATTAGAGTTTAATGTTCACACACAGCACTACATGGTGTTAGTTATAAGAGGTTTTCGATTGTCTTTTCCTTTGGGTAGCAGCTTCTAATGATGAAAACGTGAGGTAGCAGGCGAGTACCTGTATGCGGATCCTCCATGGTGTTACTTCCGTGAGGCACTGCCACCCCTTTCCCATCCTTTTTACAGCACGGTTTCTTTAGTATTGTCTTTCAGCACCGCTCTCTTTGAGTGGATACCATATATATATGGTTTCTCTTTCCCTCTTATACACTTTAGGAAGAGGGATAATAAGGGATGCACTTTATACACCTTATACACACAGATATGAATAAGGTTTTTCCAAAAGTTGAGTGACACCAGACCCGCTCTCCGGACGGCATAAAGTTTGGCCGCCTATGATAATTCAAACAAAATAGTTTTGAATGTGTAAGGGTTATTGATGACATTTTGTTCACTCTATTTAAACTGTTGAGCAGGTCTTGCTTTGTCTATGAGTGGGGGGCGACCTGCTTTTTTTACCCCCTAAGCTCCGTATTGGTGATGGTTATGATAACGGCAGTTCAGCCGTGAGAGCTTGTTCGAAAAATTGTGTAACAATTTGTTTCACTCGTTGGGGACCTCCACATTATATTGGAAGAGATTCCCCCTTTTTAATCAGTACCGCATTTAATCGTTTGTGCTAGCGATTCTGGTTGCCTGTACATATCAGGAATATTGAGAATGGACCAATTCTGCTTGGCGTTCACTGATGAACACATAGCTTCCATACTTGCAGGGCCATCATTGCTTCCTAATGCACCTCTTAGTGGAATTGGCTCAGCCAGGGAAGAATGGGAAAAACTATCCAACACTAAAAAACGGCAGGTTAGAATAGCACTTCATGGGGCATTAATGACCGAATACCTACGTGCAGGTGCAGCCCCGGCCAGTCTTTTGGTTCGTATAGAACCTAAAATCTTTTTGGAGGACAAGAGGTTCCGGGTGGACTGGAGCTATATCGCTAATAAGTGCACCCGCGACTGGCTTGTCCGTATTATTAATACAGCCAAGAGACTGAGTGAAGAACTGCTAAAAGAAATACTAGATCTAGAAACAATCCTAAAAGCAGACACCACCATAAAAGACATCAAAGAACAGCTGACCACGATTCAAAAT
The DNA here is from genome assembly GCF_964204655.1 of Triturus cristatus. Taxonomy (NCBI): domain Eukaryota; kingdom Metazoa; phylum Chordata; class Amphibia; order Caudata; family Salamandridae; genus Triturus; species Triturus cristatus. The sequence goes on from NC_140582.1 coordinate 27,888,975, forward strand.
GATGTGGGGGAGTATCAAATATATATGGTGAACCAGAAAATGAAAGGCTTAAAAAGGAATCTTGATAGATTTAGTCATGATTGGGCTTTCCCTTATGTTGGGGATAGTTATTACCAACAACCCCTAGAGCAACCACTACACACACGAGGGACCAGGGGTGGCCGACGACAGACGTACTTTTAACAATTGGACATTTGACAACACGAGCAGTGAAGAGGACGATTGTAGCGTACAAACTTCCACTGTAAACCAGAGAGTGAGAGGGGCAGAGGCAGAGGACGCCCTCGGCAGAATGCGAATACACGAATACATCATGGGAGACTTTTTCACCCAGGATCAAGCGCAGCAGGGGCAGAACACCCCTATAATCAGCAGTGATAACGACATAGTGGTGAACTTGTCAGCACATATATTAACAGCGGATGAACATAGGGTTTTAAACAAAGGCCTAGGTTATGTTCCCACCCCAAAACATGACAGCTTTAAGCTGCGTGGTGAACTACATGGTTTGATGAGAAAAATCAAATTGAAATTTTTTTTGAAGGGAAGGAACTAGAGTCTCCTTCAGTATTCTCTACCAATCTGCGTCGTCCCTCTCAATTCTGTTCCCCTAATAACACCATCGGCCCCGAGGTCCAAGTTTTTGAACAAAAGGTAATACAAGATATTGCTAACTTGGAAGAAAAACAGAAGGGTTTTAGTCGCAGCAATATGACACAGGCTGATTGGCAAGCTGTACACTCTCTTCAGCAGAATCGTGCCATCACCATCAAACCGGCCGATAAGGGCGGGGCAGTGGTGGTGATGAATACCTCAGATTACGAAACCGAGGTGGCTAGACTACTAGATGTCCGTCATAACTATAGACCTCTGATGAGAGATCCTACTAAAAATCTACAGATGACCATTAACAACATGGTCGCAGAGGCTAAGGAGAAAAAATGGCTCACGGCCAAAGAGGCAGATTTCTTGATTAATGAGAAACCTAGGGTACCCGCCTTTTACATCGTTCCAAAAATTCATAAAGTGTAGAGGCCCCCACCGGGGCGCCCCATAGTATCGGGGATACAATCAGTTTTGCAACCACTATCTCAATACTCTAATTTTTTTTTGAGGGAATGTGTTATCACACAGCCCTCTTACGTACAAGACACCACAGATGTTCTAAGAATTTTGGAGGACATAGTGTATGACCCCGAACATCAGTTTCTAGTCACTATTGACATAGAATCATTATACACCAGCATCCCCCAGGAAGCAACACTGGTGGCAGCAGCTCGCGCCCTGGGGGCATGCGAATGGTTCTATGATGTTCCGCAAACTTTTGTCCTACAATGTATTGAGTTAGCATTAACCCAAAATTTCTTTGCTTACAAGGACCAACTGTACTTGCAGGTGTCCGGGACTTTAATGGGGGCTACTTTTGCCCCCAGTCTAGCATGCATCTATGTGGGCCAGTTTGAGGCCAATCACATCTATCATACCACCAATCTCTTCCAGGTGAACATTGCCCTCTGGAAGAGATACATCGATGATGTGTTATGCATCTGGACAGGCTCTGAAACTGACCTGTATAGGTTCCTGAACTGGTTGAATAGCCTTGATGATTGTCTCAACTTTACTTGGACTACAAGCAGATTAACAGCAACTTACTTGGACTTGGACATCAAGGCGGCGAATTACAAACTCGCCACGAATGTCCATCAAAAACCCACAGACAAGAACTCACTTTTACACCACAGGTCTTATCATCCCAGGGCCCTTAGGGACAATCTGCCTGTAGGGCAATTCTTGCGATATCACAGGAATTGTTCCTCCACTGAGGGCTATGTGGAACGCAAATTGGAGGAGCGAGCATACCCCAGGAAAATCATTAAACAAGCTAAAAAAGAGCCTTGAATACTCCTCGAACCGCTTTGCTTGACAGAACACACAAGATCAAAGGGGATTGTATCCCCGTGGTCACCACCTTCGGACCCTTGTCGACGAAAATCAGACAAGTCATGAGGAAACATTGGTATCTGCTGAACACCCCCACTATGATGATGCCTCAACCCCGATTTGCTTTTAAGCTTTCCACCAACCTGCGAGATCGGTTGGTACATTCTCGAGCAAAACCTGAGACCAAAGATACAGGGATCCTGTCGGGACACTACCAATGCGGGGGGTGCACAGTATGTGAGCTTACAACACCCACTAAAAGTGTCATCTTGTCGGGAGGCAAGACATGGTATCTTAACATGTTTAGCAATTGCAATACTTGTAATTTTATCTACAGACTCACATGCCCTTGCGGAATCCATTATATTGGTCTAACTACACGCAAAGTCAAGATCGGGGTACAGGAGCATCTCAGCACCATACGAATGGGCAAATTGACCACGAAATTGGTGCAACATTTCCGTATGGCCAAACACAGTCCGCTAGATTTGCGGTGGATTGTGCTGGAAAGGTTGGTGGGAGACCCATATAATATGGAAGCCAGACTGACCACAAAAGAGGCCCGTTGGATCTACCAGGAGAAGGTGGACCAACAGGGAATGAACGACTACATTGAATGGCATATGGTAGTGGCTTGGTAGTTCGCAGATATGAATATCGACTCCCCAAATTTAGTTGATACTGTGACATAGTAGAAAAAAAAGCCACAGGATTGTGTTGCCCTCTATTTTAAAATCTGTTCCAGTGTAGTAATAGTCACATTACAGATGGTGTTAACAGACAAGTAGGTCCAGTTTCTTAATTACTAACTGACCCAATCGGCTGATAGAGAAAACATACATTTGGACATTTCTTTCGATATGACGTTAGGCACTCTTTTTTTCACCTCCTTTTTTCACCTCCTTTTTTCACCTCCTTCCTTCAAGAAACACCGACATTTATGTTCCCACTGAATTCCCCCTTGTAAACATTAATAAATGGGATAAAGAGTATTCATCCCGCCGTACACATAACAACCTACACAACATGGCCGCCATGAACTTCAACTAACTCATAAGCTTTCACGCATGCGTGGAAGCATTGCGCGGCGCACATAAAAGATGTAGACACTCGTGCACACTCTGAGGCTAAATATCACCGGGAGCGGTAGGCTGACGAGGTGAGTGGACGAGTATTTAAAGGGATTCCAATTGACCTCTTATGAACTAAAGGGACAGAGGAACTAGTTGATCGCTAATATGCCGATAGGAGGAGGCAGGTCGCGACAATTTGAGACGCTAATTTCTCGTCACGATTAGATGTTAGCAACAGCAACTTACTTGTTTGATGAGAATGATAGTTTTAGCAACTAGGATAACAGCATCCGGACACATTACCGGGAGGTTGAGTAAAGAATGATTTAACGGAGGCCAATATAACGGAATATATTTCCTCATGAATGGTATGAATAGATATCTGTAGCAATTCCCCACGACTAGATCTCTGCATTAACCCTCCATGGGTAGCAATGGGTGTTTTGGGCATTCAGTGATGTCGTAACATATTTTGCTTGATGGGTTTTAATTGGATGTTTGTGCCTCTTAGGGGCACAAACCTGCGGCCACTTGGCAACCAGGAAAAGAGTGGAGAAGCACACTCGGATGCAGCATACACTTCCAAAAAAAAGGGGGGTTAGGTATGCCACAGGCGAGCAACCATAAGGTAAATATTCCTGTTGTTGTCACAGGTACCAGATTTTAATAGCACAGTTTGTTAAGAGAATTCTCTCTTATCCCTTTTAAAAAAATATATGATTAATGCGGTTGAAAAGGCTGAATGTGTTTTTATGAATTGTGTCTCCCTTAGGTGCAAACAAATAAAATAAAAAAATTTGGTCTAAACTAGAGGTGCAATGTGGCCAGTCGACCCCAGCCCTGATGAAATTGCCGCAAGTTGTCCAAGGCAATGAAACATGTTGGTTTTAAGTGAGCAAACACACAGCACAGAATAAACAATTATACAGCTAGTGTTGTTTTGCTCGGTTTTAACGTGGACAGACGTGGGTTCTGATCAGACCCTGTTTCTCCTATTTGGGTTGACATTATTATTTTTGAACACGGACACTCATATTAGAGTTTAATGTTCACACACAGCACTACATGGTGTTAGTTATAAGAGGTTTTCGATTTTGTTTTCCTTTGGGTAGCAGCTGCTAATGATGAGAACGTGAGGTAGCAGGCGAGTACCTGTCTGCGGATCCTCCATGGTGTTACTTCCGTGAGGCACTGCCACCCCTTTCCCATCCTTTTTTCAGCACGGTTTCTTTAGTATTGTCTTTCAGCACCGCTGTCTTTGAGTGGATACCATATATATATGGTTTCTCTTTCCTTCTTATACACTTTAGGAAGAGGGATAATAAGGGAGGCACTTTATACACCTTATACACACAGATGTGAATAAGGTTTTTCCAAAAGTTGAGTGACACCAGACCCGATCTCCGGACGGCATAAAGTTTGGCCGCCTATGATAATTCAAACAAAATAGTTTTGAATGTGTAAGGGTTATTGATGAAATTTTGTTCACTCTATTTAAACTGTTGAGCAGGTCTTGCTTTGTGATTAGTCTATGAGTGGGGGGCGACCTGCTTTTTTTACCCCCTAAGCTCCGTATTGGTGATAGCCATTTTGTGTAGCCAGTCACTATGCTTTTGCCACAGGCCTGCATGTGTTCTTTGTTTTCCAGGCCTCCTGCTTGTTATTGTGACCAGGTGGCTGGCGGTCATTTTGTGTAGCCAGCCAGTGTGCTTTTTCCATCGGTCCTACATGTGTTTTTTGTTGCGGCCATGCCGTCTTGCTGATTATTGTGACCATGTGGCTGGCAGCCATTTTGTGTAGCCAGCCAATGTGCCTTTGCCATAGGCCGTAAAAAAGGGGGTGGTGATGGACGGAGCATCAGAACCAATCAAACACTCACACCCAGTCAACAGATCTGGGTTTGATCCATCACCGCTCTTTAGCCCACTCTGCCACCCCAGTTCAGACATGGCCATATGCAAATCAGTCTGACCCTGTGCCTCATGGGAACGGTCCAGCCCGAACTGCCAAGCCATGCCTTCCCTGGACCGGAAACAAGCTTCCTAGGACCGGTGTCTGGCGTTCCATGCTCAGACGTGTGTCCCTTGCTCACTTTGCCACTGGATTCAAGCAAGCCTGGCTGAAGACGGCTGAAATGCCAGAAACCGGTCCTAGGAAGCTTGTTTCCAGTCCAGGGAAGACATGGCTTGGCAGTTCGGGCTGGACTGTTCCCATGAGGCACAGGGTCAGACTGATTTGCATATGGCCATGTCTGAACTGGGGTGGCAGAGTGGGCTAAAGAACGGTGATGGATTAAACCCAGATCAGTTGACTGGGGGTAGTGCTTGCAATGTTCAACACTCCGCCCATCATTTCCTTTGGTTTTTGCTTTGTTCGCCATAAGTTGGCAGGGTATGCTCAGACATGAGTCCCTTGCTCACTTTGCCACTGGATTCAAGCAAGTCTGGCTGAAGACGGCTGAAAGGCCAGAAACCGGTCCTAGGAAGCTTGTTTCCGGTCCAGGGAAGACATGGCTTGGAAGTTCGGGCTGGACTGTTCCCATGAGGCATAGGGTCAGACTGATTTGCATATGGCCATGTCTGAACTGGGGTGGCAGAGTGGGCTAAAGAACGGTGATGGATTAAACCCAGATCAGTGGACTGGGGGTAGTGCTTGCAATGTTCAACACTCCGTCCATCATTTCCTTTGGTTTTTGCTTTGCCATAGGCCTGCATTTGTTCTTTGTTGTGGCCATGCCTTCTTGCTGGTTGTTGTTGTTGTGACCATGTGACAGGTGGCCATTTTGTGCAGCCAGCCACTGTGCTTTTGTCAAAGGCCTGCATATGTTCTTTGTTTTCCAGGCCTCTTGCTTTTTGTTGTGACCATGTGGCTGGCAGCTATTTTGTGTAGACAGCCAGACTGCTTTTGCCATAGACCTGCATGTGTTATTTGTTGTGGCCATGCCTTCTTGTTGGTTTTTTGTAACCATGTGACTGGCGGCCATTTTCTGTAGCCAGGCAGTTTCCTTTTGCCAAAGGCCTACATGTGTTCTGTGTTGTGGCAAGGCCTTCTTGCTGGTTGCTGTTGTTGTGACCATGTGGCAGGCGGCCATTTTCTGTGGCAAGCCAGCGTGCTTTCACCATAGTCCTGTATGTGTTCCTTGTTTTCCTGGCCTCCTGCTGTTGTTGTGACCATGTGACTGGCAACCATTTTGTGTGGACAGCCTGTGTGCTTTTGCCATAGACCTGATGTGTTCTTTGTTGTGCCCATGCCTTCTTTCTGGTTGTTGTTGTGACCATGTGGCTGGCAGCCATTTTGTGTACCCAACCAGTGTGCTTTTTGCCCTAGGCCTGCATGTGTTCTTTGTTTTCAAGGCCTCCTTCTTGGTATTGTAATTACGTGACTGGCGGCCATTTTGTTTGGCCAGCAAGTCTGCTTTTGCCATAGACCTGCATGTGTTCTTCGTTTGTGGCCATATCTTCTTGCATGCTGTTTGACCATGTGGCTGGTGGCCATTTTGTATGTTATGTTCGAGGCCTAGTAGCTCAATGCTCATACTAATGTACTGTACAAACATTGTTTTATATATATTATTGCATGCTATTTTGTATTTTTCATCTACACTACTCCTTCCCGCCCAAATCCTAGTGGGTTCTAAATTCAATTGTCATGGTAGTTAGTAGTAGTTTACTTACCCTAGTACATCAGCAATGGAATTATATTTTTTTATTTTTGATGATTTTTTGCACAAATGTTTTTGTATTTAATTTTAATTTGTTTTGTTTATTTTTTTAATTTCTGCTCGTGGATTTTTACAAATTGTCAATTTTTTTTAAATTTGTTCTAATTATTTTCAATATTTTCATTTTTTTCACTTTTTTAAATGGTTCACTTTTTATTTAAAACTAATTTTGTACATTTTTTGCTTACTTTTTTTTCTAATTTCATTTTCCCTATTTTCCTAACATCTGGCATCAAACCCATGTGCTATCAGCATCGCACAACAGTATTCATTTTCTAACGATTAGTCAATTATCAGTTTACTTTTTGGAATTTTACATAGCGTGAACTAGACCCAAAGGTATCAGAGCACTTTACATGAGCACCAGTTCCGTTACAGACAGACACATTTATTTTTTGTTAGACATGGGGAAATTAGTTGTTTTGCCCAGAATCACAGGATGTTGCGCATCCCTGCTGAGACTTGAACATGGTTTCCCAGCTTCGAGGTCGACCTCTCTAGCTTTTAGCCCACATCCTTTCCTTTTATCACCTGCACCTCCCTGAGTGCCACATCCCATTCCCAACTTGATGCACATAGAGCAAACAGTTACATCTGTGTGTAATTGCTGATCTTCCTTATCCTTTTGAGTGTACATGAAAGTTTATGTTGATGTGGTTTTACAAAAGGATATTTGGATCCACTGTATTGGTAATTATTTATAACTTAAGAAACCACACTAAATGATACTACTATTTCAACTGCAACAATGCCATATGTCAATGATGTTCGTCTTGCTTGTTTTCTTTTATGTACACAAGAGACAACCTCACCCACAGTACTGCCAGACAGAAGGCCTGTGCACGACGTGATGTGTGACCACACAACATGTGCATCTATTCAGCTTGTCAAGCTATGTGCCCCTGCCAACTGACAGCTTCAAGATAGCCCCAAGGAAAGGTGCTGCCAAGAAAGTGGCCAGTAGCATGGAGAAGAAGCTGATTTCCACTACTGGCGTGCCAGCCAGGACCTTTTTAGGCAAACATGTGACTGAAGTACCAGTCTCCTGGGAGCAAGCTGGGAGCAGCACCCTCACATCAGCAGACCCACCCCAACCTAGGCCCAAGCCCAAGTCTGGCACAGAGACAGTCAGTCTAATCACGGCAATGCCAACAATCAGTGATGTTAAAATGGACTTATCTTTTTTGCAAAGTAGTACCCAATCGTTGCAGGAAGGTCAGATATGTGGATAACAACAGCCTCAGCCAGCAATAGTAGTTCCTCCTGAAGTAGGAGCATTTCAGAAGATGGAGCTTCGTGCTGAGGAAGCAGAAGAAGCCACTCTTTCAGAAGATCCATTGTCTTCCAGATCTCCACTATCTTCGTCTCTGATGATCAAGGCTCCACTTGGATTCTGCCTCAGTCTTAGAGCGATACACGTCAGGAGAGGCTAGGGAAATGTAGGGCTCCTGAATTCCTTGGAGTTATGGATGTTGAAGAGGAAGATGATGGTGAGCCAATCATCATGGAGGTTAGCCCAGCCAGTGGAGACTGATATTACCCCATCTCAACCTGCTCTGAGGAAGGTGGCACAGATAACACCAGCACCAGCTGCCATATTTGCAAGACCCCGGCAGTGACCTACATCCATAATCACCTCAGTAGAAGTAGGCACTGCAGACAGGAAAATATAAAAATGCCCCCCCCTACTGCCAGTTTATCCAACATTGGCAGTGGCACCAGCATCAGAAAGTGGACCAACCCAGTTTGAGACTATTTGCTAGCCGTAAAGAAGGAGCCGAACATTGCTATAGGCTCCATCTGTGAAGCAAGTGCTAGTTGGGGTAAGCTTGGTACAAATGATGGTACTGTAGGCCAAACAACCCATTTGAGAAAACACCACACAATCCAGTGGGAGGAGCACCTGAGAGGCCAAAAAACTGGAAGTGGTGTTGGTGAAGGGGGTGAAAGGCTGAGCAAACATCTTGGAAGACTTTAACAACAAGGTCTTTGAATGGCTGTGACCCAGAGGGCTTAACATTGCATTTGTTGCTCTGGACAATGGCAGTAATATAGTTAAGGCCATGGCAGATGGTGGCTATTTCAGGGTCCTGTGTTTGGACTGCTGTATCAACATCATTGTACCGGACTTTTTCAAAAAAGAAGGCCAAGTCAGCAACTTGCTGTTCACCTGCAGAATAATCTGTACTGATTTAAACCATTCTTTTAAAGCTCAGAAGCAGCTGAGGGTCATTCATCGTGATACTAGAATGCCAGTTAAAGCACTCATACAAAAGGTACCAACACATTGGAACTCAACTTATGACATGTTGCAGCGTCTGTTTGAACAGTGCAGCCTAATCAATGAATATATTATGCAAAGAGGGGATGCAACTGAGAAAGGAATGGTCATTGAGCTAGACCAATAGGGCCTAGTCAAATGCCTGACAGAGAGGCTGCTTCCTTTTGAGGTTTTCACACGGCAAGTCAGCAAGGAGAAAAGTACCATCAGCCAAGCTATCCTGTAGTTGCATATGCTACAGGAACAGCTAGAGTTGTCTGAAATGTATAAAGGTGTTGATGAAAAAAAGATGCACATGAGTTGGTTGGAAAACTTAATCCTTTGTTTATCTGTTAATCCTAGGGTGCAAAGAGACATTGTGTCATCCAAACATTATATGTCTGCCACAATTCTTGATCCACAGTACAAACAATTACTGGCCATTTCCATTCTCTTTTCAGATGGGGATGTTTAAAACTACAAGACATGGATTGCCAAGCAAGCCAGTGACCTAGAATTAGTGGCCCACTCCTCCAGGGAACAAGTTCAGCCATGCAGCTTTCATCTTCAGAGCCTGAGGGCAGTGCTGTTGGCTCACAGAAGCCAAAACTGACAACACCAGCAACTACAGGAACAGGAGCAGCAGCCCCAAAATCTGCATTTGATTGGTTTAGGCAGGTCTTAAATCCAGTGTGGTGAAGGCAAAAGAGGTAGAGCAAGGTGGATCACCAATGACTATTGAGAGGATAGTCCAGGCCTATCTGTATGACCCAACAGAGGTCTATCTTGATTACAATCCATTGTTGTATTGATATAGGAAGAGGCGCCAATGGCCAGTGCTCATCAGGCTCTCAAAAAAGTATCTGGCTTGCCCAAAAGCCAGTGTGTCTGCTGAGCATGTGTTCAGTGCAGCTAGTGCAGTTGTCACAGTGAGAAGGGCCAGTCTCTCATCCCAAAATGTGGAGAGATTAACCATGATCAAAACGAATCAGCACATTATACCACTGAAATACATCATACCTGAAGTATGATAGGAAGAGGATGAGGGTGATTGGTCAGCCTCAGGTCATGGTAGTAGTGTGTTAGCTGACCAACTTCTGTGTGAACCACCTGCATTTGAGGGTGAACTATGCTTCCCTGATGACTATTTCTATCACCGAACTACTTTGACAACAAAGAAAAGATATATCTAGGGGAACATTATATTATTTTGAATGTTTGTGTTTTACTGACTAATGCAGCCCCACCTTTTTAGATACATTGTATTGCCAGATTAGAGTGTGGCAAGTGTGCAGTAAAGAAGCCTCCCCAACCATTCCCCTAAGGACATTGGAGAAACAAATTTGCGCCTGCCACTATCCCATGCCTATCTATCCTCTCTTTATTCCCTGAGCCATTCTGCCTCACATTATTTGATTTACAAGACTGGCCAATGTGTGTTTTGTGAAAGGTAAGCTCTGTGTGCTAAGTAATATTGGATAAGTCGAAATCTGGTAATGCGGGTATATGTAGAGGACGCCCAAGTATGTCTTCCCATTCCCGATTTGCACTAGATCTCTGCAAATCCGCGTCCCAGTGTGCGCATAGGGAAAGTAGCTGTGGTGCTGTATGTGTTCTAAGGGAGTCCGCTAGCCTTCTGGTGAGGTGTCGGCCCATGGCCAATTCGTGTAGATACTGTTATGATGAAATGAGTGGCAGGTTCCTGCGTAATATTGCCCCATGTCATGCAGTGTGTGTGTGTCACTGCCGTGTGCAACAGGAACTGGCCTTGTGGCAAGCCAGAGACTTCAGCTAGTTCCTCAAACGGAAGGAGTTGCTTATCGTTTTACAGGTGTCCTAGTGTCAGTATGCTCACTTCTTCCCATTGGGAAAGTTCTGTGAGAGTAATTGACTGATGACACCTGGGTGTACCGAGTATAGGAATGGTTGGCACATATGGTGTTACGTGATGTATAATGCGTATGCTGTGGCGAAAGCAATAGTACGCCACCTTCACTAGAAGTTGAGTAGGTGCTCTATTCCGTCTACCGGAGTTGAACAACTCCACGATCTGGGTATGAGTGAGGCCAGGCATCTGCGTTGCTGTCTAATTGACATGCACTTAACCAATGTGCCACCCACTTAAGCTGTGCCGCTAAATAATATTGCTCCATATTAAAAGGCCCTCCTGGACGACTGAAGGATACATTTCAGTTAGTGCCACTCTGCTACGTGACCCATGCCAAATGAATTGTTGCATATCTGATTCAAAACTTTTAAATAATGATGGTTTGAGTTGTAGTGGTAGGTTTGTGAAGTGGTAGAGGAGTCGCAGAAGTAACACCGTCTTTAGTAATGCGATTCTACCCAGAACCACCAGGGGGAGGGTGCTCCAAAAAGCCATCTGCTTTTTAACTGCTGTGATGGCCCATCCCAGGTTGCCTTCTAGGAGGTCTGTAGGTTCCCTGTATATTAGTATCCCAAGGTATCAAAACGCTGTTAGCTGCCAGTGCACTGGCCTGTTATTGATAATTACGTGTGGATCTGGTGTGGATTCTGTGAAGGGATACAAACAAGATGTTTCCCACTTTACCCGAAGCCCCGACACAGAGGCAAATTTGTGTAATATTCTTTCAATTGTTGCACAGAGTTGTCTAACATTCCTGAGACATATGATCAGATCATCGGCATCTAAGGAGACTGTGTGTATACAGTCACCCAAGGGAATTTCCCATTCATCCTGTGTCCTCAGCAAGAGGATCGATGGCCAGTGCAAAAAGCAGTCGGGAAAGCAGACTGCTCTGCCTTGTGCCACGCTCAATGGGGACCTGTTCCGATATATATGGGCCTGTGTTGATCCTAGCCATTGGACGTGTATAGAGTAGTTTTACAAGGCAGAGGAAGTCTTCTCCTAGGCCATATCTATGCAGCGCAGCAAATAGAAATTTCCACTCCAGGGTGTCGATCGCCTTTTCCAGGTCTAAAACCAGGCATCCCGCGTGTACCCAATTACCTCTGGAATAGTGTGCCACCCCGAAGAAGCGCAGTAGATTTAATAACGTATTGCCGGCAGGTACAAATCCGTTTTGATCTGTGTGTATGAGTTGCAGGACTAGCGGCCCAGTCTGCATACTAAATCTGTGTTGAGGAGTGCTAGGGGGCTGTACGAACCCATTAATTCCGCTGCCCTGGTTGGTTTGAGCAGAGACACCAGTAGGGACTCACGAAGTGTATTTGGCAGCATCCCTGATTCCTGCGTTCCATGGTACATTAAGAGGAGCTGTGGTGCTAGGGCTTGTTGGTAGGCTTTATAGAATTCGGCCGGGTAGCCATCGGGCCCCGGTGCTTTACCCGTGGCTAATGACCGCATTGCGGCTTGTATTTCCAGTAATGTTATTGGCTCACTACGCTCTTCCCTCTGCTCCGCAATGACTTGCTGTAAGGTTAGGAGTGAAAGAAAAGATTCTAATGCCATTGGACACGCACGTGTCAGTGATTTGTATGTTCTGGTGTAATGTGCAGTGAACTGACAGTGGATATCGTGTTGCTGGGTGAGTATCCGTCCTGTGGCGGATTGCAGCCACACTATAGGTGTTTGTGTGTGTTTTTGATATATCATCCTCGCACAAGCAATCTACCTGCTTTGTCCGCTGATGCATGTGTGCGCGCAGCATCTAAAGCATAATTTAAGCAGCGTAACCTTTCCAGCACCTCTAATGTTTCTGCCTCTGTGCATCCAAGGCTTGCTGCGTGGTATTGCCCTGTGGTAGTCCAGGGTCTAACGTGGTCAATACATCCTCAATTTGTTTTATTTCGCAGTCTAGCTGCTTCCTGATGCACCAGCTCAATCCCATGCATTGTCATCTAACTAATGCCTTGCCCGCATCCCACAGTATGCCTGGGTCAGTGATGGAGCCTATGTTGCTCTCAAAACATACCTCTATCGCTGCGCCTATTTCTTCTCTAAATGGTGGGTTTTCTAGTGCCAAGGGCTGGAATTTCCATAGATGGGTAATGCGTCCTACGTCTTTCCCCTGTAGGCACGAATATATGTTATTTAGCAGACCATTACTTCTCAAGTTTTTACTACAATGTTTTTACATCTCAAATACCATTTCTACGCTATATTTAACTGTGCATGCTTTTAGTTTGCAAATGCATTTGAAAGTACTAAATATGCATTTAATTTGCAGTATATTACTAATTATACAACTTCTATGCATTTTTGACTCTTTTACCCTTACCCTAATACACTATATTACCCAACACACTACCCAAACACCACTACACTACCCTAAAACACTACCCTACACTACACAAAAACCACAACACTACCCTAAACCCAAATACACTACTCTACACTACATAAACACAACCCTATAACCTAAAAGACAGCACCCTGCATGACCACTACCCTAAATCCAAATACACTACTCTACACTACATAAACACAACCCTACAACCTAAAAGACAACCCCCTGCACGACCACTACAATAAAACTAAATACACTACTCTACACTACATAAACACAACCCTACAACCTAAAAGACAACCCCCGCACGACCATTAACCTAAACAAATACACTACATAAACACAACACTACAACCTGAAAGACAACGCCCTGCACCACAACACTACCCTAAACCCAAATACACTACTCTACACTACATAAACACAACCCTAAAACCTAAAAGACACCCCCCTGCACGACCACTACCCTAAACCCAAATACACTACTCTACACTACATAAACACAACCCTAAAACCTAAAAGACAACCACCTGCACCACAACACTACCCTAAACCCAAATACACTACTCTACACTACATAAACACAACCCTACAACCTAAAAGACAACCCCCTGCATGACCACTACCCTAAACCCAAATACACTACTCTTCACTACATAATCACAACCCTAAAACCTAAAAGACAACCCCCTGCATGACCCCAAAAACTACACTGTCCCACTTACCTCTCTCTCCTCGCGGTCCCCCACTTCACAGAGCTTCCTCTCTTCTCCTGCTTCAGGCATCCTCAGAGCTGTATGTCGTTGTTTGGAATCGGAAGCGCCTCCTTTTCCAAACAACGATGTGAATAGTCAGCAAAGTAAATGACTTTGCTAAGTAACGGTATATGCGAAGTAAAAGCATGCAAACTTAAAGCATGCAGAGTAAAGATTCTGCTAAGTAAAAAATGCGTAGTAATGGTAAGTCGTAGTAGTGGTTGCGAAGTAATGGTAGATTTCCGTAGGTACATTATGTGTGGCTTATGGTCTGAGTGTGTTTTGCCAAGGTAATCTGCATTAAGGCACTGTATTAGTACTGATGGACTTGCGACAAACCGGTCAATCCGGACATGCAACCCATGTGGGCGGAAGTAATGTGAGTACAGGCTGAGTCTGCTGGTTGAGGGTCCTCCATACATCCGCCAGCTGCCAACTCTCCCAAGCTCTGTTTGTGGCATTAGGGGGAAGGATCTGTCAAGTGCGGTGTCGAGAACCGAATTAAAGTCCCCTCCCAACAGCCAGGAAATGTCATTCCAACGTGCAAGTTGGACTGTTAATGTGTGCCAGAATACTTTCTGGTCCGTGTTCGGGGCATAGATGGAGCCCAACACGATAGGCTTCCCATTGAGGTGACCTTTCGCTAGTACATATCTACCATGGATGTCTATTACTGACTCCTCAGATACAAACTGGGTCCCCGGTCTAATCCGTATCAAGGCCGCACTGGCTTACGACGAGTAGCCCGTGGCTAGTATTTGTCTCCTCCATCGCTGCTGCAGTCTACAAATATCCTGTTGCGCTGTGTGTTTCTTGTATAGGTGCCCTATGTGCTGCATGTCTTTTAAGGTAAGCCTATATCTCATACCTATGGGCTGGCATATGAATTCCCCTAACATTCCAGGTGATTATGTTGGTGTGCGGCATGTGGCAGAGATATCATCATCATATATAACTTTATTCGGTCATTTGTACAAAACACCATCAAAGTATGCAAAAAATAAAACATAAATAAATATACAATTAAATTAGTATTAAACCATTTTGAGCACAAGTACATATGACATCCCGAATCAGGTTAAAAAACATACATATAAAAATTCATTTGACCTAATCAAGCTAAAAGGGAGTGCTATACAATCCACCAGACATTTGGGGTGCTGAACCATATGTACCAACTTAATATTTTAAGACACATGTACAACATGAGAAGGCAAAGAATCAAAAAATGACTTAATTACTATAATAAGAATTTTTTGCGAATCAGCCAGAAGGATAATAGAAAACGACTAAGAGCAAAAACCATTGGCCCTGAAGTAAAATCCTGAATGCAATCTGGTGCTGCCTGGCACCCAGATAAAGGCATAATGGTCTAATCCATTTCCTGCGCAACTGATGATACTTTGTGCAAAAAAACAAGATGTGTTCTTCAGTTTCATAAACTTCGAGGCAAGCAGGTCAAAACTCTAAAACCAGGCCAGTCGCCTCTTTCCCTGGAAATTTCAATAGCAGATTACCGTATCTAAACCTAATGTACAAGCTCCTAGCAAAAGGGGGTGAGATCAGGTCAAGAAAGGGTTCAAACAGAAAGCTAGATTTAACATTTAAAAATGTAGATGTTAGCTGACCACTTCTTTGATTGTTACTATAATGATCCCCTACTGCACTCCAATACGTAGCTTTGAGGATCAGGCTGTCACGTTTAGTGGCCCTTTCTGGGTGCTCCCACAAGCCCATCAGGTTCAGTAGTTTGCACCATTTAGCAATATGTCTGAACCAAGGTAATTGTTTTGCCCCATTGAGTGCTAGGACCTCCCTTAGAGAATTACGACAATCAATTAATTTCGGAGTGGTCCATAGACGCAGCCAATAGGTTAGTGGTCTCAGGGCGGCCAGATCGCCTATTCTTTTTATCCCAAGATCACGAAAAAGTGGGGTGAGTGGTGTTGTAACAGGTAGCGAGATGAGCGCCCTTGCAAAATTATTATCGCAAATCGTTTGTTTACAGAGATAAATCCCCATATCTCTGCTCCGTAAAGGGTACCACGTTGGGCTTTTGCACGATAAATTTCAAGGACCTTTGAGAGGGGTTGGGTGTAAGATTGTTTTAAAAATCTTAATACTGATTTAGATCTTTGGCAAAGTATTAGAGAGCTCTTTCTCAGCTGATATTCCCAACTAAGGGGCCGAATCCGATTACGGCCGTAAAATGTACCGACCGACACGGGACGGAGACCGACCGTCACGGACCGGCGCCGTACAACCCATGCAGTACGATGCAGCGCGTGTGAATTACAACCCACTCGCACGGAACATGAGTCGAACGACCGACCCATACGAAAATCTGTGAGTCGCCCGTAAAATGACCAGGAAGCCTACCGACCGACACGCACCAGGAATTGACGCGACCGAAACGTACCCGCGATGCACGACCCACGCAGTACGATGCCAAACGTGTGAATTGAGACCGACTCACACGGAGCACGATCATAAAAACATAAAAACCGAGATGCACAGCAAATAGTGACTAGCAAATAACAGACCCCTCTGCGTCCGATGCGTACGACAACGTCGAAAACAGCAGCATGTCAGTGTGACAGGCTTGGGTTAGCCCGCGCGAGCCACATCCAGCGTCCGACACAGTCAAACAAACGTCTCCATCATGCACAACAAAAGCAAAGGAAAAGTCACATAAAAATCCCAAAAAACAAATGACAAACCCAATAAATAAAATTAAAAAAACAGAGACAAACCCACAACTCCACCTATATAATGGCAAGAAAGCCCTACCATGATCCTTTGCAAACTACAGGCATAGGACAGCAGACACCACCACCACATTGCAGAGACACACCACAACTCACACAACACACGACAACTACACCATTTGCACCACTTAAAAACTAAATCACATATTCACTGACAAACTCACACCCACCACACTCACATACACCTCCCATCAATCCCCACAACCACCCAGCACCATGCCCCCCAAGAAGAATCCAAAGTTCACAGATAGTGAGTTGGAAGTCATGATTGACGAAATACTCAGGGTAGAGCCACAGTTGTTTGGCACATTGGTCCAACAGACCCTTATGTCACAGAAAACCAAGATGTGGGAGAGGATTGTCGACAAGGTTAACGCACAAGCACCTTGTGTGCGCACAAAGGACGACATACAGAACAGGTATTATGATATGTGCAGGAGGGTCAAGAAGCTCATCGATAGGGAACACACCCTGAGCAGGCTGACTGGCGGGGGCCCTCCTGCCAAACCAACGCACTTCAGGACCTGGGATGAGAAGGTGCAGGCCATCCTACCACCGGAGAGCATACATGGATTAACAGGAATACCAGAGCCTGGTGAGTACACAACTAATTCACTCAACATTGCGTGGCAACACACATATAGCACTGTCAAGGGAACTGTAAAACAAATTACCGCCAGCAAAGCCATAGCAATGGAAAGGCAAGTATCCTGTGATGTGTATATCAGTTACACAAACACAATACCTGCCATCCCACAGTAATAGGGAACTACGTCCTAACATGTACAAAACTAAAGACCAATACTGCAAGGCATGACCAGAAATAACCAACAAACACTGTCATCCATTTTGCCACCACTGTCACACCACCTCACAGGAAAGCTGAGTCAAAATGAAGGAAGGTTGGGCTGCTGGTAATGTGCATGTAGCAGAACGCATGATGGGAGTTGCAGTCACAGCCACCAGTCCCCCACCCACATGTCCCTGCAAGCTCACACTGAACCATGCTCACCTCACAGGGAGTGCAAAAATACTGCCAAGATGGCTGACATTAGGCCCTGCTGTGGGGAGCACAAGGCCCTGCTGCACCAACCTTACCACACCTCCCTGCGCGCCCACAACATCTGTTGCCACAACATCCGCAACAGCCAAAGGGAGGGAGGAGGACTCTGGCAGAGAGTCCTCAGCACCGCAGCAGCCTGCACATGAGTGTCCCCCAAGAAAGAACAGGGGTCGTCCGAAGAAGGGCAATTGAGACGCTGATGGCCATGCATATCCCCCAGGCACCCAACACCTGCTTCTGATAACGTCCTTTGTGTGCAAACCAGTTGACCTTGTAGACCTACATCAAAATCACCCACTTGACATGGAGGGTCAAAGTTGTGACAATGCACCAAATGACTGTGGATTCTATTTTGGACATTTCAATTACCAAGACTACCAACTCACCTGTGAACTTTGGATTACCATCACATTGTACAGCACTGCAAAATCTGTTCACCATCCTTACACATGTTTGTAAATAAATTCACAATCACACAATACTTGCCTCTGTCGTGATTCCTACTTGCTTTTTGCCATGGCGATGATGAGCTGCTAAGGAACACTGTGCATGCAAACTTATACAGCAATGCTAACACCGTAATGTGAGTCATGTGAATGTGACACATATGATGGAGACACACCACTAGGACAACACAACACATACTCACCAGGGCCCCTAACTCCTTGTCAACACTGATGTCAACAAGAAATACAGTGGAATGCACACACAACACCCATCCTGGGTCTTGGCAAGCAGCCCACAGGTACAGGATGCGAATTACTGTTGGATGTGTGGACACACACGGAGCACATCTCAAAGTGAAGGGCTGTTTTATTAAATATTCACATTGTGAGAAATCTAAAACTGATGCACTTTAACCTCATGTGACAGTGACAAGAAAATTAAACGTGGTGAACGATGAAAGTCCAGGGGTGTGTGGCACATCATTGGTTGGGACAACGATTACTTGCACTCTGGAACGAGGATCTGTGTCTTGGGGTTCAGACCGCACCACACAGCATCCACGTACCCTGTGAAGGACAGACAGAAAACACAATCAAAAACACAGATATACACCAAACAACAACAATATACATAAACAAAACACTAACTACCCAGACACAGCCTAACAATCAGGTAAACACTGCGAGTACAGACTACCAGAAAGGACACATCACAGTAAGCATACTGACAAGTAGCATACAGCCACACTCAATCAGCACCAGTGCACCACCAACATAGGTCATGCCGACACAATACTTTGACAACACATACCTGTATACTGACATTCATGAGAAGAAATTCTGGATCAGCTGGCTCCGAACATCACCATCATCCTCATCATCACTGGCATCATGCCCCAGACCAGGATCCTCCACGGCTGGCGGAGGTTGGTCATCGTCATCCTGGATGAGAGGTAACCGCTTCCGCACTGCCAGGTTGTGTTGCATGCAGCACACAATGATGATCCGGCACACCTTCGCAGGTGCATATGGGAGGGCCCCTCCTGTCTTGTCCAGGCAGCGGAATCTGCTTTTCAGGAGGCCAATTGTCCGCTCAATCACTCTCCTGGTCCGACCATGTGCCTCATTGTAGCGCATCTCCGCTGGTGTCACAGGGTTCCTGAGGGGTGTCAGCAACCACAGAATGTTGGGGTATCCGGAGTCACCTACAGGGAGACAATTGCACTTTAGTTGAGCGTGAAAATAGGGTGTGAATCAACTTTAGCAAACACACACAATGCTAAGCAGTCAGTATACACCGACAAGCTAGGAACGCTGGTACTGCATTCATGAGAAGAAATTCTGGATCAGCTGGCTCCGAACATCACCATCATCCTCATCATCACTGGCATCATGCCCCAGACCAGGATCCTCCACGGCTGGCGGAGGTTGGTCATCGTCATCCTGGATGAGAGGTAACCGCTTCCGCACTGCCAGGTTGTGTTGCATGCAGCACACAATGATGATCCGGCACACCTTCGCAGGTGCATATGGGAGGGCCCCTCCTGTCTTGTCCAGGCAGCGGAATCTGCTTTTCAGGAGGCCAATTGTCCGCTCAATCACTCTCCTGGTCCGACCATGTGCCTCATTGTAGCGCATCTCCGCTGGTGTCACAGGGTTCCTGAGGGGTGTCAGCAACCACAGAATGTTGGGGTATCCGGAGTCACCTACAGGGAGACAATTGCACATTAGTTGAGCGTGAAAATAGTGTGTGAATCAACTTTAGCAAACACACACAATGCTAAGCAGTCAGTACACACCGACAAGCTAGGAACGCTGGTACTGCATCTGTGCCATCATCGTTGGGATGCGACTACTCCTCATTATGTAGGCGTCGTGAGCTGAGCCCGGGAACCTTGCACTCACATGGGAAATGGTCATGTCCTCCAAACAAACCACAAGAGCATTTATAGAGTGGAAATGCTTCCTGTTCTGGTACGTCTGCTCATGTGCCTATGGTGGTACCAAAGCCACATGTGTCCCATCGATGGAGCCAATGACATGTGGCATCCTGCCCAGGGCATAGAAGTCCCCCTTGATGTCAGCTAGTTGTTGTGCTTTGGGGAAATGGATGTACTGGTCGAGGAAATGCAACATTGCCTCCAACACATCCCGAAGTACACGGCTGAACATAGTCTGTGACTTCCCACCAGCAGTAGCAACAGTGTGCTGGAAAGTACCTGTGGCAAAAAAGTATAGGGCTGCCATCACCTTCACCATGAGGGTCAGCGGTGTAGGGTGTGTCAGGCCAGGTTGCAGATGTGGAGCCAACTGCTCCACCAATTCTTCGATCAGTGGCCTGGTGAAGCGGTACCGTCGCATGCAGTCACATTCAACCATGGTCTCCAGGTCTGGGAACGGTCTGTGGACATTTGGTCTCCTGCAGTACATAGGAGAGCAAAGACAGTTTGTCATTCCCCCTATCTATGTGCCAGTGTACATGACAAATAGCACATTATACCACATTACAGGACACAGGAACATGATGTGTGTGCTGTTGGGTATGGACACACATAACAGATACATGCCCATCATCTGACATCTCAGCTCTACAGGGTCACACAACAAGGTCCCTGTTGTGCTGTGAGCAATCAATGGGCTCCGTCACAGTACATTAGTACAAGTATCACATACCAGACACAGACCACAGTGACTAGTGAGGACAGATGTCTACCCCCCATCATAGGTTCCTGACAGACACACATAGGGACCTTGTGTCGCAACATGGACACCATCATGATGTGGCGTACCATGTGCACAACACAACGCACACATGAGACACACATGAAGTGCCCCCTGATTTAATGCCAGCTCACACATGGATGTCTGTGACACACAGACGCAACATCAACTCACATTGACAATAGACTGGGATGTTGTGAACATTTGACATTGAGCACATGAAATCTGAGTCATCTCTGCATGGAAATGCACACACACTGTGGATAAACATCACATATGTGGCATGGTGACACCCTGTGAGGCACCTACCATTCCACTTAAGAGTCCGGGTGTATGTCACATGAAATACACAATGTACACCGGGAACTGTGTACATGCCTCATGCACTGAAATGTACTGTCGTCAAACACAGTGGTTATGTGTCCAGCCAACAAATGGATCTGTCCCCATGACAACCTGCCCTGCCTGGGAGTGGGTGCCACTAAGTGAAACATACAAATTCACCTGTTTACCCACATACACACACAGGTAATGCAGCCTCACATGCACTTTGAGTTACTGTGTCACAGAGTGTATTGTTGTTGTGCCCATGGGTCAATGGCAAGCTATGGTGTGTTGCACGCCTTAAACAGTTACTTCTATGGTAACTGACGCAGGTGACTGTTAGACCTGGGATTTCTGGTTGGCTAAGGCTTGCGCCAAAGCCAGGCAGAAACCACCACTCTAGTCAGGGCAAGGAAGTTACACGCCAAAGATAACCCCTGCTCACCCCCTTGGTAGCTTGGCACGAGCAGTCAGGCCTATCTCTGAGGCGATGTGTAAAGCGTTTGCGCGCGCACCCAGCAACAACACCCAAGGCCCACCACAAAGGAAACTCCACACAAGGTATTCTATAAAAATAACCTTTGTATTATACACAACACATTAGATAAAAACACACACTTTACAATGTGCCAACAGGCACGGGCAGAATTTACAAGGGATTGTGTACAAGACAGGGCCACCTGGACCACTGTCAGGAATTAGCACTTTTTAGATGTAGCACAAAAATATATAAGATCACTGTAGCACAAAAATAATATGTATAGCACACAACCAGTACTTACTGGTATCGGGGAAGTACCACCTACGTAACCCTAACTACTTTAGGAGACTGTCACGCAGGGAACTAGAACCTCACTAGCACCACCTGTACTAGGAGAAAGCAACAACCACCTACGTATCACAATACCTGTAGGGGTAATAGGACGTTACACATGATGCATCACATTCAGAGGTGTAGAGCAATGGCACATGACGCATCAAAACACATTCAGAGGTGCAAGGAAGGAACACACATGATGCATAGAACATTCAGAGGTGTAAGGAAGGAACACACATGATGCATAGAACATTCAGAGGTGTAAAAGCAATGGCACATGATGCATCAACACCCATTCAGAGGTGCAAGTAGGAACAATTGCGCAAGACTCCACATGAGCCACCACCTGTGGCAGTCCCTGGGCCAACTGGCCTGGTAGGGGCAAGGGCGCCCTGCGTTCAGTCGAGCTGCGCCAGCTGCGCAGACTAAAACAAGAATGGTCCCCCACCTAAACGTGGCAGCTGCCCACTAAGTGCTGGGCAGCTGGAAAACGAACTTCAGGCACTCTGCGTGCCTCTGGAGCCCTCTCTGGGCTCTGACCATTCACATATGTCCCCTAGAGCCCTCGTGGCTTGGAACTACAATGCCCCGTCGTTGGAGCGTCAGCGCTCTAGGTACTCAGGCCCCCTAGAGCCCTCGTGGCTCTGTACCCAATGTCCCACAACGTTGGAGCCTCACTGGGCTCGCGAAGCGATACTTTGCCCCTCCGGTGGAGCCTCACGGGGCTCGGAGACACCGCACCGACTGCCTTCGAGAGCCTCACAGGCTCGTGAAATACTGTCTCCCAGGTGGGAGCCTTACCGGCTCGAGGGGCACTGCGCCCGCCCTCGGAGGCGGCGTCCGGCGCTCTGAGACCCACAATGCTGCCCCCACTCACCGGGACGTGTGAAGACCTCGTCTCCTCGCTGCCTCGACCACTGCGGCGCTGCTCTCCTCGGGGCCCCGGGGCGCAGGGTAGGCTCCTGCCTGCTCCGGGCTTTCAGATCCAGCGCGAGTCTCGGGAAGGAGGCGGGGTAGGCTCCCGCCCTCCAACTTCCTGTCCTGGTTGTCCCGGCGGCCCGCCCCCGGCCCGCCTGACTTCCGGGATGTCCCGGCCCGGGTTGCAGCGGTGATTTACGTGATTAGAGGGGTGGGCTCCCTCCGTGAATGCGATCTTCGGCGGGGTAGGCACCCGCCGCAACAATAAGCAAATAAGCGGGGTGGGCACCCGCAAGCTGAATCACAGCGCACACAGCGCTATAAGGTGAGCCAGCGCTCGCAGCGCTGCAGGGCTCATAAAAGCGCTCCCAGCGCTAGAAAGATAGCAAGCCCAGGGAAACAGCGTGCACAGCGCTCCAAAGTCCAGGAAGCGCTCCCAGGCGCTATAAGCAAGGTCCAGCACCCAAAAAGGTCCTTCAGAGAGCAGGGGGCAAAGGCTGGGCCCAGAGCCAGCTCACAGGGCCCTCCAGCAGGGAGGCAGTCCCCAGTGGCGGTCTCTCCTGGCGCCCAGCAGCAGCAGGCCCCCCCCCTCAAGTGGATCCTGGAAGAGAACAAAAAGTAAGGGGACACAGCCCCTTTTTCTACAGTATAAGGCTTTGTCTAAGGTGCAGGGAAGGGGCGAACCAGTTCCAGCAGGTTCCTGAGCACTTTGTTTTGCTCAGCCCCTCTCCCTATTCACTGGCAGGGCTAGGGTCATTAGACACACCACGGGGGCCGGTGCCAGCATTGTGTGGGGGAAGCCCTGTCCTATTCAGGACCCAGGTACACTCCTCCCCAGCCATCAACATGCTAACTCCCCATTCACCACTGGGTGACTCCTCCTGACTCTGGGGAATTCCCTAGTCCGTCACCTGACCTCACCAGCCAATCGCCAGACAAGCCACACATTTCAGACTGCACACTGAAGTGCCCACTTCTAGAAGTGGCACTTCCACACCAGGTGCATGCATGCCGCACACATCAACGCGCAGCATTCACTCCCACGAGTCCGCACATACCAAACACGGGCCTGCACACCCCACGCATCAGGAACTACCGGGACACATACATTCCCCCATGCATTCCTATGGGAGGGCAGGCCAACCTCACAACACGCACGCACTTTACCCTGAGACACAGCGGTAAAGTGCGCAGAAACCAAAATCCATTACACCAAGTCACAATATTAAGCAAAAAGTCTCGGGGGTGAACCTGCCAGAAGGGCCAAGTCCAACACGACCCCCTTCCAGCCAAAACGCAGGGTAGACCAATCACCACCGTGATGGTCTTCCCTGCTTGGGGCGATAAAACACGGACGCAGGCCCGCAACGGCAGGGACACTCTCCGGTTTTACGCCACTCTGAACTCACAGGGTTTCCTCTGAAAAAACTCGGCGGACCAACTGGGCTACCCCCCTGGTACTCCTCAGCTGTCTGTGGCCCGGACCAGGCCCTAGACCACCTAGGCGACACTGGTCCTTGCCTAACCACAGAGTGGGGGGTAGTAACCCCTGGCACATAGTGACCATTCTCCACTCTACCCCTCATCAGGGCAGTTCTAAACTGCCACTGATCCTCCAGCCTAGGGCCCGTACCCTCAGGCTGATCAGAAGTCGCGGGTGAGGCTCTCCTCCCCCTACCTCTTCTCCTAGGGTTCCGCCCTCTCCTCCTTTGAGAGGCACCCTCGTAACATACCTCACCAACCAGCTCAGGACCCCTCCCTGAGAGCTGGTCTACCAACCTAGGGTTTAACCCCTCAGGTTGCACCGGGGTCAGAGGTGGGCTCTCCCACCCTCTGCACCCCCTTCCAGAGTCCTGCTCCCTACCAACTGGGGCGGTCCCTCTGGAAGAAGAACCGGTCAGGACACTGGTTACAGTAGTCAGACCCTTCAGGTCAGGCTGCTCCTGAACCTGGCCTTCCAACCTCCGGTCTAAAACCTTCGGTGGAATAATTGCCTGGCACTCCAGGACTTCTGGGGATTTACACACCATCCCCCCGAGAGGAACATATGCCTCATATGTTGCATGACCGTCTGCCTGGCGCAGATCTCCCGTCCCCTGTCCACCTGACAGTGCGCGAAGATCCCCCAGGCCAGACGTGTAGTCGCCATGGTCACTTCTAGGAGACTCAGCCCTCCCGGCTGGTCTCTGACCCACTGGCTCCTCCACCGGGGAACACAGCCCCATGCCACTCCTCTCGCTGGACTTCTGTACCCTCCCTACTGGAGCGGTACTGCCAGACACTAGAACCACAGGAGCCCTGTTTACAGGCGCTCCCGGTCCTCTACTCACTAGGTGATCCTCCTCAAACGGGCTAACAGGACAGCCTAGGTCCCCAACTTGGTGTTCCCTCATGAAACCACCCAAGTCCTGAGGCAGGGTTTCGTACGTCTGGGGACCCTCAGTCACCCACTTACTCCCGCTCCACTGAGCCAGGCCGTAAGCCCCTACACCCTCCTCGCTATACTGGGACCTAGCTGGGCTACACGGAGCCTCTTCCACCACGCTGGGCTGGAAGATCCCTGAACCACTACTTTTGGAGTCACACCCTAATGACTCTAGCGAACCTTGGGCCCTCTCCCAACGGTCTGCTTCCTCTGCAAGGTCCCCTGGACTAGCAAACCCATACTCCAACAGGTGTTGGCGCAGCTCGGGACAACAACTCCTGAGCATCTGCTCTTTGACAACCAGACCATACATGGTGGAATAACTGCGTTTCGGGTTAAGACTCGCCCAATCGTCCAGTGCCTCCTCACATTCACCCAAAAACTCGTCCCAAGTCTGGTAAGACAGCTTCCTACTGTTTCTGAATTTCAACCTACATTCTTCCTCTCGGGAACTAGGTACCAGACTGGGGGAACTGGGACTGCCTATACTGAAATCTATCTCGCTGCCACCACTGGACTCAACCCTCCCTGGGGAGCCCAGAAAACTAAGACTGCGCGCAGGGGATAATCTACTCTCCAGCGCTGATTTCTCCCTGGCGAAGGCCCTCTCAGTCTCCGCCATCCTCTCCTGCGCTAAGACCCTCTCGGTCTCCAGCTTTTTCTCCTCTATAGTCAGCTGCGCCAACCCCCGGGCATGCTCTAACCTGAGCTTCTCCATGGCCAGCTGATGCTCCCTCTCTTCCCTCCTATCTACCCACTCCTCTGGGGACAGGGAAAGGGATGGGGTGCTGCTCCTGACACTGGACCCAGCAAGGGACTCCCTATCTATGGGGTCTTCACTCTCTACTGGCGTCCCTGTCAGGTAACCTTCCTCCTCCTCAGATTCCTCAGGGCTCCCCTCAGACCCACCACCCTCTCGGCGTGCGGCCCGGGCCCTATCTTCCTCGCTGCGCTCTCGCTCCCACTCCTCCTTTTGCCAAAGGATCAGGTTGTCCCTCAGTTTGGACTGGGTATCTAACTCACCCACCTCTATGTCCCTCTCCTCACAGAACCTTACCAACTCTAACCTACTGTATCTAAACAGACCACAGAAGTTAAAAGCAGGCTCCATTTTGGCGGACGTTCCTGAGAAGAGTTTAACACAAGGAACCTGAGTGTCTGAGCTAACGCAGGAGTACATGATTCAAAAAGGACACCTTTAGGAGAGGAAATAATGGAACTCAAAAACAATAATCCCTAAAATGTGATTATCTAATGCAGAGTTTTGTGGTGTAGCCAGTCGCTGCTGCGGTACAGCGCAAACGCAAGTCCAAATCCCACCGCTGATCACCAATGTTAGACCTGGGATTTCTGGTTGGCTAAGGCTTGCGCCAAAGCCAGGCAGAAACCACCACTCTAGTCAGGGCAAGGAAGTTACACGCCAAAGATAACCCCTGCTCACCCCCTTGGTAGCTTGGCACGAGCAGTCAGGCCTATCTCTGAGGCGATGTGTAAAGCGTTTGCGCGCGCACCCAGCAACAACACCCAAGGCCCACCACAAAGGAAACTCCACACAAGGTATTCTATAAAAATAACCTTTGTATTATACACAACACATTAGATAAAAACACACACTTTACAATGTGCCAACAGGCACGGGCAGAATTTACAAGGGATTGTGTACAAGACAGGGCCACCTGGACCACTGTCAGGAATTAGCACTTTTTAGATGTAGCACAAAAATATATAAGATCACTGTAGCACAAAAATAATATGTATAGCACACAACCAGTACTTACTGGTATCGGGGAAGTACCACCTACGTAACCCTAACTACTTTAGGAGACTGTCACGCAGGGAACTAGAACCTCACTAGCACCACCTGTACTAGGAGAAAGCAACAACCACCTACGTATCACAATACCTGTAGGGGTAATAGGACGTTACACATGATGCATCACATTCAGAGGTGTAGAGCAATGGCACATGACGCATCAAAACACATTCAGAGGTGCAAGGAAGGAACACACATGATGCATAGAACATTCAGAGGTGTAAGGAAGGAACACACATGATGCATAGAACATTCAGAGGTGTAAAAGCAATGGCACATGATGCATCAACACCCATTCAGAGGTGCAAGTAGGAACAATTGCGCAAGACTCCACATGAGCCACCACCTGTGGCAGTCCCTGGGCCAACTGGCCTGGTAGGGGCAAGGGCGCCCTGCGTTCAGTCGAGCTGCGCCAGCTGCGCAGACTAAAACAAGAATGGTCCCCCACCTAAACGTGGCAGCTGCCCACTAAGTGCTGGGCAGCTGGAAAACGAACTTCAGGCACTCTGCGTGCCTCTGGAGCCCTCTCTGGGCTCTGACCATTCACATATGTCCCCTAGAGCCCTCGTGGCTTGGAACTACAATGCCCCGTCGTTGGAGCGTCAGCGCTCTAGGTACTCAGGCCCCCTAGAGCCCTCGTGGCTCTGTACCCAATGTCCCACAACGTTGGAGCCTCACTGGGCTCGCGAAGCGATACTTTGCCCCTCCGGTGGAGCCTCACGGGGCTCGGAGACACCGCACCGACTGCCTTCGAGAGCCTCACAGGCTCGTGAAATACTGTCTCCCAGGTGGGAGCCTTACCGGCTCGAGGGGCACTGCGCCCGCCCTCGGAGGGGGCGTCCGGCGCTCTGAGACCCACAATGCTGCCCCCACTCACCGGGACGTGTGAAGACCTCGTCTCCTCGCTGCCTCGACCACTGCGGCGCTGCTCTCCTCGGGGCCCCGGGGCGCAGGGTAGGCTCCTGCCTGCTCCGGGCTTTCAGATCCAGCGCGAGTCTCGGGAAGGAGGCGGGGTAGGCTCCCGCCCTCCAACTTCCTGTCCTGGTTGTCCCGGCGGCCCGCCCCCGGCCCGCCTGACTTCCGGGATGTCCCGGCCCGGGTTGCAGCGGTGATTTACGTGATTAGAGGGGTGGGCTCCCTCCGTGAATGCGATCTTCGGCGGGGTAGGCACCCGCCGCAACAATAAGCAAATAAGCGGGGTGGGCACCCGCAAGCTGAATCACAGCGCACACAGCGCTATAAGGTGAGCCAGCGCTCGCAGCGCTGCAGGGCTCATAAAAGCGCTCCCAGCGCTAGAAAGATAGCAAGCCCAGGGAAACAGCGTGCACAGCGCTCCAAAGTCCAGGAAGCGCTCCCAGTCGCTATAAGCGAGGTCCAGCACCCAAAAAGGTCCTTCAGAGAGCAGGGGGCAAAGGCTGGGCCCAGAGCCAGCTCACAGGGCCCTCCAGCAGGGAGGCAGTCCCCAGTGGCGGTCTCTCCTGGCGCCCAGCAGCAGCAGGCCCCCCCCTCAAGTGGATCCTGGAAGAGAACAAAAAGTAAGGGGACACAGCCCCTTTTTCTACAGTATAAGGCTTTGTCTAAGGTGCAGGGAAGGGGCGAACCAGTTCCAGCAGGTTCCTGAGCACTTTGTTTTGCTCAGCCCCTCTCCCTATTCACTGGCAGGGCTAGGGTCATTAGACACACCACGGGGGCCGGCGCCAGCATTGTGTGGGGGAAGCCCTGTCCTATTCAGGACCCAGGTACACTCCTCCCCAGCCATCCACATGCTAACTCCCCATTCACCACTGGGTGACTCCTCCTGACTCTGGGGAATTCCCTAGTCCGTCACCTGACCTCACCAGCCAATCGCCAGACAAGCCACACATTTCAGACTGCACACTGAAGTGCCCACTTCTAGAAGTGGCACTTCCACACCAGGTGCATGCACGCCGCACACATCAACGCGCAGCATTCACTCCCACGAGTCCGCACATACCAAACACGGGCCTGCACACCCCACGCATCAGGAACTACCGGGACACATACATTCCCCCATGCATTCCTATGGGAGGGCAGGCCAACCTCACAACACGCACGCACTTTACCCTGAGACACAGCGGTAAAGTGCGCAGAAACCAAAATCCATTACACCAAGTCACAATATTAAGCAAAAAGTCTCGGGGGTGAACCTGCCAGAAGGGCCAAGTCCAACAGTGACCAATGCAAAAGACGCGTTGAACACCTAGGGAAGGAGCCGCATGCACGCCTTGCACGCACGCCTTGCACAGTATCACCAATGTGGACTGATGCGGGTGGACCGAGCTGCACGCACGCCTTGCACAACGTCACCAATGTGGACTGACGTGGGTGGACCGATCTGCATGCATGCCTTGCACGCACGCCGTGCACAATGTCACCAATGTGGACTGACGCGGGTGGACCAAGCCGCAAGCCCGCCTTGCACAATGTCACCAATGTGGACTGACGCGGGTGGACCGAGCCGCATGCACGCCTTGCAGGCACGCTTTGCACAATGTCTCCAATGGGAACAGATGTGGATTTGAGCCTGAAACAAATCGGTTTCTTGAAAATCCATTGGCTGCCTGCAACAATGTTTCAGACTCGTTATTGCAATGCTTTTGAACATTTCAAACGATGCGGAAGGCGTGTACGAGGTGTGCAATGCGATGGATTGGCCAGATTCATAGGATGCAAACGTGACGGACCTATCGCTTTTGACACATGGGACTGAATCTGCTTCTGCAGCACTGATATACGTCTGTCTGTTCACCTGGGAGCTCACATGCCTACACTACATGATCAAGATTGACATCTCTGCTACCACTGCTGCTGTCTCTGCATCCTCTGGCTCCAAGAATGGCACATACTGTGGAGAGGGCCCCAGCCTTCCCAGAGGAGGAGAACAAGGCCCTGCTGAACAGCCTCCTTCCACAGTACAGCAAGCTGTATGGAACACCAGGGGAGCAGGTGAGTGTGCAGTCCACATCCCTTTTTCATTGTGTATGTTGTCTGACTGGCACCAATGAAATTATGTTCAACAGTGTCTGGCATACTGACTGAGTAGTTCATGCCCCCATGGTGTGTAGGTCCCTGTAGTGGACAGGTACTGTGCATTTTCACACATTTGTAATACTCAGGCAATGTTTCCCTGTTGAAAAATCAGGACAACTGTCAATCACCATATCTGCACTACCTGTGTCCATCATATTCCCTTGCAAGAAAGACATGTATATCCAAATGTGTGATGCACAAACATGTGGCTTGTGTGGTAAAGGACTTTTTCTACTCTTGTCATCCTCACAGGTTGATGCCCACCAGAAGCAGGAGATCTGGCTGACCATTGCCCAGGCTGTTCGTGCTGTGGGGGGGGCCACAGATGCCGCATCCGCAACTGCCAGAAGAGGTGGCAGGACCTTCGCGGCTGGACCCGGAGGATTGCCAGAGTCCAGCTGAAGCTGTCGCCTCCTCGCAGAAGGGGCGGACGATGGACACTGACCCCCCCACATGATCAGGATTCTGGCAGTGGTCTTCCCGGACCTGGATGGGCAGTTGAAGGCCAGACAGCAGCAAGGAGGGGGTAAGTGCATGCATTCTCTGTGTCCAATGTATCACATGCTCTTGGCACACCCACATCCTGGTTACACTTCCACAGATCTCCTTTCTGCTTGAACAGGAGGCATGTGTCAAAACTACGTCATGTCACATCCTCATCTGTTACACAGGTGTGCTCCTTTCAGGCTGTGACTTGTGTAACTTGGGTGGTGCGTCCCTGCTGTTGTACAAAGTTAATGTTGTGAACAGCATCTGCAACCGGTGCATTGTTTTGTCTTCATGAGTGAGGCACATGATTTCCATGTGTCTGCACATTGCCTGAAAAAAAGACATGTACTCTGTGTGGGCAATTGATATGTGTTCCAATTGATGTTTTGGCACACCATATGTGCCAGGGGTTTTTGACCCACAGCCATGTAGCAGCAACGAGAATTGATGGGCCTCAGAAAAATGTACATCATGTGTTTCACACATGCATGGACACATGCCTGGTGTCCAGGGTAATCCCATGTTGCACATGTTCCTGGACAGGTATCCCTACTCCGGACATGAAGTACACTCTGTTCTTCTACTCCTGTGTGTCAGCCTAACATTAGTGCATTGTGAATTGTGCTATATGGTGTCTGCATCGGTGTTCTTGTGAGGTGGCCTAGCCTCTTAGACTCCTGTGGTGTTGGTCATTTTGGTTTGTGCGGCTAGCTGGGGTGTGGCCAATGGATCATCACAATGGGTTCATGCATAGGTGTCGAATCACTTGACGGTGCATTATGTTGTATTGTACATTACAGTGCAGGCAGTCTCAATTCATTCCCATCATGCTGTGATGTCATCATGCTTACAGAATGGTGCTTGCAGTCAGTCATCTGTTGCATTTTTATTACGTGTGATCATCAGATGCCTGAAGATGTGGTTAGCATTGGGTGTACCTCTGCACTTGACATCTGCAGGGCTTACATTCTCATAGATGTTAATGGTTGTGACACAGTGCAGAGTGTTTAATTTTGGATGCACTACCCCTGAGACTGAAGCCAGTGCTGACTGCTTAGCCATACTGGGCCGTAGCGTGGTATCCCACTTGCTGATGTGTATCCCGCAGTGATGTCAGTTGTACAGCATGCACTCAATTGTGGCATTGACCGTCAAGACATGTGCACATCATGGTGTCTTGTGAGAGAAGCAAATCCATTTTACTGACAATGATTTTTGCCATCCCTACGCATGACACATGTACTGAGTCAGTGGCAGGAGATGGCATGTGTTAGTCCAGGCAGATTTAAATCACGAGTCCTGCTATTCTGAGATACGTTTTTGTGGTGCCTGTGCACACATATGAGAAGTGGCAGACAACATGTCCCAGGCAGATGGGTCCATGGAGGGGCAGGATATGAGGGGCATGGTTGACTGGCAGACTGACAGGTGTCATTTTCAAATAATGTCTCCACTTTTCGCAATATCTGGCACTTGATGCAAAGTCGTACTCTGTAATGTGTTGTACTGACTGTAATGTGTCAGGTGAAACAGGTGACTGATGTAGATCTGTTTATCCCGATTGATTGCAAATACATCGACGGCTACAGGAGGAGACAGCTCCACGAACCAAGAGGAGCCGCAGAGCCAGACTGGGTCAGCTTCAGAGGAGTTGGAGGGACCCAGTGTCACGGAGGGTGAGGGGAGCCACACAGGGGAGACCTCAGCTATAAACACCTCTGCTGAGGAATACAGCATCTCCAGTGAGGACTCCCTTGTGGAGGCGGGTGTCAGCAGACCCCAGAAAAAACCTAGCGAGTCTGTCCCCACCACCACCATCTCCACCCTCCCATCTGTTGCCATCCCAGATGTCCGAGGAGGCCCCTGTGGGAGGGAACATATCTCCTTTGGTCAAGGCACAGCACCCTCTGCCCCTGTCTCCCCTGCTGACCTCAGTGTGGAGTCTGTGGACTTACTGAAGCAGCTCAATGTAGGGCAGACAGCGATGCTGAGTGTCCTCCATTCCCACACCACTCTGTTGACTCAACTGGTGTCCTTCATGGAGGACATCTCATCCAACCTGTCTGCCCTACATCGGACCATTCAGTCCATGGCCTCCACACAGACGGCAGCAGTGTCCCTCCTCCAACAGTCCCTCACCCCTCCTACCTCTGCACCACCCACAGTCCCCACTACCCTACCTGACCAACGCACACACACATGGGCACAAGAACGCACCACAACAGACCCAGGCAGCACACAATCACGCAGTCACATTCTGCTTCCTGCAGCCCCCAGGCCACCAGTCCGCAGGTCCCCCGCCACACCCTGCCCCTGGTTTCCCCACACACCAATACCGCATCCCCAAAATGATGAGGCCATCCCCTCCTACCACATGCACTTCCACCCCCACCTCACATGCTCAGCCTGTTCCTGCCACTGATGTGGGGACCGTGTCCCCCCCCTCTGTGCTGCCAACCTCACCTGAGCCCCATGACACTCCCTTGGAGTGTTGCATCGCAGTGGAGGCCCCGTCCCAACCATCTGACCTGCCCACTGCAGTGGTGCCGGTAACAACCCAGTCTGACTTGGGTCCTGCATTGATGTCAGCACACACCCCATTGGACTTGGGCCCTGCTGTGGTGATGGCACCTACAGTGTCAGACACCTCCGCTGCAGTTGCCAGTGACACTCCTGCACCCACCAGCCCTCCCCTGCCCCATTCTGCTGTCCCCTGATCCTGTCCCTGTGGTGCCTGGCCTGCCCCTGTGTATGCCCCTCCAAGGGGAGATGTCCCCTGTCCGTAGCAGTGCAGGCAAGCAATGGGTGACAACTTGTCACATTTCACCCTGGGAGGACTCCTGACATAGACTGGCCATTGGCCTTTTGACATTGTGACTTAACAGTTTCAATGAGTTATGTGCTTAATAAAGCCAATTGTTGTTATCCAGTGGTGTTGCTTCAAATGTACAAGATATTGATGATGAGTGTCATGGACTTGCTGTTGTACAGGTGTTTTAAAGGTATAACAGAATGAGTTGTTGATGTGATATACTCCATGTGGTCTATAGGATATGTGTACTTTTCTGCTATGTATCCATGACATCCTTAGCTGCAATTTCAGGGTGTAATGATGGCAAAATGTTGTGACCAGGATTTTATCTTTGGGTTTGCTACTTGACATCTTTGCATACACTGTTGCACATAGGTTGTGCTTGCATTTGGGCACATGGAAAGATTCCCTGACTTGTACAATCTCCACTCGATAGACATGTTTGTGCATCCATGTTACACAAGTCATCTGTGTCATCAGTCCAACTTGGTCTACATGTGTATTGGCATATGTGCAGATGACTGAGGGAGGACTCCCGTACACAAGCTTCTGTGACCATTGCTTTTCTTGAGTTGTAATAGTTGGATCACTGGGCAAGTCTTGTGTTGGCATGACAGGAGCCTGCACAGACAAAATGTGGCACAGCTGACTTTCCCCAGGAGTGCAGTCCCATCATGGCATTGTGTTATTCCATGATATTGCCTGGGCACATGATGTGTGTTGTGTGAGCATGTCTGTGTGTGTTCACTTCCCTTTTCTGGACGCCGCCTGTGTTACAGACAGATGTACCTGTTTTGTGGACTTGGTGACTTGGTCCGTGTTCAAGTAACTTCTTTGCCCTGCCTTTTCTGGGATGTAGGTGCATAACACACTACTGGTAATTAGGCTGTCGTCCCTGGCTGTTTCATTAGTAAATTCTAGGGTTGTTGTCAGACGCACGTAGGACACATTCTGGATTACCATTGACACTTTTGTGTTACCAACATCATGTTGTTTTCCCTATGTGGTATGTCATTGATAATCTCACTTGTGTGTGTGTGACGACTCCCTATCATCAGGGTCATTGCTGCTATGTTGGTGTCGACATTTGTGCGTTGTGGCTCTCCTATGGTTCAACATTGGTGTAGGTGTCTGGCAGGGTTCCAAATGAATTGTGTAGTTTTCACGTAATGATGATGTGTCGCATGCTGTGCAGTGTGGCAGACCTTCACAGGTGTTGTTGGCAGCCCATGTGTGAGGATTTGTGGCTACCTTTGATCCCCTCACCACCCCTGGGATTGTCATGTGTGCATGAGCAATATCACTGGTCTCTGTGTGCCTAGCTGATGCACATTCTTGCAGATCAAGGTGTGTGGTGTTGATGTTGGCAAAATGGGAGTTGTTTCATGTCTAGGCCCATAAATACGTTTTGCCCATTGTTTGGAAGCCATGGCCAGTGATTTGTGTTTATGGAGGTGTGAGGTGAGTTTGTGGTCCCGGACACATGACCCAGGACGCACATCTGACTGTGCTACGCAGTATGGGGCAAACCTAGCTTTATCATCACAGTGGGATTGGCGTACAGGCCAATGTCACCACAAATTAGGGTACTAGAGGGTAGTGCTGTGTTGGGTCTGTCTCTTGCTGTGTTGGTTGCTGTTCCACCCACCTTGTGTCACATGAATCCTTTGTGATCCCTCTTACCTGACAATGCCTGCTTGCCCCCCCAGGTGTGCCCAGTCAAAGACTTACTTTTGTATGGCACAGTGAACACATGTGTGTCATTGTAGTTCAGCCCACCGTCATGCGTTGTGCAGTAGCCTGGGGACACTGTGACACACACACGTGTTGTGTATGTTATGCAGTGTGTGGCTGCCTGTCTGTGTTTGTGCATCTGTGCCTCTGCATTGGTGTGGCTTCAGCGTTCCATTGGGGGGATGTTGTTTGTGGGTTTGTCCCTAGTGTCCATGCGTCTTGTAGGTCATCATCCTGCACATTGATCATGTTTGGTATGTCCCATTGCTGCCATGGTATGTGACTTTGTCACCTAACATCGACAGTCTACACAGGATTCCACAGTTTGTGTGTCTGTTTGTAGAGATATGTGTGTATGCATCATGATGCTCACATTTCACACAGTCTAACTGTACACTGTTGGCATTGTCAGGGGTCATATCCAATGCTTGTCTGCACATGGCAGAGGGAGTTCTTTTGATACACAGCATTCTTTGCCTCTCATGTCTATGTTTGTAAGTGACACAACCACCACATTGCCACTACATTGGTTGTGGTTGTTGGGTGAAGTAGTCACAAATTCTGGTCTGGTGATACAGACCCCTATGAGTTGTGGGGAGCCGTGCAGGACATACATCCCCCTATGAGTGGGGAGGGTAGTGGTGCAGGGCATACATCCCCTATGAGTAGGGAGGGTAGTGGTGCAGGGCCTACATCCCCCTATGAGTGGGGAGGGTAGTGATGCAGCACATACAGCCCCCTATGAGTTGTGGGTAGTGGTGCAGGGCATACATACCCCTATGATTGGGGAGGGTAGTGGTGCAGGACATACAGCCCCCTATGAGTGGGGAGGGTAGTGGTGCAGGGCATACAGCCCCCTATGAATGGAGAGGGTAGTGGTGCAGGGCATGCATCCCCCTATGAGTGGGGAGGGTAGTGGTACAGGGCATATCACCCCCTATAAGTGGGGAGTGTAGTGGTGCAGGACATGCGGCCCCCTATGAGTTGTGGGGAGTGGTGCAGGGCATACATCCCCCTATGAGTGGGGAGGGTAGTGGTGCAGGACATACAACCCCCTCTGAGTGGGGAGGGTAGTGGTGCAGGGCATACATCCCAATATGAGTGGGGAGGGTAGTGGTGCAGGACATACAGCCCCCTATGAGTTGTGGGGAGTGGTGCAGGGCATACATCCCCCTATGAGTGGGAAAGGTAGTGGTGCAGGACATACAGCCCCCTATGAGTGGGGAGCATAGTGGTGCAGGACATACAGCCCCCTATGAGTTGTGGGGAGTGGTGCAGGGCATACACCCCCCTATGAGTGGGGAGGGTAGTGGTGCAGGGCATACAGCCCCCTTTGAGTGGGGAGGGAAGTGGTGCAGGGCATACAACCCCCTATGAGTGGGGAGGGTGGGGGTGCAGGGCATACATCCCCCTATGAGTTGTGGGGAGTTGTGCAGGGTATACAGCCCCCTATGAGTGGGGAGGGTAGTGGTGCAGGACATACAGCCCCCTATGAGTGGGGAGGGTAGTGGTGCAGGGCATACAGCCCCCTATGAATGGAGAGGGTAGTGGTGCAGGGCATACATCCCCCTATGAGTGGGGAGGGTAGTGGTGCAGGGCATACCACCCCCTATAAGTGGGGAGTGTAGTGGTGCAGGACATGCGGCCCCCTATGCGTTGTGGGGAGTGGTGCAGGGCATACATCCCCCTATGAATGGGGAGAGTAGTGGTGCAGGACATACAGCCCCCTCTGAGTGGGGAGGGTAGTGGTGCAGGGCATACATCCCCCTATGAGTGGGGAGGGTAGTGGTGCAGGACATACAGCCCCCTATGAGTTGTGGGGAGTGGTGCAGGGCATACATCCCGCTATGAGTGGGAAAGGTAGTGGTGCAGGGCATACAGCCCCCTATGAGTGGGGACCATAGTGGTGCAGGACATACAGCCCCCTATGAGTTGTGGGGAGTGGTGCAGGGCATACATCCCCCTATGAGTGGGGAGGGTAGTGGTGCAGGGCATACAGCCCCCTATGAGTGGGGAGGGAAGTGGTGCAGGGCATACAGCCCCCTATGAGTGGGGAGGGTGGGGGTGCAGGGCATACATCCCCCTATGAGTTGTGGGGAGTTGTGCTGGGTATACAGCCCCCTATGAGTGGGGAGGGTAGTGGTGCAGGACATACAGCCCCCTATGAGTGGGGAGGGTAGTGGTGCAGGACATACAGCCCCCTATGAGTGGGGAGGCTGGTGGTGCAGGGCATCCAGCCCCCTATGAGTTGTGGGGAGTGGTGCAGGACATACAGCCCCCTATGTGTGGGAGGAGTAGTGAGGGACACCCCCCTTGGTGTGGTGCCTGCTGGTAGTGGGGACCATGCTACTCCTGTGGTTTTGCTGTTGCTGGTGGAAGGGATTTACCCCCCCATGTGTGTGTAGCATTTCGCTTGTTCGTGATGTTTATTTGTGGAGGAACGCTGACTGACCGTCTGCGTTGTGCGCGTCTGTTCCTGATCAGGTCATAGATGTACAGTACTGGGATGACCTGCGCGATGGGATACATTGTTGGTTCGTGTTGTACTTGCTGCTCATTGCTCCATCTCGTACACGTTGAGAATTGGTCCGTCTCGTAGCCGTAGATCGTGTTTGTGGCGCGAATCGGACCTGATATGCAGCTCTCCCGGATGCTGTGACGTGCTGCTAGTGGCGACCAGTCCGGCGCGTATAATTTGCGCATCGTACTTGTGCGCCCGGAAACTGCTTTGGGAACTGCTTCCGGGTGACTCGCATTGGCGTTTGGAGGTACAGCTCGTATGGGAAATGCTGCTAGACTCGCAGCCTACGTGTCGGATGGAATTGTGTCAGTTTTGCGCATCGTACTTCATTGCCCGGATGGACCAGCTCCCGGGACGAGTCGGTCGCAAGGTAAGGCTACGAACAGCTCTCGGAGTGCTGTCCGACCCGGATCGGAATAGACCACTAAGCGTCTCATTTAAACCTATGCCTAAATAATCAAAACCTGCTACCTGCTCCAATGGTTCATATAAAATCTTAACCTCTCGTATACCGCCCCATACTTTTCCAAACACCATAAATTTAGTTTTGGAGGTGTTCAGTTCTAGTTTCCTCTCTTTGCAAAAGCAAAGAAATGTATCCAATAGTGCCTGTAAACTCATGGGGGTTGTATATATTACTCAAGAATCCTCTGCAAAGAGCAGGATGGGGACTTTTGCATCGTTCATTGTAGGGGCATCATTCTTACAACCCATTAAACATCTAACCACATCATTGATAAACATGGAAAACATTGTGGGGGCGAGAACACACCCTTGTCGCACCCCCTGTTGAATTGGAATCCTCTCTGTCAATTCCCCGTTTTTCCCCCACCTGATCTGGGCATAGTTGTCCTTGTGCAATCTGGCAATTAGAGACACCAGATTTTCCGGGGCTCCTTGTCCAAGCATGGTCTTCCACAGCAAGTTGCGTGAACCAAATCAAATGCGGCTCGCAGGTCCACAAATGCTACGTAGAGCCGCTGTTTCCTAAATAGCATGTACTTCCATACCAGCAGGGAAAACCTGAAGGCTTGGTCGCACGTGCTGATTTTGGCACGAAAGCCCGCTTGGGCAGGGGAAAAAACCATATTACCATCCATCCATTCCTGAAGTTTATCTAAAATTTGCCTGGCAAAAATCTTCTGAAGATTATCGATTAGACTAATAGGTCTATAATTGGAGGGGATAGCAGGATCGTCCTTTTTAAAAATAGTCATTACCTCTGCCCCTCTCCAAGTGTCCGGAATATCCCCACCAGCCAGTATACAATTAAACAGAAGATTTATGTATGGTCCCCATATCATTGGTTCCGATTTATACACAACCCCGGTATCAAATCGGTTCCTGTGGCTTTGCCTGCTTTTAGTTTGTTGATTGCAGACTTGGTATCCTCTAGGCTAAAAGCTAACGGGGAATTATTTACGGTCTTATTAAAAACAGTGTTAGCTATGATTGGGGCAGCCTGTTCTGTGTGTAAATCCATGGTGGCCACATCATCGGAATATAAGCGCGAAAAATGTTCCACCCAAACTTCCTGTTGAATATGATGGTTAATAGAAATGGGGTTTTCCGCATTGCCCTTGGATACAATGAGCCAAAACATGCAGCTATCTCTTGCTTGGGCTGCTAGAACCAGATCATTCCAGTTTGTGTCAGCATATTCGCGCTTTGCTTTGATAAGTGCTACTCAATAAATATTACGAGCTGAGATTATATCCAATCTAGAACGCTCTCAAACTCCTTTTTGTAGGGCCTTTTTGGCTTTCTTACAGTCGTTGTTAAACCAGTTGCAATCCCTTACTCTGGCAGTTCTTCCAGTACGAGTCTGTTTTAGGAAAACTGATTCTAGGACCTTAAAAAATTCTTTGTGTACTGAGATAACATACGGGGCATCAATTGAATCAAGACTATCCTTGTGGCCGCTCAAGTTATCTAGAGAGGCCACTAGGAACTCGTATATTCTAGCATGAAGGACCTGGTCTGCTTGACTTTTCGGCCATGTGACTCTTCTACGATTATTGGTTATGCTTGGCTCTATTGATTTGGAAATATGACAATGAACATCCCTATCCAAAACCCTGCCCTTTAATTTTAAAAACAAAGAGTTATGGTCACTGTCTAACCTTGGTTGAATGATCATATTCTCAATTAGTGGCCATATTCTGACATCAGCAAAAATATCTATTATGCTTGTATGGGCACCCCTCTTAAAAGTAGCCTTCCGTCTGTTGTGTGCGGTATGTGGCAGAGATATCAGTTAGCACTATGTGTGGGTGGTTCAGCATGTATAAGGCTAGGTGGCAATATGATAAGCAGTGAGTGGGCATGTAGTGCTGTTGTACAGGTGTTTTAAAGGTATAACAGAATGAGTTGTTGATGTGATGTACTCCATGTGGTCTATGGGATATGTGTACTTTTCTGCTATGTATCCATGACATCCTTAGCTGCAATTTCAGGGTGTAATGATGGCAAAATGTTGTGACCAGGATTTTATCTTTGGGTTTGCTACTTGACATCTTTGGCATACACTGTTGCACATAGGTTGTGCTTACATTTGGGCACATGGAAAGATTCCCTGACTCGTACAATCTCCACTCGACAGACATGTTTGTGCATCCATGTTACACAAGTCATCTGTGTCATCAGTCCAACTTGGTCTACATGTGTATTGGCATATGTGCAGATGACTGAGGGAGGACTCCCGTACACAAGCTTCTGTGACCATTGCTTTTCTTGAGTTGTAATAGTTGGATCACTGGGCAAGTCTTGTGTTGGCATGACAGGAGCCTGCACAGACAAAATGTGGCACAGCTGACTTTCCCCAGGAGTGCAGTCCCATCATGGCATTGTGTCATTCCATGACATTGCCTGGGCACATGGTGTGTGTTGTGTGAGCATGTCTGTGTGTGTTCACTTCCCTTTTCTGGACGCCGCCTGTGTTCCAGACAGATGTACCTGTTTTGTGGACTTGGTGACTTGGCCCGTGTTCAAGTAACTTCTTTGCCCTGCCTTTTCTGGAATGTAGATGCATAACACACTACTGGTAATTAGGCTGTCGTCCCTGGCTGTTTCGTTAGTAAATTCTAGGGTTGTTGTCAGATGCACGTGGGACACATTCTGGATTACCATTGGCACTTGTGTGTTACCAACATCATGTTGTTTTCCCTATGTGGTATGTCATTGATAAGCTCACTTGTGTGTGTGTGACGTCTCCCTATCATCAGGGTCATTGCTGCTATGTTGGAAGGTGTCAACATTTGTGCGTTGTGGCTCTCCTGTGGTTCAACATTGGTGTAGGTGTCTGGCAGGGTTCCAAATGAATTGTGTAGTTTTCACGTAATGATGATGTGTTGCATGCTGTGCAGTGTGGCAGACCTTCACAGGTGTTGTTGGCAGCCCATGTGTGAGGATTTGTGGCTACCATTGATCCCCCCACCACCCCTGGGATTGTCATGTGTGCAAGAGCAATATCACTGGTCTCTGTGTGCCTAGCTGATGCACATTCTTGCAGATCAAGGTGTGTGGTGTTGATGTTGGCAAAATGGGAGTTGTTTCATGTCTAGGCCCATAAATACGTTTTGCCCATTGTTTGGAAGCCATGGCCAGTGATTTGTGTTTATGGAGGTGTGAGGTGAGTTTGTGGTCCCGGACACATGACCCAGGACGCACATCTGACTGTGCTACGCAGTATGGGGCAAACCTAGCTTTATCATCACAGTGGGATTGGCGTACAGGCCAATGTCACCACAAATTAGGGTACTAGAGGGTAGTGCTGTGTTGGGTCTCTCTCTTACTGTGTTGGTTGCTGTTCCACCCACCTTGTGTCACATGAATCCTTTGTGATCCCTCTTACCTGACAATGCCTGCTTGCCCTCCCAGGTGTGCCCAGTCAAAGACTTACTTTTGTATGGCACAGTGAACACATGTGTGTCATTGTAGTTCAGCCCACCGTCATGCGTTGTGCAGTAGCCTGGGGACACTGTGACACACACACGTGTTGTGTATGTTATGCAGTGTGTGGCTGCCTGTCTGTGTTTGTGCATCTGTGCCTCTGCATTGGTGTGGCTTCAGCGTTCTATTGGGGGGGATGTTGTTTGTGGGTTTGTCCCTAGTGTCCATGCGTCTTGTAGGTCATCATCCTGCACATTGATCATGTTTGGTATGTCCCATTGCTACCATGGTATGTGACTTTGTCACCTAACATCGACAGTCTACACAGGATTCCACAGTTTGTGTGTCTGTTTATAGAGATATGTGTGTATGCATCATGATGCTCACTTTTCACACAGTCTAACTGTACACTGTTGGCATTGTCAGGGGTCATGGCCAATGCTTGTCTGCACATGGCAGAGGGAGTTCTTTTGATACACCGCATTCTTTGCCTCTCATGTCTATGTTTGTAAGTGACACAACCACCAAATTGCCACTACATTGGTTGTGGTTGTTGGGTGCAGTCGTCACAAATTCTGGTCTGGTGATACAGACCCCTATGAGTTGTGGGGAGCCGTGCAGGACATACATTCCCCTATGAGTGGGGAGGGTAGTGGTGCAGGGCATACATCCCCTATAAGTGGGGAGGGTAGTGGTGCAGGGCATACATCCCCCTATGAGTGGGGAGGGTAGTGATGCAGGACATACAGCCCCCTATGAGTTGTGGGGAATGCTGCAGGGCATACATACCCCTATGAGTGGGGAGGGTAGTGGTGCAGGACATACAGCCCCCTATGAGTGGGGAGGGTAGTTGTGCAGGGCATACAACCCCCTATAAATGGGGAGTGTAGTGGTGCAGGACATGCAGCCCCCTATGAGTTGTGGGGAGTGGTGCAGGGCATACATCCCCCTATGAGTGGGGAGGGTAGCGGTGCAGGACATACAGCCCCCTCTGAGTGGGGAGGGTAGTGGTGCAGGGCATACAGCCCCTATGAGTGGGGAGGATAGTGGCGCAGGACATACAGCCCCCTATGAGTTGTGGGGAGTGGTGCAGGGCATACATCTCCCTACGAGTGGGAAAGGTAGTGGTGCAGGGCATACAGCCCCCTATGAGTGGGGAGCATAGTGGTGCAGGACATACAGCCCCCTATGAGTTGTGGGGAGTGGTGCAGGGCATACATCCCCCTATGAGTGGGGAGGGTAGTGGTGCAGGGCATACAGCCCACTATGAGTGGGGAGGGAAGTGGTGCGGGGCATACAGCCCCCTATGAGTGGGGATGGTGGGGGTGCAGGGCATACATCCCCCTATGAGTTGTGGGGAGTTGGGCAGGGTATACAGCCCCCTATGAGTGGTGAGGGTAGTGGTGCAGGACATACAGCCCCCTATGAGTGGGGAGGGTAGTGGTGCAGGACATCCAGCCCCCTATGAGTTGTGGGGAGTGGTGCAGGACATACAGCCCCCTATGAGTGGGAGGAGTAGTGAGGGGCACCCCCCTTTGTGTGGTGACTGCTGGTAGTGGGGACCATGCTACTCCTGTGGTTTTGCTGTTGCTGGTGGAAAGGATTTACCCCCCATGTGTGTGTAGCATTTCGCTTGTTCGTGATGTTTATTTGTGGGGGTGTCTGACTGACCGTCTGCGTTGTGCGTGTCTGTTCCCGATCAGGTCATAGATGTACAGTACTGGGATGACCTGCGCGATAGGATACATTGTTGGTTCATTTTGTACTTGCTGCTCGTTGCTCCATCTCGTACACCTTGAGAATTGGTCCGTCTCGTAGCCGTAGATCGTGTTTGTGGCGCAAATCGGACCTGATATGCAGCTCTCCCGGATGCTGTGACGTGCTGCTAGTGGCAACCAGTCCGGCGCGTATAATTTGCGCATCGTACTTGTGTGCCCGGAAACTGCTGTGGGAACTGCTTCCGGGTGACTCGAATTGGCGTTTGGAGGTACAGCTCGTATGGGAAATGCTGCTGGACTCGCAGCCTACGTGTCGGATGGAATTGCGTCAGTTTTGCGCATCGTACTTCATTGCCCGGATGGACCAGCTCCCGGGACGAGTCGGTCGCAAGGTAAGGCTACGAACAGCTCTCGGAGTGCTGTCCGACCCGGATCGGAATAGACCACTAAGCGTCTCATTTAAACCTATGCCTAAATAATCAAAACCTTCTACCTGCTCCAATGGTTCATATAAAATCTTAACCTCTTGTATACCGCCCCATACTTTTCCGAACACCATAAATTTAGTTTTGGAGGTGTTCAGTTCTAGTTTCCTCTCTTTGCAAAAGCAAAGAAATGTATCCAATAGTGCCTGTAAACTCATGGGGGTTGTATATATTAATCAAGAATCCTCTGCAAAGAGTAGGATGGGGACTTTTGCATCGTTCATTGTAGGGGCATCATTCTTACAACCCATTAAACAACTAACCACATCATTGATAAACAGGGAAAACATTGTGGGGGCGAGAACACACCCTTGTCGCACCGCCTGTTGAATCGGAACCCTCTCTATCAATTCCCCGTTTTTCCCCCACCTGATCTGAGCATAATTGTCCTTGTGCAATCTGGCAATTATAGACACCAGATTTTCCGGGGCTCCTTGTCCAAGCATGGTCTTCCACAGCAAGTTGCGTGAACCAAATCAAATGCGGCTCGCAGGTCCACAAATGCTACGTAGAGCCGCTGTTTCCTAAATAGCATGTACTTC
Organism: Triturus cristatus; assembly: GCF_964204655.1. Lineage (NCBI taxonomy): Eukaryota > Metazoa > Chordata > Amphibia > Caudata > Salamandridae > Triturus > Triturus cristatus. The sequence goes on from NC_140582.1 coordinate 27,933,495, forward strand.
CATACCAGCAGGGAAAACCTGAAGGCTTGGTCGCACGTGCTGATTTTGGCACGAAAGCCAACTTGGGCAGGGGACAAAACCATATTACCATCCATCCATTCTTGAAGTTTATCTAAAACTTGCCTGTCAAAAATCTTCTGAAGATTATCGATTAGACTAATAGGTCTATAATTGGAGGGGATAGCAGGATCGCCCTTTTTAAAAATAGTCATTACCTCTGCCCCTCTCCAAGTGTCCGGAATATCCCCACCAGCCAGTATACAATTAAACAGAAGATTTATGTATGGTCCCCATATCATTGGTTCCGATTTATACACAACCCCGGTATCAAATCGGTTCCTGTGGCTTTGCCTGCTTTTAGTTTGTTGATTGCAGACTTAGTATCCTCTAGGCTAAAAGCTAACGGGGGATTATTTACGGTCTTATTAAAAACAGTGTTAGCTACGATTGGGGCAGCCTGGTCTGTGTGTAAATCCATTGGTGGCCACATCATCGGAATATAAGTGCGAAAAATGTTCCACCCAAACTTCCTGTTGAATATGATGGTTAATAGAAATGGGGTTTTCCCCATTGCCCTTAGATACAATGAGCCAAAACATGCAGCTATCTCTTGCTTGGGCTGCTAGAACCAGATCATTCCAGTTTGTGTCATCATATTCGCGCTTTGCTTTGATAAGTGCTACTCTATAAATATTACGAGCTGAGATTATATCCAATCTAGAACGCTCTCAAACTGCTTTTTGTAGGGCCTTTTTGGCTTTCTTACAGTTGTTGTTAAACCAGTTGCAATCCCTTACGCTGGCAGTTCTTCCAGTACGAGTCTGTTTTAGGAAAACTGATTCTAGGACCTTAAAAAATTCTTTGTGTACTGAGATAACATACGGAGCATCAAATGAATCAAGACTATCCTTGTGGCCGCTCAAGTTAGCTAGAGAGGCCACTAGGAACTCGTATATTCTAGCATGAAGGACCTGGTCTGCTTGAATTTTTGGCCATGTGACTCTTCTACGATTATTGGTTATGCTTGGCTCTATTGATTTGGAAATATGACAGTGAACATCCCTATCCAAAACCATGCCCTTTAATTTTAAAAACAAAGAGTTATGGTCACTGTCTAACCTTGGTTCAATGATCATATTCTCTATTAGTGGCCATATTCTGACATCAGCAAAAATATAATCTATTATGCTTGTGTAGGCACCCCTCTTAAAAGTAGCCGTCCGTCTGTTGTGTGCGGTATGTGGCAGAGATATCAGTTAGCACTATGTGTGGGTGGCTCAGCATGTATAAGGCTAGGTGGCAATATGATAAGCAGTGAGTGGGCATGTAGTGCTGTTGTAGCAGCTTTGGCCGTGTGGATGCGCTGCTTCGGACGATTGACGAAGGGAACCATGTGGGGTTTAACTGGGATAGGGCAGGGGGACAACATATATCTGCCCTAACAATGAACAATGCCATGCGGCAACTTATGGATAAGTTTGCCGTGTCGAACATGATAAGAGGTGGGGGGTGGAGTAAAGCTATGTGGCTCTGCTTAGGCCTGTGCTGTATGCGTGTATATGTTCATTGAGCCATACCCTGTGAAGCACATCAATAGACCATCTCCCAGAATGAGGGAGGTGTCGCCGGTACCAACTGTAATATATTGTCTGCCACTGCATGCAAGCTCGTGTGTGGTGTGCACAAAATATGTGAAGCCCCACGCATACATTGCTGGGTCTGTATACTTGTGTGTCTACGGACCGTGGTGGTCTGTTATATTGGGTCATTCGCAGTCTGGGGTGTTACAGCCGGCAGGGCCTGTGAGTCCTCGACAATGGGCCACATGGCCTCTGAACTGTCTTCACTCATTAAGTGCGCTGAAGAGGCGTCTGTGTCACAGCAGTGCTGACATTTTCTCAAATCTGCAAACACCTGTAAGGCATCTCGTTGCTCCTGTAAAACGTGTTCCAGGTTGGGAACAGTCTTTAATTGTCTTGGCAACAACGCAGTGTGTAGCCTGGTTCTCCTGTGGCGACCTCAATGGGGCCTTGCACTCAATTCTGAGTTGTTGTGTCCCTGGCTAGGCGAGGTGTGTTGTCCTATGGTTTTGAGCCAGTCGCACACATCTTCTGCCTTGTTGAAAAAGTGTGTGGTCCCATCTGCACCCACGCATAGTGGGGCCAGATATATGAGGGGGTATGTCATGTTCAGGTCACGCCTTTTCCTCTTAACGGTGAGGAATGTGCTGAACTCCCAGGGCATAGTCTGGAAAGAGAAGTACCTGAGTGTTGTCCACCTTGATCGTTTCTAGTTTCCTGACCTTACAGAGGATTGTATCTCTATCCTTGAAGTTTAAAAGCCGAAGCAGAAAGGGTCGGGGTCCAGCGCCAGGTGGCCGTCGGTTCAATGGCACTCTATGTGCCCTTTCTACTGCAAAGAAGGTGGAAAGTGTGCCTGCTGACATGAGGGACTGTATTCGAGTCTCAGTGTACAGTACTGCGTCCCTGCCTTCCCTGCCCTCTGGCAGTCCCACCACACGGATGTTGTTTCTGCAGGAACGGCCTTCCGCATCATCTACTCTGCGTTCCAGAGAGTTGAGTCAGGATTTGAGGTCTTTTATGTCTATGGACATTGCTTTTGCGAATCCTCCGAGATCGCTGTCCGAATGTGATAGGCTTGATGTTGGTTGCGTGGTTGCCACGCCGGTGCCTGTGCGCTCTCTGCCCATCTTGAGGAAGTGGTTTGCACGGTGATGTAAGGATATACAGTTCCTTACAGTTCGTGTTAATGTTACTGGAAGGGATAGATTTATCTCTCGAGCAGCCTAATATGTTACGTCCTAGGTTATTGCCTGGAGGCTGGGGTCACTACTATCTATATGCGGAGGTGCAAGCGATCCCAGCATAGGTGCCGTCCCCAGCGGTATCCTGGTATCGCTAATGGCACCTCTATGAGTACTTGCGCGCCTCTCCTCCACATCACACTGGCACGGGGCATCTCCCAGGTCCACAAGTGCCAGTGCCATTTGCCATGCAAATTCTGCTCTCCAGATAGCTTTTGGGTCACTACAGGAGCTATGCGGTGGCACCTTGCGGGGTTTCGACAGTCTGCCAGTGTTTCCAGGTGCTGTTTATGACTGCGTGTGTGGGACGAGACATATCGCCACCGTGGACTGCAGGCCTGTTTCAGAAATGTCACCTCCACCCTTCACGTGCCACGCACGCTCACCATGAACACCAGGCCAGGTTGCTTCAAGAGCGATTGGCAGTGCCACGCATCCTCCACAATCTGTGTGATGTAGTGTTATTCAGTATTGTCCCCGTTTGTGGCGTCGATAAGTGGGCGGCTCCAGAATCAGGTCTCGGTATTTGCTGTGGCCCCCTTTGTTGCAATTATTAGCTATGGCCAGATGCAGGGCCCTCCAGTCTTTGCCAGGCGGGTAGTGGGTGTCTGTAGCATACCTCCGTGCAGCATTGCCTGGTGTGGTCTTTGTGCTTACATGGGTCCCTTGACAACCTCTCTTTGCTTCCCTACTGTCCGGCCGATTTTTGCATCGGGACTGGCTCGGATCGGGTCTGTGCCCCCCTACGCTTTAATTGCTGTTACTCGCCGCTGCTTACATGGAGTGGCGATGCTTCACTGCATGGGGTTCTGACTCAGTCCAGTCACCGCATCCGAGGCCGCAGGTCGTGGAGCACCATAATGGAGTGCTGCATCTCCACAGCCCGAGGTGCTGACAGACCGTGCGTGCTGGGGTTTCTCCTCAGTGGGTCATCTTCACTCCGGCACGCGGTCTCAACTTGCTTCTGGCTCGCAGGTGCTACGCAGCAGGCTCCAACATGGTCTGGACGGCTTCTAGCATCCTCAAATTTGCTGCGTCTGCTCCCGCTGATGACCGGAGCACAGCGGGTCTGCTTCAGCTTGTCTGTGGCAATTCGCTGCATAGGATAATTGACGGATTAACTGGCCACGAGACGGAGCCTCGTTAGAGTGCTTCCGCCATCTTGGCCGATTAGCCACACCCCACTTGTTAAATGCAATGTTGCTGAGTGTGTGTGCTGGCTGGCTCAAATTTGAAACTATGTGGTGTTTTTGTAGGTATATGGAGACAGACGTGGTGATCATCCCATTATGCACGTGCAAGACTACATATTTTTCTTATGATCATGACAGTTGCGAGTTTTATCAGCCCAAAACATGCGGCCACTAGTCTGTAAATGTTGGCTGTTGAAAGTATTCTTACCTAATTGATCGCACATGAGTTATAAAATTAATTACTACAAAAAGGACTATTTTTCTCTCCTGCGGTGCCTCTGAGTATTCTTGGTGCACTTCTAATTAAGTTTACTTTCTGTCCTTTTCCTTGATTCTATAATATAATTTTTGTTTCATAAGGCAGGCCTTCTCTTCTCCTGCACAAAAAGGCAAAAGCACCATAACACTTACTTTACCGGACCACATCAGCGAGGCACCCAAGATTGACTGACAATCCAGGAGGAATGCAAATGCACCTCCCAACTTGGCAATACAGTATCATTTTCTTTTAATGACCATTTTTTAGATCTGTGTGTGTTGTTCGCTTCACTCCTACATAATTTGTGTTTATTATTTTTCAAACCTACATGACAGAACAATTAGATACAGAATAATATAACTTTGGCCTCTCTGGGGCTTATTGACTGTTTGGTTTGCATTGCATTGCGTTTAAGTTAACTGTGTCACAGTCATTCCTTCGTTTCTTTTTCCCCCACAACAGGCTGATGATGGTTGGCTGCTCAATGCCCAGATGAATATTTTCTTTGTGTAGTGTTTGTCTTTGTGACACCTTTCCCCAAATCTCTTTTCCCATACATTCATCAACCCTCTAACCCTCTTCCCTCAGGCTGTGTGATTTATTGAAGTAGACTACATAATTTACACTATTAATTGATCATACACTTAGGGCCATATTCACAAGAATGTATGATAACTACCGCAAGAGTAGCTTAACGCAACTCTCAACATCGCAGCCCATCGCGGGAAAATAACCCCGTGTCAACGTGGAATTCACAACAAGGCGGTACCATGCAATAGTCCTCCAAAAAAGTGGCCAATGTCCGCGATACAACCACCCCGACGGAGATTAAAACACAAACCACAACACCAAAAAACATGCGATAAGCCCATCAGCGATGAGGAAAGAAGGGATAAGCACCGCCAGGACCGCGAAACACACGACAGGCGGGAATAAGCACTACAAAAGCCTGAAAAGGTAAGACAGACCAAACAGAAAACAACAGCCAACCACAATGGAGGCAACCCGAGCCAGCAGGCAACCCCACCAAACCCATTGGCAACAAAACATTATACATGGCAGGCCAACTTGGACAAGATGAATGCAGCCTGAAAGCGGAGGAGGACAATGGCACAAAACCAGAACTCCAGCAATGATGCGAAAGGCACAAACAAGCAGAAACACGCCAACAACAAGAAGGTAGCAATGCACACCGGAGGTGGGAGTCCAGCGCCAAACCAGGAGCTGGATGACATGGAGCCAAATCAGAGCTGAAGGCACACCCCACACACAATGCAGCACACCACATAGGAAGCAGAGCACCCCAACATCCAACACAATGTGGTACAAACACCAACTTATGCACAACCAAACACAGGACACAAGAGCACCCCCCTGTGGCCGGTAAACGGCCATACGCATCTGGCAAAGCACGAAACAGGGACATGATAATGCACATGTACAAACACACAGTCCGAATGGGGTAGCAATGCACGGATGGCAGGGAGCCCGAGAGTCAGTGACACACATTGGCATACAAATCAAGACACAACACAGTTGGAGACAAGTGAAAGTGCGGAAACTTTATCAACAAGTGTGAGTCAGTATGGCCAAGATGAGTGCCACGATATGCAGACCATTGCAGCAGCATGTCTGAATGAGGAACATCTCGGGGAGTCCCTCACCAACACAAGCCAGTGCCAACCCGCGTTGGTTGTCCACACCTGGAACATGAGTCTTGGCCAATGTAGTCATGTCCACTGTCGTATCTGGACTTGTGACCATATCCACAACATGCAACCATGTGTCATGACAAGTGCAATGGCTCACATCCAGTTGTGGCTGCAGGTACCTTGTCACTCGTCCATGAACTTGAGTGCTGCTGCATAGGCCAACATCTCCAATGAGTGATCGTCGGCCACCACATCTGACACATCGTCGACGTAATCCATCAGCTGACCAGGACAGATGTGCTGACTACAACCAGTGGACCCAATGTGCACCAAGCCCAATCCTGTAGTGGCTCAATGAGCTCACTGCACATGATGATTTGTGCAATCTCCCTGGTCCAGTTTCCACCCTGCATGCCGAATATCCATGCATGCCAAAGTGGTCATCCTGGTGACACTCCTAGTTGTGGTCCAACAGGGGGCACACATAAACACGAAATCCAAGACAGCTACCGTTACGTTGGAGAGGCAGACATCCATGGACCACTTGAATATGCACAAGCGACAATGCAACACAGGCTGCACGCAGGTGACGTGCGCAAGGCGGAAGCCCACCCGGTGACTGATCCGCCAATGGCAGTGCCCCCAGTACATGCAGCAGACGTGCACAGTACAGCTCCACGTGACTGGAGTAGACCATGTGTCCAGGATGGTCTGCCATTGCGTCAGTGGCTCTGCTTTAAGCAGCACTGGCTTGCCCTGAGACAGTCCGGAGGATGAAATGGCACAGCTCGGTGCAATTAGCAGTGTCTGTGTGCAACGGGTGCAGGCCTTGGGTGGGGTGGGAGTACGTGTGAAGGCCATATCACACACGCCAACTACGACCAAGGACCACTGCGTTTGGGATGTGTACACGTTGGTCTCACGCCGGGCAGTGCGTAGTGTAGGATTCGCAAGCAAATGCCTTCGTACTTGTCAGGGGGTGCTGGGCACATGCAAGTTCCTGCTCAGAGCTGCAGATGTGCTACCACCTGATAGTACAGACAAAGGACCTTTCATCCCTACATTTAATTCGCCAGCTGCATGCATACAGGAGATGTACAGAGGCCGGTCGTGGGTGTGGTGGAACGTCTGTGGCCCTGGGAATCATGGATGATTTGCCCAGCATGATGCACATGAGCGGACTCACTGTGTGTCATGTTGCCACACAGCTGCTCCGCCCTGCCACGGGCACCCACACTTGTGTGCGCTCCACAGTTACATCATGTGCACTCCTATGGGACACCATTCAAATACCTGTCTAGCGCATGTCCAGCGCCATGCCAACAACACCGTGACGCTGGCCTTCGAAGGTGTGCGCCCACTTAGGTATAGGCCAATGGTCCAGACTGGGCAGACACAGGTGTCCAGCCCATGTCTGGCTGGGACCACGCAGGGAATGAGGACAGGCAACAGACTCATGCATCCACAAGACTGATACACATCACACCTGGCATGCAGGTTCCAAGACCCCGAGCGTCCTTGCGCTCCTACATGTCCCAGTACCTGCAGGCCCACCCTCCTGGTACATGCCATATTGCAACATTGTGTACTGTGGCCCTGGTGGCGATAAAAACACAATATAGAGACACACTTACCGGACTCCCTGCACCGGGCCACATCCAGACCACTCCCTGCCCCCCTGCCGAACCAGCACACGCAGACTGGACATGCCGGGGGCAGGTGTGGGGCTACATGTCCAGGGTCACTGACAACGCTGAGGTGAAATGGCAACGTCTACAGAACACAGCACACTGTGATGTTGCAGGGCCCATGCACATCAAGCTGACACAATGAACACACGGGCACATTTGCTCAGATGGTGTAAATGGCTACGGGCATGTGCGCATGGCCACATTTATTAGCAGGCACACTTACAGAGTGACACATGTGTTGGATGTGTGTGGGGTGTGTGCACACCAGCCGGCAAGGGCTGCCTGGTGCAGTCAGAAATCAACAACAGTGTACATCGTAAAGGACACAACCATACAACCATAAAGGCCTCATGATTTGTGCTGCACAGAGTCAGTGGCCCGGATGCACAACGTCCTGCATGGGCCTGCCGCCATGGGCCGCTGACATGCGGTGCACTAGGGCAGGGTCATGGGTGCAGAGCAGGTCCACGGGATGACAAGGGGCCTTGTCACTGAGTGTCTCTAGGGACAGTGGAAGGTGACACCACATCCGGTCCAGCCACAAGAAGGTGCAGAAAACCACCAGGCCATGGTCTCCGACACCGCCAGGGTCCAAACAGATGGTGCCCATAACTCATTGCACAGAGAGTTAGTGACACCAGTGCAGTTAGGGGATGCCACCTGCGATGAGGCATGTCCAATTGTGTGGATTCCTCCACATCTTACCCAAAACACAGTTCCACATGTGTGACCTAGTGTAGGCCTGAGGTAGCGCTCGGCACGGGCCATTCACCAAGTGTCACCGGCATAGGTTGGATGGCCCCACCGGCCTACATAGTGCAGGTTCAGTGGCACCACATGACGCGGACTTGTGATGAACAGGGTTGATGGCACCAGGTCAGTTGTTGATAGTGTTCGGTCACCTCCGTGACTGTGATCCGGGTTTCGTCCGGACTGAGCTGCATCTTACTCTTACTCCTCTCCGTGCGACCACTGGTGTGATTCGTGACTAGGTGCTGGATGTGGGACCTACTGATCCGCAGGGTAGTCCTGGTCCCTCATCCACGTGTGGCCGGCTGGCATTGAACAGGGTTAGTGGCACCACTTGTGGGCGGCTGGCGTTGAACAGGGTTAGTGGCACCACGTGAGACCGGCTGGTGTTGAACTGGTTAGTGGCACCATGTGTGGCCGGCTGGCATTGAACAGGGTTTGTGGCACCACGTCTGACCGGCTGGCGTTGAACTGGTTAGTGGCACCATGTGTGGCCGGCTGGCATTGAACAGGGTTAGTGGCGCTACGTGTCGCAAAATGCCCATATGGAACTATGCCTCACTGATGGGGGGGTCTGGTGCTGTGGCCACTGCCCAGGCTTTGGCCATTCAGGACTCAGGACACAGTTTCACATATGGAACTTTCTAGGCCACAGAGGACACCGGTGTAGTATGTGATTGTGGAAGGAGTAATGTGGGCCAGCGTCAGGGGGCCAGGGATGGTCTGCCCAGGCTGCAGAAGTCACAGAACTGGTGCTTGGAGCTTGCACCGGCATGTGGTGGACCCTCCTTGACACACGCCAGTATCGGCAGGTGATCAGTGTGGCCTGGTTGCGCAGGGACGAGCCTGGCGGTTTGGGGGCCCAGCGGACAGGATGACAGGCAACTCTATTCACGAGGATGGTGTCGGCCTCGTGGCATGGTGAGAGGCGCCGCCCTGGCAGAGACATTCGGCTTTCCAGAAGTGGACCACGCCCAGGGCTATGTGCTTTTAATTCACACCCCTATGCTGGCCAGGCATACGCCAGGCAATACCACTCCACTCATGCTTACGGGGGAGACGTAACAGGCAACATTTGTGCAAACTCCCTCACTTGCCAGGGGGACATGGTTGCTTCCACTGTCCACCATACTCCATACACCAGTGGTGTGTGTCGCCATGGATATGGGTGTGTTCCGCATACTGCGGTCTGTCCAGCACATCTCCTCCACTCTTGGCATTGTGTGCTTTCCCAGTCATGGTTTTCCTGCCTCCTTCACGAATGTCTGGTTTCAACTTCTCCCCACATTCGGCTAGTGTGTGGCTGAGGTGCCATGACGTTGTTGGCTCATGTGCAGGGCTTGCCGTTGCCATTGTGAGTTGTTCTGTCGTGTCTGGTGGGTGGGCATGTTGTTTTGCATTATGGTTTAGATTTTGTGACGTGTGCATTGCCAGAGTTGTGAGTTGCATGGTTGTGGAGTTGAGCTGAGTGAGGTGTTCATTTTGAACTTGCCAGGGGGCTGTGCATTTCCCTTGGTGCCATCCTGGGGACGCTGGTTGCTGATGGACTGTCAGAGGTTGGAGGAATCATGCACAGTGGCTGGGTATTTGGAGGCGAGATTGGTGGAGGTCCCACGGTGTTCGGCTGTTGTCTTCACATTGCTGTGAGACGTGTGCTTTCTGTTGCGGTGATTGTATGCTGTGTCGGCAGGGGGCACAGGTATGACATGTTTGCTGTGGATTGCCCCCAACTAGGAAAAGTGCATTTCGTGTAGCTTCACGTAGCTACGCGTAGCACTACTACGCAAACTACGCCCAGGGTTACCCCTGACACGTGCGTGAATCCAGCTATGGCATATGGTACTTGCTTGGTGTCCAGCGGATCCTGCACATTGTGTTGGATGTATAGGGACTGGGGTGACAGTGTTGTCCAGGTCAGGTGTGAGGGACTTGGATATTGCTGGCTGTGTGACTCCTCTGACTGTGGCGGGTGTTGGTTGGGGGGTACCAGGGGCCAACAGGTACAGCACAGCCAGCAGCTTTGTGTGAGGTGGGATGTTGGTTGTCCGCTGTGTTTGTGCCGTCGGCCTGTTGGGCATTGTTGGTCAGGATGCGTACGATGGTTGTCCTTTTGGGCCTGTAGTGGGCAATAACATTGTCAGGTGTTGGGTCTGTGAGGCCGGTGCGTTTCCCAGATGGTCAGCTGTCTTTGTCTGTGCTGCCTATGTGGTGGTCCGGGGGGTGTTCCGGGTGGGGTTTGGGGTCCTGGGGTGGTGGCGGTGGGTGCTGTGGCCCTCTTGGGTGTCCGGGCCGCATGACCAGGCTCCATGGCATCTGTTGCCCTTCCATTGTGGCTGTGGGCTGTGCTCCCTTTTGTGGTGCAGGATGTGGTCCGACTTAGCACCAGGTCAGAGCAGGTGTTCTTTTCCTGCTGCTAATGTATCTTCTCACCAGTTTTGTGTTCTTATCGCAGTTCTGTCTGGTTGTTGTGAATGTTGTGGAGTTGTGTTGTCGCGGCTTTTGGCACGGCAACGCTTACTCGGCATCTCATTAGCGAAAGTTGCGGGGTTCATCCTTGGCGATGTTTTTTGCTGCTTCAATCACGGGTAAACTGGTGCTGTGGGCTGTTAATACCAGCTTGTGATTGGGGCGATAAATGTATCACAACTTTGGCTGCATTAAAGTGCCGTTAACTCGGCGATAGTTCCTTGTGAATATGCCCCTTAGTGGGCAGATGTGGTGAAAGCAACACCAACTCAGTGCAGGATCTTCAGTTCTCCTTCTATTACTGAAACAATAGCCCACACTGGCCCCATGTACCCACCCACACATAAAAGTGTTCCATATTTTAACATTTGTCAGAATCATCATTTTTCGCCTGGGACCAGAGAACTGTCCTCGCTGCTGTCTTGGACCACCAGAACTGGGATTTTACCTGCTTCCAACGCTGCTCCTCGCCGGACCTGCTGCGCGGGTCCCGCTTCGTTCTTCCCTCTTGCGGTGACTCTGCGTGCTGTGAGGACCTCTGGGGCATCATTACTGTTGTTGGTGTGCGTGTGGGGATCACCAGGGCTGCGAGCTGACCCGCAGGGACTCAAAGTACCGGGAGTCCCTGCGTGAGGTCGAGACCCGCAACACCTGGGTCGCTCTCCCTGCCTGCCCCACCCCTTCCTCAGCAAATAAGTTCCTGCAGCTGTGTAGCACCATTGGGACCGTTTGTTTCGCCTGGGACCAGAGAACTGTCCTCGCTGCTGTCTTGGACCACCAGAACTGGGATTTTACCTGCTTCCAACACTGCTCCTCGCCGGACCCGCTGCGCGGGTCCCGCTTCGTTCTTCCCTCTTGCGGTGACTCTGCGTGCTGTGAGGACCTCTGGGGCATCATTACTGTTGTTGGTGTGCGTGTGGGGATCACCAGGGCTGCGAGCTGACCCGCAGGGACTCAAAGTACCAGGAGTCCCTGCGTGAGGTCGAGACCCGCAACACCTGGGTTGCTCTCCCTGCCTGCCCCGCCCATTCCTCACCACTTACCTTATTGCTGGTCTCTGTTCCCGCTGCGCGGGAGCGCCCGGGGCGAAGCCCGGGCAAAGGGCGGGCCGTCTGAGGCTGAGGGAGGCTGGTCCGTGTCTCTTTCGCCCGAGCAGGATTGTTTGTTGGTGGTCATTACAGCTGTTAGGGAGTATCATGGCTTCAAGTCCCACTGTTGGTATATCACTGTTAGCAGGGGGACTGAACCAAGGGACCCTAGATGGTTATTTTACTAGGACTTTACTAGAAGCTGATAGGGAGCAAGCACTGGTTGAGCGACGAATCGAGCGTCGTCGCTCTATTGAATCCATGAAGGGTAGACGCTCATCTTTAGACCCTCTACAATTGATTGTTTCACCTCCTCTGAGTATCCTTAGCTTATCCGAAGGCCCTGATGCGTCTCAATTAGACAGCACTCCCGTACTGTTTCGCGAAAAATCTCCTGTACCTGACATAACTGCTCCTTTGTCTCTTATTCCTGTACTCCCTGTTAGAGGCCCAACTACAATGGTGGAGATTCATCATGAGCCATGTCCTATAGTTGTAGGGACCGCACATGTGAATAGAGCTAGGAAAAAAGCGACTTCTAAGGTGCTGGGGCCCCCTCTTAGTAAAAGGAGAAAGAGGGGGGGTGAGCAACCTAAAGCCAAAATTAGTCACTCAGACTTTGGTAAACCGTCTAAATCTCTTGTATTGTCCTTAGATAAGCCAGCAACCACATCCCTACAGGCACAACCTACGGGGAATGAGGTAGTATCTCTTGCTCTCCTAGGTGGCATAGAACAGCTAATCAAATCCCTCATGTTCCCTATCAAACAAACACTAGACAGGTTGGAACAAAGGTTAGGGACCCTAGAGCAAACCATTGCTGCTAATACTGGGTTGTTAAAAACTTTTGAGAAATCAGTACTGCCCTCTCCAGCTCCCGCAGCACTTGCTGCTATTAGTACTACTCGCAGCAAAGAGGCAAATAAAACCACTAAATCCACCATTAGTGTTAAGCAGAAGGCTCCGCCTAAAACTATTGAGCAGCCTGCACAGAATGACGATAGAGTAGCTGTGGGGGGGCACAGTATTCTCCACCCAAAACCTGATAGCAATAGAGGGGTATGTAATGCGCAAGCAGTGACCACAGAGTATAATGGGCGTACAGTTGAGCTACCCCCTGAATCAGTACCATATGTGGTAGTCCTTACTGGAGTTCCCGCGCTAGCAGAAGGTACAAGAGAGGGTTTCTTCCAGCTAAAGCACAAAGTTATGCATTGGTTGGCCTTGAATAGACCTCTCCCCTGTAATATCGATGGCAAGATCTTGCATGTTCGGCGCCTTCCGTGGCTAGGTCGCAGGGTTAAGGACCTACAGGGGGATATTATTATTGTCAACTTCAGAGAGAAGGGAGTTGTTAGGCATATATTAAACTGGTTCCCGGGGAGTGGAAGTAATCTTATCACTCCCTACGACCTAACGTATTTCTATCCAAGACCCCTGGTAGGTCCCCCAGTAAGTCCTGGGATCTTAGCTTGTGATAGACCTAGTCATCATCCCGCACCCTGAAGCAACTGGCCTGTGCCCCATGTATTGTACCCCTTGGCTCCTAACAGATCTGTTGGGTGGCATAATATTCCACAGAGTCATTGTGGTCCTAGATGGAGAGGTATAACAGGCCCACTGACTCCACTGACCCCCTTGGATGTGTCAAATAGATTTAATGCCCTCTCGGGTATGAGCGATTGTGATTGACAGTCAGGGTCCTTAGGGTATTCTATACCTGCCTCCATGGAAGTGGAGGGATTGGCTGACCGTGGTAACACCCCTAAGACGCTGATACCCGACCAGGGATTGTACTCTCCAGTGGCCATCCATTCTCCTAATCGATCCACACTAAGCAATCCAATAGTGGTAGCGGAGGTTGTGAATTCAGACGACACTAGTGCTTCTTGTATAAAGAATACTGCACATATACAGGGAGGGTCCGATGGCAATGGACCGATGATGGGGTTATGTGTTGGAATATAGCGGGCATTTGTAGGATAGGATAGGATAGGATAGTCACTTGTAAAGCGCGAACAAATGCCGAGGCGTCTTGGCGCTGGTCCATAGAAAGAGATTACTCCACTAAGAGTGGGTCACCTCAAAAAGACATGTTTTTATCAATTTTCTAAAAACTTGATGACTGTCAGTACGTTTAACAAAGCCTGGGAGATCATTCCATCGGCTAACCGCCTGACACGAAAATGCTCTACCTCCCCATCTAGCTTTTTTCACACGGTTAAGTTTAAGCAGACTTTGGGTAGAAGATCTGAGTGTCCGACCCGGGCGGTAAGGAGTAAAGAGCTTCTCCACTTCCTTAGCTCCCCCCCAAACACTGCCTTATGAACTAGGCATAGCGCCTTGAACTCTATCCGCTGTTGGACAGGGAGCCAGTGCAATGCCTTAATTCCCTCAGCAACAGACTGGTCTCTAGGTACATCCAGCAGAAGTCTGGCTGCTGCATTCTGCAGAACCTGCAGTCTCTTCAGCAGGGACTTATTCAGTCCCAGGAGAAGTGCATTGCAGTAGTCCATTTTGGACAGCACTAAGGCCACCACCACATTCTTGCGGAGGTCAGGGTTGATGAAAGGGAAAATCTTCCGCAGTATCCTAATTAGATACGAGCAGGAAGAGGCGAGATTGCTAACATGTGCCGAGAAATTGAGCTGGTCATCGAACACCACTCCCAGATTTCTGACCTTGCGTACAGGGATGGGACATTCGCCTGCCTCGGCTGGCCACCAGGAGCTATTCCATGCGGGCTTTCCCGGGCCAAATTCAATTATCTCGGTTTTCTCTGTGTTGATTTTGAGGAAATTCTCTCGCATCCATTTCATAATTTCTGACATACTGCTATGAAACTTAGTGGCTGAGTCATTTGATTCTTGCCCAGCAGAGACTATAAGCTGTGAGTCATCAGCGTAGGAGATTATAGTAAAGCCATGTGCCTTGATGAGCTTGGCTAGAGGGGCTACATAGATGTTAAAGAGTGTTGGTGATAGGGAGGAGCCCTGTGGCACCCCGCATGGTAGGTGGAAAGGGTCCGACTGTAGACCATCCCAGGACAGGCTATGGTCTCTACCCTCCAGAAAGGAGGCTAGTAGGGCCAATGCCCTCCCTTGTACGCCAAACTCCTGAAGCCTTCGAAGCAACACCTTATGATTGACGGTGTCGAAGGCAGCCGAGAGATCTAACATCACCAAGACTGCATGACCTCCCCCGTCTACCATAGCCCGCACCTTTTCAATTGCCATTAGGAGTGCTGACTCTGTAGAGTGCTGGGCACGAAAGCCATGCTGAGAAGAGTCCAGTAAGTTGTGGGCCGCCAAGTGTGTCGTAAGGGCACGGTTCAACTCTTTCTCCAGAATCTTGGCCCCCATAGGCAGGGCGGCAATTGGTCGATAATTTTTTAAGAACAGGGGGTCTAACGTGACTTTTTTTAATAAAGGTTTAATTATAGCCCTCTTCCAGCAAGAGGGATAGCATCCAGATTGCAGTGCTGTATTAATTACCTGGGTCAGCTCTTCTGCTATTACATCAACGGCCAGGTGAAAAATTGATGGAGGGCAGGAATCTAAGGGAGATCCGGAATTTGTTGAAATAATCAACCTCCTAGTTTCGTCCGCCGTGATTGGGGTAAACTCCCTGAGACCCGTGTTGTTCCAGGAATCTGCTTCTGGCGCGGCTCTTTCCCCCCCCGTGCTGGAAGGCCTACTACTAAACTCATCTTAGATGAGCTGGACTTTTTCTTGGAAATATGCTGCCAGCTTTTGGCAAGTTTCTTGATCCGGACGATAATTATTTTCCTGCGGCGGTTTAGCCAGAACTGTTATGGTCCTAAACAGCTCCTTGGCCGAGTTGCCAGCATCCATAATTTTGGCCGAGAAATAGGCGCTCTTGGCTGCCACTATTGCCTGCTTATAGGCTGCGAGGGAAGCATTATACTGTGATTTTCCCTCCGCACTATAATCCTTTCTCCAGGACCGCTCCGCCCTTCTGCAAGTTGCCTTCAAGGTCTTGAGCTCAATGCTATACCAAGGTGAGCTTGGTTTAGTTCTCCTGGATCCAAGCAGCTTCTGAGGGACTACCCTGTCTATCGCAGCTTCCAGCCAATCGTTAAAGCGCTTAGACGCCACAGAGGTATCATTGGTGTAGACAGGGCGTGACGCGGCCAGTATGGGGAGTAGTTCCTCCGCAGTAACCTGAGACCATGGTCGAATCAGGCGTTTCACTTCTCTATGGCCTGAAGGAATAACTGATATCCCAAGCAACTAAACATATTCCCTCATAGCCTTAACATTTTTAGAAAAGGGTAGTTAATACCAGTATAACTTCTTATATTCATTGACAATAGTGACAAGAAACATAAATTCTTTCATTAATTTATTAATTTCATTTTTTTCAAAAAGTTCTTATCCAAAGCATTTATAATTTTATCTTTCATGTATACCTCATTTTTTGGAGTTATTTTTTTATAACAAATAATCTTTTTAGATTTTTAGTCAAAATATAAATTCCTAATTCATACACTCTTTACAAAGAAAGCATAGTTGTTGACAAAACATCATATTTACATATCAACAATTACAAACAAACTAATAGAATGTCCCTATACATGACTCAAATCAATACATGCATATCACATACATACAAAACAATCATACTCTCACAAAAATGTATGTAAAAAACATCTGTACATAGGACACAGTGGTATATGACAGTTAACACTTTTCTGACCAAACAGGTGTCATTTAACAGAGCAAGATAGCTCAGTGAACGGTCGACGCGCGTTTCGGTGGTATGAAAAGATGATTAGACCACCTTCATCAGGCATACTCGTTTGGAATAAATTTACCCGTAAACTGAAAATCTTGAAGCGTTTAAAAACCGGAAACTGAGTCGGTATTCCACGCACCTTGGGGATCCTCTTCGGGTAAGGATAGACAGGAAACTGGGTGATTTATAAATGATGCATATAAATCCCATCTTTAAAACAGTAATTTTACATCAAAGTATTTTACCATCTAGATAGATGCCTTGAAAGAGACCCCGTCGATCTTACGTTGTGATGGAGACAATTTTATAATATCTGGCGAACAGAGTTGGGAAAGCACTTTCTATCATTTGATTTTGTGAGTAAGAAATAAGAAGTCCGTGTTGTACTAAGATAACTTAATGTATTCACCTTTGTTGGGAATAATGGTTTGGTGACAGTGGGCACTTTGGTATTGGTGGGTCCTCTGATCGATAGATACACTGTATATACATGTTTGGCCCATTTTTAGTATGTTTTTGTATAAATTTAGTATTCTCGTTGGTGACAAGCAAATTTTGTTTTATATATATTTTTTAGGTCCCTTGATTGCTACGTTGCGGATGGATTTGAACTCTGTATAGGTCCTGATGAAGGTGGTCTAATCATCTTTTCATACCACCGAAACGCGCATCGACCGTTCACTGAGCTATCTTGCTCTGTTAAATGACACCTGTTTGGTCGGAAAAGTGTTAACTGTCATATACCACCGTGTCCTATGTACAGATGTTTTTTACATACATTTTTGTGAGAGTATGATTGTTTTGTATGTATGTGATATGCATGTATTGATTTGAGTCATGTATAGGGACATTCTATTAGTTTGTTTGTAATTGTTGATATGTAAATATGATGTTTTGTCAACAACTATGCTTTCTTTGTGAAGAGTGTATGAATTAGGAATTTATATTTTGACTAAAAATCTAAAAAGATTATTTTTTATAAAAAAATAACTCCAAAAAATGAGGTATACATGAAAGATACAATTATAAATGCTTTGGATAAGAACTTTTTGAAAAAAATGAAATTAATAAATTAATGAAAGAATTTATGTTTCTTGTCACTATTGTCAATGAATATAAGAAGTTATACTGGTATTAACTACCCTTTTCTAAAAATGTTAAGGCTATGAGGGAATATGTTTAGTTGCTTGTGGTTTTTTCCCCTCTTTTCCCTAGCCTATAGTACCTTCTAGAGGGGGTCCCCCCATTTTTGCTATAACTGATATCCCAGTCATGACAGTGAAATTCACTGCCTTGTGGTCGGACCAGGGAAGTGCCATGATATTGACCTCCGTCAGAGCTATATTATTAATGAATATGCCATCTAATGTATGTCCCCCACTATGCGTGGGGCTGGCTACTACTTGGTTAAAGTCCAGCGCTGCTAGGCTCTCGATTAGTGTGTCCACCTCTGGCTGGTTCGTGCGTTCTAAATGTAGGAATCTGGACCTCCCCGAATGGCACTCACAGGTAGAACAGCACTGTGTCTGCATCTTCCAGGAAACTGGAGCCTTGAACCTGTATACAAAGTTGGATATTCCACATATTATCTGCCTGCCCTTCAGTCACCATCTGGGAGGGGCCGGCCTTCGGGGGGACTCCTCATCTGGGTGGATATCTCTTTGGGGTGTAGTATTACTCAGAAGTATAGTGGCTCAATGGACATCCTCAGAATCTCATTGAAAGGCCCAGGATTTAGGGGGCACCTAGAGATTCTGAATGTGTATGCCAGAGGTACTAGAGGTAGCTCTTTTTCCCCCACTATAGTATTACTGGAGAAAGTCTTAGATGAGTGTGGTGAGGATGCCCAAGTTATGATTGCAGGAGACTTGAATTGCACGTTCGAACCACTTGCCGCAGAAGATATTCTGGGTGTGGTAGAGGATGATGTGAGGAGGGGTATCCCAGCATTATCTGTTGAGCCGATAAAGAGATGGACAGAAAGGGCGATCCAGTTAAATTCTATGACCCTGGAGCACGGCCTGCGAGCCGTTAATGGAAGAACCACCTCTGACCCATTGGGAAGTCATACATACAACAGGGCTAACTATTCTTCCCGGATCGACTACATCTTGCTTGATTTTGACCTTTGGCAGTCTGTTGTGGATATGGCTGTAGTACCTACCATAGATAGCGATCATAATTTCCTTTCGCTTTCCCTAAGGCACCTATGGTTAAATCATAGTACCCCAACCTTATCACCAGCCAAAAGGTCAACATCGGATGTCACTCTGTCTAATTGCGGTAGGCGTCTCAAATGGCAGAAAGTAGCCTCTGACGCACCAAAATTACAGGCCATAGATCAATTTTTGGAAGCTACACTAAGTGAGATGGCAACAATCTCCTTAGATCATTCTGCTATACCCAGGATTACGCTGATGTTCCAGGAGACCATCAATTCGATTGGTAATTTTTTCAAGGCGCAAGTACGTGTAGGTAGGCCGGATGGCCACCCCAGGTCAAAAGATAAGCAGGGGTGGTATACGTCAAAATGCAGAGAATTGAAGGCGTGCCTCATTCAAGCTGTTAGGACAAAATCGCAGCCCCTTGTGCTGCAGGCTAGAGCAGAATACAAACGAGTGATTGGGATTGCACAAAAGGAATGGGAAGATGAATACTGGCAAACTCTAAGAGAAGCAAGCACTGGGCGGGATGCAGCCCGTTTTTGGAATACTATTAGGGAAAGGAACAGACCTGATAGTAACTTTATAACGTGCAACATAACTGGTCAGGCCTGGTTCGAACATTTCACTAACTTGTATTCGAATCTTCAAGAGGCATTTGCCCCCCCCGCATCCTACGGACCCCTAGTACCCACGAGAAATGAAATGGTTTCCCCATTTACAATTAAAGAAGTAGAACACGCAATTAGGTATATTGTGCCACAGAAAGCAGCGGGACCCGACGGAGTTCCGGGGGATCTGCTGCGTTCAAACCTGCAGAGGTGGGGGAAGCTTATTCACCTTCTGATTAGTGCAATCGACAAAGGAGCAGCCATTCCCGACTCTTGGAAGGGGGCAGAGGTTGTCCCTATCTTTAAGAAAGGCCGGAGGGACGACCCTGCCAACTACCGACCAATAAGTCTATTGGATTCAACCCAGAAGGTTGTGGGAAAGGTGCTCCTAGAAAGAATCCTCCAATGGATTAAGGACGAAGAGATTCTGTCGGACTATCTGGCTGGTTTCAGGGCTGGAACGGGCACGATAGAGCAGGCCTTCAGGCTCTTACTACTATATTGGAAGGTGGAAGTGATAGGCGGAGGCAGTCTTTATTTGGCATTCATCGACCTGAAGACTGCCTTCGACCTTGTGCCCAGAGAACAGTTATGGGGCGTGTTAGCTGAAATGGGGATTCCACTAAACATCCTCTCCATCTTAGTGCGCCTGCATGATGGCAATTATGCGCAGGTACGTTGGGGTACCGATGGCCAGAAAACTAGCAGGATCCCAGTGGCAAAAGGGGTGCGTCAGGGCTGTGTCCTGGCTCCAACCCTTTTTTCACTTTATGTGAATGGGGTTGTGGACCATCTACACAAACAACCTTCGGACGCACCATCATTGGCAGGGGAGAGAATTCCCACCCTCCTCTTTGCCGATGATACGCTTCTAATCTCAAAAAGCTCGGCGGGTCTACAGAAACTTTTAAACAACTTTCTGACCTTCTGTGACCAACGGGGCCTAGTAATAAATACAAATAAAACTAAGTAGCTGCTATTAAACCCCCCAAAAAAATTAGGCCGACCCCCTGTTCTTAGTGAAACCCCTCTGGAAAGGGTCACTGTTTTTGACTATCTAGGGATCTGTATTACAGATTCCATGCAGTGGACCCCTCATTTATTAAAAATGTCTCTTAATCATAAAAGGGTTATAGGGGCACTTGTTAGAGAGCAGAGATCTTCTTCAACCAAGCCCATTGCCCCTGTTCTGGATATCTACAGGGCAAAGGGAGTTAGTTCCGCTTTGTATGGTGCTGAACTTTGGGGTACCTCTAACATCAGCGTCCTAACTAGGTCTGAGAATAAGTTTTTAAAATGTATTATGTCTCTCCCGCAGAGTACACCCACGCTACCCCTCTTTTTGGACCTTGGTTGCCAGCAAATTAGTGACGTAGCAAAACTGCGTCCACTGCTTTTATGGGCTAGGCTATGGCGCGTCCCCGAACTCGCCAAGTATGCTAAAGGCCTAGCAGAGGTGATGTCGATGGTAGGCTGGTGTAGGATCAGATGGCTTACTGATGTCAAGTCTATGCTTGGCAAACTAGGCCTTAGTGAAGCTTGGGAAAACAGGTCTTCCCCTCCGAAAGCAGCCTTGAAAACCTTATATTGGAATTGGGTTAGAAGCAGAATTTCCACGGATCCTTCTCATGGTAGGCTCACAGAAGAATTTTTAGTGCATAAGGACTCACCCTGTTTGGAGCTCTACCTGGATTTGGTCTGGAAGCCATATGATCGGGCCCTTTATTTTAGATTTAGAGTGGGGTACCTCCCTGTGCGTGCCCTAACATCTTGCTGGAAACCGCCCTACCAGACAGTTGCATCTTGTCCCTCCTGTAGCACTCCCAAAGAGACAATTGAACATTTTCTTTTTGCGTGCCCGACCTATGTTAGCCCAAGGCAAACGTGGCTTAAGCCCGTTTGTAGGGCCTTGGGCACTAGGCATTCATCTGTGGTACTTCGAATTTTAATATCAGATACCCGGCCCTTGTATGTTTTTAGCTTCTCGAAATTTCTGTCATGGGCTTGGTCAATCAGGGCAAAACGGCTGTTAATCACTGTTTAATTGATGACTTTTAATTGTTTATTTGTTTGATAACTCGCTTTTCCTTTTTTGCATAAAAACCTGTATTTGTTTTTCTTGTTTTTAGATACAAAATTTTAAACGATTGTGCTTTTTTTATCTGTCGCTTTTATGATGTAATAATCGAAATAAAGCTGTTGACTGACTGACTGACATTCAAACATTGTGTTGCATTAATGCGTCACCTTATCCCTTTCATGATTTGAATATTCACTACTTTAGTTTTATCTAAAATACCAGCTCGCCATTGCTCTGAAAAATGTAGTACTGCATGTTATATTTTCACTATCAGGTATTCTTTGTTGCCCAGTAGTCTGGCCTCAATTGTTTGTAAAGCTATGATATAATAATATATATAACCCACTAACTCTGTTTTTATTTAAATTTAGTTGCCTGCAATGAATAATCCTTCCGATTATTCCTACTGTTGGAGTTCACCTAGGTGGGAGTGGGACCTCGCTTCTCCTTCACTGTTAGTGCACTAGCCTTTACCACCAGCATGGTACCTTAAGAAACCATGCAGCCCTCGCTTCATCTATTCAGGTAAGAGAACTATGGAGCGTTGTTGTTGTAGGCAATATAGGCATCTTTTTAATGGTTGATATAGTTGTAGACTGCAGTGACTAGGAGAGTAGTAGTAGGACAAGAGTAGCACATAATTAATTGGCATACGCTATCAGCAGATTTTAAATACAGACTGCTTCTGAGCTAAAAGAGAGCAGTGCAAATTAAAACACCCAAAAAAAGATTTGAAGCATAAATAACAATATTTATTACCCTATCTACAACAACAAAATTATATAAACCCAACTCTTCAACCCAAAACTGGCCCAGACATCTCCCCCAAACAATTCTCCTTGTTCCCAACCAATGTCCAAAAATGTCCCCAAAAAGTTAAACTAAAGTCCAAACTGTCCTGGTCCCAACTCCTATCCGACCCACAACAAGTCACACCACCAAAACAAATGTTAATAAAGTGGCAGAAGAGGTCACTAATGGCTGGCCAGGAGCTTTTTATGGTGCCCTCCATCTTGATTTGCCTGGATTCCATGCGGTCCAGCCTCATCATAATGCATTGTAAGTTGCGATCAGAAATTGAGGGGGGATGTTTCATGTTAGTAAGCATATTTTTCCTTGCAGGTGTAGGTGCAACCTTGTAATGATGTGAGGTTGGGTCTGAAGTGTTAAACCCAGAAAAATAGGCACACTTTTGTGCAAACACTTGTTAACTATCTCTCAGTGGTGTTGGGCAATGTTCCCATTGATGGTAAGTAAACACGTTACGTAGGACACTTGCTTTGTGCAAAAATTGTTGAGCATAATGTTGATAGCAATACATGGTGTCAAAATCCGATGTAGCATCATACAATAATTTTTTAGAAAAAACAGCGCTTAGTTCTAAGTCAGTCAACATGCTATTCACAGTTTAAAAGTCCGGATCGTCAGAGAATGTACTGGAGGTGATGATATCATTCAAAGAAATTTTAAATACATGTGGTATTTTCAAAGGTTCAGTGGGACCAAATTCATCATATGAAACCCTATCCCAAACTATTCCTTTAGGAATCGGAACCGCTGTTATGTTCACAAAGGACAGGTCTCCTCACTCACGATGAGATGATGTATGTGGATTCAGGACCATGTTCACATGTGGTACTGCAGAGCATTCTGGGAGATAATGTTCATTCAGAAACAAAAAAAAGACAGTCACCTATCCAGAGGACTAGGGACAGTACACCAATTGTAATCCAGAGCTGTTGCCAGGGAGAAACAGAGTAAGTCTATTTCAGCCAAAGGTAAATATTATAAACAATTTCTTTTAGGGTAACAGTAGCTGGCGGTGACTCAGGGTCACTTGGATCCAGAGAGAAGTGTCAAAATCGGTGAAGTAGCCAAATGCTGTTTGATCTCTCTTTGGTAGCTCAGCAGGTTTATTTGAACTGGCAGTTGACTCATTTTTTAGGCATATTCACATAGATATCGGTATTTGCTCTAATTGACATGTGTGTTTCATTTGAATTTGGTGTTGTGCAATTTCAACAAGCACAAGTTCCATTACATTGTTGGTAACTCTGTTACTTCGTGAAGTAGAATCTTTGAATGTTATTAGCCTTTCTGTCTGAACTTCCTGTATGATAGCAAGAGGAGATTGGTGGCTACCCAGGAGCCCATGCGGCCTGCTATTTAGTATCGGCCACAGGGTTTGGTTTGATCAGATCAATGGAGACTAATCTCTTTTCTTTCTTGCCGGCAAGAGGCAGAAGAAATACTGTTCTTGTTCCTTCGACTGCCAGGACAGGCACAGGTGTTCTATAAGATGGGCCAAATCTTTTTTGTCTAAAATCTTTTCTATGATCAGATCCCTGATCTTTGGGACCCAGGCAGGTCTTGCCGGAACACCTTTCACTTCCACAGTGGTGGTGCGTTTTACTTGGACGTTGCTTTGTAATGTCCGGAGTTCATTGAGTTGCTGTGAAACGGCCAAACGATCATTGATGTCAAATGATTTTTCATCCGCCACTGTGCTGCCACAATTGAGGTCGGGTACCCACATTCTTGTTCCAAACAGGACCTTGTAAGGAGTAAGGCCTCCCAGGGAGCTTCTTGGCATGTTATTAAATGCCCTCCGGACCCCATATAGGTGATTGACCCAACTGCCACCCGAGCCTAATACCCTTGCTGTTAAGGATTGCTTCAAGTCTCAGTTTTTCCTTTCCACAATCGAATCTCCCTCAGAATGATACAGAGAGGAGTACCGCAATGCTACACCCAAACTTTCTATCACTTCTTTGTAAGCCTGAGAGCTAAACGCAGGGCCACAGTCAGAATATAATGTGCCAATTGCGTGTGTCCCTATGAAGGCTCGCAAATCCTTTATAAAAGTTCGGGCATTAGCTGAGCACTGGGGCCAAACATATAGGAATCTAGAGCATGAAACCACTGCCACCAAAATGTACTTGTAAGCCCCATCAGATTGTAAGGGACAGCAGTGGGCCAAATAGACATATGTAAGTGGTCTCTCTAATATCAGTAAAGGTGTCTGTGGTTGACATGCTATGGTTGAATCCTTCATCTGCTGGCAGTTGTTGCACTTAAGGACAAAGCCGTCTGTCAGTTTGGTAAGATCCGGCCACCAATACTGGTGTTTCAGCAATGAAAAAGTCGCAAGTAATACTTCGGTGCACTGAACCCAAACCCTGGTGTGCAGCTAGTATTAAACCTAACCTGCGATCCATGTTTGGTATTACTCTATCCCCCACTTCTGGAATTTGAGCATACAATATATTTTGTGCATCTAACTTGTAGGAGTACTTGAGTTGAAAACCTTTTGGCAAGGCTGAGCTGTTTTTGTGTGAAGACATGACAGCTACTATTATATCTCCGTCTATTCTCCTGCAAGTATGAGTGATTGCAGCAATGTCGCCTAGGCGGCTTCATCAGCCAATGAATTCCCTCCAAAGTGCACACCAACACGTTGATAACTCAGAGTATGAATCACGTGAGCCCGTGGCAAGCCTTTTCTCAGCTCTGCCACTTGTTCCCAAAGCAACTTGTGCTTTTTTTGTGCAACCATTTGAATCTCTAAACCCATTCTGGGCCCAATAGTGAAGATATTCATTGTATGACTGGACACAGTAAAACAAATCGCACATAATGAGTGTGTGGAATTCTCGATCCATATTTCTTAGTGCCAGTACTAGGGTTTTTAGTTCTGCCAGTTGAGCCGCGCAATCCCTTAGGGACTGTGTCTGCATATTGCTAGGACGGATCTTACTGTCCCACATACGTCCTTTTACAATCGCACAAGCTGCGCTGTATTGTTGTTTACTTCCTATGGCAGGCTGAGCAAAACCGTCAGTGTAAATAATATATTCATACTGATCTAGAGGCATTATGTCATTTGGGAGAGGATATTCCTGTTTGTACTGCAGAAATGGTTATGTTTTCAATATAGAGTAAAATTTGTAGTCTACATCTTTTGCAGTGAGAGAATTAGCCCACTGTATCCATCTTGGATGCAGTGCTTTTGCCTTCAGAACGCTTACTTTTGTAACTTTCTCTAAGGTTGGTACTGGAGTTATGACAATTATTTGTTTCCCTGAGCTAGTGCTCTTACTCTGTACTGCTGTTAAACAAATTTCACTTGATGTAAAACGCATTTCATCGTTCGTGTACAAATGAAATTTGTATGCAATGGGTACTGTTTCGCCTTCATTGAAGGTGAGGTACGTGTATCCTGACTGACCTGCAACTACATGGATCACCAAATTCGTCTTTACACATGTGTAAGTGTTTAGAAGCTATCATGTCAGCTTGTAGTGAATGTAGTATTTCTGTATGTTCCTGTGTCCAATGTCAAACTGAGAAATCAATTCTGATTAAATCATATAAAGGTTTTACTCTTTCTGCGTAATCTAAAATGTATGTTCTGCCAAAACTTATGAAATCCTAAAATGGATTTGACATTTTTCAGATTCTTTGGAGGTTGGAGCAGCGCACATTTTTCTAAAATGTAAGCTGCAAGGCTTTTCCCTTCACTTGAGAGCTCATATCTCAAAAATAGGACATTGAGGTGAGCATTTTTTGATTTAAAGTTAAATTTGTAGCCCTCAGAGGCGAACCTCAAAATGATGTTGTTCACTCTGTTCAAATGACCCAATAGTTATTCACCGTCCATCAGATAAATATCATATACATAGGATAATGCCTTCTCATCAAAAGTTTTAAACATTTCTGCTACTCTTGCTGAGAACAGTCTGGGGCTATTTTACAACCTTGGGGCAGTCAACAGAGTTGATGCAGTCAAATATCTGCTTTCAGTTCCTATATTCCGGCAGAAGAATCCATTTTAGATATCTAGTGTTGTTTTGTATTTCTTCCACACAATGTTATTCAATAATGCGGCACTGTGTGCATTTTGTATGGCAAATTTCTTTGTGCATGTGTTCAAATACATGTAGTCCAAAACCAGATGATATGAATTATCGGGTTTCATCATGGGAAATAAAGAATTATTCATGGAAGCAGAGCAATTTTCTATTAAACCTTGATATTCAAGTTGATCTAAGATCTCCCTGACTTGTTTTTTCGCATCATGTTTTATTGGGTACTGTCTCTGTGGAGTTGGAGTAGTTTTTACTGGGGTTATATGGTAACGTGACTCAGCATCCCACCCTGCATCATTGCGGTATAATGCAGGAGCTAGTGCTACCACCCACTCATGCGCGTATGACTCTTTCAGTGATTCTGGAACGAGGTCAGAGAAGGCTGGAAAAATTACGATTCTCCTTTTGGGCAATCCCGAACAAACTCAGGTGGCCAATCTTTTTCTGCTATAAGAATGTTATATACAAAGGACAGGTTCTCCCAAAAGATACCTTTCTCCTTCCTAGGTATGTCCCCTTCCATATGAAGTATTATTTTGTATAACTGGTGTGGGACACTTACCTTAGTATCAGGTGTTTCCACCGTGATATGTTCTTTCAACACTGCTGACACAAGAAATTCCATCAGGTTCTGGCTAGCTATTGTTACATCTGCTGCGCTGTCTAGCATCGTCAGAGCCCATTCCCCTTTCAGAATCTGAGTCTTCAGTAGCCTGGACATTTCTTATTTTAAGGCCAGCTACCGTTTTCTTCTTAAATTGAGATTTTGATTTTGGTTTATCTTTTTTTTAAATATTAAAGTCTGAACTGCAATGTGTGCCTCTTGACTTTGTTTTTCTTCAGATCTGTGTTCTGACTGTCCTTCCCTCTCAGAGTTTTTTGTTGAACCCTGAAAGGAACGAGAGGAACGTATATCAGTATCCTGATACCGGTCAGGTTTTTAATGCTATTACGATTTCTAAGCTTATATCTCCTTTCGGAGGGCTCCTGCTGAGGAGATCCACCCCTTGATTGTGATCTATCCTCTCTATTTTTTTGTTTTTTATTATCCCATTTCTTCTTTGAAGAATCAGGAGCTTGCTTGGTGTTATCCTTTTCAGGACTACCCATTACTTGTGGTTTCATAGCTCTGGCTCCCAAATTATCTATACCTAATGTATCTTCAATAGTTTTTAGTAATTCTTGCTCCTGTTGTGCAGCAGTGCATTCCCTCAAGAGTTAGCTTATAGCCACCACTGCTGCCTCCCCTTTTATGTTTGCTAACATAATTGTAGATACCTGGGAAAATGTGCGTAATAATTTCATACCCAAGTTCAGAGCAGGTTCTGCTCCATACTCATTCTGTATTTGTCTTAATATTTCTGGTATCACTGCTATTGAAGGGATACCATGAGTTCTGGTATAGATGGCACCTAAAACTGTATCCCAAGTTGTACAGTTCTCTATCAGGGGAGCTTTCCCCATTGGCAAGTAGATTGTCAGAATTCTGTGTTTTTCTTGTGAGCCTGTTTGTGGAAACACTGCCTCTAACCGTTCTATTTTCTGTGCTATGAGGAATGGCATTTGCTCATGTTTAGTGGGCATTCTTCCCATAACTGTATTCAGTGTTTGTGGGGTAATTTAAGGTTGCAGTTCCTTGTAGATGACCTGCTGGGGTAATTTTAGTTGGTTGAAGTGTCCGTGTTCCCATAACAAACTGTGTCTGATTTCTGTAAAGTTTTATTATCTCTTTGCAAAGTGTACATAGGTCTGCGATTGGCAATGTGTCAATGTCTGGATGCAGTGTGTAAGCCGCTAGGACCAGCCAAGTTGCTCCGTCTCTGCTGAGCGGACCGAGTTTCACTTAATCTGTGGTGTGTAGGAGGGCTCCTTTAAACCAGTTTATATGTTCCTGGTAACTGAGCGGAACTTCATTGTCCTCGTATGGACAATATTCTTCCGGCGTTTTATCCAAGGTGTATGAATGAAATGTATTTGTGCGTGCATCTGCAGGTGGGAATTTAACCCTTAGTCCTTAATGACTCGTTTGCCTCAATCACTAATGGTACAGTCTCACTTAATGCTAAGACTCCAAATTCTGCAAATGTTAAAGTAAGTGCATTTCTGACATTTTCTGAAAGGGTTATAGCATCTTCCTGCCTTCCTTCCCCTACTCCATTTGCATGTGATGCCGGCACAGCGTTTTCTTCGACAGACATTGTTGAAAGAGTATCAAGGAAAGAGAGATAAGGTTTTATGCACAATGTAGGGAACTATAATACTTCAAGCTTGAATACACCTACAGCCAATACATAAGATATGCCTACTCAGTTGTGGCAGATTTTTCCCTTCCAACTCCAGACGTCTCTGGGTAAATGTGGGTAGAGGTGTCTGAAAAAGCACAACTGAACTACTCAGATTTGACCATTAAATAAGCACCAAACCAACGTTGGCTGCACCATGTCGTGTAGTTCCTACAAATCTATATCGGATCTGGTTGTTTAGACAACATAAACTAAGGGATTGGTGTCCAGACTGATTCCAGAAACGCCCAAAGAATATGTTAGTCATTAGACCAGCTAGCTTACAGTGCCACTATGAGTGCCTCCTACCAAGGAGCGAATAGTTTCTGGCAACTATGGAACATGACAAACTTGACCCCTCAAGAATCATGGAAACAGTATAGTACTTTTTGCACAGTCACTTGTGCTTACTTTGTCTCAGAGAGATACACAGAATAAACAGTGGTGACTTTTCAATAAACATTTATTGAACCAGCATCATTCTAGTATAAAATCTGTGTGCTGCAACAGCTATTATACATTAACAGATATATAAGGTTATGAGCACCAGTAGGGCAAAGAAAAGGTAGAATTCTACTGTTTTGCTAAAACAATGAATGTATGCAGGCATATAGATACATAACAGTATTAATGGCTACTCCTATGATGAAAACCCTAATTAGATGTACCTAAATGTACCTAGCATGTATGTAGGTGTATAGCCAAGAATCCCCTTAAGAGAGAGCCAACCCTATTACCTGATGTGGTAGAGCAAAGAACCCTGTCTTGGTCTCAAGATGGACAACCCACAAGGGATGTCAGACCACGGTGTGCTGGAGTGTCTGCGTGCAGGGACCTTAGCATCTTGCATCAGCATGTCAGCATGGAAGTCTTTCTCCGATGGTTTCCCAGCGAAAATGTAGTGCTTGTATACCCGAAATGTACCTTTAGGGGTTCTACCTAAAAGGGTACTGTGGGCATGTCGGGCAAGGATGAAGATAGAGGTGACCCTGATACAGAGTTATTATGCAGAAAAAGGTAATCCTGCTGTGTACTGAGAATCCGCATGCATAATATGAGGCTAGTTTTCAGAGAAAACCACACAATAGTCATGTAGCATCTAACTAGGTAAAAGGTCAGTGTCAGACCTGTTATGCAGAACAATGGTCGGACAGATATAGATAAAAGGTTGTGTAACTTCCTAGGCCTATATTGGGGTACATTGGGGTTCATAATAGCACACCATACCTTATTTGAGCATGCAATATTCACAGTAGAGTAGTAGTACCTGAACAGGCACAGCAAAAATGAAAAATAATTCTAAATGTGGAGTGGTAAAAGTTAGGGAAATAATAATATTAACAACTAGAGGACTTACTGGTGCCAGCAGATACAGCTGCCGAGGCACTTGTGGAGGCAAGGGCACTGCCAGGCCCATCCCTCTTCTTGCCCCTGGATGCTAATGTCAGAAATAAATATAATAAGATTAGTGGTAGAGTTAATAATAATAATTTTAACAAAAATAGTTTGACAGGGAAAGACAAACACAGTAATAAAGAACTTTTTTAAGTCAGATTTCCTATAGTCCTACTCGTATTATGGATCTATTCCTAATTTCATAAACATAACCCTATTCCAAATGTATTAAATACATTTTGGAACTAATAATATATTGCAACAAATTATCTTTGCTTCTCATCTCATTCTCAATCCCACAGTCTCAACCCCCTTTGATGTGAGAACTCAGTAAAAAAAAAAATTCAGTGCTTAGATGCATGCATCCTATGCATCACTGCTAAATTGCTTGGGGTTGAGACGGTACGAGCTAAAAAAAATAAAGGCACAGAGAAGTGAGAGAATGTGCTAACTCACTAATACTAATACCTACCACTATCTTAGTGACATGCCAGAGGAGTCTCTGCATGACTTCTTAAATGAACAGCATACGCGAGCACCAACGAGTAGGATCAGGTAGCGCTGCAGAGCACCTGTCTAATCTAGATGATGATCACATAATATTTGTAACTTAAACTTAACTCACCTGAGTGTAAGCAGCATGCTTGCTATTTGTGAAAAAATATTAGCATAGATAGAACACAACAAATAAATAATTATTGCTCACCGAGCCCTGCAACCTCCACACCCAGGAGGTGCTGTTCCTATCAAGGATGTCGACCCACCGTTGCGTAAGCGGTTGTGGGTGTACTGGACCCCAGAGCAGTGGAGCGCAGCCCAGCACACCCTCACCCAGTACTGCCTAGGCTGCAGGAGGCCATACCCATTGCCAGGCCTGCCGTCTGCTGCCAGGGAGGAGGGGAGGTGGGGCTGCATTTAAAAAACTAGCACAGCCACCTCCACCTCTAAGAAAATGGTGCAGGGCTGCACCCTTCGCGGCGTGGCCGACCGCAAGGTAGGGGGCTGGTGGTGCTAGTTCAGGGTGGATTGGCACTGCCGCTCCCCTGCTCTGCTATGGCTCTAGGTGGGAGGAAGAGAAGAGTATAGAAAGAAAAGAAGGAAGGAAGGAAGAGAGGAAGGAAGGAAGGAAAGGACAGAAGAAAGGAAGGAAGGAAGGAAAGAAGGAAGGGAGGGAGGGACAAAAGTCACACAAAAGCACCAAAAAATTACAAAAAACATACAACAAACAAACACAATGGAACACGGAATGATAATAAATTAAAATGAGGGGTAGATAAATTAGAAAGGGGTAGGAGTGTACAGATCAAGGAAAGATTCAAAAGTAGGCACTAGCTCCATAACCGAGCAAAAACTAAGATGGCCGCACCTACGGAACCGTGTGGTGTAATTTGTGCATGATTTCTGGTGTGAGAACGCACTTCATGCTAGGTATATTGTGCAAACGGACACTGCGAGAAACTCCGCATAGCGCTGCAGTTTTTTTGCCACTGAGCACGAAAACTCTGCCCGGGCCTAGGAAATGCCAAGTTTCTAAAAGACATTTCCAGAATTGTAATTTAAAATCCAACTTCACTATAAGTTAGGGTTTTAAATTAGTATTCCAGAGACACGAAACTTGAATCATTCATATCTTCACATTTGAAAATTACACTTATAAAATGTAATTAGGTGATCCCAATGTTATCCTATGGGAGATATAAACGTTGCTATTGTGAAAAACAAATTTAAGAGTTTTTCTCTATCAGGACAAGTAAAACTTAACCCCTTGTATGCCCCTGACGAGCTGGACTCGTCATGGAGCACAGTCGCGCTGTGCCCATGACGAGTCCAGCTCGTCATGAGGCATTGAGGGATTCCCTTTCATGCAAAATAGCCTCGGGAGCTGGGGAAGAGCTTCCCCAGCTCCCGAGGCCCCCCCCCTTTCACTGTAATGACGATCGGCGCGCACGTCGCGCCAACGTCATTACAGTGAAAGTGAAACTAAAATGAGCCAAGAGGGTATCGTTGGAAAGAGGAGAATCTCCCCCTTTCAATGGTACCCCTCCCCAGTGGATCCCTGCTTGGGGATCGACACAAGAGGGCGATCCCCAAGCAGAGATCCACCCACTAGACACCAGGGTGGGGGGAGCGGCCCCTTGGGCAAGGGCTTTTGCTCCCCCCAAATTATTTGGGCATTCTTTAGTCTTTTTGCCCCCCCTGGGGGGCAGATGGGGCAGTAGCCCCCAATCTGCCCCCCAGGGGGGCAAAATGCCCACTAGACAACAGGGAATTTCATAAAAAATAACAATAGGGGTGGTGTAGAAGTGGGCCTCAGCTAGGCCTACCAGTGCAAGGGGTTTGCCCTTCTCTGCACAGAGTCCTCAGACCAATAGGAAGAAGTTGGCACAGAAACTGGAATAGAAAATACAAAGTTTAATAAACCTCATGAGGTGGAACTACATTCAAACAGCACCCTTCGGTATTGAGTGAAGTAGCACACTGAACAGAAAGAGCATGGTCCTTTTATACCCACACAGGGGCTGAAAAAAGGCGGTACAAGTATACATGAGAAGAGTTATGCACATAGATGGTCATACAGAAATGCACAGTCAACAGTAAAGGAGGAGCTAGCAGTTGCTGACTCTGGTAGAAACAACCTGACAGCTACAGACTAAAAACAGATGAATGGACAGTTAGACTCTTCTAGGCATGTGCAGAGTAGCAGAGTCTAAGTATAGCCAGTCCTTTAAACAGAACACAAGGGTAAACAACAGTGAAGAAGGAAACAGCTCTTGGTGAGCACATGGCAGACAAAATGGCTGCCAGAAATACAAATGGATTCCACAAAATGGACAAGATAGCCTCTAAATATAAGATGGATTCCGCTAATGCTAATCCAATCGCTGCCAATTTACAACAGACGACCC
Source organism: Triturus cristatus (assembly GCF_964204655.1). Taxonomy (NCBI): domain Eukaryota; kingdom Metazoa; phylum Chordata; class Amphibia; order Caudata; family Salamandridae; genus Triturus; species Triturus cristatus. The sequence goes on from NC_140582.1 coordinate 27,966,480, forward strand.
TTTTGCATTAGCTGAAGACATCTGTTCCTCTGGGGTAATCTAAATATGCATCCCGTACATCTATTAGCATAATTTTGGCCACTTCTTTATTCAACATTTGTTGGGCCTTTGTCTCTGCAATATTCCTTTTGGCAGGTATACAGACAGAAATACAAATAGAGCAAAGCATTGGACCACATTGGATACATACACAGCATGTAAAAAGTATCGAAATAATTATACACAGGATAGTTAGTAACTTCCAGCCCCAAGCAGAAACGAGAGTCCAAAACCTTCCAGCCAGAGTCCAAGTACCAGTCTCTGGTTGAATTTCTGCAGCAATCTTATGCAGCTTTGATATTGCGTCATATACTGAAGGCGAGTGATCCGGTATGAATACACAACAGCTGCTACCGATGATGCGACATGCACCACCTCGATCAGCCAGGACCACATCTAGGACCATTCGGTTCTGGAGAGCTACAATCCTTGCAATTTGCAGCTCCTCCGTAATGTTCCCAAGTGCCATAGCTGTCTGATTGGTAACAGCTTCCACAACTCTAGTTAATCGTCTTACTTTCCTACTGTTTAATGCAGCACCTACAAAGGAGAACAAACCTAAATTAAAATCGACATATTGTTGCAGAGTGGTATCAGTTTGGTCTACTTCGTCAGTACTTATTGTCCTCTTGTATCTATTTCTAGAGATATCGTTAAATAATTTAACCTCTTCTGTGCCCATGACGAGATAGTCTCATCATGGAGCATAGTCGCGCTGTGCCCATGACGAGACTATCTCGTCATGACACCCACCCACGAGGGAAACGCCAGGCACAGGAGGGGGAAAAGGCCTGGCAGCGAAAGGGTTAAGGTCCCGGTGATATGATGCAGGTGCCAGAAACACAGGGGGCAATAGAAAGGACACATAGCACACACCTGACCACCCAGCAGGTAATTGATAATATCCGTGGATACCACAGATAAAATAAGTATTGTGTGAGGCTATGAAAGTGCTATTGTTTATACCTTCAATAGACAGAATTACAGTACATTCGCTTTTCCCCACTGGGATTCTTCCAATACTGCTTACACATAAATCTGCTTTGGCTCTAGTAACAGAAATCACAAATTGTTTATTACTGGTAAAAGTTCTCATATTTGTGAAGATATATGGCATTGAAATATTGTCCGGTTGATACTCTTCCCATTCCCATTTGGTCCCTTTGGCTTGAGGATAACCATCTTTATCTTGATAGCATACTTTATTGAGGCGAAAAAGAAGCCCGCCTACTGTGCGTCTTCCAGATGCAAACAAAAGCGCATACCAAGCTTGACAAGAACCATTATGAGAAAAGGGAAGAGGAATAAAAGGTGTTCCTCCTTTCTTTTGATGTGCAGGTATCATCCCACACACCCAACAGTTGGTAGTATTTGTGTCATTATGAGTATGATGCAACATCTGGATAAAGGTATTATTTAAGTAGGATTGTCGATGCTTCTGCTCATGGTAGGGAAGCGTAAAGTAGTGGTCTTCAACTGGTACTGGAGTAGTGGCGGTCAAAAGTTCTCGAGCAGGAGCCACTTTCTCAACGAACCAGGTTATTACTGTTACAGCCACTATAGCAACAACAAACCCTATAGCACAAATGATCTTTCTCTTAGCAACAGATGATCTCATTGTGGACATGATCAGCTTATTGTTGAAAACAATCGTTGGAGCTCTTATCCCTGGGCAGCCGTTGATTTCTTCACCAAGGGTCAAGACGGGTGTCGCTAGACTATACAGAACTGATCCACCCCCCTTCCCACATCGGCATTCCGTTTCACTAACCCAGGGAGGTTGCTCAACCAGTCTATTTTGACGATGCAGGCTCTTTCCGTTGTCTCAGTTGGTATCGGGATACTCCAGGAATTGTGTGGTCCGGGAAGACTTCCTCAGGTTCGTCAGGTGATATGGCTTGGCCTTTCTCTGTATCCAGGATGTCCCGATGGTCGATCAAAGCAAAAGGATCCACCAAGGTAGATGGCACTTTCTTGGGTGGAGTGCACCCAGTTCCTCCTGTTTGTCACTCGAACCGCAGTTCTCGTTGAAAGGAGCACCTGCTCTGGGCCGTGCCACCTCGGTTCCAAGCTGCTCGACCTCTGGAACGATCGGATCATCACCTGGTCTCCAGGCCGAAGTCCATGGCCTTCACCTGCAGACCTATCAGGAAGAGCTTCTCGAACCTGTTGATGAATAAAGACCAAACTGTCAGTCAATTGTGATAGGTAGTCACTCATCAATACACATGGCACATCATGTATCGGACGTGGTTTAGGAATTCCCCAAATGTTCATAGGCCTCCAAAATACCACTTCATAAGGTGTAAGACCAGACCGCGAATGTGGCACTGATCTAATGGAAAACAGTGCCAAAGGTAATGCGTCTGGCCAATTCAAGGAAGTGGAGGCTAGTATTTTCGCCAGTTTCAATTTAAGTGTGGCGTTATACCTTTCCACTAACCCTGCTGATTGTGGATGGAAAGCAGCGTGGAACTTCTGCTTTATCCCCAACCCCTTCAGGACATATTCGACAACTTGCCCAATAAAATGGGGTCCGTTATCACTCCATAAAAGTTTACAAACACCAAATCTAGGGAAAAATTCCTTCAAAAGCACCTTTGCTGTAGTGAGAGCTGTATTGTCCTTCGTAGGGTATGCCTCTATCGATTTACTAAAGGCACATACCACTACCAAAACATACTTTAAGTTATTACAGCGCTCAAGCTGGATGTCATCCATTTGCAAAACTTCAAAAGGTGCGGTTGGCGTTGCAAACCCTCCTATAGGAGTTTGTGTCCCTTTACCAGGATTATGCTGAAGACAATCAGACAAGACTGCACCATCTTTTTAGCTGTGCCGGCAATTTCTGGATGCTCCCAAACTTGTTTGAGCAATTTTGTTATCGAGGAGGCTCCAATATGTGCCGGCCCATGTGCCATATGAATCATAGATTGTAAATAGGCTGTCGGCAATCTCCACTTGCTCATCTCTTTATTCCTCCAACAGCCCTCATCATCCAATTTTCCCTCCTTAGACCATTGCTCAATTTCTTCTGCAGAAGCAGATCTCTGCATATCTAGCTCTTCCTGTCTGGTATCATGCCAGCGTTCAGCCTGTGACTTCACTACGTACATAGACGTGGTGCTTCGTTGCATGGCATTTTCACGGGCTGTTTGGTCTGCAAAAGCATTGCCTTGTCCTATCTTATCAATTATTTTCTTATGTGCGCTACATTTAACAATTGCTATCCTCTTCGGGTATGTTAAAGCAGTCAAGAGATTATGTACTAATTCTCCATGCATTATTTGCACCCCGTGGGATGTAAGAAAGCCCCTCTCCTTCCAGAGTAGCCCAAAATCATGAGCCACTCCGAAAGCATAGCGGCTGTCTGTATAAATGTTCACAGATAAGTCAGTACTAAGTTCGCACGCTCGTGTCAAAGCTATTAGCTCAGCTGCTTGAGCTGACTTCTGTGGAATACGAGCTGTCTCAACTACCGTCTGAAGTGTTGTAATTGCATATGCAGCTGACGTTGTACCATCTGGTAACTTCAAACAGGACCCATCAACCCATAGTTCCCCATCAACACTTGAAAGGGGCGTTTCTTGCAAATCGACACAACCCTTTGTCTGTTCCTCGGTAAGGAATATACAATCATGAGACTCCTGTGACTGAGACTGAGTCACCGGATATGGCAACAAAGTGGCTGGGTTTAGTATCGCACATCTCTTTAGTGTAATGTGAGGGGCCAGCAATGTCAATTCGTATCCTGTCAGACGAGCACTAGTTAAATGCTGCGTCTTCGTCTGATTTAAAAGGGCATCAACCGCATGGGGTACTAGCACCAACAGCTTATGTGACAAAACTATCCCTTCTCTCTGACGTATTGACACAGCTGTTGCTACAACTGAACGGAAGCATCCAGGTAACGCACGAGCAACAAGATCAAGTACTGCTGAAAAATATGCACAGGGACGCTGTTTGTCACCGTGTGTCTGTACTAAAACCGACAATGCGCATCCATCTTTCTCGTGTACATATAATGTAAAAGGCTTCGTATAATCTGGAGTACCTAACACTGGTGCTGAACAAAGAGCTTGTCGTAACTGTCGGAAAGCAGTCTCACATTCATCTGTCCATGGGAGGGGCATTGGAGTATCTTTAGTCAAAAGTGCTAGCAAGGGTTTAACAATGTGCGAAAATCCTAATATCCATTGCCTACAAAAAGAAGTAAGACCAATGAATGCACGGACATCTTTCTGAGTACGGGCACTGGTGTGTCTAAAATAGCTTGAATGCGATCTGGTGTAAGTGCACGCCCCTCCTTAGACAGAAGGTGACCTAAGTAGGTTACCTTCGGTCTACAATATTGCAATTTCTTTCGTGATACTTTGTGATGATGGGAAGCAAGAAAAGACAGCAAGGACAAAGTACATTTTTCACACTGCTCAGGGGTGTCGGCTGCCAACAAAATGTCATCGACATATTGTATGAGAGCCACTCCTTCAGGCAAAACAAAAGAATCAAGTTGTCTTTTTAATGCTTGACTGTAAATACTAGGACTCTCAGTATAGCCTTGAGGAACTCTACAGAATCTATACGATCGATTATTCAAAGTGAAACCGAACAAATATCGGCTATCAGGATGAATAGGGATCGAAAAGAAAGCATTCTTCAAGTCTATCACAGAGAATGTAGTCGCTGTCTGGGGGAACCAAAGTAAGAAGTGTTGTTATGTCAGAAACCACGGGGTATTGTGGTACTACAATCTTGTTAACTTCTCGTAAATCAATAATGAATCTGTAAACCCTAGTTTCAGTATCTTTTTTCAGAATAGGAAGAATCGGACTGTTACAAACATTGTAAGGAACTTCCTCAACAACCCCCACTTCAATGAGATCATGGACAATACGTATGAGTGCTTCTTCACCTTCCTGTGAAATTTTATATTGAGGCAAACGTGGCAGCACAGCGCCCTCCTTGACACTAATGTGTACTGGTGGAATAACCATTTGCCCTACATCAGTGTCTGAAGTAGCCCACAATGTACTAGGGAGTGAAGCTAATGCAATATCCTCTTTAACAAGACAAGCTCTCTCCATCACAGGATGGTTGTCATTCAAGATAACACGTACACCTTCTGGAGAACATCGTATCGTAGCCCTGAAATACTTGAGCATATCAAGACCTACAATATTGTCTGGTGTATTTGGGGAAAGCAAAAATGGACACGGAGCAGTAAATTTATCCACATGGAATGCAAGCGGTTGTGACAGTGGGCTAAGGGAAGGGGTTCCATCGAAGCCTATCGATGTAATGGTTAAGCCAGACAGGGGAGCCCTTGGAACCAATTGTTTAGACAAGGCTCTACGAGTAGCTCCTGTATCAACCAGAAACTGATCAGTGGAGCCCAAAACATTTGCTGTAACATAGGGACCCCTCTGATCTACTGGAACTTCAACAGATATCTTACCCCATCCTAGGCAATCCTATGCATGAGCAGAATCTTGAAGATCAGATGGCACATAGTCAGACATTTGATATTGGTTCCTTCTATCAAAAGTGTTAAACCCATCCTGCCCACGTATATTAGCATCAAACCTAGCACGATCACCTGTGCTTCCTCTAGGCCCAGAATATCCTGGACGGTTCCTCATTTGTCCCCTACCACGTGGATACTGCTGAGCACGCAGTGCTGGACAATCAGAAGCCCAGTGCCCAAATTTCTTACAGTACGCGCACTGGTCAGCAGACAAATTTGAACGAGTATAAGAAGGGAAAGACGAACCATAAGATCCACGTCCACCTCTATCACTACCTCTAAAAGGCGGACCATAAGCCTGAGCCAACATAACCTTGGTTCTTAATTCTTTAGTCTTCTTATCCTCATTACCCTTTGCTTCTAATTCCTGGCGTTCATAATACTGAGCCATAGTCAAGAGAGAAACCGGGGAAGAGGTAGTCCATGAACTCTCACTGTCTTTTAGGCGACTAGCTATTCCTGGCAACAGGTTTGCGACATATTTATCGACAAACAGATGTCTGCCTGTGTCATCTGTCAATGACTGGCCACTAAAATCGTGGAATGCTTCTTCAAAGCGTGTAAAGAAATCAGAAACCGATTCATCTGCCTTTTGCTTACAAGATGCTAAAACAGTCCAATCTATCTTTTTAGGGGGAATAATCGTTTTTAACTTAACTAATATAGCTGCGGGAAGATCTAAAATTAACTGACATGGCTTTTGTGCGGGTTCCCTTTCTACATCCATTTGTTCTAAGTCTTTCCATAACGCCCCAAAAGCTGCACAATCATCAATTTTACGAACAGTTCTCCACATATCAGGTGGTAATATCAATCCGAAAAATAAATCAATATCAGGCAAAGTAATAGTGCAAGAGCTAATAGCACCCTCCACTTCCTCATAAAAAGCGGCTGGATTTTTCCGCGGATCAGGCAATGCAGTTTTAAGTGCCATAACATCCGTCGTATTCCAAGGAGTGTAAACCCAATTATAAATAAAATAACCCTTTGCATCCATAGAGGCCTTATCATCACTTGTGGGACACCCCCGCGCCGCACGGCCACCAGCTGCTGCGTGTGCTCCTCTGCCCTGCCTAGCTGCCTCGCTGCCTGTCGCGCTGCCGCTGACCACGCCCCCTCCTCCGAGAGGCGCGGTCCGTGCCTGCCTGCCGGCTGCTCGTTTTGGTGTTAATAGTATTCCCTTGACTGTGTGACCTTGTGCTTCTCCTTTTCATTGTATTCGTTCCCGTGTTTTTGTTATAATTTTCTGGTAATTGTGCCCGTGTTTCGCTGTCTCCTCCCTGTCTGCCCGCCTACCTCGCCGAGCCCCGCTCACCCTCCCCGCTTCCCGCCACCGCCGCTTAGCCCCGCCCCTTTTTCCTTCTGTATCCCTCCCCGCTCCCGCCTCCCAGCTGCCCCGCCCACCCGCGCACTTGGCCTTATATGGCGACCGTGCGACGCAGGTGAGTGTGACCCACTTGTGGGACACCCCCGCGCCGCACGGCCACCAGCTGCTGCGTGTGCTCCTCTGCCCTGCCTAGCTGCCTCACTGCCTGTCGCGCTGCCGCTGACCACGCCCCCTCCTCCGAGAGGCGCGGTCCGTGCCTGCCTGCCGGCTGCTCGTTTTGGTGTTAATAGTATTCCCTTGACTGTGTGACCTTGTGCTTCTCCTTTTCTTTGTATTCGTGCCCGTGTTTTTGTTATAATTTTCTGGTAATTGTGCCCGTGTTTCGCTGTCTCCTCCCTGTCTGCCCGCCTTCCTCGCCGAGCCCCGCTCACCCTCCCCGCTTCCCGCCACCGCCGCTTAGCCCCGCCCCTTTTTCCTTCTGTATCCCTCCCCGCTCCCGCCTCCCAGCTGCCCCGCCCACCCGCGCACTTGGCCTTATATGGCGACCGTGCGACGCAGGTGAGTGTGACCCACTTGTGGGACACCCCCGCGCCGCACGGCCACCAGCTGCTGCGTGTGCTCCTCTGCCCTGCCTAGCTGCCTCGCTGCCTGTCGCGCTGCCGCTGACCACGCCCCCTCCTCCGAGAGGCGCGGTCCGTGCCTGCCTGCCGGCTGCTCGTTTTGGTGTTAATAGTATTCCCTTGACTGTGTGACCTTGTGCTTCTCCTTTTCATTGTATTCGTGCCCCTGTTTTTGTTATAATTTTCTGGTAATTGTGCCCGTGTTTCGCTGTCTCCTCCCTGTCTGCCCGCCTACCTCGCCGAGCCCCGCTCACCCTCCCCGCTTCCCGCCACCGCCGCCTAGCCCCGCCCCTTTTTCCTTCTGTATCCCTCCCCGCTCCCGCCTCCCAGCTGCCCTGCCCACCCGTGCACTTCGCCTTATATGGCGACCGTGCGAACGCGCAGCGGTCACGCGCAGCGGGCGCGCCGATTGTGCGCCGAAGGCGCGCCAAAGGTAAGCCCGTCTGCGCCCGTCCGCGACCGGATCGCGACCAGCGCCAGGACCCCTGGCCCACGAAGACCCCGACCTACCCGCCTGACGTACTCCGCCGCCACCCTCAGCGCACTCAACACCGGCCGACTCCCAGACTGCCACCAAGCCACACCACGACTCACCCACGGACCTTTCAGCTGCCACGCCTGCAAGTTCTCCTGCATCCGGACCTGCCCCGCACCAGCAGCCGCCAAGCCAAACACCAGCAGCACCCACCTCAAGTGCATCCTGCTCAACACCCGCTCCGTCCACAGACACGCCGTGGAACTCTGGAACCTCCTAGACACCACAGCCCCTGACGTTGCCTTCCTTACGGAGACCTGGATGAACGCCTCTTCAGCTCCCGACATCGCCATCGCCATCCCGGAGGGCTACAAGATCGTCCGGAGGGACCGCAACGCCAACCAGATGGGAGGAGGCATCGCCATCATCCACAGGAACACCATCCGTCTCACGACCAGCACCGACAACTCCCTGACCACCGCCGAACACCTGCACTTCCAGATCCACACCGACCCAAACACCACCCTCAGAGGCACCCTGATCTACCGACCCCCGGGACCACACACACAATTCAGCGAGGACATCGCCGACTTCGTCAGCCCGCATGCCCTCCCCTCCGCCGACTACATCCTCCTGGGGGACCTCAACTTCCACCTGGAGAACAACAACGACCGCAACACCAGCACCCTGCTCGACAACCTCGCCAATCTTGGACTCAAGCAGCTGGTATCCACCCCCACCCACCTCGCCGGACACACACTCGACGCCGTCTTCTCATCCTGCAAAGACATCGTCTTCAGCCACGCCACAGAGCTTCAATGGACGGACCACAGCTGCGTCCACTTCACCTTCAAGAGAACGACGACCCACCACCACCAGCAACAGGCCGCCCGCAGAAGCTGGAACAAGATCACAGCAGACCAGCTCGCCACCTCCCTGAGCCAGCACCCCCCTGCCAGCTCAGCGAACCCCAGCCAGGCCGCCAACAACCTCACACAGTGGATCAGCAACTGCGCGGACGAACTCGCCCCACTGAGGACCCCGCCCAGCAGACCCGGCAGCAAGAAAGCCCCGTGGTTCACCGACGAACTCAAGAGCTCCAAGAAGAACTGCCGAGCCCTCGAGAAAGTCTGGAGAAGGGATCCCACACCGGACAACAGGACCACCTTCAAGCTGGCCACCCGGAAGCACCACCAGCTGATCCGCGCCGCCAAGAAAACTGCTTTCAAGGACCGGCTGGACAACAACGCACACAACTGCAAGGAACTCTTCAACATCGTGAAAGAGCTCTCCAACCCCAGCGCAGGAAACAACGACATCACCCCATCGCAAGACCTCTGCACCTCCCTCACCTCATACTTCCACAACAAGATCGCGGACATACACAACAGCTTCAGCAACCAACCAACGCACACCAAGACCGAACAACCACCCCTCACCACCACCCTCCACGCCTGGACTCCGATCAGCACCGAAGACACCATCCGCACGATGAACTCCATCCACTCCGGATCACCGACCGACCCCTGCCCTCATCACGTCTTCAACAAGGCTGACGCTGTCATCGCACCCCACCTGCGAGACATCATCAACACATCCTTCGACACCGCCACCTTCCCTGAGAGCTGGAAGCACGCCGAACTCAGCGCGCTACTCAAGAAACCCACAGCGGACCCCACCGAACTCAAGAACTACCGCCCCATCTCGCTCCTCCCGTTTCCAGCCAAAGTCATCGAGAAGACCGTCAACAAGCAGATGGCCGCCTTCCTCGAAACGAATGGATCCCTCGACCCCTCACAGTCCGGCTTCCGAGCCAATCACAGCACCGAGACCGCCCTCATCGCCGCCACCGATGACATTCGAGCCCTGATGGACAACGGAGAAACAGCGGCCCTCATCCTCCTAGACCTCTCCGCAGCATTCGACACTGTCTGCCACCGCACCCTAGTACAGCGCCTCAGCAACGTCGGAATCCAGGACAAGGCGCTGGAATGGATCATCTCCTTCCTCGACGGAAGAACACAGAGAGTCCGTCTACCACCGTACAAGTCAGAGGCCACCGATGTCATCTGCGGCGTCCCTCAAGGATCCTCGCTGAGCCCCACCCTCTTCAACGTCTACATGAGCCCCCTCGCGGCCATCGCACGGCAACACAACCTCAACATAATCTCCTACGCCGACGACACCCAGCTGATCCTCTCCCTGACCAACGACCCCGCCGCCGCCAGAGCCAACCTACACGAAGGGATGAAGGACGTAGCCGAGTGGATGACGACCAGCCGCCTGAAGCTGAACTCGGACAAGACGGAGGTCCTCATCCTGGGCTCCTCACCCTCCGCCTGGGACGACTCCTGGTGGCCTCCCGCCCTGGGCACCGCACCCAAACCGACAGACCATGCACGCAACCTGGGCTTCATCCTGGACTCCTCCCTCTCCATGACCAGGCAAGTCAACGCCGTCTCCTCGGCGTGCTTCAACATCCTACGCATGCTACGGAAGATCTTCTGGTGGATCCCCACCGAGACCAGGAGGACCGTCACCCAGGCCCTCGTCACCAGCCGACTGGACTACGGCAACGCCCTCTACGCCGGCACCACCGCCAAGCTCCAGAAGAGACTCCAGCGGATCCAGAACGCCTCAGCCAGACTCATCCTCGACATCCCACGAACCAGCCACATCTCCGGACATCTGAGAGACCTTCACTGGCTCCCCGTCAACAAAAGAATCACCTTCCGCCTCCTCACCCACGCACACAAAGCCCTACACGACCAAGGCCCGAGCTACCTCAACAGCCGAGTCAACTTCTACGCTCCCAAACGCCACCTCCGATCAGCCAACCTCGCCCTCGCCGCCGTCCCCCGCATCCGAAGAGCGACTACAGGAGGAAGGTCCTTCTCCTACCTGGCCGCCAAGACCTGGAACTCCCTCCCGACCGACCTGCGCCTGACCCAAGACCACCTTTCCTTCAGGAAGAAGCTGAAGACATGGCTGTTCGAGCAGTAGCGGCACCCCCCCACCCCCAGCGCCTTGAGACCCTACGGGTATGTAGTGCGCTCTATAAATGTCACTGATTGATTGATTGACTTGTACCCTGTCCTTTAGGAGGAACATACAAAGGCGCGGCCTCCCGCATAGGTTTCGCATGAACTATCATAGTCTTATCTGTTCCGGAGATAGAAGCTTGTGCCATGCCATTCTGAGATGTCTGTGCAGCTACGTCTGCAGCCTTTTTCTCCTCTCGCAAACGGACTGCATCAACACGCAGTTTAACCAAACGCCTGATTGTATCATTCACCTGGGGGAAAACAAAAATACCATCATGCATTTGCTTACAATTAACTGCTACATCATCGGTCTCTAACTCCTCAGAATATTTCCTAAACAGCTCAAGGACCTCTGCGGCAAACACCTCAGTAAAATACAGATGCTCCCTTTCATGCCACCCTTTCATACTATCTAGGAGTTCAGAGGCGGGGGCAATGCTACGAGCTGCTTTACGAGCAGCAGATCGGAGCTGGGACGAACGCGCAGTGGTCAACATAGAACGAGTTTCTCGTGCCTTATATTCCTCCGAACTAGAGTCCTCATCTGACTCATGAGGGGCAGAAGGAACAGTATACGGAGGTGGAGGACGATCTAATAATAAGGAATCATCTTGTGGTTTATTAAGTATAGGATAAAGGGGCCGCCGAACAGCGTATTGGCCAGTTACCTGTAAATTGAGCTCCCTATCTTCTCTCTCTTTTAACTCTTTTATTCCTTTATTTTTCAACTCTAGTGCTTTCGCATAAATGTTCTTTTGCTGTTCTTTTTCAATCAAGGCTTGTTCACGCTTCACTCGTTCACGCACTTCTTTCTCCCACATTCGTTCACAATCAACCATATCTTGCCTAGCCTTTCTCTTAAACATACATTGTTCCACATACTCAATCTTTCGTAAATCAAATGACCCATGCACAGGCCAACGCAACTCAGGATCCTTACGAGTGTATTTATTCCATAATGTGCTGTACATTATAGAAGAAAGACCATACTTAATATACATATCTCTATTAGGTGTCCCCTCTGGGGGGGCCGGTTGTGCTTCATCAATTATCAAATTGGTACCACTACAAAAGCAACACATCCTACGAAGTGTGCTAAAAACAGGCATGCCAACAATAGTGCAGAATATGCAGTATCATAATCAAAGTAGCACTTAAGGTACCTTTAGTACGATGTGCCGTTCAAATCAATTCAGATAGAGAAAATTCTCCTCATTACCTGCCTATATAAGTTGCAACTTATATATATATATATATATATATATATATATATCATAACAAACCAAGTTGGCCAACACAAAATGCGCAATCCAAAAGCCATAGTAAGTGTTACTAAACTACCTTACCAATCCCAGGCATCAAAACCAACAGCAAGCGCCGCAGAAGGACACTTACCAATCACTTGGTGTCCAGGTTCCAACTGCCAAGTTCTAAAATCGACCAAATGGTCATTGCACGGCGGATCAACAGAAGAAATCTCAGTCGAGGACCGGCACCACCTGGATGGTCAGATCAGAAAGAAAGGAAAAACACCGTGGTTGCCAAGACTCTGGTCTCATCGGGCAGCGATCGCGTCCAGAGCGAGATTCCAATCCGTCGTCGCGACCAATCCTTTGGGCATCCGAGTCGCCGATGAGCCCCACTGGTTGGGCGCCAATTTTGTAGAAGTGGGCCTCAGCTAGTGCAAGGGGTTCGCCCTTCTCTGCACAGAGTCCTCAGACCAATAGGAAGAAGTTGGCACAGAAACTGGAATAGAAAATACAAAGTTTAATAAACCTCATGAGGTGGAACTACATTCAAACAGCACCCTTCGGTATTGAATGAAGTAGCACACTGAACAGAAAGAGCATGGTCCTTTTATACCCACACAGGGGCTGAAAAAAGGCGGTACAAGTATACATGAGAAGAGTTATGCACATAGATGGTCATACAGAAATGCACAGTCAACAGTAAAGGAGGAGCTAGCAGTTGCTGACTCTGGTAGAAACAACCTGACAGCTACAGACTAAAAACAGATGCATGGACAGTTAGACTCTTCTGCGCATGTGCAGAGTAGCAGAGTCTAAGTATAGCCAGTCCTTTAAACAGAACACAAGGGTAAACAACAGTGAAGAAGGAAACAGCTCTTGGTGAGCACATGGCAGACAAAATGGCTGCCAGAAATACAAATGGATTCCACAAAATGGACAAGATAGCCTATAAATATGAGATGGATTCCGCTAATGCTAATCCAATCGCCGCCAATTTACAACAGTGGGGCAGATGGGGCATTGGCCCCTAATCTGCCCCTTCGGGGGGGGGCAGAAAGCCCACTATGCACCAGGGATTTGTTTTCAGGTTTTTTTTTAGGGTGGGGACTGCCCGAAACGGGCACGCCAATGCCCCCACCCACCCGCCACCATTACAGCCTTTCTGCCCCCCCGGGGGGCAGATGGGATATTGGCCCCCAATCTGCCCCCCCAGGGGGGGGGGGGGCAAAAAGACCACTAGACATCAGGGAATTAAAAAATAAAAAAAATAGGGCTGGGGACATGGGCCTGCACGAGTGAGACACCATTTTTATCAGGAGACCCGGGGGAACGCTGGGTAGTAGGAAATTTGTGTCAGCCCGGTGATGCCACAACTTTCCCACACAAAAATGTGTGAAAAACGTGATCTGGGTAGGGAAACGTTGGGGGATCCAAGCAAGCCATACCTCCCTGGAATTCCCCGGGTGTCTAGTTTTCAGAAATGTGTGGGTTTGGTAGGTTCCCCTAGGTGGCCGCCGAGCACCGGGCCAAAAACCCAGGTGACCCCCCTTGCAAAACCAGGTCGTTTTGAGGTAGGCAATTTTCATGTTGCCTCAATACGTTTTGGGCCCTTATCTGTCGCGGGTACTTGAGCCTCCCACACGAGTGAGGCACCGTTTTTATCGGGAGACCCGGGGGAACGCTGGGTGGTAGGAAATTTGTGTCAGCCCGGTGATGCCACAACTTTCCCACACAAAAATGTGTGAAAAAGGTGATTTTTTCAGCTAAAGTTGAGGTTTGCAGGGCATTCTGGGTAAGGAAACGTTGGGGGATCCACGCAAGCCATACCTCCCTGGAATACCCCGGGTGTCTAGTTTTCAGAAATGTGTGGGTTTGGTAGGTTCCCCTAGGTGGCCGCCGAGCACGGGACCAAAAACCCAGGTGACCCCCCCTTGCAAAACCAGGTCGTTTTGAGGTAGGCAATTTTCATGTCGCCTCAATACGTTTTGGGCCCTTGCCTGTCGCGGGTACTTGGGCCTCCCACACAAGTGAGGCACCGTTTTTATCGGGAGACCCGGGTGAACGCTGGGTGGTAGGAAATTTGTTTCAGCCCAGTGATGCCACAACTTTCCCACACAAAAATGTGTGAAAAACGTGATTTTTTCAGCTAAATTTGAGGTTTGCAGGGCATTCTGGGTAGGGAAACGTTGGGGGATCCACGCAAGCCATACCTCCCTGGAATCCCCCAGGTGTCTAGTTTTCAGAAATGTGTGGGTTTGGTAGGTTCTCCTAGGTGGCCGCCGAGCACCGGGCCAAAAACCCAGGTGACCCCCCTTGCAAAACCAGGTCGTTTTGAGGTAGACAATTTTCATGTCTCCTCAATACGTTTTGGGCCCTTGCCTGTCGCGGGTACTTGGGCCTCCCACACGAGTGAGGCACCGTTTTTATCGGGAGACACGGCGGAACGCTGGGTGGTAGGAAATTTGTGTCAGCCCAGTGATGCCACAACTTTCCCACACAAAAATGTGTGAAAAAGGTGATTTTTTCAGCTAAATTTGAGGTTTGCAGGGCATTCTGGGTAAGGAAACGTTGGGGGATCCACGCAAGCCATACCTCCCTGGAATCCCCCGGGTATCTAGTTTTCATAAATGTGTGGGTTTGGTAGGTTTCCCTAGGTGCCGGCAGAGCTAGGGTTAAAAAACTACAGCTAGGCACTTTGCCAAAAATGTTCATTTTTCTCTGTGAAATTGAGGTGTGTCCACGTTAAGTTTTGTGCCATTTCCTGTCGCGGGCACTAGGCTGACCCACACAAGTGAGGTACCATTTTTCTCGGAAGACTTTGGGGAATGCGGGGTGGGTGGAAATTTGTGGATCCACGCAGATTCCAGAACTTTCCACCAGAGAAATGTGGGGAAAATTTGTTTTTTTGGGCAATTTTTTAGGTTTGCAAGGGATTCTGGGTAACAGAACCTGGTGGGAGGCTATCAAGTCACCCCATCCTGGATTCCCCTGGGTGTCTAGTTTTCAAAAATGTATAGGTTTGCTAGGTTTTCCTAGGTGCCGTCAGAGCTATGGTTCAAAAAGTACAGCTAGGCACTTTGCCAAAAAAGGGTCATTTTTCACAGCGAAATTGAGGTGTATCCACGTTGCGTTTTGCGCCGTTTCCTGTTGCGGGCACTAGGCTGACCCACGCAAGTGAGGTACCATTTTTCTTGTAAGACTTTGGGGAACGCGGGGTGGGTGGAAATTTGTGTCAGCCCGGTGATGCCACAACCTTCCCACACAAAAATGTGTGAAAAAGGTGATTTTTTCAGCTAAATTTGAGGTTTGCAGGGCATTCTGGGTAAGGAAACGTTGGGGGATCCACGCAAGCTATACCTCCCTGGAATCCCCCCGGTGTCTAGTTATCAGAAATGTGTGGGTTTGGTAGGTTCCCCTACGTTGCCGCCGAGCACCGGGCCAAAAATCCAGGTGACCCCCCTTGCAAAACCAGGTAGTTTTGAGGTAGGCAATTTTCATGTCGCCTCAATATGTTTTGGGCCCTTGCCTGTCGCGGGTACTTGGGCCTCCCACATGAGTGAGGCACCGTTTTTATCGGGAGACCTGGGGGAACACTGGGTGGTAGGAAATTTGTATCAGCCTGGTGATGCCACAACCTTCCCACACAAAAATGTGTGAAAAAGGTGATTTTTTCAGCTAAATTTGAGGTTTGCAGGGCATTCTGGGTAAGGAAACGTTGGGGGATCCACGCAAGCTATACCTCCCTGGAATCCCCCCGGTGTCTAGTTATCAGAAATGTGTGGGTTTGGTAGGTTCCCCTACGTTGCCGCCGAGCACCGGGCCAAAAATCCAGGTGACCCCCCTTGCAAAACCAGGTAGTTTTGAGGTAGGCAATTTTCATGTCGCCTCAATATGTTTTGGGCCCTTGCCTGTCGTGGGTACTTGGGCCTCCCACACGAGTGAGGCACCGTGTTTATCAGGAGACACGGGGGAACGCTGGGTGGTAGGAAATTTGTGTCAGCCCAGTGATGCCACAACTTTCCCACCCAAAAATGTGTGAAAAAGGTGATTTTTTCAGCTAAATTTGAGGTTTGCAGGGCATTCTGGGTAAGGAAACGTTGGGGGATCCACGCAAGCCATACCTCCCTGGAATCCCCCGGGTGTCTAGTTTTCATAAATGTGTGGGTTTGGTAGGTTTCCCTAGGTGCCGGCAGAGCTAGGGTTCAAAAACTACAGCTAGGCACTTTGCCAAAAAAGGTTCATTTTTCTCTGTGAAATTGAGGTGTGTCCACGTGAAGTTTTGTGCCATTTCCTGTCGCGGGCACTAGGCTGACCCACACAAGTGAGGTACGATTTTTCTCGGAAGACTTTGGGGAATGCGGGGTGGGTGGAAATTTGTGGATCCATGCAGATTCCAGAACTTTCCACCAGAGAAATGTGGGGAAAAAGTGGGGTTTTTGGCAATTTTTTAGGTTTGCAAGGGATTCTGGGTAACAGAACCTGGTGGGAGGCAGTCAAGTCACCCCATCCTGGATTCCCCTGGGTGTCTAGTTTTCAAAAATGTATAGGTTTGCTAGGTTTCCCCAGGTGCCGGTAGAGCTAGGGTTAAAAAACTACAGCTAGGCACTTTGCTAAAAAAGGGTAATTTTGCATTGTGAAAATTTGGTGTGTTCACGTTGGGTTTTGAGCCATTTCCTGTTGTGGGCACTATGCTTACCCCTACAAGTGAGGTACCATTTTTATCGGGAGACTTAGGGTAATTCAGATTTGTAAAGGAACTGTTATTACCTATTGACTTTCGATGCATTTCTGTCTTCCAAATGAAAGACATTGTGTAAAAAAGAAGTCATTCTAAAAAATGACTGATAATTCTCATGCTAGTATGAGTATTCCCAATTTCGGAAATGTGCAAATATCTACTGTTTCTAAACTCTATATTTTGTTCCCATTTCAGAAATACATAGGTGTCTTTCATAGCGATTTTTCCATGTACACATTTTTACAGAATAATTACTATATACCCGGTACATAATAAAAAAACATTGCAAGTTGCTGCTCAGTTTTTGGCTCTGGGTTTGTCGGGTTCTTGGTGAACCTACAAGTCCTATATAACCCCACAACCAGTAATGTCCAGCGGATGTAACGGTATATTGCTTTCAAAGATCTGTCAAAATTAGAAGAAGTTACAGGTGAAAACGTTGACACAAAAGGCGCTTTTTTTCAACAAATTTTCAATGTATCCTATATTTAACTGTTAGTTTCTATAAAGAAACCTTGATGGATCTACACAAATGACCCCTTGCTGAATTCAGAATTTTGTCTACTTCTCTAAAATGTATAGCTTTCCAGGATCCATTATTGCTTTTGTACCCATTTCTACCATTAACTGGAAGGAGGTCGAAAGCACACAAAATAGCAAAAATAGGCTATGTCCCAGAAAAATGCCAAAACTGTGTAAAAAATTTTGGGTTTCTGACAAAAGTCTGGTATCCCCTAAAAGCTGGGAAAATGGTGATTTCATCCCCACAAACCCTTTTTTGATAACACTTGCAGGGAAAAACCCAGATGCTTTCATTTGCAGCCCGTTTTTCCAATTTTCCCCAAAAAAACCTAAAGTTTGCTGTATTTTGGCTCATTTCTGTGACCCCTCCTGGGGAATCCACAAACCCTGAGTACCTTCAGAATCCCCATGATGTTGGAAGAAAAGGACGCAAATTTGGCGTGGATACCTTATGTGGTCAAAAAGTTACAGGGGCCTCAGCGCGCACTACCCCAAATAGCCAAAAAAGGGCGTGGCACAGGAGGGGACAAGGCCTGGCAGCGAAGGGGTTAAAAGTACATGTCCTGCCTTTTAAAAACAGTGCACCCTTCCCTCTGGGTTGTCCAAGGTCTACCTTAGGGGTGCCTTAGATGTATAAAAAGGGAAGGTTTTGGCTCCGCAAAAGGTTTATTTTGTCAGGTTGACATGGCATTATAAACTGCACACACAGGCCCTCCAATGGAAAGCTTGATACATGGTTAAAGGGCTACTTAATTGGGTGGCACCCCCTCAACGCTATACTGCCCCAAGGTCTACCGCGTGAACCTCATGCAATTCAGATACTAGTCTCTACCAGTTGGGCTTGGTCCAAACTTCTAAGATATCTCGGTGGGGAATTTCTCTATTCCCCTCACATTCCTCTCCTGGGCAAACCTCGGCTCCCACTCAATCTTGAGCATCGGGTACAGCGTACGCTCAACACACATGATTTGTGTGTCATAGGTGATCTTTTTCAGGGGGAACTGCTTAAGCCCAGCGCCGCAATGGCTAACACATATTGCTTGTCGGTTCTAGATAGATTTACACTCCATTGCTTGCATAGCACATTAAGGACAGTGCTGCCCACCTATCCGACTGAGCCCCAAAGATTTGACGCCGCTTACATTATTGATCACATCACCGGATAGTAATCATCTGGTTTCTAAACTATATCATATCTCCATTAACTTAGTCTATCAGGCTGGACAATTCCCAGGTGGCCTGGGAGTGAGATCTAGGTTCCCCTTTGCCAGACAAAGTTTGGTATTACTGCTGGGCACAGATTAAGCTTGTGTCAGGGAATCTTAGACGTACGTTGCTGCATTATAAATATTTGCCTAGAGCTTACACTACTCCTGCTGCACTGGCAAAGTTGATCCTGCTAGGTGACATCAATGCCCGAAATGTAGGGCTGATTATGCAGACTTTTCCAATTTGACATGGACATGTGAGACAATAGCAGCTTTCTGGAGGGATATTTTTGCCATTCTATCTCTTAAGGTTGAGCGACCACTTTTAGCTAACCCTCTTCTGGGTTTGTTGGGATAGGTTAAACCACTGCCACTGAGGCTGTGTTGTTTGACTGATATCGCCTTACTTTTAGTCAAGTAGCAAATTTTGTTACATTGGGGGGCATGTACCCTCCCCTCTACAGTGGCAGCGTGGCTGAAAGAATTGTTTTATTGCAACACCACTTCTGAGTTATAAGCTTCAACGCAACCAATTACATCAAGGCCCAAGATATTTGGAAACCACTGCAGAGTTATTTGCTGTCTATGGCTGACTCGGCTGATGATACATCATCAAATTCCTTATAAGTCTTCTGTCATTTGTTGTATTTGATATCCTTTTCACCTCATGCTATTATGCCACTGTGTCCTTATGCTCCGGTCTCGTGTGCCAAGTTTTGATCTCATGTACATTTCCCTTTGCCTTTTCAATTTGGATCATGTTTTATTTATCCGCTCTTTGGGATTACCGGTTGTACCACGTGGTAATCACACTTTTCCTTTATTGCAATTGTGAATTATTGGCTTCTTTGTTTGTAAATGCTGAAAACAATAAACAAAGTTTAATAAATAATAAGGGTGACACTATTAGTGCTGCAGGCCCACTAGTAGCATTTAATTTAAAGGCTATGGGTACATGTATAACCACTTTACTAGGGAGTTATAAGTAAATTAAATATGCCAATGGAGGATGAGCCAACATTACCATGTTTAGGGGAGAGAGCACAATCACTAGCAGTGGTAAAGCATGCAGAGTCCTAATAACAGCATAAACTAGGTCAGAAAAGTGGAGGAGGAAGGCAAAAAGTTGGGGGGAAAACCACTCTAAGGCTGTCAGGTTAAAAAAATGCCACAGAGCGACGTTGATTTGGTGGCTTGAGTTATTTCTTTTGCCATTTGGGACAAGGAGGAGAAATCATATTATGCATAGTTCTACATTACTTCTCTGCCCTTGCATTGCAGTTGGAAGCAGGAGCAGATGATTTGGGGGGCCCTTCATTACATAAAATTATACATTGGTAAAAGGTGAATAACAGAGGTTTTTCACCTCAGACTTATGAGTGACATCATAGACAACACAAGCTTTGCTCTCATAGTTTATTTGATGTCACTCAGAACCTTGATGAAAACATCAATGATATTCATAGCTACCCATCTATAATTCTATGTATCTTACATGCTTTGGTGCTTTTATTGCCCAAAATGCAGTGTTATAAAAATATCATTTTTCACTGAGAGTCAGGCAATATAGAAAATATTCCATGATTACCTATGAAATACAGATATCGTAATAATATTGGCAGTCCCCAATTCACTCTGCAAAGCTTTAATATTGTTATGTCTACTAGGATTATGTGGCATGTGCAATCAAATTATGCAGATAGGTTAATTAATTTATGTGGCAAAAATGCAAAATATACAGCACATTTCCTAGCTCTATTATTCCATCCATTTGAGCTAGAAACAACATTTTTGGTGAAATCCCCACATTTTACAAATTATGGGCAATTATGGTAAATCCATCATTATGTGGTAAATATTCCTGTCACTAAATTGCTAAAATCCATTTATGGTCACCATTGCTCATTGTTTTAACTACAGCGTATTAAGGAAAGGTAAATAAAACCTAAACGTTCTAACTCCAATCAGTGGGCATCGTTAGCTGCGCTTGAAAAAAAAAAAAAAATCAAGCAGACTAATTCAAATAAATGTGTATTATAAAAAAGTATTTAAATAATCATATTGATATATGTTTTATGTTTGTTATGCCTTTTCACATTATTAGGATATGTGCTCTATATCACTGCCATCACGTGTAACTATCAATAGCCAGGTCACATGTAGTTGGCGATTTTCTGAATTATAATTCTAATGCATGTTGGTCTAGAACAGGGATGTGACGTTAGTTCCTTTTTGCGGCAACCAATGTGTAGAAGGGATTTTGAGGAATGGCAATACATATGCAACCTATGCACAGCATTCACGCACCTGACAGTGGTCCTTTCAGACTAGTATTGAAATTAGCACATGAATTTGCAATTGGAACTTGATGAGAAGGTGATCTAAACTTAGGCAACAGTTTAAATATCCCATAAATCCATAATGGAATTACATTAAAAAACCAAAGCATTTAAATGACAATCTATTAGGAATGTTAGCATTTAATCAGGAATAAATGGGGCAGCGACATTTTTGTAGCTCAATAATTTATTTAAAAAACTTGTTCATTTCAAAAATCTAGCTTATATAAAATTCTAATCAGGAAAGCTATTCAAAAGGGGTACCTGCACAAAATAACACTTAAGTAGTGTAGCAGCACAAGTTTTGTGTTATAAACTTTGTGCACTTTCATATTCTTGTATTCTTAATGGTGATCTCATTTATCTAGCTGCTGGATAAAAAATGAATGTTCTCATCGATTTACCCGGCTACTGGTTATATACTGCTTGGCTAGCGACCTTGGAAACAGCAGAGAAACGTCATCATTTATCTATCTGCTGTCTAAACTGCTGATATTATGTAGTATTATGTTGAGTGCAGACTTCAACAGTCACTTCCCTCCAGGAAGTGCTGTATGCAAGGAGTGAATTTAATAGGCAACCACCTCCTTACTCAAGTTAGTACAAAAACTGACTTAAATGCAATTTACACCAGGACAGTACTAAATCAAAGGTCTGAAAGACCCAGTAGCCACCAACAGAATGTTTTAATGTTCCCAAGTTAATTTGGAAGACAAAGAATAGACTGCCACTCAATTAAACCAAGGGCCAAAACACAGTGACTTTTTCATATTAAGTTCCCTCCTGCTCTAGTGAAACACACTTATCTTCCACTTCCTATGTTGCTACTGGGGCAGAGGCACCCACCTCTGTACCAAACAGGGAACATTCCTATAAAAAAAGTGCCTACATTCCTTTATAGGACTGTCCAATTCAGTCTACATCAGAGCCACAGCTCCCACTCAAACTACCTTCCTCCACACCCATCCCATTTTCTTAACTCCAGCACATTCTTTTTTGTGATTCCTGCTACAAAGTTCCATTTAATTATTCTTAAACACAGACCATCTGAGTCTCTTTGCTAAACATTCTGACCTTGATAACACTGCCTGCTGGTTTGTCAACCTCTGCTTCTGAATCTCAGACTACCCTGTCAATGTTACAATTATCTCTACCTTGGACCAGTTCTCCAAGCTCCTTTGTGAAGTCTCAGAATTAAACCTGCCAAGTATTTCAGGCCTCATACACTTCACAAGGACCTCAAAGTAAATTTCTTTGAACACAAACAATATATAACAAAGAAAGGAAACACCCTAATCCATGTGTTTTGTACACTTGCTAAGAAGTTGGATAGTCCCTCCTTCAAGCCATTACTGTTAATAATGGCGGTCAAATTGTTACCAACTACAGGATATGCAAATGTTGCCTTGAATGGGAAGGATGCATCCCTCTTGGACAAATTTCAGATCACCGCATATAAGTGAGCATTCAGACTCCCACAAAATGCCTTATAGGTGCAACATCGCTTGGAATTTAGTCTCACACACTAGGTACTGGTAAAAATATACCCTGCAATAAACTCCTGGTATAAAATTAGGTTGAACCGAGACAACCTGTTAAATAATGCCTTATGAACATCCTTGGACAAGGGCCCTCTCTCCACTCATCACAAATATCTCTACACACTGATAAAGCTGACTAATGCAAAGGAGGTTTGGAATAAGAAAATGCCCTTTTCAACCTTCAGGCAAGTGATAAATAGAATTACAAAATTGTGGGGCGTGGCTTCGGATCACTGACAGAATATCGAGGAGCAAAATATTGACCTGCCAAAATATTGATGAAAAAATATAGAATGACAGAATATCGACTTCCTATCTACAAACAGGTAAGTACAAAAATATTGAATCCAAAATATCGTTGTAAATAATATAGTTTGTTAAAATATAGAATTTTATAAATACCTGAAAAGTAATGTAAAATAATGAAATAATAAATATAATTAAGTAAAACATAGTTAAAAATACCTAAATAACCTTAAAATTAATAAATAATTAATGTAAATAAAAAAATAAAATAAACATGCATTTTTATTTTTTAATATATATATGTTAACTTAATATTATTAAAAAATATCCAATATTTTTAGTGTTGGATAGCGAGAGGGTAACATTTACTATTCCCACTCCAATGAGTGCAACAGTAGGGAAAGCGTTGGATAGCGGGAGGGTAACAATTACTATTCTCACTCCAGTGAGTGCAACAGTAGGGAAAGTATTGGATAGCGGGTAGGTAAAAATTACTATTCCCACTCCAGTGAGTGCAACAGTGGGGAAAGCGTTGGATAGCGGGAGGGTAACATTTAGTATTCCCACTCCATTGAGTGAAACAGTAGAGAAAGCGTTGAATAGCGGGAGGGTAAAAATTACTATTCCCACTCCAGTGAGTGCAACAGTAGGGAAAGCGTTGGATAGCCGGTAGGTAAAAATTACTATTCCCACTCCAGTGAGTACAACAGTAGAGAAAGCATTGGATAGCGGGAGGGTAAAAATTACTATTCCCCCTCCAGTGAGTGCAACAGTAGGGAAAGCGTTGGATAGCGGGTAGGTAAAAATTATTATTCCCACTCCAGTGAGTGCAACAGTAGGGAAAGTGTTGGATAGCGGGTAGGTAAAAATTACTATTCCCACTTCAGTGAGTGCAACAGAAGGGAAAGCGTTGGATAGCGGGAGGCTAAAATTTACTATTCCCATGCCAGTGAGTGCAACAGTAGGGAAAGCGTCGGATAGCGGGAGGGTAAAAATTACCATTCCCACTCCAGTGAGTGCAACAGTAGGGAAAGCTGTCAGGTGGCGAGAACCGGTAGCGCGCCGCCCGCATCACCGCAACGCCTTCCCCGCTGAACGAACTCCGGGGGAACTACATTTCCCAGAACGCCCGGCGGAACACGCCCCACGTGTCCTGCGCGTCGAGCGCGACAGCGGTTAAAGCCGCCAACAAACAACGAGCGGTGCCGATGATTCCTGCCTGTCCAGTTCGCACTCTTGGTCCGGAAGCAATGTTCCAGCCCCGCGTCCTCGGCCTCACCCTCGTCCTTGTATCCAGACTCCCCGGCTCCAGCGGTGCTACCTCGCTGCCACCTCCGACGCGAAGAAGACCGCGGGGAGCCCCCCAAGCCTCAGTGTTCCAGACTCCCGGGAAACACCGTCGGCGCTCCTCTGCCCAAGGATCACCGGGTCCAGAGTAGTAGCGCGAAGGTGAAAACCTCGCCGGTGAGCCCCGACGCTGGTAGGCGTCTGAAGACCTTCCACGTTCCTGATTCGTTCCCGAAGACCCCTCACGCGCTCCTCTGCCCACGGAGTTCCGGGTTCAGAGTGGCAGCGCGGACTGGTGCGCTCCTCTGCCCACGGAGTGCCGGGTCCAGAGTAGAAGCGCGAATCAAGGCGCTCCTCGGCCCATGGAGTTCCGGGTTTAGAGTAGCAGCGCCCGCTCCATTTTCAGCGCTACACAACTGTGAGTACTGTTCTTTCCTTTAGCCTTCAGGGAGGCGATTTTCTTCGTTCTTTGTGAGTGACCCTGATCCGGGACGCACTCTGGGGGGCATCAAGCACTGCCGTCTAAGTGTTGGTCTTTGCTCCCAGTAGGCAGCGCCCCTTCGCCCTACCGGACCCGTCCCACGGGTCCGTCCTGGCACTGCGTAAGCCTGTGCTAGCCTCAACTGAGCTTCACGCCGCCCAGGCCAGAGAACCCTCCGTCTCACGGGTGGGAAGGTAGCAGGTGAGAAGTCACTACGAAACACTACGGAGTGGAGGGGAGGCAACGGGTGGGTCACTACTGACCGGTGTCTTATGGTGTGCTTGTTTCGTTTCAGGTCCCTCTCCCAGCTGCTCCTTCCCTTCCTTCCCTCGCCCACCTGTCTCCATAGTCCGTGTGTGTTACACGTTCTCCGGACTGGGGACGGATGGGAGGTGGACCCCATTAAGCATCAGCGTCATCCTGAGGAGAGAATTCCCCGGCCATCGTGACAGAATCATCGGCCCACGAATTACCGCTCCTCCCGATCACGCTGACATAGGGGATGACCACCTTAGAGGATGTGGTGGCGGCCCTGGCTCTTGTCCAGGGAGAACTAGCCGCCTCACGTCAGGAAACAGCCGCCCTACACTCCCGGATGGACCGTCTCCAACGGAATCCCTTTGATGCCGGGCTTATAGGCCCTGCCCCCACGCCCCAGGTAGTGGTTGAGATGCCCGCGCATGTTCCCCTGGCCCCTCCTGAACGGTTCCATGGGGATATACAGAAAGTACAGGTCTTCATGACTCAGGTCCTCCTACACTTTCACTGTAAGCCTAAGCTGTTCGCTACTAACCAGGCTAGGGTGGCGTTCCTCATCTCGTACCTGTCAGGAGAGGCGGCCCACTGGGCGGTTCCTATCGTCAGAAGGGACGACGCCCTGCTCTACGATTGGGATACGTTCCGCGAAGAGTTCGAGAAAACCTTTGACCGACGGGCCGACACCTTCTCCGCGGACCGTGATCTTCTCGACCTCAAACAGAGCAGTTCCGATTTCCTCGGATACCTTAACAGGTTCAGGAGGCTGGTAGCGTAAACGGACTGGCCCGAGGCAAAACAGTCAGCCATCTTTTACCGGGGATTGACGGAAGAACTGAAGGACGTCATCGCACAAATAGACCCCCAACCACGCACCTGTGCCGCGATGGTGGAGCTTGCCTCGCGGTTGGAATACCGCCTCCGAGAGAGGAAAGGAGACCATAGGAGAAAGGAAAGACCCCCTCCGGCCTCGGACCAGGCGCGAGCACCTGATCACGGGCAGGCCCGGCCCGAACCCATGGAGATAGGGGCAGTGAGAGCGTCCCTAACATTGAGCGAGAGAGATTACCGCCGAAAACAGGGCCTCTGTCTGTACTGTGGCAAGAAAGGCCACTATCTCCGAGAATGTCCCGTTCGACCTAAGGTCGGGAGGCCTCGCGCAGGACAAGCCGTGGCAGTGACGGGAGATGGGGAGGCGGGAAATGCCCGGGCTTGAAGGACCACGAAGGGAAGCCTTCAAGCTACCACTCCATCCCTTCTGTGGAGGCAGACGCTGAGGCGGAGCCGGATCACTTCTTCCTCACGCTTCAAGTCGAGATAGATCATACCACTCGGACCATTCGGGCCATGATCGATTCCGGTGCCACTGGCTGCTTTTTGGACGAGACCGAAGCCCAGAGGTTGGGGGTCACTCTTCTCCCCAAACACACGCCTGAACTCGTCTATGCAGTAGACGGCAAAGAGTTGGACTCGGGGCCCATCCGTTATGTCACCCCGGCCCTCTGGATGACCATAGGGAAGACCCACGGCGAATGGTTGGCCTTGAACATCATCAAAGCTCCCCGGTGCAAGCTCATTCTGGGACTACCATGATTGAGAAGACACGAACCTACCATAGAGTGGTCCGCGAACACCCTATCCTTTTGCTCCGCCTTTTGCCGTCAACACTGTGCGCTGCCCGAATCGCCACCAACCCCTCCGTTGGCCTCTCCGCAACATATCGCCACGGCAGCCGAGAAAGAGGTGGTTCTCCCGGCATGGTATAGCACCTATTCGGACGTCTTCGACAAACGAAAGGCCGAGGAGCTACCGCCCCATCGGGCGTATGACTGCCGCATCGATCTGGAACCTGGAGCTGTCATTCCCTGTTGCCGTGTCTATGCGCTCACAGGACCCGAAACAAGCCACCTCCGAGAGTACCTGGACACGTACCTCACGCTGGGATTCATTCGCCCCTCTCGATCGCCTGCAGCCTCTCCGCTCTTCTTCATCCCGAAGGCCAACGGCGAGTTGCGCTGCTGCATTGACTATCGCGCGCTCAACGCAGTAACAATAAAGAATCAATACCCCCTGCCGTTGATCCCGGTGCTGCTAGAGCAGGTCCGGGAGGCAGCCCTGTACACCAAGCTGGACCTACGTGGGGCGTACCACCTGGTTCGGATGAGAGAGGGGGACGAATGGAAGACGGCCTTCAAGACGCGGTATGGGTTATTCGAATACCTCGTGATGCCCTTTGGGCTCTGTAACGCCCCTGCCGCCTTCCAGTTCTTCCTCAACGAGGCCTTAAGAGACTACCTGGATAAATCCGTCATCGTATACATCGACGACATCCTTATTTATTCGTCCAACTCGAAGGAACACGTCGTCCACGTGAGACAGGTCTTGCAAGCCCTTCGTGCTAACCGATTATACTGCAAACTCACGAAGTGTGAATTCCACGTGACGACAGTGGAATTCCTGGGCGTTCTCCTGACCCCCACCGGACAAGTCATGTCGGATCGGAAGGTGCAAGCCGTGGTGAAGTGGCCTCCACCCACATCTGTCAAGGAGGTACAAAGCTTCCTCGGCTTCTCCAATTTCTACCGGCGCTTTATCCACCATTTCTCCCAACTGGTGGCACCTCTCACGAGACTGACTCGCAAAGACGTTCCGTTTTCCTGGCAACCCGAGGCGCAGAGGGCGTTCGAGCAGCTCAAGACAGCCTTCACCTCCGCCCCTGTCCTACGCCACGCCAAACCTGAACTCCCGTTCATAGTGGAGGCGGACGCTTCTGACATCGCAGTAGGGGCGGTTCTGTCACAGAGACATCCAGACACCGGCCACCTCCATCCAGTGGCCTACATGTCCCGAAAACTCAACCCCGCCGAAAAGAACTACACGATCGCCGAAAAAGAACTGCTGGCCATTCGGGAAGCCTTCCTGGAATGGAGACACTGGCTGAAGGGGGCGCAACACCAGGTAACGGTCTATACCGACCATCGCAACCTCCAGTTTTTGCGGTCTGCTCGGCATCTTACCCCCAGACAACAACGGTGGATGCTCTTCTTCGCAGAGCACCACTTCCTCGTCACGTTCCGACCTGGAACCCAGAACCAAAAGGCGGATGCCTTGTCCCGCCAGGGTATGGCCTGTCTCCCCGTGGCAGACACAGAACGGGCCATCATTACCCCCGACAAAGTGGTGGGAGGAGTGGAAACGGGATCGTTCCTAGATGGAGTGAAACGAGGTATCAGATCATTTGCTTGGTCGTCCTGGTTGCGCAGCCACAGGGAGTGGCGTTTGCTGCAAGGCCTCCCACTGTGTGGATCCCGGGTTCTAGTCCCTACTCTCCGCCTCCGAAAACTCGTGTTCGGCTGGTGCCACGACGCCCCCAGTGCTGGTCACATGGGTGGCTCCAAGACCCTGGAAAAGGTACTGCGACAGTTCTGGTGGCCATCGGTTTGGCCGGATATCTTGTGCTGGGTCAAGAACTGCACCGTCTGCGCTCAGATGAAAACCGACCACTGCAAGCAACAAGGCCTCCTGCGTCCGCTGCCAACCCCTATGACTCCGTGGGAAAAGATCTCCGTCGATTTCATAGTGGGACTACCGAAAGATCAGAACTGCACGGCAATAGTGGTCATCATCGATTACCTCACCAAAATGGGGCATTTCATCGTGTGCAAGCAGATACCCACAGCAGGTGCCTTGGCAAATCTCATGTTGAAAGACATCGTGAGGCTCCACGGCCTTCCCTTGGAGATCGTGTCAGACAGGGGGTCCCAATTCACCGCCCGATTTTGGAAGGTCTGGTGCACCGAGTTGGGTATTCAATCATCCCTGTCCACCAGCTTTCATCCCCAATCCGATGGCCAAACCGAGCGCCTCAACCAAACCCTGAAGCAGTACCTCCGTTGCTATGTGAACAAAGCCACTGAAGCCTGGGTGGATTGGCTATGGGTGGCTGAGATAGCTTACAACAGCACCGTCCATGAATCCACGAAACACACTCCCTTCTACCTCTCTTCTGGGTTTCACCCTCGTTTCACCCCTTTTTTGCTCCCTCGCTCTGGCGTCACTCTGCCCGATCTCCAACACCGGCTCGCGCAGATTCGCTCGACCCTCACGACAGCCCGCGAAAACCTCCGCTTAGCAAAAGAAAGGTACAAGGCGCAGGCCGACAAGCACCGTAGGCCCAATCCCGTGTACCATAAGGGGGATAAAGTATGGTTGTCCACAAAAAACCTCACCTTCAGAAAACCCAGTGTGTTCAACCCCAAGTTTATAGGCCCCTATGCAGTAGTTCGTCACGTCAACCCAGTGGCCGTGCAGCTCCGTCTCCCAGCACACATGCACATACACCCCGTGTTCCACGTCTCGTTGCTCTAGCCCTCACTTTGTTCTGTGAAGCGAGTCCCTCCTCCGGTCTGGGTGCAGCATGAGCGGGAGTACGTGGTGGAGCGAGTGCTGGATTCCAAGCTGGTGCGGGGCAGGGTGTGGTACCTCCTGGCGTGGAAGGGGTATGGTCCGGAAGAGCATTCTTGGGAGCCGGCGACTGCGATCCACGCCCCCTGCCTGGTGGCTGCCTTTCACCGCCGCTGCCCCGAGAAGCCCGGTGCTCCTCGCGGCGCTTGACTCGGTGGGGAGGGGGGTGTACTGTCAGGTGGCGAGAACCGGTAGCGCGCCGCCCGCATCACCGCAACGCCTTCCCCGCCGAACGAACTCCGGGGGAACTACATTTCCCAGAACGCCCGGCGGAACACGCCCCACGTGTCCTGCGTGTCGAGCGCAACAGCGGTTAAAGCCGCCAACAAACAACGAGCGGTGCCGATGATTCCTGCCTGTCCAGTTCGCACTCTTGGTCCGGAAGCAACGTTCCAGCCCCGCGTCCTCGGCCTCACCCTCGTCCTTGTATCCAGACTCCCCGGCTCCAGCTGTGCTACCTCGCCGCCACCTCCGACGTGAAGAAGACCGCGGGGAGCCCCCCAAGCCTCAGTGTTCCAGACTCCCGGGAAACACCGTCGGCGCTCCTCTGCCCAAGGATCACCGGGTCCAGAGTAGTAGCGCGAAGGTGAAAACCTCGCCGGTGAGCCCCGACGCTGGTAGGCGTCTGAAGACCTTCCACGTTCCTGATTCGTTCCTGAAGACCCCTCACGCGCTCCTCTGCCCACGGAGTGCCGGGTCCAGAGTAGAAGCGCGAATCAAGGCGCTCCTCGGCCCATGGAGTTCCGGGTTTAGAGTAGCAGCGCCCGCTCCATTTTCAGCGCTACACAACTGTGAGTACTGTTCTTTCCTTTAGCCTTCAGGGAGGCGATTTTCTTCGTTCTTTGTGAGTGACCCTGATCTGGGACGCACTCTGGGGGGCATCAAGCACTGCCGTCTAAGTGTTGGTCTTTGCTCCCAGTAGGCAGCGCCCCTTCGCCCCACCGGACCCGTCCCAAGGGTCCGCCCTGGCACTGCGGCTGTAAGCCTGTGCTAGCCTCAACTGAGCTTCACGCCGCCCAGGCCAGAGAACCCTCCGTCTCACGGGTGGGAAGGTAGCAGGTGAGAAGTCACTACGAAACACTACGGAGTGGAGGGGAGGCAACGGGTGGGTCACTACTGACGGGTGTCTTATGGTGTGCTTGTTTCGTTTCAGGTCCCTCTCCCAGCTGCTCCTTCCCTTCCTTCCCTCGCCCACCTGTCTCCATAGTCCGTGTGTGTTACACGTTCTCCGGACTGGGGACGGATGGGAGGTGGACCCCATTAAGCATCAGCGTCATCCTGAGGAGAGAATTCCCCGGCCATCGTGACAAAAGCGTTGGATAGCGGGTAGGTAAAAATCGCTATTCCCACTCCAATGAGTGCAACAGTAGGAAAAGAGTTGGATAGCTATATTAACAAATGATCAGGGTCAGAGCTTTTAAACGGACTAGCACCAGACATCACTGACAAATCTGCCTATGGTGTTAATATCAAACCTCGGTGCAGCAAGTCTGGGATGTGACCCGCATGCATCCCAATTTAGTGGTCAAAAACCGTTGGCAAAGCAATTGTATGGTGATTTTGATAAAAAGAGGACAATTGATTCATAATAAAAACTACAATCAAGACTTAATCTTTTGTCAGATATATTTGCTGTGGGAAGCCTAATGGTTGTGTTACTCTGTTTTGTTTCTACTTTAATAAGCTGCACCATGTCAGTTATATAAACAGAATTATACTTCTCGGGTGCAGGGTTAGTTTGTAAAGTGTTGGATAGCGTAGGGTTAAAAATTACTATTCCCACTCCAGTGAGTGCAACAGTAGAGAAAGCGTTGGATAGCATAGGGGTAAAAATTACTATTCCCACTCCAGAAAGTGAAACAGTAGGGAAAGCATTGGATAGCGGTGGGGTAAAAATTACTATTCTCACTCCAGTGAGTGCAACTGTAGGGAAAGCGTTGGATAGCGTAGGGGTAAAAATTATTATTCCCACTCCAGTGAGTGCAACGGTATGGAATGTGTTGGATAGTGTAGGGGTAAAGATTACTATTCCCAAACCAGAGAGTGCAATAGTAGGGAAAGTGTTGGATAGCGGGAGAGTAAAAATTACTATTTCCCCTCCAGTGAGTGCAACAGTAGGGAAAGTAATGATTTAATAGTTAAATATATATAAATTAATTATCAATACCAATAATATGTATTAAAAATTAATTACCTATCACAAATTATTTAATTATTAATTATAAATACCAATAAATATGAATTACTAAAATGTAATTACCTATTAATAATTAACAACAAATTATCAATACCAATAAATACAAATAAATAATTACTTAATTACAATTAAATTACTTCCCACCCTATTACCCTATAAACCCACAACCCGCTCCGAATAATAAATTAATACAATTAATATAATTATCAATTAATCAATTAATACAAATTAATTACCAATTAATAACAATTAATGATTAATTAATAATTAATTAACAATAATTCATTTATCAATACCAATAAATGAAATTAAATAATTGCTTAATTACAATTAAATTACTTCCCACCCTATTCCCCTATAAACCCACAACCCGCTACAGAACTAAAACGGAACTAAAACGCAAAATTAAATTACAAATAATTAATAATTCCTCAAATTTAATATTTAATTTACTTTTATTTTTTTTTTTTTTAAACTTTGTTTATTGAGTTTTCACGTTATGTCTTTACATACACACAAAAGGAAAAAAACCATAAGCAAAGGCAAGTGGCATTGCATATCACAGGTTTCAGGAGCAGCTGATCCAGTGTAATCACAGGGGCCAAGTGAACAATCGTACATAGTATAATATGAGTCTTAACACTTGTACATAGGGTAGGGACATCAGGCAAAAGGTCGGAACTCATTATAATCACCTGGTAGAGGCGTGTGGGCCCCTCAGCCAGAGTTCACCCATGCGCTGCGCTTCACCCAAGGCGCGACCTCAACCCATAAATCTCATACAAGGAGTACATAAGAACAATTCACGTGACCCGGAATACTATAAAGGAGAGACCAAAAAGGGCCACCCAGAAATGAGGGGGAAGAAAGGGGAAGAGACAGCACTGCATCCACCCCCATACGCCTACAGAAGCTCACCGTTCATCATGTGCAGGATGTACGTCCTGGGCGCTGGGATTCGGATCGGCAGCGGCCAGGGGAGGGGCGTCTGCTGTCAGAGCCCCTGGACACTGCAGTAAGTAACTTTGTAATGGTCCCCAGATATCGGCAGGGCGGGACCAGGTAGGGAGTAATTCGGAGTATGTCAGTATCTGCTCCTGGCAGTAGACCAGGTCCTTGAGCACTCCTTAAATTTCGGAGCCCGTCCCCGTCCCCACCGGCAAGCTATGCGCCGTTTCGCTAAGAGGAGCGCAGTCGTAACAAATTTGCGACTCGCACGCGGTATAGGTTTGGTATGTCCCAGTAATGCCTGTACCGGATCAGGTGCGAGGGGCAGCTCGATCATTTGCGAAATGGCAGCATACACGTGTGTCCAATAGGTCTGAATAGTGGGGAATGTCCAGGATAAGTGCAGGAAGTCTGCCTGGGGGGCGTGGCATCTCTCGCAATTATCCAAGTCTTGTAGCTGGAATTTATACTTGGTGACCGGAGTGTAGTAGAGACGGTTCAGGAATTTAAAATGGATGATACGGTGTCTACTGCTCGCAGAAATCTGTTCCGTCTGCGAACAACAGTATGTCCACCTGTCGTCACCCAGCTCCAGCCCCAACTCCCGCTCCCACTCCCCACGGGCCCGAGATTCGTCGAGTGTAGCGTCATAGCGAACTGCATGGTACAGTATCGAGACCAAATGGGAGGGCGAGGTGGCTTGTAGGATCTTGTGTAATGGAGTCATGATGTCAGGCTCAGTCGGGAATGTCGGCAATATGGCCTTCATTCCATGTCTCAGTCTAAGGTAGGTAAAGAGCTCCAGGGGGGTAGGCGTGTAGCCTTCAAAGAAGTGTTCCCTATCGCGAAAGAGCCCGCCGGAGAACAGATCTCCCCATCTTTGAATTCCCAGCTTGCGAATCAAATCTTGAGACAGTCTCTCTTGGAAAAGGGGAAGCTGCGGGTGATAGGCAATGGGGAGAAGGGGGGAGTACAGGAACAGACTCCCCACTCGCTTTGACAGCTCCATCCAAGCCCTCACCGTGCCTTGCAGGGCATTGTAACTGGTAGTGGTATGCGGGAGCACACTATGCAGTAGGCCAGGCAGGGGCAAGGGTGCCGCCAGCCAGTCATCTGCAGCAAGCTGGGGCATAAAAGCGATCGGGTGGAACCAGTAGTACGCATAGTGTGCTTGGGCGCAAAGATAGTACAGCTCCAGATCCGGTATATCGAAGCCTCCGCGCGAGTATGGAGAGGTCATCGTAGCCCACTTCAATCTAGGTCTCTTCCCACCCCACACCAGCCGTATCAATTCTGAACACAACCGAGTGAAAAAATGCCTGCTCGGGGGGAAGGGAATGTTCATAAACAAATACAGAAGCCGGGGAAGCACTACCATCTTAATCAGGGCTGCACGCCCAGCCATCGACAGAGGGAGCGTTATCCAGCGGTCGACGCAAGAGGAGACGTGCAGCAATGTCGTGCCATAATTTAACCGCATGAGCTCTTCCCTATCTCGAGAAATCTTAATGCCTAAGTACTTGACTTCGGACTCACTCCATTCTATGGGATAGTCGAGCGAAAAGATCAGTTAGATGGAAGATCTGGGACTTTGACCAGTTGATTCGTACGACCGACATCTCCCCGTATGTCAAAAATTCCCGGAGGAGTGGGTTCAGGTTATTCTGAGGGTCCCGCACATACAAAGTTATGTCATCTGCATACAGTGACAGCAATATCTGTCGTTGCTCACAGAACAGCGCTCTGTTTTGATGGCGTTGTCGTAGCCGCGAGGCGAGTGGCTCAAGCGCCAGTGCAAATAAAAGTGGGGAGAGGGGGCACCCCTGCCTGGTCCCTCGGGCAATTCCGAAGGGCTCCGACGTCCTGCCATTGATTAAGACCCTGGCACACGGACTGCCATAAAGAATAGCTATCCATCCTAGGAATACCAGAGGAAAACCCATATGAGTTAGCACAGCTACCAAATAATCCCACTCCAAAGAGTCGAACGCTTTCGTAGCGTCTAAAAAAAAACGCCACCATCTGTAGGCTGGGATCTACATTTTGCAAGATTGCAAATAGCGTGCGCCGGGTATAAAGCCCGATTGATCCGGGAGTACCAGTCCCTCCATGAGGAGCGTTAAACGATTAGCCAGGGTTTTGGCAAGGATCTTTGTGTCACAATTAAGGAGGGACAAGGGCCGATATGAGTCCGGGGAAGTTGCCGGTTTACCTGGCTTCAAGAGGGAGGTAATTAGGGCCTCTCTCATAGAAGGGGGAAGCTCCCCCAGCGTGTGGGCCTCGTCGAATACAACTTTTAAAATAGGGGCAAGGATATCAATATACGATTTATAGAACTCTATCGGGAGACCATCAAGGCCCGGGGCCTTCCCCGAGGCCATTTGCATTATGGCCTCCCGAATTTCGTCGATCCCAAGAGGAGCCATTAGGAACCGCCGTTGTCTGTCAGAAAGCCACCCCAGTGTAATCTCCCCCAAGTATCGGTCCAGCTCCGGCACGTGTGCATGAGTAGAGGAGTACAGGTCAGTGTAATGGGTAACAAACGTTTGCATTATAGACCGGGTATCTCTGTGGAGTACCCCCGAAGTTCCCTGGATCTCAAGGACATGGTTGTTGCAACGGGGTGGACGTATTGCCCAAGCCAGGAATTTACCCGGCCGCTCCCCCTCCCTGTACCTGCGAGCCTGAAAGTGTTTCCCCCTAAACCGGACTTCTCTATCCGCGGTGTCTTTATAGTCAGACAATAGGTCTCGGAACCTGGCCTGCGCCTCAGCATCAATGTGAAACGTGGGGGCGGTCTCCAGGCTCTTAAGGTCAGCCTCCAATTTACGAAGGCTGTTACGTAGGTCCCTGAGGACTCCCACCCCCTTCGAGATGCACAGCCCCCTGATTGTGGCCTTAAAGGCGTCCCAAACTACAGCAACACTGTCCACCGTTCCACCATTTCGTTGAAAGAAGCCCTCAATCTCCTGTGCAATTTCCGAACGAAAGACCTCATCTAGCAGGGCAGAAGGCTGCAGTCTCCATGACATCGGAGATCCAGCAATGTCAACCAATTCTAAACCC
Source organism: Triturus cristatus (assembly GCF_964204655.1). Classification (NCBI taxonomy): domain Eukaryota; kingdom Metazoa; phylum Chordata; class Amphibia; order Caudata; family Salamandridae; genus Triturus; species Triturus cristatus. The sequence goes on from NC_140582.1 coordinate 28,002,051, forward strand.
ATCAGGACCGGGGCATGATCGGAGTACGTACGCGCAAGGTGTTTTACCCAGCATATCGTGGGAGCAAGTCCCGGGGAGACCAGGAGATAGTCCAATCTCGCCCACGTGGCGTGTGCGGCCGACCAATGCATGCCCTCCAAGGTCGCCGGGTATCTAGAGCGCCATGCGTCCAGCAGATGACGCTCGGTAAGAAGGTCGTGAATATATGCTTGCGAGCGAGAGTAGTGGTGAGGGCCAGGGTTCGCCCTATCTTTCGCGGGATCAACAGCTACATTAAAATCACCTCCCCATACTAAGTAAGTAGAGCCTATGCTTAAGATCTCCCTCCAGAGCGCCTGAAGGCAATTCGGATCATCAGAGTTGGGGCCATAATAACACGCCAGATTGAGCGTATCCGTACCCATGCGTCCCCAGACAATGCAATACCTGCCCTCCCTGTCTGTTCATTCACCCAAGTGCACAAAGGGGGTGTGTTTCCTAATGAGAATTGCAACTCCTCGTGAATAAGAGGAGTAGGAGGAAAAGGCACGGTGTATGGCCCACCGCGATGCAAACAGCGATGGCCTGGAGGGGTCCAGGTGCGTCTCCTGAAGGAAAGCCACGCCTATGTGATGTCTATCCAAGTACGCCAGGATCTGTCTACGCTTTCTAGGGTCTCCCAAACCCCTCACATTCCAGGTCAGGAAATTAAGCTGCCCAGTAAAGTCCCTACTTGCCCGCGGATCACCCATGGGGAACAACAATCCTCAGATATAGCAGCGCAATATCACCACCGCCCCTAGATTGATACGAAATAGCCGATGCAAACAACATCACATACCAATTAACACTAACAAACACAACCAATACCCAACTCCTCCCCTCTCCCCCCGCCCACAGCAGCATCCCAATCATGCCATCTGGATAGTCCCCCTCCTCCCCACCCCAAAACCAAACCCTTCTATAGCCAGTGCCACAAGGGATTAACATTCAAACTGAAAGACAATGGGGTAATACCCTTTGGAGGTCAGTCTAGGTGGAGACACTGTGTCCCCTTGACCCATGGGAGTGCGCCCGGCCAGAGACCGAGCCCTCTCCAGTGACAAAGGGCGCCCAGCAAAGGAAAAAGTCCTGAGAGTCAGGTGCACGCTAAATGGATGCAGGGCTCTGGTTACATCCCCTTACTAACAGCGCAGCGAGGCCTTCGAGTCCTCATAACATGGTCCAAGGCAGCATACATCCACACCAGCTTACCAACTGTCGAATATCCGCCACTGACGCGACAGGACGACTACTCGGCGCCGTCACTCCGAGGCCGGCGAGGATGGGCGGTCTAGTTCGCGCTTCTTGACCCGTTTCAGAAATTCCTCTGCTTGTTGGGGTTTAGTGCAGAAGATCTGTTTCCCCTGGTGGGTGATGCGCAAACGGGCTGGGTAGAGTAGCGCATAGTCCATTTGAGCAGCTCGCAACTTTTGTTTGACCTGTACGAATTTCTTCCGCTCCTCCTGAACCACTGGAGTGAAGTCAGGAAATATGGTAAAGGCAGTGCCGTCGTAGGATAGGGTCTTCTTCTCCCTTGCCGTCCAAAGTGCTGCATCTCGGTCCCGGAAGTTCAGCAAGCGGGTGATGATAAGGCGGGGGGGGCCCCCGGCGGCGGCCTCGGGGCCAGTGATCTGTGCGCCCTCTCAACAATGAACTGAGGAGACAGGGAGTCAACGCCCACCACCGCGTGCAGTAGCCCCTCCACATAGTCCTCCATCTTGCCCGTGTGGGTCGACTCCGGTATGCCAAGTAAGCGAATATTATTCCTCCGACTACGCGCCTCCAATTCCTCATTCTTGGCCGCTATCACGTGGAGGACTTTGTCCATGCGCGCCACAGTGTCAGACAATTGTGATGTGCGATCCTCGGAATCAGAAATACGCCGCTCCGTCTCTGAGAGGCGTTCTCCATGACTGTCCACTTTGTGCACAATCGAGTCCATACGTGACTGCATTGAGTCCATTTTATCTACTATGGTCGCCAGGCTTTGTCGCATATCCAGCAGTATGGATTTGACATCATCTCCCCGCTGGGCGTCCACCGGCGCCGGCCCCCCCGCACCGGACTCCGGCTGGGACCTGGTGGTCTTTTTTGCCTCAAAGGTGAGGCGAGGCTGACGGCTGTCCGGCTTCCCCATGATAACACCGTCAATCAGTCCGCAGCAGGAGCAAGAATACGGCCGGATAGACCGGAGTGCGGGGTAGGCCACAAGGAAAAGGGGGGACCAAGGGGGGACGCAGCCCCGCAGGGGTAGAGGCAATCCACCAATCTGGACCCAGGCACACGGTAACTCCTACAATAGCGCCATCAAGTTCCCTCCACCAGCGGCGAATGGACACGCCAGGGACAAGTCCCAGCACCAGGAACCGCCCGCGGCCACCCGGGGTCGCCACACACCTCCACAACAGGTCGCCCGCTACCTGGGCGTCAGGGGCGTCCTCTCTCCGGGCCACCAATCGTCATGAAGCCAGCCAGGGGGGACAGAGGGGGCCAAACTGGATCCCCCTGGTACTTACAGCAGCCGCGACCCTCCAGCCAGGAGCCAGTCCGGTGAAATAATATTTAATTTACTATAATTAAATTACTTCCCACCCTATTCCCCTATAAAACCACAACCCGCTACGGAATTAAATTACGCTAAAATTAAATAACATAAAATTAATTACTTTAAAACAATAAGAAAAATACATTACAAACATAATACATACTTTTAACACATATACTAACACTTAAAACACTATAAAAAATCTCTATTTTTAACAACTATATTATGACTGTCGATATTACTAACTTTGATATTATGACAATCGATATTTCTTACCGGAATCTCGATATTCTGCACCACTATATTTGTGTGAGTTGATATTATGTCCACTTGATATTTCAAAGTCGATAGTTTGGCAATTCGATATTAAAAATTCGAAATTGTGACTATTCGCCGTGGCTTCGCCTGGCTGCATGATGGCCGCACCTTGAGTGGGCTCTGCCAGCCGAGAGGCAAAATCCTGCATCATTCGCACATAAAGGGGGTTTCTGCACCTTATAAATTACTGCACAGCAGCCCTGAGATGGGCTGTGCTGTCTGACAGTGCCAAAACGACTGCAGCTTTCCTGGCTGAGACTGCAGAGGCCGGGATCAGACTGCTGGGTGTGAGCCATGAAGCGGCCGGGGTGGAATCCATATCTTGCCGGCGCCTGACATGTAAGCTCACAGGCTCGAACACTGAGATTGGCAAACCGAGCTGTGATGCACCCATCAGGCTGGCCACCCAACAAGTGAGCCCTGATCTATCCGGTGGTTAGAAGAAGCGGCGTACGGCTTGGCCAACGAAAAGGCTGGGACCAGAGGCTGTCTCAGGTGGCACGGAGCTGACCCTCCTAGATGGCGGCGATGACCTGTAAGTTCTGACCGGCACCTGCTCCACGCTGCTGTCCCCTGAGGGCCTAGGACTGGACCTGACCAGAGCTGCGCTGTCGCACCAGAGAGCCCCGGGGTGGCTGAGGCGTGAAGCGCGAACCAGAAGTACCGGGTGCTGGGCCAGCTGATCTGCACTTTGTAGAGGCAGCGGGCTGGACGCATGGACGACTGCTCCGGCCCTACCTCCAGGCTGGTGATGCACCCGACACAGACTGTAATTGAGGCCTGAGACAGAGAGACATGCGGCTGGCCTCCCTCCGTTACCGCAACAAATTGCAAGTGCTGATCACTGTGCGCCGCATGCTGCGGTCCCCTGGGGGTTAAAGTCAGGCCAGGTTAATGAGCACGGGTGGGCTGTATCATGGGGCAGAGGAAAAGCAGAAGCCCTAAAGCCTCTTATCTGCTCCCTAGAAAAGAGACGCTGCTGCTGGTGGGGGCACCTTGCACAAAGCGGTACACATGCCTTGGGGGATAGCCTTGTGGACGGCTGGCCTCTTTCTATCATGCTGCCCGTGCTGCTGGATGCCAATGCTGCGAGGCCTCTACCTGCTGTAGCTCAGGGACTTGGGGCTGATCCTGTGGCTTCACCTGGATGTGCTCTGCGCCGACCAGCTGAAGAGATAGGCACTGCGGGCATCATCTGTAATCTCATTCTCGAGGTGAGGCGGCTGCACACAATTGACCTCACTCCATAGAACTGAGACAGGAATACTGCACCGAAACTGGACTCATTGCGGGCCCCTCTTCCAATAGTATCCGAATACGCGAGCAGATAGAGACCACATAGGAGTAGAAATTAACAGCAGAGGACAATGGGCAAACCCGATACCAAACGAACTAAACTCATGTTCAAAGGGCGCCGTCAAACCAGACAAGGTGAATCTACCCAGAACTCTGATGGGCTATCGCCACAGATGGCTGACACAGTACCACAAGACGAAGCCATCCGCTCATTGCTAATAGACGTAAAGTCCAGCTTGAAAACAATTGATTCTAAGCTAGACATCCTCACAGCCCGTCTAGACCAGATCAAACACATGGTTGTTGTGCATGATGACCGCCTAGAACACGTAGAGACTCGAATATCAGAGCTTGAGGATCTCAGAAAGGATGATAAAAAAAACTGCTAGAGATGGAAAAAGTATTGGAACTCATACAAGCCAAGAAGGAGGACCTAGAATCCCGCTCTCGTAGAAACAACCTCCGAATGATGGGAATTCCGGAGTCCACGGATATAACCAAGATGGAAGACTTCGCCGAAGATTTGCTACATGAGCTCTTTGGCACTGAGCTGTTGACGCTTTTTGTAGTGGAGAGAACACACCACATGCTTGGACCGTGGCCAATTCCAGGGGCCCCAGCCCACTCCATAATTGCCCGGATTCTGAACTACCGGGACTGTAACAAGATCCTCCGCAAAGCAAGGGAGTGTAGGGTGGTGCGCTAGAAAGGCAATACACTCTCTTTTTACCCGGATTTCACCATGGAGGTTTAGTCCGCCAGACACAAATTCTGCCAGTCAAGCGTGCACTCCAACAACTTGAGATAACGTATGGCCTTCTCTACACAGCTAAACTGTGGATATCACTTGATGGCACCACAAAGTTCTTTACGGACCCTGCAGCATCTCTGAAGTACACTAAGCAGCTTCCTGAAAACAGACATGCTTTGACCAAGTCCCCCTGACCGGCTGAAGAGGGCCTCACAAGTGACAATGACTAACTTTACTGTCGGGCGAGGATTGCCTGTACGCCATTCCTCAAGGTGGAAACTGGAGCAGGACGGCGACCCTGCTTGAGGGGAAAACAGATAACATGGCCTGTACCATTTGCATTGGCAACACACTCAGCTTCACGGCCAAGTCCCCTGCACTCCTCTCGGCTCTCCTGTTTCTTAGAGACAGGGCAGTTCACCGGTGAATCCATGTCCCTTAGGGATGAGTCCCATTTATGTTATGTTGAGGGCTATCTGGGGTAACGTAAGTGGATGGAATTGCTTTCTTTACCTGGTTCATCGAAGACAATGCCGTCCTCGACCCTTCACAGTCTGGATTCCGCAGCAATCCCAGCACCGAAACCCCCCTACTCACTGCTTCAGGCAACATCTGCACCCTCCTAGACCAAGGCCACACAGCAGCCCTGATTCTACTTGACCTGTCAGCAGCTTTCAACACCCACACTCACAGCCAGACTATACAACGCCAGCATACAAGGAACCGCCCTCGACTGGATCAGATCATTCCTCAACGGCGGAAGCCAAAGGATCAGACTGCCGCCCTTCCTCTCTGAACCCATGGAAATCAACTGCAGAGTCCCACAGGGATCATCTCTCAGCCCAACCCTCTTTATTAATATCTACATGGCTTCCCTCGCCGCTATCGTCCATCAGCACGGCCTCAACATAGTATCCTATGCGGACCACACCCAGCTCATCCTCTCCCTCACCAAGAACCCCGCCACCACCAGACTCAACTTCCAGGAAGGAATGCAGGACGTCGCAGCCTGGATGAGGAACAGCTGCCTTAAGCTCAACTCGGAGAAGACAGAAGTCCTTGTCCTCGGAACCAACCCTTTGGCATGGAACAACACATGGTGGCCCACTGCCCTTGGCACCCCTCCTACCCCCACGGACCACACTAGAAACCTCTGCATCATACTTGACTCCTCCCTCTCCATGAACTTTCAAGTCAACGGCATTGCCTCCAGCTCTTTCAACACCCTTTGCATCCTCGGTAAGACCTTCAAATGGATCCCCCTCAGGTCAAGAAAAACAGTCACCCACGCACTCCTCACAAGCAGGCTGGACTACGGAAACGCCCCCTACGCTGGCATAAACAAGTCTGTTCTCGGCAAGCTCCAGACGAATCAGAACACAACCGCCAGACTAGTCCTCAGTATCCCTCGGCACGAGCACATCAGCCAACACCTTCGAAATCTCCACTGGCTACCCGCTGAGAAGAGAGTCACCTACAAGATCCACGCCTACAAATGCCTACACAACAATGGCCCAAATACCTCAAGGACAGAAACAACCTCCACGTACACAAAAGGAACCTCCGGTCCGCCCACCTCTTCCTCGCCAAAACCCCTCGCATCCACAGAGCCAAAGCAGGAGGAAGATCCTTCTCCAACATCGCATCCAAGACCTGGTACAAGCTCCCGACCGAAACCAAACGCACCCTGTCCCTGGATACCTTCAGAAGGCTCTCAAGACCTCGCTCTTTGGCTGATCGGAACTGCTGACCCCTCCCACCCCCTGCGCCTTGAGACCCTTGCGGGTGAGTTACGCACTTACAATACCCCTGATTGATTGGTTGATTGGGGGGGTTGGAGTGGGTGGCTGGGGGGACACACATTGGCTTGTTCTTGCTGTTGTGACATCTTGGGGTGGATGGGTCGGCTGTTTATAGAATGCCATTTATGGGGCAATATGAACCTAGGAAATCTCGCTGGACCCGCATTTCACAATAATATGCTTGGAGGGTGACAATACACCGCAGTTGTCAGCCAGCCGAAGAGTAGACAAGCCACTACAGACACCAATATTCGAATCCAACCACAATGGTTAGCGTAAATTGCTTAACCTAGAAAGTCAGGGGCCTAAATGATTATTGCAAGTCCCGCCTGGTACACTCATACTTAATGTCCCACAAGATAGATATCTGCCTTTTGCAGAAAACACACCTTACCAATACCACCCTGACTAGACTGCAGGGCCGATGGTGGTACGAAAAACATTCTGCCATATATTTGAATTACAGTCGGGGGTTTAGATTCTAATCAGAAGGAGGTTGCCATGGTACACCACTGGGTCTTACACAGATAAAGATGGCAGATACGCCATTGTAACGGGGACACTGTATAAGCGACCTATGACATTGGCAGCTGTATACGGCCCAAACTTAGATGACCTGCACTTCTTTGTTAACGTTCGGAGGCAAGTGTCCAACTTGGTGCCAGGGACAATTCTATGTGGCAGCATTTCAACGTAGCACTTGATGAGAAGATAGATCGCTCCGGGAGGCGCGAATAGCATTCATGTTCGGCTGGAGCACTGACTAATCTAATGGCAGACAATCAACTCACAGATGCATGGCAGCATATTCACCCTACTATACATGAGGGCACGTACCTCTCCTCCTATCATAACTCAAAGTCATGGCTAGACTACTGGATTATCATATAGGATGCCCTTGCCTATACAACTAGCTCTGTATACCTCTCACACACGCTATGTGACCATGCTCCAGTACTCCTAGTGCTACAGAACCCTCAAACAGTACCCGAGCTTTTGCGTGGCACCTCCCTCCGAATGCTTTGCAGGACTCAGCATTCAGAGAGGAGATCCATGGAGCAATCAGTGGTGATTCGCGGAGCCTGCATTGCAAAGCATGCTGGGGTACTGCGGGCGCTGCGTGGCACACTTGGTAAATTAGAGGAGGAGATTCAGGCACTAGAGGGAGATTAATATAGGGCCCCTGACCCTGCCATACTAATGAACATCAGAGAGAAACTTTCATCCTTTAAAGAGGAGGCAGAGCATGAAACTCTTTAACTTGGCAAGAAGGCAAGGGTGCATAAATAGGGCGAGGGGGATCGCCCAAGCAAGACACTGTCCGGCTTACTCTGTAAGTCACATGCCACTGCATATGCGTCAGAATTAAGAGATGCTGACGCTCAGCTAATTTCCTTACCGTCGCAACTGCCTGAACTACGCGCCTGGACGCGCGCTGTGACAGAATACTCATTTAGTTTCATTTACGGTACCTTCCTCTTTGTAAATTTCATGTGCTGCTCTTTTTTAAATAATCGCCGAACTGCTTTTAAAATTGTCAAGAAACTAATGTTTAAAACCATTTGAACCACTTACTCGCACTTCTGCACCCTTGGACACCCGACACCCGCATTCTCCCCGGTCCACCATGGGAATTCGTCCCGATTGATGTGGAGGGAGGCGCGGTTACAGCAACAACTTCCGGGCTAGAGGGGAGGAGGGCGCTACGTCACATCCTGCACTCTGATAGTCAGCTGCATAAAAGCTTCATGCCATACGCTACGCGCAGCGGACGCGCGCTGTGACAAAATACTAATTTAGTTTTATTCACGGTTCCTTCCTCTTTGTAAATTTCATGTGCTGCTCTTTTTTAAATAATCGCCGAACTGCTTTCAAAATTGTCAAGAAACTAATGTTTAAAACCATTTGAACCACTTACTCGCACTTCTGCACCCTTGGACACCCGACACCCGCATTCTCCCCGGTCCACCACGGGAATTCGTCCCGATTGATGTGGAGGGAGGCACGGTTACAGCAACAACTTCCGGGCTAGAGGGGAGGAGGGCGCAACATCACATCCTGCACTCTGATAGTCAGCTGCATAAAAGCTTCATGCCATACGCTACGCGCAGCAGACGCGCGCTGTGACAGAATACTCATTTAGTTTCATTCACGGTACCTTCCTCTTTGTAAATTTCATGTGCTGCTCTTTTTTAAATAATCGCCGAACTGCTTTTAAAATTGTCAAGAAACTAATGTTTAAAACCATTTGAACCACTTACTCGCACTTCTGCACCCTTGGACACCCGACACCCGCATTCTCCCTGGTCCACTACGGGAATTCGTCCCGATTGATGTGGAGGGAGGCGCGGTTACAGCAACAACTTCTGGGCTAGAGGGGAGGAGGGCGCTACGTCACATCCTGAACTCTGATAGTCAGCTGCATAAAAGCTTCATGCCATACGCTACGTGCAGCGGACGCGCGCAGCGGGCGCGCCGGCGGCGCGTCAAATGCACGCCCGTCTGCGCCCGTCCGCGGCCGTCCGGGGTTTGGGGCCATGAACCCTGCCCGGTTATTTACCCATACTGGAAGCTACAGCCCCAACTCCTTACTGAAACTAAGAGGAAAGGCAGCTACTCCTTGCCTCTCTACCTGGAACCCAGCATGCGAACACACAGTCTGCCCACACTGTGGATTTCTGCCTCTTCCTGACCCCCCAATCAAAACCTCACAGCGGAACATGTTCCTGCTGAACTGCAGGTCACTCCCCAAGCACACTACAGAGATATCCATGCTCCTAGAAGAACTTAAACCAGATATCTTATTTGTAACCGAGACCTGGCTTCATTCCGATTCAGAACCTGACCTTATTCAGGCTCTACCTCAAGGATATGAAATCTTACGTGAAGACCGCATAACGGGAAGAGGTGGCGGCCTAGCAGTCATCTATAAAGACTCCTTTGGGTGCCGCAGCTCTCCTAACCCTATACCTGACTGTGAAAGCCTCTCCTTTTCCATAGACTTTTCGCCCACAAGCACGTTCTCAGGGATACATATATACCGCCCTCCTGGGACCTTGGGTCAATTCCTCCACTCCCTGCCTTATACTCTAACCAATCTAGCCTGTAACACATCTAACTTTACTCTCCTAGGAGATCTCAACATCCATCTTGATGATGCCACGGACCACACCGCCCTAGAACTGTCTATCAGCCTCTCTGCACTTTAGCTTAAACAGCTAGTGTAAAAACCCACCTATGCCAAACGGCATCTCCTTGATCCCATCTTCAGCAACTGCACAGAGCTCTCAGTAGGAACCCCTCTCCCCCTGCACTGGACAGACCATTTCCTCATTCCCTTCTCCTGGCTAAACCCACTCTCTCACCCTCCCCCCACTACAGTTATCCACACGAAACGCAACTGGCCAAAACTTTCCCAGTCTGATTGGGTAACGAGTCTCGAGACCTCCATACCACCCACCACCTCCGATCCCACTCTAGCTAATGAAAATTATAATAAATGGATCTCGAATTCACTTGACTCCGTGCTTCCCTTAATACGCACTGAATCCAAGCGTAGTACTCGAACCGCCCCCTGGTACTCCCCTGGCTTATGGGAAAAGAAACGCCTCTGTAAAAAACTCGAAAGGAAATGGCGAATGGATAACTCTCCCTCCGTGAAAACAGCTTACAGAGCCGCAATAAGAACATACAAAAACAAAATTCATATCGCGCAAGCAACCTTTTTCGAAAATAAAATCAATACAGCTGCCTCTAAGCCTAAGGAAATATATCAAATCATGAAAACCCTCCTTACGCTACCAGACAAACCCCTTAACCCCCTCAATGCACAATGAGTTTTTAAAAAAAAAAATACAAATCATTTACACCTCCTTCCCCCACATCCAGCCCCCCATCCCACCCACCAAGCTGTGCGAGCTGGGACTTCGTGCCCCAGTAACACTCAGGAACCTTCCACATCTTGATTTCACCTCGCTAGAAACCATCATGCGTCAGGTGAAATCCGGCTCTCCCAATGACCCAGCACCTCCATGCAATCTGCTGACAGTAACCAACCACATCCTACCTACCATCCTCAACTTGCTTAACGCCTCGGTGTTCACTGGGACTGTCCCGCCCCCCTGGAAGCAGGCCATGGTGAAAGCTCTCCTTAAAAAATCCAACCTGGACCCAGACAACCCAGTGATCTACCGACCAATCTCCCTACTACCATGGCTAAGCAAGATCCTTGAAAAACACGTCAAAAACGCTCTGGCTGAATTCCTAGAAAATAATCACCTACTCGACCCCTCCCAGACGGGATTCCGTCCCATGCATGGCACCGAAACCGTCCTCATTGCAGTTACAGAAGAGGCAAGGAAGATCATGGATCAAGGAGGATCTGCCGCCATCATCCTCCTCGACCTAAGTGCCGCCTTCGACACTGTAAACCATAACATCTTACTGCAAAGACTCGCAAGCCTAGGTGTCTCCGAGAAAGCTTTGGCCTGGCTCGAGTCTTTCCTGTCAGATCGTTCATTTAGGGTCTTCAAGGGCGAAACCATCTCCCCTAGTAAGCCTCTCGGTTGCGGAGTGCCGCAGGGCTCTTCCTTGAGCCCTACGCTCTTCAACATATACATGAGCCCCCTAGCTGAGATTGTCCGTCCTTTAGAAATAAAAATAATCACCTATGCGGACGATACTCAGCTAGTGGTGGCCCTTAACCAACTACACACCGCACCCAACCATCTGAGGGACTCTTTGGAAGCAGTATACTCATGGATGACATCGTCTTGTCCCAGATTGAATGGAGACAAGACCGAGCTGATGCTCCTAGGTAACTCCCCCAATCCTACCATCGATCATCTATGGCCCACCTGCCTCGGATCTGCCCCCACAACCAAGGATACAATCAAGAGCCTAGGCATCTGGCTGGACAAATCTCTTAACTTTAGTTGCCAAGCAGCCAAACTCTCAGCGACGTGCTTTGGTCTGCTCAGGCTCATTCGGAAAATCCTTCCTCTTTTACCCTTCCAGGCAAGACAAATTATGATCCAAGGTCTAATCCTGTCGCGCCTTGACTTTGGGAATGCCCTTTACCTGGGGGCCCCTCAGGCCACTCTACACAAGCTCCAGGTCATCCAAAATTGCGCAGCCCGAACCCTCCTCCAGATCCCTCGTCGACTCTCCATCAAATCCGGACTGAAGAATCTTCATTGGCTACCAGTAAGGCAAATAATTGAATTCAAGAGCCTATGCATCATCCATCGAGCCTTTTGGAAAACCGGCGCTCTCATTAATCAATCACTGGCTATCGCCTACATACCGAACAGACATCTCAGATCAATCTCCTCTTTCCTTACCACTGTCCCCAGGATCGAAAGAGTTAGATGTGGGGGCCGCTCATTCTCCTATAACTCGGCCAAACTATGGAACGCCCTCCCCCTCCATCACCGATCAGAGCCCAACCTGCTCTCCTTCCGTAAACAGCTAAAAACCTTGCTCTTTAATAAACCAGACTAAGTGTCTCAATTCTCACCCACACGCCTTGTCCGTTAGCGCTGGGACGCCTCAGCGTAGCTATCGCGCTCAATAAATCCTCTTTTCATTTCATTTCATTTCAACTAATGTCAGCCTTTTATGCTTGACTATACACAGCCGGCCTAGATAGGGAACCAGAGTCACTACGTGCCTTTTTCTAAACCAACCAGCTATTGTGATTTGATCAAGTCCACAGAAAATACTCGTCGATTGTACCAGAATAGATAGCGCAGGTTATCGATAGCATGCCGGCTGACAAAGCCCCGGGACTAGACAGACTCACACCTGCTTTTTACAAAGAATATGCTCCCATCTTGATTCCACATCATTGAATTGTATCATAAATCATTTAATGTTGGGAAACTCCCTCCCTCACTATAAGAGGCAGTAATAGTGGCCATTCTTAAGCCGGATAAGCCCGCAGTTCGTTGCAACTCCTATCACCCGCATTCCCTCATAAATGTAGACAACAAGATCTATGTGAAAGTATGCTCCCCCTCCTACAATTGATTGTACGGCGGACCAATCGGGCTTTATCCCCGGCCATGCGACTTCTCAAATCTTCGTACTATCTTTGCTATTATGCACCGTATACACCCAGATCTCCCTGCGCTGGCTGCCCTACTGGACACCATGACAACCTTTGACACACCGGAATGGCATTTCCTCTTTCCCCACCTTCAGAGGCTGGGTCTGAATCATTATTTCATCCTAAAGACTCAGCTTTTATACACTCTCCCCACGGAGCGCATTAGGATAAATGCTAGTATTTTGGAGCCAATAACTATTACCATGTGTGATCGAAAAAGGGATTTACTGCTTTAAGGACTACTCCAGATTGGTACAGGGTTCATTAATACACTTTATTGAATGGAGGAGTATAGTTGTCTTGTTGACAAAGAAATGAGTTTCGATCTGATGTTCACAGTATCTTCTTCTTTTCCTTAGGTCCTTTGGAGTTCCTCTCCGCCAGTACCCTTGATGGAAACAGCGAAGCAGGTAAGTGTCTGCTTTATGTCACAAATTGCAGGTTAGTGTTTTGTGACCTGTAGGCTACTATTTGCTACTGTTTAGGGGAAGTGCATGTTAGGGATGGTTGAGACACTAAATATTAGGTGCGGGTGGTTCATTTCCCCCCCCCCCGTTTTTTTTTCATTTTTATTCTCTGTCTCCCCTCTATCTCTCTTTTTTTTTTAAGGAAGAGAAATCTAATCTCTCTTCTCTCTTCCTTTATTTCCCTTCAGTTCTCTGGTTTCCTTTTTTTTATATATATATGCTTCTTTTCACCCCCTTTTCCTTGCCCCTTTTATCTCTCTTTCTTCACTCTCGTTCTTTTTCTTTGTTGTACTGTTCTTTTCTCCCTCCCTCCTCTTCCTTGCCCCTTTTGCTTAGAAAACGGGCATGCACCTGACGGGGCCACACCCCTCCTGGGATGCGGCTGGAATCTGTTGTCCACTTGCAGGTAAGAACCCCCGTCTTGTCATGGGCTCTCCGCTCCTTCTCCGAAAATGTTTTCAAATCTATTTATGTTAATTAGTAGGGTTAATATAGATGAAACAAGTAATTAAGAAATTGTAGTAAGTGTAAAGAAGAGTTACACACATTTATAATGATGTACTATGCACTTTTGTTTTTTTTCTACAATCCATTTGGTTGTTTTTTCGCCACTCTTCAAAGATGACACTACATACAGACCACTGTGTATGGTGAAGTAGTATGAAAGCTAACAACCGTATAAAAGCAAAAGTGATACAAAGATGATGCTACATACAGACCACTGTGTATGGTGAAGTAGTGTGAAAGCTAAGAACCATATAAAAGCAAAAGTGATACAAAGATGATGCTACATACAGACCACTGTGTATGGTGAAGTAGTATGAAAGCTAAGAACCATATAAAAGCAAAAGTGATACAAAGATGATGCTACATACAGACCACTGTGTATGGTGAAGTAGTATGAAAGCTGAGAACAGTAAAACATTGAAAATTATATTTGTATCTGATTATAAATTATAACCAGATACAAATATCACTCTCCCTTTCGCCACTGTTATTATTGATGAAAAATGTAATATTAATGTATTTTTTAAGATAACATACCAATATATTTTTATTTGTTTTTGTTTTTAATACCAGTTACAGTTCAACATTCTAAACTACTTGAAAACACTAGTGTTTAGAATAATATTATGCCAAAAATCCCCTTACTAGGAGATGTATCGTAATTACTTGGAAGGTAAGAATATGGGACATAGTCTTGGTAATGAACCCTGACACCACTCAAAAATGTGTCACTTATCTACTGGGCAATACTGAAAAGCACGTGTTTATATATAAAAAAGAACAGCATTCTTCACTTGGTCCGAGATTCTAATAAGACTTCTATTGTTTCTATTTTGCAGACAACTGTGTCGCTATATTTTCATAAACAGCAAATATATTTCCAGAATTATAAAACTCGAAGAAGGAAGTGAGACAGTTGTTTATATATGTAGTAAAGCTCTAACACTACCAAATAACTCATTTAGAAAAATATACCTTTTAATTTGTCTGAGGTGTAGTGAACTTAAACCTTTACATGCACTTTGACTACTACATCAACTTGCTATTTTAAACAGGTTCACGATTCTTAATCTGTTGTTCTATTACTTGAAAGTCACCTCTAACATAATTTGTAGCTAGGCTGTAAGGTAAACTGTGATGTACACGAAAATAAAGACATATATTTGGAAGTTGCAGCATTCTACCAGCATGCTTCAAGATGTATATACTGAGTTCTACTTGCAGACTTTTACCTTCAGTTGAATTTCATGTACAAAGTTTCAAAAGGGAAACACCACTAATACAAATTTCTGACATACAGTGTTTGAAGCATCTACACCTTCAGTCACATGAATAGACACAACTCTTATACTTCTAGTGCTAATGGAGGCAGTGACACTTTCACTTCAACAAATGAATAGTTAGTGACAACCAAGACACAATCAATGCTACCCCCTACATATAGATTCATTGAGAAAAAGACCAGGAACAGAGCCAGCAATGTACTATGAGACTTTACTACACTTTGAAAATAAACTCAGACAGTAATTCTGATATGTAATAAAGCTCTCACATTAAGAAGTGAACAATCCAGAGAAGTAGTACTTTAAACATGTCTTAGGCGTACAAAGCTTCAGTTCGTACATAACGTTATACAGCTAGACAGACTTGATATTTCAAACACGTTGACAAGCCTTAACCTGCTGTAGTAGTTGGTAAAAGTCACTTCTAAGATAGACTGCTAGTAGGGCAAAGAGCAAAGTGAATGTGCATGAAACAAAAGACATGTACTTAAATGTTGTTACATGATAAAAGCACACTTTTGCACACATATACTAACTTAAACATTCAGTGTAGTGTTCTATATGCAGTTCAGTGTCATATAAGT
Source organism: Triturus cristatus (assembly GCF_964204655.1). NCBI lineage: Eukaryota > Metazoa > Chordata > Amphibia > Caudata > Salamandridae > Triturus > Triturus cristatus. The sequence goes on from NC_140582.1 coordinate 28,017,734, forward strand.
GGATTTAAAATGTAGGGCTAATAATACATCCTCTCAGATAGTGTTACAAGCATCTACACCTTCCTTCACATGTGAAGACACAACTGTTATATATTTAGCACTAAAGTAGGCTTTATGGGGGCTTGGCCAAGATGGCGGCGAGGTAGGACGCTGGGCCCTTTCTCTCCTCCCGGCCGCCGGCCCAACATCGCGATTCCTACTGCGTAGGCTTGGCGGAAGGGGATGGATACTGCTGCATTTCATCACTAGCAGTGCCTGGAGCAGTTTGGGTGACTTTAGAGTGGCAGAAGTGGTGCAGTGGGAGGCCTTGGAAGAGCGGTGCAAGCCTCTGACTAACATAGTGGGCGTGGGTGGCCCAACCCTGTTTGTGGTCCGGCCGAGCGCCGGTTATCTTGCCGTTTACGGTGCAGTTGTAGGGAACAATGAGGCTTTGCTGCCGTCGGGGCCGCGAGAGGAGAAAGATGGTCGACCGGCCCTGCCTGAGACCGGGGAGATGTTGGAGAGCTGCTGGTACACCCCAGCGTTAGCAAGGTGAGTGGCGCGAGCCTGGAAGGACTGGGACCCATAAGGGTGGAGCGGTAAGACCTTGCAGAGGCCAAATGCACCTGGGGCAGTGATTCCCCCACTGGTGACATGGCAACCCAAGAGGCCGTCACTGATGAGAAAGAACCTCCCGCTGGGCGCATTGGGGCCATGCCGTGAGACAGCCTTGATCTGGCCCCCCTGCACCATGTTTACGCATGACTCCTGGGCCCACATCGCAACCGTTGAATAGGGACCAGACTGCTGGGAGTCCAGAGCAGGAGGGATCATAGGTGCACGAGCAGGGCAGAAGACACAGGGGTTCCCTGGAACTACCCTAGGATCCTGGGGGTGCGCTATTGAAGTTCACGGGCCCTGAAGTGACGCGGATCACCGACCCCCCTCGTACCTCCTTTCCAGGCACAAAGTACACAGGCATGGTATGTTATTCCTTTGAGGGAGCCACTGAAGAAGGCATCAACTCCCGAGACTTCAAAGCAGGTGTGGGTGTGAGGTGTGCTCAGGAGGGCAGATTCAGTGTCCGTGTGCCTCAGGGGGACTGCCCCATGAATCTAGATAGACCGGATCCAACAGGGAGAGTGCCTGTGAAGGCTGCGGCGCCCTCTGTGAGAACCCCAGGCTATAACACGCAGCGGCCGTGGGACAGGCAGTTCCCCAGATTGGGGGAGTTCCACACTGCACCAAGGCAGCAGGAATCATCCCCGAGTGGCCACGGCTGCAAACACCGCACTGGGACTATGACCTCCACGTGGGGATAGAAAGACAAAACACTCAAAGAATTGTTCGCGCGACCGAGGGCAGCAGCACAATGGATCATCCTGACGCAGGTAAAGTAACCAAATTACAGGCAAAGAGCTCTACGGAGGAACCGGTGACATGCACTTTTTCGGAGTCGCTGTTTTTGATGCTCCGCGAAGATCTAAGGACAGTCAAGCGTGACACGGTGGAGGACCCAGATCATATTTCTTTGGTACCCACAATAAAGCGGCAAATAAAGAAAGGAAGAAGGGAAGGCGCGCCGGGTCCAAACGGGATCCCGCCCGTCCTCTTCAAACAAGATATGGTTTACTGGGCAGCGGCACTTGAACCTCTCTTCCGGGAGATCAGACACACAAATATCTTGCCAGATACCTGGAAGGGCTCCATTATTGCCCCTATACACAAAGCAGGGGATAGGAGCCTTCCTCAAAATTATCGGTTAGTTGCTCTAATCGATAACGATGCGAAGTATTTCGCAGGTCTAATTTTGGAAGAATTAAAAGAATGGGCTACGAGGGAATCTCTCATACCTGTCAATCAAACAGGCTTTGTTAAATCAGTGGGGACGACAACAAACATATTGACGATGGGCATGCTTATTGACAAGGCAGAGACAAAAAAATTGCCTCTACACCTCTGCTATATAGACTACAAAGCAGCATTCGAGAACATTAACCGCAACCTACTATGGTCAAAACTCAATGATTGGGGTATTCCAAAAGGCTTGTTGGAGCTGTTAATTAACTTACATACAGACACTTGGATTCAAATCAAGGTGGGGGACGGCTCAATGTTGTCAAGGCGGATACAAACTAATAACGGCCTCAAGCAGGGCTGTGTGCTGGCCCCCACATTGTTCAACCTGTTCCTGGGGGACTTGGTGCCCCTACTAAACAACTGCAATTCACACTCGCCAAAACTAGGAGGCCTTAATTTACCATGCCTCTTATATGCAGACGACCTGGTGTTAATAAGCCACACAAGAGTTGGGCTTCAAAATCTTCTGAACACGACCCAGAGATATTCTGAGTTAAATGATTTAACAGTGAACCTCGAGAAAACGCAAACGATGACAATCAGCAACAACAAAAAGAAGAAAGTTTTCTCGTGGTTCTGGAAAAACACCCGAATCAAAGACACCTCGTCGTATAAATATCTAGGCGTAAAGATTGACAGTGGTGGCCAATTTAGCGAACAAAGGGCCAGCATAAGAGGTAAAGGCACCGTTCTGGCAATTGCCTTAAAAACATTAAATAACAACCTTTCCGGCCCTTCTCTGTCCCCCTTACTACATGTTATACGTGCCAAACTGTTACCAACACTAACATATGGGAGTGAGGCCCATCGAGGCAGAGATGCCGTTATACTTGACAGCACAATCGTGTCGGCATACAGAATCATCTTCAGCCTCCCAAGGCGATCCTCCCCCGCACAGATCAGACTGGAGTTTGGTATTCGGTCACAGTTATTGGCACGTCAGGGGGCATACATCTGCTCCTGGGATACAGTAAGAAAAACGACCGAAGGGACGCTGAACGAATATCTATGGAAAGAGCTAGAGCAGACCCAAAACTCACCAGCTGCAAAATACCTGGAAAAAAGCATAAGGAACACCGGACTGGCAGAGCTCTGGGCGTCCCCTGTAGATCATAAAACACTCAACAAATTGGTGAAAAAACCGATCAAGCTACAGTCATGGGTCCAGGATAAAGCCATCCTATCAAAAAGATCTCATGCTTGGATGGTATTAAATACATACCTGTCACAAGCCTCCCAGCCTTACCTTGCTCTAGGTTACACAAAAAAAATCAAACTGTGTTTTTTAAGATACAGATTGGGCTTGTTACCATGCATTCTACATCTTCCTCACTGGCTGAGATCGAAAGCAGGCACATTATGCAGGTTATGCGGCAAAGGGGCAGAAGATATGTTGCACCTGCTATGCTCGTGTGAGGAACTGCACGAAGAAAGGAAGCTTCTGCTGCAACGCCATTTCATTCTACAGGGGGTACGCACACGAAGGAATGCAGTGCTAACCTGCTTTTCAGCACAGGACCCTCAGCTGAGCTGTAGATTTGTGAAATTTTTAAAAGTAGTAGAAAAAAACCTACCAAAAATTGACCCATGATTAACTCAGCAAAACAGGACATTTGATTTAACTCACACAGATGAATTATTTATGTTGCAGATTTTAACGAATTTTTATTATGTGTTATTGTATCGCATTGGTTTTAATTAACTGTGCAATAAATTATAAGCTAAGCTAAAGCGTGACCTCACGGCAGAAATTAAAGATATTAGTAGAGATGTGGATGCAATCGGGGAACGGGTAGCCTCGCTAGAGGACAAAGGCGATAACCGAGACACTGAATTGGCTTCCCTACAGCAAGAGGTATTCTGCCTCCAGGACCAACACGTAGACCTCAAAGCACACCTTGAGGACCTTGAAAACTGCTCTTGTAGACATTCAGATCAGAGGGATGAAAACAAACGCGGAAGGAAGCGACATCTTTAGTTACCTGAGAGACTACGTGAGAGACTTGTTTAACCACATTCTCAGCAACCCATCCAAAACTGATCTTAAACTAGACAGGGCACACAGGGTGGGCCTACCTCGCTCCCACAAAGTCCCCCCGGCTGATATTTTAGTTTGTGTGCAGGACTACCAAACAAAAGAAGAAATCCTCCGCAAAGCTAGATTCATGCCCCCTATCTCATTTAGGGACCAGGCGCGGCATTGTACCAAGACCTTGCCATGCTTACACTACAAAAGTGAAGGGAATTTAGACCAATAACCACACACCTGCACCAGCAAGCAATTCCCTATTCTTGGGGCCATCCATTCCAGCTCACCTTCCGCTTGGACGGTAAGCTTCACCAGCTAGGGACTCTCTCTGAGGCAAGCCGTCTGCTGGGAGTGGCACTCCTGGAGGAGGACGAAGAAAAGGGGTTCTCGCCTTGGGTGCTGGCAATCAACCTCCATGATGGCGATGCCAGGGCCGCAGATGGCAATCGAACAGACCTGGTTTAGTACAAATCACGAAAGGACAGCAAGACGCACTGGAGTCCATTCCGGCGGCTCTGGTGAAGTCACAGCCTTCATGAGCATGCAGTTTGGGCATATATTCTTTTCATAATGCAAGGGCAGGCAGCGGGTGGGCAGAGGCCCACCATTTGGCCACACTAAGGACCCCGTAAAGACTTTCTGCAAGTCACGAATGGCTGACGGAGTATTATTGGAAATATTACTGTTTATCTTTATGCGTGTTTTGTTAGTTTTAGGGGTTGCTTTTGGTGTTCCTCATTTACTGTGCTACTGCACTAGGCGGGCTTGCAACGAGATATATAGGCTCACTGAGGGCGGTGGCCTTGACCACGTGAGATGATGTACCCTTGGGGCTGCTGCTGGAGACCCTGCCCATGCCTATCCAGATGCTATACACTGATCTCAAGATCCTCACATTGAATGTGCGGGGCCTTCATAATCCGATAAAGCTCGGGGTGATTCTATCATATTTAGAAGGCACGAAAGCCGATATTTGCTTTTTACAAGAGACACATCTCCTTACCCACAACTGCTATAGGCTTACATCCAATGTGTTTCCCACACAGCTAGTCTCATCTGGCCCTACCAAAGCGGCAGGGGAGGCCATTTTGGTGTCCCGGTCTTACAAGGCAGGGTGGTCCAGAAAGAAGCAGAAATCAAGGGAAGGGTGTTGTCTTACCAGTTTACGATTGGGGGCCAAACATTGATAATTAGGCCCCTTTATGCACCTAATGAGGGCCAGGAGACATTTTTTTCACGAGGCGCTGACGGAGGTAACGGTGACGACTGAACATAAAATACTGTTGGGGGGCCTCAACCTGGTACTTGATAACACTCTCGACAGATCGGCCCAACTGCTCAGACGGGTGCCCTCTCGGCAGAAGGGTTAGACAGAATGAGGGAGCGGGGCTTGGTTGATTTGTGGAGATCCCAACACCCCCCACTCAGGGAATATTCCTTTTTTTCAAATGCTCATAAAACCTATGCCAGGCTTGACTACTGCAAAGGCTCCAGGGCTATTTTTGATCTCGCCTCAGAGGTTGAAATTTTTGTGGCTTCACTATCAGATCATGCACCGGTCGTGACCCCATTGTAATTTCCCCCTAAGCATCTCCCTGCTCGGCAGTGGCGGCTTAGGGACACACTATTACAATGCCCAGACACAGTCGCGCAAATCCAGCGCGCCATCGAGGATTACCTCCTACACAATGACACTCCAGACACACGCACACCTATATTGTGGGAGGCTCTTAATGCGGTGCTTAGAGGCGAGTTCATTGCGATCTCGAACGCGGATAATATCTGCCACAGAAAGAAACGAGAGGACTTAGCTCAGAAGGTACGTGTGTTTAAGCAAATGCACCAGAGGACAGGAGCACCTAAGGTCTGGCACCAACTAAGTGCAGTTCGAACACAGCTGGCGGCGATTGACCAAGATCGAGCAGAGTACGCAACCTCGTGACTGTGCCACTACTTTTACGTAGGTGAGGACAGATGTGGGCGCCTATTGGCACATAAGTTACCTGAGTGCGGACAATTGCAGGGAGTGGTGCGAGACCTGGCTGGGAAATTGGTATTGGATGATCTAGCAACAGTTGAGTCCTTCGGGGAATTCTACGCCCAGCTATACTCAGGTGAAAGGCTTGATGGCACAGATGGGGACACTTATTTAACAGGGGCACACCACAGCATACTAACTGTTGCGCAAGCACAGCATCTAGAGGAAGATATCAGGGTGGAGGAAGTTTTTGCAGGAATTTTGCGCCTCAAATTGGCCAAATTCCCCGGGCCAGATGACTACACAGCGGCCTTTTAAAAAATGTTTTGCCCAGTTTTAACCCCTCTACTAACTCAACTTTTTAACCCATTGTAGTCTCCTGGGGCTATCCCGACTGCAATCCTCGAGGCCGCCATTGTGGTCATCCCTAATCCGAGGAAAGATAAATGCAGTTGCAGCTCATACCGTCCCATCTCTCTCCTGAATATAGACCTGAAGTTATGCACAGGTATATTTGCCCGTAGACTTCGCACATATATTCCAGGCCTGATCGACCCTGACCAGGCGGGCTTCATCCCCCAGCGACAAACCAGTGATAACACTAAGCGAGTGTTGCATATCATTGAGAAGGCCTCAAAGACCTCGTATATGCTCTTGACCATAGTCGCCGAAAAGGCTTTTGATAGGGTCCATTGGCCACACCTTGAACAGGTACTGACAAGCTTTGGCCTAGGAGAAACAATTAAGACACAAATTCTAAATTGCTATTGTTTTCCCACAGCGACTGTTAGAGTCAACGGGCATAAATCAGCCCCCTTTCCCATTGGTAGAAGTACACGGCAGGGTGGCCCTCTCTCGCCCCTGCTCTTTGCATTATATATGGAACCCATGGCGCAAAGAGTGAGATCGCACCCACATATTGTTGGGGTTCCGTTCGGTGGGGACATACATACTATCAGTCTGTACGCAAATGATATTTTGGTGACACTGGCTGACCCGGTGATTGCACTGGGAGCATTCCTCACGGAATTGGACTCTTTTGCAAAAGCCTCCGGCTTTAAAGTAAACATTGAGAAATCTGGTGCTCTCAACCTTTCCCTGCCGTCCCAAGTTCTGAAAGGGCTGCAGAGCCAACACCCCATACAGTGGGCGAGCAGCACAGTCCCATACCTGGGAATCCAATTGGCGCCCACAGTACAGGCTACAGTCATGGTTAATTATCGCATATTGCATACACTGATTTGCTCCGATCTGCTAAGATGGAAATACTATCCTATTTCATGGTTAGGGAAAATAGCTGCAATCAAAATGACGGTCCTCCCCAAAATCTTGTATCTGTTTCAAACACTCCCTTTATAACCCCCCTCGGGGCTGATTCAACAGATACAGACGAAGATCACAAACTTTATCTGGCCGCAAACCGCGCATGAAGAGAACCATCAGTTCCTTGCTGCCAGGCGAGGGAGGGTTGGGGATTCCCGACCTCCAGCTATATTACTACACATCACAATTGAGACACCTGATGGATGGAACTGCACAGAATCTGAGAAAAATTGGTTATTTCAGGATCGGGCGGTAGCAGGCACATCTCTTCAGAAGATCCCCTTCCTTAAAAAATTTCACAGGCCCCGGAATTTGTATGCCTCCTATATAACACACACAACATTAGCGGCCTGGGACCACATTAGCGTCAAGTACAACTTGACAACCTTCCCCTCCCCTCTTACTCCACTCCTAGCCAACCCAGACTTCAGCCGAGGGGTGGGCGAGAATGCCTGCGTGCACTGGCGCACCTCGGAGTGCCGTGCCTTGGGACACCTATTTGATGTTGACGCCGTGCACTCTTTCCCACAAATTAAATCTGATTATGAGACAGAATGGTTAAACTGTTTACAACTCCGGCACTGGACGCTACAACCACACAATAGGCCACACGCGCACAGACACCTTACACCTTACAAAAAGTGGCTTATAACCAGGACTCCGGATAAGAAGCTAATCTCTGACCTGTATAGGATGTTCAATACACGCCACAAACACTCATATAACGTGGGTCATGCTCGCTGGGAGTTAGAGCTGGGACGGGGGCTGGGTGGCAAGGAGTGGGAAGGAGTATATCATAGGGCACGGCACACAGCAAGTAATATGGGGCTGACTGAAACGTTGACATGGGTGGCTATCTATTGGTACTATACTCCCAGTGCAAATACACAGGGTGGACCCCACGCAGAGTGCAGAATGTTGGCGGGGCAGTGGAAAGCAGGGCACGTTGGTACATATAGGTGCCGATTCGGATCCTGGAAAAATTTCCCCCGGCCGAATTGAATCTGGATTTTTTACCGTACGAATCGTACAAGTAGCGTACAAACTGCCAAGTACGATTCGCATGGGAAAAACTCCATACGAATCACATCCGGAACATTTCCCCACACGTCCTCGGGTCGGAAATTGTGTCCGACACATCCCCGGACGATTTACCGTACGAATCGGAAAAATGAAGTCCGACCGCGCTAGTACGATCACTCTCGTCCTTTCGATTTCACAACTGTATGCAAAAAACACCGTACGGACCGAACTCCCACAGCAAGCATGGAGACACGTGTCCGCATACGCGCTGAACACTCCACCACAGACCCCGCAAGTACGCGCAAAATGCCCACCGGCCGCGGATGTACGCGCCGAACCCCCACCCCACCCGTGTATGTACGGACCGTACCCCCACCCCACCCGTGTCTGTACGGAGCGTACCAACACCCCACCAGTGTATGTACGGACCGTACCCCCACCCCACCAGTGTATGTACGGACCGTACCCCCACCCCAGCAGTGTATGTACGGACCGTACCCCCACCCCAGCAGTGTATGTACGGACCGTACCCCCACCCCACCAGTGTATGTACGGACCGTACCCCCACCCCACCAGTGTATGTACGGACCGTACCCCCACCCCACCCGTGTATCTACGGACCGTACCCCCACCCGTGTATGAATGGAGCGTACCAACACCCCACCCGTGTATGTATGGACCATACCCCCACCTTACCAGTGTATGTACGGACCGTACCCCCACCCCACCAGTGTATGTACGGACCGTACCCCCACCCCACCCGTGTATGTACGGACCGAACCCCCACCCCACCCGTGTATCTACGGACCGTACCCCCACCAGTGTATGAATGGAGCGTACCAACACCCCACCCATGTATGTACGGACCGAACCCCCACCCGTGTATGAATGGAGCGTACCAACACCCCACCCGTGTATGTACGGACCGTACCCCCACCCCAGCAGTGTATGTACGGACCGTACCCCCACCCCACCAGTGTATGTACGGACCGTACCCCCACCCCACCAGTGTATGTATGGACCGTACCCCCTCCCCACCCGTGTATCTACGGACCGTACCCCCACCTGTGTATGAATGGAGCGTACCAACACCCCACCCGTGTATGTGCCGACCGTACCCCCACCCCACCAGTGTATGTACGGACCGTACCCCCACCCCACCAGTGTATGTACGGACCGAACCCCCACCCCACCCGTGTATCTACGGACCATACCCCCACCCGTGTATGAATGGAGCGTACCAACACCCCACCCGTGTATGTAAGGACCGAACCCCCACCCGTGTATGAATGGAGCGTACCAACACCCCACCCGTGTATGTACGGACCGTATCCCCACCCCAGCAGTGTATGTACGGACCGTACCCCCACCCCACCAGTGTATGTACGGACCGTACCCCCACCCCACCCATGTATCTACGGACCGTACCCCCACCCGTGTATGAATGGAGCGTACCAACACCCCACCTGTGTATGTACGGACCGTACCCCCACCCCACCAGTGTATGTACAGACCGTACCCCCACCCCACCAGTGTATGTACGGACCATACCCCCACCCCACCAGTGTATGTATGGACCGTACCCCCACCCCACCCGTGTATGTACGGACCAAACCCCCACCCCACCCGTGTATCTACGGACCGTACCTCCACCCGTGTATGAATGGAGCATACCTACACCCCACCCGTGTATGTACGGACCGTACCCCCACCCGTGTATGTACGGACCGTACCCCCACCCCACCCGTGTATGTACGGACCGTACCCCCACCCCACCAGTGTATGTACGGACCGTACCCCCACCCCACCAGTGTATGTACGGACCGTACCCCCACCCCACCCGTGTATCTACGGACCGTACCCCCACCCGTGTATGAATGGAGCGTACCAACACTCCACCCGTGTATGTACGGACCGAACCCCCACCCCACCAGTGTATGTACGGACCGTACCCCCACCCCACCAGTGTATGTACGTACCGTACCCCCACCCCACCAGTGTATGTACGGACCGTATCCCCACCCCACCCGTGTATGTACGGACCGAACCCCCACCCCACCAGTGTATGTACGGACCGTACCCCCACCCCACCAGTGTATGTACGGACCGTACCCCCACCTGTGTATGTACGGACCCTACACCCAGCCCCCCTTGTATGTACCGTGCTAAACACCACCACCGATGGACGGTGCGGACCAACACCCTGCCCGTGTTCATACGCACCCTACCCCAGGCCCACAAACCAGCACCCTCACCCAACATCGGGCATGTACGAGTCGTACTAAGCCATAGCAAAGGACATCACTGTACAACAACATGGCCCATGTACGCACCGTACAGACGCTAAAAACACTCCTACTGAACCATGACTAACCAAAAAAACACAAGGACAGTCAATCCGAGGCCCACAACACCACTAAACATATCCAACAAGGCCAAATACATCCTATACACTGACCTGCAACTGACAAACAGATAAACAGAGGCCCAAACCACTACCACTCCTTATAACACACCCACCCAAAGTTCAAACACAGCCACACCCACAAATGGACCAATAAAAAGGCCCAACACACACAAACCATGATCCTGTGCAACAGATCCACTGCTGCTAGACCCCAAAGACAACGCACTGCACCATACTTCAACCATCAATACACCTTACACTTGCACTCCTTCACACAACCACCATCACAAACACACCCTCATCACATTCACACACACACACACCTGCACACCCACACCCATCCACACCCACACCCATCCACCCCCCCACCCCCACAACCATCCACACCCACACCCCACACCATGCCCACCAACAAGAATCCAAAGTTCACAAAGGACCAGCTGGAGTCCCTTGTCGACTAAATCATCAGAGTCGAGCCACAGCTCTTTGGAACATTGGTCAGACGGACCAGCATATCAGAAAAAACTGCCATGTGGGAGAGGATAGTCAATTCCGTGAATGCTGTTGGGTCCACCAGAAGGACCAGGCATGAGTGCCAAGCCAGGTGGTACGATCTGCAGAGGACGGTCCGCCGCAAAATGACGGACGAGCACAACCAGGCCAACATCACTGGAGGAGGGCCATCCCGCAGACCGGTACACTACCATCCCTGGGAGGAGAAGGTGATGACCACGCTGGAGCCGTTGGCATGTGACAGACTAGAAGGAATCCGAGAGCCTGGTGAGTACACAAACAACTCTCCTCACATGGGGGGAACGCCATATACAACCCAAATACCAATCATGCACGCAACCCCCACAAAGCCAGCACCGGACACAACCACACTCCAAAAACACACTCATGCCGCTAGTGCCTCCATGCCCCATGCCCCAAGCAAGGCCAGGCCAGGCCAAGTCACAGGCCACACAAAACACAAACACAAGACAGGATGTCCCCGATGCTGGGAGGGTGGGCCTCAAAACTAACATAGAGCAACTCTGAAGCACACAACAATGCCCTCAGCCCATATGGCTTAGGGCACAGCCATACCAACAGTCTGTCCCCACACAGTACTGTTTTGCCTGCTAATGGTGGCCGCGTTGCAGGACGACATGGGTATGAAGGCACAATTTGCACATAACAGCAGCCAATGAAGACACAGCACACTGAAAGAGTGTCAGCACACACCGCCACAGCAGCAGCGCAGACTCACATACTCCGCCCAATGGGTGCCCGCAGAGAAGAAACAAACCCACATGAACAAGCCAATGGCCTTTGCAAGACCTGCAAACTGTGTGTGCCCAGGAAGCTGGGCTGAGGTGACAGAGGGTGACACACAGAGGGAGGGAGAGGGGCAGAGAGCGGGACAGAGACAGAGGTGGACACAGGGAGACAGACAGAGGGAGGGCGGAGGCTGACAGAGGGAGGGAGAAAGGGAGACGGACAGAGGGAGGAGGCTGACAGAGGGAGGGAGAAAGGGAGACGGACAGAGGGAGGGAGAAAGGGAGAGGGACAGAGGGAGGAGGCTGACAGAGGGAGGGAGTAAAGGGAGACGGACAAAGGGAGGAGGCTGATAGAGGGAGGGAGAAAGGGAGACGGACAGAGGGAGGAGGCTGACAGAGAGAGGGAGAAAGGGAGACGGACAGAGGGAGGAGGCTGACAGAGGGAGGGAGAAAGGGAGAGGGACAGAGGGAGGAGGCTGACAGAGGGAGGGAGTAAAGGGAGACGGACAAAGGGAGGAGGCTGATAGAGGGTGGGAGAAAGGGAGACGGACAGAGGGAGGAGGCTGATAGAGGGAGGGAGAAAGGGAGATAGAGGGAGATGGACAGTGGGAGGAGGCTGACAGAGGGAGGGAGTAAGGGAGACAGAGGGAGACCAAATCACCCTTGGGTGGTGTGGCCATGTCCGCTCGTCAGCAGGTGGACTGTGTGCATGTAGACAAGGTTTGGCAGTGCCTTAACCCCCCCTTCAACCTTTGATAAACACTAGGCCATGTGTCAATCTGTGCACGAGTACATCCGTGCTGCAGGCACAAACAGAACCTTACACCCAGTATACCTACCCACTGTGTTCGGCAGAACCCTGTCACAAATTGTTAAGTTAGTTACCTGCATTCTCAAATAGCATGGAAAAAACACCATTTGGCCACGTACAGTGCAACACGTAAGGTGGCTCTGCATGGCTTGCTACGCCCGCTCACTACACTGCTGACTGCGTTCCCAAAATATGCATCAACTAAGATTGTGTCACACATAGGTAAAGTGTCAAAAGCTGTGGCCAAGGGACATACCCATGCACAAGTGCACTGTGTGAGGAATGCTAGCCAAATCCAACCACCCAGAGGAACTGTGCCAAATCAAAAAAGAAATGAAACATGGATGTCGCATGTAACACAATTAACACTGTCTCTCTCACACACAGGTCAACGTCGTCGTGAAGAGGACACCAACGCCAGCGACGACTCTCACCACTCCGTGGATGACACAGACCAACCTGGCCCCTCTGGTGTCCAACCACCTGCAGCACCTGCGTCAGGTACAACTGTGCCAACCACAACCCCCATTCCTGCCACATCCCAGGAGACACCCAGGAGCCCTGCCCGCACACAACAATGCAGCCAGTCTGTCCAGGAGGGACAAGGTTCTTCGGGCACCCAGGAGGAGGCAGGCGACACCGCAAATGCCATCCCTCAGGGGTCCCGGAGACTCGATGTGCCCACAACGGCAGGCCAGGCGCAAGTGGGCAGGGGTGGTGGGAGTGGAGGACGGCGGAGGCCCGAACCTGCCCAGTTGGCTCAGGACCCGGCTATGGCACACGTCAGAACCATCCTGGACGCATACCGGCGTGACTCCAGAGGCATCGCCCAGGTAGTGGAGACCCTCAATGAGATGAAGGCCCTGCAGGTTGAGCATCATGCCAGGATGGAGGCAAGACATGCAGAGCACTTGGCGGTGCACAGGGACATGAGCCAATCCCTCCGTCAGATCGCCCAAAGCCTGGCAATCCCTCCCTGTGCCAGCAGGCGTAGAGCAGCACCAGCCCCAGGGAGGGAGGAGGAGGAGGAATCATCTGACGGAGCGTCCCTTGCACCGTCAAGCCAGGCGTCTGAGGGTCCCCGCAGGAAGGTGGGTCGTCCACGCAAAAGACCGTGAGAGTCAGCGGAACATCACCATCTCCCAGGTCACCTGGCCTGGCACCTGGCCCTATGGCCCAACAGCAGCACAGCAGCAAAGGACATTCTCTGCCACATGGCCTTGCTGGTCACTGTCTGACCAATGTTGTCAAAGACTGTGACACTGGGTGCCCTTGCAGCAGGGCCTGCAGCAGGATGCGCCATGTCAAGGAAACAATGCCACAAGTAGCACACAAAGACAAGGATCTCAGGAAGGAACCATGCAAAAGGTGCATGTCGAGGAAGGAATGTCTGGTTCAACATGGCACACACACACACAATGGATTCACATGCGGCACAGTGGCCGTCGTGGAGACTGACAGGCCACAAAACCTACACAGCCATGGACATCATGCACAATACAGAATCTAATCCCTGACAAGCAGCTTGCATCTCTACACATAGACTCATATGCACCATCTCTGAGAACAATGCCAGACATGCCGCATGCACAGTGGCAACAGACCACCATTGACAGAGATGAGGCACCTTGGAGGCAGAGGGACACCTTTATTAGTCATGTGTGTCGGAATGCTAATGCAACTCTGTCTACACATACACAGGTCATGTGGATGAAGACGTGGGACCAACACTGGCACCCCCCTTAGCACCACAGATGCTGGAAATCCATGGCACTGGCACACAAGTGACGGGTTACAGCTAAACACCCCCTGCTGCTCACGGAGAGCCTGCTATACACCATTGAGCCCCTAATGGGGAATTCACACACCATGTCAACCCGGTGCAACCCGTATGTTTCCGAGGCCAGTGTCACACACATTGATGGTTCCATCACAATCCCATTACAGATGACTGTCACCAAGTCTGACCATCAATTCAGGTGAATTCTGCTCCAGGTCATGTGCCCCATGGTGATTCTACATGTATGCAAAGTAACCAAACATGAACAGGAGCAGTGCACACACATTCAAAACAAATACCACTCCCAAAAAGCCGTGCTGCATCCCTTACCCGAAGGAGATTTTCAAACTTGTCCGTGCATGTAACGCTGATTCAGCACATGTTGCTGTGATCATGAGGAATAGCAGGAGCACAACAATGCCACCAGCAGACAGCATGCGCAAGTACCTGTGGATGGGAGACACACCAGAAGTCAGCCAAAAGAAGTACATCCGCATGCATGTGCATGTACTCGACACGTATTAGGTTGTCAACATGCTAGGTGACAATGATGACTCTGGAAAAACATTTCTTCTATTGCACCATCACTCGAGTGACACATCCAAACACACCTCAGACTCACTTGGAAGACATGCAGATGGACACACACATTGCAACACATGCTACACACAGCCCAATGCATGCACACTCAGACACTGGAACTCACCACTAAGCAAAGAAGTCGCGTATGAGCAGACTCCGCATGTCCTCCACCGCCTCCTCCTCCTCCACATCACTTGCCTCGTGCCCAAGCCCTTCATCCTCCATGGGTGGATGGTCCTGCTCATCTGGATCCAGGATGAGTGGCACAGCTTTCTCCACTGCCATGTTGTGCAGCATGCAGCACACGAGGAATATCTTGCAGACCTTCACCGGTGCATATGGGAGTGTGCCACCGGTCTTGTGGAGGCAACGGAATCGGCTCTTCAGGAGGCCAAACGTCCTCTCTATCACTCGCCGGGTCCGCCCATGGGCGTTGTTGTAGCGGTGATCGGCAGCCGTGCTGGGGTTGCGGAGAGGTGTGATCAGCCATGGCATATTGGGATAGCCAGAGTCCCCTACATGGAAACATCATGGACAAGAGTGGGTCAGGAGAAGCAGTAAGACAGGAAGATGACGTTAAATACAGGCCTGGCAGAGTATACCCACCAACAATGCATGCTCGTTCGTTGCGCAGCTGCAGCATCATTTCAGGCACCCTGCTATGCCTCATGATGTACGCATCGTGTGCTGATCCTGGAAAACGAGCACAGACATGTGAAATCACCATGTTGGCAAGACACACCGCAAGGGCATTAATGGAGTGGTAATGCTTGCGGTTACGGAAGGCTACCTCCTGTGCCTGTGCTGGTACCAAAGCCACATGTGTTCCATCTATGGACTAGGGGTGGGCGGAATTTGCGAAATTAATTTCCGCAAATTATCGCGAAAATGCAGAAAATCTCCGCAAACACGCCGGAAATATCGCGAAGACGCGGAAGTTTTTTTGCCGCCTGTTCGCGGTATTTTTTGCGTGATCGCGGGTCGCCAACTTACCCATGCGGTTGCTCACGGGCGCGGCCATCTTGTTTTCACTTGTCCCGCCCTCTCGCAATGCTTACTTCCTGTTCCGGGTCGCGCAATGCATGTTCGCGCCTGTTCGCGGTCGATATTTCCTGTTCGCGACCGCTTTTACTTGATCGCGTTGCTTTTTGCTTGCTCGGGGAGAAAATATCGAGCGAACTTGCGCACGTGGTCGCAATGGGCGCGGCCATCTTGTTTTTCACTCTATTGCATGGTTCTGGGGCCTGATTTTCAATCCTCCCTAAATCTTTTCAATCCTTTGTTTATAGCCACTTTTTTTGGATCTTTATTACTTGCAGGTGGCAGGCCTGGGTCCGAGTACGGCCTCCGGGAGCGTCGGCAGCGGTGGGGGAAGGTGCGCCGGGCAGTGTCGCGCATCTCTGGGGTCCGGCGCACCCAGGCACAGCTGACGCACCGGTGGTCCGACATCCTGGACCGTGAGCAGGACCTGTTGGACCTGCTAGGAGTGGAGGTCCCGGGGCTTGGTGAGTACCTATTTAATTATTACAACTTTGTGTCTGTTCTTCTGCTCTATGTTATATATTGCGAATATCTTTTTTTCCTTCCAACCAGCTAGAATGTTGCTGCTTACAATACATTCCAGGTTAAAAACGTTTAAAAGTCTTCTGTGGTTATGACACAGGTGCTCTTCTGCGCTACTACTAATCTTACTTGTTTGCAGCTTTGCGTTTGCGCTTGCTTAGCGTGATTCTTTACGAGTTTATTTTAGAGAAATTAAGTTACGTAATGCTACAGTGACTCACGTCCACTCCTTACTTTGTCCTGTCACTAATAGATAGGGGCGGATTGATACTTAGGTTTAGGTACTTTGTAAGGACCTTCTAATTGGTTAGTGGTATGCGTGATGCCCCCCCTCACTCAGTTACGTGACGTGCTGCTAGTACGGCAGTCTTTAGAACCTTTTCTAGTTTGTTCAATGAGTGGAGGTAGGCTTAGCAGTTACTTAGCAGTAGCAGATCAGCATCAATCAAACCAAAATTTGGTGTATACAAAAAATGTAGTCATGTTCATGTGTCCTCCATGATTGGACCATACGCATTGTTGAGGAATACAGTGGAAATGCATACTTAATGTACAATTGGCATGCCTGGAATAGGTGGGCTAGGTTGGGTGGTACGTTGTACTACTACTTAGGCTTAGTTGTAACTTAGTTTTCTGTAATCAGAATGGAAGACTGGATTACTGTTGATAAATAGTAACTTAAGTAGTCGAACTGCGAATCCCCCGATATTACATGTTGACCAGATGAGATCGGTCAATGTAGTTATTGCAATTGTTGTTTACATAAGTGTTTTTTGACCGTTATTGAAAAATATTGTATTTGTTTGACACCATCCATCAATGTTTGTCTCTTTCTTATATCTTTCCTGTCCATCAGCACCCAGGGGCAGACCGACAGGGACTGGGCAGTCGGCGGGACAGGAACACCACCAGGAGGACACCGCTGAGGGCTCCTCTGCTGGCCCCAGTAAGTCTTCTTGTTTTTAATAATATTTCTTATTCCATAACTTTTACTGCCCCATTTCTCCCAAACTATAGTGTGTTTCCAAATGCTATTTTTTTACCACCAATTATCCTTCGATCTGTACGGTTTCAAAAATCTTATCCCTGCCTCCGCTTTGATGACTCTGAGTACTACTACATCCTATCAATCTGTCTGTACTGTAGTAGCTAGTCTTGCCCAGTTGGCCAGTGCCACTCTTTGTGAAAGGTTGTAATATAAAACTCATTCACCAGTAGCTCGTACAATCCGTTGGGTCGTTGTCTTGTACTACTTTTACTCTTATTGATGTTGAGGCTTTGAAAATTCACAGCAACAGCCCTACCAGATTTCTTAATATTTTGATATGATACCCTATAGGACATACCACTGTTGTAGGGATCTTGCACATACATTTGCACCAGAAAATAGGATGTTGGTGATGGTAGGTTGGACCTTCCTTGCACACCTCAATCAGAAATTCCGCACCCACCACAATTCCACTGCTTGACTATAGTACTGTCTTGTCATACCTATTAGGTCTCGGAACCCTCCCCCCAAGATACCCAACAAGTAGACAACCCAGAACATAACACACCCAACCTCTGTCGTGGAAGCAATTCACATGCACACCCTTACTTTAATTTGCTCACTCGTGTAACTTAGTCCACTCCACACCAAATACCACGAAGTCTATGTAAGTTTAAAATGTTTATTTCAATTTGAGAAGGTCTGTACACTGTTTTCTTAGCAGCACCAACCGGCAAATCAATAACATTAAAACAATATACATTGTTACACTTATACAGTTGGGAATTAAATCATGATAACTGAACAGTGGTGGAAGGCAGCACCACCATCCCATAGCAATTTAGTTTATATACATTTATAAATGAAGATGTGAGTGAATGGACCCCTCACCTCAGAAGAACCTAGTACTGGTAGTTGGTGCATCGTTCAGAAGCTCTGGTTCGTAGAAGGGAATCTTGCGTCTGTAATGCGAAAAAAGAAATGGTGTGCGTTAGTATATTGCAACTTGCAAGCATTTCTCAGCCGTGCCAAAAAGTGTAGCATCTATGGATAAGCAATATGGACTAACAGTAACAATAGTACACCAGTTCTTCCTAAAAAAGTGGCTTGTTAATGTTTGTTGACCGCTTGTACGCAGCGCGTAGACTAGACAGTAGCAGTGTGAGGCAGGTCATGTGGGCTCAAAGGTGTCTTAAGAAGCTGCAAGGTAAAGGTAACGTCACATGTGCATGGCTAGGGCTAATCAAGCAAAGGCTACAATGATCATATAACTATTAGTGTCTACTCTACTACTACCTGATTTGTACTAGTGATGTATGTTAGTATTAACTCATTTTTCAACCTTGCTACTGATCAATAGGGGGGAGGTGTATATGACGCCTAATAAATGTGTAATGTTTTCTAGGCGCACTACCGACCACCATTGCTGGGGCCAGCGAAGGCGACGCCGAGGGCGAGGATGCGGCAGTTGCAGATAGCAACGGAGCGGTAGGGGGAGTGGCAGCACCTGTGGCAGGCGGTGGTAAGTTAGATTCATAATCTTTAACTATTGTTGAACTTGACAGCACACTCACTGCAAGGGTGTACTGTATGTATATGTATACTGTACAGTTGTGACTTAGGGCCCCCATTAGGATGGTGGGCGTATTGCCCCCGCCGGGCCGGCTGGAATTCACTGCCGTCACCGCAGGGGCAAACCTCCCGCCATCCCTGTAAAAAATATTCAGACATGTCCAGGCGGAAAAGGGTTCAATATGGCGGTGGTGTCTCTCTCACCACACCGCCAGCCATATAATCTGCATTTTGGAATGCCTTTGCGTGGCGGCATTGCCGTCCGCCACGGAAAGGCATGCACACATTGCAGAGTATGCTTGGGGGCCCCCATGGAGGGTACCTACCGATGCTATGGTACCCCCCCGACTTTCAAAGCAAAACGTGACAGGCTCCGTGCGGGGCCCGTCATGTTGTGCTTGGAAAAGCAGCACAACATTTTAGCATTGCTTTCAGCAAAGCCAACCAGAATTTAAATTTAAAAAAACAGGGTGCGCCCGCCACTGTGCCGGGCGCATCATCCTAATTAATTGTCCCCACGGGACCCCCACCCTTTTTAGCAGTCGGATGGCGGGCGGACAAAGTCCGCCCGCTATCCGATGTCGTAAGTAAGTATGAGTTCTTGGGGACGTTTGAAGAGTGAACTAGAAGACTAGAATTCCCTTTAATTGGTATAGGACTAGGAGCCGGAGTATTGAGTAACCAATGGCCTCATCTATCTGATTTCAACTCCGCTTTGAAAGTTTTATGGAGAAGAGCACCTGGTGCACTGTTCAACTAAAAAGTGTAAGACAGGTGGAAGGAAGAAGGACGGGCGCCATTTAAAATGTTATGTACTACTGTGCTTTATTTTATAGTGCTACTCTACCATGCCACTATGTGTATAAATAATTACCTTGTCCTACTGTTTTATTAAGACTATATTTTACAATTGTCTTGTTTTTTTCTTTTTGATACACAGCAACTCCGAAACTTAACCGGAAGGAGTTGGCCGCCAAGGCACGGCGCCGTAAGCTGGAGGCAATCCAGCATGAATACCGGTGGCTGGTGGTCCTAGCCGAGGAGGAGGAGGAGACTGCAGCAGCTATTGAAGCCTCCTCCAGTGCCCTGGGCCCCAGCCACCGCCCTCCAGCGGTACGGCGCCACCGCCTGGCGGCTGCCTGCCGCCACCGTGTCATCTCCGGTGCCCCCCCCACTGTGGCTGCAACTGCCACGGCCTTAGACGCCGCGTCGCCCATTTAGAGGACGAGATGCGCCAGATGCGTGTCCTCCTCCAGTCCCGCCCCACCAGTTAGTCCCTGTCACTGCCCTTTTTTTAATTCCTGTTCTTTACTCGTTTGGCGTTTGACTTTTTTCTACTGTGGACAGTGGTTGGGGTTAGGGAGGTGGGTGGGTCAGCTTTTGTGGGTTTAGTTTATTTGTTAGGGTAAATTAAATATATTTTTCTATGTTACATGCAATGTTGTTAATGTTTTGTAGGTGGGGTAACTGTTTTACATCACACTGTTTCCTTGCTGGTGCATGGCCGCCCATAGCCTGTGGTTGATTTCAATAATTTGCTGACTGTATAAGACACAAACAGATAGATGCGACACACCTCACTCATTGACTGGTCCTTCAAGTACTTTCAGTCTGTCCTCTAGTCTATGCATTCTTTGGAGTGGTGTTTGAAAATGAAATCATTGACAACATGTCCATTATTAATTCTGCCTCCCCCAAACTTCTCTCTTACCTGTGCTTGATGTTTATGTCCAACTGTGGCACAGCACTGGCTGCATGGTGAAGATGGTTTCCTTTTTCATACATGCCATGATTGGGGTGGTGGTGGTGGTAGTATAGTAGTAGTAGTATACACTGGCAGGGTGGCAGCATTTCCAAAAAAAGAAAAGGAGATAGTCAATCGCCTTTGAGAGACTGTTAGAGGAGTAGTTGAATGAAGTACATCACAGAATTTACCGAGCAACAATTATATGCTCAAATATTTGACAAAAAAACTGAATGGTGGTTATTATGAGGATAGCCTACTAGACAGAGTTACAAACTATAGTTTTGTCGACTCGAGTCACTTGACTATGCCTACAGTCTAACAGTTAGTGCTGTATATGAGGAATGACAACAAACAAATCCAATCAATGCCGGCAATTCATGCTGAGGTATATGTTCCTTTGTTAAATAAAATTACCTCTGAAATATCCTACTCATGGGTGGGCAAGCAGAAGAAGATCATCGCTCTGCATTGAAATTGAAGTAGTGTTGCTTTCACCACATCCGCCCCAGCAAGTGTGTGATTAAGTATTGGTGTACATTTAATTTAGTTACACCTCGACAATAAGTCACACAGCCCGGGGGAAGAGGGTTAGGGTTTGTTGAATGGATGGGAAGGGGGATTTTGGGAAAGGTTTGACATAGAAAAACAGTATGCATACATAGACAAACAAACGACAATCATTGAAGACTACCATACCATATCCATTCCATATGTTAAGGGAGAAAAAGGCAATGCATGCATGATGATGAGACCCGGATTACATACACTTCTATTTCTTGTTCTGTTCCGGCCTTAATACTTTAACAGATAGCAAATAGAAGTTTTAAATATTGGTAGTGAAGAATCATAAACACAGAGCAAACGTAATGATGATTGATAATAACAACTCCAAGAACACACTGTTGTAAAGATTGTATACAAGATATTAATCAAATTATTTAAAAGAAGTTAAAAGTGGATACTGTTACTGTCTTATCCTGGTCAAAAATGTGGACTGGTTTTTTGCATCTCGGCATTCCTCTTGCTCCTCTCGTCCATCAATCTTGGGTGTGTCGCCTCGCCACTCGCCACTGCCCGGCTGGAAAAAAAAGGTGATTGATTGGTAAGGTAATTAATATGCATTGTAATATTTTACAAAGTTTTGGCCAAGGCCCGGCCTGTAATTTTAGATTGAAAACCAAAGGGGATATTGAGAAAGAAAGTGAAAACAAATGCACAAGTGATGGTGTAGTGCAACAAGAACACTTTCCGAGGTGGCATGTATGCATATGCATCATCTCTACTCTAGTCTGTTTCCAGCATTGACCTTCAACAGTAACAGGAGAGATCAGGCCCACAGTGCTTACCATTAGCACATCCTACGTTAACACTTTAGAGTCCTTTTTTTTCTCTCAAAGAGTTGGACAAACGCAAAGCACATTATCCATTCCAAACATAGCATTTTACAGTTAAAGTTAGTAAAATCAATGCACTGCAGTCATCCCACCGCTACACTCTATTCAACTTCTACACAGACATTTGGGTCTGCTGTGGTTGTTGTTGACGTGTTTACCTTTAGGCTTTTCCGTTTTATGCCACTCCTGAAACATCCTCCTCCTGACTTCATCATCATCTCTGATACTTTTACTGACTGAAGATCGGCCTGCAGTATAAGTATAATTTTTATGAATCACCCAGAGTAGAAATATAAATATTACTGACTTGAGTCATTCTTTATTGTGTACAGAAAGATAGATTACTACTAGTACACTTTGACATCACTTTGTGCACAACAAACAACGCAAACACAAAGACCAATAGTTCAGAGTCAGGTGTCCAATGCATGCCATTAATTGTCATCATTCATTACCTGTTCCTTCTGTTAACGGGCCGTCTCTTTCGCCATCATCATGATGGACGGTGCTGTTAAGTCACAGTCATTTGCATTGCGCAGATTGAGTGAGTCCCCTTCCTGTATTGAATTAAAAGCAATGTATCACCAAGATGCAGGAGAAGTACACATTTCTTGTTTGCAAGAAGGGGAAAATTAGTGTGTTCTGTAGAAAGTTGATTAGTGGCAGTGCACAATTACATCAATTCATGCGCAACACACACAACAAAATCTACATCATTCAGTCTGTCATTCTGCGGCCAATGCATGGCATCAATCATTACCTGTTGCATCTTATTTTCAGTTAAGGGCCAGTCTCTCTCGGCTCTGAAGGAGGATAGCTATAGAAGTCATCAGATTCATGGTCCACTTGTTTTGGAAGGACGAGGAAAGTTTGAATTTGTTGTTACCATCATCCAATCATCATTCATGAGGGAAACGGAATTGACCAGGAGGTGCAGTATGATCGAGCGGAGGAGCTGGATTCTGAGGACTGTAGTGTCAAATGGCAGACACCTGAAACTTGTATCTTAAATTAGAAGAGTAGAAGACGGTGATAATGCATTTGTTGCGATTCACAAGTTTATAACCGGAACGACAGACACAAACAAAGGGGGAAAAAAGGGAGGAAGACAGTAAGTGCGAGCCTAATTGTCAGGGAAGTATAGCTCATCCTCAAACTCTGGGGGATCTTCCAGTAGTAGGTAATCATCTGACACAATACTTCCGTCACCTGAGCCGCTGTCCTCATCTTCCTCTGTTGATTCATGCATTGTGTAATTCGGTGGTATGAAGTGCTGATTCATTTTGATCATTGTTAACCTCTCCACGTTTTTTGGAGATAGACTGGTCCTTCTCAAGGTTACAATGGAACCAGCAGCACTGAAAACACGTTCGGAAGAGACACTTGCGACAGGGCAAGCCAGATAGCTTATCACCAGCCTGCTGAGCTGTGGCCATTCAGACCTTTTCCTATACCAATACTGCACTGGGTTTTGATCAACGTACACCTCTGTTGGGTCATCCAGATAGGCCTGGACCATCCACTCAATGTTCAGGGTTGCTGCTGGTAAGCTTTTGTGCTGTTTTTTCTGTGCATCAGCACTGTGCTTAAGGCCCATCTTTACATACCAATCTGATAATGATTGTACTCGGCCGAATGATCCAGTTATTGTTTTTGTAGTCGATGGTGATGGCGAGTGTTGCGATTGTGAGCCAACCGCACTGCCCTCAGCCGACGAAGTTGCACTTGATTCTGCATGGCCTGCTTCAGTATCAGTACTTGTTGTGGGTTGATGTGGCGGGCTTTTAACCCCTTGCATGCCCGCCCCTTTCCCCGCCCAGTGCCGCGCTTTGTATTAGCGGGCGGAGTTCATGACGAGCTGGACTCGTCATGGGCACAGCGCCACCGCAGCCCATGACGAGTCCAGCTCGTCATGGGCACTGAATGGGTTAATTAGCAGCCCTTCGTTTTCAAACTTGATGGCTGCTTCAGCTATACAACTTTTGTAGCGGGCAACATCATTGTCGGAAAAAGAAAGGAATAGTCCTAATTTTGCACGTGGATCCAGAATTGTGGCACAAATGTAATGTTCTTGTGACAAAATTTTATTTTGTATCCTTACATTTTCTGATAAGCGCCTGGATAAGCTCTCCACCAAGTCATGGGCTTGCCTTCTGTCCTCTACACCTTTGTAGGATTCAGACACATTATTCAGCTCATGCTCTAGCATTTGCAACAATGGGATAGCTTGGCCCATTGTACAGTCTTCTTTGCTGACTTCACGTGTGAAGACCTCAAAAGGAGACAGCATCTCAGTCAGGCATTTAATTAGGGTCCATTGCTCCCTCTGAAGGGTCATGCCTTTAACACTAGCATCACTGCTTCTGTACCAGACATATTCATTGAGTGACCTGTGCTGTTCGTACAGACGATCAAGCATGTAATACGTTGAGTTCCAACGTGTTGCCACCTCCTGGATGAGTGCCTTGACTGGCATCCTAAGTTCACGTTGGATGATCCTCAGCTGCTTCCGAGCTTTAAAAGAATGGCTGAAATGAGTGCATATTCTTCGGCAGATGGCCAGTAAATTGCTTACTATGGGTTCTTTTTTCAGAAAGTCTTGCACTATAATGTTTATGCAGTGTGCCAAACACGGAACCCTGAAATAGGAACCAAGTTCCATGGCCTTCAGTACATTACTGCCATTGTCTGTGGCAACAAAGCCAATACCAAGCCCTCTGGGCCGCAGCCATTCCAAAACCTTGGTGCGAAACTCTTCTAAAATGTTTTCAGCCGTATGAGATTTCTCCATGGCGAACATGGCTACAGTTGCATGTTTCCGAGTACCTTCAAAAATCGCAGCTGTGTCAACAACACCTCGTGCAGATAGTTGATCTCTAACCCCCACAAAAGAGATCCAGTGTGCAGTGATGCACATGTAATCTGTGTCTTGGCAACTGCTCCACATGTCTGTTGTCAGGTGGATATTGTGCACAGCACTCTGCCGCAAACCTTGACCAACCAATTCCAGAACCTCATGATGTAGTGCCGGAACAGCAATTCTTGCGAAACATGCTGTCAATGGTAGGCTGGCTTACTTTCCTTAGTGGTGCTGTTTTCATTAACCCACTAAGGCTCGACGACACAGATTGTCTCATTGAGGTACTCGCCGGTCGCCTTGGTGTCTCACCCACACTCTGAGTATGGCTCTTACTGCGGTGCCACTCTGATGTTACTGAGGAGGATGTGGGCGTTACCACTGCAGTGAGTGCACTACTGGAGACAGGGCTAGAAATGCCTCCCTGTTCTTCACCTGCCACCACAATAATATCGCTCCCTGATTCCTGACCAACTTCAAAGGGTTTAGTTTTTCTACTTTCCTTTAACTTAAGTAGGTGATCCTCCCACACGATATTGTGGTGTATTCTGAGATGACTTGCTTGTCCTCCGGTACCATAGTTTGTACCAAGCTTACCACGCCGAACACCTTGCCGACAAATTGAGCATGTAGCAACGTTCTCCTCCTTGGCGCTAACAGAAAAGAAGTCCCAAACTGGGGAGGAGAACTTTCTGGCACTGCTGGATGTGCCACTTTCAACACCAGATGAACTTGAGGGGGTGCTTGAAAATATGTGACCCCGTCCACCTACACTGTGACTTTTACTACCACTTCCTACTGAGATGGTTGAGCTGGATGTAGGTCCCTGCCGGGCCTTGGAAAATATGGCAGCTGGAGGTAGTGGTGGTGTAACCTGTGTTGGTGAGATCCGTGCTACATCCCGCTCAGTAGCAGCCTTTCTGGATAGGGTGAGAATGTCGGTCTCCAATCCCTTTGGGGCGGGATTAATGTGTGTGATGACTGGCTCGTCTTCATCAACATCATCACCCCCCTCTTCTACATCTACCTCCATAACTCTAAGTTTTTCTGGGACCTTCCTTTTCAGAAGCAATGTCTTGTGGCGTACTTCACTCTCAGACCGAGCTGGTGGGACCCAAGTGTCATCACGATCATCAGAAGCGGGGCTTGAAGAAGAAGATGATGGACTAAGCCTCCTTTTCCTTGCTGGTGGTCTGGAAGACAATTGATCTTCTGAAACAGTGGTTTGACTTTGCTCCACTTTGTCTGCAGGAAGCTCGATTTCCTGAAATGCCCCTACGTCAGGAGCAACAACTACTATGGTGGGCTGTTGCGGCGGCTGCTGCTGTTCTGGTTGCGGCGGCTGCTGCTGTTCTGGTTGCGGCGGCTACTGCTGTTCTGGTTGCGGCGGCTGCTGCTGTTCTGCTGAGTTTGCGCCTGCGTTGAACTTGATTGTGTACTACTTTGCGGTAATGACATTTCTTCAACATCGCTGCTCGTTAGTAGACTGGCTACCTCTGCGACACTAAAGCCCTTGGGCCTAGGTTGGTGGGGTTGGACCGCTGTGCTGCTCCCAGCTTGGTTCCCGGACAACGCTTTGGTGCCAAAAAAAACATTGGCCAGCACACCACCAGTCGTGGTTAATGGCACTTCCTTTTTCTGTTCCTTCTTCTCACCGGCAACTTTCTTGGTACTGGACCTGGTACCTTTCTTTGGGGCCATCTTCTTCAGATGTCAGGCAGGAGGCAGATGCACAACAAGTTCTGGTCACACGTGGGCGTGATGCGCAGCAGGACTTCTGTCTGGCTGGCAGTACAACGGGTAGCCAGGTGATGCCTCCTACTCTGTCTTTTGTGCACCTAAAAGCAAAGAAGGCAGGAGAAGAACATCTGTGAAATGTTGCATTTGTTTTTGTGGTTCAGTTACTTAGTA
The DNA here is from genome assembly GCF_964204655.1 of Triturus cristatus. Lineage (NCBI taxonomy): Eukaryota > Metazoa > Chordata > Amphibia > Caudata > Salamandridae > Triturus > Triturus cristatus. The sequence continues at coordinate 28,044,800 of NC_140582.1, forward strand.
CTGTACTAGTGCAAACAAAATATAGTCTAGCCATTTATGACTATTTTTTTTAACTAGAGCTATGTTATACTACTAGTACTGTGTACAGCCACACACTACACTCTCAGGAAGGATAGGAAAGTTAATAATAAACAACAAAATAAAAAACTAATGGAAGTGGGGTGGACCATTGCATTATTTGAGCATCTCAGCATCCATGGAGCTGCTGCTGGCAAAGGGGGTGGATGGATGGAAGCAGTAAGCCAATAGGAAAACCATGCAGGCCTATATGGCAAAAGCAGGACACTAATAACTCCCAACACAAAAAAAGGCCACCAGCCACATGGACACTCACAAATCACAAACAAGCAGGGGGCCTGAGAAACACCAGGAGCTGACAAAAGGCCTATAAAAGTCAGGGAAAGGATGCATGCTGAAGCACACTGCTCTGCCTTTTTAATGCAACAAAATGCAAATACGAACATTCACAGGCCCCAAAAAGGTCTGCAGGGAGCATGCATCGCACACCAACACTCACCAGACACACACAACAAAAGCATGTCTTTAAGACAACCAACATCAGAAAGCCCACCCCAAAAAAACACATGTCCCCAACTCAATCCAATGCCATCCATGCCCTAAATGATGTCTAAATTCAACAGAGCACACAGAAAACAGTAGATTAATAAAGCTGTGGCTACCTGCTCTGGTCCTAGTGGATGAAAGCAGGCCTGTTGGCAGACAAGGCCAGGCAAGCTTGCAGGCCTAGGCCTCAAAATGGCCACCAGCCACATGGCCAGGCCCAACAACATCAGCAAGGCCACCCAAAAAACACACTTCCCCAACTCAATCCAATGCCATCCATGCCCTAAATGATGTCTAAATTCAACAGAGCACACAGAAAACAGTAGATTAATAAAGCTGTGGCTACCTGCTCTGGTCCTAGTGGATGAAAGCAGGCCTGTTGGCAGACAATGCCAGGCAAGCTTGCAGGCCTAGGCCTCAAAATGGCCACCAGCCACATGGCCAGGCCCAACAACATCAGCAAGCCCACCCCAAAAAACACACTTCCCCAACTCAATCCAATGCCATCCATGCCCTAAATGATGTCTAAATTCAACAGAGCACACAGAAAACAGTAGATTAATAAAGCTGTGGCTACCTGCTCTGGTCCTAGTGGATGAAAGCAGGCCTGTTGGCAGACAAGGCCAGGCAAGCTTGCAGGCCTAGGCCTCAAAATGGCCACCAGCCACATGGCCAGGCCCAACAACATCAGCAAGGCCACCCCAAAAAACACACTTCCCCAACTCAATCCAATGCCATCCATGCCCTAAATGATGTCTAAATTCAACAGAGCACACAGAAAACAGTAGATTAATGAAGCTGTGGCTACCTGCTCTGGTCCTAGTGGATGAAAGCAGGCCTGTTGGCAGACAAGGCCAGGCAAGCTTGCAGGCCTAGGCCTCAAAATGGCCACCAGCCACATGGCCAGGCCCAACAACATCAGCAAGGCCACCCCAAAAAACACACTTCCCCAACTCAATCCAATGCCATCCATGCCCTAAATGATGTCTAAATTCAACAGAGCACACAGAAAACAGTAGATTAATAAAGCTGTGGCTACCTGCTCTGGTCCTAGTGGATGAAAGCAGGCCTGTTGGCAGACAAGGCCAGGCAAGCTTGCAGGCCTAGGCCTCAAAATGGCCACCAGCCACATGGCCAGGCCCAACAACATCAGCAAGGCCACCCCAAAAAACACACTTCCCCAACTCAATCCAATGCCATCCATGCCCTAAATGATGTCTAAATTCAACAGAGCACACAGAAAACAGATTAATACAGCTGTGGCTACCTGCTCTGGTCCTAGTGGATGAAAGCAGGCCTGTTGGCAGACAAGGCCAGGCAAGCTTGCAGGCCTAGGCCTCAAAATGGCCACCAGCCACATGGCCAGGCCCAACAACATCAGCAAGGCCACCCCAAAAAACACACTTCCCCAACTCAATCCAATGCCATCCATGCCCTAAATGATGTCTAAATTCAACAGAGCACACAGAAAACAGTAGATTAATAAAGCTGTGGCTACCTGCTCTGGTCCTAGTGGATGAAAGCAGGCCTGTTGGCAGACAAGGCCAGGCAAGCTTGCAGGCCTAGGCCTCAAAATGGCCACCAGCCACATGGCCAGGCCCAACAACATCAGCAAGGCCACCCCAAAAAACACACTTCCCCAACTCAATCCAATGCCATCCATGCCCTAAATGATGTCTAAATTCAACAGAGCACACAGAAAACAGTAGATTAATAAAGCTGTGGCTACCTGCTCTGGTCCTAGTGGATGAAAGCAGGCCTGTTGGCAGACAAGGCCAGGCAAGCTTGCAGGCCTAGGCCTCAAAATGGCCACCAGCCACATGGCCAGGCCCAACATCAGCAAGGCCACCCCAAAAAACACACTTCCCCAACTCAATCCAATGCCATCCATGCCCTAAATGATGTCTAAATTCAACAGAGCACACAGAAAACAGTAGATTAATAAAGCTTTGGCTACCTGCTCTGGTCCTAGTGGATGAAAGCAGGCCTGTTGGCAGACAAGGCCAGGCAAGCTTGCAGGCCTAGGCCTCAAAATGGCCACCAGCCACATGGCCAGGCCCAACAACATCAGCAAGGCCACCCCAAAAACACACTTCCCCAACTCAATCCAATGCCATCCATGCCCTAAATGATGTCTAAATTCAACAGAGCATACAGAAAACAGTAGATTAATAAAGCTGTGGCTACCTGCTCTGGTCCTAGTGGATGAAAGCAGGCCTGTTGGCAGACAAGGCCAGGCAAGCTTGCAGGCCTAGGCCTCAAAATGGCCACCAGCCACATGGCCAGGCCCAACAACATCAGCAAGGCCACCCCAAAAAACACACTTCCCCAACTCAATCCAATGCCATCCATGCCCTAAATGATGTCTAAATTCAACAGAGCACACAGAAAACAGTAGATTAATAAAGCTGTGGCTACCTGCTCTGGTCCTAGTGGATGAAAGCAGGCCTGTTGGCAGACAAGGCCAGGCAAGCTTGCAGGCCTAGGCCTCAAAATGGCCACCAGCCACATGGCCAGGCCCAACAACATCACAAAGGCCACCCCAAAAAACACACTTCCCCAACTCAATCCAATGCCATCCATGCCCTAAATGTGCTTGAAAATGAAATATATTCAAAAAACAAAAGGAACAGTTGCTTCATCATGCACACACACACCCATGAGACCATGCCCATGGCTAGCTCGGGCCTACTACTACAACCCACAAAATTAAAAAAAAAAAAAAAAAAAGGAATGATGAGAATTAATTAATTATCAAAAATAAATTGTAGTTACACAACAACTGCAATGCCCACAATCAAACACAACAACCACTTACTTGTAAAATATCCTATTCCAAAAATCCTGAAATCCAATTGCAATGATGCAGCAGACAAAGAGTGATCTTTCCAGCTCCAAATCCAAAGGCAGAATGAGCAGGAGATGGACAAAGCACTGGGAGGAGCCTGCTGGACAGGAACAGGAAGTTGGAGATTCTGTGTCACTTCCTCCCTCTCTCCACCTTGTAAAAAAATGACTCCTTGCACAAAAAAGGAAAGCCAAATGTCAATGTAAGGAGTTCTTTTCATCCAAAATCAGTATTTGCAGATGGTTTCATGCTGCTAGAGCCGATATTCCTCTCCAAATTGTAAATTTTACGTTGTTGAGTTCTCGAGCTTCACATTACTTCCGCCGGCGTGTCGAAAACGATATGATCGCGTTCTCTTCTTTGTCCCTGTCGCGTTGGATATGACGTGTTCGCGGTCTCTTTCTCCTGTTCGCGTTCGATTTCACGTGCCCGCGTCCTCATCCTCTGGCTCGCGATGTAGAATGACATGTTCGAGATCTCAATCTTCTCATACTCGCGCGGTGCATGATCGCGAGAAGAAAGACGTGATCGCGCGACAAATGACGTGATCGCGTGAAAAATTACGTTAATGCGGCCCGAACTCTCGCGAGACAGCGCAAAATGGCTACCAAAATCCAACATCTCGTGGAGAACGCAACCGGGTCAAGAAAACTTGTCGGAGAACGCAGGGATTCAGGTAAGGCGATCGCGCGCGCGCGAGAATGTATTATTTTACAGCGCGAGCAAGAAAGAAATTATCGCTAAGCTGCGGAATGCGGAAATTTTGACATTTTCGCGCTTTCCGCGGAACGCGAAAATGCCAAAATATCGCAATTTCCGCGAACGGAACGGAATTTTGGCCCAGGCCTACTATGGACCCAATGACATGGGGCATCCCTCCCAGGGCATAGAACTCACGCTTGACAGCTGTCAACTGCTCAGGAGTTGGGAATTTTATGAACTCATCAAGGTGCTCCAACATGGCCTCTAAAAAATCATGCAGAACACGGCTTAACATGGTTTGGGACATCCCACCCACATGGGCAATAGTATGTTGAAAGGTACCCGTGGCCAAGAAATGTAGGGCTGCCATCACCTTCACCTCGGGTGTCAGTGCACCAGGATACCTGTGTAGCGGTTGGAGGTGTGCTGCCAGCCGTGTCGTCAAGTCCTCAATCAAACGTTGGGGGAAGCGGTAGCGGCGTATACAGTCATTTTCCCGCATGTCAGCCAAGTACGGAATTGCTCGAGGGAGAGGCGGAGCCCTGCAGTGAATTAGAAGGGACAACAAAGAGTGAGTACAGTACACCACCAATGTCAATGTACTGAGCACATGGTCGACAGGCAATACACATATGCTACATACAGAGTCAGGTCTGTGCAATATGCCCTGGACACGTATGGCAGCCATGTGACACTCCTACCAAGAGACAGCTCCAAACGTTTATTCTCAACCTCATAATGCCATGCCATGAAACTAGCTGTGGGCCAGTGTAAGTGAGCAGGCAGACGCATTACGGGAGTTACAGACAACCAAATATGTGCAGAGGAAGGATGTTTATTGTACAGACAGGTTGCAGAACACTAGAGGTACAGGTCACATGTAATGGAAAAAGGACAGACCACACACCTTGCCATGAAGGATTACATTTCAATAATGATCCCACATACATTGAGAGTATGCAGATATGTCCTTGTTTTGAAACTCCGTGTCGATGCATACACACACACCTTACGTCGGATTCCACATGTGGCGTGGTATGCGTAACACTGTGCCATGGCCATCTACACACAGACACATGTTGGTTGCAGCAACTGCAGATGCATTTGACCAAACACCTACAGCAAGCTAATGGGAACACACGACACATACATGACATAGTCACATCGTGCAACGCGGGTAGTCACATGTCAGGTGTGAAAACCCCTGTAGCTGGCATCAGGGGACAGTTGCGTGTGTTGTTGACTGTGCCATGGCAGTGACGCTTTTCACAAGTGTTCTGTACTACATGCACCCATGTCAAAGGAGTGAAGGGGATGTCTGGCACATAGTCCACCATCACACATGACATCTGTACACATCTCATCATACATCTATTGCCTTCACAACTCAGGAGAAATGTGCCACATTACAGCCTGACACACCTGTGCCCCACACATGTAGTACTGCACAGACAATGCCTTGATGTCCAGCCTTGGACAAGTATGTCAGCTCTATTCCTTTCTGTGTGCTGCCTGTCACCACTGTCAGGTGTGGAATGCACCGTACATGCGCTCTGAGGGCGTGTGTACGTTCCCCATCACTATGGGAGTGCTGCCGTAGGCCTACCCATAGATAAACGGCCCGTACACGCATGTGTACGGGGCGTATCACTATGGGTACGCATACGCGAGCAAAGCCATAGTGAAACGGCCCGTACACGCGCGTGTACGGGGTGTATCACTATGGGTACGCATACGCGAGCAAAGCCATAGTGAAACGGCCCGTACACGCGCGTGTACGGGGCGTATCACTATGGGTACGCATACGTGAGCAAAGCCATAGTGAAACGGCCCGTACACGCGTGTGTACAGGCCGTTTCACTATGGCTTTGCTCGCGTATGCATACCCATAGTGATACGCCCCGTACACGCGCGTGTACGGGCTGTTTCTATGCATTTGGGGTGCCCTAGGGCCCTGGAACTCACCGTACCTGTGTGTGAATGTCCAAATTACATAGGGGACACATGAGGGACAAGTATAAAGCCCTACATGCATGCTGGTTGTCATGGAGACCGAGTTTAAAGTTTGAATTTTTTTCATCAGGTGCCCAGCTAAAGTCGGTTTGAAATAATCTGCATTGTTGCAAAGTGGTTGTTGAGTTGACATCATGCTCAATAAAAAAATGAGCAAAGCCACTGACTGTGGTAGGTTTAAAGGGATTGGAGGAAACATAGGATGCAAATGTGAGTGACCAATCACTCTGTACTCCTGTGAATGAAACAGGGCAGCAAGGTAGATATAAGGCAGCCAGGTCCCATGAGAGAGCACTTTCCTGCACATCCTTTGATTCAACTACACTGCTGCTGCTCGTGAATCCTCTGGCACCATGTCCAGGTCTGTGGAGAGGGCCCAGCCTTTCACCCAGGAGGAGAACCAAGCCCTGCTGGATGTGATCCTCCCACAGTACCCCATGCTGTATGGTCGACCAGGGGTTCAGGTGAGTGCTGAGTCCACTAGCAAAGACTGTGCCCCTTTTTTGTGACTGTGACTTCTGCCATTGTGTCCAGGTGTAACACACATGCAATGTACTGTAGGGTGGGTCCCGGGTGGGGGAATGCCTAATGTCTCCCAGCCAGAGCATGCTGTGGTGCATGTCTGCTCTCCTCACTTGCATTGTGTGTACTGTGACAATCACTGCATGTGGCATTACACATTCTGCCTGTCTAATCCTCCTGGGAATGTTGTTACTACAGTCCTTATGTGAATCTGTGGTCCCCCCCAGTGTGACAGGTGGCAGTACCCACAGATGTGTGTTTGTTTAGTGTACATGTGCTGAGAGTGTCCAAATGATGTGTTTGTCCCCTGGACATTGGTGTGTGTGTGTAAGTCCCCTGTCATGTGGGTGAGTGCATATGTGGAGTGTAGCACCCCAGCTGCATGAGGGATGGATATACCCTGCTCATCTGATGTGAGCAGGGAGCAGTGCTGTGTGTCTGCGGTGATGGGCCAGCCCCACACCTGTGACACCCCCCAGTCTAGTGGCACATGTGCAGAGTGAGGTGTGTAGCTGCAGTTGTCAATGTCAGGTGATTGTCCTGTGGCTGTGTGTGTCTGTGTACTCTGCTGAGGGTGACTCAGTGGCCTGTGGCATGTGACTGCTTTGAGGTGCTGCACATAATCCTGGTGTCGCTTGTGATGCACAGTGTGAGCCTGGATGATTGATTGTGTCGTACCCCTCATGCCACCTGTGTACTCTACAATGCCACCTAGTGCTTTTTGCCTTCCACAGAGGAAAGTGTCCCTATGACACAGGTGTAATGAGTTTGATGCATTCTATGCCCTGTTAAAACCAGCCAAATTGTTCTAATGTGTGTCTCTGTGACATGTCGCAGGTGTATTGATGTTGTCTCACTTTTTCATCCTCACAGGTAGGCGCCTGTGCCAAGGAGCAGATCTGCAAGGACGCCGTCAGTGCCGTGAGACAGACGGATGGTCGGAAGCAGCGCCTAGCCCAGGTGAGGAAACGCTGGCAGGATATCCGGTGCTGGACGCGGAGGATCGCACGGGCCCTGCTGGGGGACTCACCTGTGAGCCAAAAGAACCATGGGCGCCGCCCACATCCACAAGCGTGTGCTGGCGGTCATCTTCCCTGACATGGACAGGCGCTTACGGGAAAAGCAGCAGCAGGAAGGGGGTAGGTACATGTGTGTTTGTTGTGTGTCACCAGCATTTGTAAGTGCACAGTTGCATGGATACACTGCCAGGGTTTACATGTGCAGTGCAGTTCCTGGTCCCCAAAGTGTAGCGGTGCTGTCCTTCCTCCCTTCCCCTCCTTGGCATGTGTACCCTGGTCTGTGTGTAGTCACACTTGCACAAGGTTATCTAGGCTGCCAGTTTATCGATGTGCCCAATGCTTGCAGCTTCATGTGTGGGGGTGGTGTGTAACAGGTTTTGGGACCTTGCCTGTGCCCTGTCCAGTTCAGTACTTGTGGGGTCCATGTCAGTTGTCACTGATGCTGAGTCCAGACATAGGAGTGTGTCTCTAAAGTGTATTGCTTTACAGCATGCATGTCCTATTTTGTGGCCTGTGACATGATGTGCATGAGTGTGAGATATGCAGAGTGCAGGGATGGTGGCTTGTGTTGCAGTCATTACCATTCAGGACCATGGAGTAGTGTGGCCACTACTGTCCCCTGGGGCATCCTTTCCTAGGTATCATGTGTGTAATCCAAAAATGTCGACAATCTCTGTGTCTACAGCATAGGTTGTGCTCTGTGCCATTGTACCCTGGCACCATTTGTGTCTACGTAAACTCTGCTACATGTGTCCACTGTACAGGCTGACCAAATGTCCCTTGTTCATACTCACGGGTGCCAGTGCCTGTGTGTCTTGGTAAAATGATCTGATGATGGCCATTTGTAGATGATGTATTTGTACCGGCGCACCAGGGGTATTTGGTGTCCAATCAGGATTTCTTGCAGGCCATGTGTTTTTATTCCAGACTAAGAGATGTAAGTGCTTCCTGTGTCTCAATAAATTGTCTCATGTAGGGGGTGGTTGGTGCGGGCAAGGCCTACATGTCTAGACCTGAAGTATCCTTGCTAGGTCTGGCCAGTGTGTGATGTTTGTCTGGACATACACTCAAGGTGCAGTGACCCATTAATGTTGGGCATGTTTTTAAGTATTGCCTTTGCAGCATGTGCCTACAGTTAATAGACATGGTTCCTGCTCATCCCTTTTTACGCCAACGCTGTGTGCTGCAGATGCTGTGCTGGATTGTCCCCAGTACCTGGCTCCTCTGTCCAAATCCATATCATGTTATTTGCTATTGTGTCATGCTCTCCATAGTTGGTCAGTGGCATGGTGGGTCAACCAACTGTGTGTTGCAGGGCCTACATATGTGCCTTGTGTTGTAGATGTTACTCATGTTGCTTTTCAGGCTATGCACTGTGACCTATGTGGATTTGACTCATGTAACATATGTATACAGGTGTCTGATTATTTCCTGTCTCTTCACCTTGCTCACATCATTGTCGGGGGACACCGAGGGAGACACTGGCACGGACCGTGAGGAGGGAGCGAGCACCAGTGCCAGCAGTGCAGAGTTGTCTGGCACATCGAGTGGCACGGAGGCCGACAGGAGTGCAGCGGAGGACCTGTCCAGTCAATCCACCACTGACTATGACGCAGACGGGTCCGAGGCTGAGCACTCTGAGGGGGCGGTGGCTGGTCCCACAGCTGACACCAGCACTCCATCACTACCCGCCCCCTCCATTCTGATCACTGGCCTCCCACTTGCTTGTGTCCCTTCCCGCCGTGCTCGGTCAGCACGTGTCTCCTTCTTGCCAGGCACCGCACCCCCTGCCCCTGTCTCCACTGCTGCCACCAATGCCGAGTCTGTGGACATCCTGCGGCAGTTGCGGGTTGGTCAGAATGCGACGCTTAATGTCCTCCATGGCCACAGCCAAGTGCGCAACCAGAAGGAGGCATACTTGGAGGGCATTTCAGCAGCGCAGTCTGACCAACGCAACTTGCTGAGGTCAATAGACTCGACACTGACTGCAGCAGTGGGTCTCCTGCAGCGCTACGTCCCACCCCCTACCCCTGCTCCATCCACACTTCCCACTCCCATGCCTGTCCCACGTACACCCAGACATCAGCATGCACGCACAACACCAGACACAGGCACCACACCAGCAGGGCAGGGCAAGCGCACACCTCCTGGCACGCACACACAGGGTGAGGTAGGCACACCCACTGGGTCGGGGGGCAAACGTAAGTCACGCAGCCAGAGTGGGAGTCCGCATTCCGCCAAATCCACTCCCTCCAAATCCACTCCCCTCAGCTCTCCTGGCCACGAATCCAGCAAAGATTCCTTCATGGCCGCTCTGTCCCTGAGCCCAACAGTGACACCACCCAGCAAGCGGGCAAAGGAATGCCCGGTCAGGGTAGTTGAGTGCCCCCCCCTGTCCACACCCTCCCCCAGTGGCGCTGCGACCCATTCCTCGGCCCCCCTTCCCTCCTTGGGGCCTGTGGTTCCTTCGGGTGAAGGGGATACGCTGGGGGACCTTGCTGACGTGTGCAGCGCCATCCGCACCACCTCCTTTGGCGCTGCCCCAACCCCTGTGGTGGAGTCCTCCGTCCCTGCACCCACAACGCCTGCCCTTGCCCCTCCTGTCCCTGCGGTGCCTGGTCCTTCCCCCCCACATGATGCCCCCCCCCTGTGGAAGACAGGGTGGTCTGAACTGTGCAGGCAAGCTAGGGGACACGCGTCCCACTGTGTCCCCCATCCAGCTGTGACTAATGGACTGCCCTATGGGCTTTGTAAACATTGAACTTTATCCACACAAACATTTTTTGCTAATGCTGAATAAAGCCTTTTTTTCTTTTCTTAGAACACTACTGCTTTTGTGGTATTGCTGTTGGTGGGGCTGCTCCATGATTTTGGGTGGTGATCATGTGTTGGGTGTGTGGGAAATGTAGTAGTGTGCTGGTCATAGGGGGGACCCTGGTATCTGTGTGCCATCACAAGGTGTTAGCTAAGTTTCTTTGTTCATGTAGGCAGCTACTGCATGGTGAAATTGTCCCAAGGTGTGTTCCTTCCTCTGTGTACCCTGACATCTTCCCTGCAGGGTGTTTCCAATATGTTGCGCTGAGCTGTGTCTACATTAGCTGAGTGTGTGACGGACCCCTTCAACTTTGGCCATGCATGCAGAGCGATGTCTCTACCTGCATCATTCGTGGCATCCTGGGTGATCACTGTACTTGTGTATGTAGTCTGTTGACATGACTTCATGTGGACATGTTCCCTTTTAGGCAGTATGCATATGTGTACTCCCAGCCTCGCACACATGTGTTACATGTACTGCAGGGTCTTTGTGCACTGACTGACAACTGTGGCAATTGGATCAGTGGGTACTCCACCCTTTTTCTTTCCATGGGCACTGCTGGGGGGCCTCTGCACACACCCCTCCCACGTCTGGGCACTGCTGGGAATGATAGGCACACACCCCTCCTGTGTCTGGGCACTGCTGGGGGACTCTGCACACACCCCTCCTGCGTCTGGGCACTGCTGGGAATGATAGGCACACACCCCTCCTGTGTCTGGGCACTGCTGGGAGGACTCTGCACACACCCCTCCTGCGTCTGGGCACTGCTGGGAATGATAGGCACACACCCCTCCTGTGTCTGGGCACTGCTGGGAATGATAGGCACACACCCCTCCTGTGTCTGGGCACTGCTGGGAGGACTCTGCACACACCCCTCCTGCGTCTGGGCACTGCTGGGAGGACTCTGCACACACCCCTCCTGCATCTGGGCACTGCTGGGAGTACTCTGCACCCACCCCTCCTGTGTCTGGCCATGTACGCTCCATACATACACGGGTGGGAGTACGGTCCGTACATACACTGTTGGGGTGGGGGTACGGTCCATACATACACTGTTGGGGTGGGGGTATGCTCCATACGTACACGCGGGTGTGGGTTAGGCCTGGGCAAAAATATCGTTCCGTTCGCGGAAATTGCGATAATTTGAAATTTTTGCGTTCCGCGGAGAGCGCGAAAATGTCAAAAATTCCGGTTTCCGCAGCTTGGCGATAATTTGTTTCTTGCTCGCGCTGTAAAATAATACATTCTCGCGCGCGCGCGATCGCCTTACCTGAATCCCTGCGTTCGCCGACAAGTGATCTTGATCCGGTCGCGTTCTCCATGAGATGTTGTATTGTTTTTAGCCATTTGCGCTGTCTCGCGACAGTTCGCGCCCGCAGTGACGTCATGCGTCGCGCGATCACGTCTTTCTTCTCGCGATCATGCACCACGAGAACAACTCAAAACAAGATGGCCGCGCCCGCAAGCAACCACATGGGTAAGTTGGCGACCCGCAACCATGCAGAAAATCTCGCGAACATGCCGGAAAAAAACTTCCGCATCTTCGCGATATTTCTGCTTGTTTGCGATAATTTTAAACATTTTTGCGATAATTTGCGAAGGTTAATTCCGCAAATTCCGCCCACCCCTAGTGTGGGTACGGTCCGTACATACACGGGTGGGGGTACGCTCCGAACATACGCGGGTCTGGGTACGCTCCATGCATACACGGGTGGGGGTACGGTCCGTATATACACTGTTGGGGTGGGGGTACGCTCCATATGTACGCGGGTGTGGGTACGGTCCGTACATACACGGGTGGGGGTACGCTCCGAACATACGCGGGTCTGGGTACGCTCCATGCATACACGGGTGGGGGTACGGTCCGTATATACACTGTTGGGGTGGGGGTACGCTCCATACGTACGCGGGTGTGGGTACGGTCCGTACATACACGGGTGGGGGTACGCTCCGAACATACGCGGGTCTGGGTACGCTCCATGCATACACGGGTGGGGGTACGGTCCATACATAAACTGTTGGGGTGGGGGTACGCTCCATACGTATGCGGGTGTGGGTACGGTCCCTACATACACGGGTGGGGGTACACTCCGAACATACGCGGGTCTGGGTACGCTCCATGCATACACGGGTGGGGGTACGGTCCGTACATACACTGTTGGGGTGGGGGTACGCTCCATACGTACGCGGGTGTGGGTACGGTCCCTACATACACAGGTGGGGGTACGCTCCGAACATACGCGGGTCTGGGTACGCTCCATGCATACACGGGTGGGGGTACAGTCCGTACATGCACTGTTGGGGTGTTGGTACGCACCGTACATACACGGGTGGGGGTGCGGCCCGTACCCAGGCCTTTGGAACATGGATACGGGCCGTACCGCCATTATTGGGGTGACGTAGGGGTTGGCGTGGTACGACTCGTACCCACGCTCTTAAGGCGTGGGTACGGTACGTACCGGACTTGTTGTGTTGCCGGTTCGCGTGTACATCCACTTCCGTTGCTGGACACGCCCCCACCCCCTCGAAGTGACCAGGCCCTGAAGGTCAGGTATGTCCAGGGCATGTATGATTTGTGACTTGGGTGGGGGTTTTGTGTCCTGCCCCTGCACCCTTTGCCCCTGGGTGTTGTTCTGACCTTCTGCGGCGTCTGCGTCGGTTCCTGTAGAGCAGGTGGACTGCTATGTGGGCTGGGATGACACGTAGGTTCGGGTCCATGGCTGTCCGTCGCGTACAGGTGCTCCTTGCGCGCGTCGTCCTAATTTCCCGGCAGTTTTTGGCAGGCGGAGAATTTTATCCATGCGGGGTGACGTCGGTGCGGTTCGTACTTCCTGGTTCGTGAAACGCAGCCTGAATGCGTCCCGACGTCATGTCGGCGCTTTCCCCGGATCACATTTGTATGTATATTTTCGTCGGTCGGTGTTTTGTACGAATCGTACGGAAATGGTGTTTCCGTGCGAATCGTACTTCCATGTTTGTAACGTTTTTTTCCCGGGTACGAGTCGGACGGAGAAAACGCTCCGACCGACGGTTCGTACCCGGTTTTTCCAGGATCAGAATCGGCACCATACTGTGGGAATGTGAACATTTACAACAGTATTGGTCTCAAGTTCTGGATGAGCTTGAGGTGCATCTGGACACCCAGTGAGCCTTGATTTCCAGCCTACGTGCTATTAGGGGTGCCAAACTCGTTAATGTATCCTTTAAAGTCTGAAAGAGGCCGACAAATTGGGATAGCTTTAGGAACGGCTATTCAAAATATTCAGATGCACTGGAGAACTCCCCGGATTCCCACTCACACGGGCTGGCTCAAAAGACTATAGTGTGAGAGTTATGGAGAAAATAACTCTCACACTATCCTGGAAAAGTTTGATGGTTGGGGACTGTGGCAGCCATTCTTGTCACTACTTACACCTGAGTTCTGGGAACTTACTTGCCCCAAATACTTACGTTTATTGCGCTTACCTGAGGCTAGCACCTCCGCTGCCCCAAACATGGTTTACCAGGGACGGTCACAATCCTAAAACATGAGTCATAGATCTTACAATGAATGAGGGACGGGGGTGGGGGTGTTTGGTACTGTGTTTTTTCTTTGTTTTTGTTCAGATGCTCAATATGTTGGGCTGGATGTAGCCCACGATATAGCAAAGTATCACTGTGGCACTGTCTGATTGTTTACAAATGCCAATAGAAAGATTTAAATCTAAAGTAGGCTTTATCACTCTCACTTAAACAAGTGAATAGTGACAGACATACCCAAAAGACAAATCATACCACCTCTAACAAATAGATTTATAGAGCCAATCAGCCAGAAACAGAGTCAGCAATGTACTAAGAAACTTTACTACATATAGGAAAAAAACACCCTGATAGGAACTAAGGCAGTTATCCTGATAAGTAAACCAGGCAGGCAAGTAGCCCTTTCAACATGTCTCAGGCCTAGTACACTCGAGCTTGTACATGCAGTTCTACAGCTAGGCCAACTTGGCATTTGAAAGTGTTTTACAAGCCTTAACCTGCTGTAGTACTACTTACAAGTCACCACTAAGGTAGCCTATAGGTCATAGGGTAAAGTGTATGTGTATATAAGGAAAGACATGTACGTTTGACAGGTACATGCGCCATTTTAGGTGCATATCCTGACTTATTCATCCAGTGCTCTACAATTAATTTAATGTCATGTAAGTGCTTATGAAAGGGTAGAGCTACCAATACATCTTCTCATGCAGTGTTTCTACCATGTACAGCTTACCTCACATACACAGATTCCACTTTTATGTATATTGTGCACATGAACACAATTACACTGTTACTGAAACAACTCACTATTGGCTGAGATGCCCAAAAGACAATCCATGCTACCTGTTATATGTAGATTTACAGGAGAAAAGATTCAGACAGTCAGTAATATAGTAAGAGAGTTTAGTATGTTTAAAAAAAACACATATAAGACCTGAGACACTTTAAAAAGTATATTGTACAAATCTTACACTACCAAGTAAACTATTAAGACAAGAATTCATTTTACCATGCTACAGGCCTTGTATACTTGAACCTGTATTCTACAGCTAGCCTGACTTGGACTTAGGATTCACATACCCACACATGCTTTCCTTCAAATATTTCAACAGGAACTCAGATTCTCAATTAGACAATTATACACACATTGGTACACATAGTCACAAACGTTCACAGCCAGTATTAGGCACATCATATACCCACTCCCACAGACACTCGGACAATCACACACCCACTCATACACTCATACATCACTCACATATTGATGCACATGTTTCCAGACCCACACAGACATTTACGCACACCCAATCATACACCAATTCAGAGACTCACTCACCCAGTCATAAACCCACTCAGGACCTAATACATCTACTTCCAGACCCACTCAGACACTTATGCGCACACTTACAAACCACTCAGAGATTCATGCACCCAGTGACACACCTATTCAGACAGTTACACAACCACTGACAGACACACTGAGAGACTCACACACCCACTTACAGAGTCTCTTACCGAGTCATTCATCCTCTCATAGTCCAGTCATGCACTCACAGACATACTCTCAAATCAAATGAGAGACTAATGGACACACTGATACACCTACACAGACACTCACAAACTGACTCACATACACAGTAAGACAGTCACACACAAACTCACAGGACCACCCACACACTAATGCACCCAGTCACAGACCAACTCAAATAGTCATGCACCCATTAATGAACATACTCACATACTTAAGCAGCCACTCATACATGTATTTACACACTCACATAGCAATTAATACACACATTCATTTAGTTATAAACCCACTCACACATGCACTCAGAATCTCACATTCACTTAAACATCCACTCATAGACTGTTGCAGGCACTTATACCCAGATACACACTAACACGCCCTCTTGAAGTTTCACTCACACACTTACACATCCAGTCACAGACTTACATTTATAGACATAGATTTAACATATATTCCATTTTCCTATTATAAATGGAATAGGTGGTTTTAACGAGAAATGTTTTTTTTTACAGATTTTTTGGATGTTTTCTAACAAATTTTTGGGTGTCTTTTATTTTGTGTTTCAAAATCACATAAAAACATTCTGAATCAAAGCACAATTTGTGCTTTAGTAACAAAGCAAAAAAAGATTAGCACTTGTGTGCATTAATTGTCTGAATGAGTGTGGAAACTACCTGTTCCCCAGCACTCATTGATGTTCGGCACTTTGGGCAATAAATGTCAATGTTTCCAAATTCTGGAATAGTTATTGGAACATTTATAATTTGGCTTCCACTTGAAGATGAAGTTCCAGCATCAGTTTCACCTGCTACATCCTGTTCTTCTCTCACTCTTTGCCTCTCTGTGTGAGTCAGTCAAGTGAGATGAATTGTTAAGAGATGTTTGTACATACTAGATGTAACTATATTTCTGCTCACTTCCCCGAGAAAGGACTTTTGAACATATATTGCATGTCACCTTCCTTGCATTTACTTTTTTCTCTCTGGCAGGAATTGATTTTTTTTTCCAAACAATACTTTCTTTGCATTTCTTCGGTGGCTCTTCTTCAACACCCTCTTCGACCAGTATTATCTCCTCCTCCTCTTGCTGCTGAGAGCTGGCTGCGATACTGATTTTGAATGATAAAAAAAATCACAATTCTTCCCTGCTTCCTATCTCAGAAGTAGAAAAGAAAAGGAGAACCACTCCCTCCAATTTGTCGAAGCAGGTGGGACTTTTAAGTTACCTTTGACTGTCAGCTGTTACACCAATCAAATGAATTTTTTTATTGGTCACATGGAGTGAGCGACTCTGGGGAGACTCCACTGCGCCTGGACCACGACCGTGGAAAATATATTAAAACATATTTAATTACTCAATTATGCAAAGTTTTGATAAAGTTAATACTTTTATTGTATTTTTAATAAACTTCTTAATGATTATTTCAAATAAAAAATGTATATATATATATGTATTTCAAAGTTTTTTTTCAAACCGTAGGAGTCACGACCCCAATGCAACCCCAGAAGTATGTGCCATAATGGTATCATTGTGGTTCCTTAAAATAGTAGAAACATTATCAAAAAATATAATTTTACTCCTTAAAGCATTGCTTCTTTATTACTTAAGTATTTCTCTTCTATAAATAGAAATGTTCAATTCAATTCAAAAAACTTTATTCGGTTATTATAGAAAAAATAACCATAAAAGCACAATTTATAAATCACACTAAAATCCCACAATTTAAAATTAAATCGATAGATGGAGCTAAAAACATATAATAATCATAATCATATCACAATTGATTTACGGAATTTAAAAACACTAAAAGCAGTAACAAAGGCAATAGTGAATACATTATCCAAATTCTGCAACACCAGGAATGCTCAGTTCCAATCTTTTTAACACAGGAACAATCCATCTTTTTCTAGGTGTGGAATAAAGTGTGCAAAAAAACAATATACGTATAGACGACAGGGCTGACACATCATCACATGGGCAGTTACAGAGTGTTCTTGACCAGTCATTTACCTCAGGAAAGCTCAAAGATCTATGCAGGATGTCCAGTCTGAGGCGCGTTAGCAAAAACCTATCATAATCCCTAGAGGTTAGCAAAATATATGGTTGTATATTTACAGAGATCAAAGTGAGGTGGTGTGCTACCACCGTGGTCTTGGCCATTTCACTCGTTATTCTAGATTCGCTCATGTATGACATGCATATATTTTTAAGGTCCTTTCTCGATACCCTGCACATAGTAGAGGAGTCATTATAATATTCAATGTGGCCTATTTGAGTCAAAAAAGTTTTAACATATTTTAGCTATCGTATATGTTTGGCCCCATCAATTCCCAGTGCGTCCTTTAAAATATGGCGATTAAAAACAGACTCTTCAATAGTCCAACCCCTATGTCATGGGAGAACAGACTGTATCTTAATCACATCCTCAAGGTATGGCAGGGCCAATTCTGTATGACAGATAAATGTTGACGTACTCTCTGGTACTGCCAAAAGATACCCGAGGAAAAGGTTTTCTGCCACTTGGAGTGAGTTAACGTTAGCGTATCCCCAGATACCTGCTCCATAAGTGGCAATCGCTACACATGTTGCTCTATATATGCGTAACAGTTCCCCTGGAGAGTGCCTACCCAGTTTCCTGCTAAAATTTGTTAAAGCCATCAGTGATTTACTGAATAGCAGCCTTCTCGCTTTGATAGCCCTGCTCCAAGAGCCTGACTGATCAAATAGGTAAGAAAAAGTATTAGTATTCTCTAATTCTCTAATGCCTTGGTATTGATAAAAATAGTGTTTTTCTTTTTATTTGCCCCAATCCCACATTTCATAGAGAACGTTTTTGAACAGTTAATTGTGAGGCCCAAATTTCTCATAAATTTTGTTAAGGAAGTTACTACCCTTTGAAGACCAATGGGCATACGGGCCATCATGACAGCATCATCTGCATAAAGAAGTGCAGGGATGGGGCGTGTAGCTACCAATATCAAATCCCTGCACTCCTTGATTAAAGTACGTTCAAGATCATTTATATATAACTTAAATAGGAATTGGACAAGGACACAGCCTTGCCGCACTCCTCTTGAAACTCTAAAGTGCTTAGTGCAATCTCCCCCCTGTCCAAAATAGACACTCGCATTTGCCCCTGAATATAGCTGCCTTAAAAAAGAAATTATAGAGTTGTCCACCCCCAGCCCTTCCAAGATTACCCAAAGCTTTTCGTGGACTATGCAATCGAATGCTGATGTTTAATCAACAAAAGTTAAAAACAGCCTTTCCCTTTTGCTTTGGTATATTTGTCTGAAAAAATGTGTAGGTTTAGACCCTGATCAATTGTCCCAAGGCCTTTACGAAAGCCGAATTGCAAATTGCTTAAAATTGAATGCTCCTCTGCCCACAATTGTAGTCTATCTAAAACCACACGCCCTATTATCTTGACTGTAGAATCCAATATTGAAATTGGGCGATAACAAGCTGGATTCGCCCTTTTTAAAAATAGGAACGATAATGGACGATAAAAAACCCCTGGAACAGCAGGCATTAAAAAGCTGCGTTAAGAGTGGTCTCCATAATTCCATATTGTTTTTAAACAGGTCAACCGGAATACCATTTGGGCCCGGCGCCTTACCACCCATGCTAGCTGTTATGGCCACATTAACCTCGCTCAAAGTAAGATCCAATCTAGAATTTTGGATAATGGGTAAAAACTCTGGAGCGGCCTCATACAACAGAGTTCCCTGATGGTCTAATATTTGGTTGGTATAGAGCTTAGAGTAATTGGAAACCCACTCTGACTCAGAGATGGCAATCTCTATGGTGGCTTTAGGTTTATCAGCGAAAAAAGGCGCGTTAACCGCCTTCCAAAATGCAGCAGTGTCACGGTCAATCGAGGCCTCATGCAAGGCATTCCAAGATTCCTCTTTTAGCTGATTCTTCCTTACAGTTAATACCCTCTTGTAATTCCTTCTAGCTTCCCTAATAAGGTCCTGATCCTTCACTCTGGTCTTTAATGCATATTTAACTTTAGTGTAGGCCTTAGTGCAAATGGAATCAAACCACCCTCCACGGTGGTTATCATTCCTTTTAGCGTTTACCCAGAGAATTTCTTTAATTTGGGTTGAAATTACCAAAACATTCTCTATAATTTCTGGGTAAGAGGAATTTTCATGGAGACATGCATGGAACATATTTTTACACCTCTTCAATAATTTACAAATTCCTCTGCGTTCATTTTCATCCACTTCAATGCGTACCCATTTTGTCTGCTCAAAGTAATATTCTTCGAGAGCTGCGTGGATCTGCCTTTTGTATTAAAAGCTTGGCTAAACACCATAATATCAATACTTAACGGAAAATGATCGCTTAAAGCGATATCATGAGTAATACAATTCTTAATACAGGGGGAATATCTGCTAGATATCAGAATGTACTCTATTATTGAAAAGACACCTCGTCCATTAAACGTTGGACTAAATGGGACCTCAGGTGAACATAGGTTATTAGCAAGCCCCATATCACAAGAAAATGCGATGTCATTCAGGAGATCTCCATGTGCCGTATGGGAAAAATACGAAAGGCTAGTGTCTTTTCCGTATGTTATCCCACAGACGCCCTTGTCACCATTTTGACATAAAAAGCAGTTAAAATCCCCTCCCCAAATAGCAAAAATATCTTTGGTTATCTGTGTTGATCACATCTCTACTCAAAATTCTAAATGTTTCCTCCTGCGTTTCCGAGGAGGCGTTGTTATAAAAATTCAGTATTATCAAACAGGATGCCTGATCTACATGCATACTAACAATTTGATAGTATCTATTACTAACAACTAGTTCAACTTTCCTTGTATTTAGATGGTTGGAAATGTAGGTACAGAGTCCCCCTTTTGCTCTACCATAAATAGACCTAATTGCTGGGGTGTGAAATGTTTTAAAGCCACACATATGGATTGGCTCCTCCACCCAGGTTTCCTGCAAACTTAATATCTCGTAATTGTTCACATAATCCACCCATACTTTATTGGTCACTTTTGTTTTCAGACCAGCCACATTCCAAAACATAATCTGGCATTTAACATTCCTCCCTTTGTTACCAGTCTTTCCCCCAATTCCCTCAACATGCGATAGTATAAATTCATTATGGGGCATGGGGGTATGGTCCAAGGCATCCACCTTCTCTATGTTAATGGCGTCAGCTGCTTCTATGTTTACCGATGTCACTTGGAGTGGTTGTTCTACTTTTGTGGCACTGGGACTCGTTATTAAAGGGCCTTTGATGCAGCAATCCTCCAATCCTCTAGTTGTTACGCCTGGAGTAAAGTCCTCTAGACTCAGTCAATCCACTTCTTCGAGGTGGTTGAGTCTATCGAAACGGTTTTGGATAGGAATATTAAACTGTCTCCTATAGAGCGGGGTGAGATTTTCCCAGTTAGACCTAGGATTATTCCTGTATGGGAATTTGTAAAAGTATCCTAAAGGAACAGCACTAATATGTGAGCCTCCCATAACATTATCTCCAATTCTACTCAATATCAGTCTCACTAGATTTGGAGTTTTAAATGACAACACGACACAGTCCCCTTGGAGTTTTTTTGGCTCTCTTCCTAGCCATCCCACTCTCCTTGCCATCTTAAACTCATCAAATAGATTCTTAGTTAAACCTGTCCAGGTGCCAAGCCACAGTAAGGACTTATTCCTTACATTCTCCCAAGATTCTACCATCTCATCTGCTAATGTGGGTACGTTAACTAACACCACTACTTATGGTGTAACAGCTGGCGGTAAATCTAGGTATGTGATGTGTTGCGTCCCCTGAGTCATGGTCGCACAATTTGTATTTACTGAAAGTGGAATATGTGTAGGCTTGATCACAACTGGTGTAATAGCGGATAGGTGCACCTCAGTATTAGCAAGAGAGGTTTGTTGAGTAATGGCAGGGGGCACATATTTAGGGGCGTTATGTGTAGCTATAACAGAACCAGTGTAGTTTGACTTGGTACTATTATTATGGTAGTCATCATTAATAATGTGACCAGGCAAACACATTCTGTCAGGTACTGATGACTGAAGTATTTCCAAACATTTGACTAAGGTTGCCTCCATAGTGCCTATTTTAGTTGTCAGACTACATAAACTTTCTCTGATCAATGTATCCAGAGCATCCAGCTTTACTTTTAACTTCTCTACCTAACTCTGGGTCCGCATATTTGAGCTAACTACTGATTTTTCCCAGTTTTCAGGTTTAGAAGCTGGAGTGGACTTTACCCTTTTAGGGGCCCTTTTGCGAGTCTTAGGAGAGAGCCTTTCAGTTGAAGGGCCCGAGGCCTCGGGGGTGCTAGGGCATTTATCCGGATTCCTAGCACGCTTATTCGGTGGTTGCTGTGGTGCATCGTACTCCTGCTCACTGCCTGACAAGTGGTCAAAAATATTCACCACACAGCCATTTGTACCCAGAGTACTTCTCTGAACCTCATGTGAATTAGAACTATCACTGTAGCGCTCTCATCCGCCCCGGGTTTTAAAGCCTCTTCAACCGTGGTGATCTGCTGTTCTACGGCACCTACAGCTCCAGTGACATAGTTAAGTAGAGACTGGCGGGAATGCTCCCCTGATTTAGCTAACTTCTTATTCTGAGTACTCATTATTTTTCGCTTCCCCATGCTAAATGTATCACATACAGATCACTGATATCAAAGAAAAAATATAATACCAATAACTTTTACAGAAAGCAAAAATGGAAGTTAGAAGTAGCTGTAGTCAATACTTTTCGGAAGACTTAATGCCCTTCAAATGCTCCCTTAAGAATAAATAACATCAGAGCAAGAATCCTGCTTAATTCAATGTCAATAGGAAGTGACTACAAAGTTCTTTTCCGTATGCCGTGTTACTAGCAAATATGTCACCAAGTCACAGTACCTTGCTACGAGGATTAGGATGACAGAGCTGCGGCCCGACCCGGCCTCTGGCGGTCTATGACGGGCCCGTCTTGGCCCGGTTTTCACCCGTGCCGAGCCGGCGCGCATCCCACGTCGCGTGGCCGCCGTGCTGCCTTTCAAGCCCCTGCAGGGGCTCTGGATAAAGTGCTTCCGTGCGTTGGGCTGAGGGCTGGACAACAAAGTGCAGGGTCAAACAGAAACGGTCTCCCGCCTCGCGGGACCACCGCGCTGCCTTTCAAGCCCCAGCAGGGGCTCTGGATAAAGTGCTTCCGTGCATTGGGCTGAGGGCTGGACAACAAAGTGCAGGGTCATACAGAAACGGTCTCCCGCCGCGCTGGACCA
Organism: Triturus cristatus; assembly: GCF_964204655.1. Classification (NCBI taxonomy): domain Eukaryota; kingdom Metazoa; phylum Chordata; class Amphibia; order Caudata; family Salamandridae; genus Triturus; species Triturus cristatus. The sequence goes on from NC_140582.1 coordinate 28,067,594, forward strand.
CCGCACGGCCTTTCAATCCTCTCCAGGGTCTCTGGATAAAGTGCTTCCGTGCGTTGGGCTGAGGGCTGGACAACAAAGTGCAGGGTCAAACAGAAACAGTCTAAAAATTTTAAATTTGTGTTATAAATTTATGAACAACATATCTTTATGAGCAACATTAAAACTTTAATAGAGCCATGTACCCAGTGGGGCATATCATAGGTTGATAACAATTTACTGAACAAATCTCTAAAATATGTGTTACTAAATATAACCATATATCAAAGTATTTTTTTTTATTGCGCTGGGAATCGTGCTGGGTGAGCGAACCCCACCAACATGCTTTAAAAAAAACTAAATGGGCTGACTAGCATGCTTCGAATCAAATAGGCCCCCGAATTCACTAGGTCTTGGAGCCTTTTCCATGTTATAGGATAGAGAGGAGATGTACCCCTCCAACCCATCCCCTCTCTCATTCAAGAACATAATAATGCCCAGGAAGCATCAGCCTCCCGGGGCTTCAGTTGTAATAAAAAAAGAATGAGAAATGCCTAGGAAACCACAGAATTTCCTTGTGTGTGTACTAATGACTTCAGACATACACTCAGGGCCACCTCTATGGTGATGCGAGCGGTGCCTCCACACTGTGCGCTGACTTCAGGGGTCGCCGCGTTTCAAGTTGCTTATGATTTTAAAAGTAGCTGCTGCCATGTTCTTTCCCTCCAGCAATTTCTAAGCAACAACAAAAATGTGACCATAACTCCGGTGATTAATGTTCTTTTTGGAGAGAGATCAGAGTTTTGTCTAGTTGAGGTGTACACTTATCATAAAGTAATGCAGAGGGTTAATATGCCTCCTGCAAAGAACATGTACCAATCAGATCACAAAGTTCCTATAATATAAATAAGTTAGTGGATTACTGTATTTCTGAGACACATCCTTTTGTTACTTCAAGTTTACAAGTTAAAATCCTATTATAGAAGAGTGAGCTACTAACTGTCATCAAAGAACTGCACGCACACTGCAAAGTATAGATTAGATAATAGATTAATGTTGCAAAAAGAGTCAATTTGGCTAGTAATCAATTCTTATTATTAAAATAGAACCCCCAACAATGGTGTTCTATTTTACATTCTCATTTTGTGCTTCTCTAGACCAACCACTCATAACCTACACTGCCTACCAGTATTGATGACATATCATTGCTACACTTTGTAGGCATCTAGCTTATGTACCATTTCCTATATACTTATTTACACACATATGATTGATTATCTCTGTGTAATGTGTGTGATGCAAAGTGCTCTGACACACTACACTGGTATGAGTGGCACTATATAACTATTAAGTGCATCTGAGAGATAGTGGTTATGAGGGCTTGAGGGGTACTGTTAAAGGGTGGTGATGAGGGAATCTGTAGCAGAGGTGGTCATTGGGCGGTACCAACAAAACATTGTAGCTCTAAATGCCAGTAGCGTTGAAGCTGGCCCTGCATACACTTCAGCTAAATAAAATTTAAGAACAACTTTCCATACCGAAATACAAACATTACATCAATTTGTGGCTTCAACTGACCTGGAAGCCCCTCCTACATAAGTAATTGTACACATTACACTCCAAAATTAAGGAAATCTTTGACATTACCGATCAGAATCTACAGGACTGGAATAAAATGTCCTCCTTTTTGTTCATTGAGCAACTCTCTGTTACGGCACATTATACTGATCGATAAACAGCTATTTATATGCACATCAAATAAGAATGTATATCATTAAATTGAACGGAAATGAGAATTAGAGATAATAATCAACTCCAGCACTAGTTTAACATGCCACAAGAATAATATGCCAAAGAAGTAGAAAAAGCTGTTTTTTTCCCTATGATAGATTTTGCTACTGTAAAGGACATTTTGACCACCTTTGAACTATGTGCTGGGCACAGTGTGCATACCCATTCATGTAAAATTCTATGCATTACGATAAAGTCTATGAGCATGTACAAAATACCACATACTAATTTAGTAATTCTTCTTATATTTTCAGATAATGCTAGCTAGAATGCTACTAGAATTTTCTAACAATACCAACAATTCAACTGCTTTACTTTTTGGAAAATGGTATGATTGAACAAAAGCCTTAAAAATGTGAACATCTTCTGCATATCTCCTGGATCAACTGTGATCCAACTATTCACAGCAGTTACATTTCCTAAAGATAATGAAGATTGCAGAGGTTGACAATGAAGATAAGGGAAACATAGGTATATCACAAATTAGACCCATTGGATAAACAAGAAACTGTACGAAAAACATCATTCTGATGCAAATCAACTGACCTTTACAGAATGCATTTTGGTAACTCACAACTAGTACTAGACATGTATCTTTCGAGCAAGAGCTTTTACAAGTAATAGCTTATCTCTAAGCACAACTCCTTGCATACATCTGAGTTGCAGCTATGTCTAAACCACAAGAAAGGAAAGGATCTTTGTATCAAAAGCAATTTCCAACACAGCCCTGCCAAGTGCTACTCATCAGGGGTTAGAGTAGAGCATTTCTACTGCTTGTGTCCACATCAAAACACTAAAATTCATTAGTCACACATTACAGCCTCCTCCTACTTTATATGTTGTGAGATGCTGCAACAAAAAAGACGCTCCAGCATTTTTCAGCTGCTTGTTGTGTCACTGTGTGCCCTGTGCTATTCACTTAGGTATCCTTATTGCAAGCTATCAGCTGTTGTTGTTTTTTGTGCTACATGCACTCATTAGCCCTGGTGACAGCTCCAGTCTTTGGAATTGATTTATGTACAAGTGGTGCAGTGCCCAACCCCCTCAGTGGTATGTCTAAATAGACAGCGTAAGGGATAACACGGAGACTGAGGAATTATATGGCTGATTTTGTTCTGGCATGTTTCTGCGTGGGGGATGACTCTCCTACCCATGAGTCGGTTCAGGACATCACCATCTGTTGAGACGGACACAACACTAAAGGTTCTGCCCTGCTGTAAGCACAACACTATATGACCAGCAACAACAGCACATCCAAGGATATCGATTAAGGCCCCTTGTAATCATCACCAGCATGTACAATTAGCACTGATCTCTGATGGGTAATTGACTCCCATACCCTGCTGCTCCTAAACAACATGCTCAGCAGGAACAGCCTGGCCGACACATGGCAATACACTTTTTTAAATATAGAAATTCACTGAAAAAAACAAAGGTTACAGGGATGGTATAGTTAAGAATTAGCATTTAAAAAACCATAGAAATTCCCTGGAAAAAAAAAATTACAGGGATGTTATAGCTAGGAATTAGCATTTAAAGAACCATAGAAATTCACCGAAAAAAACAACGGTTACAAGGACATTGTAGCTAGGCTCAAATTTCACTCCTACAAAACCAGTGAAATTCAGCAGTTGGGCTAACTATAACTCATGCCCCCCACAATGCACTGCTTATGACCTCACATATTATATCACTCATGACATGGCTAGTGACATCATTGATGACATAACTGATGACATCTCAAATTACATCACTGCATTTCTTACGCACCCACTCACACCCCCATAGAAACTTTCATACACCCAGAAAACCATTCAAAAACCCATTCAGAGACCCATACCACTACTTACACACCCACTCACTGATTCATAGATTTACACACACATCCATTCATTCAACCATATAGCCACTTATACACCCACTCAGTCACAAATACAGCCACTGACATATGCACACATATACCCATACAGCCACTGACACACTGAGTCAGTCACTCATATAGCTACTCTCACACCTAGTCACTTGCCCATACAGTCAATCACATAGCCACTTACTTACCCATACACTTACATACACACACACACACACACACTTACTCATACAGATACTAACCCATACTCATTCTCCTATATATCCACTGATACAAGCACACACTCACCCATACAGCCACTCTCACATTCACTCACTCATATAATCACTCATATACCCCATCACTAACCTATACTGCCTTTCACATACCCACTTACTCACCCATAAACCACTGACACATCAACTTACTCACCAGCACAACCCTACACACACTCACTCACCTATATAGCCCCTCACAAACACATTTACTAACTCATACACCCACTGATTCACCTACTTGCTCATCCAAACAGGCAGTCACACACCCTCTCACCTACCCACACAAATCCTCAAACAACCCTACAGGTACTCAGACAACCAATCACTCATCCATTCAGCCATTCAAGTACCCACTCACACAGTCATACAGCTGCTTAGAAACCAACTGCCAGACCAATACAGAAATTCACACAAAAAGTCACTCACCCATACATTCACTGAGACATTTAATCACTCACTTATACAGTCAGTCATACACCCACTGAATCATCCATACAGGCACTCATACACCCACTGATTTACCAATACACCTTGGTATATATATTTAATGCTCGTAAACTTGGTAAAAACACTCAAAGTGAATGGATGATGGCATCAGTGATGTCATTTGAGATGTCATCATTGATGCCATCAGTGATGTAATTGACCATGTCATGAGTGATGTAATATGTGAGGTCATAAGCAGTGCATTGCGGGATCATGAGCTATAGTTAGTTCACCGAACTATAACTGCTGAATTTCACAGATTTTGTACGAGTGAAACCTTAGCCTAACTATAACGTCCCTAAAACCTTTACCTTCAGGCCCCCCCGAGGTCCCTATTAAAAGCAGTGGGTGCCCTGGGTTGGACCATGGCATCCCCACTAGATGGCGCCCCCAGGGGACGGTGTCCCCGGGAACAGAACTGGCCCAGGAGGGGGGCCATGGGTTCCCACCCTTGTATATAAATACATTAAAATAAAATAAAGGTCATGCCCCAGGGGATGGGGTCCCCGGACAAATTTGGCACAAGGAAGGGAGGCCATATACCCCCTTCATTTCATTTTGCAAATATAAATGTATATTTTTTTAAAGAAATGCCGGGCCCCGGGAAATGGGGTGCTTTGGGCCATATTTAGCCCTGGTAGGGGGGCCCTGTTACCCTTCGTCCGATTCTAAAAATGCCTGGGGTTATGGTCTTCGGGCCAAATTTGTACTAAAGTGGACTTCTTCCCCTAACCAGGAGTTATCCAGGTGATATGTTTGCTGTATAGTAGGGAAAGGGGCAGCGGCCTCCAACAAGCTCTTAGCAATCCAGCTGTGGGGAACTTACTGGAGGTAACAAGAGGGGTAGTTGGTCCCCAAGGACCCTCAGGAGTACAGTGAACTTCATCCCCAACCAGTAGTGCATCAAGAGGTGCATTTGCAGAGTGCAGGAAAAAGGCAGCGTAGCTTTCAAAGACCTCTCAGCAATCCCCCTGTGTGGGACTTACTCGCAGTAACAGGAGGGGTAGTTGGCCCCCAAGGATCCTCTAGAACCTATTTCAGATGTCATCAGTAATGTCAATGACCATGTCATGAGTAATGTAATATGTGAGCTCATAAGCAGTGCATTGCAGGGACGCAAGTTATAGTTTGCTCAGCTAACTATAACTGTTGAATTTCACAGTTTTTTTTACAAGTGAAACCTGAGTCTAACTACAACATCCTTCTGACCTTTGCTTTTTTCAGTGACATTTACATATATATATGTATGTATATATTCAGCACAGAAAAAAGAAAAGGTTGCTGAATCCCAACTCTATGCAACGCCGCTGATATTATTAAATGACAGAGTGGCAGCATTTCCTAACGCGTTTTGGCTGTAACATCAGCCTTGATCACAGGTGAGCCAGATAAAATGGAAAGTGTTCAGGTTTTATAGTCTCATCATGACTTTCAAGTCTTCATACAATTCCAACAATGCACCATTGTTGAAAATCCAATTATTGCAAGACTGCAATCCATTTGTGGTCTATTAATAGCATAAAACTCAGTCTTTAATTAAGTTAAGTATCCAAGTGCACAGTGTTCAAAATTTAATTGCCTTTTGTGTTTAAAAAGTAAATAATTTGTACATATTTCCTCTTTAACTATTCAACTGCCACTCACAAATCCCTTTAAGACAAGCAACAGAGGTTCAAAATCAGCAAGAGGAGCTACTTCTCCTCCTGTCTCCCTTTCTCACCTTCGTGCTTTAAGAATTCAGGAAATCCATAATGTAGCATGAAAAAAGAGTGAGTCATGCTCCCCAATTTGACTTAAAGCATCAACAGTCTCCATTATGATGGGAGCCTCCAACTCTGCAGGGCAACTTTGGTTACGGGGAAGGAGCATCCCATGACCTCAATCCATTGCAATGCTCTTCCCTGCTCAGAATGGAGCGCAGACCGCCAATGATGCTTGTGAGAAGTTGGCCTGGCATATGCTGTTCCTAGTTATAGGGACACCTTGCACCAGTCCAATTCGACTCTTATTGATGATAGGTTTAAGACAACCTTTAAAGAAAGCTATCCTAGTGGTAGCTGTGGAGAGCAGCCTTCAGGCTAAGTCTTGAAGGAGTGTTAAGCATATTGTTTTACCATAATAACCTCTTGAATAACCAAATGAAAGAGTAGCCCACACAGATATATATATATAAAATATATGTATTTATTCTAGACAGAATCCCACAGTTGCTTTATGTGACTAGTGGCAAAGTTACACTTCAAACAAGCATTTATAAACACAATAAATAGCACAGAAATCAATGGGCCCCAGGGGGGGGACCAAACCATATACTAAAATAGTGGTATAAGAACCACGACAATTCTACAGGCAATGCCTAGGGCATTCAGGATCGCTTGCCCCTTCAGAATCCACCCACAGTTATGAAGAAGGGGAGACGCGTGCAGTGCAAAGAGCTGCTATCGGGATCTCAATGTTAGCCTATAGAGAATGTCGCGGTTTGAAATAAACAGATTAAAAATATTTCTAGCAATAGTACAAAGTTAAAACTTTGGAGTTAAGCTTTTGAAGAGCCCACCACCTCGAGAGTACCATAGTACTACTGTTACCTGCCCCAGGGAAGCCGGGTGCATAGGTCGATTCTGGTGTCGGGTCGCGGGCTGATTTTCTATAGGAAAATAGTCAAAAGTACTGCTAGCCAAAAGCGTCGATGATGCCGTGAAGATCAAAGATGTGAAGATTGCAGAGAAGAACCTGAAAGCAGAGGGGACAGAGTCTGGGTCACGGCACAGTGACCAGGAGGCTCAAAGCAAGGAGCCCTTCGATGTCGGGTGCTTCAGGTGAGAGGTGCTGTTGCTTGGATCTGCAGCCACGGGCTCCGGGAGGCTTCAAGGAAGGCCAGCTTCCGGAGGGCAACTGTCCCACATCAGATGAGGGTCACTGCAGTGTTAGTGTCCATATTGGATCCACTAAGCCTTGGCAACCGCAACCCACCAAGAAAAAACAAATCGGCTACAGTGCAGACCCACAAGGTCTGGGAGAGGTCTCCTTTGGAGAGACTGTAGAGCAGGCCTGGAGCAACCAGGGGAACTCTTGTTTGTTGAGATAGACCTCTACTAGGGCCCACAAGTTGAGAGACTAGGGACCGCGGGAGGCAGCAATTTGGCGTGCGTAAAAGGGCACCCACGGGCCACCAGAGGGGGCTAGGGTGCTGGTCTTTGGCACAATTGCTGTAGAGTGGTTGGCTTGTAAATGGGCCAAAGCACAACTTCCCCACTGGTCAGGGTCGTGTGCTATGCAAGAGGTGGCCGGTGTCCTGGGGTATTGGGGATCTCGGCACCCATGCGGTCCACGGTGCCCAAACTCGTTGAGCACACTCACTGGCCTCTGGGATGTGCTGGAAACTCACCTCAAGGGTGCTGGAAGTCATCGAAGTCCATTGGAGCAGCAAAGTTCCAACCGGGTCACTTGCAGTGTTTCAGGTGCCTGCCAAGCAGGGGGATAACTCCTTTATCCCAAGGGAGATTTCTTCAGTCAGCTGAGCAGCAGCTCGTCGAAGGTCGGTTCTGTGAAGTTCCAAATTAATCTGAGGCTCTGGGGCCACATTATTTACCTTTATCCCCAAGATTAGGGGAGTGTCCAGAGTAGTGTCCACCAATGAGTGGTGAGGCGGGAAAAGGTGGCTACACCCTCTCCCCTTTGTGTGTTTGCCGCCTGGGTGAGGGGCAGGATGCCCCTGAACCGGTTCCAAGCGGTGTATGCAGAATTAGGTCTCTGCAGCTGCCTACGTGCAACTCTGAAAGGACATTTGGTGCACCCACCCTGTTCCAATCCACATTATCCTGTCTGGGGAGATGCTAGCACCTCCCTGCCACAGGAGCCCTGGCGAGGTCCAGCTGGCGAGGCTGGGGTTTTCCCCAGCAACAGCCAGCCAGGGTCGTGTAGGTGGTGGGCAGTAGCCATTTTGTGAAACTCGTGCACTTTTAAATTGGTGTCTAAATTCTACCGCTTTTCCCATATCGCCCTTCTAGCAAGGGGGAATCGTACCCTCATGCCCATGGCTGGACTGGGGGTATGATTCCTACATGTTTGACACCAACAGGATATGGTTCTGTGTAGCCATTCTCAAGTTATCGCGGTATCGCAATAGACTTATAATGCTGTTAAGAGTATATGTTATGGCTACACTACAAACAACCCAGTAACGATTTTACGAAGGTTGTAGAGAGGCCCTACTCATGTAGGGGTCTCCCCTCACACATACCTCAGCACCCTGCCCTGTAGGATTAGCAAGGCCTGCTATAGGGGTGACCTATGAGAGTATATGTGTTGTAATGGGGTGGGATATAGGGTACCTACATGCCTGTAAGGGGTGCTAGCACCACCTTACCCAGACTACAGTAGTGGTCTGGTGGTGTCAGTTTGTATGGCTGTCCCAGGGTGGCACAATAAGTGCTGCAGCCCTGGTAGGCCTACTGGGGACCCATGCCCTGGGTACCTAGGGTACCATCTACAAGGGACTGGTAGGGCATGCCCAGCATCCAATTAGGTTTGTACCTAGAGTACTCACATCAGTTTTAGGGAGAAAGCAGATAGGCTGAGGTCCTGGATAGCAGGATCCCAGCCAGACTAGTCAAAAACCACTCAAATACCAGGCAAAAAGTTGGGGGCAGCCATTAGTCAGATTCCACTCTCCTACAATACTCCACAAAACTGGTATTATATTTTCATGTTCGCCATTATGTATTGCGGCCGCAGTCTTGATCATTTTTTGGAATTATATATTCAAGGTCAGCACAAACATAAACAAAGTACTTATTACCACATCAGATTGTCCCACTGCAAGCCTACTAGGTTGCCTAAATTCTATTATTTGTTGTGCAACCATGTGTGATTTTGTTTACATCTAATGCTGCTGGTAATAGTAATCTAGTGAGAACTCTGGGCAAGATTCATTTTGTGTGGACTGCCTGAAATATCAAGGGTCGGCAAAATAGCAGTTACTCACTATGATCGTTATGAGTAGTACACCACATCAACACAGAGGGCCCATTTCCTAAAAGTAATCTGAGACAAAATCCTAACTTTACAACCTTCGGTATTCACAAAAGGCATTTAGGAGTAGTGAAGTTAGGATTTTGTCTTAAGTTTGTCAGATATTCCATCATTGCGCCATTCAGTCAGCTGTTCTTTTATTTGGATTTTGACTTGAATCAATTCTTCCTTTTTGTCCCTGATATAACAGTTGTTATCCTGTAACTGGCATTGGACTTCCTCTTTATATGCCTCGATCCCCCAGAGAACAATATTCCCTTCCTTGTCTGAGTTGATTATGACGATGTTATGGTGATGTTTTAACTTTTTAATCAATACATAGTATTGACACTGTTGAAAATTCCATTTATTTCTTCTCTTATTACTCCTGATGCCCATTTGTTTGATCTCTTTGATAAGGATATCACCAAATACATCTATGGCATCATGTGGTGTAATGGGTGAGAACTTGTAAGTGGGTTTTTAAGGGCGAATCTACTCTACTCCATATCTAAATCCTTCTTCATCAACCAAGCCTTGTTCAACAATAGTTGCATTTAACCCTATATGTTCATTTTGTTAAGCTGCTCACTCTTTCAATAGTGCCATTTGGTTCGATGGTTTCGTGGCTGTCACTTTTATTGTTTACTGCCTTGATTGTTTTGTGGCATGAAACCTCATTTATTTTAATTTCCTGATGAATTTAAATATTTCGATTTGTGTTTGTCCCTATTTAAATGTGCTATCGGGGCAAAACAATAAGCCTAAGGATAGAGTCTGTTGTTTTGCTTTATTTAGGGTCAATGAAGTGAGATTAAATATATTTTGATTATTGTCTACTTCATCTGTTTTTTCCTCCGGATTTGCTTTTGATTTTTGTTCTGCTGCTCGTTGTCTTTGTTTGATACGCCGCCTTTTGTGCCTCAGGGTTTTGGATTGTGAAGGCGCAATATTTTGCGGTGGTCTTGCCCAAAAAAATCCAGCTTCTCAATTAAGGTCGCTCTGGCACTTACATTGATGTAGGAACCCTCTTGTCTATTTTTATCACTGTCAGTCTCTAAATATGAGTTGAAATCGCTTTCAGTGTCTGTAGCTCCTCACTTCTGTCATAACCTATTTGTGTTAATTAATCTCTATCTCCTTAGATTGTCAAATGAACCAGCGAAGGTAAAGATTTGACCATGTTCATAGTCTATTCTATCTTGCAAGAATGTCTGCACTTTTTGAGCCTTTATCGCCTCCTCATGCTTTTTCAAACATTCAGCAGCTTCAGATTATATTTTTTCAGTGACCTCCGGCCGCCTCAGGCTCATCAATTTGTTGTTGTAACTGGTACGGTCAATATCCCCATACTTAACCAAATGCAAATTAGTCTCATTGAGGCTTTCAAATGACTTTCTGCACTCTTGGGTTACATCTCTGGATTGTGATGCTCAAAGCTCAGTGCCTAAAGAGTTTGAAGGCCTCGAGGTATGCACCCTACTTCCAAATATTTGATGTGAGATTTATGTTCCCACCACTTTGTTTGTTCAGTTTTGTTGTATTTCTCTCATAAACACAGATTGTTTCTGATATCGCTGTTAGCCTGGCTTTTGTCCACTCCAACTGCCTATGCAGAAACTGCTGTTGGAACTTTGTCATCAATTTGTTTTTCAGCTGCTGGTTCCCACAGCATTTCGGCAGACATGATGACTTGAAATGATGTAACAAAGATTGCTTCGATTTGAGCAATCTTGTTTGATGATTTGGCTAATATATATATATATATATATATATATATATATATATATATATATATATATATATATATATATATATATATATATATATATATATATATATATATATATATATATATATATATCCACCAATTCTGCTTCCCAGTTAAGGCTGCCTCCTCGTGGCACCTGCCCCAGATAGTACAGACACGGACCGAATTCTTTGTGCAAATGTTTATTAGCTTCTTCGCATGCTAGTCGCCATAACGTTTCGGCTCCACTTGAGCCTTGTTCACATGACAACATGAAACTTCAAAATACTTCCTTAAATAGGAAACAAGGTACTTTGCACGTGATACTAGAGAAAACGGCATGGACATAGAAGACAGACTAGAAAAGATGGATCCCCATATGAATAACATCGTATTCAATAAATATGCCTTGTAAATTGCCATGCTAAAATCATAATACAATTTAGAAATGGGGAGATAACTTCATAATAAACATGTAGGGGTTTGTACAATATAAACAAAAACAAACAATTGTTTATGTTTTAAATAAACATTGATAAAGACAGTGGCCATGAAAAATTGTTGTATCCTATAGTGGTGCACCATGGATATTTGATTATTCAAGTACCTATTAAAATATCGGTTAAATACTTATACGGCCAAATGACTCCTTAACGTGTATTAAACCATCAAATGTCTGTCCTGTTTTTTAATTACGGGATGAATCCCAATAACGTCCATGTCTTGCCACAAATACCTTTTTTCATGCTACATATCCCTGTAGCTGTGCAAAATATGCGAGGGAGTATACTAAAGTGCAAAAGTGCCAATAAATAGTCATATTGCCCAACAGTTCAATAAACATTCAATACTCATAAAAACAATTGTGTTAAAAATATGTAAACAACATTTGTAGTTTTCAAAGTGCGAAAGTGCATAGAAAGTGCAAAGTAAGTAGAGATCGGCTGACTGAGCCCAGTCATGTACACCGGTTAAAATTTCCTTAAAAACTCCTGAAATGAAATAATCACTAAAGTAGCTAATAAGCAACTGCCATTAATATATTCAAAGATGGTAAACCTGTGGAAGGACATGATATAAGCATGACCGGATACTGATTTGAAACAATGTATAGTATCCATAGAAGAGGGTTTTAACCCAAAACAATGCAAGTATTCATGGGGTGTCATTATTTTCAAGACTTTCCTATATTTTCACCTAGTACTTGTTTAATTTGGATGTATAAAAACATCAAACTCATCAAAGACATCATAACCAGTATATCTGATAAAATGTATCTGTTATAAAACAATAAATAGTACACAAATTGGTTAAAATTATTATCCCACAATAATAAATAAAAACCGTAAAATCGATTGTATAAAAGGCTAAATTGGTGAATATATCCAAAACTGATGTTTACACTTCTTGTGTCAAGTACTACCCCACATGGAATATGCAGAAAATGCGGAATGTGCTCCTAACCTAGAATGGTGTGTAAATCCTCAGTGATGTTGAGTCCACCCGGGAATTTGGAATCAAGTCGGAGTATGTATTTTGTTTCCAACTGTCTTAACATGGCTTCCCTGTTTCCTCCACGTCTGCTAGCCGGTACTGAATCAATAACAAAGAACGTCAATTCCTTGTTATTGCTGTGATGTATCTCCTTGAAGTGGCGAGCAACTGGGTAGGTATTGTCCTGGTTTACATATATATATATATATATATATAGATTATCTACTGGCGGTCGCCAGTAGATAGTTATAGTTACAACCTAGTTTCCATAGGAAATCTCAAAATTCTATTTTGAATAACTTTGGCGCTGGTTGACGAATCCTCGTGAAATTTTCAAAACTAATGGGGCGCTCCGTTCAGCTCCTACCCTGAAAGTCTCGGGGTGATTCGTCAAGCGGGCGCCGAGAAAAAGGGGGGGTCCCAAAATTCTTTTTTTTTTTAAATCGCGAGGTGTGCGCACCCTGCGGGCACTGCGAACCGTGGGCGCTCGGTGCACGAAGCGCACTGTCTGCCCACAGAGCGCACACGGTGCGCGCACGGTGTAAAACCTGAAAAAAAAAAAATAATAAAAACATAACTTAGCATTTAAAAAAACTTACAAATTCACTGAAAAAACCATAGGTTTCACACACGTTATAGTTACGAATTAGCATTTAAAAAACCTTGCAAATTCACTTAAAAAACCATAGGTTTCACACATGTTATAGTTAGCTGGACATTTCACTCGTAAAAAACCAATGAAATTCCCCCGTTATAGTTACTGCAGGCAACTATAACTCACGCGACCGCAATCCTCTGCTGATGACGTCAGATATTACATCACTGATGACATATGTGTCTTTCTGAAAAACAAATATTTGTAATATATGTATAGCTAAAGATTAATGGAAGTAGACATGAGTAAATAAGTGTCTAAACACAGTGATGTAATATCTGACGTCATCAGCAGAGGATTGCGGTCGCGTGAGTTATAGTTGCCTGCAGTAACTATAACGGGGGAATTTCATTGGTTTTTTACGAGTGAAATGTCCAGCTAACTATAACATGTGTGAAACCTATGGTTTTTTAAGTGAATTTGCAAGGTTTTTTAAATGCTAATTCGTAACTATAACGTGTGTGAAACATATGGTTTTTTCAGTGAATATATATATATATATATATACATACATATATATTCACTGAAAAAAACATAGGTTTCAGAAACGTTATAGTTAGAAATTAGCATTTTAAAAAGCTTTGAAATTCACTGAAAAAAACATAGGTTTCAGAGACGTTATAGTTAGAAATTAGCATTTAAAAAATCTTAGAAATTCACAGAAAAAAAATAGGTTTCAGGGGTGTTATGGTTAGCTGGACATTTCACTCGTACAAAACCATAGAAATTCCTCCGTTATAGTTAGTTCTGCTAACTATAACTCGCGCACCCGCAATGCACTGCTGATGATGTCACATATTACATCATTCATGACATGGTCAGTGACATCACTGATGACATCTAAAATGATATGTATGTGTGTTTAATTTACATATTAGGGCAAGAGACCATCTAAGATATTCATAAAAATAATATATTTGTACTTATAATAAACTTATATTATTTTTAAATATATTTTTGCGAAGTCGCGTCGGGTGCGTGCTTTGTGAGCTCAGAGTGCACGGATCCCATGTGACCTAAAAAAAAAAGATTTCATTGGTTCATAACATTTCCCACTGTAACTATTGAAGGACCCCACCCATTTTAATCATTCTTGTTGGAGCATCTTTAGAGAGACATCTCTTTTCCTACAAGAACCCTTTTTGCTTGTTTTTTTGGTGTTTTTCAAAAAATATCAAACAAAATGGCATCTGGACAGCAGCAGCAGCAGGAGGAAGTATCTTCTGAAGAAGAATTCTTGCAGGAGGCACCACGTCCACAGAGGCCGGAATCTGTTGTGTGGAAATTCTTCACTTTTCCACCTGGAGAGAAGAAAGTAAATGCGAGAAAGGTGACGTGCAAAATTTGTGACCGAGTCCTGTCAAGAGGCAGTGAAAAAAAATACTCTAGTGACACTGCTTCTATGTACAAGCATCTCCGGACCACACATCCTCTCAATCTTGCTCGAGAGGAAATGAGACGAGCTGCTTTGAACCCCTCACCTGCTGTGGCAAGTACATCTGGAGCATCCTCAGGAACACCTGCAATGGACATTAGGCCAGAATTCGCCTTTCTCGAGCAACACTGCGTGAAGTGTAAGAAACTTATATGCTTCGGTGAGCAGTCTTTGGATGCAGTTTGTGCTGCGCAACGCAACCATAATTGTTAATTTTTTTGTTTATGGAATGATAAGTAATTCCAAATGTTTCCTGTTTTATTCGTTCTTTTTATTGTTCATTTTTTGAAAAAACACCCCCAATAATACAAAATTGTTAAAAAAAGAAAAAAAAATACAAAAGAAAAAAGAAGAAAAAAAAATTCTAATCAGAACTACCTTATCTGGTTAAAGAAAGAACTATAATTGCAAGGTAATGTGTGAAAGTTTGGTTGAATATATGTATACAGCATGATTGACTGAAAGAATGCATTAGCAGTGTATGGTGAATTTATAGGTGAAGATTTATGAGGAAGTACTGCAGCGTGACACTGCAAGCTCTTTAGCTGCACTGTGGCACTTCCGAAGCACAGGGATGTGACATATGTACATGAATATGTTGCAACTCTGTGCTTACCTCTGCACTGCTGCACAACCTGCAGCCATGCGGTGACACAGGCACCCTTGCACCATGGTGCAAGGATGGCTGTGTCGTGTGGAGATTGTTTTTCTGCAGGAAGGGACACCTTCCTGCACAAAAACAATCAGTAAAGGCATTTTCCTCTTTCAATGTATGCTGTGGAATGCAGCATGCATTGAAAGAGGAAGAAATGAGGAGAAATGAAAACAATTCTCCTTGTTGCGCCTTGTTACACCAACTCTAGGATGGTGCAGCATTCACACACAACTCCAGATTTACGATTTCTCATAAATCTGGAGATGTGTCTTGTTCTATGGGTGTTGCATGGGAATACCCACAGCAACACCTATGGGACGCCCCTTCAACACAAAGTTCTGTGCATGAAGGGGTCGTATTTACAAGGAGAGGAAGAACCACGCAGGGTGGCTTTTCCTCTCCTTGTAAATATGAAGGTGTGCCTGGCGCCATCACTACGTTACAAAAAGTGACGTACTGGTGGCGCAGGGTGCTTGTAAATCTGCCCCATAAGTGCTTAGGTATTGGCAGACCGATACAAAAAGAACATAGTGCTGGATGGGTGATTGAAGAATTGCATGAGACTGACAGGAGGTATCCTACACTGCATGGATACTACATCAGTATTTAATGGAGTGGACCAATGGTATGTATCTTCTTAGAGATGTGTAGGGATTATGCACAGAATATTTTATGTGTACTTGTGTTGGTGCCTAGGTCATTTTATGAGAATACCACTAGTAACTGGAATGATGACAGTGCTGCAAACAGAGTGAATACTTAATTTATAAGTGCTCACGTATTGGTGGAGTGCTAGGATAAGTAGATAGTGGTAGATAAGTCATTAAAGAAGTGCATGGGACAGACTGGATGATTCCTACACTGCATGAGTACTAACTGGGTATTTAGAAGAGTGTATCAATAGTATGTAGCTAGTTAGAGGTCTGCATGCATAGTGTACAAAATATTGTACCTGCAGTTGTGTTAGTGGATAGGCCATTCCTTAAGTATATGACTAATAACTGGAGTAATTTCAGTGCTGCAAAGAGAGTGCATGCTAAATTTATTAGTGCTTAGGTATTGGCAGAGTGATAGGATAGGTAGATAGTGCTGGATGGTTGAATGAAGAAGTGCATGGGACGGACAGAAGGATTCCTAGACTGCATAGGTACTAACTGAGTATTTAAAAGACTGTATCAAAGCTATGTAGCTGATTAGAGGTCTGCATGCATAGTGCACAGCATATTGTAGCTGTACTAGTTTTACTGGCTAGGCCATTCCTTAGGTACATGACTAGTAACTAGAATAATTTCAGTGCTGCAAAGAGAGTACATGTTGAATTTATAAGTGCTTAGGTATTGCGGATTGATAGGATAAGTAGATCATGCTGGATGGGCGATTGGAGAAGTGCATGGGACAGACAGGAGGATTCCTAGGTTGTATGGGTAGTACTTTACTAAGTAGCTGGACAGAGGTTTATATATATAGTGCACAGCTGAATGTAGTTGTGCATTGATAGTGTTTGGATTACGTAATCTTACCTTGACAATAGTACATATCAAAAAATGCAAAACATTTTTTTCAGTTATTATAAGTGCTTAGGTATTGGTGGAGTAATAGGATAAGTAGCTAGTGCTGGATGGGTGATTGGAGAAATGCATGGGACAGACAAGAGGATTCCTACACTGCATAGGCACTAACAGGATATTTAGAAGAGCGTATAAATAGTATGAAGCTGGTTAAAGGTCTGCATGCATAGTGTACAAAATATTGTACCTGCACTTGTATTAGTGGCTAGGCCATTCTTTAAGTATATGACTAATAACTGGAGTAATGTCAGTGCTGCAAAGAGAGTGCATGCTCAATTTATAAGTGCTTAGGTATTGGTGAAGTGATAGGATACGTAGATAGTGCTGGATGGATGAATGGAGAACTGCATGGGACAGACAGAAGGATTCCTAGACTGTATAGGTAAAAACTAAGTATTTAAAAGACTGTATCAATGCTATTTAGCTGATTAGAGGTCTGCATGCATAGTGCACAGAATTTTGTAGCTGTACTAGTTTTTCTGGCTAGGCCATTCCTTAGGTACATGACTAGTAATAAGAATAATTTCAGTGCTGCAAAGAGAGTACATGTTGAATTTATAAGTGCTTAGATATTGTCGGAGTGACAGGATACGTAGATAGTGCTGGATGGGTGATTGGAGAAATACATGGCACAGACAGGAGGATTCCAACACTGCATAGGTATTAACTGGGTATTTAGAAGAGCATATTAATAGTATGTAGCTTGTTTGAGATCTGCATGCATAGTGTACAAAACATTGTACTTGTACTTGGGTTAGTGGCTAGGCCATTCCTTAAGTATATGACTAATAACCGGAGTAATTTCAGTGCTGCAAAGAGAGTGCATGCTAAATTTATAAGTGCTTAGGTATTGGCAGAGTGATAGGATACGTACATAGTGCCGGATGGGTGAATGGACAAGTGCATGGGACAGACAGAAGGATTCCTAGACTGCATAGGTACTATCTGAGTATTTAAAAGACTGTATCACTGCTATATAGCTGATTAGAGGTCTGCATGCATAGTGCACAGAATATTGTAGCTGTACTAGTATTGGTGTGTCTATGGTTTTGAGAATGGTAGTCTGCATTTAGGGTGTGAGGAGGTGCATCAGATGATCATGTAGATGATGTCATCAGTGATGTCATTTGAAATGTCATCAGTGATGTCATGAGTGATGTAATATGTGACGTCATCCGCAGTGCATTGCGGAGGCGCTAGTTATAGTTAACACAACTAACTATAACGGCCGAATTTCTCTTGTTTTGTACGAGTGAAATGTCCAACTAACTGTGACGTCCATGAAACCTGTGGTTTTTTCAGTGAATTTCTGAGGTTTTTTAAATGCTCATTTCTAACTATAATGTCTCTGAAACTTGTGTTTTTTCCAGTGAATTTTATATATATGTATTTAATCTCCTCTCACTCTTACAAGGAAGGAATCAGCACTCAGGTTGTAGTTTGGAAGTATTTAATCTGCAAAGGACGTGATCCACGCGTTTCTGCTCGTCCGAACCTTGAGAACGATACAAGACGTCATTGTAGCATCCTTATTTAAATATACAAATGCCTCCAGTTGCCAACATTAACAAAGGACTACATATTACTTTAAACCAAAAATCTGACGGCCATATTGGCCTGGTCACGATGTGAAAATTCAGGAATTGATACAATAAAGAAAAGAAAACAAGTGTTAATATGCACACAATGTTATTTCAGCATATCTTGCCCCGTGACCGCCATACCTGTATGTTCGTCAACGTGACTTATTCATAATAAACATACTTAGAATTGCAAACATCAACATAAACAATGGACTACACATTACTTTAAAGTGAAAGGCTATCGGCCATATTAATCTGGGCACGTTGCGAATTATAATGGTTCTTACACGAAAGAAAAGGAAAAAAAGGGGTGTTAATATACACACACTATCCCTAAATAAAGTTCTAGCGATTATAGTTCCATTCCATTCACAGCTCATTTAAGATGTCATGAGTGATGTCATGAGTGATGTAACTGACCATGTCATGAATGATGTGATGTTTGAGGTCATTAGCAGTTTATTTGGGGGGCGTAACTTATAGTTAGCTCAGGTAACTATAACTGCTGAATTTCACTGGTTGTGTATGAGTGAAATCTGAGTCTAACTATACCGTCCCTGTAATCTTTGTTTTTTTAGCAAACTTCTAGGTTTTTTTTAACGTTAAGTAAGATGCATATTACAGTGGATGGTGGGGGGTTGGAAGCAGGGCCTGGCATTGTGCTGACCCCTCCCATGCTTGCTGCTTATGCCTTCCCTCCTTCTAGCCATCCATTGCCCATTCCATGTCCCTGCTCCCTTATTACAGCCCTGTGTGGCCGTTGTTCTGCCACTGGCCTTCTCTGAACAGTTAGCTTGCTGCCCCATCCACCTCCTCCCTATCCTCTGTTGTCTGAATCCATGGACTAGCCTCCTCCCTCCTGCCATGCATGGTCTGATGTGCTGCCACTGCCCTCCATTTAGCATGATGTACCAGTCCACTCCTCCTGCCCTCCATTGCCCAATTCTATGCCCCATCATTGACCTCCTGCTTAGCCTCTATGCGTAGCTTGCTGCCCCTATTCTTCTTCCCCCTGCCCTTAGATGTCTTTGTGCATGCCCCTGCTCCATCCTTTTTGCCCACCATGTTCCATGGACCTGCCACTCTTATCTACTCTGAGTGTTCTGTTGAGCTGCCACTCCCCTCCCACATGCCTAGCATTGTCAGATGACTGTAACCTGTCCCTGCCACCTCCACCCTGCCTGTCCACATGCCATGCCCCTATACCCTTCTTCCTGTCCTCCATGGTCCATTTTACTGCCACACCCTTCTGCCCTCCCTGGTCTGTTGTGCTGCAACTGCTCCTCCTGCCTGCCCCGCATGGTCTGTTGTGAAGCCCCTTCCCTTGAACTCTCTTGTCTGTGCCCAGGTCCTGACCCTCCCTTCTATCCTCCATGGTCCTTTGTGCATGCCCCTGCACCCTCCTTCTTGCCCATCATAGCCATTGTGATGCCACTAACCCTCCTGCTTGCCATGCATGGTCTTCTGTGCTGGCACAGCCCCTCCCACCTTCCCTGTGTGGTCAGCTAGCTGCCCCTGACCCCCTCCCACCTTCCCTCCATGGTCTGTGTGTATGCCATCATAGTCTCATTGTTGCTCTCCATGGTGTGTCTTGCTTCTTGTGCCCATCCTGCCAAATCGCAACATTTTATTCCTAATAACTTTGGTGCCGATTGACGAATCTTCGCAAAAGTTTCAAAACTCGTGGGGTGCTCTGGTCTGCTCCTATCTTGAAAGTTTCGGTGGGATTCGGCAAGTGGGGACTGAGAAAAAAGGGGGGTCCCAAAACGTGTTTTCCCCATGCAATTTTCCATAGGAACCTTTAGTCGCAGCTACAGCCCGAACTGCTGAACAAAATTACATCAAATTTGGCAAAAAGGTAGCCCTTGGTGCCTTATAGTTAAATGGTGTAAATCCGTTCAGTAGTTTTTAAAATATTAATGGAAAAAGAAATATATATATCTGGGCGGAGCCTAACCACACATCTCATCGTGAGATCTGATTGGCTGTCAGCACTTCATCCAAGAAGTGTTAGCAGCCATCTTGGGACCAATATACATGATAGCACCTCATTAAAAAGCATTGCAGTTAATAGAAGATTTTAAGACTTTAGTTACATTATAAATCATTTGTTGATGGTACCATACTAATTTTAGGAATTGTGGTGTGTTCTACGGTGATTTTACCATGTGAAAAACCCTTCTGCTGTGATATCATCAATCATGTTTGAGATAAAACTATTTTCTCATGCTTTTCCCATAGAGGTTCGGAAGGTGATCTATAAGCTAAACTGAGAGCATATTTTCTGTAAATTCACATTATCTTTCTCAGTCATGTGAGAATGAAGTCTGGCATTCCCAGTAAAACATGTACATCCAACAAGGGCAGGGACTGTCAGTTGATTCCTTTGTGTTCTACTGCAGCTTCCCAGAGTGTTCCAAAGAACAACTAGAGCGCTAACAGTCCTACTTATGATAAACGTATTGCACATGAAGCCATCTTGATTGGAATAAAGTGGTAACTCTTAATTATTTAATTTAAAAAGGAACACAATGAGGGGTTTATTTTGCCATAGAAAGTATGATTAGTGCTGCAGAAAGAAAAATTAGGGCACATTTTGAGTGACTTCTCAAATCCTCTTCTATTTCATTAAAAAATTCTGACATGCAGACTGAAACATGCACTTTCAATACCAGCTTTACTACAGTGATCTAATGAGCAGCTAAAGTGCTAACATTCTGAATTTATGGCAAATGTGTGACACATCTGAATGCCTTCTTGATGGAATCAAAGTAAAAAACTGAAAGTATTCCTACTGAGGAGACTGTAGTAAATGAGGAAGTTAGGAAACTTCATAACAAATAAGTCTCCCAAGATGGCCACCAGAGACAAAAGAGCCCAAATGTAGCACAAATATCAACCAGATGTAGCCCAAGTATAGCCCACAGTCTTACTTATGACAAAAGTATGGCACACCTGAAGCCATCTTGATTGGAATAAAGTAGTAACACTTAGAATATTTAATTTTCAAAGGAACAAAATGAGGGGGTTCATTTTGATATAGAAATTATGATTAGTGCTGCAGAAAGAAAAATTAGGGCACATTTTGACTTATCAAATCCTCTAGTATTCCATTAAAAAATTCTGACATGCAGACTGAAACATGCACTTTGAATACCAGCAGCAGACTTCCCTGGTGAGCAGTAACTTTACTACAGTAATCTAATGAGCAACTAGAGTGCTACCATTCAGAATTAATGGCAAATGTATGACACATCTGAATGCCTTCTTGATGGAACCAAAGTAAACAAGGTCCCGCCCTCGTTTAAGTTAAAGCAATTCTGTTTGTAATTAGGTGGCTTTTTAGCTTTGCTTTTATTAGTGTTTTTCAAACTTTCATGTACATAACATGCATATGGATGCATATATGTATGTGTATGCATGCATTTATATTTGTAGTTATATAGATATGCAGATTATATATATGTTTATATATGTATGTATATATATATATATATATACATACATATATATAAATGCATATGCATATATATGTGCATATGTGTGCGTGTAGAGGTAGAGAGGTAGAGAGTAGTAGAGAGAGAGGTAGAGAGAGGTAAAGAAGAAGACAGTAAAGGATGAGTAATAGAGAGTAGAGAGTGAGTAGTAGAGAGTAGTAGAGAGAATAGCAGAGAGTGAGTAGTAGAGAGTAGTAGAGTGAGTAGTAGAGAGTAGTAGAGAGTGAGTAGTTAGAGAGTAGTAGAGAGTGGGTAATAGAGAGTGAGTAGTAGAGAGTGAGTAGTAGAGAGTAGCATAGAGTGAGTAGTAGAGTGAGCAGCAGAGCGAGAGTAGTGGAGAGTAGTAGAGAGTGAGTATTAGAGTGAGTAGTAGAGAGTAGTAGAGTCAGTAGATTGTGAGTAGTAGAGTGAGTAGTAGAGAGTAGTTGAGAGTGAGTAGTAGAGTAGTAGAGAGTGAGTAGTAGAGAGTAGTAGAGAGTGAGTAGTAGAGAGTGCGTAGTAGAGAGTAGTAGAGAGTGAGTAGTAGAGAGAGAGTAGTAGGGAGTAGTGGAGAGTAGTTGAGTAGTAGAGAGTAGTAGAGAGTGAGTAGTAGAGAGCAAGTAGTAGAGAGTAGTAGAGTAGTAGAGAGTGAGCAGTAGAGAGTAGTAGAGAGTGAATAGTAGAGAGTGAATAGTGGAGCGTGAGTAGTAGAGAGTAGTAGAGAGTGAGTAGTAGTGAGTAGTAGAGAGAAAGTAGTAGAGAGAGTAGTAGAGAGTGAGTAGTAGAGAGAGTAGTAGAGAGTGAGTAGCAGAGAGCGAGTAGTAGAGAGCGAGTAGTGGAGAGTGAGTAGTGGAGAGTGGGTAGTAGTAGAGAGTAGTAGTAGAGAGTGAGTAGTAGAGAGTAAGTAGTAAAGAGTAGTAGCGAGTGAGTAATAGAGAGTGAGTAGTTTAATTTAAAAGGAAGACAATGAGGGGGTTCATTTTGCCATAGAAATTATGATTAGTGCTGAAAAAAGAAAAATGAGGGCACATTTTGAGTGACTTCTCAAATTCTGACATGCAGACTGAAACATGCACTTTCAATACCAGCAGCAGACTTCCCTGGTGAGCAGTAGCTTTACTACAGTGATCTACTAAGCAACTAGAGTGCTAACATTCCAAATTTATGGCAAATGTGTGACACATCTGAATGCCTTCTTGATGGAATCAAAGTAAAAAACCTGAAAGTATTTCCTACTGAGGAGACTGTAGTAAATGAGGAAATTGGGAAATTTCATAACAAATAAGTCTCCCAAGATGGCCAACAGAGACAAAAGAGCCCAAATGTAGCACAAATATCACCCAGATGTAGCCCAAGTATAGCCCAATGACAGAATGTCCCAGAGTGTTCTAAAGAACAACTAGAGCGCTAACAGTCTAACTGATGAAAAAAGTATGGCACACCTGAAGCCATCTTGATTGGAATAAAAACATTTAATTTGCAAAGGAACAAAATGAGGGGGGTTCATTTTGCCATAGAAATTATGATTAGTGCTGCAGAAAGAAAAATTAAGGCACATTTTGACTTCTCAAATCCTCTTCTATTTCATTAACAAATTCTGACATGCAGACTGAAACATGCCCTTTGAATACCAGCAGCAGACTTCCCTGGTGAGCAGTAGCTCTACTACAGTGATCTAATGAGCAACTAGAGTGCTACCATTCAGAATTTATGGCAAATGTGTGACACATCTGAATGCCTTCTTGATGGAACCAAAGTAAACAAGCATTGAAAATGCAATAGGTCTCGCCCTCGTTTAAGTTAAAGCAATTCTGTTTGTAATGAGGCGGCTTTTTAGCTTTGCTTGTTTTAGTGTTTTCAAACTTTCATGTACATAACATGCATATGCATGCATATATGTATATGTATGCATGCATTTATATTTGTATTTATATAGATATGCAGATTATATATATGTTTACATATGTATGTATATATATACACATACATATATATAAATGCATATATATGCATATATATATGTGCGTATGTGTGCGTGTAGAGAGAGGTGTAGAGAGAGGTAGAGAAGTAGAAGTGTAGAGGTAGAGGTGTAGAGTTAGAGAGGTAGAGGTAGAGAGTAGTAGAGAGAGAGGTAGAGAGTGGGGTAGAGAGTAGAGAGTGAATAATAGAGAGTAGAGAGTGAGTAGTAGAGAATAGTAGAGAGAGTAGCAGAGAGTGAGTAGTAGAGTGAGTAGTAGAGAGTAGTAGAGAGTGAGAAGTAGAGAGTAGTAGAGAGTGAGTAGTAGAGAGTGAGTAGTAGAGAGTAGTAGAGACTGAGTTGCAGAGAGAGAGTAGTAGAGAGTAGTGTAGAGTGAGTAGTAGAGAGAGAGTAGTAGAGAGTGAGTAGTAGAGAGTAGTAGAGAGTGAGTAGTAGAGAGTAGTAGAGAGTGAGTAGTAGTGAGTAGTAGAGAGTGAGTATTAGAGAGTGAGTAGTAGAGAGTGAGTTTAGAGAGTAGTAGAGAGTGAGTAGTAGTGGAGTAGTGGAGTAGTAGAGTGAGTAGTAGAGAGTGAGTACTAGAGAGTAGTAGAGAGCGAGTCGTAGAGAGCAAGTAGTAGAGAGCAAGTAGTAGAGCGTGTGTAGTAGAGAGTAGTTGGGAGCGAGTAGTTGAGAGTGAGTAGTAGAGAGTGAGTAGTAGAGAGTGAGTAGTAGAGTAGTAGAGAGTAAGTGGTAGAGAGTAGTAGAGAGTAGTAGAGTGAGTAGTAGAGAGTAGTAGAGAGTGAATAGTAGAGAGTAGTAGAGAGTGAGTAGTAGAGAGTAGTAGCGAGTGAGTAGTAGAGAGTAGTAGAAAGTGAGTAGTAGAGAGTGAATAGTAGTGAGTAGTAGATAGTGAGTAGTAGAGAGAGAGTAGTAGAGAGTAGTGGCGAGTGAGTAGTAGAGTAGTAGAGAGTGAGTGGTAGAGAGTAGTAGAGTGAGTAGTAGAGAGTAGTAGAGAGTGAATAGTAGAGAGGGAGTAGTAGAGAGTAGTAGAGTGAGTAGTAGAGAGTGAGTAGAAGAGAGTAGTAGAGTAGTAGAGAGTGAGTAGTAGAGAGTGAGTAGAAGGGAGTAGTAGAGTAGTAGAGAGTGAGTAGTAGAGAGTAGTAGAGAGTAGTCAGTCAGTGTCAGTCAGTATCAGTCAGTCAGTGTCAGTCAGTCAGTGTCAGTCAGTGTCAGTCAATCAGTGTCAGTCAGTCAGTGTCAGTCAGTCAGCGTCAGTCAGACAGTGTCAGTCAATCAGTGTCAGTCATTGTTAGTCAGTCAGTTTCAGTCAATCAGTGTAAGTCACTGTCCGTCAGTGTCAGTCAATCAGTGTCAGTCAATCAGTGTCAGTCAGTGTCAGTCAGTCAGTGTCAGCTAGAGCAGCTCTGCTGACCTGGTTCATTGGCTCTAAAGCAGCTCTGCTGACCTGGTTTTCTCCCTCTAAAGCAGCTCTGCTGCCCTGGTTTCTCTGGCTCTACAGCAGGTCTGCTGACCTGGTTTCTGGCTCTAGAGCAGCTCTGCTGACCTAGTTCTTAGGCTACAGAGCAGCTCTGCGTATCTGGTTCTCTGGTTCTACAACAGCTCTGCTGACCTGGTTCTCTGGCTCTAAAGCAGCTCTGCTGACCTGGTTCTATGGCTCTAAAGCAGTTCTGCTGACATGGTTCTCTGGCTCTAGAGCAGCTCTGCTGACTTGGTTCTCTCCCTCTAGAGCAGCTCTGCTGACCTGGTTCTCTCCCTCTAAAGCAGCTCTACTGACCTGGTTTCTCTGGCTCTACAGCAGCTCTGCTGACCTGGTTCTCTGGCTCTAGAGCAGCTCTGCTGACCTGGTTCTTAGGCTCTAGAACAGCTCTGCTGACCTAGTTCTCTGGCTCTAAAGCAGCTCTGCTGACCTGGTTCTATGGCTCTAAAGCAGCTCTGCTGACTTGGTTCTCTGGCTCTACAGCAGCTCTGTTGACCTGGTTCTCTGGCTCTAAAGCAGCTCTGCTCACCTGGTTCTCTGGCTCTAAAGCAGCTCTGCTGGCCTGGTTCTCTGGCTCTGAAGCAGCTCGGCTGACCTGGTTCTCGCCATCTAAAGCAGCTCTGCTGACCTGGTTTCACTGGCTCTACAACAGCTCTCCTGACCTGGTTCTCTGACTCTAGAGCAGCTCTACTGACCTAGTTCTTAGGCTCTAGAGCAGCTCTGCTGACCTGGTTCTCTGGCCCTACAACAGCACTGCTGACCTGGTTCTTTGGCTCTGAAGCAGTTCTGCTGACCCGGTTCTATGGCTCTAAAGCAGTTCTGCTGACCTGGTTCTCTGGCTCTAGGGCAGCTCTGCTGACCTGGTCCCTTGGCTCTAAAGCAGCTCTGCTGACCTGGTTCTCTCCCTGTAAAGCAGCTCTGCTGACCTGGTTCTCTCGCTCTCAAGCAGCTCTACTGACCTGGTTTCTCTGGCTCTACGGCAGCTCTGCTGACCTGGTTCTCTGGCTCTAGAGCAGCTCTGCAATCTTGATTGGAATAAAGTGGTAACACTTAAAACATTTAATTTGCAAAGGAACAAAATGAGGGGGGTTCCTTTTGCCATAGAAATGATGATTAGTGCTGCAGAAAGAAAAATTAAGGCACATTTTGACTTCTCAAATCCTCTTCTATTTCATTAACAAATTCTGACATGCAGACTGAAACATGCCCTTTGAATACCAGCAGCAGACTTCCCTGGTGAGCAGTAGCTCTACTACAGTGATCTAATGAGCAACTAGAGTGCTACCATTCAGAATTTATGGCAAATGTGTGACACATCTGAATGCCTTCTTGATGGAACCAAAGTAAACAAGCATTGAAAATGCAATAGGTCTCGCCCTCGTTTAAGTTAAAGCAATTCTGTTTGTAATTAGGCGGCTTTTTAGCTTTGCTTGTATTAGTGTTTTTCAAACTTTCATGTACATAACATGCATATGCATGCATATATGTATATGTATATGTATGCATGCATTTATATTTGTATTTATATAGATATGCAGATTATATATATGTTTACATATGTATGTATATATACACATACATATATATAAATGCATATATATGCATATATATGTGCGTATGTGTGCGTGTAGAGAGAGGTGTAGAGAGAGGTAGAGAGGTAGAAGTGTAGAGGTAGAGGTGTAGAGTTAGAGAGGTAGAGGTAGAGAGTAGTAGAGAGAGAGGTAGAGAGTGGGGTAGAGAGTAGAGAGTGAATAATAGAGAGTAGAGAGTGAGTAGTAGAGAATAGTAGAGAGAGTAGCAGAGAGTGAGTAGTAGAGTGAGTAGTAGAGAGTAGTAGAGAGTGAGTAGTAGAGAGTAGTAGAGAGTGAGTAGTAGAGAGTGAGTAGTAGAGAGTGAGTAGTAGAGAGTAGTAGAGAGTGAGTTGCAGAGAGAGAGTAGTAGAGAGTAGTGTAGAGTGAGTAGTAGAGAGAGAGTAGTAGAGAGTGAGTAGTAGAGAGTAGTAGAGAGTGAGTAGTAGAGAGTAGTAGAGAGTGAGTAGTAGTGAGTAGTAGAGAGTGAGTATTAGAGAGTGAGTAGTAGAGAGTGAGTTTAGAGAGTAGTAGAGAGTGAGTAGTAGTGGAGTAGTGGAGTAGTAGAGTGAGTAGTAGAGAGTGAGTACTAGAGAGTAGTAGAGAGCGAGTCGTAGAGAGCAAGTAGTAGAGAGCAAGTAGTAGAGCGTGTGTAGTAGAGAGTAGTTGGGAGCGAGTAGTTGAGAGTGAGTAGTAGAGAGTGAGTAGTAGAGAGTGAGTAGTAGAGAGTGAGTAGTAGAGAGTGAGTAGTAGAGTAGTAGAGAGTAAGTGGTAGAGAGTAGTAGAGAGTAGTAGAGTGAGTAGTAGAGAGTAGTAGAGAGTGAATAGTAGAGAGTAGTAGAGAGTGAGTAGTAGAGAGTAGTAGCGAGTGAGTAGTAGAGAGTAGTAGAAAGTGAGTAGTAGAGAGTGAATAGTAGTGAGTAGTAGATAGTGAGTAGTAGAGAGAGAGTAGTAGCGAGTAGTGGCGAGTGAGTAGTAGAGTAGTAGAGAGTGAGTGGTAGAGAGTAGTAGAGTGAGTAGTAGAGAGTAGTAGAGAGTGAATAGTAGAGAGGGAGTAGTAGAGAGTAGTAGAGTGAGTAATAGAGAGTGAGTAGAAGAGAGTAGTAGAGTAGTAGAGAGTGAGTAGTAGAGAGTGAGTAGAAGGGAGTAGTAGAGTAGTAGAGAGTGAGTAGTAGAGAGTAGTCAGTCAGTGTCAGTCAGTATCAGTCAGTCAGTGTCAGTCAGTCAGTGTCAGTCAGTCAGTGTCAGTCAGTGTCAGTCAATCAGTGTCAGTCAGTCAGTGTCAGTCAGAGCGTCAGTCAGACAGTGTCAGTCAATCAGTGTCAGTCATTGTTAGTCAGTCAGTTTCAGTCAATCATTGTAAGTCACTGTCCGTCAGTGTCAGTCAATCAGTGTCAGTCAATCAGTGTCAGTCAGTGTCAGTCAGTCAGTGTCAGCTAGAGCAGCTCTGCTGACCTGGTTCATTGGCTCTAAAGCAGCTCTGCTGACCTGGTTTTCTCCCTCTAAAGCAGCTCTGCTGCCCTGGTTTCTCTGGCTCTACAGCAGGTCTGCTGACCTGGTTTCTGGCTCTAGAGCAGCTCTGCTGACCTAGTTCTTAGGCTACAGAGCAGCTCTGCGTATCTGGTTCTCTGGTTCTACAACAGCTCTGCTGACCTGGTTCTCTGGCTCTAAAGCAGCTCTGCTGACCTGGTTCTATGGCTCTAAAGCAGTTCTGCTGACATGGTTCTCTGGCTCTAGAGCAGCTCTGCTGACCTGGTTCTCTCCCTCTAGAGCAGCTCTGCTGACCTGGTTCTCTCCCTCTAAAGCAGCTCTACTGACCTGGTTTCTCTGGCTCTACAGCAGCTCTGCTGACCTGGTTCTCTGGCTCTAGAGCAGCTCTGCTGACCTGGTTCTTAGGCTCTAGAACAGCTCTGCTGACCTAGTTCTCTGGCTCTAAAGCAGCTCTGCTGACCTGGTTCTATGGCTCTAAAGCAGCTCTGCTGACTTGGTTCTCTGGCTCTACAGCAGCTCTGTTGACCTGGTTCTCTGGCTCTAAAGCAGCTCTGCTCACCTGGTTCTCTGGCTCTAAAGCAGCTCTGCTGGCCTGGTTCTCTGGCTCTGAAGCAGCTCGGCTGACCTGGTTCTCGCCATCTAAAGCAGCTCTGCTGACCTGGTTTCACTGGCTCTACAACAGCTCTCCTGACCTGGTTCTCTGACTCTAGAGCAGCTCTACTGACCTAGTTCTTAGGCTCTAGAGCAGCTCTGCTGACCTGGTTCTCTGGCCCTACAACAGCACTGCTGACCTGGTTCTTTGGCTCTGAAGCAGTTCTGCTGACCCGGTTCTATGGCTCTAAAGCAGTTCTGCTGACCTGGTTCTCTGGCTCTAGGGCAGCTCTGCTGACCTGGTCCCTTGGCTCTAAAGCAGCTCTGCTGACCTGGTTCTCTCCCTGTAAAGCAGCTCTGCTGACCTGGTTCTCTCGCTCTCAAGCAGCTCTACTGACCTGGTTTCTCTGGCTCTACGGCAGCTCTGCTGACCTGGTTCTCTGGCTCTAGAGCAGCTCTGCAATCTTGATTGGAATAAAGTGGTAACACTTAAAACATTTAATTTGCAAAGGAACAAAATGAGGGGGGTTCCTTTTGCCATAGAAATGATGATTAGTGCTGCAGAAAGAAAAATTAAGGCACATTTTGACTTCTCAAATCCTCTTCTATTTCATTAACAAATTCTGACATGCAGACTGAAACATGCCCTTTGAATACCAGCAGCAGACTTCCCTGGTGAGCAGTAGCTCTACTACAGTGATCTAATGAGCAACTAGAGTGCTACCATTCAGAATTTATGGCAAATGTGTGACACATCTGAATGCCTTCTTGATGGAACCAAAGTAAACAAGCATTGAAAATGCAATAGGTCTCGCCCTCGTTTAAGTTAAAGCAATTCTGTTTGTAATTAGGCGGCTTTTTAGCTTTGCTTGTATTAGTGTTTTTCAAACTTTCATGTACATAACATGCATATGCATGCATATATGTATATGTATATGTATGCATGCATTTATATTTGTATTTATATAGATATGCAGATTATATATATGTTTACATATGTATGTATATATACACATACATATATATAAATGCATATATATGCATATATATGTGCGTATGTGTGCGTGTAGAGAGAGGTGTAGAGAGAGGTAGAGAGGTAGAAGTGTAGAGGTAGAGGTGTAGAGTTAGAGAGGTAGAGGTAGAGAGTAGTAGAGAGAGAGGTAGAGAGTGGGGTAGAGAGTAGAGAGTGAATAATAGAGAGTAGAGAGTGAGTAGTAGAGAATAGTAGAGAGAGTAGCAGAGAGTGAGTAGTAGAGTGAGTAGTAGAGAGTAGTAGAGAGTGAGTAGTAGAGAGTAGTAGAGAGTGAGTAGTAGAGAGTGAGTAGTAGAGAGTGAGTAGTAGAGAGTAGTAGAGAGTGAGTTGCAGAGAGAGAGTAGTAGAGAGTAGTGTAGAGTGAGTAGTAGAGAGAGAGTAGTAGAGAGTGAGTAGTAGAGAGTAGTAGAGAGTGAGTAGTAGAGAGTAGTAGAGAGTGAGTAGTAGTGAGTAGTAGAGAGTGAGTATTAGAGAGTGAGTAGTAGAGAGTGAGTTTAGAGAGTAGTAGAGAGTGAGTAGTAGTGGAGTAGTGGAGTAGTAGAGTGAGTAGTAGAGAGTGAGTACTAGAGAGTAGTAGAGAGCGAGTCGTAGAGAGCAAGTAGTAGAGAGCAAGTAGTAGAGCGTGTGTAGTAGAGAGTAGTTGGGAGCGAGTAGTTGAGAGTGAGTAGTAGAGAGTGAGTAGTAGAGAGTGAGTAGTAGAGAGTGAGTAGTAGAGAGTGAGTAGTAGAGTAGTAGAGAGTAAGTGGTAGAGAGTAGTAGAGAGTAGTAGAGTGAGTAGTAGAGAGTAGTAGAGAGTGAATAGTAGAGAGTAGTAGAGAGTGAGTAGTAGAGAGTAGTAGCGAGTGAGTAGTAGAGAGTAGTAGAAAGTGAGTAGTAGAGAGTGAATAGTAGTGAGTAGTAGATAGTGAGTAGTAGAGAGAGAGTAGTAGCGAGTAGTGGCGAGTGAGTAGTAGAGTAGTAGAGAGTGAGTGGTAGAGAGTAGTAGAGTGAGTAGTAGAGAGTAGTAGAGAGTGAATAGTAGAGAGGGAGTAGTAGAGAGTAGTAGAGTGAGTAATAGAGAGTGAGTAGAAGAGAGTAGTAGAGTAGTAGAGAGTGAGTAGTAGAGAGTGAGTAGAAGGGAGTAGTAGAGTAGTAGAGAGTGAGTAGTAGAGAGTAGTCAGTCAGTGTCAGTCAGTATCAGTCAGTCAGTGTCAGTCAGTCAGTGTCAGTCAGTCAGTGTCAGTCAGTGTCAGTCAATCAGTGTCAGTCAGTCAGTGTCAGTCAGAGCGTCAGTCAGACAGTGTCAGTCAATCAGTGTCAGTCATTGTTAGTCAGTCAGTTTCAGTCAATCATTGTAAGTCACTGTCCGTCAGTGTCAGTCAATCAGTGTCAGTCAATCAGTGTCAGTCAGTGTCAGTCAGTCAGTGTCAGCTAGAGCAGCTCTGCTGACCTGGTTCATTGGCTCTAAAGCAGCTCTGCTGACCTGGTTTTCTCCCTCTAAAGCAGCTCTGCTGCCCTGGTTTCTCTGGCTCTACAGCAGGTGTGCTGACCTGGTTTCTGGCTCTAGAGCAGCTCTGCTGACCTAGTTCTTAGGCTACAGAGCAGCTCTGCGTATCTGGTTCTCTGGTTCTACAACAGCTCTGCTGACCTGGTTCTCTGGCTCTAAAGCAGCTCTGCTGACCTGGTTCTATGGCTCTAAAGCAGTTCTGCTGACATGGTTCTCTGGCTCTAGAGCAGCTCTGCTGACCTGGTTCTCTCCCTCTAGAGCAGCTCTGCTGACCTGGTTCTCTCCCTCTAAAGCAGCTCTACTGACCTGGTTTCTCTGGCTCTACAGCAGCTCTGCTGACCTGGTTCTCTGGCTTTAGAGCAGCTCTGCTGACCTGGTTCTTAGGCTCTAGAACAGCTCTGCTGACCTAGTTTTCTGGCTCTAAAGCAGCTCTGCTAACCTGGTTCTATGGCTCTAAAGCAGCTCTGCTGACTTGGTTCTCTGGCTCTACAGCAGCTCTGTTGACCTGGTTCTCTGGCTCTAAAGCAGCTCTGCTCACCTGGTTCTCTGGCTCTAAAGCAGCTCTGCTGGCCTGGTTCTCTGGCTCTGAAGCAGCTCGGCTGACCTGGTTCTCGCCATCTAAAGCAGCTCTGCTGACCTGGTTTCACTGGCTCTACAACAGCTCTCCTGACCTGGTTCTCTGACTCTAGAGCAGCTCTACTGACCTAGTTCTTAGGCTCTAGAGCAGCTCTGCTGACCTGGTTCTCTGGCCCTACAACAGCACTGCTGACCTGGTTCTTTGGCTCTGAAGCAGTTCTGCTGACCCGGTTCTATGGCTCTAAAGCAGTTCTGCTGACCTGGTTCTCTGGCTCTAGGGCAGCTCTGCTGACCTGGTCCCTTGGCTCTAAAGCAGCTCTGCTGACCTGGTTCTCTCCCTGTAAAGCAGCTCTGCTGACCTGGTTCTCTTGCTCTCAAGCAGCTCTACTGACCTGGTTTCTCTGGCTCTACGGCAGCTCTGCTGACCTGGTTCTCTGGCTCTAGAGCAGCTCTGCCATCTTGATTGGAATAAAGTGGTAACACTTAAAACATTTAATTTGCAAAGGAACAAAATGAGGGGGGTTCATTTTGCCATAGAAATTATGATTAGTGCTGCAGAAAGAAAAATTAAGGCACATTTTGACTTCTCAAATCCTCTTCTATTTCATTAACAAATTCTGACATGCAGACTGAAACATGCCCTTTGAATACCAGCAGCAGACTTCCCTGGTGAGCAGTAGCTCTACTACAGTGATCTAATGAGCAACTAGAGTGCTACCATTCAGAATTTATGGCAAATGTGTGACACATCTGAATGCCTTCTTGATGGAACCAAAGTAAACAAGCATTGAAAATGCAATAGGTCTCGCCCTCGTTTAAGTTAAAGCAATTCTGTTTGTAATTAGGCGGCTTTTTAGCTTTGCCTGTATTAGTGTTTTTCAAACTTTCATGTACATAACATGCATATGCATGCATATATGTATATGTATATGTATGCATGCATTTATATTTGTATTTATATAGATATGCAGATTATATATATGTTTACATATGTATGTATATATACACATACATATATATAAATGCATATATATGCATATATATGTGCGTATGTGTGCGTGTAGAGAGAGGTGTAGAGAGAGGTAGAGAGGTAGAAGTGTAGAGGTAGAGGTGTAGAGTTAGAGAGGTAGAGGTAGAGAGTAGTAGAGAGAGAGGTAGAGAGTGGTAGAGAGTAGAGAGTGAATAATAGAGAGTAGAGAGTGAGTAGTAGAGAATAGTAGAGAGAGTAGCAGAGAGTGAGTAGTAGAGTGAGTAGTAGAGAGTAGTAGAGAGTAGTAGAGAGTGAGTAGTAGAGAGTAGTAGAGAGTGAGTAGTAGAGAGTGAGTAGTAGAGAGTAGTAGAGAGTGAGTTGCAGAGAGAGAGTAGTAGAGAGTAGTGTAGAGTGAGTAGTAGAGAGAGAGTAGTAGAGAGTGAGTAGTAGAGAGTAGTAGAGAGTGAGTAGTAGAGAGTGAGTAGTAGAGAGAGAGTAGTAGGGAGTAGTGGAGAGTAGTTGAGTAGTAGAGAGTAGTAGAGAGTGAGTAGTAGAGAGCAAGTAGTAGAGAGTAGTAGAGTAGTAGAGAGTGAGCAGTAGAGAGTAGTGGAGAGTGAATAGTAGAGAGTGAATAGTGGAGCGTTAATAGTAGAGAGTAGTAGAGAGTGAGTAGTAGTGAGTAGTAGAGAGAGAGTAGTAGAGAGAGTAGTAGAGAGTGAGTAGTAGAGAGAGTAGTAGAGAGTGAGTAGCAGAGAGCGAGTAGTAGAGAGCGAGTAGTGGAGAGTGAGTAGTGGAGAGTGGGTAGTAGTAGAGAGTAGTAGTAGAGAGTGAGTAGTAGAGAGTAAGTAGTAAAGAGTAGTAGCGAGTGAGTAATAGAGAGTGAGTAGTTTAATTTAAAAGGAAGACAATGAGGGGGTTCATTTTGCCATAGAAATTATGATTAGTGCTGAAAAAAGAAAAATGAGGGCACATTTTGAGTGACTTCTCAAATCCTCTTCTATTTCATTGAAAAATTCTGACATGCAGACTGAAACATGCACTTTCAATACCAGCAGCAGACTTCCCTGGTGAGCAGTAGCTTTACTACAGTGATCTACTAAGCAACTAGAGTGCTAACATTCCAAATGTATGGCAAATGTGTGACACATCTGAATGCCTTCTTGATGGAATCAAAGTAAAAAACCTGAAAGTATTTCCTACTGAGGAGACTGTAGTAAATGAGGAAATTGGGAAACTTCATAACAAATAAGTCTCCCAAGATGGCCAACAGAGACAAAAGAGCCCAAATGTAGCACAAATATCACCCAGATGTAGCCCAAGTATAGCCCAATGACAGAATGTCCCAGAGTGTTCTAAAGAACAACTAGAGCGCTAACAGTCTAACTGATGAAAAAAGTATGGCACACCTGAAGCCATCTTGATTGGAATAAAGTGGTAACACTTAAAACATTGAATTTGCAAAGGAACAAAATGAGGGGGGTTCATTTTGCCATAGAAATTATGATTAGTGCTGCAGAAAGAACAATTAAGGCACATTTTGACTTCTCAAATCCTCTTCTATTTCATTAACAAATTCTGACATGCAGACTGAAACATGCCCTTTGAATACCAGCAGCAGACTTCCCTGGTGAGCAGTAGCTCTACTACAGTGATCTAATGAGCAACTAGAGTGCTACCATTCAGAATTTATGGCAAATGTGTGACACATCTGAATGCCTTCTTGATGGAATCAAAGTAAAAAACCTGAAAGTATTTCCTACTGAGGAGACTGTAGTAAATGAGGAAATTGGGAAACTTCATAACAAATAAGTCTCCCAAGATGGCCAACAGAGACAAAAGAGCCCAAATGTAGCACAAATATCATCCAGATGTAGTCCAAGTATAGCCCAATGACAGAATGTCCCAGAGTGTTCTAAATAACAACTAGAGCGCTAACAGTCTAACTGATGACAAAAGTATGGCACACCTGAAGCCATCTTGATTGGAATAAAGTGGTAACACTTAAAACATTTAATTTGCAAAGGAACAAAATGAGGGGGGTTCATTTTGCATTAGAAATTATGATTAGTGCTGCAGAAAGAAAAATTAAGGCACATTTTGACTTCTCAAATCCTCTTCTATTTCATTAACAAATTCTGACATGCAGACTGAAACATGCCCTTTGAATACCAGCAGCAGACTTCCCTGGTGAGCAGTAGCTCTACTACAGTGATCTAATGAGCAACTAGAGTGCTACCATTCAGAATGTATGGCAAATGTGTGACACATCTGAATGCCTTCTTGATGGAACCAAAGTAAACAAGCATTGAAAATGCAATAGGTCTCGCCCTCGTTTAAGTTAAAGCAATTCTGTTTGTAATGAGGCGGCTTTTTAGCTTTGCTTGTATTAGTGTTTTTCAAACTTTCATGTACATAACATGCATATGCATGCATATATGTATATGTATATGTATGCATGCATTTATATTTGTATTTATATAGATATGCAGATTATATATATGTTTACATATGTATGTATATATATACACATACATATATATAAATGCATATATATGCATATATATATGTGCGTATGTGTGCGTGTAGAGAGAGGTGTAGAGAGAGGTAGAAGTGTAGAGGTAGAGGTGTAGAGTTAGAGAGGTAGAGGTAGAGAGTAGTAGAGAGAGAGGTAGAGAGTGGTAGAGAGTAGAGAGTGAATAATAGAGAGTAGAGAGTGAGTAGTAGAGAATAGTAGAGAGAGTAGCAGAGAGTGAGTAGTAGAGTGAGTAGTAGAGAGTAGTAGAGAGTGAGTAGTAGAGAGTGAGTAGTAGAGAGTGAGTAGTAGAGAGTGAGTAGTAGAGAGTAGTAGAGAGTGAGTTGCAGAGAGAGAGTAGTAGAGAGTAGTGTAGAGTGAGTAGTAGAGAGAGAGTAGTAGAGAGTGAGCAGTAGAGAGTAGTAGAGAGTGAGTAGTAATGAGTAATAGAGAGTGAGTATTAGAGAGTGAGTATTAGAGAGTGAGTAGTAGAGAGTGAGTAGTAGAGAGTAGTAGAGAGTGAGTAGTAGTGGAGTAGTGGAGTAGTAGAGTGAGTAGTAGAGAGTGAGTACTAGAGAGTAGTAGAGAGCGAGTCGTAGAGAGCAAGTAGTAGAGAGCAAGTAGTAGAGCGTGTGTAGTAGAGAGTAGTTGGGAGCGAGTAGTTGAGAGTGAGTAGTAGAGAGTGAGTAGTAGAGAGTGAGTAGTAGAGTAGTAGAGAGTAAGTGGTAGAGAGTAGTAGAGAGTAGTAGAGTGAGTAGTAGAGAGTAGTAGAGAGTGAATAGTAGAGAGTAGTAGAGAGTGAGTAGTAGAGAGTAGTAGCGAGTGAGTAGTAGAGAGTAGTAGAAAGTGAGTAGTAGAGAGTGAATAGTAGTGAGTAGTAGAGAGTGTGTAGTAGAGAGAGAGTAGTAGAGAGTAGTGGCGAGTGAGTAGTAGAGTAGTAGAGAGTGAGTGGTAGAGAGTAGTAGAGTGAGTAGTAGAGAGTAGTAGAGAGTGAATAGTAGAGAGGGAGTAGTAGAGAGTAGTAGAGTGAGTAGTAGAGAGTGAGTAGAAGAGAGTAGTAGAGTAGTAGAGAGTGAGTAGTAGAGAGTGAGTAGAAGGGAGTAGTAGAGTAGTAGAGAGTGAGTAGTAGAGAGTAGTAGAGAGTAGTCAGTCAGTGTCAGTCAGTATCAGTCAGTCAGTGTCAGTCAGTCAGTGTCAGTCAGTGTCAGTCAATCAGTGTCAGTCAGTCAGTGTCAGTCAGTCAGCGTCAGTCAGACAGTGTCAGTCAATCAGTGTCAGTCATTGTCAGTCAGTCAGTTTCAGTCAATCAGTGTAAGTCACTGTCCTTCAGTGTCAGTCAATCAGTGTCAGTCAATCAGTGTCAGTCAGTGTCAGTCAGTCAGTGTCAGCTAGAGCAGCTCTGCTGACCTGGTTCATTGGCTCTAAAGCAGCTCTGCTGCCCTGGTTTTCTCCCTCTAAAGCAGCTCTGCTGCCCTGGTTTCTCTGGCTCTACAGCAGGTCTGCTGACCTGGTTTCTGGCTCTAGAGCAGCTCTGCTGACCTAGTTCTTAGGCTACAGAGCAGCTCTGCGTATCTGGTTCTCTGGTTCTACAACAGCTCTGCTGACCTGGTTCTCTGGCTCTAAAGCAGCTCTGCTGACCTGGTTCTATGGCTCTAAAGCAGTTCTGCTGACATGGTTCTCTGGCTCTAGAGCAGCTCTGCTGACCTGGTTCTCTCCCTCTAGAGCAGCTCTGCTGACCTGGTTCTCTCCCTCTAAAGCAGCTCTACTGACCTGGTTTCTCTGGCTCTACAGCAGCTCTGCTGACCTGGTTCTCTGGCTCTAGAGCAGCTCTGCTGACCTGGTTCTTAGGCTCTAGAACAGCTCTGCTGACCTAGTTCTCTGGCTCTAAAGCAGCTCTGCTGACCTGGTTCTATGGCTCTAAAGCAGCTCTGCTGACTTGGTTCTCTGGCTCTACAGCAGCTCTGCTGACCTGGTTCTCTGGCTCTAAAGCAGCTCTGCTCACCTGGTTCTCTGGCTCTAAAGCAGCTCTGCTGGCCTGGTTCTCTGGCTCTGAAGCAGCTCGGCTGACCTGGTTCTCGCCATCTAAAGCAGCTCTGCTGACCTGGTTTCTCTGGCTCTACAACAGCTCTCCTGACCTGGTTCTCTGACTCTAGAGCAGCTCTACTGACCTAGTTCTTAGGCTCTAGAGCAGCTCTGCTGACCTGGTTCTCTGGCCCTACAACAGCACTGCTGACCTGGTTCTTTGGCTCTGAAGCAGTTCTGCTGACCCGGTTCTATGGCTCTAAAGCAGTTCTGCTGACCTGGTTCTCTGGCTCTAGGGCAGCTCTGCTGACCTGGTCCCTTGGCTCTAAAGCAGCTCTGCTGACCTGGTTCTCTCCCTGTAAAGCAGCTCTGCTGACCTGGTTCTCTCGCTCTCAAGCAGCTCTACTGACCTGGTTTCTCTGGCTCTACGGCAGCTCTGCTGACCTGGTTCTCTGGCTCTAG
Organism: Triturus cristatus; assembly: GCF_964204655.1. Lineage (NCBI taxonomy): Eukaryota > Metazoa > Chordata > Amphibia > Caudata > Salamandridae > Triturus > Triturus cristatus. The sequence goes on from NC_140582.1 coordinate 28,105,769, forward strand.
AGCAGCTCTGCCATCTTGATTGGAATAAAGTGGTAACACTTAAAACATTTAATTTGCAAAGGAACAAAATGAGGGGGGTTCATTTTGCCATAGAAATTATGATTAGTGCTGCAGAAAGAAAAATTAAGGCACATTTTGACTTCTCAAATCCTCTTCTATTTCATTAACAAATTCTGACATGCAGACTGAAACATGCCCTTTGAATACCAGCAGCAGACTTCCCTGGTGAGCAGTAGCTCTACTACAGTGATCTAATGAGCAACTAGAGTGCTACCATTCAGAATTTATGGCAAATGTGTGACACATCTGAATGCCTTCTTGATGGAACCAAAGTAAACAAGCATTGGAAATGCAATAGGTCTCGCCCTCGTTTAAGTTAAAGCAATTCTGTTTGTAATTAGGCGGCTTTTTAGCTTTGCTTGTATTAGTGTTTTTCAAACTTTCATGTACATAACATGCATATGCATGCATATATGTATATGTATATGTATGCATGCATTTATATTTGTATTTATATAGATATGCAGATTATATATATGTTTACATATGTATGTATATATACACATACATATATATAAATGCATATATATGCATATATATGTGCGTATGTGTGCATGTAGAGAGAGGTGTAGAGAGAGGTAGAGAGGTAGAAGTGTAGAGGTAGAGGTGTAGAGTTAGAGAGGTAGAGGTAGAGAGTAGTAGAGAGAGAGGTAGAGAGTGGTAGAGAGTAGAGAGTGAATAATAGAGAGTAGAGAGTGAGTAGTAGAGAATAGTAGAGAGAGTAGCAGAGAGTGAGTAGTAGAGTGAGTAGTAGAGAGTAGTAGAGAGTAGTAGAGAGTGAGTAGTAGAGAGTAGTAGAGAGTGAGTAGTAGAGAGTGAGTAGTAGAGAGTAGTAGAGAGTGAGTTGCAGAGAGAGAGTAGTAGAGAGTAGTGTAGAGTGAGTAGTAGAGAGAGAGTAGTAGAGAGTGAGTAGTAGAGAGTAGTAGAGAGTGAGTAGTAGAGAGTAGTAGAGAGTGAGTAGTAGAGAGTAGTAGAGAGTGAGTAGTAGTGAGTAGTAGAGAGTGAGTATTAGAGAGTGAGTATTAGAGAGTGAGTAGTAGAGAGTGAGTAGTAGAGAGTAGTAGAGAGTGAGCAGTAGTGGAGTAGTAGAGTGAGTAGTAGAGAGTGAGTACTAGAGAGTAGTAGAGAGCGAGTCGTAGAGAGCAAGTAGTAGAGAGCAAGTAGTAGAGCGTGTGTAGTAGAGAGTAGTTGGGAGCGAGTAGTTGAGAGTGAGTAGTAGAGAGTGAGTAGTAGAGAGTGAGTAGTAGAGTAGTAGAGAGTAAGTGGTAGAGAGTAGTAGAGAGTAGTAGAGTGAGTAGTAGAGAGTAGTAGAGAGTGAATAGTAGAGACCAGGGCCCTGCCATAATGCCCAATTCTACTCATATTCCTCCTCTGATCTCCTGAGATTCAAATCCTCAGGACCCATTCCCGCCCGCGCTGCAAGTGTGGCCCAGGCATGTGACATTCTTGTTCCCTCTGGCTGTCCGGCACTTGATTCTCCCCTCAATCCCTCTCTCCCAACACAGCAGACCACCACCTCTTTACTGATTTACTACCTTAACACCCGGTCGCTCATCCGCAACCAGCTCGAGATCTTCCAGTTACTGCATCAGAGCTCTATTGATATCCTTCTTTTAGCAGAAACCTGGATCTCAGAAATTTCGGCTCCTGATATTCTTGCAGCAATCCCTACGGGATACTACATCATACATGCCAACCGGCCTGCAGGGAAGTCCGGTGGTGGAGTGGCGGCGATTATCCGCTCGGTTCACATCTTTTCCGAGATTACGGCAACCCCGATCCCCAAAACTGACTACTTAGTTCTAAAATTTACCTCCCCTAAGTCGTCTTTTATTTGCCTTCTTGTTTAGAGACCTCCCTACCATATGCCCCTCTTTCCTAAACTTTTCAGCGACTCTATCGCCCAATTAGCAATTAGCCATGCTAATATTATGGTAATTGGCGATTTTAACTATTGGCCTTCGGATATCCATGAAAGCCAACTATCGCTGGAATTTACAGACCTTTTAAAAGGCATGAATCTCTCCCAACACATTCACACTCCCACCCACCAGAAAGGCCACATTCTAGACCAGGTCTGGACGTCCGACCTCGACATCTCACCTCCTTCAGTTTTTCCTTGTTCTTGGTCTGACCATTACTTCATCTCCTTTTTCCTTCACTTGCACACTTTGTGTCCCCCCCCCGTATTAAGAATTTTATGGCTCGAAACTGGAAAAGAGCGAATTTGTCCGAATTTTACGCCTCACTAGCCTCTACCGCACCCACCTCCCCGACCACACTTAAGGTTCAGGCTGACAATCTCGATACTTGGTTACGCCAGGCTAGTGACAAAGTAGCCCCTTTTAAGAAGATCAAAGCTAAGCGCCCTCATGACGCTCAACGCTGGTTCACGGACCAACTTAAAGTGGACAAACTCGCCCTGCGGCAAATTGAACGCCGCTGGCGTCGCCACTACGACCCTCAGCTCAAACTAGTTTACACTGAGGCTCTGAAATCTTACAAACTATCGATCCTGGCAGCCAAAACGGCATATTTTTCTAAACTAATCTTGGACTCTAACAACAATTCTAAAACCATCTTTTCTATCGTAAATGAGCTATCCCTGCCGGATAGGGTTACCCCCCAGCCTCTGCCGACTCAATCCCTCTGTGATTCACTCAACTCTTATTTCATAGAGAAAATTACTACAATAAAAAACAACATCCCGACCCCGGCATCTCCTATTCCCCCTCCCCTTCCCCCCCAAAACACCAGCTCCTTGTTCAAGTTTCCCCCTATCTCTCCACAAGAATTCGTCTCACTCCTTCTTAAAGTCAGATCGGGTTCCCCTAATGACTGCTGCCCCCCGCAGATCCTGAGAGAAGCCTTCCTTACATGTCCAGGCCCCCCCTTGCTCTTCTTAACAACTCTCTTGCCACAGGGGAGGTCCCTCTCTCCTTTAAGCAAGCAGCCATCGTTCCTATCTTAAAAAAACCCAACACTGATCCCTTAACACTCAGTAACTACAGACCTATTTCCCTTCTCCCTTACTTGGGAAAAATTTTGGAGACCTATGTCACCCGCTGCCTGAGTTCATTCATAGAGGAATCTTCCTTTTTGGACTCTCAGCAGGCGGGTTTCAGACCCCTCCACTCCACCGAGGCGGTCATAGTAGCAGTCATGGACACCCTTAGGAAGGGTGCCGACAATAACACCTCTCAGGCCCTCGTCCTTCTGGATCTCTCGGCGGCTTTCGACACGGTCGATCATACCATCATGATCGACCGTGTCCACAATGCCGGAATCCAGGGAGTGGCCCTTGACTGGCTCAGATCCTTCCTTCACCAGCGATCACAGTCCGTCCATCTCTCCTCTTTTTCCGCACCTTACACTTCCCTCCCTTGCGGCGTCCCACAGGGCTCTGCATTATCTCCTCTTCTTTTTAATTTGTACCTCCAACCCCTCCTAGCCTCTCTCCGCAACTCCCCAGTCACAATTTTTAACTATGCTGACGACCTTCAGTTAATCTTTTCTATCGATTCTTCCCCTTCCTCCCGTCTTAATTTCCAGTCTACTATGATGTCCATTGCGGAATGGATGTATCACAGTCACCTGAAGTTGAACCCTACCAAGACTGAGCTTGTCTTGGTAGGTGGCCCCAATCATCCATGGAACTCCTCATTCTGGCCTTCATCTTTGGGGACCGCACCGGCTCCTGTGCGCTCAGTCAAAAGCCTGGGGGTGATCATCTCTGATGACCTTTCGATGAAGCCACAAATCAACTCGGTCACCGCAGCCTGTTTTTTCCATCTCAGGCGGATTCGTAAGATCAGTAGGTTTCTCACCAAAGAAGCCCTGACCTTAGTTGCTATGGCACTCATCACCTCCAGGCTCGACTACGCCAACATGCTGTATGCGGGCATTCCTGCCTGTCATCTTCACCGATTACAGCTGGTGCAGAATCAAGCCGCCCGCCTGATTTTCCACCAGCCTAAATATCGGCATGTCACTCCCCTCCTTCACAGTCTGCATTGGCTTCCTATTTCCAAACGCTGCATTTTCAAATTGGCATGTTCTACCTTTAAGGCCCTTTCAGACGCAGCCCCGGCCTTTATTTCCTCAAGCCTGTCCCGTTACATCCCTCCTAGAACTCTCCGATCTTCATCTCTCAACCTCCTTGAGATCCCTAAGTATAAAAGGAAAAAACACGGTGGCCTATCCTTTTCTGTCTTGGCTCCCTTCACCTGTAACTCTCTGCCATCTGCACTTCGCATCTGCCCTAAGTACGACTGTTTCCGCAGACTTCTAAAGACCCTGCTTTTCCAATCTGCATACGACTAACTCTCTCATCCTGGCTCACTGTCACTTGTCATTCAGCGCCAAGAAACCGATGGTGAAAGTGCGCGGTACAAATATTTTAACATAACATAGAGAGTAGTAGAGAGTGAGTAGTAGAGAGTAGTAGCGAGTGAGTAGTAGAGAGTAGTAGAAAGTGAGTAGTAGAGAGTGAATAGTAGCGAGTAGTAGAGAGTGAGTAGTGGAGAGAGAGTAGTAGAGAGTAGTGGCGAGTGAGTAGTAGAGTAGTAGAGAGTGAGTGGTAGAGAGTAGTAGAGTGAGTAGTAGAGAGTAGTAGAGAGTGAATAGTAGAGAGGGAGTAGTAGAGATTAGTAGAGTGAGTAGTAGAGAGTGAGAGAAGAGAGTAGTAGAGTAGTAGAGAGTGAGTAGTAGAGAGTGAGTAGAAGGGAGTAGTAGAGTAGTAGAGAGTGAGTAGTAGAGAGTAGTGGAGAGTAGTCAGTCAGTGTCAGTCAGTATCAGTCAGTCAGTGTCAGTCAGTCAGTGTCAGTCAGTGTCAGTCAATCAGTGTCAGTCAGTCAGTGTCAGTCAGTCAGTGTCAGTCAGACAGTGTCAGTCAATCAGTGTCAGTCATTGTCAGTCAGTCAGTTTCAGTCAATCAGTGTAAGTCACTGTCCGTCAGTGTCAGTCAATCAGTGTCAGTCAATCAGTGTCAGTCAGTGTCAGTCAGTCAGTGTCAGCTAGAGCAGCTCTGCTGACCTGGTTCATTGGCTCTAAAGCAGCTCTGCTGACCTGGTTTTCTACCTCTAAAGCAGCTCTGCTGCCCTGGTTTCTCTGGCTCTACAGCAGGTCTGCTGACCTGGTTTCTGGCTCTAGAGCAGCTCTGCTGGCCTAGTTCTTAGGCTACAGAGCAGCTCTGCGTATCTGGTTCTCTGGTTCTACAACAGCTCTGCTGACCTGGTTCTCTGGCTCTAAAGCAGCTCTGCTGACCTGGTTCTATGGCCCTAAAGCAGTTCTGCTGACATGGTTCTCTGGCTCTAGAGCAGCTCTGCTGACCTGGTTCTCTCCCTCTAGAGCAGCTCTGCTGACCTGGTTCTCTCCCTCTAAAGCAGCTCTACTGACCTGGTTTCTCTGGCTCTACAGCAGTTCTGCTGACCTGGTTCTCTGGCTCTAGAGCAGCTCTGCTGACCTGGTTCTTAGGCTCTAGAACAGCTCTGCTGACCTAGTTCTCTGGCTCTAAAGCAGCTCTGCTGCCCTGGTTCTATGGCTCTAAAGCAGCTCTGCTGACTTGGTTCTCTGGCTCTACAGCAGCTCTGCTGACCTGGTTCTCTGGCTCTAGGGCAGCTCTGCTGACCTGGTCCCTTGACTCTAAAGCAGCTCTGCTGACCTGGTTCTCTCCCTGTAAAGCAGCTCTGCTGACCTGGTTTTCTCGCTCTCAAGCAGCTCTACTGACCTGGTTTCTCTGGCTCTACGGCAGCTCTGCTGACCTGGTTCTCTGGCTCTAGAGCAGCTCTGCTGACCTGGTTCTTAGGCTCTAGAGCAGCTCTGCTGACCTGGTTCTCTGGCTCTAAAGCAGCTCTGCTGACCTGGTTCTATGGCTCTAAAGCAGCTCTGCTGACCTGGTTCTCTGGCTCTAGAGCAGCTCTGCTGACCTGGTTCTCTGGCTCTAAAGCAGCTCTGCTGACCTGGCTCTCTGCCTCTAGAGCAGCTCTGCTGACCTGGTTCCATGGCTCTAAAGCAGCTCTGCTGACCTGGCTCTCTGGCTCTAAAAACAGCTCTGCTGACCTGGTTCTCTCCCTCTAAAGCAGCTCTGCTGACTTGGTTTCTCTGGCTCTAAAGCAACTCTGCTGACCTGGTTCTCTCCTTCTAAAGCAGCTCTGCTGACCTTGTTCTCTGCCTCTAGAGCAGCTCTGCTGACTTGGTTCTCTGACTCTAAAGCAGCTCTGCTGACCTGGTTCTATGGCTCTAAAGCAGCTCTGCTGACCTGGTTCTATGTTTCTAAAGCAGCTCTGCTGACCTGGTTCTATGGCTCTAAAGCAGCTCTGCTGACCTGGTTCTCTGGCTCTAGAGCAGCCCTGCTGACCTGGTTCTCTGGCTCTATAGCAGCTCTGCTGACCTGGTTCTCTGGCTCTAGGGCAGCTCTGCTGACCTGGTCCCTTGGCTCTAAAGCAGCTCTGCTGACCTGGTTCTCTCCCTGTAAAGCAGCTCTGCTGACCTGGTTCTCTCGCTCTCAAGCAGCTCTACTGACCTGGTTTCTCTGACTCTACAACAGCTCTGCTGACCTGGTTCTCTGGCTCTAGAGCAGCTCTGCCGACCTGGTTCTTAGGCTCTAGAGCAGTTCTGCTGACCTGATTCTCTGGCTCTAAAGCAGCTCTGCTGACCTGGTTCTATGGCTCTAAAGCAGCTCTGCTGACCTGGTTCTCTGGCTCTAGAGCAGCTCTGCTGACCTGGTTCTCTGGCTCTAAAGCAGCTCTCCTGACCTGGTTCTCTCCCTCAAAATCAGCTCTACTGACCTGGTTCTCTGCCTCTAGAGCAGCTTTGCTGACCTGGTTCTATGGCTCTAAAGCAGCTCTGCTGACCTGGTTCTCTGGCTCTAAAGCAGCTCTGCTGACCTGGTTCTATGGCTCTAAAGCAGCTCTGCTGACCTGGTTCTATGGTGCTAAAGCAGCTCTTCTGACCTGGTTGTCTGGCTCTAGAGCAGCTCTGTTGACCTGGTTCTCTAGCTCTAGAGCAGCTCTGCTGACCTAGTTCTCTGGCTCCATAGCAGCTCCGCTGACCTGGTTCTCTGCCTCTAAAGCAGTTCTGCTGACCTATTTCTCTGCCTCTAGAGCAGCTCTGCTGACCTGGTTCTATGGCTCTAAAGCAGCTCTGCTGACCTGGTTCTCTAGCTCTAGAACAGCTCTGCTGACCTGGTTCTCTGGCTCCAAAGCAGTTCTGCTGACCTGGTTCTCTCCCTCTAAAGCAGCTCTGCTGACCTGGTTTGTCTGGCTCTACAGCAGCTCTGCTGACCTGGTTCTCGGCCTCTAGAGCAGCTCTGCTGACCTGGGTCTCTGGCTCTAGAGCAGCTCTGCTGACCTCGGTCTCTGGCTCTACAGGACTCTGCTGACCTGGTTTATCTGGCTCTACAGCAGCTCTGCTGACCTGGTTCTCTGCACTCACGATGCACGCACCCGAGTTCGCGAAAATATATTTAAAAATAATATAAGTTTATTAGAAGTACAAAAATATTATTTTTATGAATATCTTAGATGATCTCTTCCCCTAATATGTATATTAGAGACACATACATATCATTTTGGAACATACATTTTTTTTGCGGGAGTCGCGCACCCAGCGCGCCCCAGCACATATATGACATCACACGGGACCCGCAACCGCGCAAGCATCTCGTACCGTAATGTGCATGTGTCACGAACGCGTGGGAGCAGGAGTCGCGGACCGGTCGCATACCAATCGCGCACATCACGTAATATTAAACGTATAGTGTGTAACTGAAAAACACACGGCCGTCGCACACCGTACGCGGATCCTTCACGACTTTCCTAAAATGGCGGCTAGAATGCACACACCCACCGTGATGTGTACGCTTTGAGTGCGTGACTCCGGAAAAAAATTGATTTTTTTTAAACGAAAATAATATAAATATATTAAAATTAAAAATGAAAACAAGAAAATTAATCAATATTTCAGTATGAATTTTCAAAAAAAAAATGTGTGCAATTTTCAGAAAAATATTAAATATTTATAAATAAACAGTTAACAAACAGTAGAAAATCATTCCAAAAAAATAGGTATAACTACTATCACACTTAAAAATTAGCATTTTTGAGGAGGAGCCTAGCGCGCAACCAAGATGGCCGCGTAGGTGCGAGGCTCCCGAGGACCTCCGTGACCTCCTAAATAAATCCTGAAAATATCCTGTCCTAGATGAGGGGACTGTGTTGGTGAGCCCGAGCTGAGGTGTTACCCGTTTTCCGCTTCCAAATTGGACCTCGGACACCGGCAGGAGCACCGACTGAGGTTTGCGGCCTTCTCCACGCCGGCCCCCCGGATTGGAGTTGCGGGGCGATCCGGAGACAAAGTGATCAACAGCGGCGGGCAGGGCTGGGCGACTCGCGTACCCCGCACTTTCACTTTCACTTTCGCTTTTGCACCCTCCTTGCTGCGTAGGCGAGGTTGGGTTGCGGGGCGGTGTGCGGTGGTGTGGCCTCGTTGGGGTGCCCTGCTGGCCCGCCGGCTGTGATCCGTCCTGCGGACCTGTGGTTGCCCCCCCCCCGGAGCCTGTGAACTGGTTTGTCGGCCTTTTCCGAGGTGATTGGCACGATTTGGGGACTGTAACCATGTCCACAAAGCAAGATGGCGACCGGGCAAAGGTGAAATCGACCCGCCGTGGCGCAGCCCATCAGTCCAACAGCATGGACCGCTACACCCTCCAGAAGGGATCTCCCGAGGTGCCGCGTAGGTCCCCTGAGGGCCCGACTGATGCTCCTGCTCTGCCCGCGGATCTGACCCTGCGAGATGTCATGGGCGCTATCGCCGAGATGAAGGCCTCGGTGGACCAGCGCTTTGACACACTGGCGCAAAAGATTGACTCGGTCCACGTGGACGTTGGCCTGGTGAGGGCCGATTTATCCAAGACCAATGACCGGGTCGATTCTTTGGCCCACACCACCTCGGGCCTCACAGCGGACGTGGCAGCCCTCCAAAAGGAGGTGCGCCGGCTTGGCCAGGCGAGCGCCCTGATGGATCGTCGACTGGAGGATTCCGAGGGTCGGGCCCGGAGGAACAATGTCCGCATTGTCGGGGTGCCGGAGGGACGTGAGGAGGCGGCGGCGGACCTGTTTGTGGAGGACCTGATTCTCACCCATCTCCAGCCCCGGGGGCTGAGTAAATTCTTTGCGGTGGAACGTGCCCACAGGGTTCCCGGAGGAAGACCTAAGGCCGGAGCCCCTCCGAGGCCTCTCATTGCCCGGATTTTCAACTTTCGGGACAGAGACGCTATCCTGCAGACTTCTAGGCAACAAGGACCGGTCAGACTTGACAATATGGACGTAAACTTCTATCCTGATTTCACCCCAGCGGTCCAGAAGCAGAGACTGAGCTTTCTCGGAGTCAAACGTCGTCTACGGGACCTGAACCTCAAGTATGCGATGCTTTTTCCAGCTAAGTTGCGGATGGAGGTGGATGGCCGCACACACTTTTTTGATCGTCCCGAAGCGGCCGGGGACTGGTTGGACTCCTTGCCCGGGGATCGGGGCCAGGGGGGTGGGGGGGGCGCGGTTGGAGGGGAGGGCTCGCCGGATCAGGACTGAGGGACTAATAGTAGGCCTCGCTCTGGACAACATTGTCGTCATTTTTGACTGTTCGTTAAGTCCCCCTCCTGTGGAGGTGGTACGGGGTCTCTTGGGGGCTCTCCCTCCTCCTCTGGGGGACTAGTTAGTTTAATCATTCATGGGGCGACAGGCACACTGCACTTTGGGGGGGCTGTTTGGGCTCATGCAGGGGTGCAGGGAGGGGGGAGTTCTGTTGGGATGGGTGGGTCGGGGTGGGGTGTTGTTCGTTTTTACCGCAAGGCAAACCCTTTATTGTATTGGTGTTTTTAAGGTGCTCTCCGGGGGACGAATGATGGCTTCTGTATGTGATGGGGGGTAGGGACCTGACTTTATTGTCCTGGAACGTTAACGGACTGGGGGATAGGATTAAGCGAGGTGTGGTCCTGCAGTATTTGAAACGACTTTCGCCAGATGTGGTCTTTCTGCAGGAGACACACCTTATTGGTAATTCCTTTCGTGCCATGAATCGGCGTGGCTATCGCTTGGTGGCCCACTCGGGCTTCACGTCGGGCTCACGGGGGGTGGGCATCATGGTGAAGAACTCGCTCCCGTTGGAAATAGACGAGGTGCGCCATGATGAGAGGGGACGCTACACTGTCTTAGTGGGGAGAATGGAGGGTAAAGTAGTTGTCTTTGTATCAGTGTACGTCCCACCGGGGTTACAGTCTACGACTTTTGCAGACCTAGGGCGCCTCCTCCTTGGCCTTCCGGGGGGGCTTCTGGTGGTTGGGGGGGACTTCAATGCGGTGGTTTCTGGGACTGTGGATCGTCACCCCCCTAGGGACCTCCCCCGGGCCCAGGCGTGGCTGTCCGGCTTCTTAGATACACTGGGATTGGTGGACTGCTGGCGCTTAAAGCATCCCACGCAGCTGCAGTACACCTTCCACTCGGGTGCTCATGGTAGCCTCTCACGGCTTGATTATGTCCTTGTCCCTGCGGCCTATGTTGGGAGGGTAGGAGAGGTGCGCCATTTGGCGCGGGGTATTTCAGATCACTCCCCGCTCCTGTTGCACGTTGATGTCTTCCCGAGGGGGGAGGGCAGGGTAGCTCCAATCAATGCCTGGTACCTGCGCGACCCCACCATTCGCGCTGATTTGATTAAATCCTTGCAGCGGTATTTCGATGAGAATGTGGGGTCCGTCCCTTCGGCTATCTCCCTGTGGGAAGCCTTCAAGACAGTCCTTAGAGGGGAGGCCCTCTCCTTTATCTCCCATGCCCGGAGGCGCGAACAGGAGGAGGTGACCCGGGTGGAGGCCGAAATCGCTGAATTGGAGGGTGATCTAGAGGGTGGGGTGACGGATGCTGCACTACATGTCCTACAACTTAAGCAGGCGGCCTACAGGGCCCTCGTCACTGAGGCGGCCAGGGGCCTCTATAGAGAGCAACAGGGGCGACTGTATGATGTGCGTGATAAGGCTGGTAAACTGCTTGCATGGTTGGATAAAAAGGAGAGAGCGAGTCGTGTGGTCCCGCTGATTGAGAGGATGGATGGTGTGCGTGTCACCGAGCCAGAAGACATTGTCTCTTGTTTCGCGGATTATTTCCGCGAGGTGTATTCCCCGGTTTCTCCCTGCTCGGAGGAGGATTCCCATGCCCTGCTTAGGGATATCGCGCTGCCTTCCCTTTCGGTGGAGGACAGGGTGTCGTTAGATGCCGCTCCTACCTCCGACGAAATTGCCCTCGCCATACGCTCGGTCGCATCCGGCAAGGCCATGGGCCCGAACGGCATCCCTATCGAGTTGTATAAGCTGCGACCGGATGTACTGGCACCCCACCTCCGTGCGATGTTCCTGGCGGCCCACTCGCTGGGCTCCCTCCCGCCGGACCAGCGTCTGGCTACCATCGTGGTGATCCACAAGGAAGGGAGACCTCGAGACCGGGTTACATCCTATCGGCCTATCTCGCTCTTGAATGCGGAGCCCAAAATCCTCGCCAAGGTGCTAGCCAACCGGCTGGTCGGTGTGGTGGGCGATCTGGTCCACCAAGACCAGTCCGGCTTTATTCCTCATCGCAACACGGCCCTTAATCTGCGGCGCTTGCACGGGGTGCTCGCGCGTGTCCCGTTTGTGCGGGAGCCGGCCGTATTGGCGTCCTTAGACGCCACCATGGCGTTTGACACGCTCGAGTGGCCATACATCTGGGCTATGCTGGCGAAGTTTGGATTTGGCCCGGGGTTCATCAGCTGGGTCAAATTGTTGTATTCGGGCCCATTGGCGCAGGTAGTGGTGAATGGAAGGGTATCGGTCCCATTCGAGCTGGGACGGGGCACGCGACAGGGCTGCCCCTTGTCGCCGCTCCTGTTCGCGCTGGCCTTGGAACCCCTGGCGGAGTGGCTGCGGTGGCACCCTTCCATCCGTGGTCTCCGTTGGACCCCCGAGTATGAGGACCGCATGTCCCTATACGCTGACGATATCCTTTTGTACCTAGCCTCCCCGCGTAAATCACTGATTGTCCTGGTTGATGTTTTGCGCTCATTCGGCCGCAACTCAGGCCTTGTCATCAACTGGGCTAAATCATGTGTGTATGTGCTTTCCGGGGAGGCTCCCGTCCTCCCCCGGGGCTGTCCGATCCAGATTGCCTCCCAGGGGTTTCGGTACCTGGGGGTTTACATTACTCTGGACCCGGAGGCCCGCTATGAGCGGAATTTGCTTCCCCCCCTCCAGCGCTTGAAGGAGGACGTCGTGCGCTGGCGGCGCCTGCCGCTTTCGCCGCTCAGCCGGGCGGCATTGTTTAAGATGATGTCGTTGCCGCGCTTCCTGTACGCTCTCCAGAATACTATGGATTTAGTCCCGGCGCGCTACTTTCGTGAGGTGGAGAGTCTACAGCGCCGCCTGTTCTGGGACGGGAGGCCGCGTATTGCCCTGGCGAAGTTGACGCTCCCATGGTACGACGGGGGGATCGCCCTCCCGGATATTAAACGGTATTACTGGGCCTCCCAGCTAGCTGCAATTAATCATGGCCTTTACGGGCCCGCCTTAAACCCGGCATTTGAAATGGACAAGATGCTCCTGCCTGGTGGCGACTATAATCGAGCGCTCTACTCTGGCGCGCCCGGCCCCCGCCTGACGGGACCTACGCGTGTCATGGTGCGAGTATGGCACGCGGCTAACGCAGCTACGGGGTGGAAGGACCGTTTGACCCGGGCATCACCGTTGTACGCGTCTGAGAGATTGGGCTCCCTGTGGACCTCGAAGGGCTTCGAGAAGTGGGACACGATCGGCATCAGTAAAGTGGGGGACCTCTGGACGAGGGGGGGATTTAAAACATTCGAGACGCTGCAGACGGAGTTTCAGCTGCAGGGCAGTGAATACTTTCGGTACTTGCAGGTCCGTCACGCACTGGGCTCCGTCTTCCCAGACGTCGCCTCCATCCCGGAGTCTTCCCCCCTGGAGGATAGAGTGCTGGATGGCCACGTTCCGGACAGCACGATCTCCCTTATTTACAAAAAATTGATTAATGACCGCTCGGGCTTGCTGACTGGCCTCCGCGAGGCTTGGGTTGCCGACGGGCTGGAGTTAGACGACGAAGACTGGATTTCCGCGGTGGCCTCTCCGAAGGAGGTGGCCATACCGGCTCGCCTTCGCTTCATCCAGCTTAAGATACTCCACCGGGTTTACATGACGGGGCCAAGGCTTCTGCGTATGGGCTATGCCGAGGATGGGTTGTGTAAGCGTGGGTGTGGTGCTTTGGCGTCTTTTTTGCATATTTTGTGGGAATGCCCGAAGGTGGAGCGATTCTGGCGTGGTGTGCATGAGGTCCTGCGAGTGGTTACGCATGTCGCGCTGCTGCCTGAAGCGAGGAGATGCCTGCTGAATGTGTGGGAACCAACTGACTACTCGGTTCCGCAGACGCGATGGGTGACTCTGGGATATATGATAGCTAAGCGTGACATTGCTCAACTGTGGGGATCCCAGAGGCCCCCGGCGGTGTCGGCCTGGAAAGAACACATGGATTGGTGCATGTTCCGAGAAAAGGTGGTGTACGTGGCGAGGGGTAAGCCTGGGGCATGGGTGAAGGTATGGGGCCCCTGGAACGCCTACCGCGGGGGTATCTGCGCGCCACCACTGCTGCCTGCGGCCTCACCAGCCCCGTCCCCTTAGTTGACTCCTTTCCCTAGCCCCGAGCACGGAGTTCCCCCAGTCCTCGATCTGTTCCCCTTCCCCTCTTTAGACTCCTGTGGATGGCTGGGGTCCCCCATTCGGGGAGCACGTGCTGTTACTTTCGATTGCGGGTTGCCTTGCGGGTGTGGTTTGCGTGTTGTTTGTATAAAATGGAACCGTATTGTGGGGTCAGAGTGATGGGGCCCACGACGTTGATACCTCCTGATTTTGCTTCTCTGCAATGCCAAGTGTTTTTGCACGTATGTCGTGTGCTCCTATCATTCTAGCGGCCGGCCGGAAGGTTGTAGGCCCATACTTGTATATTCTTGAGATTGCAATAAACGGTTTCAAAAAAAAAAAAAAAAAAAAATTAGCATTTAAAAAACCTTTGAAATTCACTGAAAAAAACATAGGTTTCAGAGACGTTATAGTTAGAAATTAGCATTTAAAAAAGCTTTGAAATTCACTGAAAAAGTCATAGGTTTCAGAGACGTTATAGTTAGAAATTAGCATTTAAAAAACCTTAAAAATTCACAGAAAAAAACCATAGGTTTCAGGGGTGTTATAGTTAGCTGGCCATTTCACTCATACAAAACCATAGAAATTCCTCTGTTATAGTTAGTTCTGCTAACTTTAAGTCGCGCGCCCGCAATGCACTGCTGATGATGTCACATATTGCATCATTCATGATATGGTCAGTGACATCACTGATGGCATCTCAAATGACATCACTGATGACATCATCCACGTGACAATCTGATACACCTCATCATACACTAGTATAGCCTTTCATCACTAAAATACAGAGTACCATATTTGAAACTATTGACACACCAATACCAGTTACTACATACCCACTCACTGATTCCTAAGTCTATACACACAACCACCAATTCAACAACAGAATCATTTATACATGCAGTCACTAATTAATAGAACACTATCAAATGCACTTAAACACATATATAGATATTGACACATCAGCAGTCATCTTAGTCGGTTATGCAGTCATCCTACTCACTCAGGAAAAAAAATAATCATACTTACATTTACTCACTTACACAATTATCCAACAACACCTCATTCATTCAAACACATTGTAACTCATAGTTAATATGTTAAAAAATCACCATTACAATTATACACTCATTCATATAGTTACTCTAACAATCACTGACTCTTACACATACTTATTTATATACACCAACTCTCACACACAATGCCTTTTATTTTTTACTTTGTTGAAGATGTACAACTAAAACATATATCCGCTCACAACACACAAATAAATACACTCAGTCACCCAAATAACTGTTTCCACATGCACTCTTATACCTATACACAACAGTGATGTCATTTGAGATGTCATGAGTGATGTCATCAGTGATGTCACTGACCATGTCATGAGTGATGTAATATGTGACGTCATCAGCAGTGGATTGCGGGCGCGCGAGTTATAGTTAGCTGAACTAACTATAACGGGGGAATTTCAATGTTTTTTTTGAGTGAAATGTCCAGCTAACTATAACGTGTGTGAAACCTATGGTTTTTTCAGTGAATTTGCAAGGTTTTTTAAATGCTAATTCCTAACTATAACGTGTGTGAAACCTATGGTTTTTTCAGTGAATTTCAAAGGTTTTTTAAATGCTAATTCCTAACTATAACGTGTGTGAAACCTATGTTTTTTTCAGTGAATTTCAAAGGTTTTTTAAATGCTAATTTATGAATGTTTTATTATATTTTTTATTTATTTATTTTACAATATGCTATCTATGTATATAATTATAGATTTACTGTATCCTGCAATATGGAATGGCTCAGCTTT
This sequence comes from Triturus cristatus, assembly GCF_964204655.1. Lineage (NCBI taxonomy): Eukaryota > Metazoa > Chordata > Amphibia > Caudata > Salamandridae > Triturus > Triturus cristatus. Next base: position 28,121,362 of record NC_140582.1, read on the forward strand.
TTTAAATTTATTTTGGATATAGTTGAACAGCATAGTTAATATCTTCTATAAACCTCTAAACATTTTTTTTTTTAAAGGGTTTTTGACCGTGCGCGCACCGTACACGTACGGTACGCGTACGGTGCGCGCACGGTGCTTGCATGCGTACGTGCTCCATGTGCGCATGCGTATGTGATCCACGTGCGCATGCGTACTTCGTGCGTAATGCGTACGCACGTGCTCCGTACGCGCATGCGCGCGTGCTCCTTTCGCGCATGCGTGCGTGCTTCGTACGCGCTCCGTACGCGCATGCGTGCTTGTACCGTGCGTGCTCCGTGCGCACACCGTACACGCTCGGTGCGCGCACGGTAAGTCATGTGATCAAGAAACAACACTTTTCATTGGTTTATAGTAGTTTCAGGTCATGTGATTAAGAAACAACACTTTTCATTGGTTTATAGTAGTTTCAGTTCCAGAAACTTCCAACACCACACCCACTCCCCTCATTATTACTTCTGATTCCCTGGGAGAAGGAGCTGAGCAGCTTTTCTAGTACTTCAGTACTTCAGAATGGCAGAGCAGCAGTCATCTTCTGGGAGTGAGCAGGAGACCCTTGTGAGACAGAGACAGAAGAAACAGAAAGACTCTTTTATATGGCAATTTTTTACATTTCCACTGGGGCAGAAGAAAGTGAATGCTCCCAAAGTCACCTGCACTCTTTGTGATCGTGTCTTATCAAGAGGAGATCCTAAAAAGAAATACTCTTTTAGTATCTTCACTATGATCAGGCACGTTAGAGATGTATATCCTGTGGCTTATGCTCGAGCTGCTAGAGAAAACCCTCCAGCAGCTCAGCCGAGCACATCCGCAGCAGCTCAGCCGAGAACATTATCGGCAGCTCAGCAGAGCACTTCATCTGCGGCGGCAGCTTCACCTTCTTCGGTTCCTCTGGATATACACCCTCTGTTTGAGAGGGTGCATATACGGTGCAACTCGTGTAATGCTCTTATCTCTTATGCGGACACCAGCATTCCGCTAATAGAGAGGAAGATACATGTCTTTTTTTCCCTCTGTCCCTCAATTAACACAACGGCTCTTTTTAGAGCCACCTAATATCTAAACACTTAAAAAAAAATTTTATTCAATTTTTTGGGGGGTTTTTCCTGCCGTGTGCGCCCCGTGCACGCACGGTACGCGCACCACGTGATTTTTTTATGAAAAATAAAATGTTTTTTCACCCTTCATGGTCCTTCAGGGACCTCCTGACAAAAGCTAGGGGGTCAGGAACTATGTACCCTGCCCCCATTTCACGTTCTCCACCTTTCTTTTAAATGGAAACACACATTTCTTTTTTTTGCATATTTTAACCCTTTCCAAATGATTTCTACCCCCAACATGACTTCTGCCTGCTAGCATAGCATTAGATCATGGAACACTGGTGTGTGCAGAGACGTCAGAAGTTCAGCACATAATGTTTCTAATCCAAAGAGCAAGATTGCTTAACTCTTCAAACCTAACAGCAAATCCAAAGTAATGTTCTGTGGGAACACATTTTTCTGGACCAATACAAAACATGCTTTTAAAAATTTAAACATACAGCCTAGTTTTTATTGTAAAATGGTCTGAAACAGCCAATGAGTTCTTTTTTTTTTTAAGTATATAAGCCTCCATTTTACAACTACCTTTCTTTTTATTTTGTCATTCTACTGAAAGACACCTTCAGAGTGCATCCAGGTCTCCTCCTCACTCCCTGAAATACACTGGTGTTCTACCATTTTCAAGTAAAATTGATTGCTGTTCAGCTCAATAGTGAGGGGAGTGGCTATGGTGTATGAAGATTCTGGAAGAGAAACTACTATAAACCAATGCTTCTGAGTGCATCCAGATGTCCTCCTCACTCCCTGAAGTAGATTGCTCTTCTGCCATTTACAACTAAAATTGATACCTGTTCTGCTCCTTGTCCCACGAAATAAGAAGAAATAGTGAGGGGATTGGCAAGGCATTTATAGAGTAGACGGTGTACATTTCACAGATGAAGGGATCAGAGTCTTCCTCTTGATCTTTAGACTCTGCATCGATACTTACTTATAGGTACCAAAAAACACTCAATTAACACAATGGCTCTTTTTAGAGCCAACCAACATCCAAACACTTAAACTTTATTTTTAATTCTATTTTTTATATGATTTTTTGTCGCATCTCTATGTTTCCCCTGCGCAGGCGTACAAACTGCAGCCATGCGCCGACGCAGGCTCCCTTGCACCATGGTTCAAGGATACCTGCGTGGTGGGGAGATTGTTCTTGTGCAGGAAGGGACACCTTCCTGCACAAAAACAATCAAAAGATGCTTTTTCCTCTTTCAATGCGTGCTGTAGAATGGAGGACGCACTAATAGAGGAAAAAACGAGGAGAAATAAAAACATTTCTCCTCGTTTTGCCTTGCAACACCACCTCTAGGGTGGCGTAGCATTCACACGCATCTCCAGAGTTACGATTTCTCGTAAACCTGGAGATGTGTCTAGTTCTTTGTGTGTTGCGTGGGAACACCCACAACAACACCCATGGAACGCCCCTTCAACGCACAGTGCTGCGTGTGAAGAGGCTGTATTTATGTGGAGAGGAAAAGTCACGCAGGGTGGCTTTTCCTCTCCTTGTAAATATGGAGAAGCTCCCTGCGCCACCAGTACGTTATGAAAAGTGACGTAGTGGTGGCGCAGGGGCCTTGTTAATCTTCCCCAGAGATGTTAAGCAAATTAAGGGTAAGACAGACAAAGGGAGAGAGACAGAAACAGAGACAGAGAGCAAGGAACTGAGAAGGAGTAAGGCAGTTAGAATGACTGAGACACATGTAGACAGGGAGAGATACATGGTTGAAAAAGTAGTGATGGAGGCAGTAAACCTAGGGGAGTAGTAGAGAAGGAGTGAGGGAGTTACGAAAGAGCAGTAAAGGAAGAAGAGAGAGAGAAGGGGAATGAGAAAAGCAGAGTGAGGAGAGATGAAGAAAAGGGAGCATGAAAGTGAAGGGGTGAGAAATACAGATATTTCAAACTTACCTGACCAACAAAATAACTTAATTATAAATAAATGGTTTTTTTAATTGCTAGAAAAAAGGATTACATTTCCTAAATTTTCTTTCTCGATCTGAAAAAAAAGAAAAAAAAGTAGTAATATTTAACAATACATTTTAGAATACAGTACACATATTTTCATATTTAACAAAGTCATTTTTTGCCCTTTTTTTGCTGTTTTCAGAATATATTGAATTTCACTGCAAATTGTGAAATCAATTGCATTCATCATTTAACAGCGGGCAAAAAAATTAACAATCTGAAAGATTGTTTAAAAAAAGCCCTGAATCTATCCTCAGTAAAACATACCTTGACAGAAATGTAACATATATATTAAAAATATCATCTAAGAACAATAACTATTTGCAATAAATAACGTCTGTAAATCTTGTTGCTTAAGCTCATACACCAAAATAATATCTGTCAAAGAAGTCCACAATAGAAACAGTTACCTTTCCATGAGGCCAAATGGTAATTTTTAAATTATTTTTTGGTGAAATATCCAATGGCAATCCTATAAAATCGAAATAATGGTTTCTTCAGATGCGGCAATTTGTATCTAAAATTTTGGTTTTAGAAAAATTAAGTAGGAATTTGGTAATTCTGCAGGCAAACGTTGCTTGAAAATCAATTGTGAATCATTACACAGTGTCCAGCCTTTTTCACATTTTAGATAAACTGTGTAATGACCAGAAGTTATAGAAGGTCCATCATGGAAAATTATTGCAACAAAAGTTTTTCCTGATATTGATAATTGATTTCCTGTAAACTTCTTTATTAAAGTGTCCAATTTTGTTCCATCAGCTCTACAACGTTGCATCATTAAAATTACATACTGTCCATATTTCTTTAAAAATAACGCTGATAACATTTCTGATTTACATTGAGAACATTCCATGTTGTTATTTGCATCTTTAACTAATTTACTAAACGTCACTGATTTACTCTCTGGTAATGTTAAATATATGAACCTTTCAGAATCAACATTAGAGCTGCATGTGTTCAAACAGTTTTCACAACTATGTTCCCATTTATAAGACAGACCAAACATATTTTCTATTTCTACCCCTTCATCTTCCAGTACCATAAGCATATACATTAAGAATTCTTGTGCATCTTGCTGGACATTTTGAGTAAACTGTGTACATCCAGAACATACATCTAAAAGATTTCTAACATCAGAAGCACTTTCTATTTTAGTTTTATCATTACTCAGCTTCTCATAAAGGAAACTCAGAAGAGAACAGAATCTTTTTTCATGATTTAGTATTATCTGCTCTTTCAAACTTTCAAGATAAAATACAACATTCAGCACTACATTAGCGTAGCAGTTGACACCAGAGCTATTTTCAAAATGACAACCAACAACCTCTTCAGCATTCTCCTTTTTCTTTTTGCTTGCAATCACATCAGTCTCTATTTGTTTACTCTTCTGTACATCCTCATTACAGATATTCTCAATTCTCCTTTTCCGACAAACAACACTTTTTTCAAACACAGGATACTGACCTAAATGAGGAGCATAGCTTCTTCTTAATCTATTAAATTCCTTTACACAGTTTGCATCAGCACTAACTTTTGACTCATCAAAGTCTATCATGAATAAACCAGATATTTTTTTCACGCGTGACAAAGCAACATATGCCATACCTTCTTTAAACACACTAGATCCAATGTTTACAAAAGCACTATCTACAGTTAATCCTTGGGATTTGTGAATAGTTATAGCATATGCTAGAGAAAACGGAAACTGCTTCCTACGTACATATAAGTCTTTCACAAGCAAGAAACGAACTGAACAACGACTAATGTCTTTAACCTCTTCAATCTGATCAAATTTTATTTTTAAAAATTCAATTCCATCTTTTTTCTGGTAATTAACAAAACCCACAACTTTACCCATAGCTCCATTCACTAAACCTTTGTCTACATCCAAATTATGTCTTAAAATTACTCGACAGTTCATACATACATAAAGATTCTTTTCTAAACCAGCTGTTTTTGATATGTTTTTCTCAAGAGAATCCAATTTAGTTGTCAATTTGCTTGTCAATATAATAGTTATTCCTTCATGCTGTATTTCATCCACAGCTTCCAGTTTTACAATCTCTTCATTTTCCAATTTCAAAAGTTCTTGATTGAACATAGAGCATTCATGTAGTGTTGGCATTAAGCAGATTACAGTATTTTTTCCACCAATTTTCTTGTATATTTTCTCTGGAACTATTTGTTCTGTTGGAAACAAATTACATAGCAATCGACTCTGTAAAGCTTTTCTGCCATGTTCTGTGAGTAGTCCAATTCTGATATCTTTGAGAATACTTGCATAATCATCATCATTTGCTTGCCGCATATTGGTAATGAGTTCTTTGTACTCAAAGTATGTCCAAATATTCACATTACCTATACTTCCTAACGACTTTTTCGTGTCTTCTTCATGTGTAAGATTATGAAATACTGGTTGTCCTTTAACTGGAGTGAGCTGCAGTAGATCCCCAAAAACTATAACATGTTTTCCTCCAAATAGCACGTCATAGTTTGTATTGCTTAAATGCACAAAGGCAAGCATTACGTTTGATACCATGCTTACCTCATCAATAATGAGAACTTTCATTTTTTTCAATACTCTTGAAACTTCAAAACATGCTTCTCCTGTTAGCTTGTGGTATTGTATTTTGTTCTCATGCTCTACTGGTAACATTAGCAAACGATGGAGGGTAATTCCTGTTATGTTATATGCTGCTAACCCAGTTGGAGCAGTAACAATGCAAGACAAAGTTGAATCAGTTTTTTTCTGTAGGTAGCTTCTAATTACTTTAATTAAGAAACTTTTTCCAGTTCCAGCTTGTCCACTAACATACATTCTGATTGGTTCAAATGATGTGCATGAGCACTCTTTATTTTCATGTAGTAATCCATGATCAATTTGTTTTGTGACTTCCTCATAAATTTGTTGTTGTTCATCATTCAGTTGCTGTTCCAAATTTGGTAAGTTTATTAAATCTTCCTGAGCTTGATTCATAGCTGTTTCCACTTCAGTCATGGCTATTGCAGCTTCATTTTCTACGATTTGTTGTCCTAGGGGATCTTGACTGAGCGTCCCGGAACTTTGACTGTCTTGAGAACTGTCTCTAGCTACTTCAGCTGCAATTGTTGCTTCTTGTTCAATTTCTTCATTTAACATTTGTACATAAATTGTGAAAGTACTGCATTCTATGGTATCTTTGCATGCATTAAAGGAATCTTCATAGCTTTGAAAATGTCCAAGTAATTCATCCTCTGAACGCCATGGTTTAAACAACTGTAAAAGTGCTAAGTGGTAAAATTCCTTCTTGTCAGTAGTGTCGCAACTCAGCTTTCTGTGATTAATCAAACTTCCTTTTGTTTGTTTCACCAAACATCCTTCCTCACCAATGACTTTATATTTACCATTGTTGATGTCTTCTGTGGTATTCCGTTTAAAAATGTAGTTCTGCAGCACTTCATAGAGACACATGTTCTCAAGATGATGACTTCTCTTTGGGTAATATGTGTCCAACATGTTTGTTCTTAAAATGTCTGTACTTTCTGGTTCATATTGTGCTAAATATTCAATTTCTCGAATAGATTTCAATACCCGATTTCGCATTCCTGCAAGCCCTAAACTTACCCAAATTATTCTTCTGGATTTGGAGTACAGACTTGCAGATGATAACCTATCTGAGCATTCGTAAGAACCAATTTCTCGATGCGAATTCATCTTTAAACTGAAACTGTATAGCTTTTTACTGACAGTCTTCTCGTGAGAAATCTCTTCCCACATTTCTTTCAATTCCGTTTTCTCAGATTTAGTGATGTAAGATGTGACATACCGAGCAACAGCAATAGAATTGTCAGCTACATACTGAATATCCATGTTAGCATTCCACATGGATAAAATGACTGGGTTGTAGTCATTTATATATTTTGACTCTTCTTTTCTTCTTAGGTTGTAGGTATTTTTAGGCGATTTTCTTGTAATAGTATGTCGCACAGCTGACATAAAACTGTTTACTCTTCCTTTTGAAAGAAAAGGTCGTGGAAATCCAAATCGACATTTTTTGTAGAATTTATCTTTACTCTTGTACTTTCGTCGAAAGTATTTTCCACACCGATGACTTTGGAAACGTAAAACTTTCTCTTTTAAGTTTTTTTCTTCTGTGCTTTTAGGTATAGCACATGTTGCATATCCTTCAATGAAAGATAAAACTGCATCATCAGAATCTGTTCCAAATTTTGGGGCATCCTTGATCCACAACAGCATATGAATATGAGGAGCACCTCTTGCTTGGTACTCTTTTCTCCAAAAGAAATCCACAACTTCTCCAAGTGGTGGATTTTTTTTATTGCAGATGAAGGACATCATGGCCTCAAATCTATGATTGAAATATCTGCAAACATTAACCGGATCCAATGAGCACAATTCTCCTGCTGTCTTGTATTGGATGTTTTCAATATTTGAATTTGCCTCTCGAAGAAAATCCAGTAAATCATCCCAAGCGTACTCAGCACAGCTTAGGGTAAGGAACCATGTAGGAGTTCCTAAATTCCGTAACATACATTTCAATTCTCCATGGCGTCGGTACCAATATTCATTAGTCCCACGCTGACTAGGCCTGGGCGGCAAATTCCGTTCCGCTCGCGGAATTTGCGGAATTTGCGTAATTTCGCGTTCCGCGGAGAACGCGAAATAGCTCAAAAGTCTGCTTTCCTTGATTTCGCGAAATTTTTGCTTGTTCGCGTTCTCAAAATGCATGTTCGCGAGATATTTCTCCTCGAACACGCAAACAGCAATTGCGAACAGGAAAAAAGCATCGCGAACAAGCAATTCCGCGTGTTCGCGGAATTTCTGCGTGTTCGCGGAGATTTTTTACCGTTTCGCGGAGATTTGCGTAACGCAATTACGCAAATTCCGCCCACCCCTAACGCTGACAAGCCATCAGATTAATCAATTGTGATTCCAAATGATCATCCCGCTGTTGCACTTTGTTCAGAAAATCCTTTGCAGACACATTATGTAGATGTACTCCAGTTTTCAAATTGTGATTTACTGCATAAGAAAGTGCAGATAAGTCACTTTCAAATAAAAGATGGAACAAATAAGGAATACTTTGACGAAATCTTGGATCTTCTGCATATAATCTTGTAGTCCGATACTCAGAAGCAGGAATCTGTACTGGACGTTCATCATATCATCCACCTTTTCCTGTAGGAAACAGCTGGGGAAAACAACGAGCTTCCAAGCTCTCCTCCCATACACTTCACCGGAGTTCCTTTTGCTTTTTTCATCTGAAACAGATCAATAGTGTTTCCCATAACTTCTTTAGAATGAAGAGGATGTATGCTGAAATGTTCATAAATTTCTTCTTCTTTTGACTTATCCACTTTTTCAATTTGCCCAGTTGGTATTCCTGTGTCTGCTAGTAAAACTTCTTCATCTTCATCCATATAAATTGATTCATACCATTTATTATTTCTTTTCACATATAAATTTGCTCTTTGTACTTTTCGTACATCCACCAGCTCCTGCCAAATTTTCTTATTCTTTGTAGGTACACCATTAACCAGAATAACTAATGGTTCAGTTTCCAAACTATCTGCATCAATTGTTTCAATATTTTTTTTCAAATCTAATGGCAAATAGACAACTCTTCCTTTTAAACCTCTTTGTAAATCTGAAGGAGGTAATTTGCCTGTTTTGGGTTCCATACGAACTATAGTCTGAAACGGATGGACACATTTAATGAGTATAGACTCATACGTATTTATATCACTAAGTTCTGCAGGAATATCAACCAATTCTAAATTATTATGTACAGCACTAGCTGGCATTTTATTTTCTTCTAACTTGTTATAACAGTATTTACAAATACGCTGAACTTCACCCAATTCAAAACAATTTTCCAGAAACAAATATGTAGCAAAATCCTTCCACTCATAATTATTTTCTTTTTCACTTTTTTTATAGAGATCAACATTCCTTGTTTGAGTTTTATAATGGCTTCTCCGGCAACAAATACAAGTAATATTTGGTCTTTCATTAGAGATGATAGTAAATGTTGTCATTTGATCTTCAAATGTTTTACTAACAGTGGGTTCTACATTCTCTTCCACATTTTCTTCAATAACTGTGTCATTTCCTGCACTTTCTTGCTCTGGAGCAAAGTAACAAAACTCAATATCCTCACAAACCTTCTTCACATCTGATACAGATCCACGGAACAGAGCACTATTCAACTCATGTAACTTTAGTGCTGGACTTTTAGCAAAATACAATCTTCTCACAAACTTTCTCATTTCAGTATGATGAACTGCCAGCATCCTAAAATGGTGAAAAACACTTTGACAAACCTTCCTAGAAAGACAAGCCAGAGAATGTCCTTGCAAACCAGTATTCTCTCTCACTCTGCATGGATCTAGTCTTTGAAGCACCTTAATCTTCTGTTTAACACTTTTTTTTACTATATTCTCTTAGAAAGTCACGAAATGTATCAATAGATTCCTGTCGTACAGTACAAATACTACTACAATTCCAAGTGTACACTGGGGCTTTAGGACGTCTCCCCATAACCTCATCAGCTAACACTACTTCCTCATTTCTTGGAACCATTTTCTCCTTTTCCATTACACAACCATCCTTAACTTCAAATGCTCGACCACTGGTGTCAACTGCATGCAGCAAACTATTACTTTGAAGATAACTCTCTTCATTAAAAAATGGTTCAGTACTTGAACTATGCTTCCATTCTCCTAAGAACACTTTACAAAAGTTTTTTTTTTTCACTTCTCTTTTTCTTTTGCTTTTTGACTTCATTACATTCACTAATTTATCTAATGTACGGATCCTGTTCAAAACTAAAATGAATAGTATTCTTTTTAATTCCAAAGCCTTTGCAACAATTGATTCAGTATGTTTTTTTTTCTTATAAAATTTGGCTTTCTTCCTATATTTTTTCACACCCTTTAGCAAATTGAACATCACTCTTCTCTGAAACATTTTTCTACGAATGTTTTTAAAATCTCTTTTTCTTTTTAAGTCATTCTTTCTTACTTCTGATTGTACATTAGTATTTAGTATATTCTTTCGATTGTCTTGTTGTTTTCTACTTGAAACACTATTTCCAGTGGATATATTTTTTACATTTTTTCTTTGCTTGAGGATATTTTTTATAAAATCCTTAGTCTGCTTACCAGAAGGCTTTTTCTTTTTTCCAACATGAGGTTCTTCAACTAATTTTTGTTGTCCAGTTGTCTTCAAATATAGATGTTGTTGCTGTTCTTTTCTCTTTCTTGATTTTATAGGCATCTTTAATTTATTTCAGTCTTGTTCAGCAATACCTGAAAGAAACTAAAAAAAAATACCTTTATGTAACTTATATATATTACTATATTTTTTATGAGCTTTTCAAAACCTATCATATGAGCTGTCCTTTTCCTACGACTGCACAATAAAAGCTACACAAATTAAATCTCTGACAACAATGCCTGTGTGCACACAGACTCATGGTGTGATTCTAGGCAGAAAACGATATTTGATTGGCAATTTCAAAGCACATTTACTACTGTGGTTTTGCAAGTGATAATTACTGTAACAGCCTGACACATTTTCCTTATAGTTTAGAGAGGCAGAAAAGAGCACATATCCTAACAGCTACTTGAGAGCATGAGCATGTGGAACCTGGGTGAGTGATTAGACTAGAGCAAAGGAAATGAGCCTTGGTGATGTTGAATGTGGTAGCGTTACACACTACTATCTATTGTCAGGTGCAAGAGAGATCTGCATGGACGCTTGCACAACTGCATGAAGACTGCAGAGATGTATGTAAGAGTACATGTATGGTAAGGGTTAATTGGAGTTTGGAACATGTAGGAACTACCTTACCCATGGCAGGAGTGGAAGGAAAATCTACCCTGTTGTTTTCAAATGTGTTTGCATTTGCCTCTCATCTGTGAGATAGTGCTGAATGCTAACCATCACAGTTCAAGAAAACAAGCTGCCCCTTTCCTACGAGTGCTAGTCTTACAGAAGCACAGCAACACGAATTAAATCTCTGACAACAATTCCTGTGTGCACACAGACTCATGGTGTGATTCTAGGCAGAAAACTATATTTCATTGGCAATTTCAAAGCACATTTACTACTGTGGAAGAGCAAGTGATAATTACTGTAACAGCCTGACACATTTTCCTTATAGTTTAGAGAAGCAGAAAAGAACACATGTCCTACCAGCTACTTGAGACTATGACCATGAGTAACCTGGGTGAGTGATTAGACTACAGCAAAGGAAATGAGCCTTAGTGATATTGATTGTGTTAGCATTACTCACTGCTATCTGAAATACCACACAGTGCTGAATAGTAAGCATGAGAGTGCAGGAGAAGCAGCTGGCTGTGTGCTAAGAGTGTACTTCTGGAGACTGTGTATTGTCAGGTGCAAGAGAGATCTACATGGACGCTTGCACAACTGCATGAAGACTGCACAGATGTATGTAAGAGTACATGTGTGGTAACGGTTAATTGGAGTTTTGAACATATAGGATCTACCTCACCCATGGCAGGAGTGGAAGGAAAATCTACCCTGTTGTTTTCAAATGTGTTAGTATTTGCCTCTCATTTGTGAGATATTGATTTGTGCTGAATGCTAGCCATCACAGTTCAAGAAAACAAGCTTCCCCTTTCCTGCGAATGCAAGTCTTACAGAACCAGATCAACACAAATTAAATCTCTGACAACAATTCCTGTGTGCACACAGACTCATGGTGTGATTCTAGGCAGAAAACGATTTTTGATTGGCAATTTCAAAGCACATTTACCACTGTGGTTTTGCAAGTGATAATTACTGTAACAGCCTGACACATTTTCCTTATAGTTTAGAGAGGCAGAAAAGAGCACATGTTCTAACAGCTACTTGAGAGCATGAGCATGTGGAACCTGGGTGAGTGATTAGACTAGAGCAAAGGAAATGAGCCTTGGTGATGTTGAATGTGGTAGCGTTACACACTACTATCTAAAATACCACACAGTGCTGAATAGTAAGCATGGGAGTGCAGGAGAAGCACCTGCCTGTGTGCTAAGAGCGTGCTTCTGGAGACTGTGTATTGTCAGGTGCAAGAGAGATCTGCATGGACGCTTGCAGAACTGCATGAAGACTGCACAGATGTTTGTAAGAGTACATGTGGGGTAAGGGTTAATTGGAGTTTTGAACATGTAGGATCTACCTCCCCCATTGCAGGAGTGTAAGGAAAATCTACCCTGTTGTTTTCAAATGTGTTAGCATTTGTCTCTCATTTGTGTGATATTGATTTGTGCTGAATGCTAGCCATCACAGTTCAAGAAAACAAGCTGCCCCTTTCCTACGAATGCAAGTCTTACAGAACCAGACCAACATGAATTAAATCTCTGACAACAATTCCTGTGTGCACACAGACTCATGGTGTGATTCTAGGCAGAAAACGATTTTTGATTGGCAATTTCAAAGCACATTTACCACTGTGGTTTTGCAAGTGATAATTACTGTAACAGCCTGACACATTTTCCTTATAGTTTAGAGAGGCAGAAAAGAGCACATGTCCTAACAGCTACTTGAGAGCATGAGCATGTGGAACCTGGGTGAGTGATTAGACTAGAGCAAAGGAAATGAGCCTTGGTGATGTTGAATGTGGTAGCGTTACACATTACTATCTGAAATACCACACAGTGCTGAATACTTAGCATGGGAGTGCAGGAGAAGCTACTGCCTGTGTGCTAAAAGTATGTTTCTGGAGACTGTGTATTGTCCGGTGCAAGAGAGATCTGCATGGACGCTTGCAGAACTGCATGAAGACTGCACAGATGTATGTAAGAGTACATGTGTGGTAAGTTTTAATTGGAGTTTGTAACATGTAGGAACTACCTCACCCATTGCAGGAGTGGAAGGAAAATCTACCCTGTTGTTTTCAAATGTGTTAGCATTTGCCTCTCATTTGTGAAATATTGATTTGTGCTGAATGCTAGCCATCACACTTCAAGAAAACAAGCTGCCCCTTTCCTACCAATGCAAATCTTACAGAACCAGACCACCACGAATTAAATCTCTGACAACAATTCCTTTGTGCACACATACTCATGGTGTGATTCTAGGCAGGAAACAGTATTCCTGGGTGATACCAGTACACCTTAACTTATGGTGAAGACATACTCCATAATATCTTACAAGTTCAAGGCAGTTAAATATCTTCCAAAACATAAAATGTAAAACACAACTTTAAAACAAGAATCAAATTTTTTTTTATATCAAAATGCACCACATACATCCCCTCTCAAATTCATAACTTACCTTTAAAAGTAGTTAGTTGAGAAAGAAATGTGGCACTCACACAGCAGATTATCAGAAGTCAGAAGTTCAGCACACAATGTTTCTGATCCAAAGAGCAAGAGTGCTTGACTTTTCAAACCTAACAGCAAATCCATAGTAATGTTCTGTGGGAACACATTTTTCTGAACCAATACAAAACATGCTTTTAAAAATTTAAACATACAGCCTAGTTTTTAGTGTAGAATGCTCTGAAACAGCCAATGAGCTCTTTTTTATTAAAAAAAGTATGTAAGCCTCCATTTTACAACTATCTTTCTTTTCATATTGCCATTCTACTGAAAGACACCTTCTGAGTGCATCCAGATCTCCTTGAAAGATGTTCACAGTGTGGATTGTAGGTCATAGCAATGTCTTCTGGAGTGAAAAGTATGCAGAAAAAAGAGGTATTTTGAAAGACCTTGCTTTGCCAAATGTAGACATTAAATGGAGTGGTCAGAGAGGGTTAAAGTGGCACCAATTAATGCCTTTGGTGAAATCCTTTCTACATCTCCCACAGCCTGACCTTATAATTGTGCACTGTGGTGGAAATGACCTAGGCACTTTAACTGGGGTAGGTCTGGAAATGCTTGTTAAGGACACCTTTGTGAAATTGAGGTCACTTTTTCCACAAACTACCTTTGTATATTCTAATATATTCCAAAGGCAAAAGTGGAACTGGTCCAACCAATATTGTCCACAGATTGACAAAGCAAGAAAGCACGTCAATAAGTCTGTTTCTGCTTTCCTCAGAGACTATGTACCACAACAACTTGCGTTACAACATGCAAGGCATTTATAGAGGAGACGGTGTTCATTTCACAGATGAAGGCAACAGAGTCTTCCTCTTGAACTTTAGACTCTGCATCGGTACTTACTTGTAGGTACAAAAAAACACTCCATGAACGGCTCTTTTTAGAGCCAACCAACATCTAAACACTTAAACTTGATTTTTAATGTTATTTTTTAATGATTTTTTTTTCCGCCGTGCGCGCAGCGTACGCGCACCGTGCGCGCACCCCGCGATATTTTTTTACGACATTTTTGGTTTTTTTTAACCTAAGGGGTCTTTCATGGTCCCCCTGAGAAGGCCTAGGGGGTCAGGGACTCTCTACCCGGCCCCCTTTTCACGTTCTCCACTTGTGTTTTTAGCTCTCTTTTGCCTCTAAAACTCAAAATGGCGGCTGGGGGGTGCGCGCACCGTGCGCGCACCCCGCGATTTTTTGAGGAACTCTCTACCCTGCCCCCTTTTCACGTTCTCCACCTTTCTGTTTCCCTGTCACACACACAACACACAAAATGGCGGCCGACACTTCCTGATTACGACCGATTCGAGTGTTGACTGTCACGAATCCTCCAATCAGAATCACGCTCGCGCACGGCACCGTGCGCGCACCGTGCGCGCACCGTGCGCGCACGGTGCGCGGCTATAGATATTTATGTACTTTAACTGGAATTTTCTCAGGACCTACTGAACAGATTGACTCCATATATGCAAAAGGCACATCCCTGACCTGAGGACTACCTCTTTGCCAAATTTGAAGTAATTCTGTTCAGCCGTTCGGGCTGTACCTTCGACTAAAGGTCCTATGGGAAAATGCATGGTGAAAACGCGTTTTGGGACCCCCCTTTTTTTTCAGCCCCCGCTTGACGAATCCCCCCGAGACTTTCAGGGTAGGAGCTGAGCGGAGCGCCCCATTAGTTTTGAAAATTACGCGAGGATTCGTCAACCGGCGCCAAAGTTATTCAAAATAGAATTTTCAGATTTCCTATGGAAACACGGTCCTAACTATAACTATCTACTGGCGATTGCCAGTAGATAATATATATATATATATTCACTGAAAAAACCATAGGTTTCACACATGTTATAGTTAGCGGAAATTTTACTGATAAAAAACCAATGAAATTCCCCCGTTATAGTTAGTGCAGGCAACTATAACTCACGCGACCGCAATCCTCTGCTGATGCTAATACTGTATTTAGACACTTATTTGCCCATGTCTTCTTCCATAAATTTTTAGCTATACATATATTACAAATATTGTTTTTTCATAAAGACACATATGTCATCAGCAGAAGATTGCGGTCGCGTGAGTTATAGTTGCCTGCACTAACTATAACGGGGGAATTTCATTGGTTTTTTATCAGTAAAATTTCCGCTAACTATAACATGTGTGAAACCTATGGTTTTTTCTGTGAATTTGCAAGGTTTTTTAAATGCTAATTCCTAACTATAACGTGTGTGAAACCTATGGTTTTTTCAGTGAATTTGTACGTTTTTTTAAATGCTAAGTTACTTTACGCCATTCGTGGCGTGCGCGCCCACTTAACGCAGTTCGTTCCGTGCGCGCACGGTGCGCTTCGCGCACCGTGCGCGCACAGTGAGCACAAGGTGCGCTTCGCGCACCGCGCGCCCACTTTACGCACCGTGCGCACATGGAGGACATATGATGCACTTCGTTTTGAAAGGTAATATTTTAATTTTTCACACCTGTTATAAGCCATGTACAAATGGTGCCCTTCAGGCACCATTTGCACACGGGGTGGGGAGAGAGTGGATAATTATTTTTTTTTTATATTTTTTACCGTACGCGTACGGTAAGCGTAATTGGCGAAATTAGCGAAAAAATAAAAATTCCGTTTTTGGCCGGGGGATCTTTGGGGACTCCCTCAACATGGCTAGGTGTTTTGGAGCTGTCCAAACAGCCCCTTTACATGTTTTTGTGCTTTGTATTTTAATCCACACTCTCAGTGCGAGAGAGAAAATGGCGGCCGCCACTTCCTGGTTTCGGCCGATTCGAATGTTTACTAAGATCTAAGAGCCAATCAGAATCGCGCTCGCGGGCGCCACCGTACGCGTACGGTAAGCGTACCGTAAGCGCACCGTAAGCTGGCTCAGATATATATATTGATTTAAAGGCTATTTTCTCAGAATCTACTGAACAGATTTACACCAAACCTACAAAAGGCACTTCCTTGACCTGAGGACTACCTCTCTGCCAAATTTCTAGTAATTCTGTTCAGCCGTTCGGGCTGTAGCTGTGTCTAAAGGTCCTACGGAAAAATGCATGGGAAAAACGCGTTTTGGGACCCCCCTTTTATCTCAGCCCCCGCTTGACGAATCCCCCCGAGACTATCAGGGTAGGAGCGGAGCGTAGCGCCCCACCTATTTTGAAAAATTCGCGAGGATTCGTCGACCGGCGCCAAAGTTATTCAAAATAGAATGTTGCGGATTTCCTATGGAAACGTGGTCCTAACTATAACTACCTACTTGCGACCGCCACTAGGTAATATATATATATATTATATATATATATATATATATATATATATATATATATATATATATATATATATATATATATATATATACTTGAAGATGAAGGATCACAAGAAAACAACAGCCAATATATATATGTATTCACTGAAAAAACCATAGGTTTCAGGGGTGTTATAGTTAGCTGGACATTTCCCTCGTACAAAACCCTAGAAGTTCCCCTGTTATAGTTAGTTCAGCTAACTATAACTCGCGCCCACGCAATGCACTGCTGATGACGTCACATATTACATCACTCATGACATGGTCAGTGACATCACTGATGACATCTCAAATGACCAGCAGAAAGCATATGTAAAATCCCTGGTGCTAACGTGTCTTATCACCGGAATTTGTTTCGCATTGCAATTGGTGTGAAAGTTGTGATGTGATTTTTTTCGTGTGCACAACAATATACGAACTGAGCAGTGTATCTCGTCAAGATCCAGCACCTGACGCACTATTCCCAATCAATATAAATACAATGAGATTTCTTAATAGATTTTGTGTGTACACTGTAAGTGCAACCAATACCTCAGTGCAATACAATACAGGATTTTAGTATTTAGAATAAATCGCAAAGGTGCACCTCGTGTCTTTTTGCACTGGAACGGCTACTCTCCATTTCATTATCAGCACTTTAACGAAAGTAAAGTTGAGATAAATGTAACACACTATTCAGAAGTTGGTGCAAACTGCAGATATCACCAGTATTCCAGCGATAAGTGCCCCAAAATTTAACACCATGGTGGATTCCATCAAATAACAGTAATAAGAACAAGAAAGAGTCACACAGCAGTTAAGAGAACAACCAAAAACATTATTATTATTTTTTTCAAACTTTATTTTTTTTAATAATAAATATATAAACGATAAACTATTTTCAAACTTTATTTTTTATAAATATAAACAATAAACTAATAAACTAAATGTAACAACAATAATACAAAACAACAAGGCGGAACACTCCTGTGGGAACCACGGATGTCGACGACAGACCTGGAAAATCAGAAAGATTGTTAAAAAAAAACCAACATGGTATTCTCAACAAAATACCACAAGAAACAAATCAGATATATAAAATGTATACAGCTAACAAAATTTTATAAGTTTAACTTACAAAAACTGTAAATGTTGCCGCTTTAAAATATTTACAGAATCTGAGGAAAATTTTTTGCAGAAGGCACCACGCCCACAACGTTTTTCTTCAGTGGTGAAGAAATTTTTTACTTTTTCCAAGGGGCAAACAAAGACCAATGCCACCTTCTTCATTCGCAAGATTTGCCAAAGAGTTCTCTTACGAGGGGATCCTAACAAAAAATACTCGTGCGGCACAGCAAGTATGATGAAACACCTAAGGACCCTTCATCCAAACAATCTTGCACGAGAAGAGTGCAAACAGAAGAGAAACACTCCTGTTCTGTATCTGTAAAAAGGAATCACAAATAAATGTATATTAATAACTTTCAAATTTATACTATTCCATTACTGTACAAACACATTTTATATAAAAACTGACTAAGAAACTATGGCCTGAACCACAAGTGTGACGATCGTTAAAACACTACATGCATAGTGCATACTACTTTGAAGCAGTTCATGCCCTAAAGCCTACCTCACTAAAAGACTACATGCTAACTGACTAAATGATTACAGTACTATAAGGAGACACACTGGGTGAGTGACAGCGTGTTTGCTAAAAGAGTATGAATACTAACTAGGGAATTGAAGGTGTGAAACACAACTGTGTAGGTGATTAGAGGACTGCATCCATACTGCATAGGCATTTAAAGCAGTCCATGTGCTTAGGCCTGGCTCACTGCATGACTACTTGGGTACTGACTGAATGATTAGAGTACAGCAAGGAGAGTGCCTAGGTGAATTTATAAGTGCTAGGCTTTTCGCACAGGGAATGGATTAGTACTTGGTACTGAATGGGTCACTAGAGGAGTGAAAAGGCAGTCACAAGTGCTGGACTGTATGGATACTGACTAGGAAATTGAAAGTGTGAAAGACAAGTGTCTAGGTGGTTAGAAGACTGCATGCATAGTGCATAGGGGTTTGAAGCAGTCCATGTGCTAAGGCCTGGCTCAGTGTATGAATACTTAGGCACTGACTGAATGATTAGAGTACTGCAAAGATAGTGTCTTGGTGAATTTATAAGTGTTTGGGTTTTAGCACAGTGAATGGATTAGTACATGGTGCTGAATGGGTCACTAGAGGACTGCAAAGGGAGTGACAGGGTATTTCCTGGAAGTGTATGGATACTGACTAGGGAATTGAAGGTGAGAAAGACAATTGTGTAGGTGGTTAGAGGACTGCATGCATAGTGGATGAGGGTTTGAAGCAGTCCATATACTAAGGCCTGGGTCACTGGATGAGTACTTGGGTACTGACTGAATGATTAGAGTACTGCAAGGAGAGTGCCTGGGTGAATTTATTAGGGTTTGGCGCAGTGAATGGATTAGTACTTGATGCTGAATGGGTCACTAGAGGAGTGCAAATGGAGTGACAGGGTGTTTGCTGGAAGTGAACGGATACTGACTGGGGAATTGAAGGTGTGAAAGACAAGTGTGTAGGTGCTTAGAGGACTGCATGCATAGTGGATAGGGGCTTGAAGAAGTCCATGTGCTAAGACCTGGCTTAGTGCATGAATACTTAGGCAGTGACTGAATCATTAGAGTACTGGAAAGAGAGTGTCTTGGTGAATTTATAAGTGTTTGGGATTTGCCACAGTGAATGGATTAGTACATGCTGTTGAATGGGTCTCTAGAGGACGGCAAAGGAAGTGACAGGATGTTTCCTGGAAGTGTATGGATACTGACTAGGGAATTGAAGGTGTAAAAGACAAGTGTATAGTATGTTAGAACACTACATGCATACTGCATAGACATTTGAAGCAGTCTATTTGGTACTTAGAAACTGACTAAATAATCAGACTACTTCTAGGACAGTGCTTAGGTAAAACTTTTACATTTTCAGTTCTGCCACAGTGAACAGAATAGTACATGGTACTGCACCTTAGTGTCAAACCCTGACTCATTTTATCAATGCATAAGCAAAGACTAGCTTCTAATGCTACTAAAACTTGACAACATGAGAGGTTTTAAATTAGTTATCTGTCAGCAAATACACGATGTTACCAAATGCTTCTCTCACAGTGGTTCTCAAATGCACACAGTGTAATTCTAGACAACAACCACTATACCTAGGAGTTTACCAAAAATCATTCACTACTGTGGAAGTGGTAAGCGAACTGCACACAATCTTCATATTTCAGGACTGCACTTTTATGTCAAAGCCTGACTCATATAATCAAAGCACAAGCAAAGACTGGCTTCTAATGCTACTAAAACTTCACAACATGACCGGTTTTAAAACAGGTATCTGTCAGCAAATACACGATGTTACCAAATGCTTCTCTCACAATCCTTACCCAAATGCACACAGTGATCCCAAATACACACTAACTCACAGTGTGATTCTAGATAAGAACCACTATCCCTATGAGTTTACCAAAACTCATTCACTACAGTGCAAGTGGTAAGGGAACTGCACACAATCTACATATTTCACAACTTGAATTTACTGTCAATGCCTGACTCATATAATGAAAGCATAAGCCATACCTGTCTTCTAGTGCTACTAAAACTTGACAACATGACATGTTTTACAACACTTATCTGTCAGCAAATACACAATGTTACCAAACACTTCTCTCACAGTGGTTCCCAAATGCACACAGACTCACAGTGTGATTCTAGACAAACAACACTATCCCTAGGAGTTTACCAAAACTCATTCACTACAGTGGAAGTGTTAGAGGAACTGCACACAATCTACATATTTCACGACTACACTTTAATGTCAAGGCCTGACTAACTTAATCAACGCATAACCAAAAACCGGCTTCTAATGCTACTAAAACTTGACAACATGACAGGTTTTAAAACAGTTATCTGTCAGTAAATACACAATGTTACCAAATGCTTCTCTCACAATCCTTACCCAAATGCACACAGACTCACTATCCTAGGACTTTACCAAAATGAATTCACTACTGTGGAAGGGGTAAGGTGACTGCACACAATCTACATATTTAAGTACAGCACATCAGTGTCAAAGCATGACTCATTTAATCAACATATAAGCAAAGACTGGATTCTAATGCTACTAAAACTTCACAACATGACAGATTTTAAAACAGTTATCTGTCAGCAAATACATGTTACCAAATGATTCTCTCACACTGATCCCAAATACACACTAACTCACAGTGTGATTCTAGACAAGCACCATTATCCCTATGAGTTTACCAAAACTCATTCACTACAGTGCAAGTGGTAAGGGAACTGCACACAATCTACATATTTCATGACTGCAATTTACTGTCAATGCCTGACTCATTTAATGAAAGCATAAGCCATAACTGTCTTCTAATGCTACTAAAACTTGACAACCTGACTGGTTTTAAAACAGTTATCTGTCAGCAAATACACAATGTTACCAAATGCTTCTCTCACAATCCTTACCCAAATGCACACAGACTCACAGTGTAATTTTAGACAATCAACACTATCCTAGGAGTTTACCAAAACTCATTCACTAGTCTGGAAGAGTTAATGGTACTGAACACAATCTACATATTTAAGTATAGCACATCAGTGTCAAAGCATGACTCATTTAATCAACGCATAAGCAAAGACTGGATTCTAATGCTACTAAAACTTCACAACATGACACGTTTTAAAAAAGTTATCTGTAAGCAAATACATGATATCACCAAATGCTTCTCTCACACTGATCCCAAAAACACACTAACTCACACTGTGATTCTAGACATGCACCACTATCCCTAGGAGTTTACCAAAACTCATTCACTACAGTGCAATTGGTAAGGGAACTGCACACAATCTACATATTTCAGAACTGCACTTTTCTGTCAAAGCCTGACTCATTTAATCAAATCATAAGCCATAACTGTCTTCTAATGCTACTAAAACTTCACAACATGACAAGTTAAAACAGTTATCTGTCAGCAAATACACGATGTTACCAAATGCTTCTCTCACAGTGGTTCCCAAATGCACACAGACTCACTGTGTGATTCTAGACAAACAACACTATCCCTTGCACTATACCAAACCACATTTCTTCATCTAGAAGTAGTACTACATTTTAGTATAGAAACATAACATAACTCATTTCACAAATTCATAAACAATGACTGGTTTCTAATTCTACCAAAATATAAAAACTGCACAGTTATCTGTTTGCAAACACATGAAAAACACAAATGCTTATCACAGAATGGTTTCTACATGCACACACATTGTAGAGAAAAAAAGTACTCCCTACACTTTAGCAGGAAAAATACATTAGTCTGATTAAAATCAAAATAATCTACATACATCCCCTCACAATTAAATAACTCATCTTTCAAGTTCTTTTGTAGATTAAGAAGTATATCAATCACTCACCATATTTTCTTTTACAGAAACTCTGCACTGTGCACCTCTCAGCAAAAGCAAAGAATGAAAAAGTTTCCCTTTCATTTTCCACACATATACATGTAAACATCAAATCACAATCCTTCGCACATAAACTCAAAAGCAAACACACATTTTTATTGGTTAAACATTTCAACCCTTTCCAACTGAAATACATTTCAACCCTTCCCCCAATCTGCCTTCTGCCTGTTACCATAGAAACAGGTCATTGAACACTGCACTGAGCTCACAGGTCACAAGTTCAGCACACAATGTTCCTACACAAGATAGAAAGTGTGCTTGACTTTTCAACATATCAGCTTATCATATATAATGTTCCTTACAATCTGTTTTTGTTAACCAATAACAATCATACATTTAAAACACAGAAATATACACCCTACCTTTCAGTGTAGAAAGTTGTCATACAACCAATGATTTCTTGTTGTTTTTCAAAAAACGTTGCCATGGATCCGCGCACCCACCGCGAGAGAATCCGTGCATCCAATGCGATAGGATGCGCGCACCGTGCGCGCATTTCCCTGTGTTTTTTTTTTAAAACGGGGCCCCAGGGGGTCCTTCTGGGACCCCCTAAGCACCTCTAGAGGGTCAGAGTATTTCCACTCTGCCCCCTTTATATATTTTACACACTTATTCCCCTTGCATCTTCAGCCTCGCTTCTACCGAGGCAGAAAATGGCCGCCAACAGTTCCTGGTTTCGAATGTAGAGAGACACTCGACAGCCAATTAGCATTCAGCGCGCGATCGGGAAGGTGCCCGCTCGGTTCGGGGAGGGTGCGCTTACGGTGCAGGTACGGTCCGCGGATCCTCCACGGCCATAGATATCACTAACTTTTTTACCCTAATTTTCTCAGGAACTACTGAACAGATTCACACCATATATGCAAAAGGCACGAGTCTGAACTGAGGACTAACTCTTTGCCAAATTTGGTGTCATTCCAAAAACGCGTTTTGGGACCCCCCTTTTTTCTCGTCCCCCGCTTGACGGATCACCGCAAAACTTTCAGGGTAGGAGCGGAGCAGAGCTGGCCAAAAGTTTGGAAAATTTTGCGAGGATACGTCAACTGGCGCCAACGTTATTACAAATAGAATGTTGTGGATTTCCTATGGAAAATAGGTCCTAACTATAACTATCTACTGGCGACCGCCAGTAGATAATATATATATATTTATATATATGTATATATATATATATTTTCCTACAGGCAAAAGTGTTGGAGGAAGTATTGGCAGCCATCTTGGGACTCAGTTGCCAAAAAAAATACGTCTGTTCTGTGGGGTAGGGATTTTAATATTGCATTCTGGTCCTTTATTGGGGGGGTAATTCGAGGAATACTATCAGATGATAATATCACCTTCCCCCAAATTTTCTGCATACAAACTACAGGGACAGTTGAAATGAGATCATGTTTACCTTAGACTTAGGATTTGCTAATGATTTATACATTCCATCAGCACCTTTTGATCACACGTTTAATGGGAGAGGTGCAAACTCAACTATTGATTATATAATTACATCCAATAGACACTCAACAAGACTTAAAGGTTTCAAAACATATAAGAACGCCCTAAGTGATCATTTTCCACAGAGTGTAACATTCCTATTGCCTAGAAAGATGATAAATATGAAGGGCAAGTCGACACATCTGGTCCAGGACATAGCCTTGAATAAGACTAATGGTTATTCTTTATGGTGGGCTAAAGTGGACCCAGTTGAATTCACAAAGAAAATAGTGGGCAAATATCAAACACTCTTTCTAGCCTGCCTAGATGAGATGACTCCACACATAGACATTTTAGAATCCTTTGCACCGAGTTAAGGATGCTTTAACAGTGAAGAACGAAAAAGAATATCAGAAAAACCAAGGACTCTAGGTATACAAAAGCTTACACAAAATTGAAACTTGCTCTATACAAGTCACTAAGAAACAGTCAAGAAATAAAACCAAGTAGATGGGAATATAAACAAGTCTTGAAAGAGTGTAAGGATGAAATCAGAAATGAAGCGTGGATAGCCCTCTGCGAAGCTACTCTGGCAAGAGGCAATACAGCTTTCTGGCGGGCAGTAAATGCCCCTTTACTGACAGCCCAAGACATCCCCACTATAGAGATTGCCATAGATGAAGATCACTGGGTGAAACACTATTCAAACATGTGTAATAACTCAGTAGACAAGGTAGCCGTAGATGAAACCCAGTCTACGCAGGAAATAATTGCCCTAAGGAATTACCCTATAGATCTCCACTTTACTTTGGGAGAGATCAATCAAGCAATTAAGGCTAGCAAGGGAGGGAAAGCAACTGGTCCAAATGGTGTCCCTGTTGATCTTTTTAAAGCCAATTTGCCTCTTAGGCCCACTTTTAACTCAAGTACTAGCAGCGTCCTATTCTTCAGATTTTATCACGACATGGTCAGAATCATTACTGGTACCGATCTTTAAGAAAGGTGTTCGCTAGAACCCTGTCTGTTATCGGACAATATCGCTGCTTGATTCCCTGGTCAAGGTGGTGGGGCGTATTGTACTTAGTAGACTTCAGGAATGAGCTGAAGATAACAATGTCCTATCGGAGTTACAGTTCGGCTTTTGTCAACGCCTAGGTACTGACGAACAGGGATTACATTTAGACATCTTAATTGTAAAGTATATGCTGGCCAAACAGGGTAGATTATATCTGGCATTTGGTGATCTAACTGCAGTCTTTGACTGCGTAGAAATGACAAACTTTGGAATATCTTGGCCAATATGGGAGTAGAAGCCCCACTTCTACATTTTATGAGACAGCTGTATTCTGGCTCGATAGCAAGTGTCCGTTATGGGGCAAGGGGCGAATGCACTGCATCATTCAATGTAGAGAGGAGGTAAGACAGGGCTGCGTCCTGCCACCTTTTTTATTTATACTTTATACCAATGGTTTGGGCCAAGCACTGGTGGATCATTGCCAGGACCTACCGCAAATTAATAATCACCCTACCTGCCCTTCTCTATGCGGATAATTCAGTGCAGATGGCATGCACGCAACTAGGGCTCCAACCGGTGCTGAGAATCTTTACCGTGTATATGCAGAATTTGGGACTCGGTAATATTTTGAAGACTTTTATTATGAAGTGTGGGAGAGGTAGCACAAAGTAAAGAGACATTTATATAGATACGATGACATCACTGATGACATCATCCAGTGATGAGTGCTTCTAAAAAGTTTAAATATGTTTTATATATATATATGCCAAGGTGTATTGAAGAATGAGTGGTTGCATGAGTGTCTGAATGGATGATTTAATAGGTACATGACTGACTGTATAAGTGAGTGATTAAACATGTCTTACTAATACATGGTTGACTGACTAATCTGTATGAATGTCTGCATCAGTCTGTCAGTTGGTGTGTAAGTGGCTGCTTGGGTTGGTGAGTAGATACATGCGTGTCTATATGGGGTTTTGATTGGTTGTCTGAGTACCTGAATGGGTGCCTGAGTATCTGTGTGGGTAGGTGGGATGTGTGTGTGACTCCCTGCATGGATGTGTGAGTGGGTGATTCACTGGGTGTATGGGTTCAAGAGTGTGTCTATGAGGGGCTGTATGGATGGGTCAGTGTGTTTATATGGCTGTGTTGGTGAGTGAATGGATGTCTCAGAGGTATGTGTGTGAGTAACTACATATGTGCAAAGCAGTATATGGGAGTGTTGGAGTATATAAATGATTATAGGTGAGTGAGTGATTGATTGTGAGAGTTGCTGTATGGATGAGTCTGTGCTTGTGTCAGTGATTGTATAAGAGAGTAAGTATGTGTTGGTATCTGTATAAATAAGTGAGGTGGTATGTGTATAACTGTGTAGGTGATTAAATGGGAGTGTGATTGATTCTTTGCATGACTAAATAGCTGTGTGAGCAACTTTATTTCCCTTATGATTTGTCTGTCTTCCTGGCAAGGCCTGTCTATTGTAGCTTCTTGCAATTTCTTTTTTGAGTGTTTTTTTTACTTCTTTTTTTGAAAAAATGGCATCCAGTCATCCAGAAGAAGATCTCCTGGAAGAGGTAGATGATGTGGAGGAACCTGTGAAGAAAAGAAAAGAGAGTGTGGTTTGGTCTTCCTTTACAGTACCAGAGGGTGAGGAAAAGGTTAATGCTAGGAAGGTTACTTGCAAGTTATGCAAAAGACTGCTATTGAGAGGATCTGAAAAGAAAGTACTCCTGCGGATCACCCTCCATGAAGAAACACTTCTAGACCATTCACCCAATGCATTTGGCCAAAGAAATCTTACAGAGAGAGAAATGAACAAGCTGTGCAGGTTGACCCAAATGCTCCATCTACTTCATCAGCAGGAGTTCCACCTTCACCTCGGCCACACATTTTCCCTGAGCTTCTGGATGTCACAATTAACTGTAAAAAGTGCACTGCAAAACTGTGCATTTGTGAGCAATGCATTGATGTGGTAATCAATGCAATTAAAACACACAAGTATTATTATTATTTTTTTATGTGCTCGTAAATTTTCTTTTCCTTTTTTTTCTCAAATAATTATAATTGACACTTTCATTTAGTTTTGCTTAAAAAAAAGTCAAAAACGCCCCAAAAAGAAAAATTGTTAGAAAAAACAAAACAAAAAAGTTTTAAAAAATGGTTCTCACGGAACCACATATACTGGTTAAAAGTAGAAAAATTACCTGAGTGATTGCATGAGTGCAAGGATACTGCCTGAGTGATTGCAGGAGTACTTGTATACTGCCTGGGTGATTGCATGAGTGCATGGGTAGTGCCTGGGTGATTGCATGAGTGCATGGGTAGTGCCTGGGTGATTGCATGAGTACATGGTTACTGCCTGGGTGATTGGAGGAGTGCATGTGTGTTGTCTGACTGATTGCAAGAATGCAGGGGTAGTGCCTGAGTGCATGGATGAATGCATGGATAGAGCCTGAGTGATTACATGAGTGCATGGGTAATGCATAGGTTATTGCATGAGTGTATGGGTAATGAGTGGGTGATTGGAGGAGTGTATGGGTACTGTCTGAGTGATTGAAACAATGCATGGGTAATGCCCAGCTGATTGCATGAGTGCAGGGGTAATGTCTGGGTGATTGGAGGAGTGTGTGGGTACTGTCTGAGTAATTAAAGGACTGCATAGGTAATGCATGGGTAATAGAAGGAGTGCATGGGTAATGCCTAGCTGATTGCATGTGTGCAGGAGTAATGTCTGGGTGATTGGAGGAGTGGGTGGGTACTGCCTGGCTGATTGAAGGACTGCATAGGTAATGTCTGGGTGCTTGCATGAGTGCATATGTAGTGCCTTGCTTATTGCATGAGTGCATAGGTAGTGTAGTGAGTGGGTGATTGGAAGAGTGCAAGGGCAGTGCCTGGATGATTTTATAAGTGCATGGGTAGTTCCTGAGTGACTGAAGGAGTGCATGGGGTATGTCTGTGTGATTGCATGAGTGCAGGGGTAATGTCTGGGTGATTAGAAGAGTGTATGGGTAATGCCTGAGTGACTCGATGAGTGCATGGGTAGTGCTTGAGTGATTGGAGGAGTGCATGGATAGTGCCTGGGTGTTTAGAAGAGTGTATGGGTAATGCCTGGGTGCATGGACAACAGCATGGGTAGTGCCTGCATTATTCCATGAGTATATAGAAAGTGCCTGCTTGAGTTATGGTTGGATTGCATGGATAGTGCCTGGATAATTTGAAGAGTGTAAGGTGTAGTGCCTGGGTTATTGTATGAGTGCATGTGTAATGACTGGATGATTGGAGACGTGCATGGGTATTGACTGACTGATTGTGGGGCTGCATGGGTAATGCCTGGGTGATTGCATGAGTGCATAGGTAGTGCTTGGGCAATTGCATGAGTGCAGAGGTAGTACCTGGGTAATTGGAAGAGTGCATGGGTAATGCTTGGGTGCATCGAGGACTACATGGGTAGTGTGTGGGTGATTGCATGAGTGCATAAGTAGTGCATGGGTGACCGGAGGAGTGCATGAGTAGTACCTGGGTGATTGCATGAGTGCACGGGTAGTGCCTCGATGATTGGAAGACTGCATGGGTAGTGCTTCAATAATTACATGAGGGCAGTAGAAGTACCTCAGTGCATGGGTAGTGCCTGAATGACTCTATGAGTGCATGGATAGTGATTGGGTGATTGGAGGAGTGCATGGATCATGTATGGGTGGTTGAAAGGGTATATGGGTAATGCCTGGGTGCATAGACAACTGCATGGGTAGTGTCTGTATTATTCCATGAGTGTATAGGTAGTGCCTGCTTGAGTCATAGTTGGATTGCATGGATTGTGTCTGGATAATTTGAAGAGTGCAAAGGTACTGTCCTGGGTTATTGTATGAGTGCACAGGCAATGACTGAGTGATTTCATGAGTGCATAGGTAGTGCTTGAGTGAATGCATGAGTGCAGAGGAAGTACCTGGGTGATTGGAGGAGTGCAAGGGTAGTGCCTGGATGATTTTATAAGTTGAATTCTCAAATCAAAATTATCCTGTTGTGTTTGTTGCATTGTCATTTTTACTTCATTCATGGCTATTGCTGCTTCATTTTCAACAATTGGTTGTCCTATCGGATCATCACTTATTGGAGCAGAACTCTGACTATCTTGAGAACTGTCTCTAGCTTTTTCAGCTGCTATTTTAGTTTCTTATTCAATCTCTTCATTTAACATTTGTAGATAAGTAGGAAAAATTGTGCATTGAATGTTATCTTTACATGAATTAAAAGAATCTTCATAGCAGTCAAAATATCCAACTAATTCAGATTCACTATGCCAAGTCTTGAACAGTTGCAGTAGTGCTAAATAAATTCCCTCTTTTCAGGATTTTCACAACTCAGTTTTCTGTGGTTAATAAGATTCCCTTTGGCATGTTTTACCAAACATCCATCACAATAAATTACTGTATATTTTTCTTCATTTATATTTTTTGTAACATTTCTCTTAAAGCTGTAATGTTGCAGTACTTCATAGAGACATACGTTTTCCAGATGTGGACTCCTTTTGGGATAGTACTTATCCAACATATTCGTTTTAAAAATATCTGTACTTTCTGGTTCATTCAATGCTAAGTATTCAATTTCTTGTATAGATTTCAAAACTCTATTTCGTGTAGCTGCAAGACCTAGACTTACCCAAATGATTCTTCTTGACTTTGAATATAAACTCGCAGAACTCAACCGATCCGAACATTCGTAGGATCCAATCTCTCGATGTGAAAGCATTTTCAAACTAAAGCTGTACAATTTGTTACTTAGACTCTTCTCTTGTGAAATTTCTTACCACATTTCCTTCAACTCTGTCTTTTCAGATTTCGTTATATATGACATAACATAGCGAGCAACAGCAATTGAATTATCTGCAACATACTGGATATCCATGTTAGCATTCCACATTGTCAAAATCACTGGATTGTAGTCATTATTATACTTTGAATCTTCAGTTTGTCTTATGTTGTACGTATTCTTTGGAGATTTTCATGTTATAGTATGTCTTACTACTGACATAAAACTATTGACTCTTCCTTTTGAAATTACTGGACGTGGGAATCCAAAACGTATAAAATTTTCCATTTGACTTGTATTTTCATTGACAATATTTTCCACATCGATGACTTTGAAAAAGTAAAACTTGTACTCTTAAGCTCTCATCTCCTCCTTTTTAGGATTCGCCTACTCTACACAGCGCACATGCGCTGCATAGAACGGCCTTTAGCCGGCGCTATTCACTTTTTCAAGCACTGCACTCGTGCTTGTGGCGGCATTCCACCTCGCGGGAGCGTGCAGCGGCGCGCCACAAGCACGAGTGCAGTGCTTGAAAAGTGAAGACTGCGCGCGCATGCACGCTCCACTCCCGGGCGTGTTAGGCTTTGTATCTGTGACACATTTTAAGTCGTTTGACACCGTTACATTAGCCATATAGTTATTATACATCTTTTAAAAATGATATGACAGTTTTAGACTATTTAGACATGCCTGCACAGATATTGCTCTGCAAGTAAAACATCGACAATATCGCTCTTGGGCTATATCACAATTATCTGTGCATATACTTCCGTCCTTTTCCATTTCTATTAGGTCTTTATTTGGTATTATGATTTTCTTACTGGGTTCACTTTGAACAACCCACACATCCATCATGGCCGCCTCATAGATTAACCAGCTTTGGAATCAACCTATGATCCGTAGCGGCAGACGGAAACTTGTGATCTGTCTCATGACTTCCGTCTGACTATTTCTATACTTTTTCCAAGCATGGGGGTTGCACCGAATCATCCGGCTTCCTGTACCACATGTATTGCATCTATCAACATTCGGCGTGGTTGGGTCGAGGCATATCGAATACCTCATTGTAGGAGTCCAAGTCAGGATAGAAACCGCAGTAAGTCCAGGTTACTACTCACACATAGTCCTTTTTGCTCCGCAATGCATTCCATCCCTTTTGTGATGCTGGAATCCATTTATGTATCGTGAATCTGCATTGTTTTTTCAAGCCACGGTTATTCAGATGCTTTAACTCGTGTTCCGTTTTTAATTTGGTGGTATTTTTACGTTATCATTTATTTCGTTTTAAACCACCTCATCCTAGAGAGTTCGTTTTGTCTATCCATTTGATGGTACCTATCATTGTTTGAACTGCCTTTGGCTGTCAGCCCTTAAAAGTCCTTGCGCTGTTTTATATTCTTTCTTGGAATCTCGTATGGAACCTCGATGCAGAAGTTGGTTTAGGTAATTAGGCCACTGATGTACCATGACTTAGATGTCTGTTTTCTTTTTTTATGTAGGAAGGTTTCAAGAAACTGGTCACTGAATTTGTTTTTAATAAAAAGCTACAAAGACAGCCTATAAGTGGACCCTGTATGTCAAATATGTCTACAGCATGGAAACATTACGTTATCAGACATCTACATTTCATTCTTTCTTTTGTCTTACATAGAAGACCTGGGCATGTTTTCCCTTTTAAGTAGGACATCCCACATTTGTTAAGTGTCCAGGCGTACAGTCTCCGCAGTATATGGTAATGATATTCTTACCGCAAATTGCACAAAGCGCGGGGATGCCCAAGGGTAACCAGGCGCGTTATAAAACTCGTTAATAATAATAATAATAATAATAATAAAGCAAAAGCACGTATATAGGGCCATTTTGACCACCATTGTGGGTGTTCTCTTGACACTTTCAGTATTTGTAGCATGCAAGCACATCTGTGATTCTAGCATTCAATTCTTCATGCTCCTCAGGACCTCAGGACACAAGTGGACTTCATCACCCGAGCAGCAGTGCGCCAAGAGGTGCATTTGCAGTGTGGTGTAAAAAAGGGGTGTGGCCTCGGAGCACCTCTCTGCAATCCAGCTGTGTGGTGCTTACTGGAGGTACCTGGTGGGCTAGTTGGCCCCCAGGGACCCTGAGTATTCAAGGGGAATTAATTCCTCTGCTAGCAACACACCATGGGGCAGTATTTGCAAAGTGGTGGAGAAAGGGAGCGTCACTTTCGTCTACCTCTCAGCACTGTGTGGGGCTTACTGGAGGTAGGAGGTAGGCTAGTTGGCCCCTAAAGAACCCCCAGCAGTGAAGGGGACTTGAATCCCCATCCATGAGCGCGCCAGGTAGCCCATTTGGAGAGTGGTGGGCAAAGGGGGCATGGCCTGCTATAAGTACTTACTAATGCTGCTGTGTGTGACTTAATGAAGGTAATGGGAGGGGTAGTTGGCCCCCAAGGATGTCCTTGGGGGCCAACTCCCTCTCTTGTTACCTGCAGTAAGTCCCACACAGTGGGATTGCTAAGACGTCTTCGGAGGCCATGCCCCCCTTTCTCAACCACTCTGCAAACGCGCCTCGTGGCACACTATGGGATGGGGATGAAGTCCAATTTACCCCAGAGGAAGTTTGGGGGCCAAGAAGCCCTCCTGGTACCTCCTTTAAGTCCTACGCAGCGGAATTCCTGAGCACTGGTCGGAGGCCAGCACCCTTTCTCCACCACTCTGCAAACATGACTACTACTTAATGAAGCATCTTTCTGCACCTCTGACTTAGAGGTAGTTTTAATCCCCCTGCCCTATTATGTACTAGGGCCTTACAGAGGAGATCATGCCAATCACAGGGGAACCCCAACACATAGTGTTCCCTAGTGTATGTAGGTGTTTTCACTGTATTCTAAGCGTCTTTTAGCATAGCACTGGCTCTAGACCTGGTTAGTCAAAAAGTTGGGGGCACAGGATGTCTTTGCAACAAGGCCTCTTTCTGCTCCTCTGTTGGTTCTTTCTGCACATCTCTTGCTTCTTCCTGCACTTTTATTTGTCGTTCTGGACTTCTGTTGCCTCTTTCTGGGATGTCATAGTTAGAAATTAGCATTAAAAAACCTTTGAAATTCACTGAAGGAACCATAGGTTTCAGGCACGTTATAGTTAGAAATTAGCATTTAAAAAACTTTAGAAATTCACTGAAAAAACCAAAAGTTTCAGGGACGTTATAGTTAGTTGGACATTTCACTTGTACAAAACCAGTGAAATTTGGCTGTTATAGTTAGTTCAGCTAACTATAACTCGCGCCCCCGCAATGCACTGCTGATGACATCACACATTACATCATTCATGACATGGTCAGTGACATCACTGATGACATCATCCATGTGATAATCTGATGCACCTCCTCACACCCTAATATAACCTTTGATACACCCACTCTAAAATACAAACTACCATTTTCGAATCCATAGACACACCAACACCAGTCACTACATACTCACTCACTGATTCCTAGTTCTACACACACATCCACTCATTTACCCATACAGTCACTCATACATGGAGTCACTCATCAATACAGCACTATCATATGCCCTCATACACCTATACAGACACTCACACACCACCACTCACCCATAGAGTTACCCACACACCTAGTCAGTCATGTAAAGAATCAATCACACTCCCATTTACTCACCTATACAGTTATACAAACACCACCTCCCCTATTCATACAGATACTAACACATACTTACTCTCTTATACAATCACTGACACAAGCACACACTCATTCATACAGCCACTCTCACAATCACTCATTCTCACATATAGTCATTTATATACTCCAACACTCACCATACTGCCTTTCACATATGTAATTACTCACACATATACCACTAAGACATCCATTCACTCACTAACACAGCCATATGCACACTCACTCTCCCATGCAGCCCTTCACAGACACACTCTTGAACCCATACACCCAGTGAATCACCCACTCACACATCTTTGCACAAAGTCACACACCCGCTACCCACATAGACACTCAGGCACCCATACAAATACTCAGGCAACCAATCAATAACCCAAATAACACTCATGTATCTACTCACCAACCCATGCAGCAGTTTACCCAACAACAGACAGACATTCACACAGTTTAGTCACTAACCCATGCATTCAGTAAGACACATTTACTCACTTATACAGTCAGTCACGCACCTACTAAATCCTCCATCCAGACACACAGTCACTGGATGATGTCATTTGAGATGTCATCGGTGATGTCATCAGTGATGTCATTGACCATGTCATGAATGATGTAATATGTGACGTCATCAGCAGTGCATTGCAGGGGCGTGAGTTATAGTTAGCTGAACTAACTATAACGGCCGAATTTCACTGATTTTGTACGCGTGAAATTTCCAACTAACTATAATGTCACTGAAACTTGTGTTTTTTTTCAGTGAATATATATATATATATGTATTTCACCTACTGCCCATCGCCAGTTGGTAGCTATAGTTAGGACCTAGTATCCACAGGAAAATGAATTTATGTATTTCCTAAAACTTTTGTGTCGTTTTATGATTCTTCATAAAATGCTCCAAATAAAGTGTGCCTCTGATTCTAGTTGTGCATGTAAAGTTTTGGGGTGATCCATTAAGCGTGGGCCGAGAAGAAGAGGGATTGGAAAAAGGTGCGCTTCACATATTAGTTCCTATAGGGATTTTGAACATGACTACAGCCCGCACTGCTGATTGGAATTACACCAAATTTGGCGGAAAGCTAGTTCTTGTTCCAGGAAAACAGTTTTTGTGGTGTGGTGTAAATCCATTCAGTAGGTTTTGAGATATTAAAGAAAATAATTTCTATTTCTGTGTGCAGTCTAAGCACAGGTCTCATGGTAAGAGCTGATTGGCCATCAGCACTTTATCCAGGAAGTGCTGGCAGACATCTTAGGACCAATAAAGATGTCAGGACTTCATTGACATGGATTGTTGTGAATGGCAATGTAGAAAGGGTGATAAGAGATTCTAGTTACAATATAAATCTTTTGTTAGGAGATTTTGGCCAGTGAAAAAGCCTTCTGCTGGGATTTCATGATTTATGTTTGAGAGGAAACTGTTTCCATATGAATTTCCCATAAACGTTATGAAAGGTGCTCCAGAAGCTAAAATAAGAGCATATTTTCTGTAAATTCACACTAGCTTTCTCAGCCATACGAGTGTGAAGTCTGACATTCTCAATAAAACATGTACTTACATCAGGAGCACCTTGTCACTTGAATCCCTTGACTTCTACTGCAGCTTCTGAGATGGTTTCAAAAAACAACTAGAGCGGTGACAGTCTTACTTATGACAAAGGAATGGCACACCTGAACCCATTTTGATTTATTCAAACTGGTAAAAGTTAAAACATTCAATTAAGAAAGAAATAGGTTCATTTTGTCATAGAAATTATGATTAGTGCTGTAGAAGGAAAATTCAGATAGGGTTTAAAGTGAATTCTCAAATATTTTCCTCTTCTATTTCATTAAAATATTCTGAAATGCAGACTGAAACAGTATTCTAATGAGCAACTAGAGTGCTAACATTCTGAATTTATTCCAAAAGTGTGGCACATCTGAACTCCATCTTGATGGAATTGAGTGGAAAACTGAAAGCATTTTCTACTGAGGATGATGCAGTAAATGAGGAAATTAGGTAGCTTCATAACAAATAAGTCTCCCAAGAGGCCACCGGACAAAAAGGACCCAAATGTAGCACAAATATCACCCAAATGTATCCCAAGTATAGCCCAATGACAAAAATGTGCCAAAACTCTTTGCAGCCTTATATAGCACAGAATGGACCCAAACATATTGGCTTTCTTTACATGAGCATCAGTTACATTACACACTGACACTTTCATTTTGCTTTTAGGCATGGGTAGATTGAGTGATTTGCCCAGAATCACAGGATGTCGAGCTGACACAGAAACTCAAACCTATTTCCCTAGTTGCAAAGTCAAAGTGATCAACTGGATAAACAACCATAATGATAGCAAATAATTTAAAGTGCTTTGTCACTATTTGAGAACTCTGAAAATATGTCCTCATTTTTGTTTTTTAGAGCCCTAACCATAATTTCTATGGTAATAACACCATCTCATTTTTATAATTTCTAAAGAAAATGCTCTAAGTATTACACTTCTGATTACTTCAGGTTGATGTCCAGCGTTCCACACTTTCGTAATATATAGAGAAGGTCAGCAATCTAGTTGTTCATTAGAATAATGTTGAGAGTCAGAGGTCAGGAGCATGGACTCAGATAATTGAGGGCAGGGAGGTGGGTGCAGAGACAACAATTTGACCATGCTAAGCAGGCGGGAGAAGCAATGGCAGCACAAGGGACTGTTGCGGGGATTCTGCTCATGCACAGAACTATCCACAGGAAACCAGGACCTCAGTGAATTATGGTGTACCAAAAAAACGCACCTCAGTACCCAGAACCCCTATCCAACTAGCATCAGTGTCTCATTCGTTCTCCGTACTACAGCGAAGCTACCAATGATTAGACAACCCAGAACAAGCGACTTAGGGTACTCTCAGGAATAGTGGGAATCAAGAACACTCTTTCGTTTCTATTCTCATATTGGTCCACAACATGAGTAATCAGAGACACGGAAAAGTTTAAAATGTTTATTTTTAACTACGTGCTCTAAGATGCAGTATTTTGGCTAACATAAGAAGGCAAATGATTAGAAATAAAACAATCAGCATTGTTACAATTCCCTAAAACACAAAGGGAGAAATCATGTTGTGTTGATAATGGAAACAGGTCTTATAGCGCCTTGTGTACCACCCTCCCCTAGCTAGAAGCTAGTTTTATAATAATAAAAGGTCTCTAGGTTTGAATGGGGAACCCCATACCTCCAAGAGCAGCTTAGGTGAATCACATCACAAGATCAGCAGCGCTCTCTGTAGATGGAAAGGTTTTCTCCAAGTGCCAGCATCATGCATGCAATGCAATATTAAAGGTACCCGAGTTTCAGATATTTGCAGCTGTGTGCGTGTTGTGTCTAGAGCATGGGCCGATCAACCTGAATCAACAGCATACATTGTTATTTGACCTTGAAGACTTCTGCACACAGTGTACAGACTGAGATTGCGGTGTAAGTCTAGGGATGTGAAAAACAGACTGTTCTCATGTGAAGAAAAGCAAGAAAGCAGTTTTACTTACAATAACACTTACCTGTAGTGTTGTGTGCAAAAGCGGCAAAGTGGCAAGATGGTGTTTAAACTTCTAAAATGCTTATGTTAACATAGCAATGTGTGCAAGGAGAACACTGTCTTTGTGAGAAGTTGGCCTGGTATACGCTGTCCACTAGTTATAGTAGGCACCTTGTACCAGTCCAAACAACCCCTTATTGGTTATAGGTTAAAGACATCCTTTATTGAAAGCTATCCTAGTGGTAGCTATGGAGAGCAGCCTTCAGGCTAAGTCTTGAAGGAATGTAAAGCAGCTTGTTTTACCAGTCTATAATCTCTTGAATGGCTAAATGAAAGACAACCACACCAGGTATATATATATAAAATATATGTATTTATTACTAAACACACCCTCCTAGTCTCTTTCTGAAGCTAGAGGTCAAAACACATAAGTTACACTTCAAATATTACAGTAAAATAGCACAAATACACGTTAGGCCCTAGGGGCGAACCAAACCAAATACTAAAATAGTGGTATAAGAACCACGACTTAACCAGACACAAGGCCTAGAGCCTGTAGAATCACTGAGACCCCAAGGAACCACCCACGGTAGTGACACAGATCCCACGGGGGCCGTGTGCAGTGTGAGAACACAGCCTCGAGCTCCCTTTAGCTTCTATTGGGAAAGTCGCGGTTAGATTTTTAAAGATTAGGGACAATTAGAATCAAACTAGGACCAAATCCTTTGGGACTTAGGAAGTTCTAGGGTCAACACCCACGTACTCGTGTTACCTCACCCAGGGAAGCCGTGTGCATAGGTGTCAAATGGTGTCGGGTCGCTTCGTCGATTTCAATGGGAGCTGGCAAAGAAGTGCTGCTGCCGGGAAGATGAGAAGTGTCCGAAGAGATCCAAGCCTGGTTCGAAGATAAGGAGAACCTGAAAGCAGAGGGGACAGAGCCTGGGTCACTAGCCAGTGACCAGGAAGGCGATAGGCAGATGCCCACCGATGTCGGGTGATTTCAGGTGAAGAAGGTGAAGCTTAACTCTTCAGCCACGAGGACCAGTAGGCATCGAGGATGACCAGGAGCTGGATTTGAGCTGTCCCACAAAGGATGTCGAGTGCTGCAGCATTGGTGCCCGGATTGGACACAACAAGCCTTGGCAACAGCAACCCACACAGAAACAAGAAAGAAGCTCCGGTGCAAACCAGCAAGGTCTGTGGGACTCACCACTTGACTGGGAGTCAGGGCACGTCTGAAGCAACCAGGCAAGCCCAAGGAAAAGCAAAGTTACCCCCTCAGGAACCCACCAGTCAATGGACCAGGGATCGCGAAGGGACCTCGAGAGGAAACACAAAATGGTGGCCCACCAGTCACTCGGGTGACTAGGCTGACAATCTTCAGTGGATCTGCTGCTCAAGGTGGGGGCTACAAGAACGACTTCAAAAGACATCGAGAAGTCAATGCACTTGCAAAAGTGCCCGGTGACCAGGAGTTCTGGTTCCATGCTACTCACGAGGGCTGTGGATCTCAGCTTTGCTGGGGACTCGGGTCGGCCTCTGAGATGTCTGGAAATCCTCTTCCTGGGCTGCAAATACTTCAGAGTCCGGCGGGAGCTTCAGAAATGCAGACCAGCAAATTGCTTTGTTGGTGCCTACCAAGCAGGGGAGTCACTCTTTGACCCCAAGGAAGATTTCTTCAGTCCTCTAGTCTTGAGTAGAGAATTGAAGTTCCAGAACTCAGCTTCAGAGTTTCATCCAGGGATATCTAAAGTTCTGGTTACAGAGGTTCCTTACTTATACCTAAGGAAAGGGTTGGACTAGCTCTGGGGATCCACCTATGGGTGGATTTGGAAAGAGGGGTGGCTACACCCATTTCCTTTGTCCAGTGTTGCAACAGAGCAGGGACTGGAAGCCCCTGAACCGGTTTGAGCTAGAGTATGAACAGGGATACCAAATGTGCCCCGTGCAGGACTTCAAAGCACTCAGAAAGTGCTCCCACCCAGCCCCAATACACATCAGCCTGTCTGAGAGGTGGTTACACCTCCCTGTGACAGGAAAAATATTGTCCAGGCCTCCCCTACAGGAGTTTTGGTCAGCAATAGGAGGCCAGACTTGTGTCTGTGGCTGCAGCATCCATTTTGTGATGCCAGGGCTCTATTAGATTTCTACCGGGTATACCAGTGCTGCCATGTCTCTCCCTCTAGAAGGATGGGATCATACAGAGTGTGGGATTCCAGCTTGCTATTGTTTTACCAGATAATCTCAATTGAGTAACTAACTGAAAACCACTAGAGGTACCCTAGGTACATATAATACAAACTTTAGAATACAGTAAGTTATACTGAACTTCGAGTTGTGTGTTAAGGGATAGCACACCCTCTCTACAACTCAGGAGAGTTTAGTAGGCCACACTAGAGTAGGTAGTGCAATACACCACACCACACTAGTAATGTCTTCAAGGCCAGAAACCAGTAGGTCCTTGCCAGAAGCCAATGGACTTCAAGATTCCCAGTATGATAGACTCTCATTCATGGAACTGAGAGCATTATGTACAAGTAGGAAACTGAAGACAGGCAAAAGTCCAACCACCCAGCATCTCATAGGGGTACTCAGGCTGGATGACCTTAGCAGATTTTTAGGATCTGAAGGGCTAGGCAGAGTGGGTGGGACAACACCTGAGGAAAGGCCTAGGGGTGAAATTCCCCATGACCTGATCTCTGAGGCTGGCCAGGCAGATAACAATGATCTGGA
Source organism: Triturus cristatus (assembly GCF_964204655.1). Lineage (NCBI taxonomy): Eukaryota > Metazoa > Chordata > Amphibia > Caudata > Salamandridae > Triturus > Triturus cristatus. The sequence continues at coordinate 28,160,759 of NC_140582.1, forward strand.
CCTGGAAAATCCAGTTCCCCTAGACAGTGATGGAGAGGACCAAAATGGACCCCTCTTTGTCCCTTCTGGGAGAGTTGGTGGTGGGCCAAGAAGGTCAAGATCTCCCACAGTGGAGTCTTACCATTCTAACTCATCTATAGGGACCTCAATCTCCTCTCATAGGAGGGAAACCTCTTAGGAGAGAAGGGAGAGACTGCTCAAGTATGAGGAAGCTCAGCTTGAAATCAGAAGAAAGCAGGTAGCCCTAGATAAGGAGGCCCTAGAGCTCTACAGAGCAAGAGAGAAGTTGGGACTAGAGTCCCATGGTGGTAGCAACATCCCTAGAGATAGGGAGAGGTCTCATGACCATAGAAACCTGAATAAGATTGTCCCTCCCAACCAGAGTGGGGATGACATCCACAAATGGATAACTGCGCTGGAAAGGGCCTTTAAAGTACAAAGGGTCCCCCAGGAGCAGTGGGCAGCAATCTTATGGCTCTCCTATGCAGACAAAGGTAGAGATAAACTCCTCACTGTTAGAGAAGAGGAGTCAGATGATTACATTAGTCTGAAGAGTGCCTTAATTGATGGGTTTGGCCTAACCACTGAGCAATACAGGTTGAAGTTCAGGGATACCCAAAAGGCACAGACTCAGAACTGGGTAGACTTTGTAGATTGTACTACTAAGGCTCTGGAAGATTGGTTACTTGGCAGTCAAGGGCATGACTATCAAGGATTGTACAATTTGATTATGAGGGAGCCGATCCTTAATAATTGTCAGAATCAGCTGTTGCACCAGTACCTGGTAGACTCAGATCTGACCTCTCCCCAAGAATTGGGAAAGAAGGCAGACAAGTGGGTCAGATCCAGGGTGAGGCAGAAGGTACAGAACCAAAGTGGTGAACTCAAGAACCAAGATCCTAAAAACTCTGATAAAGGTGGGGAGAAGGGTAAAGACCAGAAGTTTTCACAAGGCCCCAAAAATCTTCTTCAGGTGGGGATTCACAGTCTAACAAGGGAAAAGGCCAAAAGTAACCTTGGCGCAAAATCTGTAAACAGAAAACTCTCTGGACCAGTGACTGCACCAAGTCCAAAGAATCTACTCCAGCCACCATTATCCCTAAGGCAATTGTTCCCCCTAGTACAGCTACAATAGGTGGTGGCAATGTTCAGAATAAGGGTTTAGTAGGGTTGACCCTGGGTTCTGAGATGGACTCTGGCCTAGTCAGAGTTCCAACTCAGGCTGTGTTAGTCTGTGATGGGGGCATGGATATGTCCCCCTTTGTAAGTCCCAGTAATCTGGGCAAATACAGACATCAGCCTTTAATAAATGAAGTAGAGGCTTGGGCATTCAGGGACACAGGAGCAAGTGTCACAATGGTGACAAAAGATCTTGTGGATCCTGGGCAGATTATACTTGGTGAAATGTACCAAGTGACCAATGCTAGCAATGTCGGAACAGACCATTTTCTGGCAGTTGTTAACTTTTCCTGGGGAGGGGTAACTGGCCTTAAGAAGGTGGTGGTAAGTGCAGACCTACCAGTACAGTGCTTGCTTGGCAATGATCTAGAGGCTTCAGCTTGGGCTGAAGTGGAGCTCAGGACACATGCAGAAATGTTAGGGATCCCTGCTCATGTCTTTGCTGTGACTAGGTCACAGGCCAAAATGTCGAACGTTGGACAGGCCCTGGATTCTGGAATAATGGACCAGGTGCCTCCCAAGAGGAGGAGCAGTAGGGTTAAGGCAGTGCCTTCCCACCTGACCCAGAATGCTGATCAGTCTCCTCAGGGAGATGATCTTGAGCCTGAAGAAGGAACTGTCCCAGAGGAGCTTGAACCTGACCAGGTTGAGTTCTTGGGGACAGGGGTCCCTTCCAGGTCTGATCTGAGCCAGGAGCAGAAAACCTGCCCCTCTCTTGAACCCCTCAGAAAGCAAGCTGCTGAAGAGGCTGCTGGGAATACTAGTGGCACCCATAAAGTTTATTGGGATGATGGACTCCTTTATTCAGAGTGTAGAGACCCCAAGCCTGGTGCATCCAGGAGATTGGTTATACCTCTGAAGTTTAGGAGATTCCTATTGATACTAGCCCATGATATTCCCCTAGCAGGACACCTGGGCCAGAACAAAACTTGGGACATAATTGTCCCTCACTTTCACTGGCCCCACATGTCTGAAGACACTAAGGAGTTTTGTCGCTCCTGTGTGACCTGCCAAGCCAGTGGCAAGGCAGGGGGAACCACAAAGGCCCCCTGATATCACTACCTGTGGTGGGCGTTCCCTTTGAGAGGGTTGGGATTGACATTGTTGGTCCCATGGATCCTCAAACAGCATCTGGGCACATATTTCTACTGGTAGTGGTGGATCATGCCACCAGGTACCCAGAAGCAATTCCCCTAAGGACCACTACAGTGCCTGTGGTGGCAAGAGCTCTCTTGGGTGTATTCTCAAGAGGAGGCTTTCCTAAGGAGGTACTATCTGACAGGGATGCAAACTTCATGTCTAGTTGCTTGACTGTATGTGGAAGGAGTGTGGAGTAAACTACAAGTTCACCACACCCTATCACCCACAATGCAATGGTTTAGTTGAAAGTTTCAACAAAACCTTAAAGGGCATGATTAAAGGACTCCCAGAAAAGCTTACGCGAAGATGGGACATACTCTTGCCCTGCCTTTTATTTGCATACAGGGAGGTGCCTCAAAAGGGGGTTGGTTACAGCCCTTTTGAACTTTTGTTTGGTCACCCTGTCAGGGGTCCATTGTGTCTGGTTAAGGAAGGATGGGAGTTGCCTCTCAAGCCCCCCAAACAGGACATAGTGGACTATGTACTTGGTCTCCGCTCCAGGATGACTGAGTATATGAAAAAGGCAACCAAAAACCCTGAGGCTAGCCAGGAATTACTAAAAGCCTGGCATGACCAAAAGGCTGTACTGACTGTCTACCAGCCAGGACAGAACGTGTGGGTGTTGGAGCCTGTGGCCCCAGCAGCCCTCCAGGACAAATGGAGTGGCCCCCATACAATTGTTGAACAGAAAGGGGAGGTCACCTACTTGGTAGACCTTGGAACCCCAAGGAGTCCCCACAGGGTACTTCATGTCAACTGACTAAAACCATATGCTGACAGGGCAGACATGGGCTTGCACATGGCTACTGATGAAGGACAGTAGGAAGAGAGTGACTCACTCTCTGACCTGCTTTCTCAGAACCCTGATGATGGGTCAGTTGATGGTGTAGCCTTGGCAGGCAGCCTCACTGCCCAGCAGAAAACTGACTGCAGAAAACTTCTCAGTCAGTTCAGACATATGTTTTCTCTGACTCCAAGTCAGACCACCTGGTGAACTCATGAAGTGGACACTGGGGACAGTCTGCCTGTGAAGAATAAGATCTACAGGCAACCTGACCATGTCAGGGACTGTATAAGGACAGCAGTCCAAAAGATGTTGGATTTGGGAGTGATTGAACCCTCAGTTAGCCTTTGGGCTAGTCCAGTAGTCCTGGTACCTAAACCTCACACCACAGATGGCAAGAGAGAAATGAGGTTTTGTGTAGACTACAGGGTTCTCAATGCAGTCACTAGGACTGATGCCCATCCTATCCCCAGGGCAGATGAGCTAATAGATACTTTGGCCTCAGCCAAGTTTCTAAGCACATTTGACCTGGCAGCTGGCTACTGGTAGATCAGACTAGCTGATGATGCAAAGCCAAAGACAGCATTATCTACCCCTAGTGGGCACTATCAATTTGTGGTATTGCCCTTTGGTTTGAAGAATGCACCTGCCACTTTCCAAAGGTTGGTGAATCAAGTCCTTACAGGCCTGGAAGACTATAGTGCAGCATATCTAGATGATATTGCTGTCTTTAGCTCCACCTGGGAGGATCACCTGGTCCACCTGAGCAATGTTTTGGAGGCCCTGCAAAAAGCAGGCCTAACTATTAAGACTACTAAGTGCCAGATAGGGCAGAGTCAGGTTGTGTACCTGGGCCACCTTGTGGGTGGAGGCCAGGTTCAACCATTGCAGAACAAAATCCAGACCATAATGGATTGGATTGCTCCAACTACCCAGACTCAGGTGAGAGCCTTCTTAGGCCTGACTGGGTACTATAGAGGATTTGTCAAGGGGTATGGATCAATAGTGACACCCCTGAAGACTTAACCTCTAAGAAAATGCCCTAAAAGGTTCTGTGGATAGCTAGCTGTCAAAAGGCATCTGATGACCTGAAGCAGGCCATGTGCACTGCTCCCATTCTGCAAAGTCCTGACTACTCCAAAAAGTTCATTGTCCAAACAGATGCATCTGCGTTGGGGGTATGGGCTGTACTGTCACAGTTGAATGATGAAGGTCAGGATCAACCAGTAGTTTTCATAAGCAGAAGGTTGACCCCCAGAGAGAAACATTGGTCAGCCATTGAGAGGGAGTCCTTTGCTGTGGTTTGGGCTCTGAAGAAGTTGAGGCCATACTTATTTGGTACTCACTTCATTGTTCAGACAGACCATAAGCCCCTCTTATGGCTAAAATAGATGAAGGGTGAAAATCCCAAATTGCTCAGGTGGTCCATTTCCCTACAGGGGATGGACTATACAGTGGAACATAGTCCTGGGAGTAACCATGCCAATTCAGATGGACTCTCCAGATATTTCCACTTAGAACATGAAGACTCAACTGGTCAAGGTTAGTTTAATGTTCCTGTGTTGGGGGGGGGGGGTTGTGTAGGAGAGTAGGATCTGCTTCACATGTTTACCCCCCCAGAGGCCTACCAAAGGGCTGAAGCATGTATTATGCCACCCCTGGAAAGCCACCCACAATGACACCACAGGTCTACTACTGCAGCCTGGGTAAAGTGGTGCATGCACCCCTTACAGAGATATAGGTTAACTATATTTCACCATATACCCACATATAAACCTATAAGTCGCTCCTATGGCAGGCCTTATCAATCCTGAAGGCAGAGTGCTTGGTTCCTATGTGAGAGGGTGCCCCTGCATGAGCAGAGCCCCTCCGAAGCGTTCGGAGACCCTTCTCTGATGCTGTTGGTAGTGCAGCCTGACCATATACTCTTAAGTGCATTATAACCCAACAGTAAATGCTAACTTTGGACGATTTCAATGGGAGCTGGCGAAGAAGTACTGCTGCCATGAAGATGCAAAGTGTCTGAAGAGATCTAGTCTGGATCGAATATGAGAAGAACCTGAAAGCAGAGGGGACAGAGTCTGGGTCACTTGCCAGTGACCAGGAAGGCGATGAGCAGATACCCACCGATGTCTGGTGATTTCAGGTGAAGGAGGTGAAACTTGACTCTTCGGCCACAAGGACCAGGAGGCGTCGAGGATGACCAGGAGCTGGATTCGAGCTGTCCCCCGAAGGATGTTGAGTGCTGCAGCATCGGTGTGCGGATTGGACACAACAAACCTTCGCAACAGCAACCCATGCAGAAATGAGAAAGATGCTTCGGTGCAGACCAGCAAGGTCTGTGGGACTCACCACTTGGATGGGAGTCAGGGCACATCTGGAGCAACCAGGAAAGCACAAGGAAATGCAAAGTCACCCCCTCAGGGACCCACCAGTCAAAGGACCAGGGATTGTGAAGGGACCTCGAGACGAAACACAAAATGGTGGCTCACAGGTCACTCGGAATTACCAGGCCGACAATCATCGTGGATTCAGTGCTCGAGATGGGGGCTACATGTCAGCTCAAGTACGACTTCAAGAGACATCAAGAAGTCAATGCACTTGCAGAAATGCACGGTGACCAGGAGTTCCAGTTCCACGCTACTCACGAGGGCTGCGGGTCTCAGCTTTGCTGGGGACTCAGGTCGACCTCTGAGATGTCTGGAAATCCTCTTCCTGGGCTGCAAATACTTCGAAGTCTGGCAGGAGCTTCGAGGATGCAGACCAGCAAATTGCTTTGTTGGTGCCTGCCCAGCAGGGGAGTCACTCCTTGACCCCAAGGGAGATTTCTTCAGTCCTCTGGTCTTGAGGAGAGCGTCGAAGGTCCAGGATTCAGCGTCAGAGTTTCGTCCAGGGTAATCTAAAGTTCTAAGGACAGGGGTCTCATACTTATACTAAGGTAGGGGGTTGGACATACTTTGGAGACCCACCTATGGAGGGTTTGGAAAGAGGGGTGGCTATACCCATTTCCTTTGTCCAGTTTCACACCAGAGCAGAGGCTGGAAGCCCCTGAACCGGTTTGAGGTGGACTATGCACAGGGACACCAAATGTGCCCCCAGTGCAGGACTTCAAAGCACTCAGAGAGTACTCCCATCCAGCCCCAATTCACATAAGCCTGTCTGGGAGGTGGTTACACCTCCCTGTGACAGGAAACTATTGTCCAGGCCTCCCCTGCTGCAGTTTTGGTCAGCAGCAGGAGGCCAGACCCATGTCTGTGGCTGCAGCATCCATTTTGTGATGCCAGGGCTCTACTAAGTTTCTACCGGGTATACCAGTGCTGTCATGTCTCTCCCTCTAGAAGAGTGGGATCATACTCCCACACCAGTTACTGTTGTGGGGGTATGTTTCCAAGGTGTTTGACATCAAACACGACATGTTTCCGTGCAGCCAGTCCAAAGTTAGCAATAACCGTTTAAGATATAATGCACTTAAGAGTATATGGTCAGGCTGCACCACTGACAACCCAGGAGAAGAGATTACAAAGGCTGCAGAGGGGCTCAGCTCATGCCTAGGCACCCTCTCACATATAACCAAGCACCCTGCCTTCAGGATTGATAAGGCCTACCGTAGGAGGGACTGATAGGTTACTATGTGTAGTGATTGGTGAGGTATAGTGAACCTATACCTCAGTAAGGGGTGCATGCACCACCTTACCCAGGCTGCAGTAGCAGACCTATGGTGTCCTTTTGGGTGGCTTTCCAAGTGTGGCATAATACATGCTTCAGCCCCTGGCAGGCCTCTGGGGTACCTACGCCCTGGATACATAGTATACCATATACTAGGGACTCACAAGGGTACCTCAGGATCCAATCTGTGGTGTACCTAAAGTACATGCAATCAATTTAGAGAGGAAACAGCTAGGCTGGGGCCCTGAATGGCAGGGTCCGAGCCAGACTAAAGTCGAAAAACAGTGAAATACCAGCAAAAATGGTGGTAAACATGTGAAGCAGATCCTACTCTCCTACAGTCTTCACTACAGGACCATGGAGGTCAGGGAAAAGGGTTGGCAGGAGCAACAAACCAACCATGCTGGAAAGGCAGGAGAGGCTGTGGCAATAGAACAGACCATTGAGGGCAGACAGAAGAGGTACTGGCAGTGCAACTATACAGGCCAAAAGACCCAATTCAGACAGGAGACTGATGTTTTTAAGCCCAAAGGGCTTTATTTATTTGTCTCCTGCCTAAAATCTTCTCTTTTTCAATGTAAGTCAATGGGGAAAATTAATGCCCCCGGATTTTATTCAAAATCTCCCTCCAACCAAGTTCAAAATGTTGACATGTATGGTACATTGGATCTTGGAGAGCAGGAGGAATATGGTAGGGACATGCACTCAGATGACAGACGGCAGGAGGGAGGTGGGCAGGGGCACCAAAAAACCTTACAGGGCAGGCGTCACAGTTTGCAACAGCATAATATACACCACACAGGGCAACCGGGATGGCAGTTCAGCACAAAGGACCATGGAAAGCAATAGGATGGTGACAGGGCCATGCACTAGGACAACAGAGAGCAGAGGGGAAAGAAGTAAGGGCAGCAAGCTGACCATACTGGACAGACAGGAGGGACAGTTGGAGCACAACTAACCATAAAGAGCAGGAAGAAGGGGGCAGGGGCACAACAAAGGACCAGACAAGGCAGAAGGGAGGGAATAGGGTTTGGCACATGGAAAACAGAGGGCAGGGGCAAGGGGGAAGGTAGCAAGCTGAACATGAAGGGCAGGTGGGATGGGCACTGGAAGAACAATACACCATGGAGGGCAACAGTGATACTTTAATGGTATACACATAGACAATGAAGAGAAGGTGGGGGGAGTCAGGGGCAGCAAGCTGACCACACAGGTTAGGTGGGAGGGGCTGTGGCAGCACAGAAGACCATGTATGGCAAATGGGAGAGTTAGTGGCAACACAACGGCCATGGTGGGCAAGAGCGTGGGGGCAGGGGCATGCACAAAGGGCCATAGAAGATAGAAGAGAGGGGTAGGGGCTGGACACAGGCTAGAGAGGGTAGAAAGGGGCTTCACAACAGACTACACAGGGAAGGCAGATGGAGAAGTTGCAGCACAACAGAGCATGGGGAATGATTGTAACCGGTATTGGCATACATTGGCCAATAAGGGCCCTGGAACTTTTGACCTTTTAACATGTAATAATTTAGCTACTACCTGGGCTGACCATTTCTCTAACCTATATGAACACACTGAGACTGAAGAGATTCCTGGGAGTGGGCCCATGATGGGCCTTGATAGGGGTATGGCTGACCTGGGAGAACAGCTAGAGACAGGTTTGTCATCCCATGTCTCGCGTGGTATAGATACTTCTGGCCTGATTGCTTGTGCTCCAGCCCCAATCACAGTGTCTGAAGTGGTAAATGCTATTGATTTAATCACTCCAGGGAAAGCACCCAACCTGGATAAAGTTCCATGTGATCTTTTTAAAGCAGAGAAGGAAATCTGGGGTCCTTAATTTTCTGTGTTTCTTAACAGTATCTTGAATGGACTACCAATGCCACGATCATAGGTTGGAGCAGATATAATTCCGATTTATAAAAAGGTTCTGTGGTCACTTCCATCCAATTACCGACTGATAATTCTTATTAATAGCACGCAGAAGCACTTTAGTCGAAATATACTGAGTCGACTGCAAGACTGGATGGTGGTTACAGGCATGCTCATATCACTACAAACGGGGTTCAGGGCTGGGATAAGTACTATTGACCAGGTCCTTCAACTGCAGTTAGTATATTGGAAATATGTTACTTAGGGTGGTGGTCGCTTTTATGTTATTTTTGTTGTTTATCGATCACCATTTGACCTTGTTCCTAGGGAGGCACTATGGGAACTTTTGACCAACGCCGGTTCCCATAATATCTTGTGTATATTTTAAGAAGGATGCATACAAACAACTATGCCCAGGTCAGATGTGGCAATTCTGGGGTGGTAGCTGATCCCTTTTTTTACTTTTTATTAATGATCTAGTGGCCTATTTGGAACAGTGTAAGCACGATGCAGTGACCCTGGCCAATAGGAAGATCACAGCACTTCTGTTTCGTTGACGATACCTTGCTGATCTCTAAGTCTCCCATGGGCATACAAAACTTGCTTGATTAGTTTGGTGTCTTCTGCAAGCAGAGAGGGCTGGAAATAAATATTAGTAAGCCAAGTATATGGTTATAAATCCTTGCCCCACTACTAGGTCATACCCAATTTACAATGGTGTCCTCCTGGAGAGAGTTCACGCTTTTGATTACTTTGGCTTTACTCTCAATGACTCCTTTGGTTGATCTTCTCAGAATAAGAAGAGCAAACTTAGATTGGAGCATTATTCAGCTGGCATTTCGAGGACTGTCCAGGGGTCTAGCTTTCGTCCTGTTACTCCTGCTCTACAAATCTATAACTTGCAGGCATTGGGAGGGTCGCTATATGTTTGTGAACTCTGGGGACATGAGAATGTAAACGACATGGTAATGGTGGAGAACCGTTTTTTACATGTCGTCACCAATTTGCCAGCAAGTACCCGCCTTGCACATTTGTGGTTAGATCTGGATATTAGATCTCATGTACATAGGGTCGGACTAAGACCACTGATGTACTGGAGGAGGATCTGGTCCACCACATAATAAGCTGGGTCTTGAAGACATTCTAAAATGCTGTGGGCTAGGCAAGATTGCTTGGCTACAATATATCAAATGCCGCCTAGTAGAGATCAGTTGTGAGACCCCTTGGGTACATCCTGAAACTGTTGGTAGGATGAAAAAGTCTATGTTAAAAACAATCTATTGGAGACATGTAGATGAAGGATCTCACAGGCTTGGGAATGTGGGGCCCCTTACTGCTGCTGGTTAGGTCCCTGGCACTGAAAAGTTGGCAGGGGTCTGCAGGAAAGATGTATCTTGCAACCATGGTCCTGGCACATGCTAACAGCCCAAGACCTCCTGCGGATGCTGCCTGGTAATAACAGTGGGAAGTGGGCTGGTGTGGCGCATGAGCACTGAGTCCGACTTTGCCCGTTCCCATCTAGACTGTGCCTACTAGGCGACTGGAAAAGGCTTTCTCTTAACAATGTTTTTTTTAAAGGTTTGGGCGGTTAGCCATTGCTGGACTGCCCTGGGTTGTTGGAGTTTGCAATTGGGGTTTTGTTTACATGTCCTGTGGGCAAACATGGCCATCGTGGAGAAGTGTGGCTCACTGGTTAGAGTAGGCAGACCTGGAAGCAGAGGTCAGCCTGGGACCAGGGTTCAATTCCCGGCTCGGCTGGGTCTTGAGTCCATAAATTGTCCATGGACTCGATAATTCTCGCTCCAGTGCATACTTGATTCATGGGTTCACACTCTGCGACTCTGGGCAATAGCTTGCTTAATCTCCACAATGGCCCCTCGCGGCGGGATGCCTGGCTTTCACCTTGTGGATGCCCTGCTGGGTTATCTCACAGGGGAATACCAGGACGGGTTCCCTAAGCAAGCGCTTAGAGACCGGTTGGTGATTTGTGCTATATAAATATCTGCACATTTACATCCTACTGCTGGGGGGAGGTCATCGGAGGTGGGTGATTATTGTTTGGACACATTTCTTCCATTTTGCATCATGGGGGACACTCAACATAACATTACATTAATATCTTGGGATATTAAGGGAATTGGCTTGGCCTCCATGCGCCACAATATCCATCGGTACTTGTGTATGTGGGAAGCACATTTAGTTATGCTACAGGAGACACATCTCAGAATGGAAGAGGCTGCCTATCAGTCATGCAAATGGAAAGAACAACTTTATGCAACCTCTTACTCTGCTTTCTCCAGGGAGCTGTTGCTGTGGGTACAAGCAGGGACCCTTTTGAACACATTCATTCCATTTTTGATACATTGGGTCAATTGTTCTGGCTAAGCATGGGTTGATGGGTAGAAAGGTCATGCCTGGAAGTGTGTAAGCCCCAAATTCAGACCAACTTCACTTTCTTTGTTCTCTGTCTATCCCCTTGTCCTTTTTGGTGGCGGACAATCTCATCCTGGGGGAGGTGATTTCAACTGCATGACATATGTTAATCTGGCTAGGTCCACAACCCCCTGCTGGGATCGTGGCATATAGGGTCTCAGAGGGCTTTTGGAACTGGTTAGGGCACTGGGAATTGTCTGAAATCTGGAGGGCCCATCATCGGCTTGAATGCAATTGCTCATAATATTCCTATCTTTATAGGCTACACACCAGACCTGATATGTTTCTTTGTTCATTCACACTTAGCTCATACATGACCCACACTGAGTATTTTGGTTGCACATTCTCTGACCACAGCCCTCTATTGTTGACATTCTGTTCCATGGCAGAACTCCTGGTGACACCGGTCTGGCACCTTAACTCTTTGATGTTAGAAGATGCCTGCTTCAGAGAATCCCTGCAGATGGCCATATCTGAATGCAAGTTTTATCGGTATTTGGCCTCTAATGCCCTTATTGAGTAGAGGCTCTCAAGGTGGTATTGATGGGCCATTGTATGGGGCAGTCTATTGGAGCTAGGAAAGAACTGAATGGGGAGCTTACCTCAATTGAACAGCACCTGCATGAGTTGGCTAACCTATTGGGTACAGATAACAATATCCAGATACAGATCACAGAAGTTAAGGGCCAATATAATGCCACATTAGAACGCCTCCAGTGTTATGATTACAAAGACTATCTTGCTGAAATCAATGATGAATGTGGTAGATTGGGCATACTTCTGGCCTGGTTGGTCCATCCAGAGTCAAGGAGGACACCCATTCCTCAGATCTTATCAAGCGAGGGCACACTGTTTTATTCTCCTGCAGCCATTAACACAGCCTTCCGAGAGGATTAAGAAAACGCTCTATTGGCGCCCGGATGCAGCTTTGCCAGAGGCTCTGACTGAGTTATTTTCCCCATTACCCTTGCATACACTCGGTCCCACACTTGGGGAGGAACTAGGGGACCCAGTGACGGTACAAGAGATTCGATCTGCAAACAAGAGCCTGGACACTGGAAAAAAACCTGGTCCAGATGGGCTTCCTGCAAAATTTTATGACATCTTTGCCCCCGCTTTGGTCCTTCGATTGGAAACCCTTTATGCGGAGTCATTGCACTTAAGCACATTTCCTGAGCCAAACAAGGATGCATTGGCGGTCCCCCTCCCTCAGTTAAAGACTTTGGATGAGCACACATCTGAGTTTACCTCTCTGTCCATGTTTTAATAGGGACTTCAAGATCTTCAGCAAAGGGCTGGCACTGAGGTTGCTCCCTTGTATGCTGGACCTCATTTACAGTGACCAGAATGGGTTTATTCCGAACAGGTCTACCTTGTTGAGCCTTCGTTGGTTATATCATATCCTATACCATCAGGATTTCTGTTTCCTGCTGAAAATGCCCTTATCATGTTAGGGGACCTTTAAAAGGCTTTTGATTCAGTAGGGTAGGACTTCCTCCATGCAGTTATGGTTAAGATGGTGCTGCGAGACGGCTAGATAAAATTGGTCTGGTTGCTATACACCAACCCAACAGCGATGGTCAGGACTGGTGGTATCTTAACTGACCAATACGAGGTCCACTGGGGCACCAGGCAGGGGTGCCCTCTCTCTCCCCTCCTGTTTGCTATGGCCATTGAGCCACTGTTGGAACTTTTCCATCAATAAGGAACAGGTCATGGAGTAGTGGTGGAGGGCAGAGAGCATATTATATCCTTGTATGCTGATGATTTGTTGTTATATTTAATAGATGGGCCACAGGGAGTTGGGGATGAGCTGACTTTGCTGAATGACTTCTCTGTCCTTGCTGGACTCCAAGCTAACAGAACTAAACCGCACTTGTTCTGCATGACTGCAGGGGCGATGCGGCCGCCCGGTATACCCCTGGGAATGCTTTGATTGCCCATGTCTTTTAGATATTTGGTAATCCAACTGTTTCATTCCTTGACTGACCTTAGGGAGAGCAATTTGGGACTGGCAATTCACTCTCTTAAGTCCTGTGTTCAGTTCTGGAAGTCCCTGAAATTACCAATCATGGCTCAGATCTTTCTATCTAAGTTGATTATGTAGCCTAAATGGCTATATTTCTTTGTTAACCTCCCTGTCAAGATACCAGTCACCTGGTTCAATCACATAGAAAACTTACTCCGGCAATTGATATGGGATGGTGGGTGCAATAGAGTCTCTCTGGTGGTACTCCAGAGACCTCCAATTGGGGGGCTGGGAGCCCCTGATTTTGAATTATATTACTTGGCGGCCCAGCTCCAAAGGATAACTCAGTGGCTGGATGGTGAGAATCTTGAAGAATTGGGACCCATCGGGTTGGCTGGTAATCAGCGGACCTTACTAGTAAAGCTCCTTGACTCAAGAGTTGTGATCCCTGGACCAGGAGTGTTATTGAAAGTGGCATTGCAATGTTGGCAGAAATAGCTGGGACTACTTTATATGCCCGGGCTTTACCACTGGTGGGGCTGCCACACGAAGACCTCCTTCTTTCTTTACGGCACAACAGTTATCCAATTGGACAACAGCGGGCCGAATCACGGTGGGTGACTTCTACCAACTGGGAGCACTCATTCCAATGGAGGACTTGGTGGCACGATATGAGAGACCCCCAGGCTAGTTTCTGACCTAACACACGTTAGTACTGGCATTCGGCAACTTGTGGTCAGATAACCGACAGGAGCCAGTGACCCATGCTGTTCTTCAGACTCTGGTGATGCTGGGCTCTGTGTTCCACCCGGTGAAGCGGTTCTATTGGTTGCAATTGGAGAGGGCCATGAAACCACGGGTGAAGACACAGGTAAAATGGGAAACACTGCTGGGTAGGGATCTCCTAGACCCTGAATGGGGAGCGATTATGGAATGCCCCGGGCACATTTCTAGAAACACGAGATTCAAGTATGTCAATTCAATTATATACACCTGTCCTACTTGTGCCCTCATAGATTACAGGTCATGTATGGGGGAGAGTCAAGGGCCTGCCTCTGGTGCCTGGAATTTTGGTACATGACATGGAGCTGTCCAAGATTGCGTACATTCTGGGATGCAGCATCGCTACGCTCAGCAGGGTGTTGGACCGTGTGCTCCCCTGCACAGCTGAGGTCTGCCTCCTGGGATTTTTACCCAAACCTAGGGGCGCATAAGGTCAGTACCGTATTTGTTGACCTGGCCTTAGTGCTGTCCAGGAGACAGATAGCAATGAAATGGCATGCTGAGTTGTGCCTGACAGTTGCAATGTTGGCAGGGGAGGTTAGCATGTAGACCAGAGCAGAGGAACAGGCATTGATTAGAATTGATGCACAAGGGTTGCGATGACACGTGCCTGGTGGGCCTCTGGGCAAAGATCCTTGAGGCCTGGGATGGCCTAGGAGACGACCATAGGGGAAAAGCCAAAACCTAGCCCTTGAGTCCGCTTGAGGGAACAATCACCATATTGACTGGGAGATGGGGACAATGGTGTCCGTGGTGCCACATGTGCCCCCCCTTTGCACGGCACAGAGTTCCGGAGTGAATGACAGTGATTGTTCCCCCCACCTAGGGGAGGTTATACCTCAATGAATACATTGTGTGCTTATTTCATTGTTCTTATGGATGGGTTGCCTTTGAAGCCTGGACAGTGAACTCCGCTCCGCTCGAGGAGTTTGCGGAGTTTCCCACACTCCGCGTTACACGGAGCTGCAGAGATCCCAAAAACTCTGCTTCGCGCAGCGTAGCAGAGTTTTTTTCTTCGCTCGTGTTCACCAATGTCAAGATGGCAAACGCGAGGAAGGAAAATCCACCTTCCAGCGAGATTTTTCCTTGTTCGCGATCGCCAGCATCAAGTTGGTGGACGTGAGCATGGAAAATAACCCTCCCGGCGAGATTTCCCAATGCGGGGGGGTCAGGTTTCCCATTGCGAGTGGTCACGTATGATCGCTACCACTCGTGTTTAGAAACTGCCCATTCGAGTTGAGAAAGTTGTCTTTCGAGTAAAAATTTACAGCAGAAAAGGTAAGCTTGCACTTTGTATGGTGCTGTTCGCAATGATTGCACAGTGCGGACAAGCATTCAGCACTGTGCAATCACCTCAAACAGCATTTTTCTACCCTACGCCGCGACCTCCACCCAGGGTTAGTTGCCTTGTCGCTCACCCTCCCTGGCACACTTGAACACATGATCTGGGACCCATAGGGGTGTGTGGTCTCCGGTGTTGCATTGCATACTTTGCTAATGCTCAAACCCCCTGGACTATTCGGTTTTGCTTTAATTTAGTTCACGGTGATTATTTTCTCTGTGTTATGACATTAAAGAGTAGAGTCCTACAACTCCTGTTATAGAACACATATAGAGAGAGGTTCACCATAGCGAACAGGAGAATGGGTGTGAACATTAACCATCTAATTTAATGTCTGAAAGTATAGGACACATGTGGTCTATTGGAACCCAAGCAATACCAAATATTATTTAATGCCAATTTGAACTATGATATGATTTGTATACCATGTGTGACATATTGTGTCTATGCACCTCCTTTGCTATTACCTAAATTGATACAATGACTACATATGTGATGGACTCCTAAATATGTTTATAATGTTTGCAATCCTGCTTCTGTATACATTTCTGTATAGTTATTAAAGGCCGACAAAAACATGTTTGAAAAAAATACTAATGAGTGGTACTATTTCTAACATATGTTATGTGGCTGTGTGGTGTGACTATGTATTTCTGTGTGTGGGTAGATATATGAGTGGATGTATAGGTGTATGAGATGCTGTGTGAGTGGCTGTATGAGTGAATAATTGGGTGTGTGAGTACCTGTATGGGTAAATAAGTGAATGTGTGAGTAACTGTAGGGGTGTGGGAGTTGCTGTATGACTGACTGTATTGGCACATGAGTGGATGTGTGAGTGGCAGATTAGGTGAGTGAGGGGCTGTGTGGGTGATTGAGTGGTGCTGACACTACAATCTAGTCAAATCCATCCATAAATTGTCAGACACTTACTTAGATACGCTGCACCGCAGTCAATTGGGACACACATCGCATTACATGATGTTAAATGTTACAAAGAAAATGTACTTCCTTCTATGTCCAAGGATTTGTGCTCCCCATGTGTAAGATAGTGTAGCACAGTACTGAAGACACAATTTCACTTAATTTGCAAATTTATGGGTTAATCCTATAGCCACCTGGCTCTTACACAGGAACAGGCTGACATTTCACTCATACAAAAACAGAAAAATCCAGACGTTATAGTTAGCTGAGCTAACTATAACTTGCGCCCCCGCAATGCACTGCTGATGATGTCACAGATTACATCACTCATGACATGGTCAGTGACATCACTGATGACATCTCAAATGACATCACTGATGACATCACTAATGACATCATCCAGTGACTGAGTGTTTTTAAAAGTTTGAGAATTATATCCAAGTTTGAGGTGCAGAAAGAGGCAGGAGGGATGCAGAATTATATATATATATATATATATATATATATATATATATATATATATATATATATATATGTGTGTGATCAAGGCCCGAGTGGGGGCTGAAACGCGTCATGGCGGACTGGTACAGAGCAATTTGAAATAAAATCTCAGTGATTGGCACCGAAGTTTTGGGTCCGTTCTTTCGTCTAACCAAGGCAGCAGCATTAGAGACGAATTTACATTCATATATATATATATATATATATATATATATATATATATATATATATACACACACACACACACACACACCACGGTGTATTCAAGAATGAGTGAGTGTATGAGTGTCTGAATGATGATTAAGTGGGTGTGTGACTGACTGTATAAGTGAGTGCTCAAATGTGTCTTAGAGAATGCATGGGTGAATGACTAAACTATGTGAATGTCTGTATCGGTCTGTCAGTTGGTGTGTAAGTGGCTGTATGAGTTGGTGGGTAGCTACATGAGTATCTATATGGGTTAATGATCGGTTGTCTGAGTACCTGTATGGGTGCCTGACTGTGGGGGTGTGTTCGGGAGGTGTGTGACTCCCTGCATGGATGTGTGAGTGGGTGATTTACTTAGTGTATGGGTTCATGAGTACATCTGCAAGGGGCTGTATGGGTGAGTGAGTATGCGTATGGCTGTCTTTGGTAAGTGAGTGGATGTCTCAGTGGTATATGTGTAAGTTGCATATGTGAAAGGTAGTGTGTGTGAGTGTTGGAGTATATAAGGGATTGTGAGAGTGGCTCTATGGATGAATGTGTGCTTGTGTCAATGATTGTAGAAGAGAGTAAGTATGTGTTACTATCTGTATGAATACGTGAGGTGGTGTGTATACAACTGTATAGGTGAGTAAATGGCAGGGTGATTGATTCTTTGGGTGACCAACTAGGTGTTTGAGTAACTCTATGGGTGGGTGGCAGTGTGTAAGTGTCTGTATGGGTGTATGAGTGCATATATCAATGGCTGTATTGATGAGCGACTGCGTGTATGAGTGACTGTATGGTTTTTATGAATCAGTGAGCGGGTATGTACTAACTGGCATTGGTGTGTTTTGGCTTCGAGAATGGTAGTCTGTAATTTATAGTGGGTGTATCAAAGGTTATATTACGGTGTGACGAGGTATATCAGATATTATGTGGATGATGTCATCAGTGATGTCATCAGTGATGAAATTGGAGATGTCATCAGTGATGTCATCAGTGATGTCACTGACCATATCCTGAGTGATGTAATATGTGACATCATCACCAGTGCGTTGCAGGGGCGCGAGTTATAGTTAGCTTATCTAACTATAACGGCCGAATTTCAACTGTTTTTGTACGAGTTAAATATCAGCCTAACTGTAACGTCCCTGAAACCTGTGGTTTTTTCATTGAATTTCAAAAGTTTTTTATGCTAATCCCTAACTATAACGTCCCTGAAACCTCTGTTTTTTTTCAGTGAATTTCTAAGGTTTTTAAATGCTAATCCCGAACTATAACATCCCTGAAACCTGTGGTGTTTTTTCAGTAAATTTGCAAGGATTTTTAAATGCTAATTTCTAAATATGCCTACGTAGGTAGAACATGTACAGAAAGAGGAAGAAAGGCGCAGAAAGAAGCAAAAGAACTACAGAAAGAGGCAAGAGAGTTGCAGAAACAAGGAAAAGAGGTGCAGAAAGAGGCAACAGAGGTGCACAAAGAAGGAGAAATGGTGCAGAAAGAAGCATGAGAAGTGCAGACAGAAGCAAAAGATGTGCAGAAAGAGGCAAGAGAAGTGCAGAAAGCGGCAACAGTTGTGCAGAAACAGGCAAAACAGGTACAGAAAGAAAGAACAGTGGTGCATAAAGAGGCAAGAGAGGTACACAAAGAGGGAAGAGGGGTGCAGAAAGAGGCAAGAGAGGTGCAGAAAGAAGCAAGCGAGGTGCAGAAAAAGGCAACAGTGGTGCCGAAACAGGCAAGACAGGTGTAGAAACAGGCAATAAAAGTGCAGAAAGAGGCAAGAGAAGTGCTGAAAGAATCAACAGATGTGTGGAAAGAAGCTAGAAAAGTGATGAAAGAGACAAGAGAGTTGCAGAAAGAAACCAGAGGGGTGCAGAAAAAGCAAGAGAAGTGCAGAAAGAGGCAAGTGAAGAGCAGAAAAAGGCAAGTGAAGTGCATAAAGAGGCAAGTGAAGTGCAGAAAGAGCAAGAGGGGTGCAGAAAGAGGCAATAGAGGTGCACAAATAGGTAAGAAGGGTACAGAAAGAAACAAGAGGGACGCAGAAAGAAGCAAGAGAGGTGCAGAAAGAAGCAAGAGAAGTGCTGAAAGAGACAAGTGAGGTACAGAAACAGGAAAGAGGGGTAGAGTAAGAGGCAAGGGTACTGCAGACAGAAGCAACAGATGTGCAGAGAGAGACAAGAGAAGTGCAAAAAGAGGCAACAGAGGTGCAGAAACAGGCAGGAGAGGTGCAGAAAGAGGTAACAGGGGTACAGAAAGAAGCAATAGAGGTACAGAAAGAGGGAACAAGGGTGCAGAAAGAGTCAAGACGGGTATAGAAAGAAGCAATTGATGTGCAGAAAGAGGCAACAGAGGTGCAGAAACAGGCAAGACAGGTGCAGAAACAGGCAAGAGAAGTGCAGAAAAAGCAAGTGAGGTGCAGAAAAAGGCATCTGTGGTGCTGAAAGAGGCAAGCCAGGTGCAGAAACAGGCAAAAGAAATTCAGAAATAGGCAAGAGAAGTGCTGAGAGAAGCAAGAGTTGTAGAAAGACGCAAGAGAAGTGATAAAAGAGACAACAACGTTGTAGAAAGAAACAAGAGATGTGCATAAAAAAGCAAGAGAAGTGCAGAAGGAGGCAAGAGAGGTACAGAAAGAGGCAAGTGAGGTGCACAAACAGGCAAGAGGGGTACAGAAAGAGGCAACAGAGGTGCACAAAGAGGAAGGGAGGGTGCAGAAAGAGGCATGAGAAGTGCAGACAGAAGCAACAGATGTGCAGAAAGAGGCAAGATAAGTACAGAAAGGGGCAACAGTGGTGCAGAAACAGGCAGGAGAGGTGCAGAAACAGGCAAAACAGGTACAGAAAGAGAGAACAGTGGTGCATAAAGAGGCAAGAGAGGTACACAAAGAGGGAAGAGGGGTGCAGAAAGAGGCAAGGGAGGGTGCAGAAAGAAGCAAGCGAGGTGCAGAAAAAGGCAACAGTGGTGCATAAACAGGCAAGACAGGTCAAGAAACAGGCAATAAAAGTGCAGAAAGAGGCAAGAGAAGTGCTGAAAGAAGCAACAGACGTTTGGAAAGAAGCAAGAGAAGTGATGAGACAACAGAGTTGCAGAAAGAAACAAGAGGTACTGAAAAAAGCAAGAGAAGTGCAGAAAGAAGCAAGTGAAGTGCAGAAAGAGGCAAGTGAAGTGCAGAAAGAGGCAAGTGAAGTGCAGAAAGAGGCAAGAGAGGTGCAGAAAGAGGCAGGAGGGATGCAGAAAGAAGCAAGAGAGGTGCAGAAAGAAGCAAGAGAAGTGCTGAAAGAGGTAAGTGAGGTGCAGAAACAGGAAAGAGGGGTAGAGAAAGAGGCAAGGGTACTGCAGACAGAAGCAACAGTGGTGCAGAAAGAGGCAAGAGGAGTGTAGAAAGAGGCAACAGAGGGTCGGAAACAGGCCAGAGAGGGCAAAAATAGATATCAGGGGTACAGAAAGAAGCAAGAGAGGTACAGAAAGAGGGAAAAGGCGTTCAGAAAGAGTCAAGAGGGGTGCAGAAAGAAGCAAGCGATGTGTGGAAGGAGGCAACAGTGGTGCAGAAAGATGCAAGACAGGTGCAGAAACAGGCAAGAGAAAGTGCTGAAAGAAGAAAGAGAAGTGATAAAAGAGACAACAGAGTTGCAGAAAGAAACAGGAGTGGTACATAAAAAAGCTGGAGAAGTGCAGAAAGTGGCAAGTGAGGTGCAGGAAGAGTCATTGAAGTGCAGAAACAGACAAAGGTGCAGAGAGGCAAGTCAGGTGCAGAAAGAGGCAAGAGAAGTACAGAGAGGTAAGAGAGGTACTGAAAAAGTCAAGTTTGGTGCAGAAACAGGCAAGAGTGATGCAGAAAGAGGCAAGAGAAGTGCAGAAAGAGGCAAGTGGGTGCAGAGACAGGCAAGAGTGGTGCAGAAAGAAGCAACAGAGGTACAAAAAGAGGCAAGAGAACAGCAGAACTGCAGAAAGAGGCAAGAGGGTACCGAAAACAGGCAAAACAGGTGCAGAAAGAGAGAACAGGGGGACAGACAGAGGCATGAGAGGTGCTGAAAAAGGGAAGAGGGGTGCAGAAAGAGACAAGAGTTGTGTAGAAATTAGCAAGAGAGGTGCAGAAAGAAGCAAGAGCAGTGCAGAAAGAACCAACAGAGGTACATAAAGAGGCAAGAGGGTGCAGAAAGAGTCAAGAGAAGTGCAGAAAGAGGCAAGAGAACTGTGGAAAGAGAGGTGCAGACAAAGGCAAGAGAAGTGCACAAAGAGGGAAGAATAGTGTAGAGAGAGGGAAGAGGGGTGCAAAAAGAAGCAGGAGAGGTGCAGAAAGTAGCAAGGGAAGTGCATAAAGAAGCAAGTGTGGTACAGAAAGAGGCAAACGAAGTGCATAAATAGGCATGAGAGTTGCAGAAAGAGGCAAGAGAGGTGCAGAATTAGGAAAGAGGATACAGAAAGAGGTAAGCGAAGTGCATAAGAAAGAAGCAAGAGAGGTGCAGAAAATAGGGAGGTGCAGATAGCAAAAGAGATGTTCAGAAAGAGGCAAGTGAAGTGCAGAAAACGAAAGGTGCATAAAGAAGTATGGGAAATGCAGAAGGAGGCACGAGAGGCACAGAAAGAAGCAAGAATGGTTTGCACACCATTAGTTCTAATTTAACACCCACATTTAGCAATAGGTATGAGGTGATCATTACAGGTTTGCGGAGGGCCTTCCACCACGCTGTAACACTTGTCGCTGCATATTTGGCAATGTTTGAGCCGTTTAAAACAAGCTAGAAACAAGGTTTTTTTGTTCAAATCTGCAGGTTATGCAGCACATGATGGATTATGTGGCAAATGCGGAAAATGTCTAATTTTGCAAAAATCGGTGCAGCCGAACAGTTGCTTAATTCCAGTGGCCCTGCTCATACCTCCGACTAGCTCCAGAAGTGCTTCTCAGTGGTTCTTCCTTTTTTTGTCTCATTGAGTTTATAGTGTAGCTTCTATGGAAACGAGGAAGACTAAACCTGAGGGTACCACTCAACAAAACAGACTACCATACCACATAATTACTCTCCATAACACATAATCCCGCGCTATATAATTCCTATACACTAAATACCACATACTCAAGATAGTGGGATTGCTGAGAGGTGGACACATGCCATGCCCCTTTTCTCCACCACTCTGCAAATACGCCTCCTGGTGCGCTCTTGGTTGGGGGATGAAGCCCTCTTGTTTCCTGAGGGTCACTGGAAGCCAACTAGCCCTCCTGTTATCTCTAGTGATCCCCACACTGCTGGATTGCTGAGAGCAGTCTGAGGCCACGCCCCCTTTTTACACCATTCTGCAAATGTACCTCTTGGTGCACTGCTGCTTGGGGGATGAAGTCCACTTTAGTCCTGAGGTCCTCAGGGCACAAGAGGACCTCATCGCCCCACCAGCAGTGCACCAAGAGGTGTGTTAGCAGAGCGGTGTGAAAAGGGGCTTGGGCTTGGACCACCTCTCAGGAAGATTTTTCTCAGTGCGTTTTACATTTTTTGAAATGTGTTCCGTTCAAAAAATGAATATAAATTACAATTCATATATCCTCATTGTTGATGATTGAATTCTTAATATCATTAGGAAATATTCTATGCCTTTTGTTAAAATGAAAATAAAATAAAATGCAGTGCTGGCTATTTACACTTCAATGTAATTCATTTATAGGCAAGTGTCATTACATGTTGGGACATTGTTCTTGTAGGTAGGACCACAGTGGTCACTTTACGATTGTGCCACATAAGCTGTTAATTCATTCTAATTAGCAAATTTAAAACAGTATTCCAACATGTGTTATCCCAAGTAGGTAAATTCAGTTGTGGACTCCTTAATAACTATCCCTTATGTGTCAATTAGTTACCTATGTCTTGTAATCATATACTGCCCCACCTGATTATTTTGCATAGCTATTTTCTTCAAAAAAGTGCTCAACGTACAGAAAATAATAAAATACTAGTAAACAAAAATACAGCCAATATATTACAGTTATGTGACTCTAGACACCCTACTCATGACTACTTTGAACAGGACAGAAACCTGCCCCTGACCATTACAAATGCACATACAATTCTTTCATCAGAATTTAGACCATTAGGTATTTTACTATTCAGTATAATGATATATATATTCGAATCTTCTCAGCCTTTGTTCCCTGTTTTCCCCTCTCTCACTTTTCAGTACTGAGTCTATATGCAGAAGAAATTGTTTACCCAAAGCGTCCCAGGAAATACCTAATTTGGGAAATACCTAACTTCACATATCTGTATCTTTGCAACTGTGCAGCACATATATCATCAAGGTGCGTAGATGTGAACTTAGTATTTAGTATTTGTATATCTGTACTTCCCTATCAATCAAACAATCAATCAATGAATCTGGATTTCGCAGCTAATCACCACCTATCAATCAATCAGGTATTTTATAGAGCGCTCTACTCACCCGTTAGGGTCTCAAGGTGCCAGGGGGAGGGGGTTGCAGCTCCGAATCAGCCGAAGGTCAACCGAGGTGCACTAACCTTTCAATATTTTGTCCTTCTATATTCTGTCCAGATATTATTATACCATGATTTTGTTGGTTTCAATAGTCAGTAGTACAATCGTTTTTGATGCTTTAAGTCTGATGAGTGTACAGATTTAGTTCTTTTGCTCATTGTACCACTGGATCCATGGTATGCCTGACTGATGAGCCCTAATAAGGGCAAAACAGATGGTAGGTTGCTTGTGTTCCGACTCCGAGAGGACCAGCCCTGACAGTTCAGGCCAGACAATTCCCATTGGTGCAGGGTCAAGACTGATTTGCATGTGGCTGGGTTCAAACTGAGATGGCATTATGGGCTAAAAGCAACGGATTGAGATGCAGCCCTGAGCACTTGCCAGTGGCTGAGATTAATTGAAGCATTCCATCTATCAGCTTGTTTTTGATACCCTAAGTGTGACTGTTATGTCCAGACATGGGTCCAGTGATCCCTGTGCCACTGGAACCAGGCTATACCTGGCTGATGAGCTCTAATAAGCATGAAATGGGTCCTTAGTAGCTCATGTTCCAGCTCATAAAGGGCCTGGTAGTTCAGGCCGGACAGTTCCCACTGGAACAGGGTCAAGACTGATTTGCTTATGGCTGGGTCCAAACTGAGGTAGCATGTTGGGCTAAAAGCGATAGATTGGGATGTGCTCCTGAGTCATCACCAGTGGCTGAGATTAATTCAAGCAGTTCATCCATCACCTTGTTTTTGATGCCCTAAGTATGGAGGGTATGTCCAGACATGAGTCCCATGCAAGCTGCGCCTATGGAACCAACCTACACCTGGCTGAGGATCCGTAAAAGGGTAAAATCGGTCCTGGGTTGCTTATTTTGAAGCTCAGGGAGGACCTTGCCTGGCAGTTTGTGCTGGACTATTTCCATCAGAACAGGGTCAAGACGGATTTGCTTATAGCTAGGTCTAAACTGAGGCGGCATGTTTGGTCTAAAAGTGATGGATTGGGGTGCGGCCTCAGCAATTGCCAGTAGCTGAGAATATTTCAAGCATTTTATCCATCACCGTGTTTTTGATGATTTAAGTGTGATGGGTATGCCCAGACATGCGTCCCATGCTCACTTTCCTGCCAGAACCAAAATATAACTGACAGTGCTGCCTTGTGTTACTTTGCACCAGGTATGGCTTACATGGGTAGAGCATGGGCGTTCCCATGCATTAACCCATGTATTTCGATGAAAAAACAGATTTACAAAGATTTGTAAACCTAGGTTTGAGCCCAAAATGGTGAACCTAATCAACTTAGGCGTAACGAGGAAAAAACATCTTTATTTCTCCTTATTACTTACTCTTTCCATGTGTGCTGCATTCAGCGCACATAGATAGAGGAATAGGCCTCTACGGATTGTGCAGGAAGGTATCTTTTCCTGCACAAAAACAATCCTGCCCGTAAGGCAGGCACCTTTGCACTCTGGTGCAAAGGTGTCTGTGTTTGTGCTGTGCTGCACAGAGTGCCAATACAAGGAGAGAGCGGAAATGCTACACATCTTTGTAAATATGGAGCATTTCTGCTCTCGCCCTTTTAACAGAAAGAAACGCAACGCAGTAAGTTGCCGTGCTGTGCCATGTTGCGTGAAACAATAGCAAATGTGCTGCATAATGTTTTAGCATTATAAATCTTAATCCTTTTCTCCTCTAACAAGAGGTATAATATAAGTAGCATTCACGTCAGACAAGTCCAACATGTGCATCAACAATGGAATCAGTAGTGCAGGCTGCCCTCAGCACACACAGAGCACCTCTACTGCTGCCCATTCATCTATCAATGCACCCTTTCACTCATTAATTCATCCATCCACAATTACGTACATTCACCCATTCACTTAAACCTATCATTCATTCACTCGTTTATACCATCCCAAAGAAACACACGCGGACATCATTTACCAAACGGATTCACGAATAAAAACAGGTTTTGTCCATGCGTATTCTTTGTTACCTCAGTTTGTCATGTCTTACAAATGGTTGTGTGCTTTAAAACTCGATTCGGTTTATCTTAGTTTTCTATTTCTGCTGTTTACCGTTTCTTTCTGAAAGATGTTTTGGGGTTTCCAACGTTACTGGTATGCTACGCGAGTTTTTTATTTGTGTGTCTTTAGTGTAACCCTAAGCAGTGCGGCTCGTTGCAGGAACGAAGACACATATTTCATGGAATAATCACATGGCACTCTTCTTTTCTTTGTGTTTGGTTTTTACAGCTAGCCTTGTCTCACTCTCGCTAGTTTTACTGTGCGCGCGATGTTTTGTAAGATATTTCTCTGAATCATTGTGTCATATACAAATTTGTTTCGCATTCTGCTAGTACTTGAACTATCAAGTTACATCATTAAAATTCTGAATTATAAGTTGATAACCATTCTCGAAACTAGATTCCAAATTATCCACGTTATTTAGTAACAGTCCAGACTGTGGGAATTTTACAGCAATCGTATTTACCCTGTTTACCTAAACAAAATATGCCACTTCTATTTCTCGGATTTTTTCTAGATCATATTTGCTTCGTCCATCAAACTATATCAGCAACTCGTCTCTCTATCCTTATTTCCCCATTTGCGTTGCTTTGACTAATTGTATCTTGTAAATGATGAACAATATCTTTAAGGGGAAAAGTATCGTTTTTTAATAAACTTGTATAAGCAACTGTTGTACATTGGGAGGTTCAAGCGACCTCAAAGGTAACAGTTCCCCGCTGGTGAGCTAAAAAGCCATTTTATTTAGCACTAGAAGATTTAATAGGTGCCATAATTTATCATGTAAACTGAAAAGTGTTTCTTAATTAAGTGCGTACGTTAATGAATTTTTTAATTTGATCCCTGTAAGTACCTTGCTACACTAATTGCAATATTCTACACATTAGTCATCCACTGCTGCCCTTGGCTATTTTCTACTCGGAGAAAGACGGAGAGACTGCTTTGTCTGAAAATTCATATTAACCCTTTTCATCCAACAGCAGGGATTTTGGTGCAAACATTGTTTACTAAAGTATTCTGAAAGAAGATTCTATGGGAAGCCGTTCATGTCAAAATTACAGATCCCCATATAGGACACCTTTTGAAATGCATGGAGTGCTGCTAAATGAATTTGACACACACAAAAATGAATGTAATGTGTGTCAAGATAGATATGATACCTGACAGAGTGAATCTGCCTTGAACCAAAACAAATATGAAACCTGGCAGATTGACTATACTACTTAGTGATTAATATGAATAACACACACTCCGAATTAAATAAGAGAAATACTGAAATATTTATCAAAGATACCGAAATGAATATGGCACTCACTATAAAAAAATATAGCAATCAGTGAAACAAATAGAATATGTTTCAAAAAGAATGGGAAATTCCTTGGAATGACTGACATATGCCAAGAGGAATATGACATACATTGAAATTAATATGACAGATTGAAATGAATATAAGTTACTGAAATAAATATATTATATTCTGAAAAGAATATAATGCACATTGAAAATAATATATAATACAATGAAATGAAGCTTACACATGGTGCAATGAATATAAATAGCGTTGAAATTAATATTACCTAGATTGCAATGAATATGAGATATACAGAAATGAGTAGGAGATGATTTTAAATGAATATGGCTTATGTTGAAATGAATATAAGCTCCATTGAAATGAATTTGACATGCCTTAAAATGGGTATGAACAAAGCTGAAATGCTCATGACATTTGTCAAAATGAATATGGCATGCATTGAAATCAATATGATATATGTTAAAATGAATATGTTACATCATAAAATGAATATGGCAAGTGTTAATATGAATATGACATCCATTGAAATGAATATAACATTGATTGAAAAGAGTTTAAATGAATATGAGCTTCATTGAAAGGAAATTGACATGTTTTAAAATTAATACAAGTAACGCTAAAAAGAACATGACATTTATCAAAATGAATACAACTTTGTTTGAAAGTAATTTGATACACATTGACATGATTATGATACGTGTTGAAATGGATATGATTCATGTTAAAATTAATATAAGATGTGTTAATATGAATGAGACATCCATTGAAAGGAATATGACATATGCTAAGATAAATATGACATGCATTGAAATGACTATGAACCCCATTGAAATTGATCCTGCATGCCTTAAAACGAATATGACCAATACTGAAATTAAAATGAAGCTTGTCAAAATGAATTTGTTATGCTTTGAAATCAATATAATATACATCAAAATGAGAACTGCATGTATTGTAATGAATATGACCTATGCTGAAATAGATACGACGCATGTAAAAATTATTATGACAGGTGTTAAGGTGATTATGACATCTATTGAAATGAATATGACATTCATTGAAAGGAATATGGTGCATGTTTAGATAAATATGAACCACTTTGAAATGAATATGACACCTGTTGAAATTAATATAGCCACATCAAAATTAATATGATATTCATTAAAATGAATATGGCACTTTTTTAAATGAATATGAAACTATGTGAGAAAAATGTAGCATGCTTTGAAATGAATAAAGCACATATCGAAATGAACACAAGCCATGTTTTAAATGAATATGACCCCTGTTTAAATTAATATTGCTTGCATCGAACATATGTTGATTTGCTTTAAAATTAATATTACATATTGAAATGAATATTACATATTCTGAAAGGATATGATATGGACTAAAATCAATTAACTAAAATAATATAACACACATTTAACAGAATATAAAACAAGGAACCAGGCTTTACCACGCATCCATTTGCAATGCAGGTAAGAATTTCTACATTTGTCACACAGTACTTTATCAAACAGGAAATAATTTTTGTAAATAAGATAATTGTTTATGTGCACGTAGAGATACAGGGAGGTAAGGATGATTTTAGTGTTTAAAGGTGGGTTGAGGTAAGAATTATTTTTGATTAGAGGTGGGTAGAGGTAAAGAGAGGTAAGGGTGATTTCAGGGTTTAGGAAGTGGGTAGAGGTAAAGGGAGGTAAGGAATAAAGAAAGGGTGTTCTCAATTACAAAATAAAAACTCACAAACATATATTTATATGTATATATATATATGTGTGTGTATGTAAGCACGTATGTATATATATATATTTATCGTTTCAGGATTAGAGTGTCATCTAAATTATGCGAAGAAGAAAGCAAGGAACTCTGGGTAGTTCCCAAGTTTACGTGGAGAGCAGCTCCCTTCTATGGAGCACTCTACAACACCACCAAATCTGCTCACCTTAAATGTCCATTTTTCTAGCAAAGTTTTTAAGCATAGGATTTGTACAGTTCCATCCACTCCAAGCTAGAGAGTGACTAAGGATCCGTTACGAATTTGGCATTTTGTAGTGGACCGCCATGCCAGTGCCCCCGTCCAAGATTGCCAAACCCGTAGTCTGGCCACCTGCCGTATTCCGATTGGAATACAGGTTGGGCGGTCCTGCGGCGGCTGGCCCACAGCAGTGCTTTTCAAAGGCTCTTAGAAAACCAGCGCTGTGGGACCGCCACAGCGTGTTCCAGCATGGCATGTACTGTGAAGTCCATGCGGTGCTGGAACAGGGGATGCATACAGACAGTGGAGGCACACTATGTGCCCCCCTGCATGTATCACCTGGCCCAGAGGCAACATGGGGCACTGTAGATCCTCCTCAATTTCCTCACCACCACACTTTTCACAGTGGGCTAGCTGCCATCAAAACTGTAGTGGTGAGGAAACTCGTAATATGCTTGGCGGTGCCTCAGTGGCACCAGCATATTGCAGGCCTCCTACTGCTGCAGGACCACCAGGGATCACGGACTCCTGGCAGTAGCAGCGGTCCTATGGTGATCCTATGCCAATATTGTAATACGGCAGTCGGACCGCCGGTAGCTGCACCGCCACCGCAGGTTTGGTGGTACATCCACTAGCCAAACTCATAATCAGGCCCTTAGTCTTTTGCCATTTTTACAGCAAAGTCTTTAGATATAGGATTAGCTAGTGCCATTTATGCAGTGCTAAAAAATAACAGAAGCGTTTTACCACTCCAGGCACTGCATCACAGCTTTGAATTGAGTAAAAGCAACCCTTGACACATATTTAGCTGTTATTAGAGCTCTCCAGAGAGGCATAACTGTCCAGACACAAGGAAGCACCCAGTACAGGTCTCTCTCACACTCTCTCTCTCACACACAAACTCACACACACACACATATATGCAAATATAAATAAATATATACATATATGAGTGTGTGCACACATATGTATATATCTTTATGTTTATATATATATATATATATATATATATATATATATATATATATATATATATATATACATACATACATACATACACACACACAGATATACATGCCACAAAAATGTGTGGTTGGGGCCATTATGTAATACCATGCCCTGCTTGTAAAGATCAGCACGTTGTATTATATTTGTGATAAAGACATGTGTTCTATTTGCATGGATTGTAATGTCTAACAACCATCAAATAAATGTTAGAAGGAATACAACACTCAATAATTCATCACTGTACCTATATGCACAGTGCGGGGATGAAATGTTAGGGAAGAGTAGTAAAAGATATATCAGTGAGGATAGAGATAAGAAATGAAGGGGTGAAGGATGGGGATAAGGACATGAACATAAGGCATGAAGAGTAAGTAGTTAGAGATGAGGAGTGTTTCATGAGGTATGAGGAGCAAGAGATGAGTAGTGAAAGATGGGAAGTGAGGGATGACTGATTAAGAGTGAAGGCTGAGAAATTAAGAATGAGGAGTAAACATGCAAAAGCAAGGAAGAAGGGTGAGGGAAGAGGAATGAGGAGTAAGGGGCGAGGGTTAAAGAGTAACAAATGGTGAGTGAGAGATTAAGACAGAGGTTTGAAAGGTTATTGAGGGACAAGGGGTAATGAGTGAGGATTAAAGAATGAAGAGTAAGACAGGAGAACTGTAGGACAAGCAGTGAGAGAAGAGGGGTAAAGAATGAGGTGGGAGGGTTGAGAGGTGAGGGATGATTACCAAGGGTTGAGGCCTGAGCAGTGAAAAATGTGAAGAGTGAGGGACAAGAAATCTGGCTCGAGAAGTAAGCAGTGAGGCTTGTACGATGAGGTATTAGGAAGGAAAGAAGTGAGCTGAAGGCTGCGGGATGAAGAATGAGAAGTTAAAAATGAGAAATGAGGGGTTAGGGACAGGAAGCAAGGAATGAAGAACAATGAGGGCAGAATGAGAAATGAGGAACGGGAAATGATGATTGAGGCGATGGGAAATCTGAACTAAGAGATAAACAATAATGAGGTGAAATGGAAAAGAATGTGGAGTGAGAGATGAGGAATGAGAGATAAAGAGTGAGGTATGAGGTGTGAAAGTAGAAGAGCGTGGGATAAATTATTAGGAGTGAGGAATTAGAATTGATAAATAAGAATTGAAGAGTGATAAGTGGAGAATAAGGGTTAAAGAGGGAGGTTTGATGAGTGAGGGGTGATCACTGAGTCACGAAGACAAAGTAAATTGGAGATTGGGATGAGTGATAAGGAATGAGGAATAAAAACGGAGGCATGAGGCCTGAGGTATTAGACTGCCCTAAAATGGACAGAGTGATGAATATTTTAGGACATAATCGTTTGTTAACTTCACTTTATCACGCAAAGCGTAAAGAAAATGTGAAATCCAAGGGATACAGAACAAGCGTTTAGGAGTAAAAGGTGAAGAAGAATGAATGGAGCGTGAGGGAAGAAGGATTAGGCTCCAGGGTTCCAGAGCTTTAGCAACCTTGGATTGTTGTTATGGGAACTTTGAGCCCCAAAGGGACATTCTCGAAAAAGATTCAGAAGTTTGAGAGCATTTGGAGCATTTTTGTAAAAAATGTCCATAACTTGACTGACCTTTAGTTGAGAGCCAACCCGGTGACGTCAAACCGCCACTTGCCCTTGTCATCGTTGTGTGCCCTACCACCTTGGATAGTTCCCCTGCCCTTCTCTAATGGAGAGCACAACCTGGGAGAACCTTTCCTGTCAGGGGATAGTCACTCCACCCCATTTAGGGCATCAAAATGATTCGAGTTGGGAACTGTAAAACCAACAGGCCTCCTCACATGCTCAATGGGAGTCCTTACAGGGCCAATGCGAAGACATGAGCTTTTTTTTTCAAAATGATCACATTCCCTAAAACAAGACGGTCTATATAAATACCCCAGTGGAAATAACTCAACCTTAGACTCTCTCCTTGGTTGGGGAAGTGGGCCAAATAATAACCTTTGCACTACCTGGGCGATCTGAAGTTTATAATTATACGATCACCACAACGATCCTTGGGCCTGACCCCAGTCATCCCACTCTCGGTGTGAACAAAATCTCATTAGTCATATAATTAGGGAACTTCCTCTGTTGGACCAGCTAATTTAAACATTTATTAGTCAG
Source organism: Triturus cristatus (assembly GCF_964204655.1). NCBI lineage: Eukaryota > Metazoa > Chordata > Amphibia > Caudata > Salamandridae > Triturus > Triturus cristatus. The sequence continues at coordinate 28,192,445 of NC_140582.1, forward strand.
CTCGTCCTGGCCCTCCTTTTGATTCACATTCAACTCAGGGATTGCTACTAAAACAAGCATGTAGGGGCAAGATACTGGGGGGAGATCGATCGTTGGTTGCCTTTGTTTATTTAGCATAGGCCGAGGTGTCCCCGCAGATCCAGTGTTAAAGGACAATGAGGCCTCAAGAACTCCTAATGCTTTTGATGTGTGCAAAATACCCACAACCTCTGTCCCTTCACCATGGCTAATTACAGCATCTCTAGGTAGAGTGGTTGTTATACTATGTTGCAGGGAGCTAGAGTCCTTAACCAGTTTGTGTTGGCAGTTGAGGTCATAACCTGGGCACTATCCTCTGCTACCAGTATTGAACATACAACTTGCTTTTGCTGGGGATATAACGCAATCGAGACCCCTTTGGACGGCCTCCAACCCCAATGTCAATGAGGACAGTTCTTTATGCAGATAGTCTTTAATTTTTCCAAAATAGGACTCCATGAGGTCCACAGCCCAATGAGGTGTATGCATGGTCCCCGCAAGGCTGGAATTATAAGGGTAAGAAATGTTTGAGTCAGCACATAAGCTAGCAGGGGCTAGAGGGGACTGAGACGAGAGCCGCTGTTTATGCTGTTTGGCGGTGGAGAAGGTCAAGATGTAACTTTCAGGTGTGTCCCCATTAGATTAGGGACCAAATTTGCCTTCTCATCACTGGCTTGGTTGTTAGCCAGCCCCAAATGGTCCACTGCACTGTTTGTACCAGTTGGGCTGTATGATAAGGAGCCATCCAAGCCTGAATCATTTGGGACTCCCAGAAATAATCTCCTCTCAGTCAGGGCTATTTCTGTGGAAATTATCCACATAGCCCTCTGCAACATTTTGTCGATGCTGGTAGTCTTAGGGCGAGAAGGTCGTCTTGTTGAACCTCCTGGGGATTTGTGTTTGCCAATTGTAATTTGGCAGATTAGAAACCTTAAGATCACGAGAGTCAGTATCCACAGAATAGCAACCACAGAGTTATACCCAAACACGTTAACCCAGCCACGATATTATTCAGCTCTCCAGTACAAAAATAGAGAGCACTTACCCCAGGATCACGATGTCAGAGGGTGGGCCCAGGTTAAGTTTCCTCCGGGCTCTGACCGGTGGAGGACATGCCCAGCCACGGCCCACACATGTCCCGCTTTGCGGTAGTTGGAGGAATGCTTTAAGCACTAGCTAGGCTCCTTCCCCTGTCGTAGATGCAGGTGTGCACCTCCTGGCACGATGCCAGCTGGATGTGGAGTCCCCAGAAAGTGTCATAAGTTCAAAGAGTAACCTGCGCTGCCGGAGTTCAGGGAGCGCTTTAAGCGCTAAAAGGCTCCTCTCCCTGGCCGTAGATGCAGGTGCGTGCCTCCTGGCGCGATGGCATCTGGGACGTGGCGTCCCCAAACAGTAGTGTAAGTCCAAAGAATAGAATTAGGGGAAGGATGGAGGCTTGATGGGAATGTATATACACACTGATTCCTGTACAAACGGTCCAAATTTATTAGTACCCGAAGAGTCCTCTTGGCCCCATTTCAGCTTTGATGAATGCCACTATGCTTTGGAGGTTCCATACTGATGTGTGAAACAACAATTCTGAGAAAATAGGGATACTGCAGGACTGTTAATGTATTAAAAAATATGCTGCCTCGTGTGTTAAGGTGCTGTCATTTACTGCAGGTAACTATACTGTTTTGGATAGAGTTAATATAATACAAACGTTAATTTAAAAATTAATTAAAATAATGGCATTACAGAATCGTTTAAATATGAGAACCCTTGAAATTGATATAAATAAGTGAGGCAGATAACACTGTTCTTGAAATGAATATGGACATCACTGAAATTGGATATGAATCACATTGCGTTGCAAAGAATACTGAATGAACTGTATAACAATGTGAATGAATTGGATATGGTGAATTGTGTGTATAACATACTGAAAAGCACATGACATTGACAGCCAATCACAGTGGAGTTCAATGCAAGTTGCAGAGCTCACTTTGGACACTGAACAGGGCAGCTAAGGAAAAGGAGGGGTTGTGGAGAGGAGCACTTGTAAAACGTGCAGAAACAGGCAGCACAGAGTCCGATCACACCCCTCTCTGCTGTTCAGTTTGGTTTACAGGGCCGTCAATCTGGTAGAGCGCAAACGTCTACCAATGACAGCCCTGTAATTTGGCCTGCCCCCGCGGTCACGGGCACCACGTGCTTGCCTGCTGAAGTGCATCAAGCCATAAGGATTCGCTAATACCGGTGGGCAGTGGCTCTGGCATGGATTGACTGTCTGCCAGTGCCAAACAGCCACTTCAGTCAGCAAGCTGAGGTACAGCCTGACTCCTGATCCCTGCAGCGCCGTCTGACGCTGGGCTGGAACTACGGCGGAGAAAATTCCTGTCGGAACAGTGATAAGTAAGCCTGATACGGCGTGACTAAGATTCCGGTGTTCCGTCGTTTTCCACTCCCTGTCTGTATGCGCTCCCCCTTGCATGCCAACTATGGAATTTGTCATAGAATAGATATTTTAAGCTTCCCTTGTGTGCTGCCGATCTAGTGCGCATGCGTGTACTCAGCGTACTATGCAATTTGTCATTCATTTTGAAGCTCTCCGAGGCAACAGTACTTGCAGTACTTTTTCGACCTTTCCTTGGGGTCCTGGGAGAGCGTTAGTTAGGCGATCGAGTACTAGGAGTGTGCCACCGTAGGTCTCAGAAGGGCGAGACAAAGGCCGGCTTTAGGTCGGTGCGACCGGTGCCACCGCACCGGGTGCTGGCTTCCTGGGGGCGTCGTGTTTGAAAGTTAATTATGCTTTTGAAGCACCTGCTGCAGCGTTTCTTTCCCCAGCAATTACCAGGCCTCACATAAATGTCAAGATAACTCGTGTGACTAATGATCTTCCTGGCGAGAGATCAGCATTTTGTATAGTTGAGGTTTTGACTTCGGTGAAGTTAGTGCAGAGGGTTAATATGCCTGCTGCAAAGAACGTGTACCAAGTAGATTACAGAATGCGTATGATGTAAAAAGATCAGCAGGTTACTGCTTTCAAAGAGGCATCCTTTTTTTATTTTACTTGCAATTTATAATTTAAAGTCCTAATATAGAATAGTGAGCTATTACGTTTCATCTTGAGCTGCATACACTCTGCAAAGTATACATTATTAGAACATTGATTAATGTTGCAAAAAGGGTTAATTTGGCTAGAAATCAATTCTTATCATTAAAGAAAACTCCCAACTATGCTGTTTCTTTTTCGACTCTGAGTTTGTGCTTCTCCACACCAAGCACTCTTAAACTATACTGCCTACCAGTATAGATGACGTGACTCCTACACTTTTAGTCCTTTGGCTTATGTAACATTTCCTATACACTGATTTACACAGGTATGATTGATTGTCTCTGTGTAATATGTGTGTGATGCAAAGTGCTCGGACACCCTACACTGGTATGTGTGGCGCTATATAACTTATTCAATGCATCTGAGAGAGTGTGGTTATGGAGACTTGGTCACTGTTAAAGGGTGCTAGTGAGAGAATACGTGGTGGAGGTGGTCATTGGGGGGGGCGCCAACAAACATTGTTGCACAGGGCGCCACCAGCACTAAGGCCGGCCCTGGGCTAGAAGCTAGAGTACGGGTGAGGCTGGTGCAGGTACCGCCTGCGTGCATGAGTTTGCAAGACACCCTGTATCTGCCTTCACTAGCAGTCGCATAGCTGCCAAGGTTTCAGATAGCTGTGTGTGACATTTTTTATATTTGCTGTGTAATTATTTGAGACCTGGAAGTGGCCACATTACGGACAAATGACATGCCTTTAAAAGATCAACAACGGAGGCAACTATAAGGCGGAATTTATAGATGCTCCATGTAAGTAGCGGGCGAGTGGGGTCTCCTTCTTTTTGCATACATCCTGTACCCAGTAGTAACCCCTTTTTGTTCCCTGCAACACACTATTGGAACGTTCACTATCCTCCTCTGCTGACAAAGTAGTCGCCAGTGTTGACTGGAGAAGCAGTCTCTGCCTGCCCCAATAGTTATCATCAACATATCCAGCACCCGCCACCACCTACTGCAATTAACACGATTTACCTCTGCAACAGTGCACTTAGTCCTTGCTGCAGCAACTGCTGCCACTCCTTGCTCAATCAGTCCCAGCCCCACAGGCCTGCATTATTCAATGCCATCCCCTAGGGCGGTCGCTCCGTGCAGTAGCCCTGATCACCATCACCTTCCCGAGGCCCCCGCCTATGAAAGTGCTCCAGCGGCAGCAACCTTCCCTCTGCTCCAGCAGCTGTCGTGCCCACCATCTCTCATAAGTTATTGATAACAGCCCATTAGCCCCCTTAATAGGGTCAAAGCTCTTTCTAAATGTGCAATTATAGGAAAAAAAATATTTTGAATGATTTTTATGATAAATATGGTAATTGATGAATTATTGGTATTGCACTTGAAACAATATTGATTAGAAATTTAGAAGTGTGCTTATTAATGAAGTTTAGGTCTGCCACATTTTAGCAGATACATTATTTTATTAATATGGATGCTGTTTTGGTGTTCTGTTCATCTTGCTCCTGCACGTTATCTCTCCCAATCAATGCCCCCTCATGTCTTCTCTCCACACACGGCCTCTGACCTCCTAGACAGAGACCTGCTCTCTCCCCCAGCAGCTCCGCTGTTGTGCCACTTACCCCGCTTACCTCTGAGCTGGTAGGTGTTCGAGGCCCTCCTCCACGCGCAGGCTCCTGCCTGCACCTCATCCCTCGTGGTCCAGTGGGAGAGCCTTGCTTCTTTGCTGGTTCCGCTGCTGTCTGTGTTGTTGTGTGCCTGTTTTTCTGTCCTTTGTTATTGTGCCCGTTTTTTCTATCTTGCTGTCATTGTGCCTCTGTATTTTTACTTGTGATCTGTTATTTGTTCTTTTGTCATTCTCTGTTTTGTTTTGTTTGTTTCTGCCCTTTTCCCTTCCCGCCGCTGCTGCCCCAGTGACCCCTCACCCCTGCTGGTTCCCTCTCCCAACTTCCAGCTGCGCTTTCCTACACCCTTCCCTATTTAATGGTGGCTGAGCGCAGCGTGCGCACCAAAGGCAAGCCCATTTGCGAGCTGACCGTGACCAGCGCCAGGAACCCTGGATCCCCGACCACCCAACGCTACCACTCAGCTGCCCTCCTCTCACTCCACCCCGGAAGGAACAACAAAGTCCAACTGTCCACGCCGAATACCACCCACGGACAGTTTTCCAGCCGTCACTGCCGCCAAACCTTCACCACCCTCTGCACCACGCTGGACGCCAACACCACCGAAGCCCTGAGGTGCATCCTCCTCAACGTTCGATCCCTGCACAGGCACGCTGTAGAGATCTGGGACCACCTTGACACCCACTCGCCAGATGTCGCCTTCTTCACAAAAACTTGGACCAACTCCACCTCAGCCCCCGACATCACCACCGCCATCCCCGACGGATACAAGATCCAGAGGAAGGACCGCCCAAGAGGAGGGCTATCAATCGCACAAAAACGCTCCCTCCGACTCACGACCTCAGGCGATAGCCCGCCCGCCACCGGACACCTCCATTTCCAGATCCAGACCAGCCCCAGAATGACCCTAAGAGGCACCCTTGCCTACAGATCTCCCGGACCTGGAACTGTGTTCACCACTACATTCGCCGTCCTCATTGCGCCCCATGCCATAGCATCCATAGACTACATGCTCATCGGAGATCTCAACTTCCATATGGACAACCTCAGCAACCCCAACTCTGCCACCCTCCTGGACAACCTTGTCAACCTCGGACTGAAACAACTAGTCACCACCACCACCCAAAAGCCAGGACACACCCTCGACCCCCATCTTTGTGGGAAGTAACAACATGCACTTCAGCCAGACCACCCAACCCCCATGGACAGACCACTGCGTACACTTCCACATCAACAAACCCACGCCGCCCAAACCTGCACCCCGCCCTCATGGAAGAAACTGGAGCAAGGTCACTGAGGAGCAGCTCAACTCCACCCTCAACCGCGATGCCCCCACGACCTCGACTGACGCCAAACTCGCAGCTAAAGAACTCCAAATATGGATCACCAACTGCGCAGAGGAGCTTGCACCCCTGCGTAACCCCGACAGACAGCGCCTAAGAAATGCCACCTGGTTCACCACTGACCTCCAAGAAGCCAGATGCACCTGCAGACGTCTTGAGAAGAACTGGAGAAACAGCAAATCCTTAGAAGACCGCACCACCTACCGGAACGCCATGATGGAATACCACCAACACATCAGATCCACAAAAATGACCTTCATCCACAACAAGATCCTCACCAACTCCAAGGAACTTTTCAGCGTCCTCCAGGAATTCACCAAAACCCCCAGCGAAACCGCGGACATCACACCCTTCCAGGACCTCTGCAACAAGCTCAGCTCCTACTTCCATCTTAAAATCAAGGGCCTCTACAACAATTTAAACGACTAGACACCGGACTCCGAAACCCAGCAACGCCAGCCAGCCCAGCATCTCCTCCTGGACCCCAGTCCCCACCGAAGACACCGCATCGACCATGAAAGGTATTTACTCAGGAGCCCACACGGACCCCTGTCCCCTGCACATCTTCCACAGAGCTGCTGCCATCACTCAGGAACTACAACTCACCAGCAACACCACCTTCAAAACTGGCATCTTTCCCGATGACTTGAAACGTGCAGAAGTTAGACCCCTACTAAAGAAGCCCACAGCAGATCCCACCGACCTCAAGAACTACCAACTCATCTCCCTCCACCCCTTCCCGTCCAAAGTCACTGAGAAGATCTTCAACTTCCAACTAACAAAATTCATCGAAGAAAACGCCATCCTCGACCCCTTCCAATATGGATTCCGCAGCAACCACAGCACCGACACCATTCTACTTGCTGTCACACACGACATCCGCACGCACCCTCCTCGACCAAGGACACAACGCAGCCCTGATCCTACTCGACCTCTCTGCAGCCTTCGACACCGTCTCCCACCGAGCACTCACCGCCAGACTCCACAACGCCGGCATACAGGGAGGCGTCCTCGACTGTCTCCGCTCCTTCCTCACCGGCAGAACCGAAAAAATCAGACTGCCATCCTTCCTCTCCGAACCCAAAGAATCAGACTGCCATCCTTCCTCTCCGAACACACGGAAATCAACTGCGGAGTACCCCAAGGGTCGTCGCTCAGCCCAGCACTCTTCAACATCTATATGGCCTCCCTCACCACCATTGGCAGACAGCACAGACTCAGCATAGTATCCTATACCGACGGCAGCCAGCTCATCCTCTCCCTCACCAAGGACCCCCCATCACCACCAGACTCCACTTCCAGGAAGGAATGAAGGACGTCACATCCTGGATGAGCAGCAGCTGCCTGAAGCTCAACTCGGAGAAGACAGAGGTCCTCGTCCTCGGACCCTCGTCCTTTGCATGGGACAACACCTGGTGGCTCACCGCCCTCAGCAGCCCTCCCACCCCCACGGACCAAGCCAGAAATCTCAGAATGGTACTCGACTCCTCCATCTGCATGACTCGACAGGTCCACGCTGTTGCCTCCACCTGCTTCAACACCCTCCGGATGTTCCAAAAGACCTTCAAATGCACGCTCCCACCCTGAATCAAGGAAGACCGCCACCCATGCACTCATAACCAGCAGATTGGACTACGGAAACCCCCTCTACACCGGGATCAACAAGTCTGCATACTCCGGACCATACTGAACACCACAGCCAGATTCGTACTTGGCATCCCTCGACACGAACACATCACCCAACACCTGCGCAACTACCACTATCTCGCCATTGAGAAGAGAGTACATTTCAAGATACTCACCCATGCCTACAAATGCCTCCACAATAGCTCAACAATAGAATCTCCTTCCACATACCCAAGAGGAACCTCCGATCGGCCACCGTCGCTGAACCCCTGCGCATCTGCAGAGCAAGAACAGGTGGCAGAACCTTCTCCTACATTGCTGCCAAAACCTCCTGATCGACATCAGATGCACCCCCGCCCTGCACATCTTCAGGAAGACCCTGAAGACCTAGCTCGCCGACGGACCGGAGTTGCCCCCCCTACTGCTAGCGACTTGAGACCCTCATGGGTGAGTAGCACGCTTAAAGAATCCCTCATCGATTGATTATAGCGCCGCTCAGGGAGAAACGCAAGGCTGCACCATATCCTTGTAAATATGGTGCAGCCTTGCGTATCTGAAGTGGCGGAGTGAGGCGTTAAGCCATGATGGCTAACACCTCACTCCGCCACTTCTTTGTACATATGACCCCAGGTTTTCCCTCCTCCTCGTGTGGGTTTGTGTGGCAGGCAGAAGCCACAGTGAAGACGGTGAAATCTCTTCAAAATTTACATAACTGAATTTCTTTCACATGCATAATGTTTTCATTTTAGTACATTTTATTTTCTGTCGCCTGTTTTACATTGAGGGTTTCTACTTTGTGAAGCTTGAGTGTGTCTGGCAGAAGCCTCGTGAAGCAGATTGAAATGTCTTCAAAATTCACACAACCGTATTTCTTAAACATGCGTATTATTATGTATTTTGTTCATCAGATTTTTCTTCTCCTGTTTTATATTAAAGGTTGCTGCTTTGTGTCCACGTGGAGTTTGGCAAATAATTTAGTGTTTTTGATATTTCTCTCTGCATTTCTTTAACTTGTGATAGATTTTCACCTTATTACTTATGATTTCCCCCACCCATTATACATGGGGTTGCTCCTTTTTTAGGGTTGAGCATGACTGGCAGAATCCACATGAAACAGGTGAAGTATCTCTTCGCACAACTTCATTTTTTTAAACATGCGTATTTTCAACTTTGTACATTAGATTTTCTCTTGCCCATTATACAAGAGTTGATGATTTGTGTCTTGCCTGTTTTACTTTGTGTTGCTGCTTTGTAGTTCTTAGTGTATGAGATCTGAGCGTGACAAGCAGAAGCAGATGGTGGAGTGGCACCGTGCACCATGAGTAATATTGTATCAAATACTGTCTTCTGCTACCCAACCAGTGCATGGTGACCTATTTCTATTGCTTGCCTCAAGGCTTATGTTATTGCTTCATCCATGACCACCCCCCCGATATATATGACTCCGAATTCCATTTATTCCAAATAATGTCCACTCTTAAATCACTATCCCATTGTCGTCCTTCTCACCATTTTTTTTCTCTTGTGTGTCAAATCTGTTTAACTTTGGTTATTAGTGTTAGGATCCAAGGACGGTTGGGGGAGACACAGGTGATGTTTTATCTATGTAGGTGCAAAAACAGAATTTCAGAGTATGTTTTAAATGCCAGGTACCACGCAGTGAAATGGGTTTGCCTAGAAGGGTCTGGGCTGTTATCTGTTCAACATTTTGTGACTGACTCTTCGCCAGACTTGCGTCCTTTTTTTTTGAGCAGCATAATTATTGATGACAAAGCAATATAGTTTCCTGTTAAGCCTGACATGGACAGGGAAGAGACGAATACAAGATAGCTGCCGCCTTCCCACCAGTGACCGAAGCAGCGGCATAATGTCCGCTTCACCCTTTGATTCCCCTGGCGCTGCGTGAGGATAGACCCATGCCGGGAGTGACCTTGAGATTGAGGTGAGATACTGATTGGGGCACCTAGTTAAGCATCTGTTGTTTGGCATCTCCGTCACCGAGACCTGCTATGCGGGACCGCATGCATGGCTGTCGTGACCCGGGTAGAGTGGATGCCACATTTTTTTACACTTGGGGCGATCTGCCTGTGTGACGGTCTCCCAGCGCGGTGTCCTGTGTGGTGCAGGCGCCGGCACAGGCCTTGTGGTGTGATCAGCCCCCCCCCCCCCCCCCCCCCCCCCTTCATGCCCATTTTGAAGGGAGGCTGTCTGGCGGCCAGAGACCTCCTGCCTCCAATCGTCCATCACCAATAGCACTCTCCTTTGGGGATGGTTTTGGTGCCCCCCCCCCCCACTGCTGTTATTAGTGTGCCGCATTCTCTCGTGCCTGATTATTAGATCTCCTAGTGTGCCATGTTCTTCCTACTGCCCCTACAATAATACTGTTGTCGGCCCATTCATTCCGCCATGGTCCCTCCACTGCTTATTGTTAGACTGTGATTGTAAAAAATGTGGTACATCGTGTTCCCTCACTATTGCTTGTTCTCTCTCGCTCCCTCTTTCCTGTTTTGCCCTCTCATTTTCTTCCCGCCAATGCCCCTGTTTTTTCCTCTTCCCATCCAGCTCCCTTGTCAGGACCTACTCAAAGGAGGCTGCAGAGCGGCCCGCTACCGAAGGCAAGCCTGAACATCAGCCTCAACCAACTTGTCACCGACCCTACCCGCATCGCAGGACACTCGCTCTACCCCATTTTCACATCCACAGACCTAGTCCAGTATAACCACGTCTCACAGCTCACCTGGCCCAACCACTACAGCATCCACTTCACCATCTCAAGTCTTACCAACACTGGCACCATGCCACCAACACCATGTGCAGAAACTGGTAAAAGATATAAGAAGAACAGTAAAACAATGCTCTCAACTCTCACCTCTCAGACACAGAACAGACTATGAAGAACTTCTCCAAGTGGAGCATAGAATGCGCCGACACATTTGCCCCAGCCAAACCCGCCAAATCCAGATGACTTGCCAGAAGAGCCAGCTGGTTCATCACGGAGCTGAAATCCACCAAATGCAACTGCCTGCAAGTAGAAAGGAAGTCGCGCACCAGCAAAGAGACAGGCACCCATACCACCTTTAAGACAGCACAAACCAGTACCACTCCCTCCTGAAAGAAAGAAAGAAGAATGCTCTAGCAGATGGCATAGAAGCCAGCACAAACCACAGCAAGAAGCTCTTCGCCATTGTGGAGTCCCCCAACCCTGCAGCCACCGAGAACGACACCACCCCTTCCCTAGAACTGTGACACACCCTGACTATCTTTTTCTACGACAAGATCTGTCAACTACGAAAACTTCAAAACCCTAACCCCCTGCCACTTACAGCATCAGCCTGCTCACACCCACAAACGCAAACCCCCAACAGCTGCTCACCAATTGGGAGCCTCTCACAATTCAATCCACAATCTCCATTATGAACTCTGTGCACTCTGGTTCACCCATAGACCACTGTCCCCACCCCTTCTTCAATCTCGGGAGCAAGACGATTGGCTACGAGCTCAAGAAAGTCCTGAACACCATCATCTCGGCATACTTCCCTGAAAACTGGAAACATGGTGAAGTGGGGCCCCTACTGAAAAAACATCCGCTGACCCAGCAGAGCAGAACTGAAGATCTACCTGCCCATCTCCCTGCTCCCCTTTCCAGCAAAGATTCACGAGAAGGCATTCAGCCAGCAACTCGCCAGACACCTAGAACACAACAATCTCCTGGACTCCTATCAATCTGGTTGCCTAATCAACCACAGCACCGACACAGCCCTCATCGAAACCGCCGAAATCAGGACCCTCCCGGACCTTTGCAAAACGGCAGCCCTCATCCTTATGGACCTATCAGCCGCCTTCAACACAGTCTCCCATTACATATTGATCAACAGACTCCTCCACACCCGAATTCAGTGAGAGGATAGCAACCACCTTTAGAGTAAGATCAAACTTGTTCAGCTGTCACCGCTTAATCTCCATGCATGGACATGGATTTTGCAAATGCCTGGGCGGAGAGCCCAGCCCTTCTATTGTAATAGCATGTACTCACGAGGGCGTAGCTACTCAAGCCCAGGAAATCTGGATACCATACTCTCTGTGCCCAATCTTGATCCTCTTGGATAACTTTGCCCCAGTTGGTCCTAATATTCTTGAGAAAATGAGGCAGGAGTGGTATCGACAGGAAGACCTAGAGGATTCCCATATTCCACTTAAGGTGGACCGCGTTCCTGAGTGAGAGATGCCTTGGAAACACCAGTCTGCAGAAGTGCTTACATTGCTCCTTTTTGGTGGTGGCAAACAGATCGAGCCACGGATCTCCCTATTCGTGTAGGAGAAACTGCCCTGCCTCCAGGTATAATTGCCACTCGTGATCTGCTAGGCGCTGACTGCTGAGTTCATCCACCAAGCGGATGGCCCTCCACTCCAGAAGGTTGATGTGGGGTTGGGACTCCCCCTAGAGGTCACTGATCTCTGCCCCTCACAGATGGCCAACTCAGACACTACACATTTGTCACTGTCAGCTCAGGGAAGGTAAGAAGGCTCTGCCATGAATCATCCGTATTGAGACCCCCCTCAAATGGATCACCTCACACAGAAGAACTCAGATCCCTTCTCCCACCATTCACCTCCGAATCCGAGAAGATCTGCAGCATTCCACATGGATTGTCCCTCAGCCCCTCCCTCTTCAAGATGCACATAACCCCCTGGCCAACACCGTCTGATCGCATGGACTCAAAATCATCTCCTATGCCAACGAGACCCAGATCACCCTCTCGCTGTTAGAAGACCCCTCCATTACCAGAGCCAACTTCCACAGATGTATGATGAACTGGATGAAGGACAACTGACCCAAGCTCGGCATGGACAGGATAGAAGTCCTCATCTTTGGGAACAACACCTCACCATGGAACGACGCATGGTGGCCTGCTTAACTTGGCCCATCCCCGCCCTGACAGACCGACCACTCCCGCAACCTCTGCGTCATCTTGAACAGCAAATAATCTACGAAGAATCAGGTAAACACAGTCTCATTCGCTTGCTTCAATAACATACACATGCTCCGCAAGATCTTCACTTGGCTCCCAGTCAACACTAGAAGGATCGTCATGCAGGCCCTCGTCACCGGCAGGCTGGACGATGGGAGCACATTCTACATAGAAGTCACTGCACATCTGAAGAAACTACAGACAATACCAAACTCGGTGGCAAGGTACATCCTCGATCTCCCCAGACGGAACAACATCACACTCCACCTCAGGAAGCTGTATTGGCTCCTGATCCAGAAGAGATTCCAGTTCAAGATGCTGACCCACTCATACAAAGCCCTGCACAACGAAGGACCAGCATATATCAACAAAAGTATACCCTTCCACCAACTGTCAAAACACCTGTGATTTGCTTCCCCCATCCTCGCAGAACCCCCCCCCCCCCCCACCGCCCCCAGATCAGCTGAGTTGACGGCAGGGGATACTCCTTCTCAAACCTGGTGGCCAAAGCTTGGAACGACCTTCCTCTGCACCTCCCGACTGCCCCATTGCTCGGGCAATTCAAGAAAGGACTCAAGTCCTGGCTGGTTGAATGTACAGAGCACCATGAAGCAGTTAAGCAACTCCAGTGCCTTTAGACCCTCACAGGTGATATACTGCACTTGATATATCCTTAATTGATTAAGAGGTCGTAGACCGCCCCACTCAATTGCTCTGTGGCTCTGTGGTATCTGGATGAGTGTGGGGAACTGCGGAAGCCTGAATCTTGCACTTTACCTACTTGAGGCCTTGCGCCCCGGCAACAATTCTCTGTGATCCCTGGAGCAAGCGGACCTGTTGGAGTGTGCCTATACCCCCCCAAGGCGAATGTGGCTCGGTAGTTGGAGATGGGGCGTGACAAGCCCCCACAGCCAAAGCTGGCCCAAACCAAAATGGACCAGTACACCAAACCTACTGTAGATATCCAGTGGACCGCAGAGCAGCTCCCCCATCGATCACAATAAACAGACATGCCTATCATCCTCAAAGCAATTCAAAGAGCATTAGAGACAAAAGTGGATGAGGTCCGGGTGGATGTCTCCCTCCTGCGCCAAGATATTCGCAAAGTAGCAGACAGGGAGACTGAGGCTGAGGCCAGGGTCTCCACAGTTGAAGATGAAGTGACAACCCTTACACTCCAGGTCTCCCAAGTTGCTCTCCACAATGGCTACCCTGAAAGAATGAGCAGAGGGTGCTGTAAACAGTTTCCTGGGATACAATCTGTGCCCAGAGGGGGTTGAGGCCTCCGGGTTAGACTTCTTTCTGGAGGAATTGTCCCATTCTTTTGTCCCATCCGATAAGCTGTCTCAAGGGAGCAAGAACCCTGACCCTCTGGTCAGGCTATTGCTCTCCCGGCGTGCAGCTCCACCTCTGCCAACTGCATCCTCTACTGATCTAGCCTGCTTCTTCTGGCTTCTCTGCTGCCTTTTTTGCCCTCTCCGTTCCTGCCTGTTTTCCTTTTTACTTCCTTCATTTTTGACCTCCTCTATTTCCTTTTCCTTTTTTATCCCTTGCCTCCTTCCCACTGCTGCGGCCCCTCCCGAGAGTTCCCACTCCCGCCTCTTAGCTGACCCACCCTCCCCCGACACCTACTTAATGGAGGCCCCTGTGCGGCTGTGCAGCGGGCACGTCTCTTGCACGTCAAAGCCAAGCCTGACCGCAACCAGCGTCAGGAACCCTAGTCTTCCGACCCGCCAGTGCTACAGCTCCTTGGCTCTCTACGCACTCAACATCGCCAAGGACAACTACTGTAACTCTATTCACCTCTCGACACCCACGGACATTTCACCTGCCGCCACTGCTTCACCTTCGCCGAGACCCAGGACCCTGGACACTCCTCCACCCTCCAGCAACAATGCCATCACACCCCAAACCCTGCAATGCATCCTGCTCAACATCCGCTCCCTCCACAGACACGCAACGGAAATCTGGGACCTCCTCGACAGAACCACCACTGGCGTCGCCTTCCTCACCGAAACCTGGACGAACGGCGCCTTGGGACCGGGCATCGTGATCGCCATCCCCGAAGGCTACAAGATCACGTGGAAGGACCCCCCCGGTGGAGGCATCGCCATCACCCACAAGTCTAATCTTCGTCTGAGCACCTACACCGACGGGCCCACAGACCTGATGGAACACCTCCATTTCAAGGTACAGCCCAACCTGTCCACCACTCTCCGAGACACCCTCCTCTACAGACCCCCCCCCGGTCCCCGCACACCTCTCTCCGACTCAATCACCAACATCATCACCCCGCAAGCCATCACCTCCACAGACTACACCCTGCTGGGAGACCTAACTTCCACCTCAAGAACCTCCAAGACCCCAACTCCGCCTCCCTCCTGGACAACTTCCACAACAACACACTCGGATCATACCAG
Organism: Triturus cristatus; assembly: GCF_964204655.1. Lineage (NCBI taxonomy): Eukaryota > Metazoa > Chordata > Amphibia > Caudata > Salamandridae > Triturus > Triturus cristatus. The sequence goes on from NC_140582.1 coordinate 28,207,490, forward strand.
ATGCATCGTATCCAGCAGGACACACCCTCAACCCCATCTTCACAGCAGGAAACTCCATCACCTTCACCCACACCTCAGAACTTCCATGGACAGGCCATTGCTGTGTCCAGTTCACCATCAAGACTAACATCACCCGCAAACGTCCTCTCCAGTGCAGCACCTGGAACAAGATCTCCGACAACCACCTCACCGCCTCCCTCAGCAGCTCCACTCCCACCACTACAGACGACGACCCTACCACTGCAGCTTGTGCTCTACACAAATGGATCACCGACTGCACCAACACTATCGCCCCCTCAAGAAAACTTCCAACCCTCATGCCAAGAAGGTCAGATTGTTCTCCACCAAACTGTGAGAATCTGAACAAACCTGCAGACGCCTCGAAAAGCTATGGAGGAACTCCAAAACTACAGCAGACTTTGACAGCTTCAAAACAGCTACAAACTCATCAGATACTCAATGAAGAAAAAACTCCAGGACAGAATCACCACCCATGCACACAACAGCAGGGAACTATTCAGCATCATGAAAGAGTTTGCCCCACCCAACAGTGAGACTACTGACATTCCAACCTCCCAGGACCTCTGCGACAGACTCTGCGCCTTCTTCTATCTCAAAATCAGGCCATCTATGACCACTTAGACAACAACCTCCACGCGGAACCCACACTCGCCATCCCCTACAACACGCAGCCGACACTTGACAGCTGGACCGGCCGCAGCATTGAAGACATCCTGAAGACTGTGAAGTCAACTCACTCCGGGGCCCGCCACGGACCCCCACCACATATACCACAGGGCTGCAGACATCATCGCCCCCGAGCTTCGAATCCTCAACCGCTCCCTCGAGACCTTGTTCCCCAATGACTGGAAACACGCCGAGATCAACCCTCTCCTGGCAAATCCCTTGGCGGACACCACTGACCTCACGAACTATAGAACCATCTCCTTACTCTCTTACCTGGCAAAAGTCATGGACAAAGCCGTCCACAGTCAACTTGCCTCCTTCATAGAAGAAAACAGCAGCCTCGACTCCTCCCAATCAAGCTTCAGAAAGAATCACAGCACTGAAACCACCCTTATAGCTGCGACAGACAACATCCGCTCCGTCTTCGACAGAGGAGAGACTGTGGCCCTCATTCTCATGGACCTCTCCACTGCTTTCGCCAGTCTCACACCACACCCTAGCCCGCAGACTCCAAGACGCAGGTATCTGGAACAAGGCTCTCGACTGGATTCACTCATTCCTCTCTGGCAGAACACAGCTGGTCAGACTCCCTCCTTTCCCCTTAGAACCCACAGCAACCACCTGCGGAGTCCCGCAAGGATCCTCCATCTGCCCTACCCTGTTCAACGTCTACATAGTCCAGCTCGCATTAATTGTCGGATCATATGGACTCAACATCATATCATACGCTGACGACAACCAACTCATCCTCTCCCTATCCAACGAACCCAACATCTCCAAACACAACTTTCAAGAAGGAATGGAAGCAGTTGCCAAGTGGATGAAGAACAGCTGCCTACAACTAAACACAGACAAAACCGAAGTACTCCTCATGTGCGCGCACCTTGACCTCTGGAACAACACCTGGTGGCCCCCCCCCCCCGCCCTCAGGAACCCACCAACGGACCACGCTTGCAACCACAGAATCATCCTGGGCTCCAAACTCAAAATGGACCACCAGATCAATGCTGCCACCTCTTCCTGCTACCACTCCCTCCACCTCCTCCGAAAGACCTCACCTACAAACTCCAGAACGCAGCCACCATACTAGTCCTCAACCTACTGTGCCACTGCCACATCAGCCAACACCTACGGACACTACACCGGCTCCCTGGCGAGAAGATAATCACCTTCAAGCTCCTCACCCACGGCCACAAAGCCCTTCAACACCGGACCAGCCTACATGAACTAGCGCCTCTCGTTCCACGCACCCCAAAGATCCCTCAGCTCAGCTTTCTCTTACAAAGGAACCCCACATCAAGAAGACCAGAACAGAAGGAAGATCCTTCTCTTTCCTTGCGCCCAAGCCATGGAACACCCTCCCTCTCCACCTCCGACAGACACCTTCCCTCGCCAAGTTCATGATGGTATTCAGGGCCTGGCTCTTCGACGAAGCACCGTAACATCCTGGAGCCGAGCATCCCCCCCCCTCCTCCCCCCCCCCCCCCCCACCCCAGCGCCTTGGGACCCTTTCTGTAGTTGTGCTTTACAAACCCTTGATTGATTGATCTGGTTTTCGTGCAGGAGAGGGTGCATCGGGCCCTTGCTAATTGACCACCCCCAGGGGTTTTCTCGCCTCATGATAGGCTGCATCTTCAACCACCAGGATAGGGATGTCATCTTCCAGGAGGCTCGTATCAGCAATATCTGCACTTCAACACCAAGCTCATGATCTTCTCAGACTACACCCGGGCGATCCAGCAGCGCAGATGCTTGTTTGAGGATGTTAAACAGAAAATCCGGGCCCTTCCGATCCAATATATGCTCCTTTTCAACTGCTCCACCTATTTCTTTGATGCTCCACAACAAGCATGGGTGTGGGCAATGGCGCAACAGGCACTCTGGCCCACCAGAGTTGGGGAGGCAGCAAACATGAGGCCCGTTAGCCCCCCTCTCAGGTACGCCGGAGAAAGAGAACCCCCTAAAGGATGGACTGACCAAACCAGCATAGGAGATAAGGGTTATTGAGCCCATCTTGTGCTAGGAGTGCACTGGGAGCTCTGGACCCAGATACATCGCTCTCTGGCACCCCCACTCTCTTCCAGACTCAAGACGGTGATCCTGAGCCACTCACTTGAACCCTGGTTGGCAGTGAGGTGCAGAATGACTCGGTCATGAATAGCCAACCATTGCTGCAGATGCTGTGAACTTCTCTATTGCTGTATTGCATATAATCTTTTTGGCTGTGGAGTGGGGTGAAGGGAGTGTTTTCCGGTATTATGTTCTTCGGTTTTATTTTGATAATCAGAAATTGCTGTCAGCTAGCGTCAACTTTTCATTGGGCAACCGGGAGCCTCAGACGGCTCCTGAGACAACCTTCTAGTTTCTTTATGTTTGAATGTTGGGCGAGAGATTCTTCAGGGTTGGAAGTATGGGGTGGGGGCTGTTGGGTGGTATGGGTTACTGTTTTGTTTTGCTTTATTGTTCTGACATTCTTTTGCAGGCACCTACAACAAACTTCATCCACTGCGTGCACTCACAAACATCATGCTCTACGGCTCCACTGAGTCTATCCCCTGTGGACCAGGAGGCTTCTCGTGGGGAGAGGATCCAGCCCACCATTTAACACTCCCGCTCCAACTGATTAAGGTAATTTCCTTGATTGTAAACTATCTCCTCAACCGATAAGAAATCGGTGGTACTTCTCTATATAAAGCGGTTTCGCCTGGATGTGGTCATGCTTCAAGAAACGCATCTTTTAGGCTCCCACTGTCCCTTCCTCGTCGGGTTTGGCTATGACACAGTTTTTCATGCTGGCTTCTTCAGAGGTTCACACGGAGCCGCTGTACTGCTGCTCAATGCCTTCCCAATGTCGGTGTCCTCCTCATACATTGACCCACAGGGGAGGTACATAGGGATGGAGGGCCCTCTAGAGACTAGACACCAGAACTTCATATTGGCCTATGTTCCCCAACCGATGTTGCACTCGACACTGCAGGTACTCCAGGACCTTGTGGTGACCCCCCACCCTCCCCAGGGACTACCTGATGGGGGGTGATTTTAACGCGGTCCCAGACCCCAGTCTGGATATTTCTAGTAGACAAAGACTGCATTGACGTTATAGAGGAGGAACCCCAGATCTTATTTAAGCTCAACTGTAATGCTGTATCCTCTGCTGGAACCCCTATGGGCGTCCAGTAAACACACCCTGAGGGGTCTGATCAAAGGATATGTAAGGGGAAAGGAAACACGCCAACTGGTACAGGTAATGGATTTAGAAGCCCAGAACCTCTCCCTGGAGTGGTGGAACTGTGGCTGGGCCTCTGCGACATTGAGAGCCAGCCACAGGCCCATCACTCCAGGAAGAGGATCTGGATTGCTGTGGCTAGTGAGGCCCACCCTGAAACCGATCTCCCTAGAGGATGCTAGACAGTGCTGGAGAGCATTGACCCAGCTGGTCTATGAACATAGAGACAAATCTTGCAAGCTCTTATATTGGTTGGCAGCTCATGCCACTGCGACTAGGACAGTACCGGCCATTCGCGATTCTCATGGAACCCTTCGTGAAAGTATGCCCGAGGTTGCTCAGGTCTTTGCGGCTTATCAAAACTTCTATGTGGCAACTCCCTGTACCCCTACAGGAGCGTGCATTCCCACTGCTAAAGGAGATTTCCCCTGCACTCGATCCCTGCCTTCTGTGGCCCGAGGACTTGACTAACCGATCACCACTGAGGAGATAAACTTGCCCATTTCAGATCTCAATTCAGGCAAGACCCCTGGCACAGATGGGTTCCCCATTGAATTCCTTAAAAGCTACCTGACCCATTTGCTCCCTCACCTACTGGCCTTCTACACTGAGCTGGCAGAGCGTGGATCGTCATCCCCGTCCTCCCCCCCAGACCTAGACACTGCCACTATTGTGTTTTCCAAGGCCCACAAGCCTGCAGAACATTGCGCCTCTTATATGCCTATGCCTCTCATAAACTTGTTTGCGAAGGTCCTAGTGAATACATTAAGTCACACACTGAGTTAACTAATCCATCCAGACCAAATGTTGGTTCATGCCTGTGAGGAGCAATTCACCCTGTCCCAGCAGTGCCAGTTGAGCGTCTCCCTGGCCTTACTTCCAATTGACTTTGAAAAGGCCTTTGACACTGTCGCATGAACCTTCTTGGAAGCTGTGCTGAAGCATGCAGGTTTTGGGACTTCCGCAGACCCATCAGCCTGCCATACAATGCCCTGCATCCCATGTCCAGGTAAACGGAGTCCTATGCCTGCCCTTCCCAGTTTTTAGAGGCTGGCACCAGGGCTGTCCCCTGTCCCCATTATTTGCCCTAGTGATCGAACTCTTGGCAAGTCTTATCAGATGTAAAGCCCAAATTCGGGGATGGCTTTAAGAGGAGGATCCTGAAGATCACATATCACTGTATGTGAATGACATCCTATTATTTCTGGATGACCCGCAGCATTCCGGCCCCAGATGCCTCTAAATACTACCCCTGTATGAAGAAGCCTCTGGTCTGCAGATAAACAAGTCGCTGTTGGTACCTGTTGAGGAAAATACTGGAGTACATTCTTGGTGCCCTACGATCCCGATATGCTGCCGCTCCTTCAGATATTTAGAAAGCTATATTCTCTACCTCCCAGATCTGGCCTGGACTCTTAATTTTCAGCCCATTATGAACACCTTGACTAGGGACCTCTGGAAAAGGGGCCCCCTGCCTCCTAAGCGCTATGGGGTGGGTAGCCTTAATTAATATGATGTGCCTCCTGCACTTGCATGTTATTGTAAACTTGCATCACTCAATCCCCTGAGGACAGCCCTGTTGTGCCTCTTGGAGGAGGTTGGGGGACTGAGACTGGAGAGAATATTTATCAGCATGGCCACATTGTTGGCCAACAAGATATCGTCCGTAACTGGAAGTCACTGGAATCGCCCCTCATTGGAGGGGTGGAGGAGGGGGTGGACTGGTGTTCCCGCTATGAGAATCTGATCTATGGGGCCCAGTCATGCCACCAAAAGAATGATAAGATATGGAGGGGATGGTGGATGCATCATGGGTCGAATGTGTAATGATATTGAAGATGATGTATTTACTATGGTTATATCTCCAATGCATTTTTATGGAGTCTTGTAGCATTGTTTGTGGGAAATGCCGAAATCTGAGAACTTGGGTATCAAAAAAGAATTTGATGCTTTAAAGTCCCACAGTTACCTGGATAAGGACAATGTTTCCTAGTGCCCATAGTGCTAATGTTAAAGCAGCTGTCACCCATGGGATGTGCACCACAAAGTTTGATCTTACCCACACCATGGGAAACCTAGCGGCAGCCCCAGAAACATTTGGTAGTTTGGCTTACAAATCTGCAGCGACTGATGGTGGCAAGGAATAGCTGCCTATTTGCAACCATCTCAGGAATTGGATCTTCACGCTGCTCCTCAGAGTTGACGGTAAGTTCCTTTGGGTTCTAATGCAGATTTTGGGTGCGTCAGTTTTTATAAAGTTGATGTAGCAGTTGCACTTACCGTGTGAGTCTGTATCCACGCTGGTGTTCAGGGCCTCCTCTTGCAAATCTGAGGTCGCTTTCACACACTCGATACGAGGTCCGAATTCTGGTCAGATTACTGCCTAGGGTGACAAACCTGTCTTCTCCAGCAACAGTGTACAAAGGCGATGGCCCTTGAATCCCCAGGGGCCTTTCCTGGTATACAGGGGTTGTTACTCGCCTAAGGAGACAACCCGCTTGGGGGGGTCTCAGTTACGGCCCTATTATTTCCACATTGTTGCACCAGCATGACTGTTCTTAAGTTCCTGTTGCTCAATATTGTTATGCAGTCGTTGCCTCTCTCATTTAAGGCAGCCCTATAGTCTCTGAAGCTTTGTTATAACGCGAAGGCCCTTACATTTCAGTGCCCCCCTTTTCTAATACAGGGGTCATATCTCTCACACGGACAGGTAGTACGATCGGTGCAGCGGTCCCGATGCACCCTAATCTTATACTCTGCCTCTCAGACTCTTGCATCTGGACTTCTAGACCTTGCTATCTCCTAGATCTCTTCTGAACGTCACAGAGTTCACTGGTCTTGGGTTAGGTAGAAGGCTGTGTTCCAGGTGAGAAGTCTTGATCCTCTTGGGTGATGTTTCCTCAGCAAGCATGGGAGACTGGGCGACCCTCTGGGTCACAATCCAAATTGCAACAGGCTGAACTCTTGTTGAGTTCTTACATGCTGACGATCAGCTTCATTTGACAAAATGTTTGTCTCAAGCCTCCTCTTTCATAAACATTTTCCAAACAAAGTGTTGGATTTTGTGTCTCTGCTTTTGATTCATGTAATGGGGGGCCTACTTGGAAATGCCCACATCTTATTACACTTACTGTAGTTGATAATCTATCACTGAAGGACAGTCTCCAAATTTGAGAGCCCCCAACACAGGCCACCTTGATGTTCTCATCAGTGACGTGTGGTTTAAATGGTTACCCGTGACATTGATCTTCTCAGTCCCATAGGGTTCCACAGATGTGCTCAAGCCTCCTTTGACCAGTGATTCCTTCCGAATAAAAGAGCTACCTTTTGAAATGAAGGACAGACCCTTACTCTCCCTTCACCCAGTGTTTTTCCTTCCAGTTTGAGAAAATGCAATTTACATTTATGTTTTTTGAAGATTTATTGATTGAAAACTGAACTTGGTGTTATTTATTGTTGATTATTAATACACATTTGTTTGACTGTAGTCTCAGTCACATGACCTCTTCCGACTTCATGGCAGAAGAAAAGTGCAGGAGTTGCTCTTCTTCTAGCGAGAAGCAGGGTGCCTTGATTTACTGCTGTACAGGGGCGCGGTCTCTGTGCCAGTTTGTCCGGCAAGGCATGTGTCAGGTGAGGTAGCCGCCGCAGTATTGGCGTGCTCTCCACCCCAAGGCAGAGCCAGTGAACATTATGAAGCCCAGGTAGGCAGCTGGGGCCACTTGTGGGTTCAGCGAGGGGCCCTGAAATCGGGGAGATGTCAGAGTGAGGTCAAGATGAGGCAGGATAAGCAGCATAACTGTCAATACATGTGTAGCGCAAAACACTTCCCCACTTGGACTTGCGGCCTGCAGGGGAACAGAGATAGCTAGCATAATGAAGAGCACGTGGGGGTGGGGCAAAATACATGGTGAGAAGGCCCAGGCGCCGAGGCTTCCTGCCCAAGGTAGTGAACAAAGAAAGACAGACAGAGTGGTGTGGCCGCAGAATAAAGCAGGCTGAGGTAATTCACCGGCAATACAGCACAAAACAAGGGTACAGTTTCTAATAGGCAGTGGGGGTTGATAAGGCTGTCAGACGGAACAGGCGGGTGTACCAGAAGGATTTGGGGGGATCCAAGTGATCGGATCTGAATGCCTTCACACACCCAGAAGGGTGTCATGCTTCATCATTGGGCTGCTCCTCATCGGGCCGATGCTGCAATGCGCGACTGGTCCCTCAGTGGGGGGCTCTATAGCGGAGATCTTTTGATCTTAGCCGTATTGATGAATGCAAGTGAGGGGGTGTAAGTGTAGGGTGGTGTCTAGGTGATCGAAAATAGCCTAAGTAGTACCGAGGAGACTTTTTATTAAAGTGGTCCCCATGACAATGTAAAAACAAGGGAGCTGTCACAGGTAATGCTATACCAAGATAGCTTCAAAAAGGGTTACGTGGGGGTCATCTGATGTAGGCCATAGCCCACAATATCTAGCTTGGGCTCTTTGAGATGTCTCTCCGAGCCTTCACTAGACCAAGTGGTCCCCTCAAAGGATGACCAAACAGAAGCTCAAAGGGACTAAATCCCATTAATTTCTGTGGCACTTCTCTGTAGGTGAAAATCAGGCATGGCAAAAGGACAACCCGTCTTCTGAGTTCTTCAGGGAGTCTCATGATCATACCTTTCATGGTTTTGTTGAATCGCTCAACTAGACCATTGGTTTGTGGGTGATATGGGGTGGTAAACTCAGCCAACATGGCTTTTAGTTAGCCAGGTGATGAAGTTACTATCTCTGTATGACACCACCTCATTAGGAAATTCCACTCCAGTAAAGATAATGATTGGGGCCCTGACACCAGCAGGAGGAGTAACAGCGCTAAGATGAATTGCTTCAGGATAGCTAGTGGTATTATCCACTACCAACAGTATACATTTGTTTCCTGATGTTTCACATTTTCATAGGGAACCCCCACCACTGGAAGTGGAATTAAGGGGGCTTTTGGTGGTGAGCTGTTTTGCCACTGACTTGATAGGTAACAGAGGAGTTGCAAACTCCTTCACTTTTTGGGACTTGCTTGGGCAGTAGAAGTAGGCAACTAGCCAAGTAGCCAAGTTCTTACCCTGGTACCCACCCTTGGATTGTGAAGTGCCTCTGGCCCCACCCTCCTGAACAGGTTTCTGTGGGATTTTAGAAGACTCTTTAACTTTTTTCCTTAGACTTTTCCAAATCTTTCCAGTGGGGGAGAATAGCAAACCCTTTCTTTTGCGCACCCCCACACTGAGATAATTGGGTCACCCTACTCTTGATCAAATGGTTAGCCTTTTCCCCCAAACTACGCAGGAGAGGCTAAACCTATGTCTACCAAGTATTGATGCCATTTTTCAGACGTACAGTCACCTACACCACCCTACACTTGTACCCCCCCAAACTTGCATTCATTAATATGCCTAAGATGAACAGATCTCTGCTAAAAAGCACTCACTGAAGAGCCTCATCGGGCATTGCAGCGCCCGCCCAACGAGGGGCAGCCCAATGATGAAGCATGACACCCTTCTGAGTGTGTGAGAGCATTCAGATCTGATCACTTGGGCCCCCAACTCCCCCCAAATACCTCTGTTCTACCAGCCAGTTCCTTCTGACATCCTTATCATCCATCCCCATGAGGAACTGCACTTTCCTTTTGTGCTGGATTGTCCATTTAGGAGCTTAGGTGCTGGACCTATTATATCTGCTCCCTTTTCCCCCTTTGATTTATAGTGATTCAGAAGCAAGCAGCAGTAGGGGAACTGGTGATCCTTGTTTTAGGCACCGGTTGTAGCGATGTCAGATGAGAGATGTGAGGTAGTGGAATGGCCTTCCGAAGAGTATTGGGATAACTGAAAAGGGAAAGTAGGAGGTGAAGAGCAGGGGTTGGAGGTTACATCTCTGAGGATGCAAGAATGGCTGGAAAGAGTGCTACAAGGTCTGCAAATACAATGGCCAGTGGAGGTGATTGAGGGCGGGGAGGGGAGATGCTGCGGGGAAAGGGAGCAGAGGGAGATCAAGGTGCCTGAAGCAAGACCTTGGCCCGGTGCCCATCTGCTGAGCCTATGCTGGGTGCAGAGGTGGCAAGGTTGAAGTGGAAAAAGGATGAAGGCCAGGAGGAAATGGAGCCTTAACCGTGGGCACCTACTAGTCTAGGGCAGCAGGAAGAGCAAAGTAAGGGACCCAAAAGGGTGTATTCTCACAGAGGTCAAGGGGGGCACAGGCGCAGCGAGGACAGGGCATGGGCGTAGCGAGGGTATAGGAGTTTAGTGGTTCAGCATTCATATTTTGCCTCTAGCGGGCTGGTAGGCATCTTGGGTGTGGCGTCTAGGGCTCTGAGGTGGGATAGCAGAAGGATGGAAGTCAGTGGAGACAGAATAGATGGGGAGGAATGTAGGGTAGCACGGGGTATACACTCCAGACCTATTCTCTTTCTTGCAGTTTTCGGGACAGCCGGATGGTGTTTTGGGACATGGTGTATTCTGACACAGGGCCCACTGAGGACTCTCATCATGTCAATCAGAGGACATGCGCAGAGCATCTTCAGGAGGAAGGACATACAGGTCAAAACAGCCCACAACTATAGAGGATTTGGGAGGGCTGATGACTGCCACCCTCAGGAGAAGGTCAACATTTAACCCGAGGTGGTGTATAATGTTCAATATCTGATGACAGTACCAACACGCACTGAGTGGGCGGGGCAGATGAATTGGTTGGTTCAATGGACTTAGACTATGAGGAGGATTGGCTGGAGGAGGGTGAGGTCTTGGGCAGTGATGTGATTGATAAGGCATAGCAGAGGTGGTGACAGCAAGGAGCACGAAGGTCTGTGGGTGATGGGGCTGGGTTTGTTAATCAGTGTCCACAGGCTTAAGACACAGTACCATCCAGATCCACTGACACCAGGTTGGCGGGCAGGAGGCTTCTACTGGCAAGGCAGCAGACTACGGAGTGGGCACTGACTTTAATGCCAGGTAAGGATGTAAGGATGTAAGGACCACCAGCTTCTTCATGGCAGGGCCTCGCCATGAAAATACTGGTGGTGCAAAAACTCAAAATATGCTGAGCGGGACTGCGCCAGTCCCTGCTCACCATATTGCGTTGTGGCACTCTTGTGTCACCGCCAAGAAATGACTGTTCCCCGGCACAGCAGGCGGTCCACTGCCGATATGACTGAGTTGTAATCGGCAATACTGTGGACCACCACCCCTGTGCCACCGCAAGACCGTCAGACTTGTAATCAGGCCCTAAGTTAGCAAAGCTAAACTATTGTTCTGCGTATTAAGCAAACTGATTAACATATTTTTTTTAATTTGTTCCCTTTTCCAACAGGTACTATGTCATGAATTTTTCAGATGGGTACATTTACAATGCATTCAAATAGAAGAGGCAGCCTTACTAGAGCAATACGGCTGTCAATGTAGTTATTAATAATCTTTTGAGTATTAAATGCAGAGGTGTAACCCCATTATACTCTCCGAGGACCGAATACGAATATTGTGATACGTAGGAGGTAGAATCTTAATGTGTTTACAATAATATAAATATTTGCGGTGCTCATTATTCTGGTTTCATTAGTACACATTTTATTTCATATTTATCTTCCAATTGTAGCACCCTTTTTGTACAACAGTGAACAGATTACAGTAAACATTTGTAAAGTGAATTATTGTGGTTTTCCTTTATACTGTCTTGGGTGTATCATAATGTATATGCAAGGCCAAGGTCCATTTCCTCGTCATCACTGAGAAAGAGAGCCTGACATTGCGTACCAACTGAAAAAGAACAGTTTCCACCATTGAAACTAATGTAAAGGCATGGGAAAGTACTTTCAAACATATTTTTTAGAAAATGTTTTTAATCGCAATAAAGTCTTGCTTTTTCGAAACAAATAAGTATATATATATATTATATATTTGCAAATTGTCAATTTTTCAACTTTTTGCAAATAAATTTTAAAATGAAAAAACATGGTGTTTGTTTCCTGTAGCTTACTCTAAAATAAAGTGCATCACTGGAACTATTATTTATTCATAATAATTGTTGTTTAAAATTGAAATGTCTACTAATATCTAACTATTGTATTTATTTTTCTATTTAAAATAAATTTCAGTTTGTTTGTTAAAATAGGGGCCTCATTATGATGGCGGTTGGACTTACGTCCGACAGACATCATACCGGAGACGGGACGGCTCGACTTGCTGGCAGAGGTCCCGCCAATGAAATTACAATGCGACTGCCTCCAGGGTGGTCGCAATGCCTATGTTTTGTATGGTGGCGGGTGCTGCGTGCTGCAGCACGCGCTGCAGTACAAAAATTAGAACGCATATCCCTGCACTACGTGGCAGGCACCTTGGGGTGCCTGCCATATGGTGCAGGGATATGTAAAACGCCCAAAACTAAGGGGGCCTGATATGGCCCCCAATGTCCCTTTCTGCCAGCCTTTTCTTGGCATGTAAAGCGCCATGAAACGGCTGGCGGGGAGGGACATCATAATAATCCTTGTAGGTATTTTGGCTGCCTTCAACCCATCGGATGCATGGCGGGCAGGCTTTCCGACTGCCAACCATACGCCCGCCATTGTAATATGGTGGGTGGTAAACATGCTTAGGATGGCAGTGATACCGCCAGTCATCGTAATCAGGCCCTAAGTATTACCTGGGTATTAATACACTACTACGCTCATTAACCCTATATCTCTTACATCCTGTCACTAAAGGTGAGAGTAGCAGTAGTTTTCAACATTATTTAAGTTGAATGATAACATTTAATTTATTTAAACACCAAGGGACCTATTACGATCTCCGTCGTAAAGCCTCCGACCTCAGGCTTTACGAACAAAATTGTCTGTTTCAATTACGACCGACTGATTACAATACAGCCGGTCGGAATTGGAACTGGCCTGTCATTCCAGCCTGCTTCCGATGGGCTCTAGTAGTCTGTCGGCCAGTAAGAGACTGGCCCGTAATCCCATGGGAAGGCGTTTCTGCCTTCAGGATTTACGATGCTCGGTTTCTCACAGGCCTTCCACGGCAGGCTTTCCGACATGGAAAGGCTGTCAGAAAGGAAGTTTGGGGGCCCCCTATTGGAGCTCCCTTGTCCTTGCAGTCTCCGTTTGGGAGTCGAGGGGGCACCTATGGTGCCCCCGTTAATGTCTGCACCTGAGGTGCCTACCACAGGGTGCAGGGATTAACACAATCTCCCATTTCTCTATGGGAGCTTGTGTTACAGCTTGTTTACGGCCTTAATATAAGCTCCCATGTAGAAATGGAGGAATGCGACAGCACATGGTGCGGTTGCATCGTAATAGCTGTCCCGAGACCTCGACGGTGTCGAGCGGGCTCAAGTCCACCCGACCTCGTACTTGAGCCCCTAGTAATTAGTACTCTGGTATTAAAAGTAACACCTGGGTATTAATACAATTCCACCTCATGTTACCCTTATATTCCTTGGACTCCGTCCCAAGAGATATTACAGTTGGGTTTAAAAAAATGTACTTTGAATTATTTAAAATGTAAAACTACAGTTCAAAGTCTATTAGTACACAGATGTTTATTAATACACAAGTATTAATTTTAATATCTTCCCTACCCCTATTCCCTTGTTTCCTGTCCCTAAAGGTGAGTGTTACATTAGTTCACAAATATATTTGTTTAAAGATAAAATTAAACTTAAATAAATTTCACCAAAATCAATTAAAAACAATGCTTCGGTACTAATGCACCAGGATCCATTACCCCTGTATCCCTTACATTCTGTCACTAAAGATGTGTAGCAGTTCTTTTAAAAATGATTTAAGTTTATTGATAATATTTATATTTAACACCTACTAAAAAATAATCAGGTGTTAAGATTCATTCTTGGGTATTACTACGCTACCCCACCCATCACCTCTATATGCTTTACATCACATCCCTGAAGGAGAAGTTTGTCGTAAGTTCAAACATATTTATATATAATGTTACATTTAAATATATTTTAATTGCAAAAATTAATACACAAGTATCAAAATTAATACCTGGGGATTACGGCACTTCCCCATCCATTACCGCATATGCCTTACATTCCATCCCTAAAGGTGAGTGTTAGAGCAGGTTAAAAATATTAATATATGTAATATTACAATTAAATATATTTTAATTACCAAAAATAAACAGTACTTAAAATATAATACCTGTGTATTAATACACTCCCCCACCCATTGCCCCCATTTCCCTTGCAGCCTGTCGTAAAGGTGAGTGTAGCAGATCTTTTAAAAATTATTTAAGTTCAATGATAAAAGTATATTTAAATATATTTCAACAGCTAGTAATCAATGCTTGGGTATTAAAATAAATATCCTTTGTATCAATGCACTGTACTGCCCATTACCGAGATATACCTTACATCCCATCAAGTGAGTGTTGGAATAGGTTTCAAGTATATCTACATTTATATATAATATTAGATTTAAATATATTTTATTTCCAAAAATGTATACACTGGAACTAAAATGAATACCTGGTTATTAATCCACTTCCCCATCCATTACCCCTCTATGCCTTGCATCCCGTCCCTAATGGTGAGTGTAGGAGTAGTTTTAAAATAATATTGTTAAAATTACATTTAAATCCTTGTTAACAGCTGATAATTGATTTGCTGGAATTACAATTAATACCTGAGTATTAATCCATCACACTGCCCATTACCTATATATACCTTTCATCAAATCCCTAATGGTGAGTGTTGGAGCCGGTTCAAAATATATTGTGTATATTTATATATATATATATTGTATTTAAATATATTTTAATTTCCAAAAATGATTGCGCAGGCATTGAGATGAATTCCCTGCCTAAATGTGAGTGCTACAGTTGGTTTTAAAAAAACGTAAGTTTAGAGATAAAATGAAATTTAAGTAAATGTTAACTCCTACTAATATGTTCTCTGGTATTAAAATGAATACCTTGGTATTAATACACTTTACTGTCCATTATTCCTATATACCTTACATCCCGTCCCAAAAGGTGAGTTTTGGCGCAGTTTCAAGCAATATTTATATATAATATTTAATTTAGATATATTTCAGAAATTAATACACCAATATTAAAATTAATGCCCGGGTATTAGTACACTACCCTACCCATTACCCCTGCATCCCTTGCATCAGGTACCTAAAGGTGAGTGTACAAGTACTTTTGTAAAATTATTTTTGAATGATAAAAGCTAATTAAATACACTTAAACACCTAGGGGCTTATTATGATGCCGGTAGAAAAGCCTCCTCCTGACAGTCAGAATCTCCTCGACCATGTCGGGGCCCTCCCGACCGACTCGTTCAGTTTACGTTCTAACTGTTATGCTGTCATTCCGAGTCGGTTCCGAGTGACTCGCGGAGAATTCCTGTTGGTCAGAACCACATCGTACACCCCTATGGACAGTGTTTCCGCCCTCTGGATTGGGATGTTGATTTCCAACTGCCTTTCTGCATCGCCCTGTCTGACACGAAAAGGCTGTTGGAAAGTGACTTTGGGGGCCCCTGGCAGAGCCCCCTAGGTCTCTGCAGCCTACTGTTGATGGCCGAGGAGGTACCTAAGGACCCACCTGTAAAACCCTGCACTGTGTGGCAGGCACCATGGGGTGCCTGCGAAGGGTGCAGGGTTTTCCGCAAGCACCCCCTTTCCCCATTGGAGCCTGTCTTCTGGCCGGTCGTCGGGCAGAGCACAAGCTTCCATAGGAAACAATGGGACTCTGGCGGTCGGAACCAGCGACCGCAAGTCGATCGGTCCCGATTCCAAGTCTGTGTCGGGCAGAGGCTTTCCACCCAACATCGTAATGAGCCCTGTAGTAATATTTATTCTCTGGTTTTTAAATTAATACCTTGGTGTTAATACACTGCTCCAAGCATTACCACATATGTTACTTGGATTTGGTCCCAAATGGTGAGTGTAAAACAAAATATTTAAATTTAAAAATACAGTTTAAAGCCTATTAATGCACAGGGAGTAAAAGTAATACCCAGGTATTAATAAAGTTCACCACTCATATTTCCTAGTACCCTTGAATCCCCTCCCTAAGCGTTAGTTTTGCAAGACGTAAAAAAAATATGTTTAAATATATAAAATAACATTATAATATATTTAACCCCCAGTAATTAATACCCAGGTATTTAAATTAAAACCTGGCTATTGATCCACTTCCCAACCCATTACCCCTATTTCCCTTGCATCCATCCCTAAAAATGTGTTGCAGTACTTTAAAAAAAGAAATGTAAGTTAAATTATAAAATTCAATAATATATAAAAACACCTATTAATTAATACACAGGTATCACAATTAAGGGCCTGATTACGATGCTGGTTGGAAACTAAACCTCCTGACTCCTTGTCGAATTCGGTTCCAACAGACTCGCGGTCAGAGGTTCCGACCGACCGATTATGATGCTTCTGAACGCCATTCGGAAAGTCTCAGATTGACTTCAATGGGAGCCTGTGTTCTGACTAACAGAGGCTCCCATTGAAGCAAGCATTGGCATAGCCAACAGGTCGCGCCTTTGGGACCTTATAAGTGTTTAGCTATGCAACAGTTGATGTTGTTGCACCAAGGATATTTTGCTGCATAACTAAATACTTTATAAGGTCCCAAAAGCGACACCTATTGACTAGGCCAATGCTTGTTTAAAGGAGGCCTCGAAACGGGACTCTATCGGGCTCTGTTTTGCGCCCTGGCACAGGCGGTCCGTTTTTTCCTAGACTGCAGTGACAGAAGGCACATCGATATGCACGTGCTCACACGTCTCATTAGTGGAAAAGTTACAGCATGACGTCATGCCAGGTGAGCCTTGTAGGGGAAGGGAAATCCTTTAAAGAGACTAATTTTTTCTCTGGATATCCTTCTGTTTTTGAAACTCGGGAGCAGCGACATTGTCGTGGTGTCATCCGGACTTTAAGTGGAAGCATTTTCAATATCATATACAACAAGCCATTGTTGCCGCTTATTTATCTTATGCAACTAACAACCATTGACAAAGCCAATAGTCCTAACTTGTTGTAGGAATGATGTTACTTGTTGTATCATATATCTGGATGCAATGACAGAAACAGCAAAATACAAGATGGGCAGTACACTATGCTAAGCACAGATTTATAGCTTACAAGTTTTTAAGCCATGCCCTTAATTATATCGGCCACACCCCTTTGAGAGACCCCCCCAATTTCTCACCCGACTTAAAGGCCTAATGAGTGTGATATATCCCAAGCAGCTTTACCTCTCGAATCCGACTTTTACAGGTCCTAAAGGGGAATAACTTGTCATCTCCTTGTTGCTAGTTGTCTCCTACAGCGAGCACGTGGACAAGTGGTTATAGCTAAACTGCACCTTCAAGCGGGAAAAGTAGGTTAAAGGTTTAATCTACAAAAGACGAGCTAAAATGTTAATTCCCATTGGAGTTAGTTTAAACAGTTGCATCATTCTTACTGTTGCATGTACTTTACTTTTACATTGTGACTGTCCAGCGTTGTAATCTTGCTGATGTGCCACTACTTCTGAGTGCCTCAACTATTCCAGAGACCCTCCAAGGTGTGTGTGGTGTTAAATATTGCAGACTGCTTGAAGAAGAGGAAAATCACGCGACGGTGAGAACAGAATAGGGTCACATTTAAATCTGCAGGTGGATAAATGACGCAAAGCATCCTGGCTCAAAAAATGAGCAAGGTATGTTGGGCGAGTTTATGTATCCGATTAAGTCTGGCAAAAAAACACATGGTCTATATTGCGCAAAGTGTATAAGTGCCCATTTTAGGCACAATATTTGTGTGCGTTATGAGCTCCTCTGTCAGACTAAAGCCGGTGGTAAATGTGTGCGTAGGTTGTGCTCAGTTATTCACATTGGTAGAGTGAAACGGGTACAGATTTCATTGGTCACTGTTTTCACCCTGCCTGCCACCAGGGGCTGTCACTGCAACAACGGTGCCCTTTTGTGTAAAGAGGAAGCCGCAATTAGCATTTTCAACTCCTCTTGCAACTGTGAGAACACTTACATACCACAGCAGCGGGAAGTGAACTATTCTTAGGCACTACACATTGGATAGAAGGTGAGCTACTCCTAGAACCAAGTGTATGTGAGCGCTCAAAATAAAAAATAACAAGATCTCTTCAAGGTGCTTTGCATTTGAAGAGCGAGAAGTAAAAAAAAAAAAAAGACAGCAAAATTTAAAGCAGGGGTGCGCACGCGAGTGCGCACCGGCAACACCCACTTACTAAATATCTTGCAACGCATGCACTGGCTCAGGCGAGACCTAAAAAGGGATGGTTGCAGAAAACCTTGCACCCTGTGGCGGCACCCCAGGGTGCCTGTCACACTGGGCTTGATTACACAGAGGGTTCCGTTGGGTACCACCATGGCCCTATCCGGGGGCCTCAGGATGAAGTGGGGCCTGCTAAGGGCACCCCCATAGTCAGTTTCCGACAGCCTTTTCGTGTCAGACGGTCCATGTTGGAAAGGCTGTCTGAATCCAATATTGTAATACGTCGGTCGGAAACGCGGTCTGTAGAGCTGCACGTTTCAGCTTCTACCAACTGAGTTTCCGAATGCCATTCGGAGCCTTTCCAACCGATATCGTAATCAGGCCCTAAAGGTGAATGTAGCAGTACTTTAAAAAATGTTTGTTTAATGATAATTTTATATTAAAATACATTTTAAAGCCAATTAATTTATGCACAGGTATTACAATTAATACCAGTGCATTAATACATTACCCCACCCGTTACACCTATATCCCTTGCATCCTGTCCCTAAAGGTGGGTGTAACAGTACTTTTAAAATGTTATTTAAGTGTAATGATAAAAGTAATTTTCAATATTTTTCAATGCCCAGTAACTAAAACCCGAGTATTTATATACAACCCTACTTACACTTTTGTCTACACCAAGACACGCAGCCTGCAATGGCAGACTTGCATTTGCTAGGTGAAGTGTTTCTTAGGGTGGCACAATGCGTGCTGAAGCCCTCTTTAGTACCTCAGGCCCTAGGTACCCCCGGTACCCCTTACTAGGGACTTACAGAGGGTGCTAAAGGTTTTGCCAATTGGGAAGACAATTGTACATTTTTAGGGAAAGGACACTGGTACTGGGAACCTAGTTAGCAGGAAAACTGTACACTTCAGTCAACGTTCCATCAAATACCAGGCAAAGGGAGTTGGAGGGACTGCTACTGCATCAAAAACCCAGTTTCCAACAGTTTTTCATTGTTGCAACAGCAACTAGTTGACAGTAAGTTGACTGACCTCAGAAAGCTTGCAGAGGAGGCAGGCCTTCTGAGCTACCACCAGAGTGTCCAAGAAAGTATATGGGGGTGACAGCCACATAGGTGCTCAGGGTTTCCAACAAAAAAAAGAGGTAGGAGAAACACCTAAATGTTATGATTACTCAAAAGGCCCCACAAATAATTCCCATGGGAGTAGTGGTAACCACTCCCAGGCAGAGCCTAAAAATGGGTTCCTTAACCATAGACAGGGATGGTTCCACCCCAATGTACAGAGTGCTGCAAATGTGTGCACAACAAGGGCAAACGCAAATGTCCCTTAAGGACACACCCCTTTACCTGTGGGCAGACACCTGGGTTGTCGAATGTAGTGCTCGGGAAGTAGGTAGTCCCAGTTACTTTTGTGGGACAGGCAGAGGTGACCCAAGTTTCCCTGGCTGATAGAGAAATAGCGCCAAAAGCCCACATGCCTTCCAATGCTTCCAGATACAGACTGTGGGCCACCATTAATGGGCAACGGGTGGAGGCTCTGTGAGACACAGAAGCCAGCATGGAAACTGACAAGTGTCAGCTGTTGTCTGCTGAGCAGTTTCTAACACACACATTCCAACAAGTCCTAATTGCCGGCAGCCGCAAGAACCAGCTACCAGTGTCTCTGGTTCCCTTTCAGTGGGGGGAGCATCTTAGGTTCGCAGGTCAATGTTGTCAACCTACAGTTCCACGGTATGAGCAAAGTCGTGCAATAGTGCATGTAGGGGTGACACTTACGGCGGATGGGGGACATTTGCTTGCTATTGAAGCTAAGCATAGATGAAAAGTTATTAAAAAGCTGAAATACTCCAAGATTTGCTGGGTTGAAGCAGGTGAACTCCAAGCGAGTAAGATAGCGGATCAGACGGTGCCAAACCTGATGAAATTTAGTTTCTGTGTGAGGTAAGTTGTGGGAAAGTTGTTGCATCACCATCACATCCCACGGGCGAGAGAAACATAAGGAAATTGGGGGGCAGTTGTCTTTTTCCACTACATTATTGTGCAGCATTCAGTATGTGGCTGATAAGCTTCCAGTCAGCGTGAGTCATTGCTACCAGGGCCGGACTGGGACCAGAAACCGGACCTGGCAAACTGCTCAGCCTGCCCCCCTGAGGAGGGAGGGGGGGTGCGGCCGAGCTGTTTGCAGGGGCTGGTTTTGGCCGATTTTGTTACAGGGGGCCGATATTGCTGGCCACCGGTAACGAAAATGGCCCTCCAGGGGCCCAAAATCATCACCCACCCTGGCGGCCCACCGGAAAAACGCCCGGTGCCCGCTATGGCTAGTCCGGCCCTGATTGCTTCCAAGGCAAGGAGTTGCACACCTAGTATAACTGTGAGTTAAGACGCAGGGAGTGATTTCCCTATGATGACCTTGTTCCAGGATCGCTTTTCAATATGTGATAAGTATATCCCACTACTAGTACACACTGATGGCAGAGGGAAGATTTGGAGGGATATATGCTGGACAAGTAAGCTGGTGTAGAATACCATTGAACCATGATTTTATAAGTCATTTACCTGTGGTATAAGCTGCGGTAAGTTTTCGGAGCGTCTCACCAAAGGGTTTCCCATTGCTTAGACGAAATACCCGATGTGATAATAATGTGAAATAAATGTTTAGTCATTAGTAAAAAATGTACAACTTCTAAAACTTGCATTAAATACTAAACATACAAAATACACTATTCCCACTCCAAATATAAATGAATTCAGGGAAAGTCTTTAACACTAAACATAATAAATGTATAGATCCCACTCCAATGTGGCTTTATTCCAGGAAGGTGCTGTACAGTAAACAAAAAAAAATAATTGATACTGCTCTAAACATAAATTAATTCAGAGAAAGTGCTGGACATTAAACAAACATAATTTACTATTCCCACTCCAATATAACTAAAATCATGAAGGGTGCCGCATAGTAAAATAAAAAAAAACTATTCTCACGCCAATTAATTTAAGGAAAGCGCTGGACCCTATGGGGGTCATTACGATGTTGGGCGGAATCACTTCAGCTCGACACCGCATCATCATGGGACCGACTGATACCCGGTCGGCAGTCCCGACTGCCTCATTAGGATGCAACAGAACACTGTTCGGTCCCATTCCTACATTTTACTGGGAGCATGCATTCTGGCCGTAATCTGGCTGTAATGCATGCTCCCATAGTAAAATGGGAGGTGCAGTTCATCCCTGCACCCGTGACAGCCTCAAGGTGCCTGCCACACGGTGCAGGGATCAACAGGGGGGCACCTTTGCCTCTAACCGGAGGCCATGCACCCAAGGGGGCCCTGCTGGGGGATCCCAAAGATGCTTTCCGACATGGTTTTCATGTCGTACAAGCCAGTATGGAAACCATGTTGAAAACCGTCATCGTGTTCTCAAGGGCAGAAAGGCCTGCCCTTGAGATTACAACACTACTTCCGACTGACAGACAGGCTTTCCGTAGCCGTCGGAAGCCAGCCGGGCTAGGAGAGCCAGCCGGTAGGACTGGTCAGTTTCCTTTCCAACCACCTTAATTGTAATGAGGCGGTCAGAAAGGAAACCGAGCGGCTGATTACGATGTGGCTGTAAAGGCTCTGATCATGGGTCTGAGTCTTTACGAGCCACATCGTATTCGGCCCCTAAAAATACGAAATTAACTTTTCCCACTCCAATATAACCTAAATCAGCAAAGATGCTGGACACAAAAAAAAAATTACTATCGCCACTAAATGAATGAATTCTGGGAAGGTGCTGGACAGTAAACAAAGAAATAAATAGTTCCACTCCAACCATAAAATATTTTTAAAATGTGGTGAACAGTAAACACGTTCATACTAATGACAGCGTTTTAAAGGCAGGCGTTCAAAACGCATGCATAATTCCGACATACAATTCCAAATCAGGCCTCAAAGAAGTCAATGGGAGCAAAATATTCTCCTGATTATTTTTTTTAAACTTCCCACTTTCCTCTTCCAAAATAATGGTATGTATGTATGCGAGTGCTTTGATAGTATGCACTCCACATTGCTTGTTCACCTTATCCGCTGGAATCTCTCAGCACAGGATTATGCTAGTGTGGCCACCATGACTCCTGTCTTTGGATACGGGCCAAATCTTTTTCACTGCTGGCCGGAGAGTTGGCACATATCTGCCACCTACACTCTCTCTGCAAAGCTGTTTACTAGCCCTCTCTAACCTTGCTATAATTTTCTGGCCTCCAAGCATCAGGCGTTTATCCTTTGGAGGCACACTGGATGTACGAGTACCACTCAGACTGCTGCCTGGCACCACTGGAGTGTCACAGGCCTTTGCAAGTGAATGCCATTGTTTCCACTAAGTTGCTCCTGAAGGAAAATATCTCTAGAGGACCCTGAATGAATGTGCACTACTTTCTGCAGCACTGTCTTTTAATTATATGCACCCAGCAGCGGGTTTTTCTTTTAGGTTGTGCCATATTATGTTAAATAGGGTGCAATCCTGCCCTTTCACACAGCAAGGTGGCTTGCTGCACTGTTCTGTATGAAATAATGATAAATCTGCCCCTCAGGGTGACTGGCAGAGGGAAACAGCAAAGTCCAGTCCAGGTCCAGTTGCCACTGGTCAACTGGCATTTTTCACAGGAATGTCCTCTTCAGCTTTTTTAGGTTCCTAGAGCAACCTAGGGGATCAGCCTCATGATCTTTGGAGAACTTTCTGTCCTTGAGTTTCAAGAAGGAGGGGGTCAATACTCCTCGGGTCCTTCTTGCTGGTCACAAGTCCAGCATTTTTCTGAGAAAGGCTGGATGAGGGTCCAGACTTGTAAGCTTCACCAGCCTGTGGGGGAGCGACATCCTATGACATTACTAGTTCCTCTATTACCAATGGAGTAAAGGCTCCCAGGCCGTGAACGACCTATCTTTGCAGCAGTTCCTATTTGCCTTACTGTTAACAGGCCAAAAATGCAATGTGTCAGAGCAAATACATGATGGCAAAGGTCTTTGGCCACACTTAACTTGGACGCTGGGGGTGTGAATGGGGAGTGTAACATGGTAATCCTAGTGCCGTGCCACATCTAAACCTAAAATGCAGTTTGAAGCACTCACTGTACCCACAACAAACCCAGAGACAGGTGCCGTGTAGGTCACAAGCACGGTCTTTCAGTAAAAGGCATTATATACACAAGAATTGTCTTGGCATCCTGTTCTCTCCCTGTCAATTGTTAGATGTGGGTCAGCAGACCTGTTAAGCGGGATTGGACATTACAGTGTCAAGAGGATGCCCACAGCCACCCCTCTGAATATTCTGTAGAATTCTGAGGGGTCATCTCTGCCCATTCAGGTCAGCCTATTGTTTGCTCCTGGGATGCAGTTCACACATTTTGCACACCTTTTACCAGGCTTGAGTACAGGCTGGGAGTTGGCAAAAGCTAATACCATTTAGACTAGATTAATGGTAGTTTTCTATTTATTATTTCTATTTAATAAAAATAGAAAAACACTCTGGTTTTATATAGGACAGCAAGACCTGCCAAACCGAAAATAACTTTTAGGGACTTATTGCTTTATGGACGTTATCATATTAATTTTCAACATTTGACACTTTTAAATACCATCTACCCAAGCTTGTTGGCTACAACCCTTACATAGGGGTGAATTACTAATATTTAAAAGGGAGGTTTTTAGCTATTACAATTTTTTATTTTAACAGTTCACTGGGCAAACTTTACACTGCAGCTGTCAGGCTACAATGGTAGCCCTGATGTCATGTTTCCTTTGTTATACTGAGTGGAGTGTACAATAAGTGCTGTGGTTCTTGTTTCATTTTTTCATTACCATGCCTTGGGTGTAGTTTCTACATCATACACTATGGACTTAGCATGCCACTCAATTATTAGTCAATGTCTAAAGGTTTTAGGGTTCAGAGCACATACACTGGGCACTAACAACATTGCCATAGTGTGCAGTCTAAAACAGCAATAAATTCCGCAAACAAAAGAGGTTGAGCATGTAAAAAGGAGCAATTCCTCATGCCCACTTTATTATTTTAAACAAGAGTTTGTCTTGCAGCAAAATGAGGATTTCATCATGTTTCAGATTTATTTCAAAACATGCCACATTCATTACAATGGATACCACTTCAGCTGAAAGCTTCTCATATTCACTTAAACGTTGACTATATTAATTTTAAATGCAAAAACAAAAATTGATGGACAGAATGCAGAACAATGTCATACATTCACCCCAGTACAGCTATCTGGGCCTAAATCCATCGTTTTTTTCCTCACCATGCCATTTTAGTTTGAACCCAGCCATACGCAAATCAGTCTTGACTCTGTGCCCAATGGGAACAGTCCAGCCCGAACTGCCAGGCCAGGTCCTCCTTGGACTGGAAACAAGCATCCTAGGACCGGTTTGGGGGGTTCACCCCTCATCAGCCACGATAGCTTGACTCCAGTGGCATGGAGAGCACGGGACCCACGTCTGGGCATACCCGTCCCACTCGGGGTGACAAATGCAAAAACAACAATTGATGGACAGAATGCAGAACAATGTCATACATTCACCCCAGTATAGAGTTCTGCACCTAAATCCAGTATTCCGTCCATCAAATGTCACCCTAAGTGGGAAGGGTACGCCAAGATGTGGGTCCTGTGCTCACTGCACCACTGGATTCAAGCTAGCCTGGCTGATGAAGGGTGACATACTCTGCAACCGGTCCCAGGATGCTGGTTTCTGGTCCAGGGAGGACCTGGTTTGGCAGTTCGGGCTGGACTGTTCCCACAAGGAACAGGGTCAAGATTGATTTGCATATGGCTGGGTCCAAGCTAGGGTGGTGTGGTGAGCAAAAGAATGATGTATTTAACCCATATCCTTGTGACTGGGGTGAATGTTTGCATTCAATTGTTTCTTTTGCATGTTCATTTTAAGGCATAAAAATTAATTTCAACTGCTGTCATATTCATATCAACATATGTTTATTTATTTATTTATTTTGAGAGTTTTATATAGCGCTGGCTAGACCCGGAGGTATCAGAGCGCTTTACATAAGGTTCCACAGAAATTACAAAATTACATCAGTTACACGTTACGTCAGTTACTAGAAGTTACTAGAAGCGCTGGCTATACCCGTGGGTATCAGAGCGCTTTACATTAGGAATCACATTATTACACAGTTAAAAACAGTTACAGGTTACATCGGTTGTACGAAACACATTTAAATAGTATGGAGGAAAGATAAATAGGGTGGATAGGGGGAAGGGGGAAGGGTGTAGGTGGAAGGGGGGAGATAATGGCAGGAGAGATGAAGGCAATGTCCGGCTGGGTAGGTGATGGCCAAGGAGGGAATTCACAGCCCATCTCCCCTATAGCTATCAGGGTAGCTCCACCTGGCAACGGTCAAGTAGCAAGGTCTCAGCGGTCGAGGGAAAGTTCACAGTGTAAATGTCATGAAGGGTGTGCAGGATCCAGGTCGGATAGGGGTAAGAGGGAAGGGTGTAGGGTCTAGAGGGAAGGGGGAAGATAATGGCAGGTGAGACGAAGGAAGGTCTGCCCAATGTTCGGCTGGGTAGGTGACGGCCTAGGAGGGAATTCACAGTCCATCTCCCCTATAGCTATCGGGGTCGCTCCACCGGGCATCGGTCAGGTAGCAAGGTCTCAGCGGTCGAGGGAAAGTTCACAGTGTAAATGAACGAAGGGTGTGCAGGATCCAGGTCGGTTGAGGGCTAAGATCAAGGTCTGGTCGATGATCTCCCACCCTTCTCTCCAACCAACCAACCATAAATGCAGGTAGCTACAACTTTTTATGAATATAAAATATGTTAGATTAAGTTCAATGTAGGCCATTATCATTTTAACACTAGTTAGATTAATTTCAGTGCATGCCATACTTATTCAATTGTGTATTACATTCATTTAACATACGGCAAGATGTGCAATATTCATTTCAATGGATGTTGTATTTAATTCAAAGCTTCTTATATGAATGTAAGAGTGGGCCATATTCATTTTAAGGCATGGCAAATTAATTTCAACTGTAATCATCTTCATATGAACGTATGTCATATTTAGTTCAGTGTAGGTTATGTTCATTTTGACACTAGTCATATTTATTTCAACTTATCTTACATGTGTTTGAACATGTGCCATATTCATTTGAACATGGCTTGTAGTCATTGCTGATTATCTGGCATTCATTTCATGTGGACCACTGTCCTATGAAAAAGTGTTGCACTCAATTTAATATGTATCATATTGATTCCAATGGATGTTGTATTCAGTTCAAAGCTTTTCATATTCATTTAAGTGTGGGCCATATTCATCATAATGCACATCAAATCAATTTACCTGCAATCATATTCATGTGAACATGTTTCATATTCAGTTCAGTGTTAGTCATATTCATTTTGACACTAGTCATATTTATTTCAACATACCTTATATTCATTTAAACATGTTTCATATTCATTTGAACATGGCTTGTATTCATTGAGGTATGTCTGACATTTACTTCATGTGTGTCACAGTCATTTTAAAGAGTGTCAAATTCAATTCAATATGTGCTATATTCGTTCCAATGAGGGTCATATTAATTTCAGCACCAGTCTATATAATTTCAATAAGGGTTTTATTCACTTGCATTTTCGTTGTATTCTTTTCAGCAACAGCCATATTCCTTTCAACGCAGTTGCTATACATCTCGGTATATCTTTTATCCAATTCAGAGTGTGTTTTATTTCAATTGTCCACTAGGTAGTATATTCATTTTGCCATGTTTCTTATTTGTTTTGGCACATGTTACATTCATCCTGGTGTGTGTCAATTTCATTTAGCAGCACTCCATGCATTTCACGAGATGTGTTATATGGGGATCTGTAATTTTGACATGAACGGCTTCCCATAAGATTCGTAATGGTGGTAATGTGTGACAAGAATATTTGTGTGGGGGCATTTTGTTGTGGTAGTGATGAGTGATATTGTTTGTGCTGTTGTGTTTCTGTGCTGCTTCATTGTATTTTCCTGATTTTTTTTGTTGTGTCACGTTCTATATTCATTGATTTGTTGTCATGTGCACTGTTATGTTGTTAATTTGCTTTGTATCATGTTATTGTAATATATTCGCTAGTGTTCAATAGATACCTCAGTGATGCCATCAAATGCAGCTTCATTTTTAGCTAAAAGCAGCGCATTCCTTGAAAAGTTCTAGTGGTAAATAACCATGTACCGCTGCCTAATGTGATAAACTGCTCCAGCTCTTAAACTCACAAGATACCAGTCAGCCCAAAACTGTGGCAGGGAACATCCCTGTAACTTAAAAAAAAAACACTGGTCTCTACAGTAGCAGTAATATTTACAGACAGCATGGCTGTATCACTAAAAGTCGACTCTGCAAATGCTAATTTAATACATGTTGCTTACCTCAGTTTTTGACTTACTTGTGTTTCAAATATTGAAGAGATGCAGTAGGATTATTTTAAGTCCTTAAACAATGGTGTTGGAAATGGGGTTCTCGTTGGCTGAGGTATACACCCAGGCCAGACAGGAACAACCACTCTAGTCACAGTAAGCTAGATACACTCTAAAAGATAGCCTGTGCTCACCCTCTGGTAGCTTGGCACAGAGCAATCCGGTCTACATAAAGAGGCAATGTGTAAAGTTTTTGTGCAACGCACCCACAGTAATAATGAAAACACCCAAAAAGACTCCACAACTGTTTGGAAGAATAGATTATTATACTATTAAGAAAACAAGACCAAAACAGCAAAAATCCAATGTATAGAAGTTGAGATATTGAATTTTAAATGAATAGATGGAGTAAAGCGTTTAGAAGTAAGTAGTGCAAAAACAGTTACTATAGGTCACAGTGGCCCAGGGCAAAGTCAATGTTCGGGCCATTCGCAATGGAGCACCGTCCGGCTACAGGATCCATGCAGGCCCTAGTGAACAAAGTGCATTTCCTGGTTGCAAGCAGTGAGTTGAGTCGATGTTGAGGCCTGCAGGTACAGAATGTGTCAATCTTCTCCACACAGTGAAGGCGATGTGTCAGTTTGGAAGACTAGTGCCGGAGTCAAAAGGCATTGAGCGATGCACCTGATTCTGCCATGCAACCGAGGAGATGATTTGATCTCACCAAGCTGAAGCAGCGGTGATATTGTGTCCGATGCAACGTTCTCTGGTGGTAAAGCGCTGGTTCTGATGCACCGATTTCACTCCAGCAACCAGGTTGATGCACCAGTTCTCCTACATGCTTACAGGGGATGCATTGAAATCCATGTTTCCATGTTGCAAGTATCTGAACAACTTCAAGTGAACCAGGCACAGGACCAGGAGTAGAGACGTTGATATCTCTCAGTCTCAAGCAACAGGAGGCAAGCCAACAAGCTTTTGGAGATCACTTGGAGTGAAGGCAGAGTGCAGCTATCCTTCAGCAGAATCAAAGAGCAGCAGGGCAACAAACAGAAAAGCAGGCCTTCCAGAGAATCAGTCCAGTTGAGTCTTTTAACCAGCAAAGCAGTTCTTATGGCAGAACTTCTGTTACAAGTCCAGTAGCGCTTGACGTTAGGGCGTCAAAGACTCAGTACTTCTACCCAAAAGTACCTTTCAAAAGCGGGGGTGACGTTAAAGAAGCTCTCTGAAGTGGATAAGTATCCCTTTCAACCCAGTCCTTTCTCTCAGGACACTGTCTATTCAAGTAAAGTGTTAACCCCTCCCTTTGATCCTGCCCAGACAAGTCTATAAGAATGCAGATGTACATAGATGGCTACTCATCTATCTTTTCTATGTTGTGGCTGTCTAGAGGGAATACAGAACATGTAGCTGTCACCCACCCCAGACGTGTATTGGAGATGGGCTGTCAGGCACCCAGAGCAGTAAGTGAAGAGAAATGTCCACTTTCTAAAAGTGGCATTTATAAAACAGTAATGTGATATCCAGCTTCACTAGTATGCAGGATTTATCATTACCATTCCAAAGATATGACGCATGAAAAAGCTACTACTGTATGATCAGGAATTACAGCTTAGAAGTGTGTTAGGGGATTCCCAATACTATCCTATCAGAGGGGTAGGTCTTATAGTAGTGAAAAACAAATTTGGGTGTTTGTCACTACCAGGACATGTAAAGATTAAACACACATGCCCTACCTTTTACTTACATGGTACCCTGCCCTTAGGGGTATTTAGAGCCTGCCTTAGAGGTAACCTATATGTAATTAAAGGGCAGTTTGAGGTTTGGCAAGTAGTTTTAAATGCCAAGTCAAAGTGGTTGCAAACTGCACACACAGGCAACACAATGGCAGGTCTGAGACAGGTTTAAAACGCTTCTTATGTGGGTGGTACAATCAGCGCTGCAGGCCCCCTACTAGCATTTGACTTAGAGGCCCTGGGTTTATGTTATACCATATTACATGAGGTTACTAGGAAAACAAATATGTCAATCAGGTATACACCAATGTCACCATGTTTCTGGGAGAAGCACATGCATTTTAGCTCTGGTTGGAAGTGGTAAAGTGCTGAGACTCCTAAGGCCAACAAAAAGAATCAGCAAAGCAGGAGTCAAAAGGAAAAAAGTCTAGGGGAACACCACCCAAAGGAGAACAGGTCTAACACGTGTCCGCCAGCTGAAAGTGGCAAGATCTACTCAACCTCTAGGGAGTTCTCATCACTAAGGCAGAAAAACTTAGATAGACCATCAGCATTGGTAAGGTCTACCACAGGTCTGTGTT
This sequence comes from Triturus cristatus, assembly GCF_964204655.1. Classification (NCBI taxonomy): domain Eukaryota; kingdom Metazoa; phylum Chordata; class Amphibia; order Caudata; family Salamandridae; genus Triturus; species Triturus cristatus. The sequence continues at coordinate 28,237,355 of NC_140582.1, forward strand.
CCACCCTAATTCCATTCCATGTAGGGATATGGACCTCCTAAGCACTTTTGGGTTATCACCCCTCATTTGCATGAGCCACCTGAGGGGCCTGTGATCAGTCTGAATAAGGAAGTGAGTGCCAACCCGGTATAGCCACACCTTCTTCAGTGCCTAGACCACAGCAGAAAGCTTCTCTCTCAATAGCACTCCGCCTCTGTTCGCTAGGAAGTAACCTCCTGGCGATGAAGCCTACAGGTTGGTCTAGGCCCTCCTCATTAAGTTGGGATAGTACTGCCCCTATGCCATGCTGTGAGACATCTGTATGAACAATAAATGCATTGGAGAAGTCAGGGGCCCTAAGCACAGGAGCTGTGCACATGACTTGCTCAACCTCTTCAATGCCTTGTACATAATGGTTACGTCCTCTGCCATGGCACTCCTGTGGAAAGGATGTAACCCTTACATCCAGACACCTACCCACAGGGGAAGAGCTGGAGCTCCCCCCATGGGGCACCCACTCACATGCCCCCACCAGGGATGACAGCAGAAGCGCCTCAATTGCCACCCGACCCCTCCTGGCAATCTGATGATGTCAGCACTCTCACGGCACACCAACATCATCATAGGTTTTCGGGGACACACTGGAAGCCATTTGCTTCTAGCACGTCTCGAGAGAGGATGCAGATCAAATAAGCCTGTCTCTGGGGGACGGAAGGGAACAGACACAGGGGGGAAAGGAAAGAGTTCTTCCTTTACCCTGTGCCTGTTTTGAATGTATTTCTGCTCCACAATTGTGGGTGAGGCCTGCGATCATGGAGTAGAAATCCATCCACTGGACAACCAGGTATTTTTCTCTTTGTTGTTCGTGGAGTGACCCATTAGGCAAGGGTCACTCCCCTGGGGGCATGTTTAGCCGTGTTTCAGTGCCACCTGGTGTCTGATTCTGCCATCTTTTCGGCTGATCAGCCCCCCAGGGGTGCTGAAACCTACTAGGCATTTTGGGAGCGACCCTCTGGGCAAGGGTCGCTACCCAGGGGTCGATATGTCTTTTTGAGTGTACCTACCCTGAGCCTGTTTAGCCGTAATTTGGCCGATCTAGCCCCTGGGTGGTCGAAACCCACTAGAATCCAGGCATTTATTGTGTATAATTTTTACGAGAAGCGATTCCTTGGCAAGAGTTGCTCCCCTTTTGGAAATGAATGTTTTGGCCATATTTGTCTTATATTTTTAGGCCCATCCGCCCCAAAGGGGGCAGAAGCCACTAGATCACAAGGAATTTTATTGACTATGGTGTAAAATGTTTTGGGGAGTGGCCCCCTGGACAAGGATTGCTCCACTTTTGGTGTAAATATTTTGGCTTTTTCTGCCCTATTTGGGGCCGATCGGGCCTGTATTTTTAGTCCCATCTGCCCCCACAGGAGCCACTAGACCACCAGGGAAAGTTTGTGTGTGAAATCTAGTTCGGCTGATGAGCTGCATATTTTGCCATCATTTGTGATCGTAATTATTTTTGTTTCTTTTCATTTTAGTGCAAAGCTTTTGTTTTACTTTTGTGTAACTTGTGATTGTGGTTTTGGCAGTGTTAGATCTGCAGTTTTAGTTGAAGTGTTGTTGGGTATTGTTGACTTGTTTGTCAAGTTACTTTTCTAACTAAGGATTAGTGCTAACCACTGGATGACCTCTCAGCAGGTTGTTGGTATGCTTTTCGACTCTTCTTCTGACCATGATGATGAGACTGACTCTGCATCTGAGGCAGAGGAGGAAGGCCAGGATTTTGGAAGTGAATTGTTTGTCCGAGAGGAATCATCGGATGATGGAGCCACTCTCAGTACAAATGAAGTTCCACTTTTAGAGGAAGACACTGGTGTGCCTATAGTAAAGCAAGAGGCATATGGATTGCAGCCTGGGGCTGCAAGGCTTCCCATTGGAAGTGCTGGACTCTGGGTTGACCCAAAAATGGTGCAGCCGGTGTTGCCTGCCTTTAGTGGTGTTGCAGATTGTAGAGTGAATTGTGATTTATTTTTCCTATTACTTTTTTTGAGTTGTTCATGGACGATGTATCTTTGGAAGAGATTATTGAGCAGAATGATTTGTATGCTGAAAAGTATTTGAGAGACAACAGTGCCAGACTTAAGCCCCCATCTAGAGCTATCTGTTGGACTCCCACAAATCTGGATGAATTGAAGAAGTTCTTGGGTTTAACTTTTGTGGTGGGACTGATAAGGAAGCTGTTGTTCTCTTCATATTGGTCTACTAATCCCTTGATGACAACAGCTATATTTCTTGCAACCATGAATCATAATCAGTATTTGCTTCTTCTTCGGATGTTGCATTTTGTTGATAATGATTTAGTGTTACCACAAAATCACCCTGATTGTGACAGTCTTTTTAAAGGTTTGGCCTGTCCTTGATCAATTGGTAGATCGATTTTCAGAGATCTATGTGCCAGGGAAATAAATAGCTGTGGGTGAGTCTTTGGTCCTGTTCAAGGGCCGATTGGTTCTTAGGTAATACATTCCTAACAAGAAGGCACATTATGGATTTATAATGTATATGCTGTCTGAGAGTAGTACTGGATACGTCTATAATTTCAGCGTGTACACCGGTAGAGATTCTAGTATTGACCCCCCTGGTTGTCCGTCCATATTTGATGTTACAGAGAAAATTGTGTGGGAACTTGGTAGAGGACTTTTTAACAAAAGTCACCATTTGTATGTAGCTAACTTTTACACTAGTGTGCCATTGTTCAGGGACTTCTTCAAAGTGGACACTGTTGCTTGTGGCACAATCCGCTCAAACCGTAAAGGTTACCCAAAAGAGCTTGTTTGTAAACAAACTTGAGAAGGGACAGTGCAGTGTCTTGCATAGTGATGAACTTCTACCTATGGTTCTGACAGGAGAGATGTCTATACGCTGACTACCTTCCATGATGAAAGTAATTCACCTATGCCTGTTGGGGGTCAGATTGCTGAAGTGCACAAATCTATGTGCATTTTAGACTACAATAAGCACATGGGTGGTGTGGATCAAGTAGATCAGAGGTTTGAGCCTTACACTGCTGTTCGTTAGGTGTATATTTGGTATAAGAAGTTGTCTATCCATTTATTCCATTTAGCAACCTTCAGTGCTTTTGTTGTATTTAAGAATTGTTCTCCAGAGTCAAAGATGACATTTGTTCAGTTTCAGCAGTCTCTGATAGGCAGCCTTGTAGTAGCTGAACAGGCAAGAATTCCTAAAGAAGCAGTGGCGGAGGATGTGTAAGTAAGTAAGTCATCTTGATTGTATATGGTTAACTAAAATTGTTACAATATACATTGTAGATAAAACACAGCTCAATTTTAAAAATCAGTCAAAATGCTACAAAAAAATTAAAGAAAATGATCAAATTCACAGATATCTAGATGCTCTGACAGACCTTTTACACTTGCCTTTAGCTTGAAAAGGCCGAGGCCAGTTTGATTTTTGTTACCAATGGCATATAAAGAGAGTTAAGGATGAGGTAGAAAATGCGAAGTGTTAAAAGTGGCAGACCTCAGCAGCACCAGACTTGATCTGGTTCATTTTTGTCCGTCTGCCCCGAACCAATTCTGGAAGGCCCCATCTGGAGGAGGAAGTGATTTTTGGATTTAGGAGATGCAGTTGCTTTTGGCCGAGGCACAGGGTGTTATGGAGGCTCTGTCTGTTCAGCTATTTGCATTTCGTTTTCTGCCAGTGTCAGACATTTTACTGGCTTTGCAGTTTGACTGTGAGTCCTCTGATTTGAAGTACGCTATCACAGCCTATCTCCACATGTGAATTCCAGGGAGGTTAAACTGATTTAAGCAAGCGAGATCTCTCTTCCTTCAAGTTGATGCACATGCAGATCAGATGTGCCATGTCCTCAGCCCTGTTGCTAAACAGGCAGCAGTTTGTTGAGGTTTGCACCCTCAGCCATGTAGGAGATCCAAGATAGCTGGACGGTTTCTCAGCCGGTGATTTAGAAATGTTTCTTTTTTTTTAGGATATTCCAGGCTGAAGTATGGCTGGGAGGCAAGCGATTTGCAGCCATTAATTGTTATCCAGGCATGACTTCTTCCAGAAAAAGCAGTTTTGTTTTTTACTAGGTAGAGATTCCTTATTGCCTTTCACACCGCTTTTTTGAAAACTGTGTGGGTGGTTTGAGCATCCCTGAGCTCGGAGAGACTGGTGTTTATCAGGGAATCCTTTAAGAAATTTCTGGCCAGCGATGTCGTTCTGTGCTGGAGCTCTTGGCAAAGTAGATTGTTTAGGGTGTTGAAGAGGGATTCCTGATTTTGGGGCCAGCAGGTTATATAGGCCCCTGCCTGCTAGGTGTTGTTTGGTGACACCGGACTCCAACCAGATCTGTGCTGCAGAGGTGTAGGTCAGTATGCTAAACATAATTCTGTAGGCCCTAACTACTGTGCTATCAAGAATTTTGTAGTCTCTTCCTCTCAGAGATTCACTTCCATATGTGATGCTAGGTAGTTAGTCAGCTTGTTCTACGTAGAGGACCACAATCCAAAATCCTACCCACCATCACATATGAAAGTGAAGCCCTGAAAGGGAGAGACTCCAAAACTGGTGGAGAATGTGGCTGGATTGAAAGATCACTACTTTCCTGATCACATTTCTCCCACGGTCAAAAATACTTTCTAGCTTAGAAATGTAGAGTCTCTACCCAGAGAGGTATCAGGATGGAGAGTCATATGTACTTCCCAATTGTCCTACTAATCCTAGGCTGTGTATGCCCATATGTTTTAGATTGTACCACACAGTGCAGAGTTTTTGGTGGCAACTGTGATCATAAAAGTAAACTGACTGGTCTGTCTCATTTTATATTTTGGTTGGCATTAGTGTGAGGTATTTAGTTGGAGCTGTTATGTTTGTAGTTATAGTTTTGTAAATAATGTCAATCGGTTTTTGTTTTCTTTTTTTGTATAAAAAATGTGAGGGTGGTGTGTGTGGATTGGCACTTGGCTGGCATTGTGCGTTGACTTGCGCTTGACTGGAGGTTTGCATGGACTTGTGTTTGGCTGTGGTGTGCGTGGACTGGTGCTTGACTGGTGGTGTGCGTGAAATGGCGCTTGGCAGGAAGTGAGCGTGGTCTGGCGCTTGACTGACGGTGTGCATGGGCTGGCGCTTGGCTGGTGATGTGCGTGCACTGGTGCTTGGCTGGCAGTGTGTGTACACACCACTAACCAAACGCCAGGGCACACACTCTGTCAATCAGCAGCGGGTGTGAATGATGTGTATTGATGTGGCGTATGAAAGTGATGGGCCCTTGAATAGCATTGTCTGTTGATGTGAGTGTTGTAATGTGCTGGGATCGTGGCTGGCGGTGTGAATGGTCTTGTGTCTGTCACGTATGAAAGGTGTGTGAATGGCCTGTAAAGAGGGTGGTGCCTTGCTGTGGCTTTACAACTCACAGGCTGTGAGTAATTTTTTTAGTTTTTCAACTTTTCATTTATTAACAGTGCACTTCATGTTGTGTGAAATCTCTTGTTAATAAAGTTGTACGCTCTGAACCTTCACTCACCCTCATGCCAAATCCAACTAGAATGTGTTTGTACTTGAGGAATAGATGAGTGTGAAATAATATTTGTCTTTTCTGTCTTTCTCTACCAGGGTGTACATTGTCTCTACATTGTCTGTTACTGTGAGTGTTGTAATGTGCTGTTCCGGTGGCTGGTGGTGTGAATGGTCTTGTGTGTGTCATTTATGAAAGCTGTGTAAATTGCCTGTAAAGCGGTGGGTGCCTTGACTGGTTCAATTTTTAGAATTTTCAGTTAGTAACTGAAATCTCTTGTTAAAAAAAATACATTTTGAACCTTTCACTCACTCTTGTGCCAAATCTAACCAGTATGTGTGTGTACTTGAAAAATAGATGTATGGGAATTAGTATTTGTCTTTTTTGTGTTTCTCTGCCAAGGTGTACATTGTCTCTAGGGAAAATGTACCAATTCTAGTTATTTTTGTACACTAAAAACTCAGAGGAGTATAGAGTGGTGTGCCTCTTTTGGATCCCTACAAGTTTGCTTACCCACAATGCCCTGCAAAACTCAAAATGTGACTAAAGTCACACATTTTACTAGCATTACTATGCCATATTATTCCAAAATCAGAAAGAACCCACAAATGTCCTACCACCCAGTGTTTCCTCCGGTCTTCTGATAAAAATGCTACCACACTTGTGTGGGTGGGCCAAGAGCCCGTTCCAGGGAAGGGCCTAAAACATTTTGTGGAGGCATCAAAAGTTATTGCTCCCAAAACGACCTGGTTTTGCAAGGGAGCCCCCTACATTATTGGTTCTGGCCTCGGCCGCCATGTAGGGAAACCTACCAATCACAGAGATTTCTGAAAACTAGACACCTGGTGGAGTCTAGGGAGGTGTGGCATGTGTGAATTCCCCAATGTGTTCCCACCCAGACACCCCTGCAAATCTCAAATTAGGTACAAATATCACATTGTCCTTACATGGGATCCCCACGACTGCACAAATGTTTTTTGTTTTCAAAGTGTGAGGTTTGCACGGGATTGTGGGTAACCGCACCTGGTGAGAATCACACAAGTCACCCCATCCTGGAATCCCCTGGGTGTCTAGTTTTCAAAAAGGTACAGGTTTCCCAAGTTTCGCTAGATGCTGGGTGAGCTAGGGCCCGAAATCCACAGCTAAGCACATTGCACAAAAAGGGTCCGTTTTCACTGGAAAAATGTGATATGTCCATTTTTCGCTTTGGGTCATTTCCTGTTGTGGGTACTAGGCCTACCCACAAAAGTGAGGTGCCATTTTTATTGGGCGACTTTGGAAAATGCTGGGTGGGTGGAAGTTTGTGGATCCATGCAGATTTCATAACTTTACGAATAGCGAGGAAAATTCATTTTATTTTTACAAAGTTTGCAGTTTGCAAGGGATTCTGGGTAACAGAACCGATCCTGGATTCCCCTGGGTTTCTAGCTTTCAAAAATGTATAGATTTGCTAGGTTTCTCTAGGTGCCGGCTGAGCTAGGGATCAATGTCCACAGCTAGGAACATTTAAAAAACAGGGTCAGTTTTCTGTGGAAAAATGTGAGGTGTCCACATTGCGTTTTGGGCCGTTTCCTGTCACGGGCACTAGGCCTACCCACAAAAGTGAGGTACCATTTCAATGGGAAACTTAGGAGAATGCTGGGTGGGTGGGAGTTGTGGCTCCCCACAGATTCCAACACTTTCCATTAAAGAAATATGAGGAATTGTAGGTTTTTGGCAAATGTTGAGGTTTGCAAGTGATTCTGGGTAACTAACCCAGTGAGAGCAGCATGAGTCCCCTCATCCTGGATTTACCTGTGTATCTAGTTTTTTAAAGCGTAAAGGCTTGCTACGTTTCCCTAGGTGTCGGCTGAGCTAGAGCCTAAGGCACATTCCAAACAAAGGGTCAGTTTTCACTGGAAAAATGTGTGTTTTGGGCCATTTCTTCTTGTGGACACTAGGCCTACCCACACAAGTGAGGTACCTATATTTATTGGGATACTTGAGGGGATTCTGGGTGGAAGTACATTTGTGGCTCCCCACAGATTCCAAAACATTCCAAAACAGAAATGTGAGGAATTGTGTTTTCTTTGTAAATCTTGAGGTTTGCAAGGTATGCTGGGTAACATAACTTGGTGAGAGCCACACAAGTCACCCCATCCGGGATTTCCCTAGGTGTCTAGTTTTAAAAAATATATGGGTTTGCTAAGCTTCTGTAGGTGTCAGCTGAGCTAGGGCTCAAAATCCACAGCTAGGAACATTGCTAAAAAGGGTCAGTTTTCAGTGGAAAAATGTGATGTGTCCATGTTTCGTTTTGGGTCATTTCCTGTCGTGGGCACTAGGACTACCCACAAAAGTGAGGTGCCATTTTTATTGGGCGACTCACTCAATTGAGGTACCTCTTTTATGAGGAGAGTTAGGGGAACACAGAATTGTAGAACAAGTGTTATTACCAGTTGTCTTTCTAGGTATTTCTGCCTTACCAATGTAAGACAGTGTTTAAAAAAGAAGCCATTTTGAAAAATGCCCTCTAATTCACATGCTAGCTAGGGGTTCCTCTGCTGGCTGCACAAACAAAACCCGTGTTGGTGTGCTCCCTACCTGTGGCGCTCTTTGGGGGACCGGGGGAGTCTTGGCTGCTGTGCTCTCCCTCCCTGCCTGCAGCGCTTCTCCTCGCAGGACTACAGCACCCAGGCTCCTGTGCTGTTACTTCCGGTGGCGGAGGCGGACACTCTGCATTTTCGCGCCAGAAGGCGCTTTAAAAAGATCACCGCCCTCGGCAGAGCGGGTTCCTCTGCTGGCTGCACAAACAAAACCCGTGTTGGTGTGCTCCCTACCTGTGGCGCTCTTTGGGGGACCGGGGGAGTCTTGGCTGCTGTGCTCTCCCTCCCTGCCTGCAGCGCTTCTCCTCGCAGGACTACAGCACCCAGGCTCCTGTGCTGTTACTTCCGGTGGCGGAGGCGGACACTCTGCATTTTCGCGCCAGAAGGCGCTTTAAAAAGATCACCGCCCTCGGCAGAGCGGGTTCCTCTGCTGGCTGCACAAACAAAACCCGTGTTGGTGTGCTCCCTACCTGTGGCGCTCTTTGGGGGACCGGGGGAGTCTTGGCTGCTGTGCTCTCCCTCCCTGCCTGCAGCGCTTCTCCTCGCAGGACTACAGCACCCAGGCTCCTGTGCTGTTACTTCCGGTGGCGGAGGCGGACACTCTGCATTTTCGCGCCAGAAGGCGCTTTAAAAAGATCACCGCCCTCGGCAGAGCGGGTTCCTCTGCTGGCTGCACAAACAAAACCCGTGTTGGTGTGCTCCCTACCTGTGGCGCTCTTTGGGGGACCGGGGGAGTCTTGGCTGCTGTGCTCTCCCTCCCTGCCTGCAGCGCTTCTCCTCGCAGGACTACAGCACCCAGGCTCCTGTGCTGTTACTTCCGGTGGCGGAGGCGGACACTCTGCATTTTCGCGCCAGAAGGCGCTTTAAAAAGATCACCGCCCCCGCGTCGCGGGACCGCGCGCGGGCTAAGCCCGGGCAAAGGGCGGGCCCTCTGTGGCCCTCAGAGGCCGGAGGAGACCGGACTGGACCCGTCCCCTTGGTCAAATCGTGCACGATACGAACTTAACGCACAGTAAGTCGTATGATTATATTATTGTTAAGGTATCGGGTTTTCAAGTGCATAACATGTCCTTGCCAGTGCAGAGCCCAACAACATCAGTGGCTAACAGAGTAGGGCCTTTATTGAATGGAACCCTGGATAATTATATTGTCAGAACATCAACCGGAGGCACGACAGAACGTATGCTTGTAGAGCGCAGGGCTGAACGTCGACGCTCCATTGAAAAAATTAAGAATAGGGTATTGCCGGAGTCTAACCCTGCAGCTATTGTTATTAATGAGACGGCTTCAGATGTTATAAATGATACCCTATCTACAGAAGGTGTACCCTTCTTGTTGAGAGACTGTGAAGTGCCCCATACCAGTTCCATTGGAACAGACATTCCAACTTCACTAACTTCACCACATAATACTCTTTGCATTTCTAACACTGCTGAAGTTTTGATTTCTGTGTCACCCACTCCTTTGAAGATAGCACGACAAAGGCCTAAGAAACCTACACAATCTACAAAGCATGGCCCACCCCCTACCAAAAGGAGACGTAAAAGGATGGAGCCTAATAAACAGAAGTTGAGTTCCACTGACTTTGGGAAAAAGATTACCCCCTCTGGCATCAATGTTACAACTGCTGTAGCTCTCACGGAAGTAATTGGAACAGCAAATGCTTCTAATTCAATGTTGACTTCTGCATACCCAGTGGGGGAGCATGGTACTCAATCTAGCCTGGAGGACATTGGGCTTAAACCTATATTTAACAGTAGCCTCTTGGATAGTATTGAGATCATTATGCGAACCTACACCTTAGCTATAGTGGAAAGATTGGAAAGTATGGAGAACAGGCTGGGGAAAATAGAAGTAGAACTGGGTAGGAAGAGTAAACAAACAAGTCAAAGTAATAACCCAGACCTTAAACTGGCTTCAGCCTCTTCCTTAGAGGATAATCCTGATAATAATTCCCGGTCATTGTCTATCGAACCTGTATTAACATCAAATACAATTCCAAATAATTTCACCCCAGATGTCCCATCTTCCAGTAGACATCCTTTGAACGGGATAGCTCTTCCCCCTAAACGTGCTCATAATAATTTTACCATCAATATGCTTAATGCTCCGGTGAGCACCGCAATAGAAAAACCTGTTTGCTATCCAACAATCTCTGATAATAAATCTCTCAGAGATCAGGGTAATTGTCTGAATAAAATAATGAGAACAGAGGAGGGAGCCCTTAGGCAGACCCGGGGGGAACAGATTAGGCGACCACTACCGGATCTTCCCCCAGAGGCTATACCATACGTAGTGATCCTCACAGGGGTGCCTGAGCTTTCAATGAACAAGAGAGAGAGTATTTCCCAATTAAAGAATAAAATAACTCACTGGCTGACATTACATAGACCAATTGCCAGTAACATAGATGGCAAAATTATACATGTACGCCGTCTTCAGTGGTTGGGTGGAAGACCTAAAGACATTGGGGGGGATGTGGTTATAGTCAATTTCAGAGATCAGAACGTAGTACGATATATCCTGAATTGGCCCCAGACAAATTCTAATAGTAGTATTTTTCCTCGCCCTTTGACTTACTTTTACCCAAGATCTGCAGTATTCCCACATCAACCTGCCCATGATTATTCATTCCCCATCATAAACTTCCCCTTCATGCCGAAAAATATGAACCCAGCCCACGTCCATTATGCAGCCCCGGTCGCAGAGACGCCGGGCTGGAATTTAGTACCTACTAGGCCAGGTGCAACTGTACATATGAGCTCGGATTACCCAGTGCCATTCACTCCGCTGGAGATGACAAATAGGTTTGACACCTTCAGCGGTCTGGATGCCTGTGATTGAAGCTTACAGTTAGGAGGGGTGGAGACAGTGGGTGTACACTTTCCGAATAAGGGCGGCTTGGATGAGGTTTTGGATAGGAACGTACCCACTGCGCCAAGTATATCTGTGGGAGTTATACATGCTGATCAACCAAATCAGGTACAAGAACCCACTACCACTGAGGTAGTAATTGATAAAGTGATCGGTGATGCTTGTAATGTGAGTTTAGTCTCTTGGAACATAGCAGGCCTGGCTGACAAATTATGTGATTCCGCCTGGCTCGCATTTGCTAAAAAACATGCAATTATATGCCTCCAAGAGACATGGATGGAAGGAAATAATGCCTTCATTGAAGGATACCAAAGCTTCCTTAGCCCAGCAACCCCCTCAGTTAGTGGTAGAGCGAAAGGGGGTCTTGCCATCTTTATTAATTTGGCTCTTTCTTGTAACATAATCAGCCAACAAAATGTAAATTGTAACATTCAAATGATTGTACTGAAGAGAGGCAAATATGCTTTAACTTTAGTTAACTTTTATAACGCTATATCCAGCGAAGGGGAGTGTAATATATTATCACTGAATGCAATGCTGAATGATGGACCAGGCATATTGCCACGTAACGTATTGATTGCAGGAGACTTTAATGTACATCCCTGCGGTAACCCCCGTGATACCCCTATGGGATCCCTGGGGTGTAACCGTATGGATGGTTTCCACTTTGATCATACTAGGCGTGGATTACATTTAAATGATTTGCTAAATGAAAATAATCTGGTTGTAGCTATGTCATTGGTTCCCGAGACCAAAATCCACGAAGTCCCAACATTTAAAGGCTCAGCCCTTGGATCATTTATAGACCATATATTATTATCTGCCGATTTCGTTAACCAGGCATCTAGTTTTACCATCCAAACTAGCATCTACAGCGATCATAACCCCCTTACTATCAAATTGAATGGGGGCGTTTTCGAACAGCGAAAACACCGTAAAGATGCAGGAATTTTAAAATGTGTAAATGACAAACGACGTCTGAAATGGCAGTTAGTAAATCAAGAAAATCTCTATAACGAAATAAATAAGACATGTGGCAGAGATTTAGCGGACTGTGTATCAACACTTACGTCCTCAGAGCAAACCCTAGTTATTTTTGAAGGTGTAGTTACAACAGTAGGGTCAATGTTATCAGTTTCAGTGAAGGGACAAGTCAAAACCAGTCCCAAATGGTTTGATCATACATGCTCCTTGGCAAGTAGAAACTTAAGAAATGCGCTAAAAACTAAACCCAGAGACCCATGTCTAATTAAAAATCTCCGACTGATATATAAAAAAACCCTTAACAAACGGAAAAATGAAATAAAAGCCCACACCTGGGAGTCTTTACTTGACCCCTCGGTTTTGGGTAATAGCAGTAAATTCTGGGAAATTGTCAACAAACCCTTGTTTGACAACCCGAATGACTCTGCTTTAGGTACTAATATCTCAGAGGCAGATTGGGTCACTCATTTTAGTATAATTTTTAAAAGTGATGAACAACAGTCAGCATCTGATTTTTTATTACCAATGGTGAACTTTCCATTTTTTTCAGTCAATGAAGTAGAAAAGGCTATTCAAGGGCTAACTGGAAATAAGGCACCAGGCCCGGATGGTCTGCCTCCAGATCTTTTTAAATCTCGTACCTCACTATGGGCTCCTGTTCTCACAAAGGTGATAAACGCAGCTGCTATCTCCGGCTGCCCAAAATCCTGGGGACAATCAACCATAGTTCCCGTGTTTAAAAAGGGTGACCGGAGCAGTCCGCTATGCTACAGGCCAATATCCTTAATTAACTCGGTAGCAAAAGTGGTAGGGGGAGTAATTCTAAACAGGTTAATAACATGGGCGAATGAGAATAACGCTATATCCCCAATACAATATGGCTTCAGACCTGGCCACTCAACAATAACCCAATGTCTGAACCTATATTTGATTTTAGGCAAATATACCTTGGCCCGACAGGGAACCATTCATATGGCTTTTATGGACCTATCGTCTGCTTTCGATTGCGTGGATAGAGGTAAACTTTGGGACATCATGCTAAGGCTGGGCGTCGAGCAGTACTTAATTCATTTCTTGGCTGACTTGCACTCAGATACAAGAGCTAATGTCCGTTACACTCAAGACCTGAAAGTGACAGGTGACATTAGAATTAATCGGGGAGTCCGCCAGGGGTGTATATTAGCACCATTTTTGTTCAACTTGTATATTAATGAGCTGGAGGATTTCCTGATAAGAACAGGTGCTGATTATCCGTATGTCGCCAGAAAGGGCGTCCCAGTTCTGCTCTACGCGGACGATGCTGTCCTTATTTCAAGGACAGCAATTGGTCTTCAGTTACTTCTTAACTCAGTCTATGATTTTATGAAGTCCCGAGGCTTAAGCATCAACAACTCAAAGTCTTATGTTATGAAAATAGGCCATGGATCGCGAAAACCTAATTCTTTCACCATCAATGGGGAAAACATTCCAAACTCTAAAACCTTCTCATATCTTGGGGTCCTCCTCGATGACCAATTATCCTGGGCCCCGGCTGTCGCCAAAAAGAAGGGCGTGGTAACACGCATCAACTCAGCCATACTTGGCTTTGCTAGAAAAATGGGCAACAGTCCGGTGGCTGCTCTGCTTAAATTATATCAAGCTAAGAGCGTTGCCACTGCCTGTTATGGTAGTGAGCTCTGGGGTTATAGCCAGACGCACGACCTGGAGGTCGCAGAAAATGATTTTTTGAAGAAGGTCTTGAGGCTGCCAAGGGGAACTGGAAACTTTTCGGTACACGAGGAACTAGGTGTACCTTTTCTCAGTGATAGAATAGCAGCAAATCCCCTTTTATGTTGGCTGAATTCCTGGCTAAACAACAATATACCTCTTACTCATAATATATTAAAAGAAGCCTTAACTTGGGATGGCAGGTTTAAGGTTCCGTGGCTAAGATATATTAATGACCGTCTCACTGAAATGGGACGGCCAGATCTGTTCTCATCCCCTAACTCCATAACTAAAGCTGACGTTATCTTTGTGAAAAAAACATTCATGTCCTCTAGGTATCTTGCCAGGGAGAAGAGAGAACTGATGAAAGTCAGTGTTAGGAACCATGCCCTACTTAGAACAGGTTTATGTATGGAACCATACCTATCCTGGCCCATGTCCGGTTATGACCGTTATTTATTGACACGGTTCCGTTTTGACCTATTTCACCTCCTGTTGGCAATACCGAGAGGGGCCCATCGAGGTCAAGTGCTACCTGCTTGCGGCTGCGACGGGAAGTCTCCGCAAGACTTGGTGCACTTTTTATTTATTTGCCCTTATTATACAGTACCGCGGAAGTTATTTTTAAAACCTTGTTTAAAAAATCTAAACTTCACACAGACTAAACCAGCTGTTTACTACCTTCAACTCCTGACTGGTGACTGCACTTTGTTTATATGCAATTTTCTGAAATTAGCTATCACCTTCAGGAATAGTATGGAGGGCTAACTATGCTGCCACCATCATTGTACTTTTTAATCATTTTATCTTGAATATTTATACATTTCTTTTAAATCTTGTTTATGCTGTCTGCTGCTCTAGTTTCACAATGATTTTGTAACTTATTTTGTCTCTCAAACATGCTGTCTTATAAAGGTTTTGGATGATTTGTTTTTAACTGTTCACATATGAAAAATGTTTATATTTTTATGTTTGTGAAATGAACTTTTATGATTGTAAAGAACACAATCGAATAAAGATTTTGACTTGACTTGACACATGCTAGCATGGGTACCCTCAAATTCATGGATGTGAAAGTTACCACTGTTTCAAATCTCAATATCTTGTTCTCATTTAAAAAATACATAGGTTTCCTTGATACCTATTTTTAAATCTTTAGATTTTACCAAATGTTTTGCTGTATTCCTGGTACGCAATGAAAAACCATTGCAAGGTGCTGGTTACCTACTGTGTAGAAATTGTTGGTTTTCTCACAAACATCTGCCTGTTACTGAAAGCTTGGTGATTTTAGCACCACAAACCCTTCATCGATACCATTTGTGGAGAAAAACAGATGCTTGCTTCTGCAGCACTTGCTTCCCATTTCTCTCCCCAAAAACAAAATATAGCTGTATTTTGGCTCATGTCTTGGTCCTCTCCAGGGGAATCCACAAGCCTTGGGTACCTTTCCAATCCTCAGGATGTTGAAAAAAAGGACTCACATTTGGCGTGGATACATTATGTGGACAAAATGTTATTGGGGGCCTAAGCGGGAACTACCCCAAATTGCCAAAAAAAGGCATGGTACAGGGAGACCTGGCAGTGAAGGGAGTCAATTGCAGTTTGTTATGCCTCTGTTGAAACCACATTTCTGGGCTGCTGCTTTGAAGTCAGCTCTGTCAATGGGGCAACAATAAAGTCATATCCCTCGACAAATCTTCTATCGTACCCAGTGAGGCCTAAGAATGCTCTGACCTCAGTCTGGGTTTTGGAGGGCAGCCATGCCATGATGATTTCTATCTTGGCCTGAAGGGGTTGCACCTTCCCCCGCCCACCAAGTGTCCCAACTACACCACAAGCCCCTGCCCTATCTGGCATTTATTTGCCTTGATAGTCAGGCCTGCCTGTTGGGGAGCCTAAAGCACTTCCTGGAGGGGAAGAAGGTGGTCCTTTCAGCTGCTACTGAAGACAACTATTAACTAGATAGGCAGCACAGAAGGCCTTCATCCAAGCAAGGACCTGGTTCACCAGCCTTTGGAAGGTGACAAGGGAAAGGTTAGTCTGAGGCCCAGAGGCAAGCCGTTGGAATGAACATATCCTATATTGGGGAAGGTTCATCGACGACTGCCTCATGGTCTGGACAGGAACAGAATCATTATTGCATGAGTTTTATGATTATCTTAACAATAATGATATGAACATTAGATTCACCACCAACCACAACTCCGTAAAAATAATATTTTTAGATGTGGAGCTATATGTAAAGGACGGTTGTATTCATAGTAAAATGTATCAAAAGCCTACTTCATGCAATGCAATTTTACATGCAAAAAGTGCTCACCCACGACATCAGGTGAAATCAATTCCGTTTGGTGAAATGATTAGGGCAAGAAGAAACTGCAGTGAGGATCCATTGTTTGAGGAATGTATCAATGATATGGAGAAAAGATTTCTCCAAAGAGGGTATTGCAAACGAGATATATACATGGCAAAAGATAGGGCTTTGAAAACCAAACGCATATCTACTCTGAAACCAGTAAAGAACAATGTACAAACTGAGCAACCTATTAGGATTATTACTGATTATACACCAATTGGAAATATCATACTTACAAGTATGAGAAAGCATTGGCACATGTTAAAAATGGACAAAACTTTAGAGAGCCATATTGGAGAGCAACCTCAAATTACATTTCGTAGAGGTAGAACCTTAGGCACAATACTAAGCCCTAGTTACCCACAAAAGCAGAAACCGGAATTTTGGTTGGATCAATACTCAAAGTTTTTTTTTAAATGTGGGCATTGTGGTGTATGTAGATGTGCCAAGGATAAAACTAAGCAATTTCAGAGTAACAGTGGACAAGTATATGACATACTAACTAACATAACATGCAGTACCAAATATGTTATTTATGTGATTGAGTGTGAATGTACTAAAATCTATGTAGGCAGCACAATACGAATGTTAAAGGAACGTATTAGTGAACATGTAAGAGCAATCAAACAAAATTACATAAGTTATCCTATTGCAGAACATGTATATAATTGCGTAGCTCAGCAATCTAGTAAGAGTTTTAAATTCTTTGGAATTGAACATATCAAGAAAGACCAACGAGGAGGAAACAGAGAATTGATGCTGCGAAGACATGAGGCAAAGTGGATTATGCGTTCGAGGGCCGTAGAGGACGGCTTGAATTTTGATCATGAGCTACAGTATTTCTTAGGTGATTGAATTAAAAACGGGGATAAGAGAAGGTAGAAATACCTAGCAAACCACCCTCGAACAAGGTATAATTTATGAGAGGTGACAAAACAAAACAGAAGAAAATTGACCATCACCTTTTGGGAATTTTGAAGAGAGGAATAGAATATGAGGCTATTTGAGGTTTGAGGCATGATTCATGCAATTAATGTACTTTATTTTGTATGTTAATAGCAGTAAATAAAATGTTAAGTCATATAGAATAAATAGTGATGATGCTGTATTTAAAAGTAGCTTTGTTAGCGATTAATATAGAAGTACAAAAGAACGCTATTATAAATGGTTATTTTGGTTTAAAAATGCCTCGTTTTGATTATTTAGCCAATATAATTATTGGTAAAATGGGATATATAATTGATATCTCAATCCAAAATGGTGTTGCATTATGAGGACTAGGGGAGTCCCCTTTTGATTCTGGGCACTTATGACTGAATGCACCATTCAAAGATGGCGCTAGAAAATATATGGAGATCAAGTTTAGTCCGTTCTTAGTTTCTAACAGCACACTACATTGCCCCGAACCCGGAAGCAAGTGGGTTGCCTGCACTCGGGTTGAGAAGATTAGGAAGTCCAAGGTATGGGAAGCTTATATGCTTATAGTTTAAATTTACACGCGAGTTCCTATTGAAGGGATATGGAAGAAGATAATTTATGGTTGGTCCTTATTCTTCCCATTAGGATTTGGGAAGAAGCATAACTTTATGGTGGCGGGTGATGACCGAAGAAAACGTACGAAAACGCTGAATACGGAAATCCGGTAGGATTATTTACCGCGTTGATTTAACGATGGTGATCATTGTTGGCAAACCTATGACGGTGGTAGAACCAATAGGTTCATACATGGATTTATTTTGCAGGAGATGGAAAAATAGATATTGAAGATTGGCGGTCTAAATATCTACATAGCAGCTTTAAGTACAATAATTGAATCGACCACGCTTCTAAAGGTAAGGGAGAGCGGCCTGTGACTTAATTAAAGGAAACAACATAAAATAACGAAGAGTTGTAATAAATACAAAGCAAACCTTTTGATAAGGTATAATTAATGGAACATTATATAATTAATTTAGATTTGGGACTCAGAAAAGCGACGGATAATCATTACGAATCTCAAACGAATAAAAAGAATAAACAGAAAAGAAGTTCTTATGGACAAATACCTATAATAAGGTAGGCGTCATTGAAAAAAAGTAAAATACTGTGACCAATGAACAAACATAATGCATAGCAGGGCTCTTGCCTCATGAGCCTTCATTTATATTTTCTTTTGTTTGGTTTAACAGAAACCCTTTTGAACTACTGCAAGGTATTTACGTCAAAAGACGTGACTTTATGTTATATAATCTTTACACGGGTGATGTGGATGTATAACAATTTTTGGGCATCAACCAAGAAACTGAATGCGAACTGGATGCTTAAAATAATAATAATAATCAATATATATGTTCTCTTTACAAATTTAAGACAATGCACAGTTCAGAAAGAATTTGCGCTGTTGATTAGCATGTGTTAAAATATTTTCACACGGTGTAAGCACAAATAGTTTGTATGCACAAGGTTGTCAAAAAGTAGTGGGCTCTAATGGCACTATTGTGATGTGCTTAAGAATAGTATGACAAATGTGCGTTTTATATTATTTCCAGCCCTGATGAAGCCGTAGGTTATCCCTACCACGGCGAAACGCGTTGGCAAAAGGGATTGGATGACCTGACGATATTAAAAGGAAGAGAATAACAAGAGCCCAACTGATTACTGCTTTTTCTTTGTAATTTATAATTTGTAAAGATTGAATGTAGAAGTGTCTGTGTGCTCCAAGAACGTTGTTAAATACCTGGTGCTGCTCGCTCCGGTCCCAGAGCACTGCCCTTGACTCAATGCACACGTCTACCGCCTCTCGTCTTCACCGAACAGGCGCTGTAGGCGAGTCGACGCGCAGCTGTCGGGAATTCTTTCCCCAAACGGACCGTGGAAGGGTGCACTCCTCACAGGAACTGGTCCAGGGTCCAACGGTACTGCTCCGAGTACCTTGAAACGGGATTCAGAAATGACGGACTCGTCAAGTTGGAATTACACACAGCGTCCTGTGTGCGTCACGTCTTTTTTATGCTCGCGGCTCCGCCCACTCTATCCCCGGGGATTCTGGGGGTCGAAGGCGATGTAGGCACGCGATGCCCGCATCATGACAGTAGGTCCCCGTCCCGGCGACTCCTAGAACCGGGTTTGTCCGGGTGTCGCCGGTAGAACGCCCTAACCTTGGCCGAACGTGCACATTACCACTTGGAACCCATGAATCCTCTTCCGAGGCATACCCCTTCCAGGAAATCAAGAACCAGAAGTTACTCCCTCGATATTTGGAATCCAATATGCGCCGCACCTCGTACTCCAGTCCCTCTTAGGTGGACACGGCCGGTGGTGGCTTCCCCACCCCCCTCTTGGCAGGTTTCAAAAGGCTACAGTGGAAGACAGGGTGGATCCTAAGAGAGCCTGGAAGTCGTAGTTTGTAGGCCACTGGATTAATCCTCTTCACCACTTGATAGGGGCCTATATATCGAGGGTGGAACACGCTACGCAACTTGAAGTGAATGTTTTTTGTGGACAGCCATACTTTGTCCCCCTTCTTGTATTGGGGACCCTCTACTCGGTGCCTATCTGCCCAGCGTTTGTATGTCTGTTTTGCCTTGGCCAGATGCTTCCTCACCTTTGCGTGTCCTTGACGTAGCGCTCACATGTGAGCCTGTACTGTTGGCTGAGTGTTTATTCTTCTTGGTAGGATGATAGGCAAAATTTGGACATTGTAGCCATAGTTGGCTGAAAAGGGAGAGACACCTATGGAGCTGTGTGTCGCGTTGTTGTATGCCACTTCAGCCATCCATAGCATGGCCACCCAGGAGTCATGAGCCTCTTCTGCGTTACACCTCAGGTATTTCTTTACCGTTTGATTTAATCGTCCTGTTTGTCCATCAGTCTGAGGGTGGAAACTGGACGACACCGCTGACTCAATGTGCATGGAACTACACCATCCTTTCCAGAAGCGAGCTATAAATTGGGGGCCCCTATCCGACACTATGACATGCGGGATACCGTGTATCCGCACCACATGTTGTAGCAACAGTTGAGCTGTTTGTCCCGCCGTAGGTAGTGTCTTACAAGGAATGAAATGCCCCATTTTCGTTAGGCTGTCTATTACCACCGGGATGGCAGAACATCCCTGATCCATCGGGAGTCCGGTGATGAAATCCAGGCTGATGGTCTGCCACGGAGCCTGGAGTGTGGGCAACTGAAGGAGCTTGCCTCTTTTTATTGAAGTATCCGTCTTTCCCCTGGCACACTCCTCACATCTAGATACCCAGTTCTTTATGTCCGGGACCAGGGAGACCCACCAGAAATGTCTTTGCACCAAAAGGTTTTTTGTATGCCCGGATGCCCTGCTAATGGTGATTCATGACACCAAGTGTAAGCCTTTTTTCTAAGGGCTGGAGTAGGCAGAAATATTCTCTGTCTCCAAAACGGCAGTCCATGCCTCATTAGTCTCTCCGGTTCTCTTTCTGCCCACCTGCTCCAGGCTTGGACACTCTTGTGTTTCTGGATGCTATTCAGATAGTCTTCGGCCTGTAAAGCACAAATAACCTTGGAGGAAGGTATAATCGCCTCTTCTACTACGTCGGCGTTCGTCTCAGAGGTCAGTACCCGGGTCAGCGAATCCACTTTGCGGTTGTCTGCTCCTGGCCTGAATGTGATGACGAAGTTGTACTCCTCGAAGAAGAGCATCCATCCCATTTGCCTGGGGCAAAGACATCGGGCCGTTCGTAGATACTGCAGGTTCCGATGGTCAGAGTAAACAGTGACTGGGAATCTAGCTCCCCACAAGTAAGGACGCCACTCCTGAAAAGCCTTTTTGATCGACAGCAACTCTTTTTCAGCGATGTGATAGATTTGTTCCGCCGGGAGAAGCTTCCTGGACAGATACGCCACGGGGTGGAGCTGCCCGGTGTCTTTATCCCGCTGTGACAATATGGCCCGATAGCCTCGTTAGAGGCGTCTGCCTCTACTATGAAAGGTGTGTCTATCTGAGGGTGTCGCAACACCGGTGCTGTGGTAAAAGCCCTTTTTAGATATCCAAAAGCCATGTCCGCTTCTGGTGTCCATTCAAAACACACACCTTTTCTGAGAAGCCTGGTGATCGGTAGGGCCTTTTGCGAGAAACCTTGGATGAAGCGCCGGTAATAATTGGCGAAACCCAGGAAGCATTGTACTTCCCTGACGTTGTGGGGGATCGGCAACTCCTGCACCGCCTGTATCTTTCGCTCTGCCATACACAAACCCTCAGGACGGAGGATCACCCCCAAAAACTCCACTTTAGTCACCCCGAATTCACACTTGCTCAATTTACAGAACAAGCGATGCTTCTGCAATGCCCTTAATACCTGTAACACATGTTCTGTGTGGCTACTCACAGAATCTGAATAGATCAAAATATCGTCTACACGACCACTGTTCTATCGATATACTCTTTTAGCACGTCATTCAGGAAATACTGGAACGCCGCTGGGGCGTTGCACAACCCAAACAGCATGACCAGATAAACAGACCATAGCGGGTCTTGAATGCGTATTTCCACTCGTCCCCTTTGCGGATGCGCACCAGGTGGTACGCCCCCCTAAGATCTAACCTCGTATAAACCTTAGCCCCACACATTTGGTCCAACAAGACTGGAATAAGGGGCAAGGGATACCGGTTGCGTACGGTATTTTTGTTCAACATGCGGTAATCACAGCAGGCTCTTAACTCCCCATTGGCCTTCGCTATAAAAAAACAAAGGGGACGCCGCAGGTGATCTTGAAGGATGGATAAACCCGATATCTAAGAAGTGGTCCAGATATTCCCGGAGGTGTTTGGTCTCGGGCTCAGAGAGCGCGTAGACCCTACATATAGGGATGGTCGCACCTTCCACCAGATCTATCTGGCCGTCGTAGGACCGGTGAGGAGGAAGCGACAAGGCCTGGGATTTGCTGAAAACATCAGCAAAAGAGGAGTACTGCTTGGGTAAGCATATCTCCTTTTCCGCTGCAGTAGCGGCAACGAACGAGCAGGCCAAAGCCGCCACACAAGACCTCCCTCCAAGAACAAGATGCTCCTGGCATGTCTCTGACAGGAACTGTACCTTTTTGTTCCTCCAATCGATGGTGGGATTGTGGAGGCTAAACCATGGCATCCCCAGGATAACCTCGTACTGGGGGGCTTCTATGATATTCAACACCAATGTTTCTATGTGACGCATGCCTCCTGTTCTAGTCTCTAACCTGAGTGCCTCTGTTTGTTCAATGAGAAGCCCTGATGTTAGTGGTTTGCCGTCAACCGTCAACACCTCTTCTGGGATCTCACGCGACACAGTCCGTATGGCTAATTTTTTCACCAATCCACGGTGTATGAAGTTCCCCGTGGCCCCAGAATCCAACATGGCTCTGATCTTATAAGAGCGTGTACCATTCTCTATCCATATAACCAACTCGATATGTTTTTCTGTGTCTTTCTGTTGAGTAGTAGCCAATGAAGGGATCCTCCAGGATTGAGTCTTATCTTCCACAGAACTACCCAAACAGACGGGTTCTAATTCAGTGCTGGCCACGGTGGCTATGGCCTTTCTGCTCCTTTTAGGTCGACCTGGGCATTCACTGACATAGTGTCCCTTGTTCCCACAATACATACACAGCCCCTGTATTCTCCTGCTCTCCCTTTCCGCACTTGACAGAGGAGCACGAACAGCTCCCACTTCCATAGGCTCGGGCGCTACTTCGACACTGGTCGTTTCCTTCCTGGCCCTCTCTCCTCGGAACCTGTCACATCCCCCTGTCGGCGAGTCGCCCATCCAGCTATGACATCTTTTAACTCGTCACATAGGCCTTGGTAAAACAGAGACATTCTCTTCTCTTCTGGCCATGCAGCCTCCGCGACCAAGCGATTAAAAGAGGTCAAGTAAGTGACCAACTCATTTCTTCCTTGTTTTAACTCTAGAAGCTCTCTATCCGCGCTGAACGTGGTAGTTCATCTGTCGAATACCCCTTCTAAAGCTGCCCTAAACTTTGTCCCAATCGGATAACACTGGGTCGTTGTGTCGAACCAACGGCACCGCCCAATTGGCGGCGTCGCCCGTTAAATAGGAGATAGCAAAGGCCACCCTAGGGTGATTGCTCGGGAAAGAGGACGGCTTACAGGAAAAATGCAGCAAAACTTGTGTTAAAAACACCTGTATTTTCTGGGGATCCCCGAGTATCTTTCAGGGTTGGCCAGTGGAATGGGGGGGGGGGGCACGGTGACCTGGATGGGATGAGCCCCGGTACTAGCATCAAAAGGATTTCGCTATATTCTTTTTTACCTTTTCTCGTAAGGCCGCTGTTTCAGCCCTCGAGGCAGCTAATTCTTGCTGCACTGCGGCGAGTGCTTGCAAGACCTCATCCATACTGCGTCCCTACAGCACCCCCGAACCGGGAGGAGTCTCAATAAGTGGGTGCGTAATTCTGTGACGATTCCGTCCCAGATCCAACACTCCTCAGGATTCAGGCGATGCTATAGGGGGTCCACCTCTTGACGTCTCCAACTCCTGCACTAATGGCATGGAAGGTTGGAGCAATCAAGCGAGGGAAGGGAAGGATGGGAACAGCGGGGAGTAGAACCTGTAAAGAAAACAAACATACAAACACAAATGCAGTGTCAAAACATATATGCTACACTCATCAATTCTCGCTATTTCCCCAAACGGACCGTGGAAGGGTGCACTCCTCACAGGAACTGGTCCAGGGTCCAACGGTACTGCTCCGAGTACCTTGAAACGGGATTCGGATATGACGGACTCATCAAGTTGGAATTACGCACAGCGTCCTGCGTGTGTCACATCTTTTTTATGCTCGCGGCTCCGCCCACTCTATCCCCGGGGATTCTGGGGGTCGTAGGCGATGTAGGCACGCGATGCCCGCATCATGACATTATCTGCTGCTTGGGCTACAGCCAGTTGCCTCATGCCCACAAGGGTTGGGCAATCCATCTGTGCCCTACAGAATGACCCCTTGTTGTGCATCTCCCATTCCTAGCAGCAGGCTGGGTATTTGTTCCAGGCTCTAGCCCTTTCTGACTCCCTTCCTAGGCAGCCATGGATCAGGTGAGAGCACAGATCCAGTCAGGCAACCAAGCATCTCCACATGAGCCTTGAGCTCTACTTCCTTCCAGGTTGTGTGCTCAAGTTCATTACCCAACAAACAGTCCACAGGCATAGCAGGGCTCACTGCACCTTTCAGAAGATCTGAGCCCCCCCACACTTAAATGGAACAAGGGTCACATGATAGTGACCATCTCTGTTGTTAGCCACTTCAACATCATGGAATGCATGGGGAATTAGCTGCTCCGGGGAAACCAGCTGATTTCTTTCCATAGTCATACTGGCTCCTGTATCCCTCAGAGCTTCAACTCCTTGCCATTGATGATCCATTGCCTGTACTTGGTATCATTTCTAGGCACATGGATCTTTGAAACCATCTCACTGCCACAAAGGAACATTAGGGTAACCCTACTAACCCCCACCCCATGAACTGGGGCAAGCTCCTCCCCCAGCACTACACTAGCCACCCCTAGAATGTTTCCTCCAGTGGAAGGTGGTGCTCTTTTTGTACAATTGGGATCCCCCTTGTTGTGTCCATACTCAAAACACTCATAGCACTTGATGGGGCTGCTGTCCTTTGTCAGGGTTTTTTCTTCTGGTGGGCAGATTGGGAAAGTGAACCAGACCCTTTAGCCTATAAGTTGTTTTAGGGGCCTGAAGAGAACTCCTTTTTCTCTCCCCCTGCTTCCTGGAACCCAAGACCATCGCTGCCAGATACCGTTTTTGACACTCTGGTGCTGATCTAGAGTTCTGCCTGCTCAGAAAGCTTCCTGGAGTCAGAAAATTTGCTCTTAACCAGGTGATGGTGCAGCTCTGGAAAACAAGTATCAAGAATGTGCTCCTTTAAAAACAAGGCTTCCGAATAAAAAAATAATCAGTTAAACTTAAGTTTTGGTCTTAAGTTTAACTTAAGACCAAAACTTAGGTTTAACGGTAACAGGAAGGACTTTTCCTTCTATAGCCGTAAATATAGGCACCATTCGAGGATTGATTATTTCTTCTTGGACCAAATCCTTTATCCTGATGTAGAATCCATAATTTATATTCCAGCCATACTCTCTGATCACTCCATGGTGGAACTGACCATAAATCTTAAGAAAGAGAATCAACAGAGAAGGTGGACATTAGATAGGTCTGTACTATCACAAGAGGAGGTTATAGGCAGCCTAAAATCGGGTATAATGGAATATTTTAGGTTCAACTCTGGAACAGCAACTGATCAGACCATCTGGGAAGCATTTAAGGCATATATAAGAGGGACCATAAGTACATGGATGATCAGGAGAAACAAGACTAGAAGGAGGATCGAAAAAGAGAGCCTGGTAAAGATCAAACAAAAGGACAGCAGCTTCAGCAGGCCTCTGTAGATCTTCAAAATAATATACTCTCTATTCAAAGTGAACTCGATGATCTGCGGGCAGAATATCAGGCAAGCCTAGATAAAATCTTAAAAGAAAGGTGGGATTCAAGTAAGCTTCGAAATTTCTCCTATGGGGAGAAATGCGGCCGTCTTCTTGCCTGGAAAGTGAGAACAGACAGAGTTCGAAATCAGATTGGGTGTATTCTGCTTCAAGACACAGGAGTCATCACGTATGATGAAGCCCTGATCCGAGAGGAGGCCAGATCATTTATGCAAACCTTATATAAAGAAGATGTATGTCCCTCTATTCGGATGATAGAAGACTGGCTAAACCAGGTAGAGATCCCTTGGTTAACAGAAACAGATCGCATCTTCATGGCTTCAAGTATCAGGGAAGAGGAAGTCTCCGCCCAGATAAAAAAAATGGCCAGGGGTAAGGCAGCAGGCCCGGACGGGCTCCCAATAGAACTATATCAGATAGAGTCTGAGGAAGTTGTCACCGCCTTGACCACTTTGTTCAATAAAATATACTTATTGGGTGACACTATTCCCGATACTTGGTCTGAAGCCACAGTTACCCTAATTCTGAAGCCTAATAAAGATCCCCTGAAAATTGAGTCTTACAGACCAATCTCATTGTTAAATACCGACTATAAAATCTTCGCAGGGGTCCTGGCAGCAAGGCTGGCCAAAGTCATTAAAACTATTGTGCATCAGGATCAGAGAGGTTTTATCCCTGATAGACAGCTGAATGAGTTAACCTTCCAGGCTATTGCAGCAGTAGATGTAGCAGTGGCTAAAAAGCTCCCGCTGACCCTTACGGCCATCGATGCCGCTAAGGCTTTTGATCAAGTGAATTGGTCTTATTTATGGTCGGCTCTATCTAGGTTCGGACTTCCCTCTAACTTTGTTTCAGCTGTTCGGTCCCTATATAAGAGCCCCAAAGCAAAAGTTTTGGTAAACGGAGTGCTCTCAGACTGGTTTATAATTTCTCGAGGGACTAGACAGGGGTGTCCCTTATCACCTCTGTTATTTAACCTTTATATTGAACCTCTTGTCTGTCAGCTCAGGGCTGATCCTGTGATTCATCCTTATAGAATTGCAGACCTAGAACTAAAATTTGCTCTATACGCCGATGATCTTCTTATGTATACCTCTAATCCAGCTGAGGCTATCCCAAGACTGTTTGAGCAAGCAGAATTGTTTGGTGAAATCTCGGGGTATAGGATAAATAAAGAAAAAACTGAGACCATGCATTGGAACCAGGTAGGAGGTGCAGTTGGAGCCAAGACACACATGAGGTACTTGGGTATAATTTTGGCCCAAAATATTTCAGAAATAGCTAAAATAAATTTGTCGAGAATCTATAAGGATGTTTGTGCTCTACTGCAGCGATGGTCTGTTCTCTCCTTGAGTATCTTTGGTAGAGTAAATCTAATGAAAATGATTATTCTGCCGAAGATAACTTTCTTGTTTGGCTCTATTCCATTGACTTTTTCAGCACTAGATATTGCCAAAATACAGGGGAAAATAGGCTCGTTCATCTGGAATGCTAAAACATCGAGGATCTCCTGGAAAAAATTAAGAAGAAAGCTTGGTATGGGAGGGCTGACCCTACCGGACCTACTTGTTTATTGCCACTCCTTTCACTTTAAGAACTTTAGAATGTTAGCTGGAAAGACAGATGCCTCCTTTCTGGGTTCATTGTTTCAGGCTCTATTACATGGTATACCTCAAGGGCAAGAATACTTTCTATTTAAGTATGGCGATCCACGGTTTTTTAAGAGGGTTAGATTAAAAATCCTGGACACTGCTTTTAGGAATTGGCTGTACGTTAGAAAGATTCTAAAAATTCCATACTATGCACCTCAGGCCCCGATATGGGATTCCCCGGGTACACCAGACTGTCTGAACGATCAACTATCTCGTCCTCTTAAAGTGGCAGGCCTGTTCTTTTGGCAGGATTTACAGAAAGACTCGCAGCTCCTGGATTGGGAGTCCCTATCTGGCCTGACAGAAGGGACGCTATCAAGGTACAAATATTATCAGCTATCAGGTTGGTGGGCAACTAAATCCTGGGAATTTGAATCCCTGAACCCTAAGTTTGATTATATATCAAGGAGTGGTAGATGGAAACAGGAAGTATCTTTTTGGTACTGGGCCATCCTAGACGTGGAAGCAATAACAGAATCCGAACTGTATAAACTTTGGGGCAATGCCATAAACTCAGATTCTAATCTCATGGAATTATGGGGGGACTCTTTTACCATGTTACATGCAGTGGTAAAATCAGCTCCACTTAAAAGAAACCATCTATACACTGCATATAGAGCTTATATATCCCCAAAAAAGCTAACAAAGATAACAGGCTTATGCCATAACTGCCCAAGATGTAAAATGCCTGCAGCCGATGATTGCCATATGTTTATAGATTGCCCTGAGATAGCAAGATACTGGGCCGCGGTGCGAGACTTTCTAGTTGAGGTATTACATAAACATATTGAAGTTACCCCAGAAATGATTATGTTCGGACTGCACATAGATTACCGTCTTAATGATCCAACATCCAAATTTATTTTCTATGTGGTTATCTTGGCAAGACGAGAGATATGTAGAGCCTGGAAAAACATAAGTGCTCCAATCTTTACAGAATGCCTGAAATATATAATATATACAAGTGAATCTAATATGGCTTGTGACGAAAATAGTTATGGAAAAATCTGGGCAGCCCTTGTTGCATGGCGGAATAGATAAAGAACATTCCAATGATTACACCTGGGCATTGTTGGTTTGATCCCTCCAAAATAGCGCTGGGTTACCCGGTAGCGAGAATAGGAGTGGACATTAAAAACAGTGGTTGCTTGAGGGTCTGAGCCTCCCTCTCTCCACACCGGTCTCCAATATCAGGACTAGGTTACATTGAATGATTGGTGGAGAGAGGTGGTGGCCTCCCATCAGGAATGCCCATCTTGGTATATGAGGGAAAAAAAAAAAGAAAAAAAAAAACTTGGGTTTAACTGAGACAAAGTTTTGGTCTTAAGTTTAAGTTTTGGTCTAAAGTTCAACTTAATACCAAAACTCAGTTTTAACTGAGACAAAGTTTTGTTCTTAAGTTTAAGTTTTGGTCTTAAGTTGAACTTAAGACCAACATTTAAGTTTAAATGAGACAAAATCCTAACTTTACTACTCCTAAATGCCCTTTGTGAATACCGAAAGTCTTAAAGTTAGGATTTTGTCTCAGATTACTTTTGTGAATCAGGCCCAAGGTGTACAACCCTTCATAATCATCAACTTTGATGCGCCTCACATGGCCCTTCAGTGCCTTACCAGCATAGTCCAATAAATCCACCCATGTTTTTGTAAAGAGTTTGTGACTGGCCCTAAACCGTTGCCATCAGCCCAAACTTTGTGACTAAAATGACCTTCATTGTAGTGTAGTTGGTCTGATCCCCCTCCTCTAATGTAAGGGGAGTGTCCCTGCCCACTGAGGGTATGTACATCCATAAACTACCCCGAGAACTCCTCTTAGACCATGTGCACTTTCAAAGCCACTTCATAGGCTGCCAAACACTTATCTATGTCACCTCCCACTCCATAACCAGGCACCACATCACTTGGGATATGAATTCCGGACTCATGGGAAGAAACTACAGGTATGCTGCCACCATTATTTTGTTGCTGGAACCCACTTGGAGGGCTCTAATTTCCAGCTCTATGAGGCTAAGCTCATGGGTCATCTTCCCTTCTTCCATGGCCAGGATGTTGTCTTCTAGAGTGTGTTCTTTCTCTAAGTTAGAAAGGCCCTGCTCCCTATCAATCTTGGCAAGCTCTAGTTTTAGTTTCCTCTCCTCCCTCATGTCTACCAGCTCCTGTAGTGACAGATTATATGAGGACCCACTGCTGCCTGGTCTAGAGTGGAGTTCCAGTCCTGGGAGAACACCCCCCACCCCCTCTCTAGGCTGCATGACAAGACAATCTGTCAGGTCCCGCTCTGATCCTTCCTCAAACTCAGATCCATCCTCCTCATCCACTTCTCCTCTAGGTGGGCTGCTGCTGATGCTCTTAAGGCTTTCTAAAGCTCTGCCTTATTGGCACTTCCCTTATAGAACAACATTCACTCCTGGCAGAACCCCTTCAGCTAGGCTGCTGTGAATGCCTCCCGGTTGGCCAGCTTGTTATGTTATGTTATGTTAACCGGATTTATAGAGCGCACAGATGCCCCAGCAAAGGGGCGTCCCGGCGCTATAGAGGGCAAAATACCGGACACAAGCAGTACCAAAGACAGGAGCATAGCACTAAGAATCCTGAGGGAAGAGGAAGGTTTTAACGGCCTTCCTAAAGACCAAAAGTTCATCAATTGCACGGATATGAACAGGAAGAGAGTTCCAGAGCCTAGCAGCAAGCACTCTAAAAGAGCGGCCACCGGCCCTAGCCTTCTTAAAGCGTGGAACTGTGACCAAGTGAAGTCCAGAGGATCTTAGAGAGCGCAAGGGTACATAGGGCAGAATAAGATGCTCCAAGATCTGAGGAGAGGAGTGCTTCAAGATTTTAAACAAAAGGCAAAGAGACTTAAACTTAATACTCTGAGCAACAGGGAGCCAATGGAGTTTGCCGATGTTTTTTTTGGCCGAACAAAATCTCGGTAAGCCAACCAGAGCCCTGGCGGCAGCGTTTTGAATGCGTTGAAGTCTAAAGAGTTCGGCCAAATTAGCTCCTAGCAGAAGAGAGCTCGCATAGTCCAACCGAGACAGAATCGTAGCTTGTACAATAAGCTGTCTGGTTGGAGCATCAAAGAATTTGAAAGTAGGTCTAAGCCTTCGAAGCATCCCGAAGCACGTGGCAGCGGTTTTCTTTGTGTGGGGAACAAAACTGAGTCTGGAATCCAGCCAAATCCCAAGATTTTTGACCTCGGTGGCAGGGAGAGGAGTTGGACCAAGCTCCGATGGCCACCAATGATCACCCCATAGATGACTCTGCTTGCCAACAATGAGCACTTCGGTTTTTTTAGCGTTCAATTGCAGGCAATTATCTGTCATCCAGCGGGCTACTGCGCTAATTCCCTCACGGAACTTAACAGCCTCGAGGTAGGAGGCCCCACTTAATGCAACCGCCAGCTGCGTGTCGTCAGCATAGGACACCATAGTCAGGTTCCAACGCTTGGCGACAGCAGCCAGCAGCTGCACATATAGATTGAAAAGTGTGGGGCTAAGAGCCGACCCTTGCGGCACGCCCTGGGCAATAGGGTAAGGTTTAGATTGAAAGGGAGATGTAACAACCCTAAACGTACGATCAGATAAAAATGATCGAAACCATTCAAGTGCCATGTTATCGACACCTGCCTCACCCAAACGCTGTAGTAAAATAGCATGGGAGACGGTGTCAAACGCGGCACTGAGATCATGGAGCACCAGTGCCGCCGTTTGACCAGAGTCGACCAAAGTTAGCAGGTGATCGACCATAAAAAGCAACGCCGTTTCAGTGCTATGGCCGGGTCGAAAGCCATTCTGTGAGGGATCTAGGATATTAGCACAATGAAGATGTTTGGATAAAATGGCGTTGACATGGGCCTCAGTCAGTTTAGTAACCCACGGAAGAAGAGATATGGGGTGGTAATTCTCCAATTTTGATGGATCCAGGACAGGTTTTTTAAAAATTGAATTCCATGTTGCTAGGTAGGACCGCAGACATTGCAGAAAAAATGGGACTTGGGCAAAAGGACTTTAGAAAAATCAAAAGGTTTCAGAACAGGGATAATTGAAAAAGGCTTGACTTGGTCTCAATACAGAGTTGTAGTGAACAATGAGTTAGTATATGGTATTGCGCTAACACAAGCCCTATGCTCACCGCTAATCACCAATGTTAGAAATGGGATTTCTCATTGGCTGAGTATGAGCCAGGCCAGGCAGGAACCACCATTCTATTCAGGGTAAACTAGATACACACTAGAAGATAACGGGCTCAGCCACAGTAACATAATGAATATACCACAAAAATACTCCATGCAGGTTTTGAAAAATAGACCACAACAATCCAATGTATAGAATTTGAGATTTTGAGTTTAAAAAAAATAAATGCATTAAAGTGCTTAGAAGCACGTAGAGCTCAAAAGGTCACTTTAGGCAGTGCTATATTAGGGAAAAGTCAATGTTCGGGCCTTCTGCAATAGAACACTGGCTGGCTGCAGGACCCACTTAGGACATGGTACACAAAGTACCATTGCTGAAAAGCGTCAATGGTAAGGCCCGCCGGAAGCGTGAATCTTCTCTATGCAGTTAAGGCGATGCGTCAGTTCCGAAGAAAGGTGTAAGAGTCAAGAGCCATCAAGCAATGTGCTGGATTCTGTCACACAGTCAAGGGGATGTGTAGATCTTACCAAGCTGCAATGGTGGCAATATGCTGGTGAATGCATGGATCTCTGGAGGCAAATCGCTGGTTTCTTTGCGATGCACCAATTTTACTCCCACAACCAGGTTGATGCGCCGGTTCTGCTACATGCTTACAGGGGATGCATCGAAATCCATGTTGCAAGTATCTGGACTACTTCCAGTGAAGCAGGCACTGGAGCAGGGTTGGAGACATTGATATCCCTGAGTCTCAAGCAATAGGAGGCTAACCAACAATCCCTTGAAGTGAAGGCAGAGTCCAGCTCTCCAGCAGAGTGAGAGAGCAGCAGGCAGCTGGGCTACAAACAGAAAATAACGCCTTCATGATCAGCAGTCCATTAATCGGTCCTTTGTGTAGGCGCAGTATACTGCCTATTCAAGTGAAGTGTTAGCAACTCCCTTCTATCCTACCCAGGCAACACCATCAGATTGCAGATGTATGTAGTAGGGTACTCAGTCTCAGACACATCTGTCCTTCCTGTGTTGTGGCTGTTTAGCTGGAATAGACAAAGTGAAGCTGTCACCCACCCCAGATGTATATTGGAGACAGGCTGTCAGGTCCACAGAGCAGTAAGTGAAGTTCACTTACTATTAGCATTTCAAAAACATTAATGTTAAAGCCAACTTCACCAGTGAGGAGGATTTATCATTACCATTCCAAAGCTATGAAAACATGAAAAAGCTATTCCTTTCTGGTCGGGAATTACAGCTAATAAGGTGTATTAAGGAGCTCCCAGTGCCCAGCCCATGAGAGAGGTAGGCCTCATATGAGTGAAAAATAGGTTTGGGTGTTTGTCACTACCAGGACATTTAAAGATGGGTGGCACAATCAGTGCTGCAGGCCACTAGTAACATTTGACTTACAGTTACTGTGTTCTACCACTTTGCAAGGGATTTACCAAGAGATCAAATATGATAATCAGGTATACACCAATGTCACCATTTTTAGGGGAGAAGCACATGCACTTTAGCACTAGTTGGCAGTTGTAAAGTGTTCAGATTCCAAAAGCCCACACAAGAATCAGCAAAACAGGAGGCAATAGGCAAAACGTCTGGGGAAAGATCACTCTAAGGAGGACATGTCTAGTGAATGGGAAATGTTTGTTTTTCAGTGGAACTTTAAAATGATGTAATGCTTTTGGCCGGAAATATAACAACATGTTGACATAACTAGTAAACAACCAAACATAATGCAATAAAATACAAAAGCAACATAACAATATAATGAAAACACAACAGGGTACAACACAACCAAACAGTCTAAGCAGAAGACAATACATAAAACAGTACAACACAATATCACATTCAAATAATACAGCACAAAAAAACTACAAATTCATGACTATCACAATAAAATGCTGCATAATAAATTTGCACAGATATTCTTGTCACACATTACCACCTACAGAAAGATGTTTTCAGAATACGGTGGCAAAAGGTGTTTGCATCATAACCTGCCTCAACTTATCACCAAAAGACATGAAATACTACCAAACAAAAATCTTTTCTGAAAGGTCTCCTTACCTTTATTTAGCCCTTTCAATGCCCACTTTATGTGAAATGGCCCTGCAAGTCCTTTTTTAAGACATTTTCTCTGCCATAGATTCTGACTGATTGATGTTATAAATAGTTGAAGAGCTGCTAGAGATTCAATTATCCTTTCTTCATCTGTCTTTCTCCCTGCCTACTCTTTTTTCTGTCGCTATCCGAACAGTTTCTGCCAACTCCTTGTATTTTTATTTTTCTCCTTCTTTCTCTAACTCTCTATTTTTCTCTGCCTGACACTCTCCATCTGTGTCTTCCGATTTCCAGCTCCCTATTTCTCCTTATCTCTCTCTGGCATTCTCTGTCTTTCTATTTTTCTCTCTTTCTATTGATATTTTGTCTCTGTCCGCGATTCTTTCTCACTATCTGTATCCAATTGTTTTTCTCTACTGTCACTGTGTTTATCTATCTCTGCTTCTGACTGTCTTTATCCATCTTTCTCTCTCTTTCTCTCACTCACTGTCTTCCCATGTTTCTCACTATCTCTTCTTGTCTCTCCACATCTTTCCATTTCATTTGACCTTTGTTTGTGTCTCTCTGCCCCTTTCCCTGGTTTTCTCTGTCTCTCTCTGCCTTTCCATGTCTTTTACCCTCTCTCTTTCCATATCTCTGTCTCCCTTGTCTTTCCCTATAATTGTTTTTGTCTGTTTCTTCCTGTATTTCTATGCTTTTCTTTCTTTCTCTATCTCTTTCTGACTTCTCTCCTTCTCATTAACCTTATTAGCAACGCAAAAGATGAAAATGTGTTTCTTAAGCTGTGTTTTACAAGATGCATTCTTTGCTGTAGTCCTGCTTCTTAATTACTTAAATGATTTGGAAAGTGTTGGACTTTGGAGAGAATCAGATGTACTATTCTTACTCCAAATTGAACAACATTATAGAAATTATTGTATTTTACAGGGCTTTAATGTATTATTTCCGCTCAACCTAAAACAACAGTAGAGGAAGTGTTGGACTTTGAAGAGGTCCAACTTACTATTCCCAATCCAAACTGACCAGCGGTAGAGCAAAAGTTTAAACCATTAAAAATCACATTTACTATTCCTTAACCTAAAAAATAAAGAATTCCATAGACCAAAGTAAACAATATATATAAATAGCAGGCATGTAACGTCCATAGGGCTACAAGGTCTTCTGCCTCCCCTTCGTGTGTCTCAGCCCGGGCTGCTGCAGCTCGAGCTGCTATGGGCTAGTCTGGGCAGTGTCTGGAGTCTTATCTCTGGCACGGCCACGTTTTTCACAGGTTTGTAAAGACCATTTGCATACCTTTGTTAAGTGGTTACTGAGGCTTAATTTATTTTCTGGTTACAGTACCCCCTGCGCCCTCACTCTGCCTATTCCTTACATTTCTATTTTACATTTACTGCCATAGGGTGAGAATGCATTTCATGAAAAGGAATATAAAGTAGAGTTGCCAAAATAAATGCCAGCCATGTGTTGTTTAAAGAGTCTGCAAAGACCTTGGCTTGACACTGACTAGAGGTATAAATAAAAAAGTGTGTATTCATTTGTAATGTTACTTTTCTGTCTTTGTTCCCTTTAATTATCAGTCATGTCTCATTCAGGCAGCCATAGAACACAATTAAAAGTGCTTTCTATATATATTTGCTGTTCAAAGTATGCAAAGATAAGTGCTGAAAATACGGCTTTAGGTGATTTTTAATTTTGTACCATCTTGAACATCAAAATAATGAGCTGGCAACCCTAATCATAAGACTGGAAGTTTGTTGCAGGATCACCACATTATTTATTTCCTCTACCCTTCATCCCTGATGAATGCCATTATAGCAATAGTTTAACTTACATCCGAAACCCTACGCCA
The DNA here is from genome assembly GCF_964204655.1 of Triturus cristatus. Classification (NCBI taxonomy): domain Eukaryota; kingdom Metazoa; phylum Chordata; class Amphibia; order Caudata; family Salamandridae; genus Triturus; species Triturus cristatus. Next base: position 28,272,509 of record NC_140582.1, read on the forward strand.
CCATCAATAACATGCTGAGTTACTTCAAGTGTCTGGAGATGCACCCCACATTCAGCAACTCACTCCTCATTCTCGCCCTTCACTTTCATGCTCACCCTGCACTCACAAAGATCACAATGCACTCACACTGATCACTATGCACTCACACCATTCACCCGCTCACCCTGCACTCACACTGATCACTCTGCACTCGCAATGCACTTATGCTGTTTGCCCTGTACCTCACCCTGCAGTCACATGAGCACACTATTCACCCTGCACTCATGCAACACTTCACTCACCTGTACCCCTCACTGCTCAATCTACAATCTCACTCAAACAAGCCCATCAGTTACCATGCATTAATTTGTCCCACTCTGCACTTACATCTGTATCTGCACTTACATCTGTACCCAAATCCATATGGTCACCTCACTCACCCTGCAGTAACTCCTCTTACCCTACTCTCACACTGTAGCATCGCTCACCGTGCACTCACATGGGCACTCCAGCCACCCACACAGCACAGAGGGTTAATGTGCCTGCTACAAAGAACGTGTACCATGCAGATCACAGTACTGAGTGTGAGTAGCGCTATAAAAAATGAGATGTTTGTCAGAAATGTGCTATAGAGAGATGAGGTGCATTGTTGATGAGTGGTAGTGAGGGAATTCACGAAGAAGGAGGAAATGGGAAAAAGGGCGCCAAAAAAGACTGATGCACCGTGTGCGACCAGTGCTAGGGACAGCCCTGGCTGGGAGTGTTAGCCCACTCCCTGAAGTTCAGGTCTAGTTGCACCCCTAATAAAAATATACACCTTAAAACAAAGAAGTAAAAATGTATCATCACTAAAACATATCAAACACAGTACATTAAGTTATTTAAATAAATATACATTCATGTAAATAGAATTATACATGTAAATTCACTTAAAAAAGAATATTAAAATTCACTTAAAATATATAAATACAGAGACAAAACGTAAAAATGAACATGATGATGATTAAAAATGAAAATAATTTTAAAATGTATATATAAATTAAAATGCACAATGTAAAAAATATACAGAATGTGTAGAAAACATAATTAATTTAACTCCTTAACCACGGCGCAAATTCTGCCGTGGTGCGAGAGTTCTATTGAGTGGGCAGGGCCGCGTCGGCCAATGGACGTGCGCAGCACTAGAGAGGTAGTGCTCGCGATGGCCGTTGGCCAACAGGTGCACTTAACGGGTTAAGCATTAATTTTATTGAATTATTAAATTATTTTACCAATTAATAATTAATGAACACAAATAAAAAAAAAATGTATTAAGACACTTCCACCCTACTTCCCTACAGACCCCAAAACCCATCAAAAATAGAAAATAAATACTATTATTATAATTTATCAAACATAACAAGCAATAACAGAAATGAGTTAAAAATAATGCAATTTTGAAAAAAGACAAATACTCACAAAATATTCCCCAAATTGTTTTAAACAGTTTTAAATATTAACTAATCTAATCCTCTATGAACCCAACACCTCCAAAAATGGAAAATATTGATAATAAAATCAAAGAATGTATTTTATGATCTCTTGAGGCGGAAGCCGGGAGACCACTCGCCACTACTTTTAAAATTGTAGTCACTTACTTGTTGTTTTTATGGGCACGTTTTCTCCCTGAGCACAATCCCTCTGCATCTTGACTCACTCGAGCCCCCCAAACAGCGGATAGTAGCGCTGTCTCGGGCTCCGTGGAAAGATTGCCGCCATTGCCGATTGACCAGGACACGCCCTCTACCGTGAGGCCACGCCCCCAGCCAGAAATCTAAATAAAGGGCGCCGAATCCAAACGGTATTTAGAAAATCTCTTAACATCTCCTGAGGCGGAAGCCGGGAGACCACTCGCCACTACTTTTAAAATTGTAGTCACTTACTTGTTGTTTTTATGGGCACGTTCTCTCCCTGAGCACAATCCCTCTGCATCTTGACTCACTCGAGCCCCCCAAACAGCGGATAGTAGCGCTGTCTCGGGCTCCGTGGAAAGATTGCCGCCATTGCCGATTGACCAGGACACGCCCTCTACCGTGAGGCCACGCCCCCAGCCAGAAATCTAAATAAAGGGCGCCGAATCCAAACGGTATTTAGAAAATCTCTTAACATCTCCTGAGGCGGAAGCCGGGAGACCACTCGCCACTACTTTTAAAATTGTAGTCACTTACTTGTTGTTTTTATGGGCACGTTCTCTCCCTGAGCACAATCCCTCTGCATCTTGACTCACTCGAGCCCCCCAAACAGCGGATAGTAGCGCTGTCTCGGGCTCCGTGGAAAGATTGCCGCCATTGCCGATTGACCAGGACACGCCCTCTACCGTGAGGCCACGCCCCCAGCCAGAAATCTAAATAAAGGGCGCCGAATCCAAACGGTATTTAGAAAATCTCTTAACATCTCCTGAGGCGGAAGCCGGGAGACCACTCGCCACTACTTTTAAAATTGTAGTCACTTACTTGTTGTTTTTATGGGCACGTTCTCTCCCTGAGCACAATCCCTCTGCATCTTGACTCACTCGAGCCCCCCAAACAGCGGATAGTAGCGCTGTCTCGGGCTCCGTGGAAAGATTGCCGCCATTGCCGATTGACCAGGACACGCCCTCTACCGTGAGGCCACGCCCCCAGCCAGAAATCTAAATAAAGGGCGCCGAATCCAAACGGTATTTAGAAAATCTCTTAACATCTCCTGAGGCGGAAGCCGGGAGACCACTCGCCACTACTTTTAAAATTGTAGTCACTTACTTGTTGTTTTTATGGGCACGTTCTCTCCCTGAGCACAATCCCTCTGCATCTTGACTCACTCGAGCCCCCCAAACAGCGGATAGTAGCGCTGTCTCGGGCTCCGTGGAAAGATTGCCGCCATTGCCGATTGACCAGGACACGCCCTCTACCGTGAGGCCACGCCCCCAGCCAGAAATCTAAATAAAGGGCGCCGAATCCAAACGGTATTTAGAAAATCTCTTAACATCTCCTGAGGCGGAAGCCGGGAGACCACTCGCCACTACTTTTAAAATTGTAGTCACTTACTTGTTGTTTTTATGGGCACGTTCTCTCCCTGAGCACAATCCCTCTGCATCTTGACTCACTCGAGCCCCCCAAACAGCGGATAGTAGCGCTGTCTCGGGCTCCGTGGAAAGATTGCCGCCATTGCCGATTGACCAGGACACGCCCTCTACCGTGAGGCCACGCCCCCAGCCAGAAATCTAAATAAAGGGCGCCGAATCCAAACGGTATTTAGAAAATCTCTTAACATCTCCTGAGGCGGAAGCCGGGAGACCACTCGCCACTACTTTTAAAATTGTAGTCACTTACTTGTTGTTTTTATGGGCACGTTCTCTCCCTGAGCACAATCCCTCTGCATCTTGACTCACTCGAGCCCCCCAAACAGCGGATAGTAGCGCTGTCTCGGGCTCCGTGGAAAGATTGCCGCCATTGCCGATTGACCAGGACACGCCCTCTACCGTGAGGCCACGCCCCCAGCCAGAAGTTCCCTTCCATAAAACATGGGCATCCCTAGGAAGCGCAGCGGACGAGCGCAGCGGGCGCGACGATGGCGCGCCGAAGGCGCGCCTAAGGCAAGCCCGTCTGCGCCCGTCCGCGCCAGAACGAGCCAGGAGCCAGGCACAGGAGAGCAAGTGAGGATTTCTTATTCCAGGGATTCCTTATGCCACCTCAATCTGCCTGTTCAACAGACATGTTCCCACTCACTGAGGGGAGATTCATGCTTCACCCACTGCCCCCACTGTCCTTTTAAACTTACTTCCTCTACTAACAAGCACCACCCTCAAACGATCATCAACATGGCCCTGATCAACTGCAGGTCTCTGCCCAAACACGCCCTTGAGATACGCCTACTCATCGAGGAACACCACCTAGAGATTCTGTTTCTTACAGAAACATGGCTTGCGCCTGATTCAGCCGCAGATATAGTACAGGCCCTACCTCACGGATTCCAGATTCAACACCTGAACCGCCCTAAGGGCAGGGGAGGAGGGATTGCCATCATATTTAAAGAGTCTCTCGCTTGCAGATTTCTAGACAGCCCCCTGGCGGACTGTGAAAATACTCATTTCTCTATTCAAATGTCCCCCTGTATCTCCCTCGCAGGAATTCTCATCTACCGCCCTCCAGGAGCTATGGGGCAATTCCATAACTCACTTCTAGAATGCTCCTTGGCCATGGTCAGTACACGGCCCAACCTCCTAATTTTAGGGGACCTTAATGTCCATTTCGATAATAGCAAAGACGAAACAGCCACTGAACTGATCTCAGACCTGGCAGACAACCAACTCCACTTGCAAAACAATCTTCCCACACATAATCGTGGACACCTGCTTGATCCCATCTTCTGCAATTTTCCCGACCTTGTGGTGGGTACACCGATCCCTGTACCATGGTCCGACCATCTGCTCATCCCTTTTATTTGGCGAATCCAGTCCACACCTCCTTCTACCCAAGCACCCAGCAGACCTTCCCGCCCTTGGGCGAATCTGGACATCAACAAATGGAAACAAGCACTAGAGGACACCAGGCCACATCCCGAATTGAACCCTCATCTGGCAGATGCGAAGTTCACGTCCTGGATTGTTAAATCGCTAGACACAGTCCTTCCCAAAAAACTGCATCGGAAACCTAGGAAAAAAGCCACCTCTCCGTGGTTCACCCAAGAGATACGCCTCCTTAAGAAAATTTGCAAGCGAGCGGAAAGAGTTTGGAGGAAAAATTTTGATTCTAATAGTAAAAATGACTACAAACATACTATTCTCAATTACAAAAAGGCTCTAAAAAATGCTCAAATATCCTTTTTCAATAAAAAAATTAGAGAGGCATCCTGTTCGTCCAGAGAAACGTTTCTAATTGTGAAAGAACTTTTAAAGACACCTACGCCATCTGTCACGCATAATCTCTCGGACAACCATTGTAATGAGCTAGCCACGTTCTTCGACCTTAAAATTCAAAAAATCCTCCAACACCTTCCCCCTCTTCTCTCTGAAGACCCCATTCCTCCTCACCTGCCGCAGTGCCAGAATGGGGATTCAGAACTCATCAGCTTCCTTTCCATCAGTGAGGCAACCTTAGGGCCCATACTTCATTCCCTTAAAAGCGGTTCCCCGCATGACCCAGCGCCAGTGAGACATCTAAAACAGGTCGCCCCCACCATCCTAACACCTATGGTGAACCTGATAAATTCTTCCATAGAAAGTGGAACGGTTCCCTTAAATTGGAAGAAGGCTGTGGTAAAAGCTTTAATCAAAAAGCCTAATCTCGACCCTGGTAATTTGGCCAACTTCAGGCCGATCTCCCTTCTTCCAGGTATTAGCAAGATGGCTGAAAAGTTTATTAATGGTCAGCTAACAAATTATCTGGAATCCAACAACCTGCTTAAAACATCTCAAACCGGTTTCCGCCCGGGCCAAGGCACTGAGACAGCGATGGTGGCGGTTGTCGAAGAGGCTAGGAAGATCATTGATGCAGGAGGATCAGTGGCAGTGATCCTTCTGGACCTCAGTGCGGCATTCGACACCGTCAACCACGCTGTCCTGGTACAACGGCTGGAAAACCTTGGGATCTCGGGTCTGGCCCTCTCTTGGCTCAAATCCTATCTCCACAATCGCTCCTTCCAGGTAGCGGATGGCGATTTTATCTCCAGGGAGACCCCGGTACGTTGCGGAGTGCCCCAGGGCTCGTCCCTGAGCCCGACGCTCTTCAACGTGTATATGTCGCCCCTGGAGAAAATTGTCGTCCCGTATGGCATTAAACTTCTGACCTACGCCGACGACACACAGCTGGTTGTCTCCCTCAGTCGGCCAGAGAATTTTACCACCGACCTGCACTCCTGTCTGGGGGACGTAGTCAGCTGGATGAACGCCTCACAACTAAAACTCAATGGGGATAAAACTGAGCTAATGGTAATTGGCAATCAGTCCCACTTCCGACCGGAGTCTCTATGGCCCCCGTGCATGGGTCCCCCCCCAACCCCTAAAACTGACATCAAAAGCTTGGGGATTTGGTTGGACCATAACCTGTCCCTAAGCACCCAAGCAAGGAACACGGCTGGAATCTGCTTTGGCCTACTCCGTACCTCCCGCAAGATCCTCCACCTACTTCCCTTCCAGTCAAGAAAGCTACTCTTACAGGGCCTCATCCTTTCTAGACTGGACTACGGAAATGCCCTATATCTCGGCGCACCTAAAAAAGTCATAGCCAGGCTGCAGGTGGTGCAAAATGCTGCTGCCCGGATTCTCACAGGCACAAAAAATCGCTGCTCTGCCAAACCGGCGATTAGAGCACTCCACTGGCTGCCCGTGGAGCAAAGGGTCCAGTTCAAAGCCCTGTGCCTAACCCATAAAATTCTCCATGGGAAAGCCCCGCCCATCCTTAAAGACCTCGTGGTCCCTCACACCACGAGTAGAACTCTTCGTTCCTCTAATGCCCACCTCACCCAAATACCCAGGTTCAAGAAAGCTCGCTCCGGAGGCCGGCGGTTTTCCTATCAGGCGTCTAAAATTTGGAATGCCCTTCCTCCGGACCTCCGCGCCCAACCCAACCTTCTATCCTTTCGTAAATCTCTAAAGACGTGGCTGTTCCCTTAACCTCCCTTCGCTTTCGCCTGACTTATTTGATTTTCCTCAGCGCTGGGACGCTCTCGGGCAGCCATGCGCTTTATAAATCCCATTCAAATCAAATCAAAATAGACATTACACTAAAATAACAACTAAAATGTTAAATTTCATAAATTACAAATACATTTAACTGACAAATAAAATGTAGTATTTAAAATAAATAATAATGTAGTCAACCACTTAAAATTTTCAACTTGAATGAAATATTTAGAAAATCTTTTAAATATATACATTTTAAAAACTTGCCACCTTATTCCCTACTTATATATAAAATTAATTTGCTATTAATGTATAACAATAAACATTTTATAAAACTTTAAAAAACTGTTGAAAATGTATATTATATATAAGATTTCATAAAATGATGTAATATACTTTACTATTTTAACAAAGTACAAAAAAACTATTCTTACCTGTCATATTGTTTATGTTCGATGATATTGGTGCACTCCCAATATCTTTTCAATATCTTGTCAGGTATAATAAGAGCAATAAAAGTGCAATTACAATATAAACTTTTTGTCAATATTAGTGTACCAGAACATTTTTACGATATCAAGCTGTGGGCCTCCTCTATGGGCCCCGTGTGCCAGTAAGCACATGGTGCCTGGCACACGGTGCATGGATTTTTGAAAACATATGTTTGTCCATTTTTGGGCCACAGCACAAGCTGCAATGGAAAAAGTTATGATTCCGACCGCCTACAAGACGGTTGCATCATAATTTGGTGTGTAGGACCTCCAATTACTTGTCGGTCAGTCCCAATTCCATTACGAGCGCCTGACTGGCATCGTAATGAAGCCCCATGTTTTGCACATTTTAAGATCCCTGACCACACCACAACCCACCAAAGTCCACGAACAGTCTAAAACAATCCCTATGAGGGTATTTAGTGAGTTGTACAAAGAAAGGGCTGACCATGGCTTACCTAGTTGGTGTGAGAGGAAAAGGGATCTGATAGTGCTGACTGCACTACAGGGTGAAGGACCCCCTAGCTGAAATGTAAGGTATGAGACAGCTCAAAAGCAACCATTGCTTGAGATGAAGGAGGTTGGGCAACAGAGAAGAACAAAGATAGGTTGGAATAAACATTATTAATCAGTGCCTTCCTTATAATGGGGATACAATACATATTTCAGGGTATAAAAAAATTCAATTGGACCTATCAGGATCCAAGAGGAAAAATAGAAATGACAAAAACTGCCAGGTCCCTCTACATAGCCTATGGAAATTAAAGGGTGAGTATAATTGACACCCATGGACTCATATAAGTGGCATTTGTTTCTGATTCATTTATGTGAAGAGAACCCTATGAGAAAAGAGAATTTAGCATTTGAAACTCATTGACTCTGCTTATAACCATTTATTTGAGACTTCTGAGAAGATCTTTGGAGTTACAAGACTATTAAATTAAGTGGTGGAATTGGAAAACAAGTAATATCAAAAAAGTGATTAGGACAGACCCATTCCCAATTCATTGCATCCTATAAGACAGCGTAGTTACTGCAGAGGCTGAAGGAAAGACAATTTTCCTACAAGAACATGCAGCAGTTCACTTCCAACCTTTAGTAAAGGATAATGAAAGCATGAAGACTCAGAAGAATCAGTGGTCTTGGTTAAAATTCTCCATTGCTTTTAATAGACACAGACCAAGCTCACTGTACTTCTACATCGACCGCCCCCTCTGAAACGCAGGAAACACTGAGAATGGCAAAGACTTGGAATCCTACAAATGACACATGTGCATGAGATAGAGGCAGCTGTAACAGTTAACACAGACTTGGACTTTAATTTGCATAAAATCCACTGAGATGATGATGGGAGATTTTTGGACATTTACCAAACTGTAAACAACATCAAGCTCAGGAAGTGGCACTAATACTGCTGTATATTTTGAATGAAGCAAACACAAGGAGATGATGGACGGAGTGCTTAAACTTTTCAAACACTCACCCCCAGTCACTGGTCTGGTGTGTATCCATCATCATTATTTAGCTCACTTGGCCGCCCCAGTTCAGACACAGTATATGCAAATCATTCTTGACCCTGTGCCTCAAGGGAACAGTCCAGCCTGAACTGCCAAGCCATGTCTTCCCTGGACTGGAAACAAGAATCCTGGGACCGGCTTCAGGCTAATAGCCCTCAACGACCAGGATAGCTTGAATCCAGTGGCAAAGTGAGTAAGGGACCCACGTCTGGGCATACCCTGCCAACTTGGGGTGAACAAAGCAACACAAGGAGATGATTGACGGAGTGCAAGAAACTTTTCAAACCCTCACCCCCAGTCACAGATCTGGGTTGTATCCATCATCATTCTTTAGCTCACTTAGCTACCCCAGTTCAGACACAGCTATATGCAAATCAGTCTTGACCCTGTGCCTCATAGGAACAGTCCAGCCTGAACTGCCAAGCCATGTCTTCCCTGGACTGGAAACAAGCATCCTGGGACCTGTTTCGGGCTAATAGCCCTCATCAGCCAGGCTAGCTTGAATCCAGTGGCAAAGTGATCATAAGGACTGGTATCAAAGTCCTTTTTTAAAATGTGTCCTTTAGGATGGGAAAACTGTCTTAAGTCACAGTTAGACAGGACAGCAACTCATTCCACTCTCCAGAAACATCCCTAAAGGCCCAGAAACAAGGTATCCAGACATGAAATTGGCACACCAATGGAAGTTATATATTATAACAAAGATTGATTTCACACATAATTCCCTGTGACTTTGAGCCTATTCTATGGCAGATCCTTTTCTGAACATGATCTATTCTAACAACATAGTTCACTGATGGCTTCCAACCACCCTGTGTTACAATGAAATTGTCCTACTCCTCCAATGCAATACATCCTACCTTACTCAGGTTTGGTAAATCAACAAAAAACCATTGATTGACGCTAGTGTTTTGACTTAGTGATAAGGAATGAATACATAGGTCTTTTCTCTGCCCTTTGGAAGGCTAATATACTGTAACAAAGTTAATGAAGCGGCGGCAGTGTCTGGGCTGAACACTGAAAACTCAGAATGCAACCTATTGTATACTGAAAAACCGTATTTTATCAGAGGTAATATAAATGCTAGAGAGTAAGTTTGCATGTCTGAGTCATGGAAGATATCAGAATTTATTGAGCATTTTAATGCGTTGTTTACTGAGAATATTGTACGTCAATGCATAACATTTGGATGTGGTCACACTTTTGTGTGAAATGAAGACAAGAATACTTTGAGGGGTGCTCCTAGCCATTTAAAATCTCCCTAGTAAAAAAGCTCTCTTCTAAGTTGCCATCTAAACTTCTAACGTGAAGGCATTCTCTGGGTTATTGGCAGATTCCTTAGCTTTTGTTCTATAATTTCTTTCTTCACGAGGAATCAGTCGAGGCTGGGTAATGATACTACTTTTAAATTAAATTATGACAACAAATTATTACTCATTTGAATAAACTTCAGTAGATAGGATTGACAAAGCCTGTGGGACCTCGAAAATGTCATGAGAGGGTTACTGAACATGATAGAGAGGGTGGAGAGTCCATTCAATTTGTTCTTTCCTCATGCTGAAAAAGTATTTGATTGACTCGAATAGTGGTTTATACAATTGGTCCTGTGATAATTCAGTTTTAGTCCAGACACCTTCCATTCAGATAACAGTCAATGATATAATTACCTTTAAGAACCAACTAGCAAGGAATACTTATCAGGGTTGTCCAATAACATCGCACATTTTACCTTCATTTTTCTAATCTGTCACCCAGGAGAACTCCATTTTAAACAACTTCCTCTATCCTCTCTCAGAGGTGAAATTAGCAATTTGTTATGATGAAACAGGACTATCAGCAACAAACTCACAGCCATCTTCAGCACATCCATCACCATTGCCACCTTCCCAGAAGAACGGAAACTTTCTGAAGTCAAACCCCTCCTCAAGTAACTGTCCTCAGACCCCAATGATCTCAAGAACTACCGGCCTATCTCCTTGCTCCCCTTTCCCAACAAAGTCCTCGAGAGGCCATCAACTAACAACTCACAGAATACCTGGAGAACAACAATCTTCTTGATCATCCAAATCCGGATTCCACACAAAACACAGCACTGAAACCACCCTGATTGTAGCCATGATGACATCAGAAACCTCTTAGACTGGGGAAAAATGACTGCCCTCATCTTCCTTAAACTCTCGGCAGGCTTTGGCACCATCTCCCACCACACCCTGAACAAGAATCTTTATCAGATCAGAATCTAAGGGGGTGCCCTCAAATGGATTGCATCCTTTCTCATCTTTAGGACTCAGAGAATCCATCTTCCACCCTTCACCTTGGAACCCAAGAACATCATCTGTGGCATCCCTCAAGGCTCATCCCTCAGCCCTACCTTGTTCAACTCCTACATGACCCACAGGTCAACATCGTCAGTACCCATGGGTTGAACATCATCTCCTATGCAGACAACACCCAGCTCATCCTTTCTCTATCTAAAGACACATCCACCTCGAGTGCCAACTTCCTCCTGTGCATGACCAATGTCACTGACTGGATGTGGGACAACTGCCTCAAGCTCAGTATGGACAAAACAGAAGTTCCTAACTTCAGAAACCACCCTTCCCCATGGAACGACTCTTGGTGGCCCACTGAACTGGGACCTTCACCCACCCCAACAGACCCCACCCGGACCCTCTGCATCTTCCTGGAAAGTGAGCTATGCATGAAAAAAACGGATAAATGCAGTCTCCCACACCTGCTTCTTCACCCTCACCCTTCACATGCTCCAAAAGAGCTAAAAGTGGCTCACAGTCACCACCAGATACACTGTCACTCAAACCCTCATCAACAGCCACCTGGATTACGGCAGCACACTCTATGCTGGAATCACCACTCACCTACTGCAGAGACTGCAGACCATACAAAACTCAGTGGCCAGACTCACCCTAAACCTATCTACATCACCCCTAACTTTAAAAAAAACTTCATGGGCTCCCCAACCACAAGAGATGCTAATTCAAAATGCTGCCCCTCCTACAAAGTCCTGCACGATCAAGGGCCTGCATACATCAACCACAACCTGAGATTCCACCAACTCTCCAGACACCTGCACTCCACCTCCATCTCCCTTGCTCACACCCCCAACATTCGTCCAAGCTACAGTGGAGGATGTTCTTTCTCCTACCTTGCAGTCCTGGAACAGTCTTCCCCTCCACCTCCAGACCTCACCCTCTCTTCAGGAAATCAGAAGGGGACTCAAGACCTGGCTATTCAACTGCTTCTTCCCTAGCAGCTTGACTCCCAGCACCTGGATACCTTCACAGGTGATTAAGAGCACTTTAGAACGATTGATTGATTGATTGAAACTGTGTTTCCTTTGAGACCTTGTATATTCCACAATCAAAGTGTATTACTGAAAAGGCCATCTGAAATAGTGAGTTCACATAGTTAAACATAAAATAAAGGCCTCACAATATGCTTCATACGTACAATGCCCCCCATCCTCTGGAAGCTCTACATAAATACTTGGACTGGCGGGAAAGTCTGAGATTTCCTAAATTGGTAGCATTAATGCAGATATGATGAAATGTCTTCGTGAGATATATATACCTAGCCCAATTGCATTCTGTACATTTTCCAAATTAGAAGATATTGCTGAGTATTTAGTATTCACCCATTAGTAACTTGATTTGAGCTGGTAAACATCCAAGAAATTCTAGCACGTTGCTAATGAAAACAAAAATGTTTTCTAGACTGCTTACACCTGTCCTTTGTATATACTTTTTTGGATATCCAACATAGGGCAATTTTGAAGTGATTCAATTAAAGAATAATCAGTGGTGTAATATTGAGTATTTGTATTGTTTGTTCTATTTATGGCAGTTTCCTTTACAGCACAAACAGCATAGGCCAGAAATGCTGGCATTGCTAATTAATTTTCCTTCATTACTTTGATATGGCAAAGGCAGTGGATTTTTCCCACTCTACTCTTCGGCAGTTTTATTCAATATAAGTATATCCCTCACCATAGCAGACTTTTATGGTTGTAGGCTAAGGCCTTGAAAATCTAATGCAAAATTTATGAAGCAGGTGTCCAAATTATATTTACAAGGTACAGGCAGATTTTTCCATTCCTAGCTACTGGACGCTATTACAACACTCAAATGTGTTATACGGCTTCTCTCCATAATGTGCGACTGCCTACTTCGAGGCATCTCATGGACTTCTAGAAATTGTTTCAAGTCTCTTTTGCCTTGATGAAGATTTTATATGATTCCGGATTTTATTGATAGAGATGCTAAAATGAGATGTATGATGAAATGGGGCAGATACTTAGGCACAACTGATGGTATGTGTGACTTGACAAAAGATTTGGACTAGGGCAGAAAGTTCCCCCACCTGCATACAGCACAGAGAGTATGCAAATAAATAATTGTACAGATGGTAAATGATGCAGCAAGGCTACATGCTATTTTCCTAAAGTGATCTGTAATTGTTAGAGTGGGTGTGGCTCGAAATGGAGTAGGGGTTTGATCTACGCATTGCAGACATGCTGAAAATGCTCAGTACTTTTGAAAGAGGTATTTTTTTTTACTAATTAAGGATATTGTCTTGGTGTCATTGCCCTTGGGTTCAATAATGGTTTGGGGCTACTGACAATGCACATGCTTAAAACTTGCATTTATCAAGCAATGTACTGATAAGCCACTACTTCCAGAAGGCAAAACTTTAATTGACACACACGATGTGGTATTTACATTTTATGTATAGTTGCTCTCGGAGTATGTGGCAAGTACCCTAAGAAAGTTGCAGGCTGTCTCCCCTTTGTAGCGTATTTGAAAAGAGACCTGGGGTGGTGGAGAAGAGAGGGGAGGAGAGAGAGAGAGAGAGAGAGAGAGAGAGAGAGAGAGATACATACACCATGCAGCAACCACCATTTTGTGGAGCCAGTGAGTGTTTGTGATGGCTATTTTTTTTCTTCATGCATCCTTCTTTCCTCTCCATATGGTAGTGGTGAACAAACAGCATTTTGTGCAACCAGTGCCTGTTCATTAATTTTTCCGACTTTTAAAAGCGATTTTCTAGTAACATAGATGGATGGTAAAAGAAGTCCTTGCCATTTTTGTTCAGTTTTAGTTTTTTCATGATATATGTATTTGTGCTTGAGGTTGATTGTAGTAGACGAGCACAAAGGTATTGTTTTTGATTAATGTATAAGGTTTTCGCCTGCCTCAAATATGCCCTGGAACTGTAAGGCATCAGCGATTATTTAATTAACTTGTTTGATTTTTGCTTGCCTTCCATAGAGTCCCCATGGGCCCTGGAGGGATACCAACATTTAGTTAGTTAATGTATTTATTTTTAGCCCCGCGCCCTCCTGCCTCCCACAGAGTCTCCATGGGCCGTGGAGGGAGACCAGCTATTATTCAATTCATTTATTTAATTTTGGCTGCCTCACAAAGGGATCCTGTGGGTCCCAAGGGACACAAATGTAGCTTTTCCTGTATAATGTCTAGTAAAAAATAAAGTTAGTTTATACATGGGTACACTAGTGTTCAGCATTTGTGATGATTTTTTTTACTTGTGTTAGACCTAGCATCCTTTGCGTGGTTTCCCCTGACCTTTTGCCTTCAGACCTCCTGTTTTTGCTGGCTTTAGGACTCTGGGCGCTTTACCACTGCTAACCAGTGCTAAAGTGCATGTGCTCTCTGGTTTAAACAAGGTAGCAATGGCATATCCACAACATATTTAATTAACTTTAAGATCCCAGTATAGTTCACTGCATGTGCCCAGGGACTGGAAAATAAATAATACTAGTGGACCTGCAGAACTGATTGTGCCACCTATTTCAGTAGTCCTTTCAACATGTCTCAGGCCTGCCATTGCAGATCACGTGTGCAGTTCTGAAATGCCATTTCGGATTGGCAAGATAACCCTCTTGCCAGGCCCAAACCTTCCTTTTTAATATATATAAGTCACCCCTAAGGTAGGCCCTGGACAGCCCAAGGGCAGGGTGCGGTGTATTAAAAAAGTAGGACATGTACTTTTAAGTTTTACCTGTCTTAGTTGGGAAAAACCCTTAAATTCATTTTTCACTACTGCAAGACTATCTCTTCCATAGGTTAACATTAGGATTACCTTATTACATCTTCTAAGTGTAATTTCCAATTGAGAAGGGATTGGACCCCCAAGTTTGGTATCTCTGGAATAACAATTTAAAATCCTAACTTATGGTACAGTTAGAGTTAAAATTTTAATTCTGAAAATGCCACTTTTAGAAAGTTGTCATTGTTTTACTTGAGCCATTTGGTTCCTTCTGCCTGTCTATGAATACACACCTGGGGTGGGTGACAGCTGGGCTTTGTGCATTCCCTTCAGACAGCTACACACAAAGGGAGCTTAGATGAAACTGATAGGCCATCCACATCCTGTTGGGCTATCCTGGTTAGGATAGGAGGAAGGAGCTGACACTTACACCTGAATAGGCTGTGTCATGTCCCCACACAAAGGGCTGCATACCTCTCTGGAGCTAGTCTGGAGCCAGGGCAGGGACTCTGTGCGCTTCAAAGGCCTCTCTGTGAAGTCTCCCCCACTTCAAAGGTACAACTGGGTATAAGTACTGGGCCTCTGTCACCATCAAATCAGAATACTTCTAGACCTGCGGATACTCTGCCAGGAAGAAGAAACGCTGTGCTTCTGGACTGAAGTGGTGCTGGACTGCTGTTCTGATATGCTGACATGCTGCCTGCTGCTCTCTTGCCTGGGAGTGAGAAGTACTGGACTTGAATCTCTCAACCTAGAACCAGAGTGACCCCAAGGGTTTGCTAGCTTTCATACTGTTTGAAGTCTCAGAGACATCAAAGTCTTTCAACCCATCTCCCTATAGCACATATACTCTGCCATCTGTGAGTCTTGCCCTGCCAAGTGGTGCCAATCCAGTGCTAGGCCCTTGGAAGTGAGTATAAAGTGCTGCAACTGTCAAAATCCATGCTTCGCCATCATTGCGTCACTCAGAACCAGCGCATCTTCATCGACACTGACGCATCACTGCTTCTGTGAGGATTGAGCACATCGCATCTCAATCGATGCCGACTCATCGCTGCCGTTGCAAGGATCGAGGATATTGCATCGCCAATGGTGTGGCACATCGTCTCCATTCCCAATGCATCTCCGACTTTTACACCTCTAAGCCAACACATCACCTACATCTCAAGGATGCATCACCTGCTTTGCTCCTCACATCTCATCTTCGATGTCGACACAACCGCAAAACAAGATCAATCTTAAGCTGCCCAAAGCTGGTCCCTGTATCCAACCCGTGCTCTATCATGGTTGGCCTGAACTTTTGGATTGGACCCGATCTGGCACGACCAGATAGCCCTGGTTGGCGCTTAATGCTTTTAAAATTCAAAAATTCATCACTCCAGTTATACTTTATTAATTAAATTTAGCTCTAGTAATATAATCATGTGTAGTATCTTTTGTGTGGTGTTTTCACAGTTTTACTGTTTGAAGGGTTGCACAAATACTTTACATATTGCTTCTTCAGTTAAGCTTAACTGCTCTGTGCCAAGCTACCAGAGGGTGAGCACAGGTTAATTTAAAGTGCGTATCTGAGTTACCCTGACTAGGATTGTGGTTCCTGCTCGGACAGTGTGCATACCTCTGCAAACCTGGAACCCAATTCCTAACATTGGTGATCAGCGGTAAGGATAGGACTTGTGTTGTGCAGTGCCATACAGTAATTTGTTGCGCACTATCAATCCATACCAAAGACCAATTCAAACTCTTTTCAGTTCTTCTTGATTGGCATTTTCAGTTTTTTCCTAAAATCATGTCTCTGACTGGAGGTTCTACATCAGCCATTAAAACACGCACAACAGCGAGGCTATCCACGATAGGGAACTAAAGATTATGGGGCCTCAAGGGTGAGCTGGCCTCCAGTTGCAGACTGTTACACACAAAAGAGCCACTGAGTAAAAAAAACTATAAAGATATTCAATCAGCACTTTATGCACCATGCTCAAATTATGTTAGCCTAGAATTGGACACACACAAAAATGTGATGTCCTCACACACTACCAGGTGCCATGCTTTATCATAAAACACCCCTCGTTCTTCAAAAGAACTGTTTGTAAAGAGCGGGTCTACACCCTAGAGTCAGGGAGGCACGTCTATCCAACTATGGATCCTTGAAAATAAAGTAAAAAACAATGTGGTACACCAATATGACCTTTGTGTTAGATGGGGTACCACTTGGTATTAAAAATAGAGTGTGGGTAAAAGGGGAACTAATATCCCATCACCATTCAAACCATCAATATGTTTTTGCCTGTTGGCTCAAAAGAGTCCACGACATTCGTCAGGACGGAAAACAGAATCCTCCCTTGACATACACCCACTACGTATGCCACTGTTTGACGGTGAGACATTTGTTGAACCTTATGTTCTCTGGTCCCTAAATACCCCAAGATTGGGCCATCTGGGCCCCATGGAGGAGGGCTCAGGAACTCCTGTAGTCACACATACATCAAGGTGCCTTCCTCAATCTGTCACCTACTGCTCTCAGATCCTTCCTCCTGATGATCCCATCACATGAGCATAGTGTATAATATGCTGATTAAATATCTTTACAGTGTTTTTACTCGGTGGCTCTTTTGTGTGTGACAGTTCTACATTTGCACCTGCGCCTGCAAAAATGGAATTTGAGCTGGTCAACCTGGAAGGTTATACTATACCCAGCTCAAGGATTTCTGCAAGGGAATTAGGCTTCCTACAAAGAGCTCCACCAGGAAGGTGGAGCTGCAAAATGCACAGAGGGCCTTGGACACTTGCACTGCTTTGAATGTAACCACAGAGGAGGAAGAGCATGAGGAGCTAAATGAGGGGGAAGAATTGGACCAAAACTCACAGGAGAGTCCGAGACTGCTACCTGTGAAGTGTTGCACAAATACTTTACATATTGTCTCTTAAGTTAAGCCTAACTGCTCTGTGCCAACCTACCAGAGGGCAAGCACAGGTTAATTTAGGGTATATATCTGGCTTAGCCTGACTAGGATAGTGATTCCTGCTTCGACAGGGTGTATACTGCTGCCAATCATAAACCCAACTTCTAACAACTTGTATTACATTGACTAAATTACCCAAGTCTCACTGATTTCCTGCTTCATTTTTTGGGCATTCAGGTACATGCAAGGTCACACGTGAAAGAAAGAAGTCTGTGAAGTAGCTGACAGGTACTACGTAGTCTTATGCCAAGTGATTCTGTTTTTGCGAAGTGCTAACCCATACATAAAGTAAAGGAGATGGCCCCAAAGAAGGAGGTTCGAGAGAAGAAAGTGACCAGAGGGGAGAAGATGTCTGTTGACAATGACACCACTGGCATCGAGGAATCCTCATTTTCCAGAAAGGTGACACACCTGATGTGTTCCCCTCTGGGCATGAAGGGGTTGAGGTAAGGATCAGCCTTGGATTAATGGTGCTACCAACAAAACAAAAGCCCATGTCTCTCAACGTCATAGAGTATACAGTGAGTCTGAGGTTGATTTGTCCCAGCAGAAAACTATATCTTCACAGGGAAGTCAGCATCAGGATCCATAGTCAGCAGCACCTGAACTTATGGAAGTAGGAGCAGATTAGGAAATTGAGTTTACTGTTGAGAAGGATGTTGTACCTGCTCTTTCATTGGACATATCAGCTTCACAATCTCCAACACGGAAAAGAAAGAGAACTCCCTCATCTTCTCCAAGCCCCTCTTCAGATGATCTTGACATGGATTGGACATCAACCAAGACCCACCATGAGAGACATGCGTAAAGGAAGGCTCCTGTAAGCCTTGAAAGTGATAAAGGTGAGGTAAGCCAGTGATTGTTAGTGTGGAAGTTAGTACAGAGGAAGTACAACTCACATCTATTCAACAAGCTCAGAGTGATTTGGTTCCACCAACAATGCTTGCTTTCATCTTTCCAAGACAACCCCAAAAATCTACAGCAACCACCACCACTTCAGCAGTCACAGCTCACACTAGTGAAATGCAAACAAAACAGTGTAGCTTTACCTCAACAAGTTCTTCAGGCTTTGGCACAATGATAAAGCTATCCTCCCGGGTTTGCACACAGGGAGCAGGAGCAACACATCACAGAATGCTTGGTTTGCCATAAAAATGTTTGTTGTGTTAAGCAATGTGGGCATTATGGGACAGGGGGCAAGTGACCCATCTGAAAAAATAAACATGAAAAATGTATGAGGAGTGCCCCTCTAAAATCATAGCTGCTGGTAGTGACAGAGAAGAAGTTTAACTGATAGAATGAGGTGGAGGTATGGAAAAAGTCAGCATCTTCCAAAACTGCCCTCTGTCTTTTGTTCATAGTGTGCAGTCTAGCTCACAGATAATTCGAAATGGCACCCGGGACAGAGAGAATCAGTCACTCAAAGAATTCCAAGCAGCCTACCTGCGCCCAACAGGTCGTTAATATAGATATCACACAATACACAGTCACAACAACCAACTATCAACTCAATGTTCAGCAAGGAGTCACTGTATCACGAAACCTATGAGAAACTGAATTTATGCAATGGCTTATCTGGCCAAAATGTTAGGGCCCGATTCACAGAACAAACTTAAGACAAAATCCTAAACTTAGTACCATTTTGGTATTCACAGAATGCACTTACTACTTCTGGTATTCACAGAATGAACTTACTACTTTTGCGATTCACAGAATAAACTTACTACTTTTGCTATTCACAGAATGGATTTAAGACTACCAACTTTACGTCCGCACTCGGGCCGGAACTTCCGGCCCGGAGGCGGAACTTCTGGCCCGGAGGCGGAGCTTCCAGCCCGGAGGCGGGGCTTCCGGGCCGGAGGCGGAGCTTCCGGCCCGGAGGTGGGGATTCGGAGATTTAAAATCGCCACCTCTGGGCCGGAAGCTCCGCCTCCGCCCCGGAAGCCCCGCCTCCGGGCCAGAAGCTCCGCCTCCGGGCCGGAATTTCCGGCCCGAGTGCAGACGTAAAGTTAGTAGTCTTAAATCCATTCTGTGAATAGCAAAAGTAGTAAGTTTATTCTGTGAATCGCAAAAGTAGTAAGTTCATTCTGTGAATACCAGAAGTAGTAAGTGCATTCTGTGAATACCAAAATGGTACTAAGTTTAGGATTTTGTCTTAAATTTGTTCTGTGAATCGGGCCCTAAGTGCTTAACCTCCTCCATTGTACCTTTACTTAAAGAAATTGGTGTCTTGAATTTGTGGAGATCCTCTGCCAAAAATGGAAGTTTGCAAGCCAGAAATGTTTCCACCCTTGTTTTTTCAGCACTGTACCATTAAGTGCTGCAATTGGTAGGAGAAGCTATGAAAGAGAGTGCTGTTCAGTCCATCCGCTTCACAGCGGCCATGTGGACCAGTTGTCAAGCAACAGATTACAAGCGTATCAGTGCAAACTGAATCTCCTTCAAGGGAGTGAAGCAATGGCTAACTGCTGGTTTCCTCGCTTATAATGCTTTTCAGGGCGTTTGGCAACACGCAACAATTGCATTGTTTTTTATTGCGAAATTACACCCAGCTGCCAACTGCTTTTACAAAAGAAACACTAAAGTCTATGAATGGCTTCGACCCAGAGGTCTCACCATTGGATTCTTTACCACTGACAATGGAAGTAATAGTGTCAAAGCCATGGCGGATAGAGTGCATTGCATAAACCTAGTTGTGCAGGACCTTTTGAGGAAAGAAGTAGTGAACAACATACTGGCCACATGTTGAAGAATTTGCACTCATTTTAGTTATTCGTTCTTGCCCTGAATGCAGTTGAGAATCAATCAATGTGCTAATAGTATACCTGTAAAAGCCATCATACAGGAGGTGCCAAAGTATTTGAACCTATCCTACTACATGCTGCAACACCTGTTGGAGCAGTACAGGACACTATTGACAATTATGTACTTCAAATGAAAGGGGATGTAACTGCCAAAGCCATGAGAATGGTGGTGGACAAATGAGTGCTAGTGGACAGCTTGATACAAATGCCACTCCGTTGTGAGATTATGACACAATGCGTCAGTCAGGGGGAGAGTAAAATCTGCCAAGCAATCCCATTATTAAACCAGCTGCAGGAGCATTTGCAAAAGATAGAAGAAATGTAGCAATGCCAATGAAGAAGCTGAGGCTTTGGTCAAAAGCTTAATTGTTCACTTGAATGCTAACCAAAGGCTACAAAAAGAGATTGTGTCCTCCCAAGAGTACATTTGTGCCACAATACTGGATCCAGGGTACAAAAAAAGTGCTGCCACATTCATAAATTTCCTTGGATGTTTCAGTTTACAAGTGGACCATCAGGAAAGTGGATGATCTAGAAAACAACTGCAAATGTAAGAGCATGGCAGAAATGAAAGGCAGTCGTCAATCTACAAAGATGGAATTGGCACTGCCTCTAGTCCTACAAGAGTCTGTTGTCACAACTGCAGCAGTTTTACCCAACTGATCTACCAGCTACTACTAAACCAACAGCAGCAACAACTTCACATCAAACATCTGCAAAGGGTGGGTTTCATATGGCAGGACTTATATCAAGTACATAGGAACAGGCCACAGAGGCAAGTGACCGCACCAATGACAATTGAGAAGAGGGCAGAAATGAAGTGCAGTTGCATTCCTACAGAGATGGAAATTACATTGCCTCCAGTCATACAAAATCCTGTTGTGACTACTGCGGCAGTTTTGCCCAACTGACTCACCAGCTACTACTAAACCAACAGCAACAATAAATTGACACCAAACATCTGCAACGGGTTGGCTTCCTATGGCAGGGCTTAAGTACATAGGCACAGGCAACAGAGTCCCAAGGAATCCCAAGTGACCAAACCATAACCTAAAAATGTGTGACAATAAAGAGACTCTGAATAAGCACGGTATTTGGTAGTTAAAAAGAGATGTCCAATGATTCAATTTTCAAAGCAGGGGAAGATCAACAGCATTTGTTCTGGACTTCTCTCTGTGGAGTAACCTTTTGATGTTTTCAACGATGTTTCAACCCTACTCGTGATGTGAGGGTCTCATCAGGACAGATATTGCCTATGGACTAAAGGACGATTGTGCTCTTCCTAGCCTGCCCAATTCAGATTTAGTACCATGGTATATACATCCTTGTATGGGGGGGCTGGGCTGCCCATGGATGGGAGTCCAATGGTTCTACAATAAGTATTCAATATTGTCTTTAAAATGTAGTGTATGGGAGTCTTGTAGTAGAATGTTCATCTCTTCAGAGCACCGATGTCTGAAATTTGCGGCTGTCTGCCGATATCGGACAGCGCATGAACATTTTTACCTCACAGAGGAAATCTACTGTTGGCATGAGCTCCCCTCGGACAGGGAGTTAGAAGCTGCGGTTAGTGTATAGTAGTCTTGCAGTTAAGGTCTTCCTCCCAATAGAAATTGTACCTCTTCAAGGCACAGATGTGCGAAATTAGAGGCTGTCCGCCGATAAAGGACGGTTCCTGATTGATTTCTATCTTGCAGATAATTTTATTTGCAGGTTATAGGTACTTCCATGGGAAGTATGTTGTATGCAAGAGTGGCAAATGTTTATATGCATCAATTATATCATACCCATATTGAGTCCTGGAAATAGTACCTCAACAAACATTTCATTATTTAGAAAGGGGATAAAGAAATTGCAAGAGATTTATATTACTTCCATTAATGTTTATAATCCCCACCTCAACTTTACTAGCACTCTGAGCATATCCAAATTAGCCTTCATTGACAGATTTCATCCACTTCCCTCTGAAAATCTCCCCGTGGGTCAATTCCTACATTTCAGAAGGAACTGCTCTGACGTACGCTTTTATAAATATCATGCATATGTCTTAACCAGTCAATGGATAAGTTTGGCCTACCCTCCCAGAGTTCTTGAAAAAGCTAGAAAAAATGCAAGAAATTGCAAGAATAGCTTTACTTTATTTCAGATAAATAGGAAACAGCATACTGTTTACTGTGTGTCAACTTCTACAATGGCATATCCAACAACATTAAACATCTGAATATTCATAATTAACACAAATTTTCTACTAGTAACATGAGGTTTATAAATCCATTTTTTGCATTCAACAGGAGTTGCAATTTACGAGATCTCCTTGTACATGCTAGACCGAGAGCACTGATACAGTCTGGCCATCTCCCCTCATTATGGGATTTACCCAGTTTTGCTTACTTTCCCTGTGCCTACAAAATGAATGTGACTTTGTGTAATTAAAATGGTGCTAGGGCAGAGCACTCAAATAACTTAGGGTCAAGTTGACTGTATAACATTTTTTAAAAATAGACA
The DNA here is from genome assembly GCF_964204655.1 of Triturus cristatus. Lineage (NCBI taxonomy): Eukaryota > Metazoa > Chordata > Amphibia > Caudata > Salamandridae > Triturus > Triturus cristatus. The sequence goes on from NC_140582.1 coordinate 28,295,429, forward strand.
TGCATCCTAGGTATGGGTGGGAGTAACTCACTCACTTATTTAAGATCTAGATTGAGTTACGCAAAATGCATCTTGTGCATGCTGCTTCAGAAAAATGTTGGCAGTGATGCTTTTCACATTCCAGTGTGAATTGCATCTCACACTGCATAAAAGTGCAGCCATTTTTCTTACTCTAGGATGGAGTGTTTCCTGCTCCCTAGGACTCATTCAACCCAAACCATCCCATTCTGCTCCACCCGTCACCCTTTTTCAACTATATTATAATTTTTTGTATGAGTTTCCTACTCCCTGGTTGTTTTATTTAATCCATCCCACCTAACCCAGCTATGGCAAAAGCAGTGAAATTGAGGTGTCCCACACCCTTTGTGTGGCAGTAGGGAGTGATGCTCACCACATTTTTTCTGGGACTGAAGTTGTGGGGCTGTTTTCTTTTGTGCAATTCACCTCCGCCTCCTGCTTCAGCAGGTGGCAGTCCCTGGCAAGTATTATGGCTTGATGCATGTCTCTACACACCAGTGTTTCCACCACCCAGCAGCAAGTCATACATTGCTAGGCTGACATCCTGGACCGGGGAGCAGGACCTATTTGACCTGCAAGCCATTGAAGTGATGGGGTTAGGTGACTGATATTTGCAAAAAATGTTTGAATATTTCTATGTATTACTTTGCAGGCAGCATTACATTACCAGTAATTGTATGTGATTGTATTATATGTACATTCACTGAAAAACTAAGGGTAACAGAGAAGCTATTGTTAGAGTCAGATTTCACTTGTACAAAACCAGAGAAATTCAGCAGTTATAGTTAGCTGTGCTAACTATAACTTGCTCCCCACAATGCATTGCTTATGACCTCACACCTTACATCACTCATGACATGGTTAGTGGCATCACTGATGACATCATTGATAACATCTCAAATGACATCACTGATGCCATCACTGATTCCATAATCCAGAGAATATCTGATGCACACACTCACACCACAAGATAATCATTCATATACCCACTCCAACTACCAAACTACCATTCTCAAATCCATTCACACACACATACCAGTACTTACACAGCCGGTCATTGATTCATAGATTAACACACACATTCACTCACCCAGCCATACAGCCACTCACATACCCACTTCCTCACAAATACAGCCACTGACATATCCACTCATACAGCCACTCACACTGAGTCAGTCACCCAAACACCCACTCATTCATCCATACAGTCAATCACACAGCCACTTACTCACCCATACAGTTAAACACACACCTACTCATTAAAAAAACTCTTAGAAATTCATGTAAGTCCTGAGGCTGTCAGGAGGCAAGGGGTCCTCATTACCCCACCAGCAGTGTGCCAAAAGGTACGTTTGCAGAGGGCTGGAAAATGGGGGCATGGCCTCCAACCACCAATCAGCAATCCCACTGTGTGGGACTTACTGGAGGTAACAGGAGGTCTTGTTGGCCCCTAAGGATTCTCAGTAGCCAAGGGGACTTCATCCCCCAACTAGCTGTGCACCAGGAAGTGCTGAATGGGGCCAGGTTCTCTGGTGAGTTGCCGGCTTTATTTTTCTTTTAATTTTTCCCCCCTTCCCTGGACCATTTTGGGCCCCAGGGACTCCATGCCCCTGACCTGCCCCTTTTTTTATACAAAAAGAAAGGGGGCAACATGCCCCCTATTTACAGTGTTTACTGCCCCAGGGAGGTGGTGGTTCCAGGGGCTGCGGGGACCGAGCAGACACAACCATTCACTCATCCACAAAGCTACTCATATAACCAGTCACTCATCAATACAGCCTCATATAGCCACATACTCAGCCATACAGCTAATCACATACCCATTCATTCATCCATACAGACTCTCAACACAGCCACTCACTCACCCATACAAGCACTCAAACACTCACTCACACACCAACACAATCACTAACATACCCATTCACACATTCATACAAGTACTCACACATCCTCTCACTCACCCATATATCCATTCACACACTTACTCTCCAATACAGCCACTCACACAGCAACTCATTTAACCAAAAACTCACTCAAACAGCTACTTTCTCACTCATATAGCCACTTACATACCCAGTCACTTACTCTTACAGCCGTCATTCAGACACCCATTCACTCAACCATACATCCACTATACACCCAGTTACCCACCATGGAGCCACTCACACTGCCACTTACTCCCCACACAGCCACTGACATACCCACTCATTCACCAATATAGCTACTCACACAGCATCTAACTTACGCACACAGCTACTCACACACTCACTTATACACCCATACAGCCACTCACACACCACTACAAACAAGGATACATACAGTCAAAAAGCCACTCACATAATATAAGTGATTAGTATCACTCAGTAGTAGTGCACCTAGTATACTAATTTAACTTTTGTAGCAGGTTAGTATATATGTTTAACACTCATAAACTCTTAAAAACACTTACAATCACTTGATGATGTCATCAGTGATGTTGTATGAGATGTCATCAGTGATGTCACTGATAATGCCATGAGTGATGTAATATATGAGGTCATAAGTAGTGGGTTGTAGGGGGTATGAGTTATAGTTAGCTAAGCTCATTGGTTTTATACAAGTCAAACCTAAGCCTAACTATAACTTCCCCGTAACCTTCAGTTTTTTTCAATGAATTCCTACATTTTTTTCCATTTCCAAACTACAAAGTCCCTGTAACCTTTGGTTTTTGCGATTAAGTTTTAAGTTTTTTGCAATTCTATTTTCTAACTAAAACGTCCCTGTAACTTTTGGGTTTTTTCAGTGAATTTCAATGTTTTTTAAATTCTATTTCCTTACTATAACATTCCTGTAACCTTTGTTTTTTTCTGGTTTTCATATCTATACATACATATGTATATTCATGCATATATATGTATATGGATATGCTAATGTAAGTATTTGTTTAATCTATTAAGTTTAGAATGTATCTTATGTAATGTATTACATATATTTAAATGATTTAAAATGTTTGTTAATAGATGAAGTTAAGTGTAAGGTACCTAGGATGTAACATATGGTTTTATCTACATAAATGGTAACATATCTATTAGAGGTTTAAATTACCTATATAAACACTTATAGGTCTAAATGGCCAGTTGTACATCCACTCTCCAATCCTGATTTGATTCTGTTATAAGTAGATGCAAAAGAAGAGACCCACTAATACAACCCCTTAGACAGTATCAGGAGCATCTAAACATTCAGTGACTTACATAGAGCCAACTGCTATAATTGCAGTACTAATGAAGACGGTTGCACACTACCATAAATAACCTAGTAGTAACTAACAGATCCAGAAGAGAATCCATGCCACCTATTACAGATAGATTTACAGTAAAAAAGAAATCAAGTTTTGTTCCATAACATTTAGTTTCATATAGAGCGTTGATTAGTGTAATTGGCCTATAACATGCAGGGTCACTCCTGCTACCTTTCTTATATACTGGAACCACAATGGCCTCCTTCTAGGATAATGGAATGGGGCCAGTCACCACAGCTTTGAAAATGTTAGTGAACAAGGGTGCCCATAATTTGGGGTTTCTTTTAAACAAATTCAAGGGATACCCATCAGGGCCAGGGGCTTACATGCTGATTCCACTCGCTAAAGCCTCCTCAATTTCTGTCACTGTGATTGATGTACTTAATTTTGAGGCCAAGGTTAGATCAAATATCAGTTCCCCATTTCCTTCAACTATTGAGGCATTTCTTGGATTAAATATGGCCGAAAAATGGGAAGGGGTTGTTCCTCAACTATAGATTTGATCTATATCTCTCCCCCCCTTGTGGACCGCCTAATTGCGTAGAGGTTACTGCCACGAGCCATGGGGACCATAATCCTCTTAAAATCGTCTTGAGATTGGCGCCTCGCCCCGTGTTCTCTAACGAATGTGGGGCCAGGAATATAATATCATCAACTGACAATGTAAGATTAACATGGAGGGGTGTTGATAGTGGCAAATTGTTTCAGATACTAGCGAAGGAGAATATGCACCTTATTAACTCATCTTTATCGATTCATGAACCACACCCAGGGGCAGTCCAGGATTTTACAAAACTTTGCCTGGCAATTAAAACTCTCTTGTCGATACCTATCCCCCGGGCAAAAAATGTCCCAAGATGGTTTGACCATGAGTGCTCCGAGGCTAATAGGAACCTGCGTAGGGCTATAACATCTAACCCAAGGTGTACAGCAGACGTGAAAACAGCTAGGCGGAGGTATAATACAGCAATTAGTAATCGGAAAGGAGCTGTTCTAAATGACCGCTGGGAAGCCTTATCTAAGGCTGCCACTATAAAAAAGGGCAACAAATTTTGGTCTGCCGTAAGGGATTTGCGTTCTATGGGCTAGTTAGCTGTACTATCTCGAGTGAGTCGTGAGAGAGCCACTTCTCAAAAATCCACGCTACTCCCCCACAAGGTTCAGATCAGTATGAACTTGGCCGACTGTCTAGCATGCAAATAACTTTGTCTGAGGTGGAAGAAGCTATCCTCCAGAGCCTCGGGAACAAGGCCCCGTGTCCGGATAGGTTGCCTATAGATCTGATCAAATGGAAACCAGAGTTCTGAGCACCGCTTCTTCTGAATGTTTTTTATTAATTTACCGCATGCTCCGATGCCAAGCACCTGGGCCATGAGCATCATCGTTCCAATTTTTAAAAAAGGGGACTGGTCAGAACCTATTAATTATAGGCCCATCTCCTTGATCGATAATACCCTAAAAATATTGGGCAGAGTTTTATACAACAAGATTTTAAAGTGGTCAGAGGAAAGTGGCATTTTAGAGCCTTGTCAGCTGGGTTTCCACAGCAAGGTTGGTACCAATGAACAGTGTTTAAATCTTAACCTGCTCATGGGGAAATATACTATCGCACAATCCTCTCCAGTCTATTTGGCCTTTATGGACCTATCTTCCGCTTTTGACCTAGTTAATAGGTCTAAGCTCTGGTCCATCTTATTGGCCTATGGACTGGATGAGCCTTTGGTACATTTTCTGGCGCATCTCCATAAAGACCTTAAGGCCCAGGTTAGGATTGGTAGTGGTGGTGAGGTCTCTGGAGCCATTGGGGTAGGCAGGGGTGTCAGAGAGGGATGTGTTCTGGCACCCCTGCTTTTTAATATTTATATCAATGGATTGAACAATTCGCTGAAATCCACGACCCCAGATGTCCCTAGAATTAATGGGAAACCACTCCCGGTACTATTATACGCAGATGATGCGGTCCTCATTGGCCGCACTCCGAACTCTCTGCGTATCTTAGTACAGACCTTTGTTAACTACATGGGCAGTCTAGATCTATGCGTCAATTAAAAAAAATCTTTTATAATGTCCTGCGGCCCCGGAAAGTGCCAGCTCAGCTCTATTATTGCAGGTAGTCAAAAATTGACAAGCACTAGTACCTTTCCTTACCTTGGGGTGGTCTTTGCTGCGAACGGCTCATAGATTGAGCATTTGGCTCACTCCAGGAGCAAGTTCTCAAAGGCCATTAATTCCATCCTTAGCCTCCCTCGCCCAAAGAACACAGGTGCTATTTTAGCTATCTTAACATTTTTTAAATCACAATGTGTCCCAGTAGCCACGTATGGGGCCAAGATCTGGGGCAACGCAAACAGCCTCTGCATTCAGCAGGAAGAAAATAGGTTTTGCAGAAAGCTGTTGGGTGTCCCAATCTCCACCCCACAACATATCTGCCATATGGAACTTAATTTAAATTATATTAATGATTTTATTAATGCTCGTCCTGCTCTTTTTGGGCTATCAGTCTGGAAGAATCAGGCCGCTTCTTTAACCAGAGAAATCATCAGTGACTGTGTTAAATGTGAGGGAGGAATGGATATCCCTTGGCTGTCGGGAGTGTACCATAGGCTTTGTAGTGTTAATAAAGCATTTTTTTAAATCCGAGCACAGCCGAAACACTCCATAAAAATTAGCTAAAAAGTGCACTTTGTACACTATATAACACAGAAAGGTTTGGCACGGAATCGGAAAAACCTTTTGCCTCAAGCTATATGAGCATAGAACAGTATAGGCATCCTTTACCCATTTATCTCACCTTACCAATGACCCATTGGGAAAGGAGCCTTCTATTCCGTTTAAGAGCGGGCACTGTTAAATTTGTGTTATGTTTTCCCCTTGGCTACCACCCTAACCGTGATCATGTCCCCTGCCCATGTGACGTGTGAGTGGACAAACTATTTTACATTTTTTGTTTCTTTGCAAATATTTTTTAAATTACACCAAGTGGTTTTTAACCCCATTTTTTAAAAAGCACAGACCAATTTGCCTGGACAATGCCTACTTACTATGGCCAACGAAGAGTTTGTCTTTCCCACTAGCACTTTTTTGAAAATCGCCACCTGAGCACGTATGACGATGTCCAACACCTGAGCCCTTTTACTCATGTATGATCATTTTATCAAAGTGATGTATGAACTGCTATTGCACATTACAATAAACTGTTTAATTTGAAATGAATTTTATTATCATTGTTGTATAACTTGTCATGTTACTGTGCTTTTATGGATTTCTTGTAATCCGAATAAAGTTGAATTGAATCGAATCTAAAATGGGATTCCCAAGTTGCCCCCAGGATCAGTGAATCCATGGGTTTAGGCTAGTCCTTAAAAAGGGGGCGATTAAGTATGTCCCAGAATCTCTTGGAGTCTTTCAGTGCACTGGCTCTCTCCAGACCTTCCCAGGCTAAGCTCCTCAATTCATCTTTTCTTTGTTTGATAGTACACTTATAGGTCTGCCTTAAATTTGTAATTTGTGTTCTATCACGAGGGTTGGCATGGAGGGCCATTTTAAGATTCTTATACGCTCTGGAACACTCAGCGTTAAACCATCGCATCTCCTGGGGTTTCCTTCTTCGAACTGATCCAGCCAGGTCTTTTGCCACATCTGCACCTATCAGTTCAAAGTCATGAACCACCTCATCAGGGGAAGAGTCAGCTTGGACACAACTCATAATGAGGTTTAAATTTGCCGTGACAATTTTTGCTTAAATTGGATGGGATCAACTTTACCCCAATTCAGTCTCATTCCTTTATTTTGATTAAAATAAATATGGCAACCATCAATTCAATCAATCAATCAATGAAAACTTTATTCGGATCATTGAGAATCCATAAAAGTACAAAGACAATTATAAAATCATACAATAAAATAAAATACTGTTTGCACATGAGAAATAGTCCATCTAAACTTTAAGACATAGTAGACCGGGCACGAACCGCAGTTTTTAAAAAAGAGCTCACACGAAAGACAAGTTCATCATCGTCCAGGGCCAAAATCATTGAAAATGCAAGTTCCAGGCTAATAGGTTTTGTTTTTTTAAAATACGGAGTTAAAAACCATTTAATATACTTCATATAAAATTTACAGAAGAATAAAAAATGTAGAGTTGTTTGCCTACTCTGGGAATCACAGGGGCATGGCTCAACACATTGGTCATTAAAATTCCATAGAGGAAAGCTAAGTGCATGTTTAATGGTGCCTGTCCTAAGGCGAAATATAAGGCCTCGCTCCCAATGAATCAACGGAAGGGTTAAATATCTGGGTGTGGGATATATTATAAAATTACAGGCTAAATAACCAGAAACACTAGATTTCAGGGACTCCCTTGCTACCCTTTCGACATCAAATAACGTATAAAGTGCTTTTTTAAGTTCACATTTTGTGGGGTGCTTAGTGGTGGAGGGTTTAAGGAAAATGTCTTCAGAGTTCACGCTGCGAAAAATGCTATGCACTCCTGATAGCCAGGGAATGGTCATACCCCTGTCGCAGCGGAGGCAATCCTCAATGATGTCCCTAGTCAGTTTGGCAGCGGGATTTTTCCAGATCGACAGCCAAAAAAGGGCTGGACGAGCACGGATAAAATCCCCTATAAAATGCAAACCCAATTCCCTATGGCATGTAAACTGTGGGGAAGTAATGGGAACACAGAGAAGTTTCCTACAAAATCTATGTTCCTCTGTAATTATGTCTGAGCACCTGGCAGTACCCCAAACCTCAGCGCCGTAAGTAGCAACCGGGACGCATTGAGTTTTGTATATTTTTAGGATAGCAGGCAATGCCCCGGTCAGTTTTGGACGGGGGAGGCTCAAAATTGAATTAATGGACTTTGAGAACTTACTCCTGGCGTGGGCAATATGCCCACTCCAGGAGTTGTTCGCAGCAAAGACCACTCCCAAATACGGGAAACTGCCAGTTGACCCCAGTCTTTCTGCCCCCACAACTATGCTGCCAATATGATGCCTCTTCGGGCCGCAAGACATTACAAAAGACTTTTTAAAATTGGTCTTCAGATCTAGGGAATCCATATGTGCAACAAAGCCATTCACCAATATACGTAGTGCATTTGGGGTGCGTCCCATAAGGACCGCGTCGTCTGCATATAGCAGTGCGGGGAGAAGGTTATCTTTTATGGACGGTACATCACCGGTTAGAGAGACCAGATGTTTGTGTAGGCCATTAATGTATATTATAAATAAAAGGGGGGCTAGGACACATCCCTGTCTAACCCCTCTGTTAACTGTAACAGGCTCGGAAACCTCACCCCCAGTGCCAATCCTGACACAGGCCTTCAGATCCCTATGCAAATAGGCCAAAAAGTGTACCAGCGATTCATCCAAGCCGTAATCCAATAAGGCCTTCCAGAGTAATGACCTATTAACAAGGTCAAAAGCGGTGGATAAATCCATGAAGGCCAGATAAATTGGGCAATTACGTGCTACGGTGTACTTGCCCAAGATAAGGTTCAGATTAAGGCATTGCTCCGCAGTTCCCACTTTATTGCGGAAACCCAGCTGACAACTCTCTAGAATTTGGTTGTCCTCGGCCCATAACAGGATTTTATTATACAGTACTCTCCCTAAAATCTTTAAGGTATTGTCAATAAGGGAGATAGGCCTATAGCATGATGGTTGGGAACGGTCACCCTTCTTGAAAATAGGCACTATGATACTAGATGACCAGGTTGGAGGTGGTAAGGAGGTAAAATTTAAGTTCTTAAAAACATTCAATAAAAGTGGGGCCCATAAATCAGGGTGGGTCTTAATAATGTCAATTGGGAGGCCATCTGGGCCAGGGGCTTTATTCCCCGCGCTCTGTGCGATGGCCTCCATTACCTCAGATAGTGATACATCGGCCCGTGGGGGGCTATTAAATATTGGGATGGCCGCCGCAGAAGGTGGAGCCGCATAGATCTTAGAAAAGTGATCCACCCATGCAGCTCCAGGGATGGTACAATCTATTGGGGACGCGACCTGGCCCGCGCAACGCAGGTCTTTGACCGCGGCCCAAAAAATATCACCCCTACCCCGGGCAGCAGTTTTTGCTAGCACCTCCCAGCGCTCCTCAAGAATCTCCTCCTTCCTTCTCCTGATGGCCAATTTATATCGTGACCTAGCGTTTTTTACATCAGTCAGATTCCTCGGGCTAGCAGATAAGACTAATCGCAATTCGCGGTTGGCCAGAGAGCACTCATGATCAAACCATCCCCGGTCATCCGTCATGGGGCGCTAAGGAATCATGAGCTGTGCACGAAGGGCTGAGCAGATCTTCACAAAATCGTCTACTACCCCAAGGTTAGGACTTAAATCGGACAAACATGAGAGGAAAAGAGGAAGGTTGTCTCTGACTAAGGTCTGTACAGCCGTCATCACATTAATACCCCTCCATTTTAATCTGAGATTGTTTGAGCTTAAGGAAAGGTTCCTAGCGCCGCATTCCTTGTTGTAGACCGGTCGATGAATAATCTTTAAACTGATCTTGATAGGGTTATGGTCCCCTTGGGACATTGGAATTACCTTGGCCTCACTAATACGGTCTGTCAGGCCAGGGAAACGATCAATTCAATTCAATTCAATAGTTCTTTATTCGGTGGTTAAAAACCATCATAAAAGAGTACACATATATACAGTTAAAACAGTATTAAATAAATTTACAGAACATTGAACGAGTCTCTATACATACCATTAGTTCATTAATCACAGAAAATCCTTCTTGATAGCTTATTCAAACTGACAAATTGGGGAGTCTAGAGTATTCATAATTAATGCTGGCCTCTAGTTACCCTGAGTCTAAGTGCAAATTTCAGGAAACTTATCACGGCACATAGTGTTAGCGGGTCACTAGCCCTTTGAAGAAAGGTCAGTGCCTCTTTGGCTCGGGTGAACCTTGCCTTTTTTAAAATATCTTTTAAAAATCTGCGTCTTGGAATTGTGTATATGGGACATAAAAGTACAAAATGAAGGGTGTCCTGCGGAGACCTATTGTCGCAGCCGCAGGCACCCTTCTGCTCAATTGATTTACTAAAACCAGCTGGATCAGCTAACAAATAAGGTAAAAAATTGAGCCTAAAACGTGACATTAAAAATCTTTCTTGGACATTGTACAAGACACAGAGATACGGTTCCATCCCTTCAGTGGTTTCAAGCCTACTGTAAATGCTCACTGTTGGTTTGCTCCCTTCTAGTAAAACCCTGCCCGATACTCTTGATTCCATAAAAAGTCTCTTCAGGTTAAGCTTATCCTGAGCAGTAATCAGTGAGGGGTTTGAGTACAGCTCTTGATGACCCAAACTTTCCAAACTAATCTTAACATAATTGATCCATGGGATATTCAGATGTTTATCTCTACCAAGGCAATCTTGTATAATCAGCCTGCTCAATGCTGCTTCCGGGTTCGTCCATAATGTGAGCCAAGCCAGGATTGGTCTAAACTTGATCAGATCCTCTAAGTAGGGTTTTCCTAGTTCGTTGTGGACTATGAGAGCTGGTGTACAGTTGGGGACTTTCAATACTGAGCGGAATATTTTATTTTCTTCCCTTTGTAGTCCATCCAGATTTATAAAACCCCATACTTCTGAGCCGTACATAGTTTTTGGACAACACATTGAGCCATAAAGGTTCATTGTTTGTTCCCGGGCACCAGCGGCCAACTCTCCTCCCGTAACCTGAAATTGCCCCAGATGATGCCACCAATTTGCCACACCTTTCCTGCGCAAGAGGTGTGAATTTTAGTGACTCATCGAAGAGCACACCTAAGTACGAGAACGTATGCACCCTTTCTAATGTGTGGGTGCCGATTCTGTAAGTGAAGCCAGTCCGTGGTTTGTGGCCTGCTGACATTACATATGATTTTTTTAGGTTGACAGACAAGTCTAGCGCCTCCATGAATTTGACGAACCCATCAATTAGGGTTTGCAGACTTTTGGGGGGTCGTGCCAGAAGCACCGCATCATCTGCGTACAACAGCACAGGTATATTACGTGTCCCAACCCTTGGGCAATCTGTTTTTAGATTGTTAAGAGAATGTTCCAAATTATTAATATATAACGAAAACAAAAAAGGAGCTAAAATACATCCCTGCCTCACGCCACTAGTACAGCTAAAGGGTTCTGTCAATCCCCCATCCTTGTTATAGCGTACCCTGGCGGAGGTATCTCTGTGCAATTCCCTCAGTATGCAGATTATCCCTGGGTCAATTCCGAGTTGGTTCATCATTACCCATAGCTTATTCCTATTGACATGGTCAAATGCAGCGGCCAAATCCATAAACCCCAAATACATGGCTTCGTTGCTGGTTTTAGTATACTTTGCGACAGGCATTGATCGCTGGTGGACCTACCGATCCGAAAACCGTACTGGGCATCTGAGATGATATTATTATCCTCGGCCCACTCAGTCAATCGATTCAGGATTACTCTGCCCAGGATTTTGGCGGTAACATCTATCAAAGAGATAGGGCGATAGCATTGAGGGTCATCTTTGTTGCCTTTTTTAAAAATGGGTACAATACTGGCCGATGACCAGGACCGAGGCAAACCGACCGTAATGGCAGCGTTTATTACTCTAGTTATAATAGGGGCCCATAATTCCACGTGACTCAGGAACAAATCTGGGGGGGTCCCATCTGGGCCCGGGGCTTTATTTTTGGTAAGTCCCTCGATACCCATTCTAATCTCTTCCAGGGCGAATACCACCATCATTCTCTGTATGTTCACTCCCCTCTCCTCTATGGTGTCCACCTCCCCATGGTTGTAAAGGCCCTCGAAGTGAGCTATCCACTGTTCCGGTAGGATGTTTGTTGCGACCTCAGGGGCGTTGTTGTCTTGAAAACAAGGGGAATTTGTTAATCTCCAGAATTCTGTAATATCCCTTTTTTCAGAGGCCTCTCTCAAGGCCGCCCATGCTTCCCCCTGCAGTGTTACTTTCCTTCTTTTTAGCTCCTTCCTATATATTGACCTGCATGTGTTAACTTTTACTGGGTCCCTCGGTGTGCTGCTCAGGGCTAATTTTAGATCCTTCAGAGCGCGTGTACAACCCCCATCAAACCATCTCGGCGAGTTGGGGTGAGTATTCTTGGGGGCCTTGGTCAACAATAGCCCATCCACCAAGCTAGTTATTTGTCCAAACGCATTTATTAAGCGAGCCCCTACCACAGAGAGGTCTAAACACTCATCAATAAGTGACTTGCCTTTTTCCATCAGGGACCGATAAAATCTGACCTCATCTAATTTTGCCCACTTGAGTCTTCTGCCCTGGGCCGTCACACTTTCAAGGGTGCCCTCAACTGCCTTCTTCTTTTGCTTGGCCTGATACAAAAGCTCCATAACCAAAGGGTTATGGTCGCTAAATGGGCTCCACTCAATTCCTACTTTAGTGATCCGATTTTTTAGACCTCTAGAGACAAAAATATAATCTATATAGGACGAGCACCCTCTCCCTTTAAAAGTAGGGGGGAGTGTGCCGTCCGGTCCCAGTGGGATCATATCTACTGTGTGTTCGAGGTCATGAGAGTGGAAGAGCTTGCCCAATTCTAAACCACTTGGGGAGTGGCTAAAATGGGGACCTTTTACTATTGGGCATTTTGACCAATTGGCGCTGATCGGGAGCAGCCGCGGGCATAAGTGGCAATTCAAATCACCCATTACTAGTATCGAGGGGGCCAAAGCACCATGGACGGGAGCGAGTTCTAGTTTCAACTTAGCATGTAATTCCCTCGTGATAGTAGTATCATTTTCGGGGAGACCGGTATTGTACACGTTGAACAAAACAAAACCAAACCCTTTATTCCTGAACCTCAGGGCCTGGATGTTCCATGCGAACCAGTCCACGTTAGACCATTTACCTTCTATATTTAGGTCAACATATACAATCAAACCGCCCTTGGCCCTACCTGCAGAGGTTTTTTGTGCAGGCGTAAAAAAGCATTTATAACCCGCCATTTGGAGGTGGATGTTATCCAATGCCCAGGTTTCTTGTAGGCAGATTATATGGAAATGGTCCATATACTGGCGCCAGTCCTTGTTGTCAAATTTTCCTGCAATACCTGCTATGTTCCAAGATATAATTTTCAGGCCCGCTTTCTCAATAGTAACGGGCCCTGCCCCTGCCATGCTTTGAGTGATATTAGCCCACCCCCCTTTGTTCCTGGGGGATAGTTTCTGCGAATCACTATCCTGCTGTCTTAGTACAGGGGCTGTGATTCCTGTCCCTAAGGGCGTTTGTGGGCAACCCCCATCAAGAGGGTCTGGAGCTCCTGAGGTCCTTGCTAGGGTCCTGCGCCTACCCACCCCTGGTGAAGACTGTACATCTTCTTTGGTCAGGCAATGTGTAGGAGGGGTTCCTTCTATCGAGTCAATCCGATCGGATTTTGTGTGATCCATATGAGCCTGCACAATAGGGGAATGTGGAATGAGTAGTCAATCAATCTCTTCTAGCGGCCTTAGTGGGGTGAACCTATTTGCCCAACATGGGTGTCCTCTTTCCCAGATCCCTGTCGCTTGGCGTGTGCGAATTGGGGCCCCGTTTAAACTAGGGTTTCGTCCCTCCACGCGTCCCCCTATAGTGTACTGTCCCTCATTTGGTACCTGCTGCCTCAAATAGAAGTAGCTAAGTGCCAATGGCGTTATGCCCGTCGTGCGTCCCCGTGGTCCCTGTCTTAAAATATGCTCAACCGCCCCCCTGTCCCTAAAGTTAGCAATAATGCAGCTTCCTTCAATATTTTTAGGTCTAGTCCCTATCCAATTCACTCGTCTGACCAAGAGAATTTCCCCATTCTGGTTATTAGATATTGGTCTGTTTTGGGTGAGCCAGTAGATGAGTTTGTTTTTAAGCTCCTGATGTGATTCTCTCTGGTCCTCTTTTAGTTCTGGGACCCCTGCAAAAACAACGACCAACGGGCACGACTCTGGGGGAAGATTTATGGTAGGGAATCTCTTATGTGTTGTGATAAACCTATCTTCGTGATTTGCTGCATTTAATTTGGGGTCAACAGGGGGTTGGGACTGTTTGTCAAATTGTTGTGCACCTGGGCCACTGTTACGGTACGGTCCGCTCTCGCTAGGGTTATGATTCCTGATCACTTGTCTATGGGTAGCCGGGGCATCGTGGATCTGTGCAGATGTTATTTGCACGTTCCTTATGTCAGTGATGTTATTCGCCCTTTGGATTACTAGGTTAGTATCTAGGGTGCTAGTGGGGTTGCTTGAGACACCTAGGGAGCAGCCTTTTGTCTCTCTATTCTTTAGTTCACTTAAAATTTTGTCCAGCCTACTTGTCACCTGCTTCAGCAGGTTTGTAATCAATGTTTCTATTTGGGCCTGTAGGTCTAACATGATCTTAGTTAACCAAATTGGAGGATCTGCTTGAGCGGATGTCTGTGTGGCTCACTCTATCCCACTATTATTTCTACTCGGGAGATTGGGGTGGGCGATTAGGCTGTTTATATTATTACGCTTTTTTTGGGCGCATTTCTTTTTTTTAAGTAGAGTAGCACGTTTGGTGGGGCCTAGGTCCTCCTTATTCCTGGTGGTGATGAGTTGGGCACATGAGATGTCCTTCTCACTGGTTTCTGAGGGACTAGGGGGTGAGATTAATACAACCTTCTGCTCCTGATCTTGTGTGGTTAAGAAAAGATCAGGATCTGGGGTTAGAGACAAGCGCCTCTCTGTGCGCTCGATTTCGCTCGACACAGCCCCTAGCGCTCTTTTGAGCATACGATCAATAGCAGTAGGCTGCATGATGACAGGGAATACAGAACTAGTATCATCTTTGTGTGCCATAGAAGCCTCGGGGGTGCTACGCTTTGCTCTTAACGAGCGTGTCACTGTTTTGCCTGTCATACTTCCCACCGCTACAGTCAGTACCTATACTAATATATTAGGTGTATTTGATCACCCCCACCCTACCACACATTCACTGCACCCTACGTGGGATAAAAGCGTGTTAGACCCCTCCACCCCTTAACACGGCTTTCACAATATGCAAACCCAGCATGAGTGGGTTGTCAAATGGTAGAGTCTCGAATGAATGGGGTGATGTCTTGCCTCTATCACCCCTGAGTCCCGACCAGTATTACTCACGTACAGATGTCCTGCGATTACTAACAAGAGGGGTGGCCCGGCCTGGCCTCTTCTGGCCCCTGACGGCCACAGACGGCCCGCCCTCTGCCCAGGCTCAACCCGGCGTCGCCCGCGTGCGTCCGCGAGGCGGAAGGAGCTGCCTGCTTTTAAGCACCTCCAGGCGCGGCAACCAGGAAGTGGGCGGTGTCCCGAGGCAGGCTGGGAACTGTAGTCCACCCCACTCCGCGGCCGAGCGATGTCAGCTGCTCGGCGGCGGGGGCGACCACAGCGTCAGGGCTCCTGCAGTGTGGCAAGGTAAGTGGTGGCAACGCGACCCCCGCCTTCAGCTTCACGGGTCAAAATGCTCATCGAAGCGATTCAATTACTGCGTATGTATCCCTTAGGCTTATGGATTGAGCAGAAAAAAACATTCGTGTGCAGCTAGTGTCTCATGGAGGACTGTATAGCTATGTCCTCTAAGGCTCCTGTGCTCCTTCTCTGGTCCGCAGGGCCTCCTCTGACCCAAACTGTGGGCACTTGCTGTTGATGGGGAGGGAAGCTGGGCAAATCTGCCAATGCACAAAATTGAAGGCGAAACAGTGGCAAAGTAAATGCACAATCCGCTCGAGGCAGTCAGAAAAAAAGGGGGGCAGGCGAAGGGTCAGGGGCCGCACCGCACCACACCACACTCGCGTCGACTGACCGTTTCCACCGAGTTAGTCGGTCGGTTGGTCGGGCTGTGTCGAGGTAGAGACAATTGCTCCGGCGGTTACCTCGTTATTCCTGGCTTCCTTGGCTTGTGCTGATGTGCCACGAACCTCCGCTACTACCGCTACTACCGCTACTACCGCTGCCGATGGCCGTCAAACCTGCAGCGAGTTTGTAATCAAGCCGTGGGCTGGGGGCTGGGGGCTGGGGGCTGCGGGCTGCGGAGGAAGCCTGCCTTACTTTCAGTCACCTCTTCACGACCTCCACAGCCTCTGCTTAAATTGGATGGGATCAACTTTACCCCAATTCAGTCTCATCCCTTTATTTTGATTAAAATAAATATGGCAACCATCACCTTTTCCAACCTTAGCTATTATACTGAAGAAAACGGTTAGAGGATTATGGTCACTTGCAATATTTGGTGCCACCTTGAACTTGCCGACAAGCAGGGAATACTTCCTTGTGATAAACATAAAATCTATTGTAGTTTCTCTACCTCCTCCGACATAGGTGGGACACTGTGGTAAGGAACTGCAGACCAGATTATTAGTATTAATAAGGCCTAGGTCATTGTCAATAATAATGGAATTCAAGGTCTCACCCTGTGGTGTATGGATAAAATGTGGCTGTGGCTGACCCTCAGTATCCAGCAGCCCACAGACTCCACTGTTACTGAAAGAACAAATGGTACAAATAGAATCCCGACCCAAAGGATACATAAGGGCAGCCACTTCCCCGCATTGTTAATAATCAGCGCCTGTAAGTCCTTAATCACGTGGCTGCTATTTTGGTCAAAGATATTATAATACCAGTTTACTAGCAATAACTTAGCCCGGACCAAGTTGGAAATGAGGACTAGCTGATACCAGGTTGAGGTCTTTACAACAAGGGTTTGTATGTGCCCATATTTGGTGACTAGTCATTTAAAACGTCTGGACAAGCTTAAACCTGCTGTTCTCCCACATCGAACTCATACCTAAGTTGGGTTGTAGTTAGGCTATAACACCCACTCCTATCTGCATAATAGCTAACAAATGTTGTTGTTTCAGAGAGCTGTATGGAAACTTAGAAACCTATGTGCTCAGTTACTTATCCAGGTTCCCACCCTGATTTCTATCTTCTATAAGCACATCCAAAATCAAAGAGTCTCTCATACACCACGAGACACTTTCAGAACTATCTAAACATGTGTGCTCACACATAGTCAACTCCTATATATCTTGCACTAACGGAGGCAGTAGTAAACTCAGTTAAATAACGAAATAGTGAGTAACACAGCAAAAAGGCAAACCACGCTGTCCCTTACATAAACAACTAGAGACCCATATTCTTACAAATAAAGACAGTGATGTATCAATAACATTACTTACATAGAGAATCACACTCCCACATATGAACAGATACACTCATTCAGCTATCTAATAAAGAAATGACACTACCAAGTCACTCATCCAGAGAAATAGTCCTTTAAACATGTGTCAGGACTCGTACACTTCATGCTAGGTATGCCGTTATGTTGCTTGGCCAAATTGGAACTTTAATCCTTTTCAGAAGCCTTAACCGGTTGTTCTACCAGTTATAACTCATCCCAAAGGTAGCGTATAGGTAAACCATATGCTATACTCCTATGTACATAAAAGGTAGCACATGTAGATAGACGTTTCAGTTAGACTACCACATTTACTAAACCCTAAAGCTGATTGTAACTATGTCATAGTGCACGCTGCTATGTACTTAAAAGCTTACCAATGGACTTGGAAGTTTCACTGAGCTACGTGCACACTTACAGGCCCACATGTAGAGTTATACTTTCAGTGTTCCACATCGAGTTCAATCTCATATAAGCAGATACAAAAGAGAACAGCTACAAATACATCCTCTCAGACATTGTTACAAACATCTAAAGTTTCCCTCATATGCTCAAACATAAGTATTATATATCTACCACTAATAGAGGCAGTGAGATACTCAATTAAATAACCATTAGTGACTGACACATGGAACAGGCAATCCATTCCCACACTTTCATATAGATTTTAAGAACCATACAGTCACAACCACAGACAGTGATGTACTAAAAAAGTTTTTAACATATAGAAACAGATCTCCATATAAGCACTACAACACATATTCAAATATCAAGTAAAGAACAGACACTAGGAAGCAAACCGTCCAGGCATGTAGTCTTTTAAACATGTTTCAGGCTTTGTACACTTGAGCATGTGCATGCAGTTCTAATGCTAGGCCAAATTGCCTTTAACCTGCTCTCCTACCATATACCACCCTTAAGGTAGGTATTAGCTAGGCTATAGGACACGCTGCTATGTGTTTAAAATGCAATTGATTAACATTAGTATATTTTGAATAGGGCATTTCACATTTGTTGCTGTGGTTCTTGTATACTCAATGGGGTGCTGGTTCACAGATGTAATTGTAAATCAGAACATTGGGGTTTGTGATTGTGTATTTGAGGATTGTTTTCAATGTACTGTTTAGCTTATTGCATTTGCACTTTTATGGTCTAGTGACCGAAATAAAGTATTTGAATAAAAAATGCAACACATGTACTTAGACATTTCAGTAAGCTGTGTACGGACTTACAGGCCCTAATACTGACATACTTTCAGTGTTCTAGATTGTTATGTAGCCACATATGAAAGGGGATAGGCAGTAATACATCCCGTCAGACAGTGATACAAGCAGATAAACTAGAATGTTATAAAATAATAACATAAAATATATATATTTGGTGTTAAATGTTTATATTACACAACGTTAAAATTATACTCTGTTTTCTTATCAGACATTTACCTGGGTTGAAACAGAAGATGTAACATGACAAACAAGGAACAAATAAGAGTAATATTTGAAAAAGTCTCAAAATAAAACAGGACATTATGAACAGAATACATTCTAGAAAAAGAAATCCACTGGTAACAGAACTAAGCAGTTTCTTCGAACAGAACTTGAGAAAAAAAAACACATATTGGAACTGATTTCAACATAAAGAAAACTTTACCAACACCTCACAAACACAAATGAATGACATATTCAAAGTAGAAAGTGGTCTAAACAAAAAAAGTCATCTAACAGCAAGGCAGAAACAGTGTAACATGATAAGAAGAAGAATGTTTAGAAGTTGGTAATACAAAATATATTGGGGAATATAAAACAGTATAAGAGAAGATCAGTAGCTTATAAGCTTTGAAGCTAAAACTGTTTAAAATAATATTAAACAGAATGGATACTGGATAAAACAGTTTTGAGGATGAATAGAAAAATTCAGGAAAAAGACTTGTGAATACAAATAATGTTTGTAAAATCTTTAGAAGTTAATGAAAACATACATCTAGCACTGAACCTTTCTTTACGAAGAAAGCAACTTTCAAGAGAACACATAAGTACATGCATTTGAAACACCTGGTCAATGTTATGAGCTGAAAGATGGTATTCCTAGAAATGTTGAGGAAGTGATAGCTGAAGATGTATAGGGAAGGTGTACACAGGCCCCTTTATATAAGTGGAACTATAGTATTATTTGTAGTGTTCGACCAGCATCTATTGATATAATGAAATATATTCTATGCCAATTTTCAAGCAGAACTTTGAAGAAGAAAATTGCAATTTTGCAAAAGTTAGATCTATGCAAAGTGAGAAAGTATAGTAATTTACAGAGATATTCCCTAGCATGTCTATCCAGGAAAGTATGTACATTTGTTTTTCATAATTTCAGAATGTTAGCTGTTCATCACTCCGAAATGTGGAAGTTAGTTAGGAGACTTTACTATGTTAAAACTCCTGCACTATATTTGGGAAAAATGAATACTGATCTTTTGCATGGTAGAATAGCTGATGTAGAAAACGTTTATGATGATGTTCAGTATTGTTTTTGGGCCTGAAGAAGAGTGTAGGGAAAGTGAAGACTTGTTATCTGCAGCTATAGTAGAAGAGGACTCAGGGACTACCATTGACAATTTTGTAGAAAAGATTACAAAGTTTAACACAGTTTCCTCTGAAAACTCAAACTGTGTTTGTATTTCTTATATATGTACTCACTACAAAAGTCAAACTAGGAATGTTGATTTGTATTTAAAAAGTGAAAAAGAGAATAATTGTAAGTGGGAAAAATGTGCTCTTTATTTATTTGTAGAAGAATTATTTGACTTGTCCACTCGCCAGGTTGTATATAAACAGTGCTGCAACATCTTAGAAGAAAATAAATAGAAGAAAAGAAAATAACAGCTAGAGCAGGACATAATAACTTAAAGTTGGTACGTACTCCTTACCTTAATAACTAGCAGATTTAAATGTTTATGAGTCTATTCTAATGCAATGTGTTCACCCATTCCAGGCCATAGTTCCCATGGAGCCTAAGACAGGAAAGGTGACACCACCTCACCTTCAAAAAGGCCTTAAAGGAAGAGTTGTGTGCTTACCCTTAGATTTTAAACAGACTATTACGACTGTTGGTGTAGACAGAGAGGATAATGAACTACTAGTCATTTTAGTAAATGGTGTGCTGACAAAGAACAAAAACATTGTCAAGAGTTAGTAGATATTAAGAAAGTTAAAAATTAAACATTATAGCTGATACAAAATAATGTTTTTTATATGAATGTTGACGTTTTGTAAGATGCCACATATGTACAGGATGAAACATTATCATCAAGTGGACAGTTTGAAAAAGTAGATCGATCCACATCACAAGAGACTTATGAACACCTCAGCATCCATCCTCTACATTCAAAAGAAGTGATCAGTGATGCTATTGAATTAATTCAAATTAAGCAAGCAAAAGAAACTGACAAGAGTATTTAGGGGAAAAGTATGGAAGCTTGGTGTTTTCTTCAACTCTTCCCCAGTAGAGAAGGTGGATGATTTGGTGAACATTCTGTACAGATACCTGCATCTACTAGTCAACAAGATTATACTCAAAAGAGACAATATTTCAGCAGTGTATCCTCTACATATCTCATCTTATTTTTCAAAGTGATTTATCTGGTCTTTCATATGCTATTAACTATATATGTAAGACTGGACTAGATCTCCAAAATCTCTCTGCAAAATAATTCATGGACAAAGTTCATGGAAGGGATGAAGACTTAGAATATAGCTTAATCAATTTGATGGTGTGGCACCACCGAGTATTGGTATTGTCATCATGGTGAACTCAAATGCTTGTGCAGAAACCTATGAGCACCTGCTTGGTTTCTTACACTAAGTTGTGCTGAGTACCTGCTTGAATTATTGCCAAAAGCAAATTCAAACATAAATAACATTGAAGTGAAGCAGCTGGAGAATTTTGTTCCTTAGATTCTGGCAATGTTTGCAAATATTTTAACCACAGGTTTGAAGCTTTGATGTCTTTCGTCTGCAATAAGCAAATCATCCTCTTGGAGAAGTAACTGTTCTCTATTAGAAAAAAGAATGCCAAGTAAAAGGTGTTCCTCATATACACATGTTGTTATGGATAAAGGATGCTCCAAAATGTGGGACAGATAGTGATGAGGCAGCCCTGTATTTCATTGAACTGTATGTCACATGTGCAATCCCCAAAGATGGTGCTGAAAACACCTCGAGACAGCAATTGTTTTATGATTTTAAACCCATAGATGTGGAAAATATTGCCAACAAAAATACAGATACAAAGATACATTTTACACAAAGTGTCATTATGGATTCCCATGACCTGTCATTTTTAAAAGGAAGAGTAAACAGCTTCTTGTCAGCATCAAGACATACAATAACTCGGAAATCACCCCAAAACAAGCACAACTGAAGGAGAACAGAAACTCAGCATATAATAATAACTATAATCCACTCATTTTGAATATGTGGAATGTGAACATGGATATTCAGTTCATTGCTGACTATGAGATTGCTGTTGCAGGTTACGTCACATTATATATTTCAAAAATCCAAGAAAACATTGACGAAAGAGATGTGGGAGGAGATTTCTGCAGAAAATAGTCTTAGCAAAATATTGTACAGCTTCAGCTGCAAGATGCTTCCACATAGAGCGATAGGATCGCATGAGTGCTCAGATCAGTTGAGTTTGGCTAGTTTGTATTTGAAGGCGAGAGGTATCGTTTGGGTAAGCATTTCTATTACAAGGGTCTAGTAAAGAATATGCAACAAGCATGTGATGTGAAATATGTAAATATTCTGAAGGACATAAGAAAAGGAGTTTTGTCACAAGACAATAAACAAGCTTTGGAAAGTTGACTAATGAAGAAACGGTTTATGTCCCAAAGCACAGCAGCCCAACAAATGTAGAATTTAATTGCAGAAGCCAAATCTATACTTTGCTTAATGCCTACACTACATGAGTGATACAACTTTAATGAAGAATCTACTAAAATTGGAAAAACAGCATATTTTGAAAATTGCAGTTACTGATAAAAATGGAACACCATGGAGTAATAATACTACTAACTGAAAAACCTCAAGCAAAATTTGATTCTTTGGAAAAGTCTGCATCAAAGACTGGGGGTTTAGAAAAATGTTTATGCGTATGTAAAAATTGTCAATTTATTTTGTGACGTAATTAGAATGTAGAGGAAGGGTCAGTTAATAGTGCTATGGGTAAAGTTATTTATTTCATTACTTTTTCCAAACAGGGATCCGATGGAATTCTTGGCTGTAAAATGTAATCAGATTGATAACATAAAGCAAATTGGGAGCTGTGATGTAAGATGTTTGCTTATAAGGGACCTGTATGTCAGACGACAGCTGTTCCCACAGTCTCTAGCATATGCTGTAAGTTTCCAGAAATCTTGTTGTTTAAGTGTAGACTGAGATTGGTGAACATCAGTAGTAGTGTGTTTAAAGAAGGAATGGTATTTTTTGCATTATCTTGTGTAAGAACATTGGACCTGATTACAATGGTGGATGGACTTCTGTCCAGCTGCCATCGTCCCGGGGATGGCAATTACAATACGGCCGCCACCGCGACGGCCGCAAAACGCATTTTTTCCATTGCGGCAGGTACTGCTGGCTGCAGCACCCACCACAATGAAAAAAAGGCAGGTTTTGCTTTTCCCTGCATTACTTTGCAGGCACCACACGGTACCTGCCACATGGCACAAGGAATTGTGGGGGGGTACCATAGGTGCCCCCAAGTGCAAAAATAAACTGCCCCTGCACAAGGGAAGCCCGCAATGGGTTCCCAAAGGCCACCCCTGCCAGGCTTTCCATGGTGGTGGGGAGAAAGCAACGTAATCTGACCGCCGGCATGCATTACATGCTGAGGGCCTAAGATAAAACCGGCGGGCTCAAGAAGCCCGTTGGATCCGTGGCGGTCAGTGTTTATGACCTCTACGGTACTGCCCGCCATCATAATATGGCAGGCAGAAAATGGCCTCACGATGGCAGTGAACCCGCCACCGACAGCCAGTCGTTCGCAGGTTCACCGCCATCGTAATGACCCCTATTGTCTGATTTGTATTTGATGGAATTTGATGATAAAAAAGTTAGTGCTGATGGAAGTTGTGTAAGAGAGCACAATTGATTAAGATGTCTATATGATCCTCACTTAGGTCAATATTCCATTTACGAGAAAGAAACAGATCATATGTCCAAAACAAAAGCATACAAAACACTTAATTGAAGTCCAAAAAAAGAAAGGAAACAACGACAATGTACAAGAGGCTAAATGAAAAAAGTGGAAAATGAAGGACATATTGTAGGATACCCTTTGGAAAACATGCCAGATATCAACTGCTGTACAAATATGGTTCTCAATCTAGTATTTCATTTATCATATCACGTTAATGAAATTGAACAAAAATGTGAAAAAAGGTTCTGTTCTGTACCATTTACTTCAACATTTACTCAGTGACAGAACTATAATATATTCTGCTTCAGGCATTCGAGGTCTTTTGGATACACGTAGTATATCAGTAAGATTTAATCTCAAAACTCAGCAAGATGTACAGTGATTTATAATGGTTATGGTTGCAGTTTTAGAGGAAGAACAAGGAAATATTGATGAGTTATGTGGGCTAAGCAACAAATGAAACCATGACTGTGAAGATTGCTCATTCACATCTACTACCGAAATAAGTTATGAACGATTCTTATACTTAACACTACTAGATTGTAAAACAGTGTCTTTTGACAGATTGATTAAAACTGCAAACCAAAATATGACATGTCCAAATTGCACATCTGATATGATGTCTACATTATAAATACAAAGAAGTTGAAAATGTGTCATATCAATGCTGCAATGATGTAGAACTGATGGATCTAAGTTGGAAACTGAAATTAAAAACTTCAAAGCAGATCAAATATCGATTTCTGGTAGAACTTACACAACAATGGCTATCATCTTTCATCAAGAACTTAATATAACATCTAGACACTATACTGTTTATTTAAAGACTGACGGGGATGGACAGATTGCATTGATAGCACCCTTAAATTAAAAGGTAAACCACCGTTCAAACTATGAAATTCTTATCTCTCGCTTTTTCAACCGAAGTTCTTCATTCAGCCTATTGGGGGTGATGTCTATAAAAAGTTGTTTACAATACAACAGTCCTTTTATCTTGTGCAAGTGAGTTCATATAACATGTATACTTAACATTAATGTATGTATTAATGTATACTTAACATTAATGTATACATATAACACTGTCTACTTAAAGTTTAAAACTAGAAGTACACAATGGAATTATCGCACTATTGGGGGTGATGTCTATAAAAAGTCTTTTACAATCCAACAGTCCTTTTATCTTGTGCAAGTGAGTTCATATAACATGTATAATTAACATTAATGTATGTATTAATGAATACTTAACATTAATGTATACATACAACTCTGTCTACTTAAAGTTTAAAACTAGAAGTACACTATGGAATAATCACAACCTTCAATTGAATTGAAAAATATCTTTTGAAATACAAAAATGTTATGTTTTCTTCCTTCAAAGAAAGTGCTAATTGCTATTTCTACAACATTTTTTTTATTGGATTTGATCAGCATGGACCACCAGTATTTTATACATCAATCGGCCTATTATGGGGGAGGGATATTTTGATAAGAATGTTGAAAATTCAACTGTAGTATACATTTATTCATAGTACTGTACCAGGTATAATATTAATAGAAAATATCTTAAGATGCATTTGTTTTCAGTAGTAGACTAAGTCTTTGTAAAACAACTAATTAGCAGATTGTAGTGAGTGCAAGCATAGTAGCACATATTAACAATGATGTACTGTGCAGTTCTGTGTCTTTTGACAGATTGATTAAAACTGCAAACCAAAATATGACATGTCCAAATTGCACATCTGATATGATGTCTACATTACAAATACAAAGAAGTTGAAAATGTGTCATATCAATGCTGCAATGATGTAGAACTGATGGATCTAAGTTGGAAACTGAAATTAAAAACTTCAAAGCAGATCAAATATCGATTTCTGGTAGAACTTACACAACAATGGCTATCATCTTTCATCAAGAACTTAATATAACATCTAGACACTATACTGTTTATTTAAAGACTGACGGGGATGGACAGATTGCATTGATAGCACCCTTAAATTCAAAGGTAAACCACCGTTCAAACTATGAAATTCTTATCTCTTGCTTTTTCAACCGAAGTTCTTCATTCAGCCTATTGGGGGTGATGTCTATAAAAAGTTGTTTACAATACAACAGTCCTTTTATCTTGTGCAAGTGAGTTCATATAACATGTATACTTAACATTAATGTATGTATTAATGTATACTTAACATTAATGTATACATATAACACTGTCTACTTAAAGTTTAAAACTAGAAGTACACAATGGAATTATCGCACTATTGGGGGTGATGTCTATAAAAAGTATTTTACAATCCAACAGTCCTTTTATCTTGTGCAAGTGAGTTCATATAACATGTATAATTAACATTAATGTATGTATTAATGAATACTTAACATTAATGTATACATACAACTCTGACTACTTAAAGTTTAAAACTAGAAGTACACTATGGAATAATCACAACCTTCAATTGAATTGAAAAATATCTTTTGAAATACAAAAATGTTATGTTTTCTTCCTTCAAAGAAAGTGCTAATTGCTATTTCTACAACATTTTTTTTATTGGATTTGATCAGCATGGACCACCAGTATTTTATACATCAATCGGCCTATTATGGGGGAGGGATATTTTGATAAGAATGTTGCAAATTCAACTATAGTATACATTTATTCATAGTACTGTACCAGGTATAATATTAATAGAAAATATCTTAAGATGCATTTGTTTTCAGTAGTAGACTAAGTCTTTGTAAAACAACTAATTAGCAGATTGTAGTGAGTGCAAGCATAGTAGCACATATTAACAATGATGTACTGTGCAGTTCTGTTTTTTTTCCTACACTCCATACGATTGTTTTTTTTCCACTGTTTGAAGATGAAGCTACATACAGACTATCGTGTATGGTGAAGCAGTATGAAAGCTGAGAACAGTAAGAAAGGGAAAGTAATACTTTTATCACATTGTAATATAGTAGTATAGTATAAGAAACATGTCTTGTAATAATACTGTATTTTTAAAGATCACATACTAATATATTTATCTGTCTTTTTCTTTTTAACAGTGATAAAATGTCAGCATTCTAAGATGTAGCAAAATACATTCTCTATCTTACTTACTTACATATGGAAACACACACCCATATAAGAACTGAGACACTCATTCAGATATCTAGCAAACACCTGACTAGAGCAAGTCACCCATCAAGGAAAGTAGGCCTTTAAACATGGCTCAAGTCTTGTACACTTGAGCTGTGCATCAAGTTCTACTGCTAGGCCAACTTGGCATTAAAACCCCCTTCTGAAGCTTTAACCTGATGTTTTACTACATATAACTCACTTTTCAGGTACCCTGTAACTAAGCCATAGGGTATTCTTCTTATTGTATGAATGCTAATAAATATACTTAAACATTTCAGTGAGCTACCTGCATCTGACAGACCCATATGCTCGATTATACATCCAACCTTCCACCCTGATTACAATCTCATATAAGCACATACAAAGGTAGAGACTCACTAAATACACCCAGTGAGACACTCTCAAAGTATCTAAAGTTTCACTCACATACAAAGACAGAACTATTATGTATATTGCACTGATGGAGGCAGTGGCATACTCAGTTAAATAACCCAATTGTAACTAACACACTCAGAAGATAATCCATGCCACCTCTTACCTTCTACGTTTACAGAGCCATACAGTAACAAATAGACCAAGTAATGTACCAACAAACATACTTACATATGGAAACGCACTCCTGCATAGGAAATGAGACACTCATTCAGGTATATACGAAAGAACTGACAAAAGCGAGTCACTCATCCAGGGAAGTAGGCCTCTAAACTTGTTTCACGTCTGGTACACTTGAGGCTGTTCATTCAGTTCTACTGTTAGTCCAACTTGGCATTTAAAACCCCTTGCCAAGCATTAACCTTCTGTTCTACCACATAAAACTCACACCTATGTTAGCCTGTAGCTAAGGTATGGGGTACGCTCCTATGTGCATATAAGCTAACACATGTAGTTAGAAGTGTCCGTGAGCTATATGCACTCTTAGCTGACTGTTATACTACATATAAGTACTCCTAAGGTACTGTATAGCTATGCCACAGGGTATCATGCAATGTGCATCAAAGCTTACACATGTAATTAGAAATGTTTATGAGTTACATGCACACTCAGCCACCAATATACTAAGTTACACATCCAGATTCTAGCTCTGATCTGAATCTCATATGAGCACATACAAAAGGGGAGAGCCACTAATACAACCCCTCAGACAGTGTCAGAAGCTACGAAACATTCACTCATATTCAGAGACACAACCCTTTTGTATGTAGCACTAATGAAGGTGGTGCCACACTCACTTAAATAACCCAATAGTAACTACTAACGCACCCAAAAGGCAATCCATGGCGCCCCTACATATACATATATAGAACCATACAGTCACTAACAGATCTAGCTAAGTACCAACACACTTACTAACATAAGGAAACAAACCTCCACATAGCAACTCAAACACTCATTCACACATCTAGTAAAGATATGGCACTACCAAGACAGTCATTCAGAGATGTACAGCTTTAAACAAGTGTCAGGATTGGTACACTTCAGGCTCTACATCCAATTCCACTATTAGACTAACCTGGCATTTAAAACCCCTTGACAATCATTAACCTACTGTTCTATCACATATAACTCACCCTTACGTTAGTCTATAGCTAGGCCATAGGGTACGCTCCTATGTGCATCAAAGCTAACACAATAAGTTAGAAGTTTCAGTAAGCTACATACACACTTACAGGATATTGCGCTTAGTTATACATACAGTCTTTCACTCTGATCTGAATCTCATATAAGCACATACAAAAAGAGAGAGTCACTAAAGCACCTCCTCAGATACTGTAAGAAGCTTCTAAACATTTACTTATATGCAAAGACAGAACACTTATGTATATAGTATATAGTACTGATAGAGACAGTAGCACACACAGTTAAATAACCCAATAGTGACTAACACACCCAGGTGACAATCCATGATACCACTTAACTATACATTTACAGAGCCATGAGGTAACAAACAGACCAAGTAATGTACCAAAAAAACATACTTGCATTTGGAAGCACGCTCCCACATAGAAACTGAGACACTCATTCAGATATCTGCTAGAGAACCAACAAAAGCAAGTCTCCCATCCAGGGAGTAGGCCTTTAAACATGTCTCCGGCCTGGACACATACGACTGTGCATCCTGTTCTACTACTACCATTTAAGACCATTTTAGAAGCCTTAAACTACTCTTCTACCACATACAACTCACCCCTAGGATAGCCTGGAGCTAAGCCAGATGGTATGCTACTATGTGCATAAAAGCTAAAATATGTAGTTTGAAGTTTCAGTGAGTTACATGCACTCTTTCAGGACCATATGCTGATTTATACATCCAGAGTTCCACCTTGATTTCAATCTCATCTAAGCACATAGAAAATAACAGAGGTACTAATACATCCACTCTCAAACTGTAAGCATCATCTAAAGTTCGAATCAGATGCACTGATATATATATGTAGCACTAATGTAGGTACAAAAATAATGCCCTGCACACGTTTGTAGTGAAAAGTCAAGTAACAGAAAAGTACAACAACAATATTATTCTCAATCCTTTGTTTCTTTTAATGTTTCATTTTTCTTTTCTTTTTTTCCCTCATGGGGGTTCCTTTACATTCCAATGGAACCTTTCACATCCTTAGTCGACACGTGTTTCGTCGTGTTTGTTAGGGAATTATTCTGCGACTTCTTCAGGGCTAAGAAAACATATAGATAAGTGCTTAAGCTGTAATGAGTGTAACACAGTTACAGATATAAAGAAATGTTTTTGGTGACTTGGTGTGAGAAAAATTGGTAGTCTATGACTCGTGCAGATCTAGTGGAAACCCATGCTTCAGTCATCGCACCCAAAGTCAGGAGATCATAGGAAAATCAGTGAGTATAAATTACCTGTGATTTATCTTTTATGATCCCCCATTATGCCTGGCGATATCATTAGATTACTTGAGTAGAGTGATATATTAAGAAAGGGTTTCTGAGTCAAAAACAGGTGGACACACCCTTGCCTTAATGTTGCCAAGTTATAAGTTTTGGTTGTACCATATACGTGTAGTGGGATAAATCTAGGAAATACGGTACTAATGTAGGTGGTGGTACACTCAATAGTAACTCATGCACCCAAGATGCAATCTATATCACCACTTACATATAGATTTATTGAACAATATAGTCACCAACAGAGCCTCTTATAGACCTACAAACCTGTTTACATATGGAAACATACCCTCACATAGGGACTGAGACACTCATTCATATATCTACTAAAGAAGTGCCACCACCAATTCACTCATCCAGAGAAGTAGACCTTTATAGAAGTGTCAGGCATGGTGTACTTGAGGCTGTGCATCCAGTTCTACAGTTAGGCCACCTTGGCATTAAAAAACCCTTGACAATCCTTAACTTACTGTTCTACCACATATAACTCACTTCTAAGGTACCGTATAATTAGGCCACCCAGTATCATGCTATGTGCATCAAAGCTTACACATGTAGTTAGATGTTTCAGTGACCTACATGCACACTTAGACACCAATATACTCAGTTATACATCTACAGGCACATGCATCATCATAGGGTTTTGCGATTCCTTAATTGCGATTATTAAGGAATCGCAATTAAGGAATAGCAAAACCCTTTGCATGTAGGAATCGCTAAAGAAATAGCGATTCCCACAAATTCCTTAATTGCGACTAGCAAATTGCGAGTCGCAATTAAGGAATGTCTTCCCATTCATTCCTATGGGCCTCCAGGCCCATAGGAATGAATTAGAGATTGCGGGAGCAATTTGCGAGTACCAGTAGGTACTCGCAAATTGCCCGCAATTTCGATGGTGCAAGGGTGTCAAAATGACACCCTATTGCACCCATGTATGTTAACTCTGCACATATGTTGCATACATACATGCTCTAAGGGCATGTGTGTGTGCAACATGAAACTTAGAAAAATGCAAAGAAGTGCATTTTTCTAAGTTTTCGCAAATTACCATGAAGTCCAGCTTCATGGTAATTTGCTCACGCTAATAGCGAAATCGCTATTATTAAAACTGTAATGCATTGCATTTAAGAAATCTCTATTAGCGATTCCTTAAATGCTATCGCTATTTAAGGAATCGCTATTTTGAGATTCCTTAAATAGCGATTTGTGCATTTGGGATGATGCATCACAAATGCAAAAATACCGGTCGCAAAGGGGCAGATTCTCAGAATCTGCCCGTTTGCGACCGGTATTGTGCTTGATGCATGTGCCTGTTGGTCTTTTGCCCTGATTTGACTCTCAAAAAGCACATACAAAAGTAGAGAGACACTGATACAGCCCCACACACAGTATCAGAAGCTTCTAATCATTCACTCATATGCAGAGACACAACTCTTATATATGCAGCACTAATGGAGGTGGTGCAACACTCACTTGAATAACCCAATGGTAACAAACACACCCAAGAGTCAATCCCTATCACCCTTTACATCTATATTTATAGAACCATATAGTCATTAACAGATCAAGTTATGTACCAACAAGCTTACGTACATATGGAAATAGACCCCCACATAGGGACTCAGATATTCATTCAGATATCTAATAAAGAACTGGCACTACCAAGTCACTCATGCAGACGTGTATAGTTTTAAACAAGTGTCAGGCCTGGTACTCTGGAGGCTGTGCATCCAGTTCTGTTAGCCTGACTTGGCATTTAAAATCACTTGACAATCCTTAACCTACTGTTCCACCATATCTAACTCACTCGTAAGGTAGCCCGTAGATAGGCCATAATATATGCTCCTATATGGGCTACATTGACAGTTACAAGGCAATATACTCAGATATCGATACAGTAATTCACACTGATTTGAATCTCACATAAACAAATACAAAAGGAAAGAGTCACTAATATATCTTCTCAGACAGTGTCAGAAGCTTCTAAACATTCACTCACATGCACAGACACAACTCGTATGCATTTAGCACTAATGGAGGGGGTGGCACACTCACTTCAATAACCCAATGGTAACTAATACACCCAAGAGGCAATCCATGCTGCCCCTAACATACACATCTATAGAACCATAAAGTGACCAACAGAGCCAGTGATGTAGTAACAAACTTACTAACATATGGAAACAGACCCGCACATAGCAATGGAGACATTCATTCAGATATCTAGTAAAGAACTAACACTACCAAGTCACCCATCTAGCAAAACAGCTGATTAATCATGTCTGAGGCCTGGTACATTTCAACATCTACATGCAGTTCTGCTGCTAGTCCAACTAGGCATTTAAAACCTTCTCTTAAGTTTTAATCTGTTCTTCTATCACTTATACCTCACACCGAGGTTAGGCTGCAGCTAGCCAAAACTAAACACTCAAGTCAAGTCATAAAAATCTTTATTTCGGTTTAAAATACCTTAAAAGATACTAACACATAAATCCTTATCAATATTATTCAGAGTAAAAAGTTCTTTGAAATGGTTCATACACAGAATCATAGGAAATGAAGTATTGCATATTACAGTATGTAGACACGAGAAGAAATCATCACTGGAATCAGTCACGCTATTTGATATTTCTGCCTATAGGACAAAGGCTAAAGAGCTAATGCATAAGTTAATAATGTTTATACCACAATTACTACGTTGTGCTTCCCAACTAGTCCTCAACAGACATTGTAGAACCCCTAGCCACAGTGAACACTTTAGAAGGGTAAGACACTTAAAAGGTACCATAAAACCATTTAAAAACATGTGTCTTAAAATTTGAGAACACACCCATCTGGGCTAGTTGATAGGGTTTCAATATGTTTGGGCCATACCAGTCGGAAGGATAGGCAAAAGCCTCCTTCTGATAGCCCAAAAGTGGCCTAAAAATGTTGCAACTGCACAGACAAAGAGTGGTCTCTTGTCTGACTTTAAAATACGTAGAGCTTCATTGTGGTTATATGTCCCAAGTTGTCTACATGCAGGGGCAAGCCAATTACTTCTTGGTCTGGCATAAGCAGCACAGACAAAGAAGACATGGCCTATGGTTTCATGAGGGCTTAAACAAGAGGGACAGCCCTTTGGCTGAGAGTTATTAGTCAGCCAAGAGTTGGTAAAGGCATTGATGGGTAGACAGCCATATCTAAACTGGATAAACAATTTCCTCTCTGCCGGCTCCTTAATAATATCAAAATAGCATTCTAGAAGTTTGATACATTTTATGTCTAGAAAAGCATCAGTTAAGCTGCCGCAGTGAGTTTTCAAGAAATTATTCTGGTCAACCCATGCCCAATACTGGGATTTTATTTGGTCCTTAGAATATGAAGTCAGTTGGCAGACAAACTCATTTGGGAGGCCTATGGCTACCCGGATGGCGTCCACATGTTTAATCCACCAATTTTTTTTATTTTCATCCAAGAAAGAAACTTCGCTAAAAGCAGCTGCATAAGAAGACAGGTCAGAGGTAGTGGTTAATCTATGCCAAAAGAGCAATGGGCGTAGGCTTGCTTGATCATTAATTGACCTAATGCCCAAATCAAGTTTCAGGGGTAGAAGAGGTGTGCTTTGGGGAAGTGATACCAAGCTCCTAAGGAACTTGTTTTCCACTGAGGATAGCATACTTGCGTTGACTGTACCCAAAACTCTGCGCCATATAGCACACTGCTTACTACCTTAGTACTATACAGTTTGAGGGCAGGGGCTACAGGCTTGGTATATGATAGGCAGAGCTCCTGCCGCAGAGCTCCGGTTAGCTGGGAAAATTTCAGAGGCGCTTTGTCTAGATGTTCTTCCAGGTCATTCCATTGGATAACTTAATACCTAGATACTCAAAAGAGCTGACCCTCTCACGCGGAACATTATCTAAAGACAATTTACCTTTGGAGGACTTGTGGGGGTTTAACATCATCAGTTTGACTTTAGTAGTATTAATGACCAAACCCCTCGAATCATAAAAGATCTTAAATTGATTCAAAAGCTTTTGAAGGCCCATAGGAGTTTTAGATACCAAAAGGGTATCATCCGCAAACAATAATGTGGCTTTTTTGTGATTAGCCAGAGAGGGGGTGTCAGCCGAAATAGAACACAGGAGGTCGGCGACTTCGTTTACATTAAGGGAAAAAAGGGTAGGGGCCAAAACGCACCCTTGGCGAACCCCCCCCCCGCCCTGTCTGAAATGGCTCGGTGGTTTGCCCCTGATTACCCCACCTCACACGGGCAAAGTTATCAACATGTAGCCTAACCAGAGGTTCTTAGATTTCCAAGGGCATTCCCATATTCTGAAGGACCTGCCCAAGTAGATCCCTGGGGACTAGGTTAAACACTGTTTTAAGATCAATAAAGGCAAGATATAAACTGCCTTTTCCCAGCACAACTTCCTTCCAATACAGCAAAACAAGGCGAAACGCCTGATCGATAGTGCCGGTCTTCCGCCGGAAGCCCGCCTGGAGTGGGGAGAGGATGTCATTCTCGTCCATCCAGGTCTGGATTTTAACTAAGAGTGAACGGCAGAAGACCTTTTGGGCACAATCTATCAGGCTGATTGGGCGGTAGTTGGTGGGTTTTGACCTGTCTCCTTTTTTAAATATGGGTATCACTTCGGCCCCCTTCCAGGAGTCCGGGATGCTCCCTCCACCAGCAATATCATTGGCCAATTTCTCAAAATAGATTGCCCAGTTCTCCCTATCTGCATGGAAAAGATCACCGGGGAAACCATCGGGACCAGGAGCTTTTGCTGGAATGATGGCATCTAAAGAGCGCATTATCTCTTCCCTAGAAAATGTAAGGGTACAAGTTAAAGCACCTAATTCATGGGGCATCTGAAAGCTATCATGAGTATTGCTGGTAGAGTATAACTCAAAGTCACTAAAGTGTTTATGCCATTCTATGGCCTGAATGTTATTATCCAAGGGAGGTGAGCGCTTGAAGTTGGTTTTCGACACAAGAGACCAGAATAACCTACTATCAGGATGTCCGATGGCGTCCCCTAGGTCTTCCCATCTTCTTTCATCCCTCTCGAGACCCTGCATTCCTTGTTGAACCAAGAGTGGTTTCCCGGTATCCTTCCCTGCACGGGCCTAGTCTTGTTAGTAGGGGCGTAAAAAAGAAGGCCAAACAGTAAAAAAAATTCTTATGGAGACTGGTGCAACTGCTTTGTGAGGGCAGGTCCCCAGTTGTTGATGTAAGTGTCATTAAGTGCTTGGCTAAAGCATCTTTAACCATATGAATCTTTGATTTATCAGCCAAGACCACTGGCCATTTAAACACTCATATGTGCTTAAAACCTAACATGAACAGAAGCAATGATGCACCAATAAAATTACTTGCATATAGAAACACACCTCCAGATATTAACTGAGACACTCATTCAGATATCCAATAAAGAACTCATACTATCAAGGAATCATCCAGAGAATTACTCCTTTAAACTAGTGTCAGGCCTGGTACAACAAAGGCTGTGCACCAGCTCTACTCGTAGGCCAACCTGGTATTTAAAACTCCTTCATAATGTTTGACCTGCTGTTCCACTATTTACAATTCACCCCAAAGTAACCTGTAGCTACGGCATATGGTATGCATCTATGTGCATAAAAGCTAACACATGTAGTTAGAGGTTAATCTATCAGAAGATCCTTCCACCACCAAAGTCAACTTTCACAGATGTTTGATGAACGTCACCAAGTGCATAAAATACTCAACCTAAACATGGACAAAACAGAAGTCCTCATCTTTCAGAACAACACCTTGCCATGGAATGACACATGATAGCCTGCTGAACTCAGCCATCTTCTGTCCTAATAGACCACACCTGCAACCTCAGCTTCATCTTAGACAGCAAGCTACCATGAACAAACAGGTAAACATATGCACAGACACAACTGGTATGTATGTGCAACTAATACACTTGGGGCCATATGTAGGTAGCAACACATTTACCGATTCATAAATACCGAATTTTACCGATTCGGTATTTATGAATCGGTAAATGTGATGTAGGTAATGATTCGGTAAATTTTACCGAATCGGAAAAATTCGGTAAATATGAATCGGTATTTACCGATTCGGTAATGGGGCATACCTTCCCATTGATTCCTATGGGCCTGGAGGCCCATAGGAATCAATGGGAAGCCAGTCACCATTACCGATTCGGTAAATACCGATTCGGTAATGGGGGAGCATATACAAGGGTGGCAGGGTGTCACATTGACACCCTGTTGCACCCCTGATTCTTGAATGTGTGCACATGTGGCGCACATACATGCCCTAAGGGCATGTATGTCTGCCACATGGCCCTCTTACATCTGCAAAATATTGCGTTTTGCAAGGTATTCGTTATTTATCACCAACCTGTATTTGGTGGTAAATAACGAATTCTTAATTCTAATTTGCACTCTTTAGAGTGCTCCCTACATTCAGGATTCGGTATTTACCGATTCGGTATTTTACCGATTCGGTAATTTACCGAATCCTGAATTATGCCTCCTACATCCCAAATAGCTAAAAACCGGTCGGTAACGGGATATTTACCGAATTTCGGCCGTTACCGACCGGTATTTAGCTACCTACATGAGGCCCATAGTAACATATTCAGTCAAATAACTCACTAATGATGTAGACACCCTAGACACAATCCATACTTCTTCTTACATATAGATTTAAAGAGCAAAACAGTCACCAAAAGAGTGAACAATGTACTAAGAATCTTTAGTACCTATAGAAAGACATCCTCACATATGAACTGACATAGTTATCCAAATATCTAGTAAAGGTCTGAAAGTACCAAGTGAAATGACACTCCCAAGACACAATTCATCCCACCCCCTTAAATATAAAGTTACAAAGCTAAACAGTCACAAACATACCCAGCAATGTACAAACAGACTTTAATACATAAGCAATTATCAAGATATGTAGTAAAGGTACAACACTACCAAGTAAACCATCCATAAAAGTGCACCTTTCAACATGTTTCAGGCCTAGTATACTTCACCCAGTGCTCGCAGTTCTACTGCTAATTCAACTTGGCATTTCAAACTGTTTTGCAAGCGTTAACCTGCTGTCCTACCACATAAACGTAACCTCTAAAGTAGCACGTACCTAGGTCATATAGTAAACTACTATGTGTATAAAATAAAACCTATATTGTTAGAAGTTTCAGTGAAGTATATGCACAGTTACATGCCCATACACTCAATTTTTACAACCCTTTTTCCACCATAGTTTAAATCTCATACACACCTAGAAAGAAAGAGACCCACTAAACACACAAGAGGCAATCCATACTTCCCGTTTTATATATACATTTACAGAGCTAAACAGTCACAAAAGAGCCAACGATATACCAAAACATGTCTTACATATATAAAGACACCCACACATAGGTGTCTGAGACACTCACTCACATATCTAGTAAACAACTAACACTACCAAGTCACACAACCAGAAATCCTTTGAAACAAATCCCAAGCTTGGTAGACTAGAGGCTGTGCATTCAGTTCTCCTGCGAGGACAATTTGGAATTTAAAACCTCTTGACAACTTTTAACCTGCTGTTCTACCACATATAAGTCCCCCCTAAGATAGCATGTAGCTACGCCATACGTTATGCTCCCATGTGCAAAAAAGCTACCACTTGTAGTTAGAAGTTTCACTAATCTACACTCACACTTTCAAGCCCATATGCTGAGTTATTTATCCAGTCTTTCACTCTGATTTCAATCTCATGTAAGCACATACAAAAGGATTCACCCACTAGCACACACCCTCAGGTACTGTTACAAACATCTAAACATTCACTCACATGCACAGACAAAACTCTAAGCACTAATGGAGGCAGTGGCACACTCACTTAAGAAACCCAATACTATCTAACACACCCAAGACGCAATCCATTCCACCCCAACATATAGATTTACCGAGCCACACACTTACAAAGAGAGCCACCAATGTACCAAGAACCTAACTATGATGTAGAAACAGACCACTACATAGGGACTGAGACACTCATTCATATATCTAGTAAACAACTGACACTACCAACTCACCCATGCAGAGAAGTAGGCCTTTTAACAAGTCACAGGCCTGGTATATTTGAGCTTGTGTATCCAGCTCTACTGCAAGGCCAGATTGCTTTTTAAAATATCTTTACTGGCTTTACTGACTTTTCTCACACACATCAGTCATCCCTAAGACAGACAGTAGCTACACCATAAGGTACAGTCATATGTGTGTGTTTAAAGTGTAGTATAGTATGTAGATAGACAGTAGAATGCTCTCCTTTCTGTATAGAACATCTAGTTAGTAACTTCAATTACTTACATCCACACTTGTATGCACATATACTCAGTTATCCATCCATGTTCACATATTACATTACTCATGGCATTGTAACTAACATTACAGATAACATCAATGATGTCATCTCAAATTATATAACTGGTGACATCACTACTGACATTAGCCACAGGACCATTCACACACCTACTCACACCCTTATACAACCTATTGCATACCCAGTTACACACCCATACAACCACTCACATACCCACTGACAGATCCATACAACTGCTCATAAATGTAGTTAATCATCAATAAACCAACTCACACACCCACTCATTCAGTTAAACAACCAGTCACTTAATCAGTTGCTCACACATATAGTTAATCATGCAGCCAGTCAGTCACACAAATAGCCACTCAAACAGTCAAACACTCACTCATACAGCTACTGACACATCCAGTTACTCACCTGTACAGTCACTCACATACCCACTCACCCACCCATACAGCCTCTCAACACACTCATTCACTCAATGATACAACAAATCACACATTTGCTTTCACACCCACATAACCACTAACATACAAATTCACACTACCATAAAAGTTCGCACACATCCGCTCACTCACCTATGTACCCATTGAGACATAGTCTCTAGTACAACTATTCACACACCATCTCACTTAACCAAGCTTTCACTCAGTCAGTCACTCACCCATACAGTATATTTACACAACCATTCACCTATGCAATCACTCACACAGCAATTCCCTCATCCATACAGCCACTTCATCACCTACTCACTCCTTAATATATCCAAGAACACCCACTCACACACTCACTGATACAGTTACCTATGCATACACTTATTCACTCATAAACTCACTCACATACCAAGTAAATCACACATTCAGTTCAACCCACCCTGGTAAAACACATATAAAACTAACACATTGCCTCACTGACTCATACAACATATTCCCTTACCCTCACTCATTCTGTTAGGCATCTATGCACATAGCCTGGCACTAGCCTTTACATGCACTAATACACCTTTCACTCAAAAATATAGTCATACACCTTTCAGTCAAAAATATAGTCACTTACGCACTTTTCACTTAGTCATGCAAATACTTTCAACAGTATTTCAGTCAAACACTCATTCACCTAGCCATACAAATGCTCATGCACTCTCTTACTCATACACATTCCTAGTCTCACAGTCAGTCTCACTTGACAACAGTGCATACACCCTGTCACACATCCATAGAATCGCGTTCACACACATCGAATTACAAATACAGTTATTCACATACACAAACAATTACATATACAGTAACTCACACAACAAAAACATATCAACACTATTGCAAACATACATTTAGCATGTAATTTATCTTTCTTTAACCAGAACAGGTGGTTCTAGAAAAAACTTTTTTTTACCAATCTTATAATTTTTTTGTCTTTTTCTAACAATTTTGACGTTTTTTTTTGTTTTGTTTTTTCTTCAAAACTAAAACAAAAACAGGCACAAAAATAGCTGTGCTTGAACAGGCAAAACAAAAATAACAAAGATGATTGTTGATTGTTTTCAAAATCTTTGAAAAACTTGCTCCCCAACACTTAAGACACTTTTATACTCAGGACAGAACAGTCCAGTCCAGGTCAAGCAAAGTCAGAGGCATGCACAGAACTTGGCCTCTTTGACTTGATGTTCGAGCCTGACCTTTTGCTCTTGCACTCCTTCCTGTTCCTTCATTCATCGTAGTTCAGCTCTGGAAAGCCAAGTACTGTGCATGGTTCTCAAGATCTTGTACACTGATGATGTAACACATGAGTATTTATCTGACCCATGAGAAAGCACTTTATAACAAATGGTACAATTGACCTTCTGTTTATTTACTTTTGTTGACCCTCTGGAGTAGACTCCCATATAATTTAACTCCACATTTAACTCTGGACATGAGTTGAATACACCTCGGACACTAAGATTATTGTGCTCAATGATAAAACAAATAAGAAGGTGACATTTTCTAATTGCAATACCAAGAATGTAGTTTATTACATACTATACCCCTGTAATCTGGCATATTTTGGGAAAACCATCCAGCAAATTAAAAGCAGAATCATTCAACACATTTCCAGAGTTAGACGCAGAGTAGCTGATGCCCCTCTGGTTGACCACTATAGGAAACTGCACCATTCTGAAGATGAGATACGGTAATCAAATCTCTATGTGGCCCGAGCCTCACAAGGACATGTAGCCACAACTCTTAGAAGAGTTGAGGCGCACATGATTGAAAGGTATGGGACATCAAGAAGTGGTCTGGACCATTTACATGAAATGTGCACATTGATTGGTCAAGTATTGCAAATATTGGCAGTAAGAGCTAGATACCTGAAATATATAAAGAAGCAGACATTTGGTTCTAAGATCAACTGACAGATGTATGTATAGAACGGCATTGCCAGCAGGCATTTGTATCCACCGCTCGTTCCCTATGAAAAACCATAAGAACTAGGGTGATTCTGTCCTTTGATTCATGTATATATATCTCTTGGCATACAAGCATGCCATGATTTGTTGATATGTAGGTCCCCAAGTTACATCTGTTGGGTGTTTACCCTGTATATGATGTTCTTAAAACTCCCCCTTCTCTATTATGCATCCTTCTGTATGTGAATAGGAATACTAATGTTTCTTTTTCCTCTAAATACTTGTGCTGCCTTGATCGATATTTTAAATTTTAATATCACAATGACTATCCAATATTTCCAGGAAATCTGATAGTTACTGAGTGAGGTATCGTGATGACATCACCATTCATGCATCTGTTCATAGTAACCACATTTGGGTAACTAAAAATTATCCAAGTTGGTGTCCGACCTAGTTACGGATTCCTTCTTTTATTTTTATTTTTGTGGAGAGTGCACTTCCGGGTGATGTTTTATATATTGTTGACCTCTTCTAGTTCCCGTCTCCGATGAGTTTAGATCACGGTGTTTGCAGGCCAGGGGTGAGACATGAATCAGATGGCCCAAGCAGTACGATTCGGTAAGACTGTTGACTCGCATTTCACTGTTTTAGATCACCCAAGATGCAAATGAGTTTACGCGTACATGGCTCCAGGTCGGAGAGCGCGAAAATATGTATTTTTTAAAGATAGTGGCATCATATGGCCTGGCTTGAGTTGCATTACTGTGCTGCTCCTTTGGTGAATGTGCGCTATGGATGTTGGTGTAAGTCACCAATCGATCTGACTTGTAGGCATCTACACAAAGACAACTCATTTAGGCTATTTTGACTTCGAATGTGGTAATGGATTTGCTTGTGGTGATGATTTATGGTGTGTTTACACACAGGAACTAAAAGGACCTAATTGATTTTGGACTTGTCTACCTATACCTTGGGTCATTTAATTGAAGTCGAGCTGCTACTAGCTTACATGAAGCCCCCGCAACAGAATGTGAAAACATTAATTAGAAACGATTTTTAAAAGTGGAAAGCTCTACGCCTCTTGCCTATTGGAGCATCTCAAATCATGGACAGAGGACAATAAGCTTATACCTGACTGGACTTGCCCTTTTGATTTAAGAAGCGTATTCATGGGCGCATCAGTGTTTTACGGGTATGTCTTAGATATTTGACTTATTGATTTCCACCTGGGTAGTGAGAAGGCATGGACCTCTCCCTTGCTCAGTTTTTTTATCACCCCACACTCCGGGTCGCAGTTTGGAAGTCTTGCACTGTATCTTTTACCATCATAAGTTCTTATGTAGCATGAGTCGGTATTTTTCACACTTCCATTTTCTTGCTGGCTGCATGGTATTAGAACCCCTGTTTACCACTTGGTCAGGGCAGCACAATATTTATAAACTCAATGTATTCTTTTGAAGTTGATTCACACTTCACCTTTAAGTTTTCTTAATTTAGTTAGGTTCTGTCTGCGTAACACATGACTTGGGCAGACTAATCTACCAGCATTTTTTAGGTCTCGCCTAGCGATGCAGCACTAATGTGCTGCCATCGCTTTGAGAGGCATGCAGTATACACTGTAGTGTGGAAGCTTTGTGGAAGCTCTGCCCACTCTCTGCCCATTGGCTTTTGTCTTAAATGCTGCCTTCCGATTGGTTTGAAGCATTTTAGTTCCTCCTCAGTCATCATTTGTATCCTTCCACGGCTTCTGGCTCCTTTACTCCTAACACTATTTTCTTTTAGGTCTCGCCTAGCGATGCAGCACGAATGCGTTGCCATCGCTTTGCGAGGCATGCTTTATACACTGTAGTGTGGAAGCTTCATGGAAGCTCCGCCCACTCTCTGCCCATTGGCTTTTGTCTTAAATGCTGCCTTCCGATTGGTTTGAGGCTTGTTAGTCCACTTCTCAGTCATCATTTGTATCCTTCCACGGCTACTGGCCCCTTTACTTCTAACACTATTTTCTTCTCTGTCTTCCACCCCCCTGTCCCCTCCCTGCCCCCTCCCTCAGGCTTTGACTTCTCGCACCCCACCTCCCCACTCCCATTTGTGTCTTTTTGTGTCTTCAATGCAATAAGACTTGTGTAAATCACGACCTGCTTTGTTTATGTTTAGCACGCCGTGCCACTGGTCCGACTCCCTGTCGCTGTCTCAAGCCGTGGGCGAGGCTGGTCAGTTATCATCAATAAAGAAGGAGCCGGGAGGGCAGGCCAATGTTCAGCACCTTTGTGACCGCCCCCCGCCATTGCAGTCAAAGGACACCACTGCCTGTGAGACCAGAGGCAAAAGAATCGGCCTCCAAACAATCAGCCAGTGCCGCCGGTCCGCTGAGGCAGCC
Organism: Triturus cristatus; assembly: GCF_964204655.1. Taxonomy (NCBI): domain Eukaryota; kingdom Metazoa; phylum Chordata; class Amphibia; order Caudata; family Salamandridae; genus Triturus; species Triturus cristatus. The sequence goes on from NC_140582.1 coordinate 28,338,237, forward strand.
GTGACCCAAAACGCCTGCTCCGAAAATCCTACATGTTTAGCAACTCGAGGACTGGCTGCGGGAGAGGTTAGAGCGGTTTATTCACATGGACACAATCTTGTCATGCATATTATGCCTCAGAATAAAGTTGCTTGATTGATTGAAACATAGACTAGGAATATGATGGAATTGAGAAATATGAAAGATAAAATACCAGTCCATTGTTGCGCTGCTAATTGACTTTTCAATAGCACATCAGCATTATTTTTGCTCACTGTTATCTTAAATATGGTTATGATGCTATGTCTGTGCCCTGGGATCTCTCCATATCACCAATAATTTTTACTTCTGGAACCCCAATTGTGGGAATAAACAACATCTGAAATGTTTTTTCATACGCTGTAATGTCTCCCTGCCTACAGAACATGTTGGCTTCCTTGCAAGGGTAAGGTGTTTGAAAACAGTGCAAGGCCAGATGATTGTAGAGGGCCCCCTTACAGTCCATGGGGGGGAGGGATGGAGGCTAAGATTTTGTCACCCCACTAACACATTGGTGTAACTTGAAACAACATGCATGCTGTGTTCATCGCACATTATTCCTCTGTGGTGTTACCCAACACAGAATTGACGGCAGAAGATTTACGCGCATATTTGAGTTAGCACTTATTCTGTGACTTAATAGCACACTCAGCAAAGACCTCCACGTGCAATATTTAGCGGTTTAAGCTCGCAATTGCCGCGTCACTCATAACAAGCTGCTTCGATTTCAGAATGCTTGGGGTGCTGTACTGTACAGAGCTACCAGTGCAAGTTTTAACTCTGAAGTTTGTAGAATGGGTTCCATGACCCCACTGGGCAAAATGTAAGAGCGTTTACAGGTTAGAACATTATTTAAACTGCACAACTTCTCGTATGGCTTGGAGTTCAAGACGCTCATGCATTTAGATGACTTAGATCTATACAAACAGAAAACTCTGGAGGTGTTAAAGCCAGACCTAATGTCGTTGCCAGTGCTTGTTCTACCTTGACATTCCAGCGAAGGTTAGCTCGATCTCAAACCATAACAAGTTTTGCAGATCATATTTGTTTCACAGTTCATATTTCAAGTTCGGCTTGTTTCTTTCTCGAGTACAGAACACGCTTCTATTTCAGTCTTAGCTATTGCTCACGATCAGTTTCAGTTTCATACCACACTGTTCTCTACCTCCACATTCCTCTGCTGCTCCACATCCCTGACAAAGCAACACAAGCATTTGCAAAGCTAGCTGGTCCGACTTATGCTGCCAGCCTTTTGACTTTGTCAATGCATTAGCTTTGTCAATGCATAGTGGTTTTTGTAAAACTTTATTGTTTGGGATTAAAAGTTACCTTAACCCCTTTCCATGGTGCCCCACTGAGAACAAATGCTCTTTTCATCCGGTTATAGCAGTTGTGTAAGGCTAAATGAGAAGAGTTAACATAACACCCAGGATAATGTGCTGCATGGCTAAATACTTTTAAAATCCTAAAGGCGAGACCATTGCATTGCAAATTCTTGTTTATGTGTGCTGCTGGTTGTCCTATGATAAACATTTGCATAAATGTGTATATGTATTGTTTTTTTAAAGGCACTCTGTCTTCCGTTTGTCCTGAAGAGGCCAAAAGTCACAGGCCAAAATGCGCCGACATTTTCGTTGGAGAAGTCTTTATAAATTGAATCAAATTTTTTTGATGATTCCTGGTATGCACACCCAAGAGATTAAAGAGGATAAGGGTTTTCCTCATGTGTGCACACTCTAAAGACTATCTCCCTGTGGGATTATGCATAAAATTAATGAAAAAACCGCCATGATTAATTAATAAAGGAAGACTGAGAGTTCAAGCAAATATATTTTACACCGCCCAATAGGGTCATTGTGATGTTAAGTGTTAATTCTGTAAATTGTGTGTACATGTAATAGTGGGGAACATTTTCTTTGTGTTTCCATGTTGTATAATGCTTTGCAGGATTAATGAATTTGTCCAGTTAAGTAAGGATGAAAATAATTTCATTTGTATATACCAAATACATTTGCTCCAACTAAGTATTAGCAGCCTGAAATTAATTTAGGTAATGATAGTGGTATTTGCGTTACATTGATATAAGCATACCTCTATAGTCATATTTAGCCTTTCCGCACTGTTACCCCAACTCGTCCTCCCTTAGCATAGGATAGGTGTTGAATTTTGATATTTTATTAAATCCTCAGAAGTCTAGGCAGAATCTGACAGTGCCTTTTGGCTTGGGCACCTGTACAATTGGGGAGCATAAGGCACTATGGGATGGCTCTATTATATTTTCCTGTAACATAGAAATCACCTCTTTCTCTACAGCTGCCCGCCATGCCTCTGGTAGGCGGTAGGGATATAGACTCACCACCTGTGCCTCTTCCACCACTATATCATGGCACACCAGGGACCTTCTTCCCCATTTATTTGAAAAAAGACCCTCATATCTTCCTAAGTGGTGTTGTAACTTGTTACTTTGCTTTGGGTGATTATCAACCCTGCTTTCATTTCATGACTATTTTCAGGGGTTTCCCTAAATGGAAACATAATATCCAGTGGCTGGGAGTCTGCACGCTACATGTCCTTGGACACACATTGTTGTAATTAAGTCACTGAACTATGATGTTCCTTTCAAGCCTGGGTAGGAGGGGTAGCAGAGACCAATGTCAATTTTGGTAACATCTCCTTTCACAGTTGGCATAAACACATCCGCCCCACAAAGTGTGAGATATATTTTTTTGTTTGAGACCTTTTATTAAATGTTTCATATCCATGCATTGCATATTACAGTCATATGCAAGAGAAATGTGGTGGATTAAATAATTGGCAATAGTAGTGAAGAGCATGATTGCAATACACAGAGGACTCGAGAAATATTATATGAAACAGAACAACAAGAGAAGAAAGAGGGGGGATTATTCCAAGGCAGGGAAGATCAACACATCATTGATCAACAAAAGAGGAAGACTAATGAGCACTAGTACGGAGAAACAGTTTGAATGAGAAAAACATTGACAGTTACCATGTAGGGGGGAATGACAAGCACAGCAGACAGTGGATAAGAGACAGGGGAGGTCATCGTGATCACTGGAAATGATGACGTCTCTGGCGGTGTATCGGCAAGTGCCAAAAATGGTTTAACGGCAGTCAAGATGACATCTCAGCTAGCTGCTAGTGGGTATTTACTCAGGCCTCATGTGTGCTCCCTATGCAAGGCAGCACCTTCTACTCTGTCCAGGCCTGCATGGAAAGTTCCCAAGTAGGGACCACAGGGGGCGCCAATGAATTCCACCCATGGGTGATGAAACACTTGGCAAGTAGTAATCCCAGGTCTATGAATCATGTGGTGGCTCTGTGTTTCCTGTCTCTGCGAGAAATGCTCAGTATGCAGACTTTCCAGACATAGGGCACAGGTCTATCCATGCAGTCTGCCAATTGAGAAGTCACACCTATCCAGTATTGGTGTAGGGAGGGACAGTTCTAGAGCATGAGCACCAGGCCAGTATCAGAAAGAGAACAGTGGGGGCAGACAGCGTCATTGCGATGATAGAATTGTTTTATCTTATCAGGAGTAAGGTAGGCCCTGTGGAGTATGTATCACTGGATAAGGTGAAAAAATGCATCGTGTGGAACAAGAGAAGGATATACCACTATTGCCTTCCACTCTTTGTCCTTGTTGGGATGACCCAAGTCCATTTTTTAGCGGCAACATAAAGGGGCCAATGGGATAATAGCATGCCTGTGCAGTGACTCAGCAAATCACCATGTCAAATTGCTGTCTGTGCAAACACAAGGAGATGATGAACAGAGCGCTGAAACTTTTCAGACACTCACCCCCAGTCACAGATCTGGGTTGAATCCATCAACATTCTTTAGCTCACTTCGCCACCCCAGTTCAGACACAGCTATATGCAAATCAGTCTTGACCCTATGCCACATGGGAACAGTTCAGCCTGAACTGCCAAGCCATGTCTTCCCTGGACCGGAAACAATCATCCTAGGACCGGTTTCGGGATAACAGCCCTCATCAGCCAGGCTAGCTTGAATCCAGTGGCAAAGTGAGCAAGGGACCCACGTCTGGGCATACTCTGCCAACTTAGGGCTAACAAAGCAAACACAAGCTGATGATGGATGGAGCGCTGAAACTTTTCAGACACTACCCCCAGTCACAGATCTGGGTTGAATCCATAATCATTCTTTAGCTCACTTCACCACCCCAGTTCAGACACAGCTATGTGCAAATCTGTCTTGACCCTGTGCCTCATGAGAACAATCCAGCCCGATCTGCCTGGCCATGGCTTCCCTGGACTGGAAACAAGCATCCTGGGACCGGTTTTGGGCTAACAGCCCTCATCAGCCAGGCTAGCTTGAATCGAGTGCAAAGTGAGCAAGGGACCCACGTCGGGGCATACCCTGCCAACTTAGGGCAAAAAAGCAAACACAAGTAGATGTAGGGCGGAGCAGTCTAGAACCAAGCATCCTGGGACCGATTGCTGCCTGTGCCCATGACGTAAAGATATTGAACAGTGAGGTGCATTGGGAGTTACTACTGCATGCCACCCCAACAAGTGATAAGTGTTCCAATTTTTGAATTATACAACTGGAGGTGGCCAGGTAGGAGGGCCTCGTCAGTTATTAAGCTTTCGAATGATGTGAGAGAGTCATCACAATAAAGATCCCCCAGTGTGTCCAGGCCTATTTCATGCCAGGTGGTGAGTTCTGTCATGGAGGTGATCTAATCTCCTCTAGTAGTGCCCAGTAGTGGAAGCCAAGGTGCATATGGCCATGTAGCTTTGGTGATTAGTATACTGCATTTAAAACACTGGTATGCAATGCTTATCAATTCAGGGGATGTGACAGGGGTGAAATAGATACAGAATGTGGCTTGAAGCTGGAATAGTTGTGGTGGTGTCTGATACTTGAAGTTTTGTCACCCACTTGGCCTCCAATTGTAACTGGGAGGCCAGGTAGTAATGCTCAAAGTTAGGGACAGCCAGCCCCCCTTCGGTGATCAGCAAGCAAGTTGTGTGAAGCCTCCCCTGCAACTCATTTGTGCCAAAGAAGGTCCTGTGTGAGTTTGTCAAGTGAATGGAAGAAGGATTTAAGGATTTACAGTGGGAGTTTGGTGGAAATAATACAATAGGTGGGGTAGCTTGACCATCTTGATGAGGGCCACCCATCCAGCAAGAGAGTGGGAGTGATTTCCAAATTGTCGATTGTGCCCATATCAAGGATACCGTGCATGTGAGGTTGCTGTCAAACAGGTCATCAGGGTTTTGGTAAATGCATATACCTTAATATCAGAATGTCATGGGTTGCAAGGTTGGGGGCGCCCCCACGATGTTAGTTAGGGTCTGGGATGGTAGCAGTGAAGGAGTAAAGGCATGATTTTATCCAATAATCTTAGAGTCTGGAAATTGTTGCAAACCTGCAAAATATGGATGATATGTCCAGAGGAATCGCGTGTACGTCACGTAGGTATAGGGGTAGGTCATCAGCATAGAGGGAGACCTAGTGTACCCCGTCTACCAATGGTATACCCCAGGCCTGTCTGTGTACACTAAGGGTGACTGCCAGCATTTCAGTGGCCAGGGAAAATGCGTCCTTGTTGGGTACCCCTGTAGATTACGACAGGGTCTGAAATCAAGGCTCCGGTTTTCACCCTCGCCTGAGGTTTTGTATAGAGTAATTTCACAAGGGTGATAAATCTAAGGCCCAGTCTGTATCAGGGCAAAACTGTGAACAGAAAGTCCCACAATAGGAAATCAAATGCCTTTTACAAGTCCAGAACTAGGTATTCAGAACATCACCAAATTTTGGCAGCCATTCTCCATTACCCTAAAAAACGTCTCAAATTGAATGAAAATGACACTTGAGCTCCAGGGACAGAACAGCTTGTGTTGCATGACCCAACATGTCCCGTTCAATGGGAGAGATGTCCCTGTCAAGTGTCTGTCTCATATTCCATGTGTGCCCCAAGCAAATGTCAGACAGCGTTCCCTGTTTGAGCCAGGAGGCAAGAACCTGGGCGTTGGAAGAGGCAATTGTGTGGGGAAGGAGGGAAAGAAGAAGTCTATGTCTATATCCAGGTCACTGATAAAATCTCCACCAAGAAGCCATGGTTTCCCATTCCAGCGTGAAAGGACCCCGTTATTTCGGTGAGGAATCAGTGTTGGTCGGAATTGGGTGCATAAATGGAACCAAGAAGTATTCGATAGCCCTCAAGATGCCCCTCCACCAATACATAACTACCTGCAGTATCTACAGTCAAGGTGATCACAGTGAAGGGGACACCAGCTTTTATCCACACCAGAGTGCCCCTAAAGTATGTGGAGTAGTCCATGGAGAACACCTGCCCCCGCCAACATCGCTGCAGGCTTGCAGCTTCCGTCAGTGTCAGGAGAGATTATTGCAGTAGCACAATATGTGTTGCGTGGCGATGTAGATATGAACAAACCCCGTACCTATGGGAGGGCATTCCCCTGGTATTCATTGTGAGTATATTCACGTTAACTATAGCTCTGGGTGCTGCATGTAAGAGGGGGAGATGACACCACTGGAGCGAAATGTGTTGTCCCCTCCGCTGTGCCTGACAGGAGCAGGCGTGGACAGTGAGAATGATCAGAAGGGGGAACAGCCATTTCAACGTGTTTTTACCACGCGTTGCTATTACTTTGCATGCGTTACAACGCATGCGATGTTACAACGTGTGGTAAAAACCACGCATACCATTATATCGCATGCGCTTTTACAACGCATGCGATGTAATGGCTATCCACGTCGTTGTGAGGAAACTGAGGCTGTTTCTTCACAACGACGTAGACCTCTGACGACGCAGGAGGCAGGAACCGGGAGCAGAGACGGCAACGCTGGAACCACGAGGAAAGAGGTAAGGCTGATTGTGCTTGGGGTGGGGGTAGTGGTATAGGGTAGGGTAGTGTAGTGTAGGGGTGGGAGTAGTGTAGTAGTGTTTTAGGGTTTAGGGTAGTGTAGGGGTGGTTGTAGGTTGGCTAGTGTAGTAGTGTTTTAGGGTTTAGGGTAGTGTAGGGGTGGGAGTAGTGTGGGTAGTGTAGTAGTGTTTTAGGGTTTAGGGTAGTGTAGGGTTGGGAGTAGTGTGGGTAGTGTTGTAGTGTAGTAGTGTTTTAGGGTTTAGGGTAGTGTAGGGGTGGTTGTAGGTTGGCTAGTGTAGTAGTGTTATAGGGTTTAGGGTAGTGTAGGGGTGGGAGTAGTGTGGGTAGTGTAGTAGTGTTTTAGGGTTTAGGGTAGTGTAGGGGTGGGAGTAGTGTGGGTAGTGTTGTAGTGTAGTAGTGTTTTAGGGTAGTGTAGGGGTGGGAGTAGTGTGGGTAGTATTGTAGTGTAGTATTGTTTTAGGGTTTAGGGTAGTGTAGGGGTGGGAGTAGTTTGGGTAGTGTAGTAGTGTTTTAGGGTTAGGGGTAGTGTAGGGGTGGGAGTAGTGTGTTGTGTAGGTGTAGGGGTAGGGTTGTCACTTACCTTGCATACTTTTACCACGAGTATACCTTTGCCACGCATGCCTTTGCATTGTAATGGCATGTGTGGTAAAGGCATACTCGTGGTAAAAGTATGCGATGTAATGGCATGCGATGTCATTGACATCACGTAGTAATACCTGCATTGTAATGGCACGCGTGGTATTAGTATGCAATGTGATGACATACATCCATCAGAAGTAAAACAATTATAACAATTAAACAGCAAACTAGTGATACCATAGAGGCAGAGGAACAACATGTATCTGCCCTAACTATATAAGTGAACTTATCAATAATGAGCCACTATCCAAGATGGGTTGTGCATTGCAGACATGAGGTGGAGGCCAATGGAACCCTTTGTTCAGGCCAATCATATTGCACCCACCCAGGCACCATACATACAACAAACTGAATAATAAAACAGAACATCATGTTTGTGGAGGCAATACACAGTCTCCACATAAGCAAGAACGCAATCCAGTTCAAGCAACAAACAGATAATGAAAGAAAAAGATGGGAAGAGGAGGAGAAAGGTTTGGAGAGGGGAAATTAGATGAGGGGAGAAAGAGGAGGGAGGGCAGGTACATAGGTGCTAAGCAGTGTTAGGCCCTGTGAAGGCATGGCTACTGGCTAGACATCTCAGCAAAAATGAAGAAGATGTACCGTAAAAGGCACATCAGGTTTTAGCCAAGGTCCTCTGCAGTTTGGGGTGCCACCCAGAGACGAGTAACAGAGTCCTCCTTGGAGGGCCAGGTTGATGAGTAACAATCATCGCTGGAGAAATTGAGCATTACATTATCCAGGTCTGATAAGAGCATGGGTTCCCGGATCATGGCTTCAGCCTGAAGGTTTGTGGATCATCTGTTCCAGGACCAGGGTGCTGCTTGATCGTGGGGAACGACCTTGACAACGACCGTCAGTGGCCTCCCTCAGCAGGGGTGGCTGCGGCTGTGGATCCAATGCAGCGTTCGGCAGAGCCAGAAGGGACAAGATCTGAGGCTTCAATCCACTTCAATGAATGTTGTCTGGCCATTATGTATCACGCAAGGCCTCCCCAGGAACTGAAGTGAGTATCTGACCTACAGTGCTTGCATGCACTGTTTACCTGCATGGAAGGAATTTAGTTGATCCTGTACCATCAAAGTATAACCAGGTCATTTTATTATTCTTGCATTCTCCACAGTTAGTTCTGGTAGCTTGCAGGCTTCTTGTAGGATTGCATTCCAGTCTCTGTAGAGCAACAGGCGGATTACCATGGAGCAGGGATTCGCTCCTGGGAGTGGCCAACATGTGGGAACTCTGTGGGCCTGTTCAACCAAGAAGAATGGAGACAATGCGGTTGTGAGTGAATGCTGCACAGCCAGTCCTACAATTATGAGACCAGGTCCAGTCTCTTTGCATTTTTGGATGGGCCAACTACGCACATGTTGTTCCTGCAGGAACACTCCTCACATCTTCAGCCCTTTCCTCCATCAAGTGTACCTGTTCATACATGGTGTGCAGTCCTATCTCAGTCTCCTGTGTCAGACCCTGTATCGTAGAGATAGTTTGCTCAATGGTACTGACTTTGTAAGTGCACCTCTGCACTTTACTTTAAACCTGCAGAATGAAACCAACCCATTGCAGAGGTGGTAGTGAGCATGAAGTGGTTATTGCCTTTGGTTTTGAAGAAACTGGCAATGCTGATCGCTGCTGATGCAGAGACAGCAAGCCCACAGTACTGCCATGTGTGGAGGTTGACGGTTGCAATTCCGAACTTCCACTTTGGCCTCAAACTTGCAGTTGTTGTTCTTCTAGATCACTCACTTCACCGATGATCCAACACTGTGTGCAGTAGGGTTTACCCATCTATCTGTGAGTGGTTCCTAATGTGAACTCCGCTACCCATGAAGTGAATGGTATAGGGTCAATGTTGCGCAATGCAGAGATTACTTCACCTAAAAGAGTAGTTTGTGTCATGGCATTATTGATGCATCTTTTATTATTCTGAGCTATTTTGTATTACTCTCAGACCTCTAATACCATACTCGTTTATAGAGCAATGTGTTCACAAGAAGCTTGAATGATGTCATGAGTGATGTCTTCAGTGATGTCATAGAACATGTCATGAGTGATGTAAAATGAAAGGTCATAAGCAGTGCAACGCAGGGCTCAAGTTATAGGTAGCTCTACTAACTATAACTGTTGTATTTCTGTGGTTAAAAATTTTATGTTGGCACTGCAATTTTCACCTATCAATAACTTCGTTTTAATCTTTGTTTTTTACAGTGAATTTATAGGTTTTTTTAAAAACAAAATCAGATCTTATCATCACACCTAATTATGATGTAAAGGTCAAATAATGATGTAGGGCTTTACAAAATGACATGATGTACAATTTGAATGATGTTTATTCCCGAAGCAAATGCAATGTATGCACTGTGCGGAAATAAGAAATGCCCATAAAAATGATTTTACAAAAAAGAAATCACACCTAAATATAACTAAGATTCCCAGTTTTCTATTTTTAGCGATTCTTACAGATAAATACAGACAGAAAACAATGCGTTTCCTGTCTGTGTTTATTTTTTTTAAATGGAAAAATACTGAAAATGTAGCTGTTTTTGAAAGGCTCTCCTTGCTGTCTTTCATGAATACCAGGCCTAAGCTGAGCAGATAGGCAGCATGGGGAGTTAAAAAATAGGAACACATTTCCTTAAATACAGGCGTATTAACATATATTTGCAGTATAACACTAATATGTACCTGTGGGTGTAGTGTTTTGTTGTATAGTGTTATGTGGCTGCTTAATTTGCTAAAATGCCGACAGGCATCCATGTATGAGTGCACATCTAAAAGTTAAATAAATGTGGAAACATACCATTTTACGATTCCATTTATTGTGAAAATACAAACTAAATATTGAGAAATACCAATAAGATGGCCAAAAAATAATTATGGATTAATACAGAGGAAATGTTATAAAAATAAATACCATAAAACCGGGAGCCCTAATTATAACATTACTTTAACCTTTGTTTTTTGGGGTGAATTTCAAAGATTTATAAATGTAAATTAGAATATTTGTTAAAAATTCCTAACCTTAACGTCACTTTAATCATTTCTTTTTTCAAGGAATTTCTATTTTGTTTTAACCATACTTAAGCCAACCCCTGTGCGGGGGTTGGTTGCAGGTCATGGCCTGTGGTTATGCCCTGTGGTCATGCCCTGTGGTCAACCCCTTGCAATTCCGCAACCCCATACCGAGTATGGCCTAGTCTGTGTGTGGTGTGGGGTTGGCTCCATGGCCTGGCCGTCGGGTCCTGTGTCCATCCCCAAGCAAACTGCCAACCCTCCCACCGCATGAGGGGTCACACAGCCCTCTCGGCAAGCCATTATTGGCCTGGGGCTCTTTTGCTTTTAAAAAGGGGAGTGAGTGTGTGCAACCCCCCCGCCCCAAAGAACTTGGACAACATCCCTGGGGCTAAAACATATATTAGGGGAGGAGGACATGTAACCCCAGTCCTGGGGTCTTAATTGACCCCAGAGAAACCGTTTACTGGACTAAATACATTAACAATAGGAGAGGGGACCATGTGCCCCACCAGCCATGCCTTAAAAGGCTCAGGAACCCCAATCCTTTACTATTTGGGGAGGGTTGGACATGGATTCCCTTCCAAGCCCATATGGGCCATGGAAACCCCTTTCATTGGGCCATATTTTATTTGCACATCCTCCTCCCTTTCAACGTAATTTTGGGCTCAGGGTGATGGGTTCCTGGGGCCTGCAATGGCCCAGGGAGGTGGGCCACATGGCCCCCTCCCCTTTTTTTTAAGAGATCATGCCCAGAGGGTGGATTCCCAGGGAACTTGAGAGGCATCCTGTTAGAGCCGAAACGCGTAAGTCCATGGTGTGAGAAGATGGCCTGGTATATGCTGTCCACTAATTAAAGTGGGCACTAATTAAAGTGGGCACCTTGCAGCAGTCCAAACGACCCTTGTGATGTATGAGATAACCTTGAGAAAGCTAGCCTAGTGGTAGCCTTCAGGCTTAATCTTGAAGGAATGTAAAGCAGCTTGTTTTACCCGAATATCACCTCCTACATTGGCCAAATGAAAGGAGAACCACACAGTAGTTATATAAAAATATATATTTATTAATATAACACTCTCTAGCATTCTCTACATGGGGATAGAACACAAAGCACACAATACGAGATCAATAGAACAGTTGTAAGTAGCACAATACACAGTGGGCTTCAGGGAGAGAACAAACCATATACTAAAATAGTGGTATAATAACCACGACTTGAGTCAAGACAACGTCTAGAACACGTAGAATCGCTGGGTAACCACCCACGGTGAGTAGATAGGGACCCCACGGAGGACGGTTGCAGTGTGCTAACACGACTGCGGGCTCCGTACAATTCTATGTGGAAGTTGCGGTTACAGTTTTAAAGTTTAAGGACCCTTCTAGGAGGACTTGGAGCAAACCCTTTGGAACTAAAGAGGTTGGAGAGCCACCCCATCCATGGATTCCATAGTACACAAGTTACCTTTCCCAGAGGAGTCAGGAGCCTAGGTCTGGGTGGTGTCGGAAACCGCCATTGTTCTCAATGGAGGGCTGTGAAGAAGTACTGCTGCTTGAAGGTGAAAAGGGTCCGGTGGAATCCAAGCCTGGATTCTGGAAGGAAGGAACCTGAAAGCAGAGGGGTCAGAGTCTGGGTCACTTCAGAGGGACCAGGGGCTCAGTAGACGAATGCCCACTGATGGGTGCTTCAGGTGCGAAGAAGGGATGCTTGACTCTGCAGCCACGAGGACCAGGAGATGTCGAGGACAACCAGGGGCCGGAGGTGAGCTGTCCCACGAAGGATGTCGAGTGCTGAGGGGTCGGTGTCCGGCTGGAGCACCTACAAGCATTGGCAAAAGCAACCCATGCAGGAAGGCCAAGCAGGTTACGGTGTGGACCAGCAAGATCCAGGGGACTCACCAAGCAATGGAGAGACAGGGCACGTCTGGAGCAACCAGGAAAGCCCAACAGAAATCAAGATGACCCACCCTCAGGAGGACCCACAGGCCAGTGACCAGGAGTCGCGAGGGGACCTCCAGCAAGATTGGAAAGTACCAACCCACAGAGCACTCGGTGTGAGGAGGCTGGAGTTCTTCAGTACAAATACTGCTCAGGGACAGGACTGCAAGGAGTTCAATGCACAAGCTCGGGAATCGCATAAGTATATGCAACTGCAAATGGACGCGGTGCAGAGGGGTTTGGATTATGCAGTCCCCACGATGGATACTGGCCTCAAACTTGCTGAGAGGGCAGATCGACCTCAAGGACCTTTGAAAATCCACCTCCTGTGTTGCTGAAATCTTTGGGGTCTGCAGGAGCTCAGGAGAAGCAGACCGGTCAGTTGCGTTAAGGTGCCTGCAAATGCAAGGGAGTGACTTCTTCACTCCAAGGGAGATTCTTCAGTTATCCTTAGAGCACCACAGGTCCTGCACGGAGCCTGTATGGAGCAAGGGCACAGACAAAGTTTTGGACGGAGAGGGAGACAAAGTCGGGCCTAGTCGAAGTCCAGCGAAGTCCAGAGTGTCCAGACGGTCGAAAGACAGAGGTTTTTTCTTGTAGAATCTTGTCCACTTAAAATCTAAAGTCTTATAGCCAGGTAATCCCTTTTCTACCCACTGGAAGGGGTTGGACAGATTTGGGAGACCCTCCTGGGGAGGGTCAGGACAGAGGGGTGATTACAACCCATGTCCTTTGTCCAGTTTCGCGGCTGAGCAGAAGCCAATGGCTCCCAGAACTGGGTTGAGCTGGACTATGCACAAGGACACCAAATGTGCCCCCAGTGCAAACTTTCAGGCACTCTGAGTGTACCCACCTAACCCCAATACACTAAATCCTGTCTGGGAGGTGGTCACACCTCCCTGTGACAGAATGCCTATTGTGCTGCCTTCCCCTGCTCAAGCTTGGTTCAGCAGCAGGAGGGCAGAAAAGTGTTTTTGGTTGGCAGCATCCATTTGGTGCTGACCGGGTCGAGAAGACTGGCACCGGATAGGCCAGTGACCCCACGAAGCTCACTTCAGAAAAGTGGAATCATATCCCACACCGGATACCGCTGTGGAGGTATGATTCCAAGGTGTGTTTCTATGCAGCTGTTTTATCAGATGGCATTTACCGTGAGGTTATAATGCACATCTACCTATATGTCCCGTTGAGTCACAGACAACCCAGGAGAATGGTCTCTGAAGGCTGCAGAGAGGCTCTGCTCATGCTGGGGCACCCTCTCACTAAAAACCCAGCACCCTGCCTTCAGGATTGATAAGGCCTGCTATAGGGGTGACTTATAAGTTTTAAGTGTAGTGACCTATAGATATAGTGAACATATATATAAAGTAAGTGATGCAATCACCAGCTTACACAGGTTGCAGTAGCAGACCTGTAGTTCCATTTTGCCTGGCCTCTCATGCATGGCATAATACATGCTGTAACCCATGGGAGGACTCTGGGGTACCTATGCCCTGGGTACATGTGTACCTTATAATAGGGACTGATAAGGGTACTCCAGTATCCAATCTGGAGTGTACCAAAGTGCATGCATAACATTTTAGGGAGAAAGCAGATAGATTGGTGTCCTGATTAGCAGGCTCCCAGTCAGACTAGTCAAAAACCAGAAAAACACCAGGCAAAAAGTGGGGGTAACCATGCAGTCAGATCCTACCTTCCTACACATGGTGGCTTGCCATTTGCTGTAATATGTAATTTGAACACTTTGATTTTGCATCAGATTTGGGCGTACAGTGTTTTCTTCTTCCATTGAGCAAGAGAGTGGAGACATTGTTACCCGGTATCCGTTCCCACACAACGGGGCTGCCCTGAGAGCATCAGCAATCTCCCATGAACGGAGCTACATAGTGCAGAAAATATATATATTCTCCCATTCTAGGTGCACCACCAAGCACAAACATTATAAACACAAAAGCCCTCTCAGGGCATTATGGGGCACTCTTTCAAAGAGCAGTGAAGTATAAATGAGCAGCTCCTGATGCTTATTTATTATTCACCTTTTCTCGCCAAACTGTTTTTTGGGTGCCTACCAGGGACACGCTTTTGTAGATTTGATGGCCTTTACAGCCCTTGCGGCCCCATTCCCTAGGGTCCTTTATTTTGTTGAGGGGAAGGGGGTGTGCTGTTCCCCTCCTGAGCCTTGGCCTCAAGGGACCCTATCCACCCAGGGCATTTTCTTTTTTAAAGGCGAGGAGGACAGAGGGCCCCCTTCCCAATTCCACTAATGACCTTGGGGATCCCATCCTCCAGGGCCCTAGGTGGGTGCAAGGGCACTCACATCACACACTATTGGGGGCTGTGTAGGGAACCCCAGGGTCACAGCTGCCCTCACATCCTGACACTTGCACCAATCTTGGGTGCATTGGGAGACAGATTTGCTCCCACCTGGTGGGAGCAACTGTTTTACACTGCTCCTGTCAGGCAGGAGCAATCCGAGTTTCCCCACACAGCAGGAATAATTTTTAAAGCTCCCACTGGGTGGGAGCAGACATGCCTTCTCTGGCTGCACTCTTGCTTGCAATTAAACTGTGTCCTGATAGTGGGCGCCCTAGGACACCATAGTGGAGCCAGCCCCAAGGGATAGGGTGTCCAGGGCCTGGAGAGGCACTGGGACGGTACCCTGTTCCAGGCTGGTGGAGGGAGGCAGGGTGGTCCCTCCATTTAATTCTAATTCAGCCCTAGGGGATGGTTCCCTATGGTTCTTTCTCTATGTACTGGGTACCCCTTGCATATTATGTGACTTATAGCATGTGCAGTGGTGGCATTCGTAACAACACTTAAAACATGTCAAATGACATCATTTCTGAGAACACAGTGCATGCTAGAGTGGTGAGTTATAGTTAATGTAGTGTGGTGAATGAGGTGATGACTTTGTATGAAGTTGTGTAAATTATAAATTTAATCTATAACTATTAGTGCATACATTTTAAATGTGAGTTCTAACCATAACTTTAGAATTTCTAATGTTTGTAAACTTTAAGTTGGGTTTGTATAAAAAGAATAAAATAAGTTTTCCAGACTGTATTTATCTTTAACCTTTGCTTTTTTCATTAAATTTAGATGGTTTTTGTAGAATGGGTGAATACAATGTCAATGAATGTCATGATATGGCAATGTCACTAAATGCAATGTGAAAGTATGCCACCGCTTGTACCCGCACAACTCCCATCAGTGCAATGTCAGTTTAAACCATAACTTGTGCCCGCACAGCAGCATCAAAATAGACAACAATGACACCAATGTATTCCATGATCCATGCTCACACGATAATATTGTTGTTTCAAATATGAACAGTGTCAACGTACGCTCAGACCAGAGCAAGCATAATCTCGTTAATACTAGTAGCAACAACATCAATGTACAAAATGGCAACTGTGTGTGGGATGTGATAACGTCGATAAGAACAATACCAATGGTTGCCATATCATTTTTAGGAGTTCCAATGAACTCACATTATTGCTTTCAGATTCACTCAAGGTGACCTCATAATCCGCCCGAGTCAGAGATACATGGTCAGGTAGGTCCTGCAACCCATGTCCATGCCTATAAAGTATCAGGTCACAGGGAACACCCTGATCAATTCCACAGACAGATAGTTGCGCTGCAAACAAGTCTGAGATAATTGGCCCCAATAAAACCTTTTGGCCAAAGACTCTTGTTCCACACAAATACATGGTAAACAGTCATGATATCTGACCGACTACCTCGAAACAAACGAAATATTGGATGTAGCTCAACATGGTTTCAGACCAAGTCATTTGACTGAGTCTGCCCTGATCGTAGTCACAAAAGAGATCCGTAGAACTATAGATCAGGGGGGAAATGCAGTCTTGGTTCTGCTTGATTTGTCTGCAGCCTTCGACACTGTGAACCACACAGTGTTGGTTCAGCGGCTCCAAGACGTGGGCATTAGGGGTTCAGCCTTGTCCCTCCTGTCTTCTTTCCTGGACGGAAGAGTCCAGGGCTTAAGCTGGGAGGGTTTACAATCAGAGAGCTTCTCCTTGCCTTGTGGGGTCCCTCAGGGCTCTGCCTTGTCACCTACTCTCTTTAACATTTATATCTTGCCACTGGCTACTCTGATCAGGAGGCATGGCTTTGAATTTACATCTTACGCCGACGATTCTCAGTTTATAATCTCTATGAC
Source organism: Triturus cristatus (assembly GCF_964204655.1). NCBI lineage: Eukaryota > Metazoa > Chordata > Amphibia > Caudata > Salamandridae > Triturus > Triturus cristatus. The sequence continues at coordinate 28,354,923 of NC_140582.1, forward strand.
TAAACATCCCGAGAACACGGCAGTTAGGTTCCATGCCTGCCTGGAGGAGATTATATCCTGGATGAATCGTAGCTCCCTCAAAATAAACACCGATAAAACAGAGGTGATCGAATTTGGCCAGGGCCAACCTCGATGGGATGCCTCATAGTGGCCTACGATAGCTGGGCAATGCCCCACTCCCGCATCTAAGATCAGAAATTTGGGGGTCATCTTTGACTGTAAGCTAACCTTCTCAGCTCAAGTGAATAGTCTTACCTCCTCTTGTTTCTTCCTTATCAAAACCCTGAAGAAGATCTTTCCTTTTATTAGGAAGGAACAACAGAAGTTAGTGGTAGTGGCCCTTCTGCTCTCAAAGTTGGACTACTCTAATGGCCTATTCTTGGGAATTGATAAGACCCAAATGAATAGGCTTCAATCATTACAGAATGCTGCTGCCCGACTGCTTTTGGACATACCCAGAGGCAAACCCACCTCTGTGGCTATTCGAACCTTGCACTGGCTTCGAATGCAGCATCGTGTTGAATTTAAGGCCTTATGTCTTGTCCACAAAGCTTTTTATGGAGGTGGTGCAAGGGCTATGCGTATATTGTTTAGACCTTACATCCCAGCCCGACCATTACGATCGGGTACCTTGAATATTCTTTGCCTGGATAGGATTAGGAAAGCGAGATGGGGTGGCAGAGCGTTCTCACACCGTGCGGCTCTGTTATGGAATGCATTGCCTGTAGCCATGCGTCTGCAACCTAATAGATTGGCGTTTAGGAGAGCCTTGAAAACTCTGCTGTTTACCAGAACATAGTGGTATGTGACAGGCTACTGGTTTTACTAGGTTCTTTCTCCCTTAGCGCCAAGACGCCAAGGCATATGAGCGCTCTATAAGCACATATCCTATCCTATCCTATCATATAATATCGAAAAAAAAATATTGATTGGACAGAATATCGAGTTTTTTATGTAGAATGGACAGAATATCAAATTGCCAAAATATAGTGGTGAAGAATATCGAAAATCAGGTAAGAAATATCGATTTACATAATATAGAAGTAAATAATATCGACAGTCATAATATAGTTGTTAAAAATATCGATTTTTTTTATAGTGTTTTAAGTGTTAGTATATGTGTTAAAAGTATGTATCAATTTTGGAATGTATGTTTGAATATTTTTAAAGTAATGAATTTTATGTTATTTAATGTTTGTGTAATTTAATTCCGCAGTGGGTTGTGGGTTTATAGGGGATTAGGGTGGGAAGTAATTTAATTAGAGTACATTAAATAATAATTTTTAGGAATTATTAATTATTTGTAATTTAATTTTGCGTTTTACTTCTGTAGCGGGTTGTGGGTTTATAGGGGAATAGGGTGGGAAGTAATTTAATTGTTATTAAGTAATTATTAATTGGTATTGAAAATTAATTGGTTGTTGATTAATAATTAATTGGTAATGAATTTGTATTAATTGGTAATTAATTTGTATTAATTGTTTAATTGATAATTATGTTAATTGTATTAATTTATTATTTGTAGCGGGTTGTGGGTTTATAGGGGAATATGGTGGGAAGTAATTTAATTGTAAATAATTAATTATTGAAATAATTTTTTTATATTGATAATTAATCTATCATTAATTAATTATTAATTGGTATTATTTGTATTTATTAATTTTTGGTATTGAAAATTAATTGGTTGTTAATTTATTATTAATAGGTAATTAATTAAAAAACATTATTGGCATTTATAATTAATGAATTATAAAATATTGTGTGATTGGTAATGAATTTTAATACTTTTTTTATTGGTATTAATAATTAATTTATTTTTAATAAAATATTACATTATTATTTTCCCTACTATTGCACTCACTGGAGTGTGAATAGTAATTGTTACCCCTATGCTATCCAACGCTTTCCCTACTATTGCACTCACTGGAGTGGGAATAATAATTTTTACCCCTACGCTATCCAACGCTTTCCCTACTGTTGCACTCTTTGGAGTGGGAATAGTAATTTTTACCCCTATGCTATCCAACGCTTTCCCTACTGTTGCACTCTCTGGAGTGGGAATAGTAATTTTTACCCCTACGCTATCCAACGCTTTCCCTACTGTTGCACTCTTTGGAGTGGGAATAGTAATTTTTACCCATACGCCATCTGACGTTTTCCCTACTGTTGCACTCACTGGAGTGGGAATAGTAAATTTTGCCCTCCCGCTATCCAACACTTTCCCTACTGTTGCACTCTCTGGAGTGGGAATAGTAATTTTTACCCCTACGCTATCCAACACTTTCCCTACTGTTGCACTCTCTGGAGTGGGAATAGTAATTTTTATCCCTACTCTATCCAATGCTTTCCCTACTATTGCACTCTTTGGAGTGGGAATAGTGATTTTTACCCCTACGCTATCCAACGCTTTCCCTACTGTTGCACTCTCTGGAGTGGGAATAGTAATTTTTACCCCTACTCTATCCAACGCTTTCCCTACTGTTGCACTCACTGGAGTGGGAATAATAATTTTTACCCCTACGCTATCCAACGCTTTCCCTACTGTTGCACTCTCTGGAGTGGTAATAGTAATTTTTACCCCTACGCTATCCAATGCTTTCCCTATTATTGCACTCTCTGGAGTGGGAATAGTAATTTTTACCCTCCCGCTATCCAACGCTTTCCCTACTATTGCAGTTACTGGAGTGGTAATAGTAAATTTTACCCGCCCGCTATCCTACGCAAAAAACATTGAATATTTTTAACTAATATTACGTTAATATATATGTATTCAATTTTATTTTTTACTTACATTAATTATTTATTAATTGTAAAGTTATTTAAGTATTTTTAAGTATGTTTTAGTTAATTATATGTATTATTCCATTAATTTTATATTACTTTTAAGACATTTAAAAAATTTGATATTTTGACCAACTATATTTTTTACAACGATATTTTGGGTTCTATATTTTTGTACTTACCTGTTTGTAGATAGGGATTCGATATTTTGGCATTCTATATATTTTTTCCTCGATATTTTGGCAGGTCGATATTCTCCTTCTTGATATTTTGTCAGTGATCCAAATTCATTCCACAAAGGTAGATGTAAATTGGCACACTCAATCAATTAGAACACGACCGGCACACCACATGTAGTGATCACACGCTTCTCATGACGGACATCTGGACATATACACACTGGCCCGCGCTAGCTATCCCCAAGGTCGAGAGCCATCTTTGTCCTTATCAGATGCCTGCGTATGTTGATTTACAAGTATAATGCTTTTTTGGAATATAGCAAAGTGTTTTATTGTACCTCATGAACTGTATAAAAGGATGGCCAAAACTTGATACATCAAGATATTTCAAGCAGACACATTCTGTCCAGGCTTTCCCGGCCACAGCGTTTAATTGAACCAACTTGTTCCTGTTTTGCCAAATGCCTCTTGTCTTTTAATTTATTTAAGGTAAATTCATATCCGAGCAACATTTTTATTTGTTAATAATAATATGTTTTAAATCCTAATGTTGAGTGTCATTTAATTGAGAGTTGTTAAGTGCAGTGTCGTAGAATATAGTGAAGGACAGTGTTGTACAGTCTTGTGCCATAGAGTCTAGTGTTGTAAAGCTGAACAGAGTTAAGAGTAGTATAGTGCCAAGGCAATGTGTATAGTGGAGTAAACTGTTATACAATAGAGTGGTGTATAATATAGTAGAGTGGCACGTTGTACAGTAGAGTAGCATGTCGTACAGTACAGTTGAGTTTCGTACAGTTGAGTGTCATCTACTGTAGTGTCATGGAGTCGAGTGTCGTGGATTAGAGTGTCGTCAAGTATAGTGTTCTACAGTGGAAGAGAGTGGTGAAGAGTATTGTACAATTTAGCTGCATAGAGTCGAGTACAGTTCAGCAAAGTTCCAGTTAACTGTTGTGGAGTGTCGGCCAGTAGAGTGGTGGAGACTACTGTACAGTTTAGTGTCATACAGTGGAGTATCATAGAGTGCTGTGTGGTACAGTTGACAGTGGTACAGTGTTGTATAGTGTAGGAGAGTGTTGAAGAGTGAAGGGCTGTGTCGTATAGTGGAATGGCATATCATGGAGAGGAGTGGAGTGGCATATGCTAGAATTTCATACAGTGTAGTACAGAGGATGGATATTGAGTGGGGTAACGTGTCATACAGTGGAATAGAGTGTTGTAATGTCTTGTAGAGTGGAGTTGCATAGAGCATTGTAGGGTGTCGTACAGTGGACCGGAGTATAAAGGAGTGTTGAACAGTGGCATAGAGTGGACTAAAGTATTGTCCTGTGGAGCAGAGTGAAGTGGAGTTCAGTGGAGCTGTGTAGGATAGGGTGTAGTCAACTGTAATATAGTGGAGTGTTGTGTTGTACAGTAGAAGGGTGTAGAGTGAAGTAGAATGGCCTGGTGTATCATGCAGTGTAGTAAATTGTCTAAAGAGAGGAGAAGTGTGTGGTACAGTGAAATGGAATGATGTGTCATTGGGTGTTGGAAAGTGTTGTACAGCACAGTACAGTTAAGTGACACAGAGTGTAGTAAAGTGTTGTAGAGTGCTGTGGCATACAGTACTGTGTCGCAGAGTGGGGTAGAGTGTAGTGCTATAAAGTATTGTAGAGTCAAATGGCATAGTGTCCCATAGAGTGGAGTGGAGTGCTGTCAAATAGTGGAGTCCATTAGACTAAAGTGTGTCCATTAGAGTAAAGCGTAGTAGTTTGTGATAGAGTACAGTGGACTAAAATGTGGTGGAGTGGAATAGAGGTAATGGCATAGTATGTCTTAGAGTGGAGTGGGGTGTCATAATAGTGTTGTACACTGGAGTGTGGGGCATACAGTGAAGTACAGTGTCATACAGTGTCATACAATGGCATAGAGTGTAGTAGACTGTTGTAGAGTGCACCTTTTCATATCAGAGTAGAGTGCTTTTGATTAGAGGGGCGTACATCTGAGTGTCGTGCAGTGGCATAGAGTAGGGTAAACTGTTGCGCAGTGGAGTCAAGTTGAGTGGCATAGTGCAGAGTGGACTAAAGTGTCAGATAGTGGAGTCATGCCTCCTATAGTACTGTGTCGTGGCGTGGAGTACAATGAAGTGGCATAGCATAGAGTGGAGTAGAGTGTTGTAGATGTGAGTAGTGTGTTGCACAGTGGAGTAGTATGCCCTGTTGTAGAGTGTGGGAAACTGTTGTACAGTGGAGTACAGTGAAGTAGCATTTCGTGGAGTATGGTGTTATAGAGTGGAGGGAGGTAGAGTACAGTAGAATGTGGTACAGTGGAGTGGAATAGAGTGTTGTAGAGCCGAGTGGCATATAGTGCTGTTAAGTGGAGTGTCATAGAGCAGAGTAGTGGAGAACAGTCGAGTAGAGTGGAGTAGTGTGTTATAGAGTGCAATGAAGTAAATTCTGGTAGAGTGGTGTAGAGGGAGTTTCACAGATTGTTGTAGAGTTGAATACAGTTGGAGAGAGTGGCATTGAGTGGACTTAAGTGCTGTATAGTGACATAAACTGGAGTATAGTGTTGTATAGAGGAGTAGTATACAGTATGTTAGAGTGGAGGTGCATAGAGTGTCATACAGTGGAGTAGAGGTTCGTAGAGAAAAGTATACTTGAGTGGCATAGACTGGAAGGGTGCAAAGTGCAGGATTGTACAGTGTTGTGCTGCAGAGTGTTGTATCAAACGGTATTGTGGTGTACTGTGTCATGGCAAACAGTGGAGTTGTGTAGCATGAGGTGGCATACGCTGGAATAGCATATAGTGGAGTGGCATGCAGTTCAATGGCATACAGGGTAATAGTAAACTGCGGAATGGCATACAGTGGAGTGGCATCTAGTGCAATAACGTATAGTAGAGTGGCATAAGGTGGAAGAGAGTAGAGTATAGTGATGTAAAGTGGAGTGGCGTAGAGTGTAGTTGCATACAGGAAAATAGCATACAGTGGAGTGTGGTAGAGTGGGGTGGCATACAGTAGAGTGCCATACAGTGCAGCGGCATAGAGTGGAGTTGCAGACAGTGGAATAACATAGAGTAAATTGGCGTAAAGTGGAGTACCATACAGTGGAGTAGCATACAGTGGAGTGGTGAGCAATGGAATGGAGTGGTGTACAGTGTAATAGCAAACAAAGGAGTGTCATACAGTGGAGTGGCATAAAGTGGAGTAGAGTAAACTGGAGTAGCATACAAAGAAGTGGCATACAGTGGGCTAGCATAGAGTGAAGTGACATACAGTGGAATGGTGTAGAGTGGAATAGCATAGAGTGGAGTAATTTACACTGAAGTGACAGTGCAGTGGCTTATAGCGATGTTGCCTAGGCTGGAGTGGTGTAAAGTGAAGTGGGGTAGAGGGGAATATCATATTGTGGAGTTTCATAGAGTGGAATAGCACACAATGAAGTGGCATAGAGTGGGCTGGCATACAGTGGAATAGCATAGTAGAGTGGAGTGGCATAGAGTTGAACAACGTAGAAGTGGTGTAGCGTACAGTGGAGTGGCACAGATTACAGTTGCGTACATTGGAGTTGAGTAGAGTAGAATATCATAGAGTAGAGGTGCATTCAGAGGCATCGGGTACAGTGTTTTAGTGTAGAGTGGAGTGGCACACAGTGAAATAGTGTAGAGTGGAATGACATAAAGTGGAATGGGGTACAGTTGACTAGCGTAGAGTGGAATAGCATACAGTGGAGTGGCATACAGTGCAGTTGCGTACAGCAGATTAGCGTACACTGGAATGACATACAATGGAGTAGGGTAGAGTGGAGTGGCATAAAGTATAGTGACATACAGTGGAAAAGTGTAGATTGGAGTGGCGTACAGTGGAGTGTTGTAGACTGAAATAGCATAGAGAGGAGCAGTGTACAGAACAGTGGTGTACAGTGGAGTGTTGTAGACTGGAGTGGCATTGGATGGATTGGCATAGGTGGAGTGGCATATGGATATAGGTTACATTTGTCAGCAATTTACAATATGGTGTGAATATTAACTCAAGACAGTGATTGTCACTTGCATTTCTCCAGATTTATAAAGCAATGGAGGACCCAGCATGGTGGCCTTGTGTTGCTTTGTAAATGTGACAAGAATTGTTTTGCCCATGAGAGACCACGTGTGTAACACAAAACAATAACACCTCTGGCCTTTAGTTAGATATTGTGCCACAGTATACCGCAGTAACTTCACGGTATTCCACAGTACATGCAGATAATAAGGCAGTATTTAATTGGCTAATGGCCGCTTTAACAAAATTAAAAGGCAGACATTTTTGTCAATAACCTTTACCTGGGTTCTGGGTTAGGGCCTTCATTACACGTAAGCAGTAGGGTTTATTAATATTCCCTACCTATTGGCACTTTATTAAAGTGTTAATAGGTAGGGAATTTTTCTGTATATTTTTTAAAAGGTTTACGGAGTTCCGCGCTAGTAGGAAGTACAATTTTTTAAGAAATATACTTTTTTGAATTGTTTTTATATTGCTCTGCAATATCTTAGTATTTCCATGGTACTCCATACACTATTTTATAAAGCATTAAATATGTAAAAAAAAAAAATAAAAAAAAGACTGTAGTACACTATATATGTGAAATATTGTGTATTAGTGTTTTTTTAATGTTTTTTTATATATATATATATTACTTTTTATTTTCTTCAAATTCTGCAATTCCTCCTTGGTGGTACCCAAGTTCTCTGTGACAGTTTTTTTAAAATATATAGAAACTATGTATCATTTTTCCCTACTGCATTTAAAACGCACGGTTTTCACAAACCTGGCCAATGAAACATTTGTCGGTATGTCAAGGACAAATGACTACTTTTCAATACAATACCTACAGAGAATATAAGATAACAAAATGTATCAATTGCAACACAAGACATGTCGTTTACTGCATTATTTGTGAATGAGAATGCATTTACCTAGGAAGTGCTATAGACCCCTGAAAGAATGCATTTAAGAACACTTCTGGGCCATAAGAAAGAACAGCAGCAATTGCCCATTTGTGGTACACTACAACACAGTTCTCCACCAGAGAGAAATCTATAAAAGTTGTTTTCATAGTATTGATTCAGTAGGAACAATGTCCTGGGTTGGAGACAGAACTTTGGCACTAAGGCACCTGGAGAGCAGGGGGATAATTCAATTTAGGGAAGTGGACTAGAGTCTGAAAGTTGACATGGATCTTCATGTTTTTTTAATGTACTATCTTTTTTGTCAAAGTGATTATTCATGTAAACACTGTGATTTTGGCTGCCTGTTTATTTACAATGTAATATGTACCCACATGATGCTATCCAGTGAAAAATACGTAATGGAGTATTATGATTTTTGGTGCTCGAAGTGTAGAATATCCGTTTTTGACACAGTGTTCAGGATAACTGTTCTTGTGATTAGGCATGTTTCACCTCTTAACATAGTCACCTGATTGGTGACTAATTTATAATTAATATCTGTTCTGTCTTTGTGCCCGTGATGAGGAATTGGGAATGTCATCTGTAAAGTTTTCTCGATTTGCGTTCAGGGCTTGATTTCCATGTGGACCTTCTCCACCTATTTTAACCCCAGTTTCCATCATTTGGCCTTTTCTCACAAATTATGGATTTATTTTCCTGTATACTCTGTCCTCTGGGCTGCACATTCTTTTTTTACATCAAATTACTTATTGTTTCTTATTGGACTGATGCATAATAGAATTTAGCTGAAGCCCATCACAAAATGTCTTTTAGTTACCTCATCTCTCCGTGATACAGAGTCCATACTTACGAGAAATTTTTTAGGTCGAGCCTAGCGGCGGTGCGCATGCGCTGCTCCCTCTGCGAGACTGCTGTAGTAGAGTATGGGAGAGAAGTCGCGCCCACTCGCCTCCCATATTTTTTATTGGCTTGTGTCCTTGTCTTTTGTAAATGCTGCCTTTAGATTAGTTAATAGGCTTGTTAGTCCCTCCTTAGTACGGCCTTGTCTTCATTTGTAACCTCCATGGCGAGTGGCCATTTTACTTCAGTTGTTACACGGGTCCTGTTAGTTAGTCTGTAAGCACTATTTACTTTATTGAGTTTCTCTTACTGCAGGCCGGACAAGTGCTGCTTCAGCTGAAACCGCTTGTGTTTTTTTAAACAGCACGTCGTCTGCTTTCAATCACTTTAACCCGGCATTATCTTGTGTCTGTTTTAACCCCCCCAAGTAAAATGGATTAAAAAATGATTAGCGAATTAAGTCATGTGAATTCCAAGTAGCACATAATTGTGTGCTAATGGGCTGAAGCTGACAACAGCACATCTGTGTCACATGTCATCTGCACTAAAGCCACCTGATGGGTTGTTTTCAAAAGCCTGTTTTATTAACAACACCACCACCAATACCACCACCAATACCACCACCACCACCAAACCACCACCTCCACCACAACCAATACCACCGCCACCACCAATGCCACCACCACCAATACCACCACCACCAATACCACCACCACCAATACCGCCACCACCACCAATACCACCACCACCACCAATGCCACCGCCAATACCAATACCACTGCCAATACCACCACTACCAATACCACCAACAATACCACTGCCAATACCAATACCACCACTACCAAAACCACCAACAATACCATCAATATCAATACCACCACCACTAATACCACCAATACCACCACCACCACCACTAATACCACCAATACTACCACCACCAATACCACCACCATAACCAATACCACCACTAGCACCACCAATACCACCACCACCAATACTACCACCAATACCACCACCATTACCATTAGCACCCCTACCAATATCACCACCAATGCCACCACCATTACCACCATCAAAAGACCACCACCACCAATACCATCACCACCACCATCAATTCCACCACCAATATCGCCACCAATACCACCACCAATACCACTGCCAATACCACCACCACCAATACCCCCACTACCAATACCACCACCAATACCACCAACACAAATACCACCACCACCACTACCAATACCACCACCAACACCACCACTACCACCACCAATACCACCACCACTAATACCACCAATACCACCACCACCACCAATACTGCCACCAATACTACCACCACCAATACCACCACCATAACCAATACCACCACTAGCACCACCAATACCACCACCACCAATACTACCACCACCACCAATACCACCACCATTACCATTAGCACCCCTACCAATATCACCACCAATGCCACCACCAATACCACCATCAAAAGACCACCACCACCAATACCATCACCACAACCATCAATTCCACCACCAATATCGCCACCAATACCACCACCACCACCACCACCAATACCACTGCCAATACCACCACCACTAATACCCCCACTACCAATACCACCACCAATACCACCAACACAAATACCACCACCACCAATACCACCACCACTACCAATACCACCACCAACACCACCACTACCACCACCAATACCACCACCGCCACCAATACCACCACCAATACCAACTATACCAATACCACCAACAACGATATCAATACCACCACCAATACCAACAGCACCCCTACCAATACCACCACCACCAATACCACCACCAATACCACCACCAAAAGACTACCACCTCCTCCACCACCACCACCACCTCCACCACCAATGCCACCACCACACCCAATACCACCACCAATACAACCACCACCACCAATACCAATACCACCAATACCCCCACTACCAATACCACCACCAATATCAACAATACCAATACCACCACCACCAATACCAATACCCCAATACCACCACTACCAATACCACCAACAATACCACCAATACCCCCACCAACACCAATGCCACCATAAATACCACCACCACCATCAATACCACCACCACCAATACAACCACAAATACCACCACCATCAATACCACCATCAACACCAATACCAACAACACCAATAGCACCACCACCAATACCACCACTACCAATACCACCAACAATACCAATACCACTGCCAATACCAATACCACCACTACCAATACTACCAACAATACACCAATACCACCACCACCAATACCACCACCAATGCCACCAGCAATACGGGCACCAATACCACCACCAATACAACCACCACCAATACCACCACCAATATCACCACTACTCCCACCACCATCAATACCACCATCACCAATGCTACCACCACTATCACCACCACCACTACCACCAACACTGCCACTACCACCACCACTAATACCACCGATACCACCACCAATACCACCACCAATACCACCACCACCAATACCACCACCAATACCACTACCACCACAACCAATACCATTCATTTCATTCATTATCTTTATTTTGACCTTCTAATGTCATAAAAGAGATCACAATACAATAAAAACAAATCATTACACACTGCAATATAGCTTTCTAAAAAATAAGGAAAATACATCTTCCAAAAGAAATAAAAAACATCTTCATTGGAGGAGGAGCCAAGATGGCGACCGAGACGGCAGCGTAGATTCCCGGCTCCGTGAACCTCCGCATCCCGCACGGATATCCTGTACTAGATCCTCAGCTTGCGCCATGGGATCGTGTTTGTGAAGGAGAGTGGCAACCGATCGTGTGACTCCGGGGTTTCTGGCTACTGTACCGCCTGAGAAATTCGCGGATGAACTTTGCGGCCCGTGCGGCCCCGGAGCCGGGACCTCGAGTGGACGCCTTGGCCGGGTGGCAGTTTAACAACAACGGCTTGTGGTGACTGGGTGGAGTCGGTCCACCGGAGCGGTGCTGCCCCCCGGCCTGCATTTCGCCACGGCCGCTCCCGTTGCTGACGCGTAGTGGATCGAGGGCATGCCCGGGGGTGCAGCTCTCAGACTCTTCGGTGTTTGCCCCTGCCTTTGACGGTGAGCTGCCCGGACACCGCCCCTAGCTCGCCCTGACCCTTGCAGACTGCTCCCGGATTTTCGCGGCCGCTGGTCCTTGGTGGAGACGACTGTTGCCCGAGTCCACGCAACGGCTGAATTTGCACCTGCCCCCGGACCCCTGTCTCCAGCGACGTGGACCCCGAGTTGCTTGTCCCTGGGTCCCGGCCCCCATACGAGCCGGGCCTCCCCCGGCGGCCATCTTGTTGCGATGCAGCCTACTATCCTGTCCACCGGGTCGCAGCAGGATTGGGAGTGCGTGACTTTTGGGAGTGTGGCGGAGCGACCGCGGGGAGCAGTGCTGGGGTACGGCGACCTCCTTGAGGCCCTTGGTGCCCTTCATTTTTCCTTGGCTCGTGGCATCGAGGTCTTGGGGAGTAAGATCGACGGTATGGCATCAGCGTTGGGACAATGGCGGCATGCTAGTCCACAGTTGCACAGGGACTTCCTACACTGCACACAGGAGGATAATGTTGCGGCCATCCCTGCGATTAGTGCGCAGCCGGACGCTCCGGACAGTATGCTACCGTATGATCGGCTGACTGAGGGTTTGATCTGTTCCGGAGGTAGTGGTTCCGAGTGGAAGGTGGTGGCCTCGTCCCGTGTACGACCTCCGGTGACCCAGGGACTTTACCAGCAATGTCTGTCTACTTTGGATGATTTAGCCTTCCCGGACCTTGTGTGCAGTACAGATCCTGGGGCAGCACTGGGAAAGACGTCCCTCCGAGATGCGGACTGTGTTGGCGTTCTGAGACCTCCACCCCACCGGTGTGCGTCGCTTCCCGGTTGTTTTGGGACATCCCTTCACCTTGGAACATCGGACATGGCGCTGGGTCGAGGGGTAGGCATGGGCAGCATCGCCAGGAGTGGTCAGGGATGATGCTGATCCCTCGGGGTGGTCATCTGGTAGACGGGCGGACTCATGGTTGTGTACTCCCAGGACATAGCTACTAGCATATTCGGTGCGCAATGCTCCCCATTCCCCCTTTTTGTTATGGTCGATTTGGTGCTACTTATTGTTTGCTGCTGGGATACCTTACGGTGCGGGAGGGAGAAGCCGGGGGTATGTTCTGAAGGCCCTCCTCCAGTCTATTATATTTTCTCCACCCCCCCGCCTGGTGGGGTTCTTTCTTATTCCTTTTTCCCTGCTTCTTCTATATTTCGGGTCTAGTTCCAGGGCGACAGGCACACTGCTGGGGGGAGGGGCCATACTCATTTGCAGAGGTGCAGGGTGGGGGGTTGGGGGGGGGACTCTTTTCTTTCTTAGTCTTCCTCTCCTTTTCCATGGCCTCCTTTTTCTTCTCCGTTTCTTTTTGTTTCTTTTCTGGGATCAGCGTGGTACGCTTCTTTTGCTGTGAACCGTTGCCTCTCCGTGTGTGCCACAGTTTCCGGGGGTTCTCTGGGCGTTAGGTATGGGGGCCTGCAGGCGCAACTGTTTTTGATATTCTTCCCCATCATTTCCTGTGTTTGCGCCATGGATTCAATTGATTGCTGTTTATTGCTAACGTCTATCATGCGGCCTGCCCTTTATCGCTGTTGGGAAATTGTATGGCACCTGATCCTACTGTTTTGTTTCATTATAAAATGAAAAACCCCTTTTCTCCTGGTGTCCTACCTGCGCGGCTCCCGGGCCGAACTATCCTAGTATGAAGATTTTGCTACTGAGGTGCCGCATGTGCTTATATTTGACCTTATTGCTCTGATTGCTTAGCGGCCGGCCCTGGGAGGTTGTAGGCCCATACTTGTCAATGATCGAAATGTCAATAAAGGTTTTTAAAAAAAAAACAAAAAAAAAAAACATCTTCATTGCCGATAAAATGCATCGAGAGGGAATCTCACTCATCAATGGAAAACTCATGTATGCTGGGCAAAGTCTCATTTTACCACAAAAGTTCATCTAATATTCCACACAGCAGCTAAATATTTGCTAACAGCAAAAACAGTTAAAGGGGATAGGTCGGATTTTAGTAGTCGATAGGCGTGCAAATGATGCCTAAACCCCCAATTTCTGCAAATGGGAATAATCCACTTTTTCCTAGATTTCATATAGGAAGGACAGAAAAACATAACATGAATGTCGTTCTCCCGCTCCTCAGTGCAGGCTGGACAATTTTTAGTGGTTGGTGGGTGCCATCTACTAGTGAGGGCTCTAATTGGTAAAGAATTATATCTCCATTGGAGAAATAATTTCCTAAGGCCAATGGGGTTAATATCATCCAGGACTGTCTCCAACTTATAACAGTCCTTCATTGTTAAAAATGTACTGGACATTATCCCCATTTTATCACTCGATAAGGAAGCAGACAAGTTACAATCATAATACGTTCTGATCAGGTCTTTGCGAGATATACTTCTACAGGCCTCTTCCGGGTTTGTCCACAAAGCCGAAAAACCCAGCCTCTCAAATTCATCCTTTATATATTTCAGCCATGGAATTTTCCGTACAATTTGATATTGAAATAGTTCCGTAAATTCCTGCCTGTAACCGGAGAGTTCAGGGGTTACCCAGAGTCGCCTCCAGAAGGTTAAAGGCTTTAAGCCTAATTCCTCATTTACTGATCTTAGTCCCAGGTCAATCCTGAGAGGAAGAAGGGGTGAACTAATAGGTAGGGCAGCCAGGTTCCTGAGAAACTTGTTTTCCGTCGCAATGATTTCGGGGGCACATTGTGTCCCCACAATTCACTGCCATAAATTATTGCCCCACGTGCCTGCATTTTATAAATTTCAAGTGGTGATCCAATGGGTTTTGTCATGGATTTATTCCATAATTTAATAATACCCCCCACCTTTTGGGTTAACTTTATATTGGATTTGGTCTGGTGATGGACCCCGGCCAGTTTTTCATTTAGAGTCAATCCCAAGTACTCAAACATGTGAACTCTCTCTAGGCTAACACCATGAATAACCGGGTTTGGGCGGGATGTCTTTGGAGGATTAAAAATCATGAATTTCATTTTGGCCGTGTTTATTTCTAGCCCCCGATCATAACAAAAAGAGACAAAACCATCCAAAACTCGCTGGACACCCATTGGTGTCTTAGCGAGTAACAGGGTGTCATCAGCAAACATAATAGCTGAGATCCCTATACCACCCAGTCTTGGAGCGTCTCTGTATACCAATACAACCACCACCAATACCACCACCACCAATAGCACTACCACCACCAATACCACCACCAGTACCCCACCACCAATACCAATACAGCCACCCCCACCAATACCAACAATACCACCACCAATACTACCACCAATACCACCACCACCAATACCAATACAATCACCACCACCAATACCACCAATGCCACCACCACCACCAATACCACCACCAATACCACCACCAATGCCACCACCACCAATACCACCAAAATCACCAATGTCACCACCACCACCAATAGCACCACCAATGCCACCACCGCCAATGCCACCACCACCACCAATACCACCACCACCACCACCAATACCACCACCACCACTAATACGACCACCACCAATACCACCATCACCAATACCACCACCTCAGGGCCTCTCGCTCACTAGTAATAGCAGGGGCACTGTACGAGGCCGGATCTGCAGCCGAGACCATTCCTTCCTCCATGCCTGCCATAAAGCACAGCCCGCCCTGCACCAGGAGGTGAAACCAGGGCCTTACTACAGCTGGAGTGTTTTGTATTAGGCCAAAGATAGCAATGACATTACACAATGCCGCACTCCAATCACGGAGAGGGCAGGAAATAGTCCCTCCCCCCAATCTTCCTCCTGAGCCGCAACAGTGTCATCACAGAGCAAAAGGTGTTGGAGCGCTTTGTTAGTGTTTATACCTCGGATCATATGTAACTCTCACTTCACACTTTGCGTCTGTGTAATTTACAACACTTAAACACCTTCTTCACTGCACTATTTATCACTACTTTGAAGACGTTGCAGACCGGTCTCTTCCTCCGATATTTACAATCTTACAAGCTGTCAAGATGGCCCTTTATTGCAATGCAATATGTCTCACATCTGCGAGAGTTTAAGCTATTAGTATCGTAATTGACAATGCCTTTTATTTATGTTTTAACACTTGAAGCATAAATAAAAGGCATTGTCGTTTACAATGCCAATAGCTCAAACCTGCGTGAATGCGAGACCTATTGCATTGCAAATGCCTGTACTTACTTGGAACTTCCTTAAATTCCTGCTGTCTTCCTCTTTACTTCAGGTTATTTTAAAGCTAAAGGCACGTTCTATATAGGCACTCAGACTAAGATGGCAACCGCCCTTCTACCCTATGCTGTTCTCGGTCCCATGCCCTGTTTTTATTTTCATGACCTGGCCGCTATGTAAGTTCTTTCTTGACACACTCGCCTCTGGGCGCAGATTCGTTTTCGCACACACGGAGTGCTTGCATGCTTTCAGGTAAGCGCTTTTGTGAGCTTTGTATTTCATACTCCAGACTTCGTCTCTCCATTATATCAGCACAGTACAACTTGAATGTATGTTTGTGTCTTTGCTGTAGGCTTATCATGGCCTTGACCGTACAGTCCTCCTACTATTAAGTTTACGTGCAACGCATATTTTTCACAAGGTACATGGAATTTCTGGCTAGATGGACACTGTTTAAACTTGGAACTGTTTTGTCGATTCACACTACTTCCCCGCAGAGGTTAGGAGCGTCATCATTAATTTAGGGTTGTGATATTTGTTTTCAAATTGTTACTCCCACAGCCACTAGACGGTTTAATATTTTGTCACATGGTTCTGTACACATACCGCCCTGGTTAGCTATGTGTAATTTAAACACTTTTTAATATATTTATGTCTTTAGTAATTGGCGGGCACTTTTTTGCCGTTTACTACCTCAATTCCCCTCATGTCTCAGACACTTGCCTGTGTGCCATACTTTTTAGATAATTGCTCCGTTACCATACGGCTCTCAGTCAGCATTACCTGATACTTATACTGCGTTGAAGAAAGGAGGTAATACTGGTGAGAAGAACTGTCATCCTCCACTAATACACAGTGCTTGACATCACTTGCCCCCTTCACACCTTAAATGATGCACGGTTGGGAACTTCTTTCCCACTTCTGCCCTTTGTCGTGCCAGAGTGGGCAGTTTTTTAATTGACGTAGCGATACTTGTCCTTTCGGTCCTGGTTAGATATATATATTTTAAACATTTAGTAATACACTCATGGTCTTAGCATCAGATGGGCACCTTCTGCCATCCAGTACTACTAATCCCCTCATGTTTTGGGCGCGTGCCTGATACTTGCAATGTGCTGCACTTTCCAGATACTTGATCCATCACCGGACAGCTCTGAATGACTGTCAGCATTACTTGGTGCCCACACTGCCTTGAAGAAAGGATGCATCACTGGTGACAACACTGGCATTCTCTACTAATGTACGGCTGCTTGTCATTACTCTGCCCCCTTTACTGTGCTTTAGCCCTCGATCGGTTGGGAGTTTATTACCTTTTCCTCTGCCCTTGATGGTGCTATGGTACACAGAACATCAAATCTGTTTGGAGTTCAGTTGCTCTGTTTAGCAATTCTCCCTCCCTCTCTTGATATTTTTTGGTTTTGTATTACAGTGACGGAATTCCTTGCCTTTATACCATCAAAAACATTGGCACTCATCGTTCAATTCAGGTGCAGCGTCTTCGACTTTCTGTTCACTTCACCAGACAGCAACTATTATTTTAGGTTAGGTCTCTGATATCCTCTCTACTCTCACGATGGTGATATGTTATGATTCGAATTTCGACTTCTCACAGGGCACTTCAAGCAGCGGAGTGCATTTGGTCATGCCGTTCACGTTGGTTTTCAGTAGGCCTGAGTGAAAATTTCGTTCCGTTTGCGGAAATTGCGATAATTTGACATTTTCGCGTTCCGCAGAAAGCGCGAAAATTTCAAAATTTCCGCATTCCGCAGCTTAGCGATAGTTTGGTTCTTGCTCGCGCTGTAAAATAATACATTCTCGCGCGCGCGCGATCGCCTTA
Source organism: Triturus cristatus (assembly GCF_964204655.1). Lineage (NCBI taxonomy): Eukaryota > Metazoa > Chordata > Amphibia > Caudata > Salamandridae > Triturus > Triturus cristatus. Next base: position 28,372,779 of record NC_140582.1, read on the forward strand.
CCTGAATCCCTGCGTTCGCCGACAAGTTTTCTTGATCCGGTCGCGCTCTCCATGAGATGTTGTATTGTTTTTAGCCATTTGCGCTGTCTCGCGACAGTTCGCGCCCGCAGTGTCGTCATGCGTCGCGCGATCACGTCTTTCTTCTCGCAATCATGCACCGCGAGACAACTGAAAACAAGATGGCCGCGCCCGCGAGCAACCACATGGGTAAGTTGGCGAGCCGCAACCATGCAGAAAATCTCGCGAACATGCGGGAAAAAAACTTCTGCATCTTCGCGATATTTCCGCGTGTTTGCGATAATTTTTAACATTTTCGCGATAATTTGCGAAAGTGGATTTCGCTAATTCCGCCCACCTCTAGTTTTCAGTGCCGAGTATTTGTCCTGCCCCGTAATCAGCGCGAACGACACTATGCACAGCGCAAAAGGGTGCTGCTTCTTTTATTGTTGCTGGAGTAGATTTTCTACCCGAGCTACAGCTTTCTCAGCGCAAATAGAAGGTTCTATGCGAGCCATCACAACCATCCTGCAATCGCCGTGTCCAGATATCTGACCACCTAAGTTGAGAAATCTCACCGGGAGGTGGATTTTCCTCACTCGGGTTCACCAACTTGACGTTGGCGAGCACGAGTGAGGAAAAAACTCGAGTTTTTCGGAATTCTGCGTGCTCCGCAGCAGGTGGAAAACTTTACAAACTCTGCAAATGGAGCAGAGTTCACCACCCAGGCGTAATTATATGTATCCTTTAGAAAAATTCACATGTCGGCTGCTGTCTGTATTGGATATTTTGTCTTTCAATCAAGAAATGTGAATAACAAAGGGAAGATATTACTGGTAATACATCAAAATCTATGAACTTCACTGTGTGCTTCAGTACTGTGCCCTTTATTAGTTTGCCAATCTTGGGGACTTTCCAGGTCTAGCTATCTCACACTAGGTGGCAGGATGTATGTACCATGAGAGCACCAACTTCATTTATATGTTGTGGTTCTGTGTAACTGTTCCCCTTATTGTCGTGCAGCTTGGGATGTACAAATACTGTGGCATAGCCAATACCATTTTGTATGTTGTAACCAAGGTATACCTTGCTGGTGAGTCCTTATCAGGGCAAAACCGGTCCTATGCTCACTGTGCCACTAAAGTAAAGCTATACCTGGCTGATAAACTCTTATCATCAGGGCAAAACTGGTCTTGGATTGCTTGTGTTCCTGTTCGGTGAGGACCTGGCTCAGCTTTTTGGTCTGTACTGTTCTCAATAGAAGCAGGGTCAAGACTGATTTGCATATCACTGAGATCTAACTGGGCCCGATTCAATAATGGAAACTTAGACGTTTGGTCTAAACTTAGGCCAAATGTCTAAGTTTACTAATTTGGGAATACACAAAGGGCATTTACGAGTTCTATCTTTATGTCCGCACTCTGGGCAGAGATCTGGACCAGGTGCGGGCATAAAGATAGTGCTCATAAATGCACTTTGTAAATACCCAAAGTCGTATCCTTAGACGGTTGGTCAAGTTTAGACCAAACGTCTAGGTTGACCTTTGTGAATCGGGCTGTGTGGTGGCATGGTGAGTAAAACATCAGTGAATTGGGATGCTCCCCCAAGAAATTGCCAGGGGTTAGGCCAATTGCAAGCATTCGTTCCATCAGCTTTTGTGTGTTTCTTCATGATATGGAGATATTTGGGCACATATTTACTAAGGTTTTGCATCAGGGTTGCATCACTTGTATGGCATAGCTCCGACGCTTACTCTTTTTGGGCATTTACTGATCTACGCCAAACCCCTCTGTGTGGTTTTGCAAGGTTTCGTAAATACAAAGTTACACAAGACCGCAAATAGCTCTGCCTTGCTTTACTTTGCATCAGGGAGGCGTTTCATGGGTGGAGCATGAGTGTTCCCATACTTCCACCAATTGAGTTTTATGCAATCCCAGATTTACAAAGGTGAGTAAACCTGGCATTGCTCAAAATGCTACCCTTACCAGAAACAGGCGTAACCAGGAGAAATATTTTTATTTCTTTTTGTTACTTCCCCTTTTTATGTGTGCTGCATTCTGGTGAATTTCTTCTTTCCATTTTCATGTAACTTAGCAACTTTGCTGCAGCCCTGCATTGTCTGAAATGTTAGTAACCATACTTGTGGCACAACACAAATTAACAAAAACGCTCTAATAAAAGCTGGTTCATACAATTTGAGATACTCCTATACTGTTTTCCCTCTTTAATGCTAAAACTATTCATCAAGAGTCTATAACGAATGCTTACCCTACAGCTATTCTCAGTACGCTCCGTCACTCCGATTCTTGCAGATTATTGATGTTTTATCCTTGGAGAGTTTCACTGAAAGAAAGCAATGTGCACACTTTCGCTCCTGAAGAGAAGGAAGTCCCAATAGCATCTATAATGCATATATTGCAGGCACCAAAAGCCAATGTTCAATTGAAGCAAACAGTATGAAAACATTAAATTGTCATGAATGATGCTTTAGCAACTTTAATTGTTGGTACGTCCTTTCTAACGGAGCTTTGCCTGTGGTGTGCTTCTCTAGCAATTTGCAAAGCTTTGTATTAACATACTTTGATAAAAAGAAGTTTGTCCAAATAACTTAGTATTCAAAGGAAAAGCGAGCAAGCCGACTGATTTCTCTCACGAAAAAATAGCCATCAAATCAAATGAAAGTCGTTTCTAGGATTAAAAAAAAACAAACAACAGAAAGTAAAATCATTTTTCTACAGACTAAATAAAGAGTTACTAATGCAGGTTTTGAACATCTGAGCGAAAGTATTTTACTACTAAGAAAAAACCGAATGTGAAATAGAACGTCTACCGAGTATACATTTCAGAACAGAAGCAATTCACAACAATTTTTTTTTAAATTTTGCACTATAATAGTGGTAGTATTCCGCCATCGCATACATCTTAACTCTGTCTAGAACAACAGAAACATGGACCATCAGGGCCGGCTTTAGCACTGGTGGCGCCCAGTGCCACAATGTCTTTTGGTGCCCCCCCCCCCCCCCCCCCAATGACCACCTCTGCCACGGATTCCCTCCCTTCAGTCTTCATAACCTCTCTCTCAGATGCATTTAATTAATTTTATAGCGCCACTCATAAAAGTGAAGGGTGTCAGATCACTTTACATAACACACACGTTACGCAGAGACAATCAATCATAAGTGTGTACATCAGTGTATAGTAAATATGACATAAGACAGAGGACAACAAGAGTTGGATTCACATGTCATCCATACAGGTATGCAGTATAGATGAAGAGTAGCACAAACTCAATTTAAAATGTAACACAATGGATTGGGGCTCTCTTCAATAGCAAGATCTGATTTGTACCCAAATGATCCATTTTTGCAACATTAGAATAATGAAAGTCTTGGGAAAAAATCCATACTCTCTAATCTATACCTTGAAGTCTGCACGCAGTTCTTTGATGACAGTTACTAGCTCACTGTGAACTGCAACTAGCAAAAGGAAGTCTCTGACAAAAGCAGTAACCCACTGACCTTTTTACATTATATTCACTTTGTGATCTGCATGGTACATGTTCTTGCAGCAGGCATATTGACCCTATGTGCTACGTTACCATGACTCAAAACTTCCACGAGCAAAACTCCGATCTTACCAGGGAACATTAATTGCCTGAGTTTTCTTGACATTTTAATTGTTGACTTAAAATAGCTGGAGGCCAGGAATGCGGCAGCAGTTGCTTTTAAGCAAACAGGCGACCCGTTTGAAGTCAGCACCCGGTGCGGTGGCACCGGTCGTACCGCCCTAGAGCCGGCCTGTTGACCCTCCCCTATGGAGGAGGACATGAATCCCCAGCACCATAAAGACATCACGCACTACTCACTATCACTACCATCACACACCCCGTCCTTTCATGTATGTTCACCAATCAAAAACATGCATAAATATTGTTCCCTACCTGCACTCCATGTCACAATAATAATTTTGCTCTAACCTTTACACAGTCCAGCATCTTTTGAACGATTTTGTCTAAATATGGTAAAATGCACACTATGATATGAGCTCTGTAAAAGAAAAATAGCAATATGATAACAATGGTAATACGGTCACAGAAACAAGAACAGCCAAACTCTTTCAGGATGCACACGAGCAAGACATCGACAATGATAAAGGTGTCTAAGACTAAATTTATCTAAATATATGCAAATGCTGAGGGTAAGGAGGCAAAGAATTTTGTGTATGAGATGAAGGTGGGTCATGGTAACTAAATGAGAAATTAAACTTAAAAAAACTAATAAAAGTAAGAGTGGCGGTGATGCAGCGGAGTTTACCAGCTCGGTTTACATACACACCACAACATTAACTTGAGCCCATATACATTACATTCATACAATGACCTAGCAAATATCCGCTGGGATCAATTTGTTGTATATGTTTGAAAATTATCAACCCTGTCTCATTTGGGTAAATTTCCTCTTGTCGATAGATTTGATTGTAGATTAGAATAGGTAAGAAATAACATTAACCTTCATTTCAAAAGGACCACAGACTTAAAGGATTTTTAAAGATTTATCTGATCAATGCATGTTAATACACCAATTTTCTCCATCAGGAAATAAAATACAGTTAGCTTCAATCAATTCACACTTAAATCTCTAGTGATGACAGCACCTGAAGGGGGAGAAATAAAGAGCAGTACGAGGACATTTACTACACAGAATTATATTTACCTAGAATGGAGTGAGGACCTGAATGACAGGGAGTCAAAGATTCAGGACAGGCTCAAGACAGGATAGGTGACCTCTTCTAGTGCACCGCCAGCGTCGTACCCCTCTCTGGTACTACTCTCTCTGGCTCGAGCTCGTCCGGAAACCCCTTCCTGGATGTGCCTCCTCGGTTCTGCCTTCCACGAATTTCCCCTAAGTGTTGGTTTCTTCAATCAGCTCACAGACAGCATCTCAGCATGCTCGGGCAGCATCCCTGCGTCAAGTGCCATAGAGTGTGTCTAACTAAATAAACTACCTCTGTTATATTATTGTTGTGTATGTTCCAGCCCCAAATGTTTCAATACCATGAACACCCCTAATTCTGATTTGGCCAGGCAATGAGGAGAGGTCATCACACCATACTAAGTGTCATATTTTCTTTAGCTCTTTTGTCTAATTTTCCGCCCCTTAAATTTACTTTCCCAAGCTTTATTACCACCCGCATTTCGCATCAATACATTTAGGCAACATTGTTTTTCATGTTTCCTCTTGCTGGTTCAAGAGTTGAGCTTCCCAGGCGCTTCTGGTGAACATGTCCTTGGCTGAGATTCAAATGTGCCATCAGAGTTCAGAGCGGGTTTACGGTGCGCAGGCGCATCCAGTAGGTGGGTATGAATCTCAGTCAAGGCCCAAATACAAACTAATAATAAAGTCAAAGAAAAACATGTTAGAATACAAAATAAATGAATTCACTGTATAACACTTATTTCTACTCTAACCCCATTTACTTAGATATATCTTTTGCATTAGCAGTTTAGTAGAACTTGTATGATTTAGTTGCAGATTAGCATGCGCATTAACATGTGAGTTTCAAGCGGCCATTTTTAAAGCTATTGCGCAGCTGCAAAGTTTTCCCCCCAAGCGAAAGAAGACGTCATACTACGTAGATGTAGTAGATGCATGCACAGTAGAAATCCTGCGTTTTCGGCGGCCATTTTAATGACACTCGGGTTACTGGTTAGTAATACACAAAGGCAAGCATCCCCTAGAAACGATATAATGGATGTAGTGCAATTTTAGTATTTACGAACAAGTTGGTTACATTGTTATATGTTATTCGAGAGAATTGCATTCGAGCAAGTTTCTTTTATACGAAACCTTGCTCCATCAATCCCCTCTCTGATGGCATTTTATGCCATCATTAACTTCTGTTACTAAATCAGATGCCAACTTTAGCATTCTACCATTTCGATTTCTTCAACTCTTTAATTTCTTCCTTTACACTTTTTGTATTGTAATCCCCTCATTCTTTTGTAAATATTTCCTTTCATCTCTTAATGTTGTATTTCATCTAATTTTCTTTTCTTACATTTCTCATTCACTTCATACTTCTTTCTTTTCTTGCAACATTTCTGCCAACACATTACTGTCAAAACCAATGAGGTTATGCCTATTATTGGTATTACTATTTGACCTAAGATACTTTTACCTATGTTAGAAAACCAATTACCTATAGTAGCAAAACTATTAGCTATTTTCTTCCATACTGTGTCAACCTCCAGTGGTTTCACTTCTTCTTCCAAATGTGTGATATTTTTAATATCTCCTCCAATTTCAATGCTTTTATCAGGAATATAAGTGCAACAATATTGCTCTTTCAACATTTTACAGACTCCACCCTCTTTTGCCAATAAGATATCAAGTGCAAGTCGATTTTGCAAAACCATAGATCTGACAGCAACTAATTCTGTGTTGATCAACAAGAATCCTCCAGCAGTGTCAGTTGATAACTGATCAACTACTGTAGACAATTGACAGGTTTTTCGTGAATTAAGCAGAACTCCCACTGAAGGTATCAATGCACCAAATATATCACATACTATTTGTTGCGTATTAGTTCACTACTGTCTTCATTGCTTCCAGTGATTCTTTTAACACAATAGACTTTAGGGAATACTATTCCAGAATAGCAACTCCCATACCAATGTTCAGGTAACCTAAAATAGGCTTTGTTTCCACATATATAATACATTCCAGGAAATACTGGATCAGTTCCTCCTTTTTGTCCCCATCCCCCAATTACTAAGAAATTATGTTCACATTCACTGGAACCATTTAATTAATTGTTATATTCTGTTTTTAACCTATGGAGACAGATTTTCCCTTTCTTCTCCCAATCCAGGATCATAGCAGCATGAGTCTTGCCAGTTGCCAAAAAATCTTCTTTCTCAGCCCATTTAGGTATCTGAGGTTTCGGTTCAGAGGCCCTTCTTTGGAAATCTTGTCACCTCTGTTCAACTAAATTTAAAAATATAGTTTCCTCTTCATGCAATTTACATGTTAGATTACGTTCATGTGCATCAGCTTTATCTATTGCTTTCATAGTTAGAAAATATTCACCCATAACTTGTGAATCTCCAGTACTAAGAACGGGGTTCATGCTCTTTCTCATAGGAACCTCTGAAAAGATTGCATCTACATTAGAAAAATAATATTGTAGTTTTCCGGTTCTATAAAACAAGCTAGCTAAAACAATACATGAAATACCATATGTCAAAGGTAAGTGATGATAAGTTACCCCTTCTGCTACTGTTGTTGGCAGTTTCATTCAGACATAACAGTCGCTAACCTCCATAGTTTCTACATAATGTACTAATACATTTGCAAAAACATTTAGATCTGTGTTATTTTTAATCACAGTGTAGTGTAAATCTAACTCATCTGGTGTTTCTAAGTCTACTCTATCTCCTTTAATGTTAGCCAATCTCTCACGGTATTAGCACTATTCTGCTTGTTTGTAACCATCAAATAGGGAATGGCCACTGTTAATACTAGCCACATTATGAGTACTAAAAATATGCTAAATATACACATCCTACAGCCCTTTTTTTACAGCTTCGTTTCGGTTTTCCAGCAACTCCATTATCAGACATTTTGGAATAAGAAGATTTCTCCTCTTTAATTCAGAAATTTTGTATGGGATATCCCCTTAAGTGCTTTCTTTCTCTTTCAAGTGGGTCTCACTTCCTCGTCAATCCGTTCGGCATTTAATTCTTCATCACTTTCTTCATTTATGTCAAGATTTTCAAAATCTTCAAGAATGACATATGTCCATTCAGGACTCTTGAACTTATTATTCAATGTTCTCAATCTTGGGCTTCTTCGATTGGAAGTTTCAGTTGATGACCCAGACTGGCTGAATACTTCGTTTACTTGGTCAGGTTCTTCATTTATTGTCTTAAGGCGGTATTTCAGTCTTTTAATAATTCTTGGCCAATTATCGCCTTTCCTGACTTTCTTAGCTTGTACTGCACTGTCAGTTTCTTCAAGGGTTCTTTTGTTTTCTTTTATTTGTAGCACATTTTGATCCTTTTTGTCTTCAGATCTCCTCACTATCTGACCTTGTCCAGGCCTTATTATTTCACCCTGTTCTGCCTCAATGTGTTCTTCTACCTTACTCTGACCCTGTTCAGGATTGTTTGTAATTGGTTTTTCTTCTTTATCCTGAACCTGTTTTTCTTTGCCGATCTGGTCCTGTTGAGGTCTTTCTGACTCTTGATTTTTTTCTGCCTGAACGTGTCCTCTAAGGCCTGTCTGTCCCTGCTCAGACTCGTGAATGGGGCTTTTATTTTCTTCTGTCTGAGTAGATTGTTCTTTCCATATCTGTTCCTGCTCAGGTTCCCTAATAACTGTACTCCTACTTTCCTGAGCACGTTCTTCTATTCCTAACTGATTCTCACTCTTTTCCTGTCTATCTAATCTTGTTTGACTTCTGGTTCTTACAATTATTTCTGGTAAATCCACTACTGGGCTCCAGTCATCCTGATAGGTGCTTGGTTGTTCTTGGTCATCTACTTCAGGATCTATTATGGGAGATTCTTCACCTGCACAACCTTCAGCAACTTCATCTGCTTTTGTCAATTGAGGATTTTCCTCTCCAGGAGCTGGCATGAATCCAATTAGGCAAACCTGCACACTTTACAGCTGTTGATGTAACCAATATAACCTGATGTGGTTTGTCCAACCTTGGTGCTAGGCACGATTCTCTAGTGTGATTCTTCTCAACTTCCCAGTCATCGGGATTCAGATCATGCGCTTGGCTCAGCTGCCTGTTGTCTGCGCCTTCCCCAACCTGGTGAGAGATAGAACGCACTCGGTCAGCCAACTCTTTGCAATACTCCAAAACCAAATCATTAGTTATATTCAACAGCTTGTGTCCTGGTATACATGCTTGTCTCATTGTTCTTCCCAGGAGTATTTCATGGGGACTCAATCCAGTATTTTTGTCAGGAATACTTCTGAGTCCCATCAGAACAAGAGGTAAAGCATCAGGCCACTCCAGTGGGGTGGATGCACACACCTTTCCCAGTCTTGACTTGATTGTGCCATTCAATTGTTCTACCACTCCAGAAGCCTCTGGGTGGTACGCGCAGTGCAGTTTTTGTTCGACTTTGAATGCTTCACAAATTAATCGTATTATCTCATTATTAAAATGAGACTCTCTGTCTGATTCAATCGTTACTGGAAAACCACATTTCGGGATAAACTCACGTAGTAAGAGTTTGGCCACTGTCAAGCTGTCATTTTTTTGGGTCGGGTATGCTTTCACCCATTTTGAAAACAAACAAACTATGACAAGTACATATTTCAACCTTCGACAGGCAGGCAATTGAATGAAATCTATTTGGAGTCTTACAAAAGGCCCTTCTGCTTTCCCAATCTTACCCATACTAACCACTGTTTTCCTGCCGGGATTCATTTCTTGACTTGTTAAGCATCTTTGGCAAAGACTCTCTGCAACATTCCTGAACTTTGCATTAAACCAATCTTGTCTGAAAAGTCTAATCATAGCATCTCTGCCTACATGTGTGTCTCCATGATACATCCTAGCCATAGGTGCAAGCATACTGTCTGGCATCACTGGTCTGCCATCATAACAAACCCACACACCATATTCTGCTCTTTTTTGACATCCTATTTTCACCCACTCCTCCTTCTCTCTCATTTCTGCTTCATCTTGTAGATCTTTCACCTCCTCCCATGTTCCAAATCCTGCAAGTAGCATAAGTTGGCAGCTCATTCCACATGTTTCAATTTTCTTATTTAATGCAATTTTATGTCTCGCGCAATGCTGGGCAACCTGGTCAGCAGATCGGTTACCTGCCGTCACATAGTCATCTCCTGACTGGTGAGCAGCATACTTGACCACTGCCACTTCTTTTGGTAATTGAATTGCCTCAATCAATTCTTTCACCAATTTTCAATTTTTAATGGGGGTTCCTGAAGAAGTCAGGAAATCCCTCTGCATCCATTCCAGAGCTGGCCAAAGTCGTGCACAACCCTGTACCCATACTGACTATCAGTAAAAATGGTTACTTTCCAATTTTTCCCAATTTTGCAAGCTTTAATTAAAGCTATTAATCGGCTACTTGTGCAGACCTGACTTCTGGTAAATAGGATGCTTCGACTATTCTAGCCAATGTACATACAGCATAAGCAGCACTCAACCCTCCTTCCTCATGACGCATGCATGAGCCATCTACAAATAATTCATGATCTGCATCCTTCAAAGGTTCTTCCTGTATGTCTGGTCGGGGTTTGGTACTGAGTTCTGTCACGTCGAGACATTCATGTTCAACCTCATCTTTCACCTCTTCTTGGTATGGATCTGGCAACAAAGTAGCTGGGTTAAGAACAGTACACCTGACTATGGTCAAGTTTTCAGCCCCCAGTATAATTCTTTCATGCTTAGTTAATCGACTAGGGGTTAGATACTGAGTTTGAGTTCTTGCTAAAAGAATCACAACTGAATGAGGGACGTACACCTTTACAGGGTGTCCCATCACAATTGATTCGCTTTGTTCCAGGCTCACACAGGTTGCAGCTACAGCTTTTAGCTTTTAGACAACCTGGTAATGCACATGCTATGGGGTCTAAAGTAGCAGAAAAATGCGCCACAGGTCTCTGTGTTAGGACTGAGAGTGCACAATTATCTCTCTCATAGCAGAATAATGCAAATTCTTTCGAATAATCTGGCATTCCCAGAGCAGGTGTTTCACACAGACAGCTTCGTAATTTCACAAAAGCGTCCATGCTTTCATCATTCCACTCTAGTGGGTCTTTGGCTCTCTTTTTTTGTCATCTGTATCAGGGGTTTCGCCAGTAAGGAAAACCCTACAATCCACCGCCTACAATATTCTATGACCCCAAGAAACATCCTTATTTCTCTTTGGGTCGTGGCAATTGCATTTGTCTTAATATTTTATTCTTTCAGAGGTCACCTTCCTAACCCCTCTCTCACTATTTGATGTCCCAGGTATTTAACTGAGTTTTGGCACAACTGTAATTTTTCTGAGGACACTTTGGGGCAGATTTACAAGCCCCTTCCGCCACTTTTGTGTCACTTTTAACATGGGAAAAGTGACGCAAAAGTGGCGCAAGCGGCTTGTAAATCTGCCCCTTTATGTCCACCTTTAGCCAGATGATTTAACAAGGCAATTGAATCAGTAACACGGTCATCTCGAGTTTTCGACGCAACCAATAGGTCGTCGATAAACTGCACAAGGACTGACTCTCTGGGCAACACAAGAGATTCCAGACATCTTTTTAGGATTTGGTTAAAGATTGAAGGACTTTCAGTGTACCCTTGAGGCACATGATTCCACACATAAACACGCTACTCAAATTTGAATGAAAATAAAAACTGACTATCTGGATGCAATGGAATGGAAAAGAAAGCATGACATAAATCAATTGCCCGTAAACCAACCTGCATTCCATGGTATCTGGTACAGTATTACAGTTGGGTTGGGCACTACTGGGCAACACGGTACAACAGTCTTATTTATTTTCCTCAGGTCCTGAACCACCCTATATTTCCCGTTAGGTTTCTTAATGCCAATTATGGGTGAGTTACAAGGACTGCTCATTATTACTTTTAAAATACCTTGCTCGACTAATTGCTTAATTTCCGCTGCAACATCTACTTTAATTTCAGGACTCATTTTGTATTGTCGAGTATTTGGATAGATGGCACCTTCTTTCACTGTCACTTTCACAGGATCTACATTTAAAATTAATCCTACCTCTTTTCCAGTAAAATCCCATACTTCAGGATTTACTGTTAATTTGACCTCAGCTGGTAGCTCACCTTTTGTCATCAAGGAATACATTTTATTTACCTCCGTTCCTTGTTTAGCTAACATGAATTTGTAGACTCCGTCTTCATCTGGGGTCTGAATTGCAATACCATCCGGTATGCAATATATTGTGCAATTCATTTTGCACAATAAGTCTCTTCCAAGCAAGTTTACTGGACTAGAGTCGCACACTACAAATTTGTGCATCTCTCTGAAATTACCGATTGGCACCTCCATGGGTTCTGTATTCGGGGTTCTAATCTGTTGATTTGAAGCACCTACTACTTGGATGGCTTCTCCTGAGAGGGGTAGGTTTGGAATGTCTGCTGTTGTCACAGTAGAACGGGTAGCACCAGTGTCCAACAGGAAGGTGATGTCGTTTCCTTCTACTTGACCCTCAATGTAAGGACCTGACTGATCTACCGGTAGGGATGCGCCAAGGACGCACTCCCCTGCCCCCCCCCTCAGGCACTGTCATTGTGTATCATAGTCAAGGTACTGATCCTGCAAAAGAAACTGTGAGGTTACAAACTTTTTCTTACCACTTCCTTCTGGAAAACCGGTGTCCACACTGTACTTGGCTTGACTCACCAAATTTGGCTTAGGGGCAGGTGGCAATTGGCTCTATAGGTTTTTAACCTGTTGCGGTTGACTCATTAACACTTCATTCTGCATCTGTGGATTTAAATTTTGAATTGGGGCATTATTACTCTGTATGTTTTTACACTTGTTTTTCCAATGCCCCAATTTCCTGCACCCGTGACAGGGAAACTTTTTCTTGGCCTATTCTCTGCTCAACTTCCCTCTTGGCTTACCCCCACTGTTGCCACTCTGTCTTTGCCCCTTTCCTGATTTTCTAACTGTTTATTAAATTGGAGTTCTTGCTGGTCTGCTAATTTTACTTGAGCCCACATTACCTTTTCTTCTAAAGCCTTTCGTCTACTATCAATTTCATCCCCACAGTAATTAGCATATTTGAGGATCTCGTCTATGGGCTTTGACTGCGTGCACAACATGTGCTGTTTAATCATTTGGGATAAATCTTGTCTTAGCCCTGACATAAAACGATACACAAAATGAGTCATGTCCTTGACTCCTATACTTTCAAAATCACTATACTGTTTGAACACCTGTAAAAGACATTCATAGTAAGCATGTACAGAGTCGTCCTTCTCCTGGGTTGTTCTGTCTATTTTTACCCAATCAGTTTCTTTTGGGGGAATTTTACCTTTTAGGAAAGTGATCACCTGGTGATATATTTTCATTACATCTTCTGACGGAGCTCCTGTCTTTTGATTCCTTGGATACTCATCACTAGGCCAATCTATGGTAATTTTACATTCTGTCCACAAATCTGCAGGTACCACTATGTCAAACAGACCATCCAGATCTTTCAGCAAAACCTTTGAGACCTTTACAAACCTTTTGACTTGCCTGTACCATTCCACTGGTTTTTCTCTCAATTTTGGAAAATCATTTGTAAAAGACAAAATATCCTGTCAGGTCCATGGGACATGTACATATCCCCATCCTGGTACTTCCCTCATCGGACACAATCTCTCAGCCTTTTCTGCTTCTCTCATTGCATATTCAGATGTTGTTTGATTTACCTGTGCTTCTTCCTTTTTTCCTTTGTCCACCTATTTTTCCATCTGTCTAGATCGCCCCATTTGTGCAACAAAAATAATAACTCTCTGATCTGTACTTTTCTTCCTGACACATTCATGTTTTCTAAATCTTTATCTGAAAATTCTGCTCAATAGGGTTTCTGCAACACTTTCAACCTCCCTATGTCGATTCCCATTTCAGATGCCAAGTTCGCCAATTTCTCATGAAATATTTTGGTATTTCGAGTAATGCTTCTGCAAATGAACAGTAAGTCTTCTTCACTATATGTGTTTACCCTATCTAAACCCACATTTCCAGCTATCATCTCTTCCAATTCCACCCGTAATTTGAAAATGTCTAATATTTTCAGCTGGGGTTTTGGCTTCTCTATTTCTTGTGCCCATCTTTCTATGTCTTCTGGGGTTACTATTGTGGCACTTCTAGTTTCTGCTGAAGTTGCTAATCTAACTTCCTTTGAACAACTGGGCAAATTTATTTTTGGGGTTTCATTTATCTGTTCTATTATGGGTAAATCCATTAATGATATTACAGATTCACATTCACTAGTTTGGTCATCAATTATTACCTTTTCTTTTTTGGGTTCAATCATTGGAGTGGTCATGACAGGTGTCTTTGGACAGTTTGGCTTTTCTCCATATAATGAGACTACAGGACCTATAGTCACTGGTATCGTTAGTGCTTCGGGCGTGACTTAACTGAGTTATTTTCTGTACCAATTTGCTTCTATTCCTACTTATTGCTTCCTTTTCCTTTTCCTGGAGAGCTCTCTCCATTGTGGTTTCATGAATAACGTGTAGAACTAAGGGTGTATCCAATATGGGAGCACTCGGGGAAATTCTATTTGGACCCTCTTGATAAGGCGGAGGATTTTTCATTAAGATACCTTCTAAATAATCATCTTCTGAATATCCGCTACCTGTCACTGTTAAATGTTTTGTTCTCTATGAGCATTTGCCTCCAGCCTGTTCCTCTGTCATTAACATAGGATATAAGCCTTCCGCTACCATGGCCTGTCTCCATTGTTTGATTTGACTATCTCGAGTCTCTCTTGGAAATTTTGGATAATATTTACTCAGGCTCCTGTTACTTCGTAGTCTATCACGCTCAAATGCTTCAGTCTCCCACTCTTCTAGAGCTACGTATTGAGTCAATCTAGGTTTGGGTTCTAATTCATTCATTCGAGTTCATGAATTATGTAAAATTCTCCCATTAAAGGTTCCAAAATCAGGAAATGCTAATACTCCATCATCTTTTGTGTATTCTACCCATTTTTCTAACCATACCCAAGTATGATAGCCTCGTTTCATCATCATGTATGATGCAGGCGTTTTCGGGGGAGGGATAAGAATTACTTCTCTAGTCTTAATGGGTTTATCCTTTCTAAAATAATTCTTAATTTTCTGCATGAATGACATCTTCCTCTTTTCTCCGTACCTTACGTGCTTGTGCTGGTTAAGAAACTGTTGGTAAGCAAAACCTACAAATCTTCTATCTGGGCGGGTCCCTATTAATGTCGGATTGTACATACAAATGCCATTATGTATTATTACTCTTGGGGTTTCTATATTAATGGCCAATCAGAAATTCGTTTCTATTCAATGATCCTCCAATACCAGTGCGTTTTCTATTCTGGTGACCAATCAACTTCTGCTCTTCTCATTTGTTTAGCCAATACTTGCGCGGCTTTTCTGTGACGTCAGTATCACTCCTTACCACTGATCCCTCCTTTACAATTTTGCATCAACTACACGCCTGCTGTCTTAACCAATCCCAACGCGACTCTCAGCGATGTCATTACAACATCCGCAACTGACCCCTCCTTTACAAGGTAATGCGAAAACTTATTTTTCTCACAATTTTTAACACAATTTTCATTAATTAACAACGTAAAACATTCACTACTGTGTCTGATCGACTACATTCAAAGAATAGTCAACTTCGTTTACTGCTTACTCTTCACACACACTACGAGTAAAACCTTTCTGCTTACTCTTCACTCAAGAATCAGAGAACCTGCTACTCCTTCAGTATTACGCTTTGTAGGTGACATAAGACCAAAGTTTCACCAGCGAACTCCTTGCTACCAATTATTCTCACTTTCACACAAAGAAATAATCCCTAACTCAGTGCTTCTAGTCCTGTGTAACTTTCAGCACTTTCTTGATCCGTACAAGTAACCTCACTGCACTGTGGCTTCCATTTGCCACCGCTATTCAATATTCCCAGCAATTTCTAGACGACATGAAACCATACATAACGGGTTTGGTTAAAACATAAATCAAAATTTCAATGTGTAAAATAATTCACAAAAATAATCCATACCTAACTAACAAAATCTAACCATAGCATTGTGATTGGGCTGAGCACCGTGTCATGGCTCTCTGCCAGGGGCTGGAGGGGTGGGCATGTTCTCCATGCAGGCTGTAATGCAGGCTAGAAAATGCGCATGACTGGTTTGGGCAGCGCGAGAGGGCTGACCAAACAGTCATTGTGCACAGGAGTGTTCTACCACTCCTCACCTGCTCTGCAGCTCCGCCCCACTCCCTCACACACATTGCTGCAGCAGGAGATCAAAATATAATGATAATAACATACCATTATTATCATTTTTTTAAAAAATTATTTTGTTGCTTCCTGGCAGAGGGGCGACACTCCTCTACCTTAGCAGAGGATTCGCCACTGTCTGCCAGCTCCTACTGCATCAGGGCATTAAAGGAAGTTTTCTATCAACAGAGACTACAGGGGCACCATCTATAGGATAAGTAAGGTCTGTCCATCTCTAAATAAAATGGGCAGACAAAGGGTTTGGCAGACAGGATGCTCTTTTACTTTTGCGACAGAGCACCCTTGACAATAAATTACATATAGCCTTAAATGTTTATTTAAGAAACTTCACACATTTCTAGTCACACATTACATCATAAACCACACGGCTTATTTTTCTCATAATAATGCTTAGAAATTGTATGTAAGGTCAGGTCAATATCAGATCTATTTCACAACAGCCTGCACCAAGGTCTCAAACTGGGTACACTGGTGCTTGACTATGCTGTATGCCTCTCAAAAGAACAACATCATAACATATCCACAGATTGACCTTGCTTCTTTCAAGACGGAGCAAACTGGAAAAACACTCAGGGGCCCATTACGATGGCGGGCGGACTTTGTCCGCCCACTACCGTAACGGTAAACGGGACCGACCGCCAGAGGTGCAGTGGCCCCGCTATGCCAATTAGGATGCGCCTGCCATCCTGGCATTCACATCCTGCATATTATGCATATTATGCATTGCGGCGAGCGATCCTGTCAGCAGCCCCCGCCGCAATGCAAAATATGCATGTTGTGCATTGGCATGCACAACGTGACAGGCACCGCTCGGTGCCTGCCACCCTGTGCATGCCAATGGTACCCCCCAAGTGCAGGCATTTACCCCCCCTGCCTCCCCGGGGGTCCAAAATGGGCACCCAAAGGCATTCTATGCATGTGGAGTCTCCGCCATGGAAAGGCATGCCCCACGCACCCATCCTTATATGGATGGAGGTGCCTGCGAGGCACCGCCACCATATTGTGGACCTTTTCCATCCGGCAGGCAATCGTGACGATTGCCTGCCAGCGGAAAAGCAGCGGCGGTCTTTCCGTCCGCCGTGTTACCCCCGCCATGCTAATGTGGCGGGGGGTAAATGGCCATCGGGCGGGGAGTTCTGGCGGGCGGATCGTAATAGGCCACTCAGTTATGAGCAGGTATCTATGGGAGAATCACTTAGGAAGTTCCTTTTTTTGGGAAAGATTTTGGTGCTTTCGAAGATATTATCTAAAGCTAGAAAAGAAGGGAT
Organism: Triturus cristatus; assembly: GCF_964204655.1. Classification (NCBI taxonomy): domain Eukaryota; kingdom Metazoa; phylum Chordata; class Amphibia; order Caudata; family Salamandridae; genus Triturus; species Triturus cristatus. Next base: position 28,390,065 of record NC_140582.1, read on the forward strand.
TCCATCATATACTTTAGCAAAAGCAATCTACTATACAACTATGTAGCCATAGTAATCGTTTTTAAAGGTATTGCCTTTGTAGTACTGACTATGATGCCTCATTTATATATTCCACACTAACACAGGTCCTTAACATATTAATAAAGCCTTTTAATATAACAGAGTGAATTTCTTGTGTGTCCATCCTTCAGGGAAAGGTGTTCCACCACCCACATTTAAATATACGTATTCCTAGCCATCTCTGGCAGTGTTGGTAGTCACCCACTGTGCATTATATCCAGGTTACTCATGGTAGATGTGTGGGTTACAACCTGTCTATCCCATTCATGCTGGTAAACTGGGTCAAACCTCTGCTTGCGGAGGGCTACACATATAAGGAGGTTGGGTACCACAAACCACTAGAAACTATGCCTTCTTTTTTAAGTCCCTCTGCAGGTTCAGAATGTTGATAAGTGGCCTTGAACAACAGAGGAAGGACTAGCATCGCTGAAGTATTCCGTCTTGAGCTTGGGGTGTACCTACTATAGACTTGTACAGTGGGCATTCAAGGACTTTCTCCAGAGATCACCACACCACCTCCCTAAAACAGCCCTAGGTCAGATGGTGGATGGACTTTCTGAGAACTCTGAAGGAGGAGGTCTTCTACACATCTGTTGAATTGTTTGGTGGGCTGGTCTAGTTGTGGTACCCTCGGAGTGGGCACTAAAACTCAAGTTGATGCGCTCAACCACCCTGCAAGTAGTGCAAGATGTGAGTGGCTGGAGAGTGCAGGAAAGGATAGTGGCCTTATGTGGACAACCTAGGTTGCTGTCATGAAACACCCAAGATAAGGAGTTCAGTTGAGATGGACAGTAAGATAAGCTCAGGTCCATCCAGTTAATTTGTTATTAAAAAGGAGAATGCAGTGGTGTTTGAGGATCTAGAAAACTTCTCAAAATATTTGAGGGGATCAGAAGAACCCTTGAGAACTAACCTGATGAATGGATCATACCATCAGGACTCTAACTTTGAAACCCCTGTCCAGTTGGTTGCAGACTGCTCGAGGTATCCTTCTGTGAATTCAGTGGTCAGATGCAGACTGAGGTGAGCTGCAGCAGGTGCTCCTGATCCAGGGACATCAACTGTCATTGTGAAAACTTAAGTGTGAGTGCCTTTTTCATTGAAAATCCTATATTGTGGGTATGGTAGCCACCGTGAACCAGTATGAGTTCATGCATTCTTGATCAATCTTCCCCTTAGAGGTGGGGGAACCATGTTGAGGCTCACTGTCACCTACAACATTCTGAACATAATTATCCCATCCCAGGGGCTCCACCGCTACTGGTACCATGTCTCAATGAAATGGGCTTCTCACAACACCAAGGACATTGCCCACTTCCTGCACCATGACAGAATAGGTGCACTGGGAGAGCAGCCGTCATCAACTTGCCCACTTGGAAATATAGAGTATGTGGTTCGTGGCAAGGGAGTTTGCAAAAGCAGAGGAATGTGCATCATAAAGAAACACACTACCAAAATGAAAGCTGCAGGTGAACACCTTAAACCTCCACACAGGGAGCAAAATGTGAAAAATAGTGGGTTTGTCCTAAAAAAAGACAGGGGCACCCACAATAGTGCAGAGGTACACTGGGCAGTGCCTAGGCAGTGGTTTCCCTAGCTGGACCCCAATGCATGGAGAAAATCAGGTGCACTAAATATCCAAAGCAGAAGGTGAGTGGGCATAAAGATCAAGGCACCCCGGCAAACAAGGCAATCTGTAATTTAGATTTTCCACAGCCATGGTGGGCTGAAAATTTGGATTTTAGCCAATATTATGCAGTAAATCCCCTTATTGCCACCACTCAGCAGCATCTTTAAAGGTTATAGAACTTGGAATCTTTAAACATTCCAAAACATAATAAAACTCCCCAGAAACCAGTCCTCATCCTACTTTTATGAACCGCAAACTTGAACTCTAAAGATATCTCCAAATAAGGTCCACAACTCGAACAAGGAACTTCTTCTGTAAGAAACAATCTCTTCCTCTGAATTGCAAACTTCTATCCGCCATACAAGCTTTTGAAGCAGCTGTACCTCTCACAGAATGTGCACTAAACAGACCTACATCCACACCATATCTTTGCATTATCTATTTCACCCATCTATCCAGAGTTGGAGGGGAAACCACCTTATGAGGATGTCTGAATGAAATATGCAAAGTTCCACTCCAGTCAGTCTCAGCAAAACCGTGCTGCGTTTATACGTCTATACACACCACACTACACATAACATCTGTTTATCAAAATGTGGACAAAATATTGATGAAAAATGTGTCTTAGTTTTCTGTCTCAAATGAAAACATACACCTTCTGGGGTATATGATCTAAAGGACACCTCCAAAGCAAGAACATCAGAAACCCTACGAAATGACACTAAGGACAACAGCACTGTCAACTTCAATGACAAATCCCTCAAATTCAGTTCTCCATCATCATTCCATCTCTGTAAAAATCTTTGACCCTTAAAAACATCCCATAGGGCTGTATATCTAGTACCTGGACATTCAGCAATACAAATGTTACTTAATAATATCTTTGTCATTACATTGTATCCTGCAGATAAACCATTCACCAAAACATGTCCAGCTGCAATTCCTGAGCCATACATATTAACAGTTAGGGGTGCCCGGCCCTTAGCAAACAATTCCGTCAAAAAATTAATTACTTGAACTACATCAACTGAAATGGAAACAAGAACCTTTTTCACACCCCAGCAAAACCATTTATTCCAGACCAATCTATATGACCTCCTTGTTCCTGATGACCATGATTCCTCAATGAGTCTAGAAGCCTCTGATAAAAATCCTGACTTCTTCCATACTCTCGGAAAGACTCCATGCCACCAACATTAGCTGGACTGCACAAACTAGAGTGTATTTCTTCCTGAGGAAATCTTAAAATCTCTGAAAACATCAGCAGCAATGCAGGGAAGTCTACACTCATCTCCAACATGATTGGATACCACGTTTAGGAGCTCCACAATGGAGTGACTACTAGCACTGTCTCCTTCCTTCTGTGAATCATCAGAGATGTCGATTTTACAAGGTACAGTAAATAGGCATGTTTTACTCAACCGTGAATAGGCATTGGCAAATCCAACACATTTGACACTTAAAAACTTTTTTTGTACAAATCTTTGGCTAGTTGTAATGTGGTCTTTTAAAGTTACTTTGGGGGACCAACTCTGACAGGGAGCCAGTCAGGGGGGCCAGTAAGATCCTCAGAAAAAGTTGCCTTAGTAGTCAAAGCAGTATTTAGTCAGTAACAGGCACTTTTGTCATTTGCTGTAGGCTCTTAAAAAAGTGGTCCTGATGCAAGGGATACAGGATGCTAAAGATGCTTAAGGGTGTTGTGGGTGTGATGCGATTGACAGGAGTCTTCCTGCTGCTATTTATCGGTCCATGGAGAAGGTGGTCCTGGTTAAGGCGGCAATGTCCCTCGAGGTCCACCAAGATCCTGGTAGAATTCCAGTTGCTACTGGACTACCAGTAGCCCAGAGTTTCAGTCACAGCCAAATCCTTCCTTGGGCAATAACTCATTTCGGGGTGACCAAGCTGTACTCCAACTACTCTTGCAGGTCCAGCAGATACGGGTGCAACACGGAGCATCGCATCCTGATCTCTGGTGCTGCAAAGTAACGGTTGGTGGCGGCACAAACTTTCTGGGTTATCAACTTGCTCCAGCAGGTTTCCTCAGTTCTTGTGGCCCTGTGCTGCAAAAAGGAAGTCAGACAACTAACCCTTGGAGTCTGTTTCATTGGCTGGGCTCTGGAGATTACTTTTCCACGATCAAGATACAGCTAGGCAATCCCTTCTGCTTTGCTATCCAGCAGGTTCAGCAGGTGCAGTTGACACTGGTGCAGCTTCATTTTGCCTGGCTGTTGGTACATCATAGCAGTTCTTCTTTGGTCCTTCTTTCAGTCCAGTCAGGATCTGAGTTTTGAGTGCCAGTGGTGCCCATTTTATGGTCAAAAAGTGCCCCCAGGGTAGAGGTGGTCAGTAGCCAATGAGTTACTAGGTTACCTCCCTCTTGATAACCACTTCCTGGGAAATGTGGCATCTTACTTTCCCTGTCCCTAGTGTCATCCTATCTGCCTAATCAATAGAGCAGCTCCTCTCCCAAGTTTTTCCCTTTCTCCATTCATAGGTGGCTTCTCCTTTGAATCTTGCCTTCTGGACTAACACATGTGTGGCTTCTTGCAGGAGGGGGGTAACACATCTCTCCTGTGCATGCTTCTATTGTTATCATCAGTACGTCTCCCCAGGAGTACAAAAAACTTTCCCAGAGAAGAAAAAAAATTAAACCGTTCAGTGCACCGGATACTAAAAACAACAAAGTGGCAGCTTTACAAAAGTTGCACACTGCAACAAGTTACATTATTTTCAACTTGAGTATCAAGTGGTGCTTAATGCAATGAGTTGTTTGATACTTTGGAGTATTACATTTGGTCACATTGTTCCATAGTTAGTACAGCTGAGGGGTGGGCATGTAACTCTGTATTTGCCAATTGCGCAACCAAGTCTATCCAGAGTAAAAAGGTTTAACGTTTTTGCTGTCAGAACAAGTCAAATACATTTTCTGCCTGAGAAATATGCTGTTCCCTGGCTTAGAGCACGTTAGGCTTGCCATAAAGGTTGCTTACACAAAGGCCAGGGGGAAGTCTGGTTTTGCAATAGCTTTAAATGGCAAAGTAGAGTTGGCAGTTCTGTCTACTCTTCCACTTTGCAATGTTGGACTAGGAGACTCATTTTACCTGTGTCACACCCAGAGTGGCACAACCAGTAATGCAAACCATGGGGGTGACCTTCTAACATAACTGTCCTGTGTATACCAGGCACCATACACTAGGATCTTATAGGTAAGTTAGCTATGCCAGTTGGATATAAGCCAATGTAACATGCACATTTTAGGGTCAGTGCGCTGGCACTGAGGTCTGGTTAGCAGCCCTCAATGCGTCGAAAAACCAGCAGCATCAGTCCAAAATGTTAGGATGACCTGGCAAAAAGAGGCATTTCCTTACAATCAGCATCAACAGCATTCTTCTGACTGTAAATATGGAAGTGTTGCAGCTCACTCCGAACAGTTCATTATTTCGGCACACTCTGAGGAGCAAATTTACTGGAATTGTGGTGAACGGCAGCGCAGCAAGTTCCCTTGCAACGCTGCCGTGCATCACAGGGAAAGGGCATGAATGCACTGTATTTATCGAATATGGTTCATTTCTGTCCTTCACCTTGTGCTAGTGCCATTTTGGCATCCTAGAGCCAACCCAGGCATCCTTGAACCATGGGACAAGGGTGCCTGAATTACAGGCAGGATTGTTTTTGGGCAGGACTTGCACAAAAACAATCCATAGAGGTGGAAATAAAGATATTTTATCTCGCTACTCCTCACCTGGGGAGGCATAAGATGTTGATGCATTCTCAGGTTTACAACTCCTTGTGATACTGGAAACGTGTCAAAAACTATGGGAGCTGCATAGGAACACCCACCGCAACGCCCAAAGAATGCCTCCCTTGTGCAGAGTAAGGCAATGTAGTGATTTGCACTGCAATGCATTACTCCATATTTGTAAGGCCACTCAAAGTCATGCAAAGTGGCTTTGCGTGGCTTAATAGGTATGACTGTGCTGGAGCGGGTAGTACAAAGTTTTGTATACCCCCCCATTCTGCATGTTTATATTAATCCGAATAATCTAATAATTGTAATATTATTAATCTGTTTGAAGTGATAACTCACCAATGATATTAACAAAAGAATTACACGTGGGATTTGCATTTTGCATGGCTAAACTAATGGTATACTAATATATGTACGCATACTAATGGTAGAAAATTAGAATATTGCATGATATATGTTGCTTTTGTGACGTAATTGTAAGTTGCACCAGATGACATCACTGGGTGAATATAAACGCTTTAAATGTTGCTATTATGCTAGGTAATTACATACACATAGGGGAATTAGTGAGGGTTTAACATCTTATTAGCCATTTCAATGTTTTAATTACGTTTTGTGTTTGTTTTGCTTAAGTTGACCATTTGGGCCTAAGAAAAGATGGCCGACTGAGACACACGACGTGACTGCTACAGTTCCACGAGGTTTCGGATGAAGTGCGCCTGCGCCACCGCCAGCACCAGTGGCCTCGTCCTGACCCCAGGCAAGATGTACCAACCAAGGTCGTACTGGGAGAGTTTCCAGGACCACAAAACAAAGGACTGTCTTTAAAACCGGAACCAGCAAGTGTGATGACTTAATCTAACGGACTATGTGAGAACTTTACCGAATGACCCCAAATCCACTAATCAGGACTGTCTAAAACTCATTGTTGATACATTTTGACATTAAAATCATTATAAAAGTCGGTAGAATAGTGAGTTAGGGGTCGTCGTCGTTCGATTTGTCTTGCTGCAAATTTCCTGACGTTATGCTGACGGAGAGGACGGTGACACTGCTGGACAGCTGTTATCCTGAATCTTTGAAAGACTGAATTGCGGCCTGACTTTGATGAATTTAAGATTTTTCCACGACTTGACTGACTTAGAGGACGACAAATAGCCAGATTAGGTAAATATGATGTTCTGCGGTTTGGTCGATGATTTTCTAAAATTTGCAATTAATTAGATAAACGATGCTTTGATTAATAGACAAATGTGTTGAGTTGTTTTTTTAATAAGAAATTAGATTAAGAGAAGAGCATAAATAAAAGAATTGAATTACCAAATTACAATCCAACTAACTGATTCATCGCCAAATGAGGGGAATGTCACGAGGTTTGAAGTTAATAAAGGTATTCAATGTATATTAGGGTTTTAAGTGAAAAGATATTCCTTTCATTTCAGCGTATGGAAACTTATCCCTCCCAGGAAAGCAGATCAATGTAGTGTGAGTGTTGGTGTTATGGGCCCCACCAATGAATGTATTGAGTTAATGTGTTATTGCGATATTTGGTCTGTGCCGAAGGGAGGATTTGACATTCCACGCTGCAACAGTTTTTCTGGTAGCAGAATGATGGTTGTTATTGTTTTGGTTTGGTGAATATAGCTTGTAAATTGCTTATTGATTATTGGTTATTGATTTATGTATTAACACTCTATATGAATCGCGTAGAGTTCTATGTTGTTTCCACGGCTCCTGGGATGTAGGAAGTCGGAAGTTTGTAACGGTTCCGTAGTAGAGCAGAGGTAAGCGCTGCTCTCGGGAAAGACGGAATTGTTGTTGCCCTGTAGGTACACAGGGAGAAACGTGTAACGATTGAAGTTGCACAACGCATTGTCTGGGTTCGATTCGGTGACATCGTCGTGTGTTACCATTAGAGACATTTTCTGTGTGAGAGAAGTGTGTATGATAGCGAAGGTCACCTCTGAAGTTTTGGTCTTAGGTACCAGGAGTCAAAAAGGCATTCCGATAACGCTTATCACTGGAAAGGTAACAGGTGTTCTCTGAGCTTGCTAGAAGGATAAAGTAGAGGAAAGTGCTACTTTGTTAACGTATGTCATAATTCTGTAGTAGGACAGACTGTTCGCTGTTCTCGGGGAAATACAGGATTCTGTGTGAATGTACTACATTTTCTCGTGTGAGAGTGCGTGAATGTGAAGGCATTCGGGTTAGTTGTGAAACTCTAGTTTTATTTCTCAGGAGCAGTGGGTCTCCAACTATGTGTCTTAAATCTGGAGAAATGGTTAGCTAATGCTTGTTAGAAGGGTAAGGTATAGGGATGTGCTACTTTATCAACGGAAGTAACAATTCCGTAGTAGGGCAGAGGTAAGCGCTGCTCTCGGGAAAGACGGAATTCTCATGAGAAAGGTCTATTGCTATTCCTTGGTGGTGTTTTTATGTTCTTACTAACAGAATTGTAAATTTGAAACAAAACTTACTGAGTGGATTTTGTAAAGGAGGGGTAGAGAGGAGCAGGAGCTGCGGCAGCGGCTGCTGATGTCAGAACGACCGCGCTGGGATTGGCCAGTCAGTCGGAAATGTAGAACGCTCCGGATTGGTGCGTTACTATACGCCACGCTAGGAGTGGAGAAGCACAGGGTGACGTAGACGCTTCTGAGTGGTGCGTTAGTGTGAGTCGCGCTGGGATTGGAGATTTGCAAAAGTGACGTAGACGCTCCGGATTGGTGCGTTAGTGTGAGTCGCACTACGATTGGACAGAATAGCGGTACAGTTGTAAGGAGAGACTAGCGATACTCAGAAGATAGGAAAATGTATTACGATTCACCAGAAAAGGAGAAAAAGTCCTGGTTTGGGAAAATTAAGAAGTGGTTTAAAAAGGACAAACCGATTGTGACAAGGGAAGGACAGTTACTTCCTCCCCCGAAAACCCCCGCATACTTTATGGTTGCGAAATATGGATATCACACCTGTATTTGGTTAGACAATTGGGTCAAGTATACTGAAAAAGACGAAGTTCTGGCTTTTTCAGAACATGGTTCATTTAACTTGGCAGTGTTGAGAAATTTAAGAGAGAAAATGATGAATTTAGAACCAAGACCTAGACCGACACAATTTGAAGCATTGACAGAATGGGAAGATGAGATGCATGACCGAGAGAGACAGAGAAGTGGCGGGAGGTATAGGTACATGTTTGGTAGGTCGTACGGACATGAGAATCATGATGAACAAATGAGAAGATGGCAGAATGCGAGTATGACTGAGGGTTTGTTTCCCGTAAGAACTGCAGGGGAAAATGAAGGAAGAAAATGCGTAGAAAAGAGACATAATGTGGAAACGAGAGGGTATGGAGTGAATAAATCAGAGGACGATGTTCTTGATGACATGTTCTATAAAAATCCACCCCCATATCAGCCAGAACCAGAAATATTAACCCCAAGTGCCCCAATGAAAGAAACTGTACGAATCATAAAATCGGAACCAGAGTTCCAAAATTTGGGAAAAAATAATTCCATTAGAGAGGTAGAAAGGAAGTCCGGAAGTAAAATAGATGGTGAAAATTCAGCGGAACTAGCAAAGACTACCTTAGAATTAACAGAGAAAATAAGAGAATTAACCAAAAATCTGGAAGCTGTAACAGTTCCAGTAACGATAGGTCCAGTAATGCCTATTTTTGATAAACAAAAAGATGTCGAACATTGTTTAACGGTCCCTTATAAAAGCAATAAACAGGTTGAACAACCAAAACTGAGTCAAAATGATAATCCATGGAGAGAGACAATAAGTATGATTGAACCAAATGTTTCAAATAATCCGTTTGTAGGCCAGAATTGTGCAGAAAGACGTATAACAACAGTGGAGTCAATATTAGAAACACAAAAGGATTCTGGACAAGGAAATGTAGAGAAGTCAGTAGGACCATCTACAGAGGAAGTAAGTGAATGGTTGAGAAGCTGCAGAAGAAAGACAAACAATCTCAGTCAATAGATGTGGCCAAACTACGAATGGTACTGGAAGAGTTAATAGTAGGAACTATCCCTACGGAGACGTTAAAAAGCTACCAAGATGAGGAGTTGTTATTTCTGTGTAAAAGCATAACTTGAGAGCAAAAAGTCTCCATGAAAGATTAGAAGAAGTGGCAAATGAAATGGGTATAGATATTGATAAGGGAAAAGCCCTACAGAAACCATATTGAGTATATTTCACTGAAAAGGACATTGAAAATATGAATACCACAGGACGAATGAGTCAGATTAAAGAAATAATTATTTTGTTGAGAAAATGGGGAGATGTAGACAAATGGAAAAGTGGATGGTATCGAAAATGAGATGATGCTTCAGATAAAACCTTTTCAGCTTTCCCAGTTAGAGAAAAAGAGAAGGTAGTAACAGAATGCCCTATGACAGAAATTCCAGGAGGAGGATATGTACATGTCCCATGGACTAGGCAAGATATTTTATCATTTACAAATGACTTCCCTCGACTACGTGAAAAACCTGTCGAGTGGTATAGACAGGTGGATAGATTTGTAAAATTGTCCAAAGTATTATGGATTGATCTAAACAGCTTGTTTGACATAATAGTACCAGCAGATTTATGGACAGAGGGCAAAATCATGATAGATTGGCCAACACAAGAATACCCAAGGGATCCAAAAACAGGGGCTCCAGACCCCGAGGTAATGAAGAAATATGGACAGGTTATTTCCTTTCTGAAGAATAAGGTTCCACCTAAAGAGACAGATTGGGTAAAAATTGACAGAACTCATCAGGAAAGCAAAGAGTCAGTACATGCATATTATGAGAGGCTGATTTTGGCCCTTAAACAGTTTAGTGGAGATGAGAATCTGAGTGAAAAGGATCTAAGACATTTCGTATACAGGTTTGTATATGGTCTTCGTCCAGAAATTAGTGAGATGATAAAATAACATACTGTAGATAGGCAAAATAAGAAAATAGATGAAGTATTGAGACATGCGAAATATTTCAGTGATGAGATTGAAGCAAAACAGCGAAAATTGAAAGAAAAGGCTATGTGGGCACAAGTAAAGGTTGCGGAGAGACAGGAGGCTCAATTAGCCGAACAAGCGAATAATACAGGATCAAGACAAAAGTTTAATCCTGGGAAAGGTAAAGGAAGCTAAGAAGAAATTTCCGTGTCATAATTGCGGTAGGATAGGGCATTGGAAATCCGAGTGTAATTTTCCCCCAAGTACTAACGATGAAAATGCATCATTGAATCCAGAGGTGCAGAATGAGGTGAGTGGTCAACCGTAGCGACAGCAGCAGGTTGTAACACAACAGAACCAGGTGCCAAAACCACCTTTTCCACAGAGCAAAAATTCCCAGAAGTATCGTAATGAAATGGGATTAAATAAATAAACCGCCGAGAGCTAGCGCTAGCGCTGCTTCGCAGTATTGGCTGCAACGCGATGAGAGTGATTCAGAAGAGGGTTATTGACGGTGCCGAAGGAAGGAAGAAGAGTGCGTACTTGGCGCAACTCTAGAAGTAGACCAGACAGGCCCATTTGTAGATGGAAAAGTTAATAGTGAAAATATTACTTTCCTAGTTGATACTGGTGCTACTCGATCAACTGTTAGATCAGCTGATGTTAAGAATCTTCCTCTCTCGGATGAAACGATCAAAGTAGTTGGTGTATCCAACAGGCATATTAAGACCTACCTTACAGAACCGGTGAAAGTTAGCATAGGGAAATTTTCTGAAATGCACCGCTTTGTCGTTTGCGATACCAATCCTGTGAATTTGTTAGGTAGAGACTTGTTGTGCAAGATGAACTGCACTATATTTTGTACCCCGGATGGGATAGCGTTTGAAACCCCAGATGATTATCTGTTGTATAAAATGACAATGGCAAACAGGGAGAAGGAGGTTACTGAAACCTATGCTGTATTTAACCCTGACGAATTACCTAAAGAATTAAAACAATCTGTTAAGGCAGAAGTTTGGGATTTCAGAGGAGAAGACGTGGGATTAATGAGAAATGTAGATCCAGTAAAAATAACAGTAAAAGAAGGAGTAAGTTGTCCAAATGTCCCTCAATATAAATTGACACCTGAAATAATTGAAGGAGTGACTCCTGTGATTGAGAAAATGATAAAACAAGGAATTTTGAGAGAAATAATGAGTTGTCCATGTAATTCACCAATAATGGGACTGAAAAAGCCTAGTGGGAAGTTCAGGATAGTACAAGATCTGAAAAAGATAAACAAAATTGTTGTGTCATGTTGTCCCATTGTACCAAATCCATCTGTGATTTTATATCAGATCCCTCATGACGCGGAATGGTATACGGTGATTGATCTATGCCATGCTTTCTTTTCCATCCCATTGCACCATGACAGTCAACACATTTTCGCATTTCGTTTCGGCGAGCATATTTTGGCTTGGTGCCGAATTCCACAGGGGTATATAGAAAGCCCCTCAATATTTAATCAGCTATTGAAGACGTCCTTGAAAAGTCTAGAAATGCCCAAAAATTCAGTGTTAGTTCAATACATCAATGACCTTCTTGTGGTGTCGAAAACCCATGAAGCTTGTGAGCTTGACACGAAAGCCTTGCTGAATCATTTGGCAGATGGAGGACTTAAAGTGTCACCATCAAAATTACAATTTTGCAAGAAAGAAGTACAATATTTAGGACATCACATTGAAAAAGGACTGAGAAAAATAACGATAGACAGGATCAAGATCATAAAAAGAATGAGTCCACCCATGACCCAAAGAGAGGTGAGAATTTTTCTGGGAATGGTTGGATATTGTCGTCAATGGATTAGCAATTTTTCGTTGATAGCAAAACCTTTGGTACGACTGACAAGAAGTGATTTGAACAAAGAGGAATTGGCAGCATTCAAAAGATTGAGAGATGAGTTGTGTGAAGCACCTGCATTAGGTATGCCTGATTATGAGAAAGAGTTTGAGTTGTATTGCAGTGAGAGAAATGGCTGTGTACTCTCTGCTCTAATACAGAAGCATGGAAAACTGAGGAGTCCAATTGCATATTTTTCATCAATGTTGGACCCAGTAGCTGTAGCCCTACCTGGGTGTTTGAAAGCAGTAGCTGCTACATGTCGGAGTTTGGAACAGAGTGAGGGAATTGTGATGGGATATATTGTGAAACTGTTTGTACCTCATGATGTGGCGATCCTTTTAACAAGGAGTCGTACTCAGTATATGACACATAGTCGGCTGACTAAGTATGAAAAGGTCATATTAGGTGCAACAAATGTAAGTCTTGTGAGATGTTTGAATGTCAATCCTTCAACATTGCTGGCTGATGCTGAGAATGTGAAAGTAAGAATGAAGCAGATCATGACTGTCTGGATGTACTTGATTTTTGTACAAAACCACAACCTGACATAAAAGATGAACCCTTATCAGAAAGTGATTTCATTATGTTTGTTGATGGGTCTTGTTTGAGGACAGATGATGGAGTGTTAAGTGCAGCATAAGCGGTATGCACAGTTGCAGCAGTAATGGAAGCATCCTATTTGAAAGGAGTAAAATCGGCCCAAGTAGCTGAACTTGTTGTTTTGACGAGAGCATGCAAGATTGGGAAAAGTGTGAGAATGACTGTGATAACTGACAGCCAGTATGGCTGTGGAGTCGTCCACGATTTCGGTCAGATATGGCTGCAGAGAGGATTTTTGACATCAAATGGAACTCCCATTAAGAATGCTGAAGTGGTTGGAAAGTAGCTTGAGGCGATACAGCTGCCTAGGCAATTGGCTGATGTAAAGTGTGATGCCCACAGTCACAGTGGTGATTATATCGTCACTGGAAATAAATTTGCGAATGACATGACACAATATTGTGCACAAAATCAGAATTCAATTAATCGGGCTAAGGAAAGAGAGGTGATTTCTTGCTCTTTGATGTTTACTAACACTGTGGGAACATGGGAAGAAGTAAGACAATTGCAGGAAGAAGCAGGAGATGAGGAAATGAAGCAGTGGGCAAAAGCAGGATGTGCACCCAGAGAGAAAGATCATGTGTGGGTCTATCAAGATGGAAGACCAATCATGCCTGATAGCATGATGTCTGCCATGGCAGGGATGTATCATGGACAGGGACACATAGGGAGAGATGCTATGATCAGGTCCTTTAAACAAACCTGGTATAATGCAAAATTTAGACTTGTAGCAGAAAGTCTTTTTCAGAGATGCCTAATATGTCAGCAGTACAATCCAGGAAGAAAGACAGTAGTGAGTCTAGGAACAATAGGTTGAGAAGGAGGAGCTTTAACCTGAATGCAAGTGGATTTCATTGAGATGCCTCCCTGTAACAGGTTGAGGTAGGTTTTGGTTATGGTCTGTTTGTTTTCTAGATGGGTAGAAGCATTTCCAACAAGGAGAAATGATGGGATGACAGTGGCAAAATTACTTTTGAGGGGATTTATTCCTAGATTTGGGTTCCCAGTGAGAATTGAATCAGACCGAGGAGGAAATTTCCATAATGAAATCATAAAACTGATTTGTGAAGCATTGAATGTACGACAAAAACTACATTGTGCCTACCGACCAGAGGCTTCTGGTGTGGTAGAACAGATGAATGGTACTATCAAAAACAGGATAGGGAAAATGTGTTTAGCCACAGGTATGAAATGGCCTGATGTCTTGCCTCTGGTACTCATGACTATTAGATCAATTCCAGACAGAACTACAGGGTTAACTACAGGGTTAAGCCCCCGCCATTAGAGACATTTTCTGTGTGAGAGAAGTGTGTATGATAGCGAAGGTCACCTGTGAAGTTTTGGTCTTAGGTACCAGGAGTCAAAATGGCATTCCGATAACGCTTATCACTGGAAAGGTAACAGGTGTTCTCTGAGCGTGCTAGAAGGATAAAGTAGAGGAAAGTGCTACTTTGTTAACATATGTCATAATTCTGTAGTAGGACAGACTGTTCTCTGTTCTCGGGGAAATACAGGATTCTGTGTGAATGTACTACATTTTCTCGTGTGAGAGTGCGTGAATGTGAAGGCATTCGGGTTAGTTGTGAAACTCTAGTTTTATTTCTCAGGTGCAGTGGGTCCCCAACTATGTGTCTTAAATCTGGAGAAATGGTTAGCTAATGCTTGTTAGAAGGGTAAGGTATAGGGATGTGCTACTTTATTAACGGAATTAACAATTCCGTAGTAGGGCAGAGGTAAGCGCTGCTCTCGGGAAAGACGGAATTCTCGTGAGAAAGGTCTATTGCTATTCCTTGGTGGTGTTTTTATGTTCTTACTAACAGAATTGTAAATTTGTAACAAAACTTACTGAGTGGATTTTGTAAAGGAGGGGTAGAGAGGAGCAGGAGCTGCGGCAGCGGCTGCTGATGTCAGAACGACCGCGCTGGGATTGGCCAGTCAGTCGGAAATGTAGAACGCTCCGGATTGGTGTGTTAGTATACGCTACGCTAGGAGTGGAGAAGCACAGGGTGACGTAGACGCTTCTGAGTGGTGCGTTAGTGTGCGTCGCGCTAGGATTGGAGATTTGCAAAAGTGACGTAGACGCTCCGGATTGGTGCATTAGTGTGAGTCGCACTACGATTGGACAGAATAGCGGTACAGTTGTAAGGAGAGACTAGCGATACACGGAAGATAGGAAAATGTATTACGATTCACCAGAAAAGGAGAAAAAGTCCTGGTTTGGGAAAATTAAGAAGTGGTTTAAAAAGGACAAACCGATTGTGACAAGGGAAGGACAGTTACTTCCTCCCCCGAAAACCCCCGCATCCTTTATGGTTGTGAAATATGGATATCACACCTGTATTTGGTTAGACAATTGGGTCAAGTATACTGAAAAAGACGGAGTTCTGGCTTTTTCAGAACATGGTTCATTTAACTTGGCAGTGTTGAGAAATTTAAGAGAGAAAATGATGAATTTAGAACCAAGACCTAGACCGACACAATTTGAAGCATTGTCAGAATGGGAAGATGAGATGCATGACCGAGAGAGACAGAGAAGTGGCGGGAGGTATAGGTACATGTTTGGTAGGTCGTACGGACATGAGAATCATGATGATCAAATGAGAAGATGGCAGAATGCGAGTATGACTGAGGGTTTGTTTCCCGTAAGAACTGCAGGGGAAAATGAAGGAAGAAAATGCGTAGAAAAGAGACATAATGTGGAAACGAGAGTGTATGGAGTGAATGAATCAGAGGACGATGTTCTTGATGACATGTTCTATAAAAATCCACCCCCATATCAGCCAGAACCAGAAATATTAACCCCAAGTGCCCCAATGAAAGAAACTGTACGAATCATAAAATCGGAACCAGAGTTCCAAAATTTGGGAAAAAATAATTCCATTAGAGAGGTAGAAAGGAAGTCCGGAAGTAAAATAGATGGTGAAAATTCAGCGGAACTAGCAAAGACTACCTTAGAATTAACAGAGAAAATAAGAGAATTAACCAAAGATCTGGAAGCTGTGACAGTTCCAGTAACGATAGGTCCAGTAATGCCTATTTTCAATAAACAAAAAGATGTCGAACATTGTTTAACGGTCCCTTATAAAAGCAATAAACAGGTTGAACAACCAAAACTGAGTCAAAATGATAATCCATGGAGAGAGACAATAAGTATGATTGACCCAAATGTTTCAAATAATCCGTTTGTAGGCCAGAATTGTGCAGAAAGACGTATAACAACAGTGGAGTCAATATTAGAAACACAAAAGGATTCTGGACAAGGAAATGTAGAGAAGTCAGTAGGACCATCTACAGAGGAAGTAAGCGAATGGTTGAGAAGCTTGCAGAAGAAAGACAAACAATCTCAGTCAATAGATTTGGCCAAACTACGAATGGTACTGGAAGAGTTAATAGTAGGAACTATCCCTACGGAGAAGTTAAAAAGCTACCAAGATGAGGAGTTGTTATTTCTGTGTAAAAGCATAACTTGAGAGCAAAAAGTCTCCATGAAAGATTAGAAGAAGTGGCAAATGAAATGGGTATAGATATTGATAAGGTAAAAGCCCTACAGAAACCATATCGAGTATATTTCACTGAAAAGGACATTGAAAATATGAATACCACAGGACGAATGAGTCAGATTAAAGAAATAATTATTTTGTTGAGAAAATGGGGAGATGTAGACAAATGGAAAAGTGGATGGTATCGAAAATGAGATGATGCTTCAGATAAAACCTTTTCAGCTTTCCCAGTTAGAGAAAAAGAGAAGGTAGTAACAGAATGCCCTATGAGGGAAATTCCAGGAGGAGGATATGTACATGTCCCATGGACTAGGCAAGATATTTTTTCATTTACAAATGACTTCCCTCGACTACGTGAAAAACCTGTCGAGTGGTATAGACAGGTGGATAGATTTGTAAAATTGTCCAAAGTATTATGGATTGATCTAAACAGCTTGTTTGACATAATAGTACCAGCAGATTTATGGACAGAGTGCAAAATCATGATAGATTGGCCAACACAAGAATACCCAAGGGATCCAAAAACAGGGGCTCCAGACCCCGAGGTAATGAAGAAATATGGACAGGTTATTTCCATTCTGAAGAATAAGGTTCCACCTAAAGAGACAGATTGGGTAAAAATTGACAGAACTCATCAGGAAAGCAAAGAGTCAGTACATGCATATTATGAGAGGCTGATTTTGGCCTTTAAACAGTTTAGTGGAGATGAGAATCTGAGTGAAAAGGATCTAAGACATTTCGTATACAGGTTTGTATATGGTCTTCGTCCAGAAATTAGTGAGATGATAAAATAACATACTGTAGATAGGCAAAATAAGAAAATAGATGAAGTATTGCGACATGCCAAATATTTCAGTGATGAGATTGAAGCAAAACAGCGAAAATTGAGAGAAAAGGCTAAGTGGGCACAAGTAAAGGTTGCGGAGAGACAGGAGGCTCAATTAGCCAAACAAGCGAATAATACAGGATCAAGACAAAAGTTTCATCCTGGGAAAGGTAAAGGAAGCTAAGAAGAAATTTCCGTGTCATAATTGCGGTAGGATAGGGCATTGGAAATCCGAGCGTAATTTTCCCCCAAGTACTAACGATGAAAATGCATCATTGAATCCACAGGTGCAGAATGAGGTGAGTGGTCAACCGTAGCGACAGCAGCAGGTTGTAACACAACAGAACCAGGTGCCAAAACCACCTTTTCCACAGAGCAAAAATTCCCAGAAGTATCGTAATGAAATGGGATTAAATAAATAAACCGCCGAGCGCTAGCGCTGCTTCGCAGTATTGGCTGCAACGCGATGAGAGTGATTCAGAAGAGGGTTATTGACGGTGCCGAAGGGAGGAAGAAGAGTGCGTACTTGGCGCAACTCTAGAAGTAGACCAGACAGGCCCATTTGTAGATGGAAAAGTTAATAGTGAAAATATTACTTTCCTAGTTGATACTGGTGCTACTCGATCAACTGTTAGATCAGCTGATGTTAAGAATCTTCCTCTCTCGGATGAAACGATCAAAGTAGTTGGTGTATCCAACAGGCATATTAAGACCTACCTTACAGAACCGGTGAAAGTTAGCATAGGGAAATTTTCTGAAATGCACCGCTTTGTCGTTTGCGATACCAATCCTGTGAATTTGTTAGGTAGAGACTTGTTGTGCAAGATGAACTGCACTATATTTTGTACCCCGGATGGGATAGCATTTGAAACCCCAGATGATTATCTGTTGTATAAAATGACAATGGCAAACAGGGAGAAGGAGGTTACTGAAACCTATGCTGTATTCAACCCTGACGAATTACCTAAAGAATTAAAACAATCTGTAAAGGCAGAAGTTTGGGATTTCAGAGGAGAAGACGTGGGATTAATGAGAAATGTAGATCCAGTAAAAATAACAGTAAAAGAAGGAGTAAGTTGTCCAAATGTCCCTCAATATAAATTGACACCTGAAATAATTGAAGGAGTGACTCCTGTGATTGAGAAAATGATAAAACAAGGAATTTTGAGAGAAATAATGAGTTGTCCATGTAATTCACCAATAATGGGACTGAAAAAGCCTAGTGGGAAGTTCAGGATAGTACAAGATCTGAAAAAGATAAACAAAATTGTTGTGTCATGTTGTCCCATTGTACCAAATCCATCTGTGATTTTATATCAGATCCCTCATGACGCGGAATGGTATACGGTGATTGATCTATGCCATGCTTTCTTTTCCATCCCATTGCACCATGACAGTCAACACATTTTCGCATTTCGTTTCGGCGAGCATATTTTGGCTTGGTGCCGAATTCCACAGGGGTATATAGAAAGCCCCTCAATATTTAATCAGCTATTGAAGACGTCCTTGGAAAGTCTAGAAATGCCCAAAAATTCAGTGTTAGTTCAATACATCAATGACCTTCTTGTGGCGTCGAAAACCCGTGAAGCTTGTGAGCTTGACACGAAAGCCTTGCTGAATCATTTGGCAGATGGAGGACTTAAAGTGTCACCATCAAAATTACAATTTTGCAAGAAAGAAGTACAATATTTAGGACATCACATTGAAAAAGGACTGAGAAAAATAACGATAGACAGGATCAAGATCATAAAAAGAATGAGTCCACCCATGACCCAAAGAGAGGTGAGAATTTTTCTGGGAATGGTTGGATATTGTCGTCAATGGATTAGCAATTTTTCGTTGATAGCAAAACCTTTGGTACGACTGACAAGAAGTGATTTGAACAAAGAGGAATTGGCAGCATTCAAAAGATTGAGAGATGAGTTGTGTGAAGCACCTGCATTAGGTATGCCTGATTATGAGAAAGAGTTTGAGTTGTATTGCAGTGAGAGAAATGGCTGTGTACTCACTGCTCTAATACAGAAGCATGGAAAACTGAGGAGTCCAATTGCATATTTTTCATCAATGTTGGACCCAGTAGCTGTAGCCCTACCTGGGTGTTTGAAAGCAGTAGCTGCTACATGTCGGAGTTTGGAACAGAGTGAGGGAATTGTGATGGGATATATTGTGAAACTGTTTGTACCTCATGATGTGGCGATCCTTTTAACAAGGAGTCGTACTCAGTATATGACACATAGTCGGCTGACTAAGTATGAAAAGGTCATATTAGGTGCAACAAATGTAAGTCTTGTGAGATGTTTGAATGTCAATCCTTCAACATTGCTGGCTGATGCTGAGAATGTGAAAGTAAGAATGAAGCAGATCATGACTTTCTGGATGTACTTGATTTTTGTACAAAACCACAACCTGACATAAAAGATGAACCCTTATCAGAAAGTGATTTCATTATGTTTGTTGATGGGTCTTGTTTGAGGACAGATGATGGAGTGTTAAGTGAAGCATAAGCGGTATGCACAGTTGCAGCAGTAATGGAAGCATCCTATTTGAAAGGAGTAAAATCGGCCCAAGTAGCTGAACTTGTTGTTTTGACGAGAGCATGCAAGATTCGGAAAAGTGTGAGAATGACTGTGATAACTGACAGCCAGTATGGCTATGGAGTCGTCCACGATTTCGGTCAGATATGGCTGCAGAGAGGATTTTTGACATCAAATGGAACTCCCATTAAGAATGCTGAAGTGGTTGGAAAGTAGCTTGAGGCGATACAGCTGCCTAGGCAATTGGCTGATGTAAAGTGTGATGCCCACAGTCACAGTGGTGATTATATCGTCACTGGAAATAAATTTGCGAATGACATGATACAATATTGTGCACGAAATCAGAATTCAATTAATCGGGCTAAGGAAAGAGAGGTGATTTCTTGCTCTTTGATGTTTACTAACACTGTGGGAACATGGGAAGAAGTAAGACAATTGCAGGAAGAAGCAGGAGATGAGGAAATGAAGCAGTGGGCAAAAGCAGGATGTGCACCCAGAGAGAAAGATCATGTGTGGGTCTATCGAGATGGAAGACCAATCATGCCTGATAGCATGATGTCTGCCATGGCAGGGATGTATCATGGACAGGGACACATAGGGAGAGATGCTATGATCAGGTCCTTTAACCCCTTCGGTGCTCATGACGGAACGGTTCCGTCATGAGCGTCGGTTGAGCTGTGCTCATGACGGAACCGTTCCGTCATGAGCCCGCCCGCGCAAGAAACGGTCAGCACCGCGGCGGAATTCGCGCCGCATGGAAGGGGTTAAACAAACCTGGTATAATGCAAAATTTAGACTTTTAGCAGAAAGTCTTTTTCAGAGATGCCTAATATGTCAGCAATACAATCCAGGAAGAAAGACAGTAGTGAGTCTAGGAACAATAGGTTGAGAAGGAGGACCTTTAACCTGAATGCAAGTGGATTTCATTGAGATGCCTCCCTGTAACAGGTTGAGGTATGTTTTGGTTATGGTCTGTTTGTTTTCTAGATGGGTAGAAGCCCCCGCCATTAGAGACATTTTCTGTGTGAGAGAAGTGTGTATGATAGCGAAGGTCACCTGTGAAGTTTTGGTCTTAGGTACCAGGAGTCAAAATGGCATTCCGATAACGCTTATCACTGGAAAGGTAACAGGTGTTCTCTGAGCGTGCTAGAAGGATAAAGTAGAGGAAAGTGCTACTTTGTTAACATATGTCATAATTCTGTAGTAGGACAGACTGTTCGCTGTTCTCGGGGAAATACAGGATTCTGTGTGAATGTACTACATTTTCTCGTGTGAGAGTGCGTGAATGTGAAGGCATTCGGGTTAGTTGTGAAACTCTAGTTTTATTTCTCAGGTGCAGTGGGTCCCCAACTATGTGTCTTAAATCTGGAGAAATGGTTAGCTAATGCTTGTTAGAAGGGTAAGGTATAGGGATGTGCTACTTTATTAACGGAATTAACAATTCCGTAGTAGGGCAGAGGTAAGCGCTGCTCTCGGGAAAGACGGAATTCTCGTGAGAAAGGTCTATTGCTATTCCTTGGTGGTGTTTTTATGTTCTTACTAACAGAATTGTAAATTTGAAACAAAACTTACTGAGTGGATTTTGTAAAGGAGGGGTAGAGAGGAGCAGGAGCTGCGGCAGCGGCTGCTGATGTCAGAACGACCGCGCTGGGATTGGCCAGTCAGTCGGAAATGTAGAACGCTCCGGATTGGTGCGTTAGTATACGCCACGCTAGGAGTGGAGAAGCACAGGGTGACGTAGACGCTTCTGAGTGGTGCGTTAGTGTGCGTCGCGCTAGGATTGGAGATTTGCAAAAGTGACGTAGACGCTCCGGATTGGTGCATTAGTGTGAGTCGCACTACGATTGGACAGAATAGCGGTACAGTTGTAAGGAGAGACTAGCGATACACGGAAGATAGGAAAATGTATTACGATTCACCAGAAAAGGAGAAAAAGTCCTGGTTTGGGAAAATTAAGAAGTGGTTTAAAAAGGACAAACCGATTGTGACAAGGGAAGGACAGTTACTTCCTCCCCCGAAAACCCCCGCATCCTTTATGGTTGCGAAATATGGATATCACACCTGTATTTGGTTAGACAATTGGGTCAAGTATACTGAAAAAGACGGAGTTCTGGCTTTTTCAGAACATGGTTCATTTAACTTGGCAGTGTTGAGAAATTTAAGAGAGAAAATGATGAATTTAGAACCAAGACCTAGACCGACACAATTTGAAGCATTGTCAGAATGGGAAGATGAGATGCATGACCGAGAGAGACAGAGAAGTGGCGGGAGGTATAGGTACATGTTTGGTAGGTCGTACGGACATGAGAATCATGATGATCAAATGAGAAGATGGCAGAATGCGAGTATGACTGAGGGTTTGTTTCCCGTAAGAACTGCAGGGGAAAATGAAGGAAGAAAATGCGTAGAAAAGAGACATAATGTGGAAACGAGAGTGTATGGAGTGAATGAATCAGAGGACGATGTTCTTGATGACATGTTCTATAAAAATCCACCCCCATATCAGCCAGAACCAGAAATATTAACCCCAAGTGCCCCAATGAAAGAAACTGTACGAATCATAAAATCGGAACCAGAGTTCCAAAATTTGGGAAAAAATAATTCCATTAGAGAGGTAGAAAGGAAGTCCGGAAGTAAAATAGATGGTGAAAATTCAGCGGAACTAGCAAAGACTACCTTAGAATTAACAGAGAAAATAAGAGAATTAACCAAAGATCTGGAAGCTGTGACAGTTCCAGTAACGATAGGTCCAGTAATGCCTATTTTCGATAAACAAAAAGATGTCGAACATTGTTTAACGGTCCCTTATAAAAGCAATAAACAGGTTGAACAACCAAAACTGAGTCAAAATGATAATCCATGGAGAGAGACAATAAGTATGATTGAACCAAATGTTTCAAATAATCCATTTGTAGGCCAGAATTGTGCAGAAAGACGTATAACAACAGTGGAGTCAATATTAGAAACACAAAAGGATTCTGGACAAGGAAATGTAGAGAAGTCAGTAGGACCATCTACAGAGGAAGTAAGCGAATGGTTGAGAAGCTTGCAGAAGAAAGACAAACAATCTCAGTCAATAGATTTGGCCAAACTACGAATGGTACTGGAAGAGTTAATAGTAGGAACTATCCCTACGGAGAAGTTAAAAAGCTACCAAGATGAGGAGTTGTTATTTCTGTGTAAAAGCATAACTTGAGAGCAAAAAGTCTCCATGAAAGATTAGAAGAAGTGGCAAATGAAATGGGTATAGATATTGATAAGGTAAAAGCCCTACAGAAACCATATCGAGTATATTTCACTGAAAAGGACATTGAAAATATGAATACCACAGGACGAATGAGTCAGATTAAAGAAATAATTATTTTGTTGAGAAAATGGGGAGATGTAGACAAATGGAAAAGTGGATGGTATCGAAAATGAGATGATGCTTCAGATAAAACCTTTTCAGCTTTCCCAGTTAGAGAAAAAGAGAAGGTAGTAACAGAATGCCCTATGAGGGAAATTCCAGGAGGAGGATATGTACATGTCCCATGGACTAGGCAAGATATTTTTTCATTTACAAATGACTTCCCTCGACTACGTGAAAAACCTGTCGAGTGGTATAGACAGGTGGATAGATTTGTAAAATTGTCCAAAGTATTATGGATTGATCTAAACAGCTTGTTTGACATAATAGTACCAGCAGATTTATGGACAGAGTGCAAAATCATGATAGATTGGCCAACACAAGAATACCCAAGGGATCCAAAAACAGGGGCTCCAGACCCCGAGGTAATGAAGAAATATGGACAGGTTATTTCCTTTCTGAAGAATAAGGTTCCACCTAAAGAGACAGATTGGGTAAAAATTGACAGAACTCATCAGGAAAGCAAAGAGTCAGTACATGCATATTATGAGAGGCTGATTTTGGCCTTTAAACAGTTTAGTGGAGATGAGAATCTGAGTGAAAAGGATCTAAGACATTTCGTATACAGGTTTGTATATGGTCTTCGTCCAGAAATTAGTGAGATGATAAAATAACATACTGTAGATAGGCAAAATAAGAAAATAGATGAAGTATTGAGACATGCCAAATATTTCAGTGATGAGATTGAAGCAAAACAGCGAAAATTGAGAGAAAAGGCTAAGTGGGCACAAGTAAAGGTTGCGGAGAGACAGGAGGCTCAATTAGCCAAACAAGCGAATAATACAGGATCAAGACAAAAGTTTCATCCTGGGAAAGGTAAAGGAAGCTAAGAAGAAATTTCCGTGTCATAATTGCGGTAGGATAGGGCATTGGAAATCCGAGTGTAATTTTCCCCCAAGTACTAACGATGAAAATGCATCATTGAATCCACAGGTGCAGAATGAGGTGAGTGGTCAACCGTAGCGACAGCAGCAGGTTGTAACACAACAGAACCAGGTGCCAAAACCACCTTTTCCACAGAGCAAAAATTCCCAGAAGTATCGTAATGAAATGGGATTAAATAAATAAACCGCCTCGCGCTAGCGCTGCTTCGCAGTATTGGCTGCAACGCGATGAGAGTGATTCAGAAGAGGGTTATTGACGGTGCCGAAGGGAGGAAGAAGAGTGCGTACTTGGCGCAACTCTAGAAGTAGACCAGACAGGCCCATTTGTAGATGGAAAAGTTAATAGTGAAAATATTACTTTCCTAGTTGATACTGGTGCTACTCGATCAACTGTTAGATCAGCTGATGTTAAGAATCTTCCTCTCTCGGATGAAACGATCAAAGTAGTTGGTGTATCCAACAGGCATATTAAGACCTACCTTACAGAACCGGTGAAAGTTAGCATAGGGAAATTTTCTGAAATGCACCGCTTTGTCGTTTGCGATACCAATCCTGTGAATTTGTTAGGTAGAGACTTGTTGTGCAAGATGAACTGCACTATATTTTGTACCCCGGATGGGATAGCATTTGAAACCCCAGATGATTATCTGTTGTATAAAATGACAATGGCAAACAGGGAGAAGGAGGTTACTGAAACCTATGCTGTATTTAACCCTGACGAATTACCTAAAGAATTAAAACAATCTGTTAAGGCAGAAGTTTGGGATTTCAGAGGAGAAGACGTGGGATTAATGAGAAATGTAGATCCAGTAAAAATAACAGTAAAAGAAGGAGTAAGTTGTCCAAATGTCCCTAAATATAAATTGACACCTGAAATAATTGAAGGAGTGACTCCTGTGATTGAGAAAATGATAAAACAAGGAATTTTGAGAGAAATAATGAGTTGTCCATGTAATTCACCAATAATGGGACTGAAAAAGCCTAGTGGGAAGTTCAGGATAGTACAAGATCTGAAAAAGATAAACAAAATTGTTGTGTCATGCTGTCCCATTGTACCAAATCCATCTGTGATTTTATATCAGATCCCTCATGACGCGGAATGGTATACAGTGATTGATCTATGCCATGCTTTCTTTTCCATCCCATTGCACCATGACAGTCAACACATTTTCGCATTTCGTTTCGGCAAGCATTTTTTGGCTTGGTGCCGAATTCCACAGGGGTATATAGAAAGCCCCTCAATATTTAATCAGCTATTGAAGACGTCCTTGGAAAGTCTAGAAATGCCCAAAAATTCAGTGTTAGTTCAATACATCAATGACCTTCTTGTGGCGTCGAAAACCCGTGAAGCTTGTGAGCTTGACACGAAAGCCTTGCTGAATCATTTGGCAGATGGAGGACTTAAAGTGTCACCATCAAAATTACAATTTTGCAAGAAAGAAGTACAATATTTAGGACATCACATTGAAAAAGGACTGAGAAAAATAACGATAGACAGGATCAAGATCATAAAAAGAATGAGTCCACCCATGACCCAAAGAGAGGTGAGAATTTTTCTGGGAATGGTTGGATATTGTCGTCAATGGATTAGCAATTTTTCGTTGATAGCTAAACCTTTGGTACGACTGACAAGAAGTGATTTGAACAAAGAGGAATTGGCAGCATTCAAAAGATTGAGAGATGAGTTGTGTGAAGCACCTGCATTAGGTATGCCTGATTATGAGAAAGAGTTTGAGTTGTATTGCAGTGAGAGAAATGGCTGTGTACTCTCTGCTCTAATACAGAAGCATGGAAAACTGAGGAGTCCAATTGCATATTTTTCATCAATGTTGGACCCAGTAGCTGTAGCCCTACCTGGGTGTTTGAAAGCAGTAGCTGCTACATGTCGGAGTTTGGAACAGAGTGAGGGAATTGTGATGGGATATATTGTGAAACTGTTTGTACCTCATGATGTGGCGATCCTTTTAACAAGGAGTCGTACTCAGTATATGACACATAGTCGGCTGACTAAGTATGAAAATGTCATATTAGGTGCAACAAATGTAAGTCTTGTGAGATGTTTCAATGTCAATCCTTCAACATTGCTGGCTGATGCTGAGAATGTGGAAGTAAGAATGAAGCAGATCATGACTGTCTGGATGTACTTGATTTTTGTACAAAACCACAACCTGACATAAAAGATAAACCCTTATCAGAAAGTGATTTCATTATGTTTGTTGATGGGTCTTGTTTGAGGACAGATGATGGAGTGTTAAGTGCAGCATAAGCGGTATACACAGTTGCAGCAGTAATGGAAGCATCCTATTTGAAAGGAGTAAAATCGGCCCAAGTAGCTGAACTTGTTGCTTTGACGAGAGCATGCAAGATTGGGAAAAGTGTGAGAATGACTGTGATAACTGACAGCCAGTATGGCTATGGAGTCGTCCACGACTTCGGTCAGATATGGCTGCAGAGAGGATTTTTGACATCAAATGGAACTCCCATTAAGAATGCTGAAGTGGTTGGAAAGTAGCTTGAGGCGATACAGCTGCCTAGGCAATTGGCTGATGTAAAGTGTGCTGCCCACAGTCACAGTGGTGATTATATCGTCACTGGAAATAAAATTGCGAATGACATGACACAATATTGTGCACGAAATCAGAATTCAATTAATCGGGCTAAGGAAAGAGAGGTGATTTCTTGCTCTTTGATGTTTACTAACACTGTGGGAACATGGGAAGAAGTTAGACAATTGCAGGAAGAAGCAGGAGATGAGGAAATGAAGCAGTGGGTAAAAGCAGGATGTGCACCCAGAGAGAAAGATCATGTGTGGGTCTATCGAGATGGAAGACCAATCATGCCTGATAGCATGATGTCTGCCATGGCAGGGATGTATCATGGACAGGGACACATAGGGAGAGATGCTATGATCAGGTCCTTTAAACAAACCTGGTATAATGCAAAATTTAGACTTGTAGCAGAAAGTCTTTTTCAGAGATGCCTAATATGTCAGCAATACAATCCAGGAAGAAAGACAGTAGTGAGTCTAGGAACAATAGGTTAAGAAGGAGGGCCTTTAACCTGAATCCAAGTGGATTTCATTTAGATGCCTCCCTGTAACAGGTTGAGGTATGTTTTGGTTATGGTCTGTTTGTTTTCTAGATGGGTAGAAGCATTTCCAACAAGGAGAAATGATGGGATGACAGTGGCAAAATTACTTTTGAGGGGATTTATCCCTAGATTTGGGTTTCCAGTGACAATTGAATCAGACCGAGGAGGAAATTTCCATAATGAGATCATAAAACTGATTTGTGAAGCATTGAATGTACGACAAAAACTACATTGTGCCTACCGACCAGAGGCTTCTGGTGTGGTAGAACAGATGAATGGTACTATCAAAAACAGGATAGGGAAAAGGTGTTTAGCCACAGGTATGAAATGGCCTGATGTCTTGCCTCTGGTACTCATGACTATTAGATCAATTCCAGACAGAACTACAGGGTTAAGCCCCCATGAAATCATCATGGGCCGGGCCATGCGCCACCTGTTTATACCAGTCAACAAGCTGATGACTATAACTGATGACATGGTTTTGGAATACTGTAAAAGCCTGGCTGATGCAGTTCATTCCGTGTTTCATCAGGTTGGAGCGGATGCCACCATCCTTGAAAAGAAGCCAGCCCATGATCTAAGCCCAGGGGACTGGGTAAGGATAAAAGTCCACAGAAAAAGAAACTGTTTGGTTCCAAGGTGGGGAAAACCAAGACAAGTCATCTTGACCACAACAACAGCTGTGAAGTGTGCTGGATTGAAAAACTGGATCCATGCAAGCCATACTTTGAGAATTCCAAATCCAGTGGACAGCACAGAAAAAGAGTATTTTGATGAATCAGAATCTAGTACTGAGTCAGATG
This sequence comes from Triturus cristatus, assembly GCF_964204655.1. Taxonomy (NCBI): domain Eukaryota; kingdom Metazoa; phylum Chordata; class Amphibia; order Caudata; family Salamandridae; genus Triturus; species Triturus cristatus. The sequence goes on from NC_140582.1 coordinate 28,417,972, forward strand.
ACGGAGAGGCAAAAGCCAAAGAAAACCCTGAAAGGGGGGAGACAGAACCAAGTTTAACTTTTGTCCCCAGAAGTAGTTCCTTGAGGAGAAGGTTACAGATTTCTGATACCAGTTCAGACTCTGAAACCGAACAAGGAGCACAATCTTCCAGGAAAGAACAAGGAAAGAACAAAGAAAAAGACAGTGAAGAGACGATAAAAGAAATTCATGAAAAGGAAGTGCCAAATGAAAGATTAACAGGCACATGCATCAAAAATGAAAATTGCGAGTTCTTATTAGCGATTTTTAAGGAATCGCAAATAAAGACTCGCAAACCGCGATGCACCACAAAAATAGCAAGAAAATAAAGAATCGCTAAAAATCGCAAATATAATAGCGATTCCGGCAATTGCGAACTCGCTAATAGCGATTTCGCTATTTGCGAAATCGCAGTTACTGAGGTCGCATTTTGATGCATCCTGATGACATCACAACCAGGAAGTGAGCAGCTCCAGCCTCATTTCCAGTGCACAGTCTCAGGGAGAGGAGGGAGCTGGCTCTGGGAGCTGAACAGGAGTGGGACAGAGACATCAGAAAAACTTCCTCTACCAAATGGAAGCCTCACAAACAGCAGAGGAGAGCCAAACAGGCAGGAAGCGCAAAATAAAGTTTGCAGAAAAAGAAATTGACACCCTCATTGAGGGAGTAGTCCACAGCCATGACAAGCTGTTTGGAAAGGCATCATTAAAAGTGGCAGAGCAGGAGAAAAGGAAAATCTGGCTCCGGATCCAAAACAGGGTCAATGCCATTGGGGTGACACACCGCACCATTGAAGAACTGAAAAAACGATGGTTCGACTTGCGCAGTCGGGCTAAGGTGCGCATAGCTGACCGGCTCAAGGAGGCAAAAAAGACAGGAGGGGGAACACCAACAGAAACTGGGAACACTCCCATGGAGCCACCATCCAGCCAGAAGCTGTTGTAGGGGTGACCCAGCTTGACACGTCCGGAGCAGCAAACACATCTGAAGGTAAGATGAATGCATGTAACCATTATCCCAAAATGTAAAGGTAGAATATGACCACAGTACAGCCCAAGTGCACACTTTGACCATCCAGCACACAATGTATACATTAGGGGTGGTGCATTATGGGAGATGTAGTCAGGTCAAGCAGTTACAATGACAAATCTCAGAGAAACAACCCAAAATAGTTTAATAGATTATGAATTCATTAACAAACTACCAAATGTATGACTTTGACATTTTGAACACAGACATTAAATAATGCAGTTTTGCACTGTTTCAACTCACAGATGCTCAACGTGTAGAAGCCGTGGATAGCGATTCCCCAGACATGCAGGACACCAGCGCAGGTGAACACATGGACACACCCGTGGTGCAAATAAATCCGTCACGTGCCACACACTCACGCAGGCCAACTGTCCCATCCCTAGTCACCATGGAGTGTGATGATGAGGCTGATGCAACACCAGGTGGCAGCCATGGACAGCCCACTTCCATTCAACAACCACAACCACAGGTCCCCAGAACCAATCTCAGAGTCCGGCGTAGAAGAGGAAGAGCACTCAGGACACAGCAGGGGGAGCAACCAATTGATGTCTGGGGTGGTCTGGAGGGACAGATGCTCCGTATGCAGCGCCTGCAGACAAAGAACACACGTGCAGTGCAATTGCAAGTAGGCAAGATGGCAAGCAACATAGCGGTACTATCAGAAAGTGTGCAGCAACTGAGCAAGGTGATGCAGGAGGGAAATGTATCCCAAAAGAGACAGCATTGTGAACTAATGCAGCACCTCAAAATGTTTGCAAAATCGAACAATAGGCTGGCCACCACAACTACACTGCTGGCACGTAGGTCTGTGACCATGCAAACTGAAATGTGCCATTGGAGCGGGGATGTGGCTAAAGCACTGGACCAGGTCACCAATGCAGTTGAATTGCTTAATGCTTCCACAATTGCGGCCAACAATTCCACGCCCGAAGAGGGTAGTGAGGGTGCCTCAAGCCTAAGCAGTTTGGCAATTCCAGTCGCCACTGCAGGAAGACGCAACACACGCAGCAGTACCCCCTCCGCTTCCAACATTAGGGATGACCATGCTGGCTCTGACAGGCGTCTGGGTGTTCGTGGTAGAAAGCGCTAGACTGCCATGTACAAGTACATTCTACTATGGTGACGTAACCATTGTTGTGACCTGACTTTTGACTGCCTTACAAGTCCATTTTCTTTTGCAAACCACTTATATACATTATACAGGTCAGATTAAAAGTGTGCTTCAACACTCATGACCTATTTATTTAATTAAAGATTACTTTGATTGCAATATAACGTGTCTGTGTCATCATTACTCGCCTCAGAAATAATTTTGTGTGATGTCCAATCTTCTCCTACGCCCTTCTGCTGCGTTTGCCCCTTGTGCTGCATGGTGGTGTGGCACTTGCTGGTTCCCATCCTCCGTATCGCTGTCAGACACCTCGGTTTCCATTCCTCCCTTTGTCGCAATATTGTGCAGCATGGCACATGCTGCTACTATCTTGCAGCATTGTTCAGGATTGTACTGCAGTGCACCACCGGTCTTATGTAGACATCTGAATCGGCTCTTCAGCAGCCCAAATGTGCGCTCTATGATGTTCCTCATAGAGATATGTGCTGCATTGTACCTCTGTTGATTGGCAGTTGTGGGATTGAGGTAAGGCGTCATGAGGTAATTACGCAAGGCGTATGCGCTGTCACCTACATGTAAGGAAGGAAAGGGTCAGTGGCAGTTTGACATTGACATGCGTACAATGACAGTGAGAAACAATTACACATATTTACCAAGCAGATGTCCCTCTCCAAATTCTCCCCTGACAAGACGGGTGTGTATGCCACTTTGCCTGAAAATATAAGAATCATGTGCACTTCCGGGAAATTGCGCAACTATGTCAGTGATGATGTTTTTGGCATTGCATACAACCTGAATATTGAGGGAATGGTAACATTTCCTATTTCTATATAAATATTCCTGTGCTGCAGGGGGACATATTGCCACGTGGGTGCAATCAATACAACCCAACACATGTGGGAAGCGAGCTATCTGGTAGAACTCCTGTTTGGTTTTTGCAAGGTCAAGCGCAGTGGTAGGGAACTTGATGTGAGACTCGATCAAGGCCATCATGGCATCAAGGAATGCTTTGAATATTCTTGAAAGTGCGCTTTGTGACACACCTCCTGCTACAGCAATGACCCCCTGGAAACTGCCTGAAGCCAGTAGGTGTAGGCAACATAGGACCTGCACATGCGTTGGGCTAGCATTGGTCCTACGTGTCTGTCGTTGCAGTATGGGGTCCAATTCATTGATCAGATCATGGATCATTGCTGCATTGAGCCTATACTTATCGTATATCTCATCCTCTTGCTGTCCTAGCAAAGTTATGCGGACTCGGTAAATGCGCTCATTTATTCGCCTCCGTCTCTGTCCGGCAGCCTGCAGCCTCATCCTCCTCGCCATGAGGTAAATCCCTGCCATTGTGAAAGGTGCTGGCTCATTCTGGATGTGTTTAAATGGGTTTTAGTTGGTTTTCAGCTGTCTCTGATTTGCACTCATGATTACCACCTGGTTGGGATCCTTCTTATTTAGCTCACGCAAAATTGCGATTTTCACGGGAATCGCAATTAGCAATTTTTCATGCATACATTTTGCGATTCTTTGTTTGCGATTCGCAATTTGGGAGACGCTACTACCGATTCGCAATTTTAATCGCAGATTTTTTTGCGATTCCTTATTTTTACGAAAAGCTGGGTTTTCGCAAATATACAGTTGATGCATTTCTACACGGTATTTTGCGATTGCAAACAGCCAATTTTTGCGATTCGCACCGTTTGCGATCGCAAAAAGGTTTGATGCATGTGCCTGTAAGAGACATTCCACCTCAAACAACACATTTAGATGGACAGGTGCCAGATACAGAGAGAGAGGGAAAGATTATTGCGGAAGACCCCCGAGGAGGTGTAGGGAACTCCAACATCCAGTTAGAAGCAGGGACAAGTAGTCAGCAGGAAGATTGCGTGTCGGAGATTCAAGGAGGGACAGAAGTAGGGAAAACAAAACAAGTGGTGGAAAAAGAAACTGTTGAGAGCAAAAATCAAGTTGAGACAGAGTCAGAGGAAAGCGAAAATGAAATACCTGAAGGTCGAGTTCTAAGAAAGAGAGCTTGGAGAACTGAAAAGAACGATAAAGGGAGTAAATTGAAAAGAACTGGGAAAGACGACGTTTGGCCGAATAAAATAAAAAGATTAAGATATCGACTGACACGAGTAAATTCACCAAGGGCTGAACAGGTGAATGAAGTGACGAGTCAGGAGAAATCAAAAGAAGAAGAAACAATTGTAGTTAAAGAAAGCAAAAGAGCAAGGAAACCTAACCAGAAGCATAAATCACCAGAATGGATGTATGTGGCCCTGCCTGAAGTAAAAGAAGAGGCGGATAGCCAAGGAAATCCAGAGGTGGTTGTACCCGAAGTGGTTGAGGAAGACGAGGAATCGGAAATCCTGAGAGTTATCTTGTTCGATATTGGAGAAAATGAAGGGAAAGTGAAAAATGATGAAATGCCAAACTGAATGAGACAAGAAACCAACTGAGAGAAAGACAATTAAAATACAGAAAAATATGAAAAAACTGGTAGAACCAAGTAGGTGCTTAGAGCCTTGGGTTAGAAAAACTAGTTGTGAAGTAGAAGAGGCTAAGTCAAAAGACACAGTCCATTTTAGCAAAGATGGCAACCATAGATAGTAGCAAAGTTAGATGTACATTTTTGAGGAGATGGTGTAAAATGTGTTGTTGTTGTACAGGATTACTAATGCTTCTATGGAGTATACTTGCTCTATTGATCTCATTCAAAGTTACTATAGATACATTAGAAGGACATAGTGAAAACATGACTAATATAGGGAAGATTCAAAAGGTAGTTCCGACTAGGATAGATTAAAACTATTTACATAAAGACAGGTCTATAACTGATTTTTCTAATAATGTCTTTTCAAAATTGTTGTATGAATATGTACAGACAATAAACGTAAGGGACTGCTACATTTGTATGCAGTTACCTGCCTCTGTATCGGAGGGAGTGACTTATCACCACCTTCCAGTAACTTATGGAATAACATGTAGTGTAATAGCTAGTCTATTTTTATCAAACCGGGAAATTAGAGTATTATTTTTCAGATGTAGATACTATATTTTCACAAGTACCGTCAATTAACAAGGTAAAACCTGCAAAAGTATTAGGTGAAATTTTCTTAGAGACTAAAGAACTAACATTAGAATACATATTTAGAAATAATCTGACATGCAGTTTAAAGAAAGAGGAAAATAAATTTTTAGATATGGTTGAAGAAAGGAGACTGAAAATGCAAAGAAAGGCTTCAGAAGGAAAGGTTGAGAAGACAGTCTGGGATGTAGAAATGGAAAAACATCTGAAAGGTGAAGCTAGTCCGACTATGGCTTTAGATTGGCCTCAGAAAGGGAAATTGTGTATTAGGAGGAATCAAACTGCATATGGTAATTATTTTGTAGGGAATAGCGAGTGCCATGATACATACCGAATCATGGGAGGATGGGGATTTAAAGGTGGAAAAGATCCAGTTTTACCTGGACTATATTTCATTTGTGGGAACAGGGCATATTATCATTTGCCAGACCATTGGTATGGCTCATGTTATGTAGGCCTGGTTTTTCCAAAGCTTTTTCATATGGATAGAGGAGAAGATGGTGTACATAGTTTAGGTAGTTATTTAGCACATAGTAAGAGAGAATCTTGGACAGAAATTGTGGGTGCCATTTTTGGAGCATGATACCAGCAGTGGGAATATCTCTGAATGCAAACAAAATTAAAAGACTTTCAACAGTAGTGGATCGCTTGTCCACAAGCACCGCTGGAGGATTCTTATTGGTAAACACTGAAATGGTTGCCATGCGTGCTATGGTAATGCAAAATCGACTTGCCCTTGATATCTTATTGGCAAAAGAGGGTGGAGTCTGTGGAATGCTGAAAGTTCAACACTGTTGTACTTACATTCCTGACGAAAGTAAATATTTGAACATTTATATTAAAAATATTACAGAATTGCATGACGAAATTGAACCACTGGAGGTTGAAGGTGTTTGGGAAAAGATTGGAAAGAAATTATCAGCTATTAAAGATTTTGTAGTAAAACTAGGTAGTACGTTTTTAGGTAAGATATTATTTCCATTAACATGTGTGATTTTATAGTATTAATAATAATTAAATTAGGGTGTATTTGTCGTAAAAAGGATAAAAATCAGAAAAAGTTAAAAAGAGAAAATGTAAGGAGAAGAGATAAGAAACAAGAAAGAGAATTTGAAGAGATAGAATTGGAGGAGTTTAAGGAAAGCATGTATAAATCAGCAAAAAGAGAAGAAACAGGGGAAACTGAAATATGAATAAAAACAAGAAATCACTTTGAAATTCCGTAAAGGGGATCCACAATTTTGTTGGTGTGGTGATATAATCACCAAAGGGGGGATTGCTGGAGCGGGTAGTACAACATTTTGTATACCCCCCATTCTGCATGTTTATATCAATCCGAATAATCTATTCATTGTAATATTATTAATCTGTTTGAAGTGATAACTCACCAATTATATTAACGAAAGAATTACACTTGGGATTTGCATTTTGCATGGCTAAACTAATGGTCTACTAATATATGTACGCATACTAATGGTAGAAAATTAGAATATTGCATGATATATGTTGCCTTTGTGATGTAATTGTAAATTGCACCAGATAACATCACTGGGTGAATATAAACGCTTTAAATGTTGCTATTATGCTAGGTAATTACATACACATAGGGGAATTAGTGAGGGTTAACATTTTATTAGCCATTTCAATGTTTTAATTACGTTTTGTGTTTGTTTTGCTTAAGTTGACCGTTTGGGCCTAAGAAAAGATGGCCGACTGAGACACACGACATGACTGCTACAGTTCCACGAGGTTTCGGGTGAAGTGCGCCTGCGCCACCGCCAGAAACAGTGGCCTCATCCTGACCCCAGGCAAGATGTACCAACCAAGGTCATACTGGGAGAGTTGCCAGGACCACAAAACAAAGGACTGTCTTTAAAACCGGAACCAGCAAGTGTGATGACTTAATCTAACGGACTATGTGAGAACTTTACAGAATGACCCCAAATCCACCAATCAGCACTGTCTAAAACTCATTGTTGATACATTTTGACATTAAAATCATTATAAAAGTCGGTAGAATAGTGAGTTAGGGATCGTCGTCGTTCGATTTGTCTTGCTGCAAATTTCCTGACGTTATGCTGACGGACAGGACGGTGACACTGCTGGACAGCTGTTATCCTGAATCTTTGAAAGACTAAATTGCGGCCTGACTTTGATGAATTTAAGATTTTTCCACGACTTGACTGACTTAGAGGACGACTAATAGCCAGATTAGGTAAATATGATGTTCTGCGGTTTGGTCGAAGATTTTCTAAAATTTGTAATTAATTAGATAAACGATGCTTTGATTAATAGACAAATGTGTTGAGTTGTTTTTTTAATAAGAAATTAGATTAAGAGAAGAGCATAAATAAAAGAATTGAATTACCAAATTACAATCCAACTAACTGATTCATCGCCAAATGAGGGGAATTTCACGAGGTTTGAAGTTAATAAAGGTATTCAATGTATGTTAGGTTTTTAAGTGAAAAGATATTCCTTTTATGTCAGCGTATGGAAACCTATTCCTCCCGGGAAAGCAGATCAATGTAGTGTGAGTGTTGGTGTTATGGGCCCCACCAATGAATGTTTTGAGTTAATGTGTTATTGCTATATTTGGACTGTGCCGAAGGGAGGATTTGACATTCCACGCTGCATCAACTGGACTGAGAGATTTGCGTCATGCATGTACCATGTTGCATGTGTGCAAACATGATTCAAAGCCCTCATAAATATGCCACTAAATGTATTTAAATTGTGATATTTGTGACAGAGTCCTTACGGCTCCTTTTGTGAAGTTTAAGTAGCATCATTCTTCAAAAGCACACTTGCATAGCACTAACAAATCTGTATTTGCACTTACTTTTTTTGAGGATTTCTTATTTAAAATAATGTTTCTCATCTGGTTTCCAGATTCAAGACAACAATGCAGGAAGACAGGGCTTAGGTGTTGGCTGCGTTGTATTATGGAGAACAGGTTTCACAGAAATGTGGCTTGGCTGTAATCCAGGAGATGGGCTCACGTATGCGTGGCTTATGGGTGACTTTAGAAATCAAGAACATCGGTTATTAGATATGTTTCAGAGTTAAAGGGAAAAATGGACGCAAGTCACGAAAACGTCTTTATAAACGAAAGGTTTTGTCAAAGGTGGTATACATTTCTTGTTTAATGATGAAAGCTGCTGTTGAATCACCGTTTACCATTCACCAGTGATGTCCTATTTAAATGTGATTATCCTGAAAAAGCCAGTTCGCGTCACTTTTGAATAGTAAAAAGCCTTATATGTTTTTATCATAGGTAATTAAAGTGTTATTAGAGTTACATAGAGGTATTGGTGTTTTTGAGGGCTAAGACCTGCTGATGCAAAATTGCTGTATGTCATTGAAATAGACTAGAATTACAGTGTGTTGACCCCGATGGTATTCCTTAAGGGTGTGTGACTTGCGGTCTGTTTATTCTTCCAGATCCCTTAAGAAGGAATTCCAATTTGAAATTCCACCTGAACTCTTCCCCTTTCTGTTTTTTTAAATACAATCAGGGACAAAGCCAATTATTCTGGCTTTAATATGCTATAACGTGCCACTGTGGACATGTAAACATTCATTTTAGTACATTAAAGCCAAGTGGAAAATGGGATTGTTTTAAGTGAGAAATGCACATAGGCGATACAGAACTAAATGTATCCTGCAATGACTAAGTTTACTTTTCAGATGCAAAAAAAGTATCTTGCATTTCAATGAAAGGCAGAACGAACAATACATCAAACAGTCAGTACCTTGAGGTAATGAGAAATACATTTCTAGCCAGAGCCAAAGTCTACTGTTTGTATACTGTAAGGAACTGGTTATTCTATCAAGACAGACCTAAAAAGCACTTTCTTTAAAAGGATGTATTGAGTTTTCTAAGATCTGTCTTAAAATGCTTTAGTATATTAAAATCTTTTAAACTTTTTAGCTTATTATGTGTGTATGTATGTTTTATTTTAATTATCATATTTGTAATCAAACCAAGTATTGTTGACTGACTGACTGATTTACTGAATGTTATTTTGTTAATTGGCAGGTTCCTCATTTATAGCCTATTTGCATCTACCTGAGTGAGACTTGAATTGCTCTACCTCACTACCTTGGGAGTCAGGTGCTAAAAGGAATACTTTATTCACAGGGAGGACTCACCGCTTAACTTGAGTAATCATGACTATAAATGCCTTATGCAAACATTTTCTATAGCTGGCATAGGAAATGGCAGTTGTTGCCCCTCTATTCCTCTGGAATGATCTAATGACAAGGAAGTGGATTACAATAATTACTTTGACATGGGCAAGCATCCCATTAAAGCTGAGTGTTGGTGACCTTATCGCCTGCTCCCATTGTGCTACCACATATAATGTCATGTCTGGAGCAAAGCAGCACCTTCCCACTACCTCTTCATCTGACATGCAAAAGAGGATGATGTCTCCGGTCGCCAGCTCCATAACAGTCACCCCCTCACAGGAACTCTGTTACCAGCTCTCCCACTAGTCCTGAGCCGTGCGTACAGGTGGACCTGTAAAAATGTATCACTGTGACTTCTTTTACCTTCACAGGTGAGAGCATAATATGTGCTGACAGAGGGCCAATCACCTTCTGTGGGATGTGTCACAAGAGAGGAAGCCTTTAGGTGGTTGCATGAGGGTAACTGATAAAGGCAGTGCATGGGAATGAATGTGATAGCCTGAGCAAGGATGAACAAGGCAGTCCAGGAAGACAGAGGCAGGTTATGTCAAGATAGATCTTAAAATGGCTGCCACCCAACACTTGCAGAACCATCAGCCAAGCCCACATCACCAGCCAGCTTGACTATAGCAACATTCTCCATTTTGTCGTAAATTAGGATTTTGTCTTAAACTTAAGTTAAACTTAAGTTTGTCTTAAGTTTTGGTCTTAAGACAAAATCCTAACTTGAGACAATATCCTAATTTAAGACACAATCCAAACTTAAGACAAAATCCTAACTTTACTACTATTAAATGCCTTCTGTGAATACCAAAAGTAGTAAGTTTAGGATTTTTTCTTAGATTAGATCTGTGAATTCTTTGGGTATTTACAGCCCTTTACTAGTTATGTCTCTAAAAGATATACTGAGTTCCCCAGCAAAGGCAATTTGGCAGCACCGAAGCCATCACCATAACTTCATACTCACGCCTTCTGCTAGTTGGAAGACTTGAAGTGGTTCTTGATCACCTTCTGCTACAGAAACTGTTGGGGAAAATAAGCACCAGAAAGAAACTAGAAACTGACCTTATTCGCTTTAGGGAATACTAACCTTCATCCCTATAGGATTTGAAATGCTAAATTATCTTTAATATTCGAATAATAAGAAGGAATACAGAAAATTGATGTGGTTGACAATGGAATGAACTCACACAAGATGAATTATGTGATGTTCAAAACATTAACAAAAGAAACAATTGATGGACTGAATGCTGGACAATGCAAACACTCACCCCTAGTCACAAGGATCTGGGTTTAATCCATCATTCTCATGACATGGTGAGCAAAAAAAACGATGGATTTAGGCCCATATCTTTGTACTGGGGTGAATGTATTACATTGTTCTGCATTCTGTCCATCAATTGTTCTTTTTGCATTTGTCAACCTGAGTGGGATGGGTATGCCCAGATGTGGGTGCCGTGCTCTCCATGCCACTGTAGTCAAGCTATCCTGGCTGATATGGGGTGAAACCCCGAAACCGGTCCTAGGATGCTTGTTTCCAGTCCAGAGAGGACCTGGCCTGTTCCCATTGGGGGCAGGGTCAAGACTGATTTACATACGGCTGGGTTCAAACTGGAATGGCATGGTGAGCAAAGAAACGATGGATTTAGGCCCAGATCTTTGTACTGGGGTGAATGTATGGCATTGTTCTGCATTCTGTCCATCAATTGTTCTTTTTGCATTTAAAACATTAAAGTACTTTAACAACGTAATGCTCGCATCAAGGAAGATTGATGATTTTTCAGTGGTATTGAAAATGCATGACACATGCAAGATTTTGTACTCTCATTTCCAAATGATGTTAAATACATTATTTTTTCCAGCGCTGGCATGGTCTCAGGAAACACGAATTCCGAAGGCATGTGGAGAGAAGTCGAGTATGTTTTTACCAGACCATTCAAAGTATGTCGAGACTTCAGGGCTCGGTGAGTAATATTTATTTAGCTTTATAAAAATTCTAATATTTTGTTTTGTTTCAATTAGCATGCTCACACTCACAAGTAAGTTAAGTTTAGGTAGAATGTAGCTTTATTTACCTTACTCACAACCACTAGTTCTTGGCACATTTTTTGTTTTTTGTAGGCGCATCATTACCTAGAATAAAAAGCGTCTCCTCTGTATCTGTGTCTACATCCACTGTTTCAATAGTACATGTCTAATCCAAAGGTAAGTTCACAAATCTACCTTTAAGGTCTTTCTGTAGCTCTGTCGTGGTAGTTTCCAAGTCTTTGGATCCATACGAACTATTACTTGAAAAGGGTGTACAGATTGTTTCAGTATTGTTTCGCAAACATTTAGATGTCAAAGTTCCTCTGAAATTTGAACCAACTCTAACTTATTATGTGTTGCTCTCACAGGCATTTTGTTTTCCTCTAATTTGTCATAGCAATACTTACATATGATCTGCAGTGTTAACAAATCAAATCGTTCCTACAAAAATAAATGCACAACAAATTCTAGTCACTTATCTCAGTTTTTTGCTCAGTTTTTGAGAACAAATCTACATTTCAAATTTGACTTCTATACTAAGTGCGTTGACAACATATGCAAACATGGTTTGATCTCTAGGTAGAAACTTCATTAAAATTAAACCACTATTTCTCCTGCTAAGTTATCAGTACTAACATCTGTTTTCTCTTCCTCTATACCTGAACATACCAACCTTCCATTTTGCTTCGACTCCTCTTCAGAATCAAACAACCGTAACTGAATATCTTCACATTGCCTTACTTTTAAACATTCTTACTTGTATTTACTTAAATTGTTTCTGTCTTCTTCTCTAACCAGAATTGTTTTAGAACATTTTCTACTTTCAGCATGACTTACTCCTTCTCAATTGTCACTTGATTGTAAAGCAGTTTGTTTTATTTGAAACGTTTTTCACATTTTGCATTGCCTAAATACTGTTTTAAGAAACTCCTTAGCTCTCTTACCAGCACCCCTATTTTTTCTGAATACATTTTCCACATCTTGTGCTTGTTTGCTATCAGTTTCAAGCAGATAGTAGTGTTTCCTTTGTTTTTTCCTCCCTTCTTTCTTGGCATTATAAATCTTCTTCTTAACATATGAAGGAGAATGGGAAAGCTTAAGATATGCACTGTGACCGTAGGGGGCTTAAATGATTGGAGGAAGAGGCAACGGCTGGGGGAATTTTGTACGGTCAAACTATTTTGATTTGGTCTGTCTACAGGAGACCCATTTACCCTGGGCAAAAAGAAATGTACTGAATATAAAAGGATATGATTTATTGGCCTGTTCTTCCCAAACCTCTACCATCAGGGGCGTAGCAATATTGGGTAAGGTGGCTCTTGGTGGTGCAAAACGCAAAATAATAGACACCATCGGGAGATGGGTGGTGGTGGAGCTTGGAATTGGAATTACCTTGTGCACAATATATGGGTCTAATCAAGGCGATTCTGGAATTTTTGATCACCTGGCAGTTGAGTTGACGACATGGCCGAGTCCAATGATATTATGTGGAGATTTTAATATTGCCGCTGACCTTGTTAATATTAATGTGTATGCTGGGCGAAAACCCAAAGTATACCGTGCTCTGAACTCCTTAATCACCAGTCATGGGCTGGTAGATGTTTGGGGGAACAAAGAACCAAACAAGGCAGGATTCACATATTTTTCATGCCCACACAAAAAATATACAAAGTTGGATTATTTTCAGATATCTGCGACAGTAATAAAGAAAGCGAGGATTGAGAAATTGCCAAAAGCAATATCGGATCACAATCCACTAGTATTACATTTAGAAACTGAATCGACTAATAAGAGCTACTCAAAATGGACCTTCAATAGGAAGGTATTGGTCAATCTGAATTATTTAGAATATATGAAGAAGTGGGCCCAAGACTTTTTTGATATGGACCGATATAGCGCCTCCCGGAATACAGTCTGGGACGCATTTAAAGCCGCTCTCAGAGGGGAAACAATCAGTTTTACTGCTAGGTTAAGGAAAGAGGCTCAGACGGAAAATGACAGATTGCTAAGAGAGTTAATGATAGCAGAGGAACAACATACGGAAGATATAGGTCAGGGAAAAGAGGTTTTAGAGGCGCAGCACAGGATCCTGACCATAAAATCCGAGCTGCATAAATGGTTAGCTCAGAAAGCTGCAGATGATTATCAAACTCATAGGGGCAAGTTTTATGAGACGGGAGAACAGGCAGGCAAACTTTTAGCGCTCCTAATTAGACAGGAAAGCACCAGAAATATAATCACAGATATACGAGAGGAGGATCAGGTGTATACAGAGCCTAAATACCTACTTAAGATATTTAAGGACTTTTATCAAAAGCTGTATAAAGAAGAGACTCTTACGGAAGTGAATTGCTAAGGTTTTTTAAATGCTAATTTCTAACTATAACTGAAAAATATACTAAAGCCAAAGAGGGACGAATGTTTTTAACATTTGTGGATCTTACCTCTGCATTCGACTCTGTAACACATTGTAAACTTTGGATAGTTATGAGTAATTTGGGAGTAGATAAACAAGTTATTAATTTTCTTAGAGATCTCTATGCAGGAGCATCGGCCAGAGTTAGATATGGAAAAAATGGAGAATGTACTAGATCAATTGCAATCAAAAGGGGTGTACGACAGGGCTGTGTCCTGGCACCATTCCTATTTACACTCTATATTAATAATGTGGAAAAAACACTGGTAACTGAGTGTGGGGACGTGCCGATGGTAGGAAAAAGAGCAATCCCAATACTGCTATATGCGGACGACGCGGTCCTGATGGCCAGAACACCGCAGGCTATGCAAAGAGTAGTTACATCCTTCTCTGATTTTATGAACCAGCTTGATTTAAGTATAAATTGCTCTAAGACATTTACCATGCACTGTGGGCCGGGTGCACAGAGAAAGAAAAAAGCTATTTATATTGGATCTACCCCAGTAGAGGATATTTTAACTTTCCCCTATTTAGGGGTTTTAATTGATAGTACGGGCCTATGGAACAATACAATTAAGACAAGAAAATTGTTATACTGTAAAACTATCATGGCATTAAAAACTTTTAGTCGTAAAATAGGGAGGAAGCCAATTAAAGAAATGTTGACTGTATATAAAGCGACTTGCGTAGCTATTGTTACTTTTGGGGCAGGCCTGTGGGGGCATGCAAATGTCAGTACTCTACAAGTGGTCGAAAATAACTTTATGAAATATCTTCGAGGGGTCCCACAGAGCGTCTCGACATATGTTTGCCATGTAGAACTTGGGGAGCCATATTTGGAAGATATAATAAAAACTGCACCAGTTCTATTATGGCATAGAATATGGACTGCAGATGAGCCTGGACTAAACCGAATGATAATGGAAAATGCGATGGGTTTAGAGAAGTGTGGAAAAATTAGATGGCTGAACTATATTAAATATTTCTTCACACTATTAGGGATGGGGAATTATTACACAGATCCACCTACTCTGTGTAATATATCTAGGAAATGTCTAAAAGAAAGATGTATGACCTACTTGCATGAGACTAGAACTAGAAAAGAGATTGAGAAAACCACGGTGGCAGCCCATGAGCAAATTGTCTTCTACAAGTATTTACAGCCATATCTTAAGCTATTGATGAGTGATTATGAAAGTATTTTGCTAATACGCTTTAGATTCAATTCATTATTCAGATCACTCAGCTTCCCAGCTATGAATAATTGGTCAAAAACTCTGACTAAATGTCCTTGTGACGATTTATCAGTCCAATCTGATATGCATATACTTTTCTTCTATAAGTTTTATATTAGACCCAGACAAATGTATGTTGTTCCTCTGCTAAAGATCATGGAAATTAATCGTTGTCGCCCTGCTTTTTTAGCTGTACAGAAATTGGATAGTATTTTAACAGTCGTATTTATTTCCTCATTCCTTAAAAATGCTTTTAAACTACGGAAAACAATTATGATCTGAACTTATGCAGTTTTTCCTTGCGTGGTGCCAATGACAGTAATTTTATATATGTAATTTGTTTTTTGTACTTTTATGGTTATTTTGTTTTTATAACCGAATAAAGTTTACTTGAACTTGAACTATAACGTCTGTAAAAACCTATTGTTTTTTCAGTGAATTTTAAAGGTTTTATAAATGCTAATTTCTAATGTCCCTGGAACCTATATTGTTTTTAAGTAAATTTTAAAAAGACGTGCATACTTTTTGTAGTGAAAAACTAACTGTAACAGTAGTCTGTTATAAGTTATAATTTAACAATGTTTGAAACGTAATTAGCAGTAATTAACATATAAGTATGGAAAAAGTGTGACGCAGCAGCTATGATACCTGACTTCGAACAACAGCGTTCACAGTTCGATTCCCGGCTCCAGTGGCACGTTAGCCCACCACTGTCACTGTGGGCTACACCTTGCTTAATCTTTCCGACACCCCGAGCGCCAACTCACCTTTCCAGGGGTAGCTCTATGCTTTACAAATGCTCACATTTTTTTAATTTAAAACGATACGGATGAGAAATGTTAGCACATTTTTTTTTCTTCTATTTTGAAATATTTTTTTAATGTCTTCTATTTAGAATTACGGCAATTAATAGATGTATTTAGTAATGAGAATGGAAATGACACGGTTTGCCGTGTATAAGTTTTAAAGCTCTCCAACGTATGTACATATTAAGGACCTTATACGTGTTAGGATCGAAATCGAAACCTTTACTGCTTCACATTTTGTAACTAACATGTGCACAAGTTAAACAGTTAAAACGTGAGCACGTGTCTACTGTAAAACGTGAAATCTAAATGGGCGGAGCCGCATCTTCCTCCCATAGACTACTCAATAACCAAAAAGTATATAAACCACACCTGTTGATAGATTCGTTTTGTTTTTGAGAGTTATTTACGCGTGTCCATTCAGTTATGCAGGTGCTCTTTCCTAGAGTCGGATTCTTCTTTTGCTGCCACAAAACATAATCCAGAGTTGTAAGTTGTTTGATTATGGCATAGTAGATATTTATAATATGTAGCTATTTGTCAATATTTAAACACTTGTATTTAGAAAATGGTGTTACTGATTGTTTTTGCCATTTATATGTAACGTCAGCAGCTTGTTTTGAGAAATAGACAGAATACAGCAAACATTGTTCATTTTCTACCTCCTTTGAGCTCATATAGTGTGACTTTGTATATTATAATATTGATACTGAACTTGACGCCAGAGGTGTTGGTAACCCGTCGGCGCATAGACAAAGATTCATATGTAACTTCAGCAGCTTCTGTTTCTTCCTGTTTTTTCCCCTTGGGATCATATACTGTGAATATGTATATTATAATATTCACAGTCATTATGATCTCAGAGGAGCTTATGAGCCGTCGACGCGAAGACTAATAATTTATACATAACGTCAGCAGCCTCTTGGTCTTAGTTTGTTTCCCCCTTGGGATCATATTGTGTGAGTATGTATATTATAATAACCACACATTATGATCTCAGAGGAGTTTATGACCCCTCGGCACAAAGATAAAACATTTCGAAGTCCCACAGAAATTAAGCTCTGAACATATTCATTGCTGAAAAGTATTTTGTTATTCATGAGTTTATGCTCCTTTTCCTTTTTGTGTGACATCAGTGACACTCTGTATATTGTAAGAGTGTCATATTTCCACACAACAGAAAGTGGAGATTTGTCGCTGCCAGGAGTAACCCATCTAAAATACAGCTTACTAACCATCATAACTTACTTCATCAGATATTTTCACAGTGATATTTTTCAAAATTACAGTTTAAATAAAGTTAGTTTGCATACTTTCTTAGTGAATATATTTGATAAACCCTACATTTTTGGGGGGCATTTCTATTTTTCTCTGTTGGGGTTCCTATTCACCTTCTCCCTATAGAATATATGGGACCAGTACTGTATATTATTATACTACTATCCTATATATTCTTAAAAGAGTACGTGATTTGTTAGAGGAGCAGTGAGCGACCTCTCAGCACTACGACAGAACTTTCCCGAATTCTACAGAATATACATTTTTAAAAATGAGAAAGCATACATTTGTATGTAATATAAAGTTATTTGTGTTTAACTGTTTTGACCTCTTATTGTTCTTCTGACCTCAGATGATGTAGTGCGGGAGTGTTTCTTGTAGCACTTCTTTTCTACTTTATCTAAAAGTAACTCATGCCCTTTTATATTATCAAGAATATGGGGCAACAGTTTTTCAAACTATAGCAGAAAAAAAGGGAGGGTGTGGCCATGCTTAAGGGATATTTTATGAATTGCGTTTTTATTTGTCACCCCTTTGATATATACAGCTTCAGTTTCCTAGGAAAGTATATTTGTAATTGCTTAATAAAAACTGTTTCAAACCTAGACTGAAATTTTTGCTGCGCAACCGAAGTGCGGAAGTGTTTCTTGTAGCACTTCTTTTCTACTTTATCTAAAAGTAACTCACGCCCTCTTATATTGTCAAGAATATGGGCAACACTCTTACAAACTATAGCAGAAAAAAAGGGAGGGTGTGGCCACGCTTAAGGGATATTTTATGAATTGCGTTTTTATTTGTCAGCCCCTTTGATATATACAGCTTCAGTTTCTGAAGAAAGTATATTTGTAATTGCTTAATAAAAACTGTTTCAAACCTAGACTGAAATTTTTGCTGCACAACCACAGCTCCCTGTCCCAAAAGTAAACACCACATTATAAGTAAATAGTGCTCCTGAGAAGTATCCCAACTGCTAATTCAATAAAAAGAAGACCGCAACACACTCTGTTATATCGAGTTATTAGTGTTCCTACCCTTCCCCTCTACTATTTTCAATGGTTTACAGCCAATGAACATTAAGCTTGGGAAGGTCCTGCTTGGAACACGTTACCCAATCAGATGTCCCTGATGCTCCGCGGAGGGGGAGAGAATGGCTGGCAACACTTCTACTTTCAATGCTTTACAGCCAATGAACATTAGGCTTGAGAAGGTCCTGCTTGGAAGACGTCAGCCAATCAGATGTCCCTGCTACTCTGCGGACGGGGAGGAAATGGCTGGCAACACTTTTACTTTCAATAGTTTGCAGCCAATGAACATTGAGCTCGTTGTTGGGACACCTCAGCCAATTAAACGTTAATTTTGTTACGGGCACAGGAACACAACACACCCTCCCACATAATATTGCATTTCGTCTAAAAAAGTGACACTGTCCGTGAAAAAAGTGAACACCGCATTCTAAGTAAACATTACAGCGCATTATATTAAAGGAAAGCTGCAATACGGCGCATTGTTATTTTCCTAATATGATTTACACAGCCTACTGTTTCCGCAATACCGCACATTCACACTACCTGTGAGTGCACCGTTACACAGCCTACTGAACATTGCCGAAATACCGCACATTCACACTACCTGTGTGTGCACCCTACACACTGCTTGCCACAATATGGTGCATTGTTTTCCCGACAGGATTTCCAGAGCCTACGCAACCTTGCCACAATACCGTGCACCGTTGTTCTGCGGATGTAATTTCATGGCCTACGCAACATTCAAACCATTTAAACAAAAGCGTGTTTTCTGGACCAAGACCTTTCTCCCTGCCAAATTTGGCGTAATTCAGTTCAGCAGTTTGACCTGTAGCCTTGTCTGAAGTTTCCTATGGAAATTGCATGGAGAAAACAGGTTTTGGGACCCCCCTTTTTTCTCAGCCCCCCTTCACGAATCACCCCCAAACTTTCAGGATAGGAGCTGACCTAAAAAGAGGAATTTTTTAGACACTTTCGTAAAGATTTGTCAAACAACGCCAAAGTTATAAGCAAATCAAAAAATGCTTGTCCTATGGAAACTAGGTTCTAACTATAACTATCTACTGGCGACCGCCAGTAGATAATATATATATATGGGGTCGATCTACAACAACAGCATACGTTTTGATATGGCTGATATCTACAGAAGTGATGGAGTACACTTCACAGATGAGGGAAACCGAGTTTTTCTGAATTACCTGAAGCTGTGCATCCGCACTTACATGTACCTCTAACTAATAAACACAAGGGCTCTTTTTAGAGATGCCTTATATTCCCAATATCAGCTCGCAGAGTGACAGCTGCAGTCCGACTAGCAGAGGGAGACCTACGGCCCGTGGGCTCCGCTCGCAGACGGAGAGCTACGGGCCATCGGCTTGCAAAAGCACAGCAGCATACTGGCTCGCAGAAGGAGACCTGTGGTCTCACTTGCACAGAGAGACCAACAGGCCAACAGGCCTGCTAGCAGAGACACAGCTACGAGCTAATGGGCTGTATCGCAGATGTACTGCTGTGAGCCAGAGCTGCGACCCGACGGGCTGACTCGCAGAGGGAGAGTAACGGGCCCACGGGCCTGCTAGCACAGACACACCTTCAAACTAACGGGGTGACTCGCATGTGGGGAGCAAGCCACGAGCCTGTGATATAGGGAGAGGGACCGTGAAAGGGGTATCTCTTGGAGACAGAGCTACGGTATATTTTCAGTCTTGCCTCGCAGAGGTAGAACGGCTTGTAGATGGAGAGATGCGAGCGGACGGACTGAATCACAAAATGGCGGCCAACACTTCCTAGTTTCAACCGTTCACAGCCATTTAACCGCAAGCTCATGCTCGTAATCCCTCAGCCAATCATATGTCAGAATTCCCAAATATTGATATCTGTAAATGTGATATTTCTCAAAAACTACTGAATGGATTTACACCATTTCAACAAAAGCGTGCTTTCTGGACCAAGACCTTTCTCCCTGCCAAATTTGGGCATAATTCCGTTCAGCAGTTTGACCTGTAGCCTTGTCTAAAGTTTCCTATGGAAAATGCATTTAGAAAACACGTTTTGGGACCCCATTTTTTTCTCAGCCCCCCTTGACCAATCACCCTCAAACTTACAAGATAGGAGCTGATCAAAAAAGAGAAACTTTTGGGAAAATTTCGTAAAGATTCGTCAAACGACATCAAAGTTATAAGCACATGAAAAAATGCTTTTCCTAAGGAAACGTGGTCCTAACTATAACTATCTACTGGCAACCGCCAGTAGATTATATATATATATATATATATATATATATATATATATATATATATATATATATATATATATATATATATATATATATATATATATATATATATATATATATATATATTTATGTTTATTTATTTATTTCAAACAAACATCCTCGATTTGGAAGCTCACTCCGCTGCAGACATATTAAGGCACCTCGGCGACTTGCACATGAATTTATTTCCTCGCCTTACGCGTTTCAGAGATGTTTTCTTCTTGATCACAGGTATAGATACCACAACGCGGTCATTTTCATAAGGCATCACTGTTGGTTTCTTTATATCAGTTCAGGAGCCCTCTGGCTGGCCTCTCCCGTAATGGCAATAAATATTGCCTGCTGGTCTTTCTAGTGCCTTTATTTATTAGTTATTCCCTATAGTAGGTGCTGTGTTGGTATCATTAACTATTTATTGATACAGCCTCCAGTGGGCCTCCACTTACAGTTCGTCGAGCTTGTGCAGCCTGCTGCTTCCAAAACCGAGTTTGGAAAGTTCCTAATGCTCTCTGGTCCCTCTTCATTGTTGGGGGGTGCAGCTTCTGTGACTGGATCGCCGCTAATTAATTTTTCAAACAAACACCCTTGATTTGGAAGTGCACTCCGCTGCAGACATATGAAGGCACCTCGTCGACTTGCACATGAATTTATTTCCTCATCTTACGCGTTTCAGAGATGTATTCTCCTTGATCACACGCATAAATACGACAACGCGGTCACTTTCAAAAGGCATCACTGTTGGTTTCTTTATATCATTTCAGGAGCCCTCTGGTGTGCCTCTCCCGTAATAGCAATAAATATTACCTGCTGGTCCTTGTAGTGCCTTTATTTATTAGTTATTCCCTATAGTTGGTCCTGCGTTGGTATTATTAACGATTTATTGATACAGCCCCAGTGGGACTCCACTTACAGTTCGTCAAGCTTGTGCAGCCTGCTGCAGCCGAAACCGAGCTTGGAACAGTTCCTAATGCTCTCGGCTCCCTCTTCATCGTCGGGTGGTGTAGCTTCCACGACTGGATCGCCGCTAATTAATTTTTCAAACAAACACCCTCGATTTGAAGCGCACTCCGCTGCAGACATATTAAGACACCTCAGCGACTTGCACATTAATTTATTTCCTCGCCTTACGCGTTTCAGAGATGTATTCTCCTTGATCACAGGCATAGATACCACAACGTGGTCATTTTCAAAAAGCATCACTGTTGGTTTCTTTATATCAGTTCAGGAGCCCTCTGGTGGGCCTCTCCCATAATAGCAATAAATATTACCTGCTGGTCCTTGTAGTGGCTTTATTTATTAGTTATTCCCTATAGTAGGTGCTGTGTTGGTATTATTAACTATTTATTGATACAGCCCCCAGTGGGCCTCCACCTACAGTTTGTCGAGCTTGTGCAGCCTGCTGCTGCCGAAACCAAGCTTGGAAAGTTCCTAATGCTCTCTGCTCCCTCTTCATTGTCGGGTGGTGCAGCTTCTGCGACTGGATCGCCGCTAATTAATTTTTTCAAACAAACACCCTCGATTTGGAAGCGCACTCCGCTGCAGACATATTAAGGCACCTCAGCGACTTGCACATTAATTTATTTTCTCGCCTTGCGCGTTTCGGAGATGTATTCTCCTTGATCACAGGCATAGATACCACAACGCATCATTTTCAAAAGGTATCACTGTTGGTTTCTTTATATCAGTTCAGGAGCCCTCTGGTGTGCGTCTCCCGTAATAGCAATAAATATTACCTGCTGGTCCTTGTAGTTCCTTTATTTATTAGTTATTCCCTATAGTAGGTCCTGCGTTGGTATTATTAACTATTTATTGATATAGCCCCCAGTGGGACTCCACTTACAGTTCGTCGAGCTTGTGCAGCCTGCTGCTGCCGAAACCGAGCTTGGCACAGTTCCTAATGCTCTCGGCTCCCTCTTCATTGTTGGGTGGTGCAGCTTCCATGACTGGATCACCGCTAATTAATTTTTTAAACAAACACCCTCGATTTGAAGCGCACTCCGCTGCAGACATATTAAGGCACCTCAGCGACTTGCACGTGAATTTATTTCCTCGCCTTACGCGTTTCAGAGATGTATTCTCCTTGATCACAGGCATAGATATCACAACGTGGTCATTTTCAAAAAGCATCACTGTTGGTTTCTTTATGTCAGTTCAGGAACCCTCTGGTGGGCCTCTCCCATAATAGCAATAAATATTACCTGCTGGTCCTTGTAGTGCCTTTATTTATTAGTTATTCCCTATAGTAGGTGCCGTGTTGGTATTATTAACTATTTACTGATACACCCCCCAGTGGGACTCCAATTACAGTTCGTCGAGCTTGTGCAGCCTGCTACTGCCGAAACCGGGCTTGGAACAGTTCCTAATGCTCTCGTCTCCCTCTTCATTGTTGGGTGGTGCAGCTTCCACGACTGGATCGCCGCTTATTAATTTTTCAAACAAACACCCTCGATTTGGAAGCGCACTCCGCTGCAGACATATTAAGACACCTCGGCGACTTGCACATGAATTTATTTCCTCGCCTTAGGCATTTCAGAGATGTATTCTCCTTGATCACAGGCATAGATACCACACCATGGTCATTTTCAAAAAGTATCACTGTTGCTTTCTTTATATCAGTTCAGGAACCCTCTGGTGGGCCTCTCCCGTAATGGCAATAAATATTGCCTGCTGGTGCTTGTAGTGCCTTTATTTATTAGTTATTCCCTATAGTAGGTGCCGCATTGGTATTATTAACTATTTATTGATACAGCCCCCAGTGGGCCTCCACTCACAGTTCGTCAAGCTTGTGCAGCCTGCTGCTGCCGAAACCGAGCTTGGAACAGTTCCTAATGCTCTCGGCTCCCTTTTCATTGTCGGGTGGTGCAGCTTCCGTGACTGGATCACCGCTAATTAATTTTTCAAACAAACACCCTGGTTTTGTACGAGTGAAATGTCCAACTAACTATAACGTCCCTGAAACCTGTGCTTTTTTCAGTGAATTTCAAAGGTTTTCTAAATGTTAATTTCTAACTATAACGTCCCTGAAACCTATGGTTTTTGTCAGTGAATTTCAAAGGTTTTTTAAATGCTAATTTCTAACTATGCCTACAGAGGTAGGACATGTACAGAAAGAGGAAGAAAGGTGCAGAAAGAAGCAAGAGAAATGCAGAAAGAGGCAACAAAAGTCCAGAAAGACGAATAAAGGAGCAGTAAGAAGCAAGAGATGTGCACAAAGAACCAACAGAGGAGCAGAAAGAGGCCTTATTGCAAAGTCATCCTGTGCCCCCAACTTTTTGCTGACGGGTACTGGTGGTAACGGACTCTGACTAACCAGGCCAAGAGCCCGTGCTATGCTAAAAGACACTTTGAATACAGTGAAAACACCTATATACACTATGCGTTGGGGTACCCCTGTGATTGGCATGACCCCCTCTGTAAGGCCCTAGTACCTAATAGGACAGGGGGATTAAACCGACCTCTAAGTCAGAGGTGCAGAAAGATGCTTCTTTAAGTAGTACTCACGTTTGCAGAGTGGTGGAGAAAGGGTGCTGGGCCTCCGACCAGCACTCAGGAATTCCGCTGCATAGGATTAGAGGCGGTACCAAGAGGGCTTCTTAGCCCCCAAAGTCCCTCAGGAGTAAATTGGACATCATCCGCCATCCCATAGTCTGCCAGGAAGCGTGTGTGCAGAGTGGTGGAGAAAGGGGGGGCATGTCCTCCTTAGACGTCTTAGCAAGCCAACTGTTTGGGACTTACTGCAGGTAACAAGAGGGGTAGTTGGCCCCTAACAACAACCTTGGGGGCCAACTACCCCTCCTATTACCTCCATATTTTTCTTTTTTTAATTTCTCAGGAACTACTGAACGGATTTACACCATTTAAAAAAAAATTCGCTTTCAGCGCCAAGACCTACCTTTTTGCCAAATTTTGTGTAATTCCATTCAGCAGTTCGGGCTGTAACCTGTTTCAAAATTCCTACAGAAATTAACATGGAGAAAACGTGTTTTGGGACCCCCCTTTTTTCTCGGCCCCTGCTTGGCGAATCACCCCAAAACTTTCAAGACAGGAGCTGACTGGAGCGCCCCATTAGTTTTGGAAATTTCGCAAAGATTTGTCAAACAGCGCCAAAAATATTGGCAAATCAATAAACGCTTTTCCTATGGAAAATACATTCTAACTATAACTACCTACTGGCGACCGCCAGTAGGTAAGATATATATATCTATTACCTGGATTTCTGTGGATTCACGTGCCAGTGGAAATTCCTGATTGGCTGGCTGCACAATGTGTTTGCAAATTGAGTGAAGGGGTCAGGTGAGATATTTCCTGACCCCTTGAACATGTTGTAAGAGGGGGCTTAGCATGTATCATGGTGTCAGAAATGAGAAAAACATTTTTTGGGCCACTCGCGTGATCCTCGGATCCCTTGCAGGGCTTACTGCGGCTGAAAATAATAGATATATCTTTATATTTTTCTTTTACAGCTACTCCCATACCCATTCAGATACTGACACACCTGCTCACATACCCATAAAGACACTCTCACATCCAGTCTTACGCCCATAGAGACACTGGCACACCTATTCACAAACCCATACAGAGAATCTTACACCAAGACTTACACCCAGACAGTTTTACACCCACTCTCATACCCATACAGACACTGTCCCACCCATTCACATATTGTACAGACACTGTTACACCCATTCACAAACCATACAGCGACTCTCACATGCATATTTGCATCTATAAAGATACTTTCGCACCCACTCATATACCCATACAGACCCTCTCACATCTACTCTTACACCTCTGCAGACGCTTCTACACCCATTCTCAAACCCATATAGAGACTTTCACAACCACATGTACATCCATTCAGAGACTTTCACACCCACTCTCATACCCATGTAGACATTCTCACACCCACTCTCACACCTGTGCAGACACTGTTACACTCATTCACAAACCCATACAGAGACTCTCACACCCTCTCTTACACCTATATAGACATTTTTCCACCCACTCACATACCCATACAAACACTGTCACAACCATTCACATCTCTTACAGACACTGTTATACCCATTCACAAACTCATACAGACTTTCATGCGACTTGCATCCATTCAAAGACTTTCACACCCAGTCACATACCCATGCAGGCTCTCTCAAACCCACTTTTACACCTATGCAGACACTGTTATACTTTTTCACAAACCCATTCAGAGACATTCACATCCACAAATACACCTATATAAACACTTTTTCAGACATTCACGTATTCATTCAGACAATGTCACACCCATTTAAATATCATACATGCACTGTGACACACATTAGACACCCCATACAGACACTCTCACACCCACAGTTACACCTATATAGCCAGTTTTATAGCCACTCATACATATACTAGCCGATGAAGAGTTTCAAGTTGCGCAGATACTCTGTTGCCTTTGTCCTTGAAGTGAAGACCATCTCTCCTGCATATTCCATACATGTAGAAGTGCAGATTATTATTGTAGATAGAGCCCTTGTTCTGGTCTCTGATAAATGCTGAAGAAGTTTTATTAACATGTTTTCTGGCTTTCTCTATCTGTGGACACAATTCAGATGACCTCTTCCATTTCTGCCTATGGCATATGTTAGAAAACACCAAGGCAGTGTGAGGGAAACTTGCATTCATTGTTCAAAGGTATTCTTCAGTAGGATTTCCAGTCATGCCCTAGTCAGTGTGCCCATGTCATTGCCACCACAGTGAACAATTAAGAGATCTGGATGTTGGGAATCCATAATGCTTTCACTCAATGGAAGCAATTGCTGTCACTTTTAGCCTTTCTGGCCGAACCAACTATAATCCACATTAGGCAAGCCCAGTCCCCTGTCAATCCCACTCTTTCTAGCAAGCTCTTTAGCCCAGAACACAAAGCTATGACCTACAATCCACACTCTAATAATGAAGTCAGTTAAAAGAGAACCTAGTAACTAAAATTTAAAAGACCACATTTGATTGAAGGCTGTAGCCGCAGCTTTGCCTGGGTCGGGGAGAATTACCGTAGTATTGGAGCACCCTCCCGAGGAAACTACACCTCCCACCATCCTTTGTGCGTGGTCGTGCTTAAAAACATCATTGTAAAGGGCGGGCCCGTCCATGCCCGTCGGAGCCCGTCGGAGGCTGGGCTGGGCCCTCCCTCTAACAACATCACCTCCACTTAAGGTACTGTGCAGATAATTTAAATATATTCAACTCTATTATTTCCTTCAAAATGAGCAATCATAAGGGCCAGAGTGACCAGGCGGGTAGAGGAATGGCAAGAACCCTTGATGCATTTTTAACGAGGGCTGCGTCTGTTTTAACTCATGAAATAGAATTGACTGGACGACGCCTATCTGGGAGCCTATTCTACAAAAGTGATCTTTCCTGGGGGGCCAAAGCACACTTAATGCTTTAACACAAATTCTTCTACCAGAACCAGGAGCACTTTTGGACCCAACCCCCCAAGACCCATTGCCTCTAACGCCATCTAGCATGTCAAAAATATCCACCAGGGGCATGGGCTTGAAAAAACACCTGGTCGCTAACCCCGGACCACCAGTAAAAAGAAAAATGGGGTGGTGGCCCACAGAGACAGAAACCAGCAAAAGTCTCCAGACCTGACAAAACAAGGGGCGCTGACAAAACGGAAATTCCTCAAAGTGGATTAAGTGCCCCAGTACCTCCTACTCTGTGCCCATTGATGAATGACGAACATACGTGGCAGAAACTAGAAAATATGGTCTCTTGGATGGGGGCGTGGCTCGGCCGGCTGCAAAATGGCCGCACTCTAGGTGGGCTCTGCCGGCCAAGCTTCACAATCCGTGAATATCCTGCAGATATCCGCTTCCTACCTGCACTTCTTGGGTGTCGCCTGCATCTGTGTCGTGCGGGGCGCGGACTGACCCCCTCGCTGATTCCTGGTTGGGTGTTGCTGCCGAGAGACGCTGTCTACTGAGGGTGCCGGCCCTGTGTGTCTGGCCT
Source organism: Triturus cristatus (assembly GCF_964204655.1). Taxonomy (NCBI): domain Eukaryota; kingdom Metazoa; phylum Chordata; class Amphibia; order Caudata; family Salamandridae; genus Triturus; species Triturus cristatus. The sequence goes on from NC_140582.1 coordinate 28,445,471, forward strand.
CGTGGGAGCCGGCCCCTCATCCCCCGGGGCCGTGCGGAGCTCTGGGTGCTGCCTGCTGCGCTGCGGAGGTCGGTAATCAGAGCCTTTCGAGACCCGGTGAGTGGGGTCTCCGCCGCGGTCGTGTCTGGCGGGGTAGGGGGCCCGCGAGCAATACCGCCCGGCCTATGGCACCGCGGCTAGGGCGCCATTGTCTTCCAATCCCTAGGCCGCAGTTCCAGGCGGCCGTGGGTGCCCAGGCCCGGTGTCGGGTGCAGCGGAACCCCCGCGCTTCCCTGCTAGAGCGGCTGCGGTCCTGGTGAGGGCCCCCCCTCCCCCGCTGCGTCTCATCTCTGCATTGGCCTCAGCGGAGCCCGGGTATCTTTGCATCTGCTCCGGGCTCCTCCTGTGTGTGCTGCGGTGGGTGCCGGATCCTGGGCCTGCGGCGGTGACACTTTCCTCACGCCCTGGCGGGCCGCCATTGTTCTGCCTCCACCATCGGCTGCCTGTGCGCGCGGATTCCCCCTGTGGAGGTCCTTCCTGGTGTTGCCGTCTGTCCCTGGGGGCTGATTGAGATCCGGTGGTAGTGCTGGCTCTTGATCTTGTGGGGGCCTTCTGTCTCGTTTCTGGGCCTGCCTACACTCAATGGCTGGCTTTCCTGCAATCGGGAGGGCACCTTTCTGGAAGTTTTGCCCTCTCTGCGTGGTGGTTTGGATCTTCTGCCTCGCACGCAGGAGGTGGTCGCCATCTGCTTGCTTCTGCTGTACTGGCCCTCTCCTGCCCCACTTTGGTTTGCTGCGGTGGTGGCCCGGGAGGGTTTTGCATCTCTCCAGGAGGGGGTCGCCTCACATCTTTGCCTCCTACATTACCCGGCCACACAGGAGTCTGGCGAGGGACCTACTGTACATGGATTATCTGCTTGAGGTGGGTTCGGGCACCGCCAGCGTCCCCTGTCCGCTGCCTCGGCGGGGCGCCGCACCGATGATGCATTGACCCCATTGGCGTTTTGCTGGTTCTGCTACTCCCTGCACCCGCCTCCATTCCAGTGGCCTCTCTCCCCGTCAGCCTGCTGTCGCTGGACCCATATTGGGAGCTCTGCTTCTCGCTCTGGCAGCCTAGCGTCCGCGGCTGGTGGTGGGCACGCCAACTTCGTCGTCCGCTGCCTTATTGCTCTTTGACTGTCTCGTCTTCCGGTATTGTCCCTAGCCATGGGGAAGTCGGATCCAAAGCAGCCTAAGATTGCCTTCGAGCTCCGTAGGTCTTCTCGCCAGGACGGGGCTGGGTCGGAGGGCGGTGACTCTGCAGCCTCCACGGACGTGGCCCCCACGCGTGAGGATGACCTTAAAGCGATCATGCTTGATGTCAAATCTACAGTGACGGGGATCGCGACTCAGTTGGACCAGCTTTCCGCCCGCCTGGACTCTGTCAAAGCTCGTGTGGACTCTCATGACAGCCGTCTTCTTCAAGTAGAGTCTAGGGTGTCTGATGTTGAGGATGCTGCCACACAGGATCGTCAGAAACTGTTCCAGATGGATAAAATCCTGGCTGTCATCAGGGAGAAGAACGAGGACTGGGAGGCGCGCTCCCGTCGGAGCAATCTCCGAATTACGGGGCTTCCGGAGTCCACCAATATCTCCCGTATGGAAGACTTTGTGGAGCAGTTGGTCAGGGAACTCTTCGGCGATGTCCTCTCCTCAGTGTTCGTTGTAGAGCGGGCCTATCGCTCTCTTGACCCGCGTCCTGGTCCTGGACTGCCCCCGCGGCCCATTATTGCAAAGCTCTTAAATTACAGGGACCGGGATGCCATTCTACGTGCGGCACGCGACAGGGGTGCCATTACCCATCAAGGCAACTCTATTTCTTTTTACCCGGACTACACCTCTGCTGTTCAGGCGGCCCGCCGTGAATTTGTACCTGCCAAGCGGATTCTACAAAAACACGCTGTTTCCTATTCCCTGGCATACCCGGCGAAACTGAGAGTCCGTCAGGGTGCAAAAACACTTGTCTTTCCAGACCCAGGTGAAGCCATGGCGTATGCCAGGAAGCATGAGAAATCATCACGCTCCTCGCCATCTAAATCCCGCCACGACGCCGTTGATCGTCTTAGTGACAATGATTGAAGTGCTGAACTACTTTGGCTCTTTTTTCCTGTAGGATGTCTATCTTTACTATAGCTTGTGCGGTTTGGGTTTGGGTATGGTTTTTGGTTACAAGTTGCCATTCCTCGCTTTGTCAGAACTGTTGTGTCCTAATGTATTTTTTGCAGGTGGTGGGCCTGGGTGGGGGTTTGGGGTTCTGCGGATTTTCTGCACTCCTCATTGTCTTGGAGGCTCGGTTGGGCGTAGAGACTTGTTGGGCCCCGCGAGAAAGACTGAGGGCGCCGCTTCCCTTTCTGCCCTGCGCCATGTTGGTGCTCCAGTGTGTGGATCGCCGTGCGGACCCCCGCGGCGGTGGGCGTCTGGCGGTCCTGATGACCAGCAGGGAGCCTAGCGGAGCAAAGGAGAGGCGGTGAGTGAGTGGCGGACCCAGGAGCTGACTGACCCCCTGAGCGGCGGCTGCCATGACACACGCTCGGCAGCCCCGCGGTGACTGGCCTGGTGGAGTGCGGGCAGCCCGGTGAATCCCGCTCTGCTTCCGTAGGGCCCTGACTCCGACCATCCACTCCCTCGTGCTGAGGCAGCGTGGATCGACACACGAATCTGCCCGGGCCCCACTGCATGCCCTGTCTCACTATCGGCGGGCCGATGCCTACGCTGCATACTCAGGCTCGGGCACACGACCCTTCCCACGCAGCAACCGCTGCAGTATATATCCATCGTCCATCACAGCAGCCTCTGCAGGCTCTGCTCATTTCAACGTTTTGAGTCATTACCATTAAAGAGAAAGTTGCTTGGCCATCACGGATTACCACTGGCTGGTACCAACTAAGAGGGCTGTTAATTGAAAGTGGGCATTCTGCAATGGTACTTCAGCCATAGATACCAAGGACTAGGAGAAGAATATCCCTTTAATACGAGAGGAGAGGGATAGCTCTTTTATAGGGGCGCCTGAGGGAAGCACGGGGAGGAAGGTGAGCGGCCTGAGAGAACCCCCTCTGGATCGACGGTGCCGACTGGGGCGGGTAACACCTCCACATACACTCTTTGCCGCCCATACGGGCTCTACGCTATAACTCCCCGGCTTGGCCCCTCTGTGAAGAATCTAATCCCCGGCTGCCATGGGGAAACCGGATGGGCGCCAACCAAAGCTCAACTTTGAAGCACGGAAGAACACTCGCTCCCAGGCAGACCCCGACGATGACCCCACTGAGGCACCGGCGCCCTCTACTTCAGACCTGAAGGGCCTGCTCCTTGTTATGCAGTCTAGCCTGACTTCCATAGAATCTAAAATGGACTCCATGTATGCAAGACTAGATGGCATCACGCATAGAGTAGACAAGCATGAAGGCTGACTGAAAGAGGCGGAGAGACGCATTTCGGACTTGGAGGATGCCTCCGCCCCAACTACAACTCGCACGCTGAAGATGGAGAGAGTCCTAAAAGTTATAGCGCCCAAAAATGAGAACTTAGAATCCCGCTCTAGGAGAAACAACATCCGCATCCTGGGAGTGGTGGAATCAACAGCGACTGGTAGGATGGAGGAATACGTTGTGCGCCTCCTCATTGCACTGTTTGGAAGGGAGGCTTTCTCGCCAGTCCTGGTGGTCGAACGGGTTCATTGGCGGCTCGCCCGGTCCCGGGTGCCACACCCCGCCCGATAATTGTCAGGATACTGCCCTCCGCTTGTCAAGAGAGCACAGGCAACTACGCTTCGAAGAGATGGACATTTCGATATATCCCGACTTCACGATGGCTGTTCAGGAGCAACAACGGAAATTTCTCCCCGTAAAGAAGAAACTACAATAACTCAATCTAACCAATGCAATGTTATTCCCCGCTCGTCTCAAGGTAACGCATCAGGGAAAACACCATTTCTTCAACACCCCACAACTTGTGCAGGATTTCATCAAGACCTTACCAAAATCGACCGCGGACAGTTCCTCTCCGGCCCACCGTCCAGCCAATGGGGGCGACACCTCAGACGTTGAATGAACAGCAGCTGAAAGGATGTATGTGGCAAGCAAAGCCCTTTGTAACTGTGCCAAGCACTGAGCGCATTGGAGACCTATTGAACTCAGCGGTAGGGCAGGCATGGATGAGGGGGTGTGGGGGGCCCCCCGCGACTGTGCATGCTCGCCGCTGGTGCCCCACGGTTGAGAACTCTTCTGTCTCTGCCCGCTGCAGTCTCGGGGCCTTGGCACACTGATACTAGAATCCATCCACTTCTTGCGACTTTGGCCATTGAAATGCTAATTGCTACACCCTGTTTCTGTCCTGTATCGTAAGTGAACTATATCAAGCCTGTTAACTGCATCAATAACCGAACAAGAGGAACCTATATATACCTAGCCCGAACTCCCTTGCCATAGCGAGGAAGACTCTGGCCGCCCTCTGGACACTGTTGTTGTTTTATTGTAAGTTATGTTATTACCTAGGCCGATATCCCCCATTGGGGACACGGCGCTAAGGGCAAGGGGGGAGGGGGGTGGGGTAGGACCACGGCAGGTTTGGGCTGCTGGTATGGGAGGGGGTAGGGGGTTTCTCATATACCTGTTTTAGAGGCTCTAGGCCTCCTAGCACGCCACACGCCATTGCTCGGCTAACCCAACTAAACGCCCAGGTACTGACGCCAACTCGATTCATATCCACCAGTAAGAAAGCGCAACATACATCGCCACCATGACTGATCGTACCAGACCTCCCACATACCAATTTCTCACTTGGAAGGTACGGGGCTTAGGGGAATCCCGAAAACGCCGGCACATAATATCTTACTTAGATCGCCATAATATACACTGCTCAATGCTGCAGGAGACACACTTCAACCCTACAACTTCCCCCACGTTCGCCTCTTGTTGGGCCAGCCACGCATGTTTTTCCCCCTTTTCACCATATGCTAGGGGCACGTGTATCCTTATAAAAAAATGCCCTACCATACACCCTCATAGGTTCCACTATAGATAAACAGGGCCGCTACACCATACTTTAGGGTAGATTAGCCGCTCAATACTTTACTTTTGTATCTTGCTACGGGCCTAACATTGATGACCCAGAGTTCTTCCGGGTACTCTGGGGCAAGATCCTGAGAATTGGTTCTACACACTTAATTTGGGGGGGGGATTTTAATGTTACAGTCAATCCCACACTGGACCGCTCACACCCACAGCCGCATCACTACTCCAACTCACAAACCACCTTGAAAATGATTGTCGCTGACCATGAGCTGATAGACGCTTGGCATCATATGCATCCATCGCTGCGGGAGGGCACCTGCTACACCACGCCCCGTTCTTCATGGTCCAAAATAGATGCATGGCTCGTCACTAAGGGCCTTATCCCTTGGTTGACACATGCTCCCCATCTCTCCCGCACATACTTCCCCAGTGCTCATCACTCTCACTCCCCCACATGAGAATTCACCCTACTTCACCTGGCGCCTTAACTCATTATCCATAATTGACCCGTTTTCAAACAGGAACTTGAGCAGATCACTGACTTCTTCCCTCGGAATGAGGAATCGGTAACGCAATACTCCACGGTGTGGGAAGCTTTTAAAGTCACCATTCGTGGGCTGTGCATCGCTAAGAGCGGGGGGGATTTTGCGGGACATCCGAACCCCATTGCGCCGATTAGAGACAGACCTTAAACACATAGAGGCCGAGTTGCAAACTGCCCCAACACCGGAGCTACAGGTTCGAATGCGCAGCGTACTCAGTGAGTATCAAGAGGCCGCTGAGATTGAGTGTTGATTCAGAGGGAAGTATCATAGAGCGCGCCAGTACGGTGAGGGAGACAGGCCGGGAAGGGTGCTAGCGTCCTTAATCCGACCTCCGCAATTCGCAAACATAGCCCTCTAAATAGAAGATGAGGACGGCCAACTACACAGGAATACGGCTGACATTATGGAGACGTTCCGCAGGTTTTATAAATGCCTCTGTAAAACTCATAGACCTCATCCAGCAGACTTTGTCCCCTTCTTTGAGGACAGTGCGATTGCATGGCTGGGAGATGGCCAGAGGGAATTTCTGTTGGAACACCACGAGGATGAGGAAATTATATCAGCCATAATGCAACTGCAATCTAGAAAAGTGCTGGGGCCGGACGGCCTCCCGGACGAATTTTATAAAACTTTCCATCACTTACTCATCCTGGTGTTAATGCACGTCTATGAAGAGGCTTGCAAAACTGGGATACTTCCCCCCTCTATGCGAGAGGCGCATATCATTTCCCTACCTAAATCGGGGAAACCACCCATATACTGCGACTCGTATAGACCTCTCTCCTTAATAAACGTTGACGCAAAAATCCTAGCGACATTAATAGCTAACCGCATCAGTCCCCTCATGACTGCTCTAGTGCTCCACGACCAATTGGGCTTTGTGCCCACCAGAGGCACATCTCACAATCTGCGCACATTGTTCGCGCTGCTACACAACATCAACCTTGATATGAACGCTGCGGCTATATTTCTGGACGCCACTAAGGCGTTTGATTCCCTGGAATGAGATTACCTCGCCTTTGTTCTACAACGCATGGGATTCCCCGCCCCCTTCCTGGCCTGGATTAACCTGCTATACTCGGGATTACAAGCTAGAGTTCTGATCAATGGTGTTCAATCATCCCCCTTCACGATAACAAGAGGTACCCATCAGGGGTGCCCCCTCTCAACCCTCCTTTTTGCTATAGCAATCGAGCCATTTGCAGCCAAGGTCCGCCAACATTATCGGGAATATGCTTTAATCTACCCAGAGAGACAGATACTAATTTCTTTATATGCAGATGACCTGACACTGTATTTGCGAGACCCCGCTGTTAGCCTTAACCCAATTCTTCGAATACTCATCCTATTTGGACTATTCTTTGGGGTCAACGTGAACTGGGGGAAATCCAGGATATTTCCCGTTACAGATTCCACAATACAGTTTGAGCCGGAATACCCACTCGCATGGTGCGCGGGCACGATCACATACCTGGGCATCAGAGTCTCCCGCTGCCGAGAGGAGCTGATGAGGGCCAATTATGGACACGCCCTTGACCAACTGACAGATAAGATTGCAACATGGCTTGCATTACCCCTATCTATGGCTGCCAGAGTATCTCTGATCAAAATGGTAATATTACCCAAATTGCTTTACCTCTTCACCAATATCCCTCATGCTCCAAGCCGTCAATTTTTAAAGCATTAAAACCCAGCTGATCCAATTAGTGTGGGGCGGTAAGCAGCCCAGGCTGACATGCGATGTCCTCACACGTCCCGTTGACACGAGAGGATTAGAGGTTCCTGATCTGGAACTCTACTTCATCTGTGCCCAGGCTCACTTTGAGGCCTACTGGATGCACCCCCCTACATGCCTCATTTAGCGATAGAAGATGGGTACATGGCCCCCACACCTTACACAGCTTACCTAAGCACCCCCGCAGTCCCTAGACACCTTGCCTCCACCACTGTACAATGCACCACCAGCACTTGGCGCGATCTGGCGTATAGACTCCGATGTCCCATACTCTACTCACCGTTAGCACTGCTACAGGGGAGACATGACCTACCGGTCACACAGGAGGGGGGTTGCTGCCACATGCTGCGTAAACTATCCTGCCTCACCTGAGGTCAACTATATACGCATGGGAAATTCTGCACTAGTGAGGAATTCTCTATGTCCTTCCCTATAGCGTGTATCATCCTCTTCAAGGCGAGGGTCAGGGACCAGCACCTCAGTGTCGGAGTGTTTCAAGAGGTATGTTTGAAGAGGAGCCCAAATATCTCGTGGGCGAAAGGAGGGTGGCATAAGATCAGCATAGATGTGTAACTGTTCCTGGCAGTATAGAAGGTCGTTCAGCCAGTCTTTGAACTCGGCAGGCGATGCGTCGTTTCGCCAAGAGGAAAGCCAAGGAGGCATATCTCCGTATTTTGACGGGGAGCTGTTCTGTGTAACCCAGGAGAGTGGTGAGGGGATCATCAGGCACGTGTGCACCCATCATTTCATCTATGGTGTTAAGGACTTCCCTCTAGTATTCACGAACAGGTTGACAGTCCCAGGCCAAGTGCCCAAACCCAGCGCCCCCCGCTCTGCATCTATCACAGCAGTCATTATCTCGAAGTTGTAAGCGGTGCAAACGAGCCGGTGTATAGTACAATCGATGCAGATATCTATAATGGAGGAGGCGCAGTATGCTATTGGCGGAAATTTCGCCAGTCTGGCGGCAGCAGAATGACCACTGCTTGTTAGTGAGGGGATGTCCCAGTTCCTCCTCTCACTTACCCTTGGATGGGGCAGGGTCTCTTTCCCATTCCCTTGAGTGGTGCGATAAAGCAGTGACACTACATGCTCAGGGGAGGTCTGCTGTAAGAGAGTTTGAAGGGGGAGCATAACGGGGGGTTCAAGCGGGAAGCATTGTGTGAGGAATGGCATGTCCTGTCTGAGTCTTATATTATAAAATCGCTCTAAGGGGGTGGGGGAAGTAGCACGCGCGGCAATGGGTACCCCAGGGACCGGAGCGAACTGACTAACCTGATGAGTGGAGGGTTTTTGCTTACACATGAAGAGTGAATAAGATTAGGTGACGAATAATGCATGAAAGCATAGTTGGCGGTGGTTGATCATCATAGGCGACCGTTGGCGTGACTAATGTGGCTATTTGATCTTACTGTTCAGTTGTAGTACCTGTTTGAGACCTGAGTTGCTAGCTGATCTTAATGTATGCCTCCCTGACGCGGCCGGCCCGAAGAGGTTGTAGGCGACTTGCTGTGTTCCTTCCCTCACCACCTTCGGTGAAACTTGCATCATATTTGCATTGCCGGCCCGCTGGGATGTAGGCACTTTGCTGTGCCAGTTCTAAATGAAGTCAATAAAGGTCTTTATTAAAAAAAAAAAAAACTTTCGCTCTCTCGAGGCATCACACGCTAGGAATGGTCCCAGCTTTGGCCCAGAGTCACATTTGCAGGCGGGGACCCGCAGATTAGAAATGATCCTGGACCCCCCAAACATAGATCATGCTCATATCAATCGGTCCAACCCCACACACTTCAATCCTGACATTTGTGTGGTGAAAATGTTTACCAATTAACTTGTTGTTAGATCCCTTCTAGTGTACCTATGTAAAGCTCCAGCTACGGGTTCCAAGATTACTGTTTTATCATTGGAATATTTTTACAGACCTCTTTTTCCGCTGTTTGCAGGAAGTAAACCCCAGCAGAGGGATGCCCAGACAAGGCTAAACCCATTAGGAAACTTTAGTGGATTGGGTCTGAGGTTGGAGAATAGATTTGCCCCTCTCCAATTTCGAATCATGCGATTGACCATTCCCAACCCAAGATAAAATTCTCAGAAGGATGTGACAGTCAGGATATTCCAGCCCCTGTCACTCAAGAAAGCCCAAAGATAGTTAACATACAACTGGGGGCAAATAAAACTACTTTTAAAATAGCATAATGAAATGTGGCAGGTATTGCTTCAAAACTGGGTGAGAATAATTGGAAAAAAAATTGGCAAGACCACAGCATCTCATGTTTTCAGGAGACATGGTCTACGGAACCAATTTTCATAAATGGATACCGCTCCTTCCAAACTCTGGCTAAACCTTTTCTCTCAGGGGGGGCTAAGGGGGGTCTTTTGACTCTAATTCCAAATAATCTACCAGTAAAAGTAAAAAGACTTGAATCGCGGAACCTACTTTTCTATTTCCTGACACTCGAGGTAATAAATGAAGGCACCTGGCTCTTAATACATTTTTATAATAATGAGTTTGGCCAAATATGCACGCAGTGGTAGGTGAGGTAAAGAAGGCAATAGATAACCTCTTTAGCAATTTCAAGAACAAGGCAGTTAACATTATCTGGCTGGATAATTTTAACATACACCTTTGTAAATCCAATGAAGTCCCTGTCTGTGGCTTAGAGGACTTGGAGGAGAAATTCAATATATCACTTCACCCATAGCAAATATTGTAACTGCCTAAACAAGACTCTGTCCTCCTTTAATATGGTAATAATTAATGACCCGAAGTTATTACTAGGTAATCCAGGGCAAACCTTCCAGCGAAATGGGAATGAGTCAACGGTTGATTATATTGTAGTTACTAATCCACTCAGCATTAAGGGTTACCCTGCTTGAAAATCAATTCACGATTTTCAGTGACCATGCTGTTTTATCCTAACAGATAAGTGTATCCACAAGGGACTCGATCTCCCATCAGAATGTTTGAACTCCACTTGTGGCAAGGAAAAACGGCTTTCAACTTAAATGGGCTCACATTGATAAAATTAAAATGGTCCCAGAAATTGTCTCGACTATACAGGATAATATATATATCTGCCTGGAACCCGACTCTCATCCAGGGGCAGTGGTGTCCTCTTTTTGTGGTCTCTTAGAGAAAGTAAAACTGGCTCTTACACGCACTAAATCGTTAAATACTGGGAGAGGTGGGGGCTGGTTTGACTCTCCCTGCACAAAAGCGAGGAAGGCTTTAATGTCTGCACTGAACATCAAACCCAGAATCTTGGACCAAATAAAATCAATGCGGGCTGATTATAATCTAGCAAGACAAAATAGGGAAAGAGCCATTAAAGATGAGGTACGGTTGGAACTTGAAGATGCAGCTAACATGGGTAACAGTCGTGATTTTTGGAAGATAGTCAATGCACCCCGCTTTAAAAATTGTAGAGACCCCACATTAGATATTAATGTAGATGAAGACGCATGGGTGGTCCATTTTAAAAACATCTTTGCCTCAAGCAATCACACTCCTACATCATTGTGTACCATAGAGCCAACCCCACAGGACTCACTGTCTTTCTCACTCACCAAAGTGAGAAGAGGCCTGATGCTGTGTAGCCCTGGAAAAACTCCAGGACCGGATGGGCTCCCAATTATTTTTTTCAGGAAACCCCAGACCTGTGGGTGCCCCTAGTAACAAATGTCCTTAACAGCATAGCTCTGGCAGGCCCTCCCCCCTCATGGTCAACAAGTGTTATCGTCCCAATACACGAAAAAGGGGATAGGGCAAATCCAAAGAACTACAGATCAATTTTCCTGCTGGACTCCAGAGCAAAGCTTATGGGCCAATTCCTTCTTTTTAGGTTGGAGGGGTGGGCCCAGGAGAATAACATCTTAATCCAGGCACAGTACGGATTCCATCAGGGAAAGGGTACTGTGGACCAGTGCTTGAATTTAGCACTGATAATAGACAAATATACCAGAGTGAGGAAAGAGAAGATCTACATGGCATTTATGGACCTGTCGGCAGCGTTTGACTGCGTGGGCCATGCTAAGCTATGGAACATAATGGAAGAGATAGGGGTTGAACCATCAATAATTAACTTCATCAGACAGCTATCCTCAAATGCCATGGCATTGGTCCGCTACGCCAAAAATGGGATTGTACTTGCCTATATAAAATAGCCTGGGGGGTAAGGCAGGGCTGCGTCCTTTCCCCATTTCTCTTCTCTATTTATACAAATGGAGTCGAGAACGCCCTCTTGGTGGCCACATGGGATGTTCCCAAATTTGACTTGCACCTGCTACCCACATTGGCCTATGTGGACGACGCAGTGTTGATCACAAGAACGGGGCTAGCCCTTCTATGCTTGATAACTTCGTATGTATCCTTCATGGATTCATTAGATTTGAAAGTTAATCAAACTGAGTCCTTTGCTATCATAGGGAGGACTGGAAAAGAGACAAAACCCCATACCTCCACGCGAACCCCAGAAGAATTTAGGTGGTTGATACCTTCCCCTACCTGGGGGTTCTCTTTGGCAAAAATTTATCGTGGTCAAAGCTGGTGGAAGGAAAGATGTTGGGAATGGAGAGAAGTTTTTCGGCCATATAATCTTTTTCCAAAAAACTGGGTGCCAAACCATTACTTCAGATAAAGAATATCTACCAGGCAAAGACAAAGGCCACAGCAACATATGGGCAGGTGTCTGAGGCACGGTATCGTCAGACTCACTCTAAACTATTGAAAACACCTTTTTTAAGTCCCTAGTGGGCCTCCCTTCATTTTCCTCTATCTATATCTTACACATAGAACTGGCCTTGCCCTACATCTCAGACTCAATTCGGTTAGCCCCGATCATATTGTGGCACTCAATCTGGCAGAGGGATACGGTTACCCTGATGCAAAGCATAATAAGAAATTGCTTACATTTGGAAAACCACAGAAGGTTCAGGTGGCTTAACTATGTTGAGTCAGTACTGAATGATATTGGGCTCCCTGACTTATTCAGGGACCCTTAGCATGCAGAAAGGCTTCAAAGCAAAAGGTACTTATTATGTTTTTATCAAGGGCAGAATACAACCGGAAGGAAAAGGACCAAGACAAACAGGCAGTTCGTATTTATCGCCTGAGCCCGCCGTTGACAGAAGAAGGATACTTTCATTTAGCAAATGTCGCCAGTGCACAACACAAATTCATATTATTAATATTTTGTAGGAATATGATACTACTGATGTTAGGTTATCCAGCAAAAACAAATAACCACTCAGGTCTGATTCTGTGACCGTGTGATAACCTCTCCTCACAAACTGAGCTACACTTAGCACTGTTTTGGGGACTCTGAGACAGAAAGGAATGACTACCTTGTCCCGATTTTAAAACACCAAAACTTTAAACAATGTTGGGTTGCACTGTATTTTTTAAAATTGTTGTCTGACCCTTTAGTCTGCTTCTCGGTCACCAAGTATTTATGGACTTGCATAAAAAAAAGAAGGGGGGTGCTTCAAATAGTACTTGATTTATTCTGCAGTAAATTTGCACAACACACTTTGGGGATATTTAAACAAAAAATTATTTTATAACATGTAAAAGGAAATTGCTGCTATTGATTTTTATGTAAAATGAATTGGAATTTATTTATTTTTATTCTCTTTTTATTTGTTTTTTCATGATCTTATCATTTGGATCAAATAAAGAACTATTGACTGACTGTGATTGAATGCTGTAATTATGGCACTGTTTAACACTAGGTTGTGATATAAATTTAAAGTAAGTACATGTCTGATTAACTGTGAGGGATATGTTTGAAATTGCGTACAGTCAACCACACCTTTTGTGTTGGGTTTAGGAGTTAGCATGCTGCTGTAGAGACTATTGTAAACTGGTGACCTACTGATAACAGAGAATGTTACAGTTTTGGTCTCAGGGAAACAGAGCTACAGGAGTATGGAGACAGGGAATGAAAAAAGCCTGGAATATCAATGTGAGGAGACACTGTTCATGGAAAAAAATATATATATATATTGTTTGGGTCTAAATTTAGGTATTTGTAAGCAGTGGTATGTAAGTGGTAGTGTTTAGTAAGAGTTTGCAAAAAAGATTTTGTTTTGCTGCGTGGATCCGTGGATCCACCGTGAGGTTACATGGGGGGGCGCTGAGCACTGATCGCCGTGGATTCGCAAATCTCACCAACACTTGCTACTGAATTGGGCACTCTTTAGAGGAGTCAAAAAAGGGTTAAGAAATGTGACCACTTACAAGGTCTGTATGATTAGTAAGGAAATAAAATGAAATGAAATCAGTGTTTCTTTGTTTGCACCCTCTGTAACCTTGAAAGCAAAGTTGAATAGGATTCCATTAATGGTTGCCTTGTACAATAGTGGTTTATTTATTTATTATTTTTTTATTTTTTAAGCTTATGAAGCGCACAGCTACCCCCAACGGGGGTGTCCCGGCGCTTGGGGCAGGCGGCAGATGAAGAACTAGACAGGGTCTAAGCGCTGGAAAACAGCCAGGTCTTTAAAGAACGTCGGAAGAGCGTCTCAGACACGGCCGACCGCAAAGAGAGTGGTAGGCTGTTCCAGTCTTGGCCGTGATCACGGCAAAGACTCTGCCGCCCATTCTAGAGCGGCGGAAGCGTAGAGTAGCCAGAAGGCAGAGAGTGTTTGATCTGAGGTCAAGGCTGGTCTGGGAGTGCTTGAGTCGAGCTCTAAGATAGGCTGGGCCGTGACCCTGAAGCGATCAATAGGCCAGGACGAGAGACTTTAATTCGATGCGTTTGGTCACGGGCAGCCAGTGGAGTTTCCTTCAGTGGGGAGAAATTGAGTGGCGATAAGGGATTTTGCAAATCAACCTGGCAGCCATGTTTTGAACGATCTGCAGACGTCTGATCAGATAAGCTGGAGCGCCCTCTTAGAGACTGTTAGCTTAGTCGAGATGGGAGGTGATCAGGGCATGGATGATGGTATGACAGGACTCCATGGGAAGAAAGGGAAGGATTTCGCGGAGCATGTGTAGCTTTCCAAAGCAGGCCGCGGACACCTGACTGATTTGGGATTTACACGATAATTTATTATCAAACCGGAAACCAAGGTTTCTAGCCGAGTTCACCGGCTTGGGAGGGGGATTCAGCCCGGATGGCCACCACAGCGATGTAGGAGGGGGGCTTGTTTGATTGAAAAATAGGACCTCCGTTTTGTCCGAGTTGAGTTTCAACATGTTCTGCGACATCCAAGTGGAGATATTACATAAACAGTGTCTGAAATTGACAAACACTGCCTCGGAGGGATCATCGAACAAGAACACCAGTTGTGTGTCGTCGGCATAGGAGATCACTCTTACCCCACAGGATTCAACCAGTGCCGCCAGGGGGGAGAGATAGACTTTGAAGAAGAGGGGGCTCAGGGCGGAGCCCTGGGGGACCCCGCAATGCAAGGGTTTCTCCTCGGAGACAAAAGGTTGGAGAGAGACTTGTTGAGTGCGGCCACTCAGGGAGGATCGAGTCCAGGAAAGAGGGGTGCCCTGGATCCCAAGGTTGTGGAGTCTCTCTAGCAGGATAGAGTGAGAGACCGTATTGAATGCTGCGGACAGGTTGAGGAGCACTAGCATGGCCGATCTGCCTGAGTCCACATGTTCGCAGACGGTCACTGAGACTTCAAGGAGGGCAGTCTCAGTACAGTAGCCGGACCTAAACCCGGACTGGGAGTCGTGGAAACGACGCCGGGATTCAAGATAACTAGTCAGCTGTTCTTGAACTAGCTTCTCCAAAACTTTGGCTAGTGTTGGAAGATGGGAAATAGGACAGTAGTTTTGGAAAACGGATGGGTCTGCATCTGCTTTTTAAGGATAGGTACTAGGAGGGCCTGTTTCCAGATAGAGAGGAAAGTACCCGAGCTCAGGGAGGAATTCCAGATTCGGTTCAGTGGCGTATTAATAAGGGGGGCTAATGTGTTAAAGAACTGGCTAATGTGTTAAAGAACTGGGCAGGGATCCTTAGGTGAACCAGATTTGCAGGCAAGGAGTTTATGAAATGAGGTGTCAGTGGGGATAGGGTGTAACGAAGTCAGTGCATCGCCGGAGGTCGTCGTAGTGTCTGGGATGAGGGAAGGTGAAGGTGAAGCTGGGGCAAATGCTGAGTAAATAATAAATATCAAGGATTTTATCGTGGAAGGAGTCTGATAGCCCGTTGCAGAGATCCTGGGTGTGGGAGTAGTACTCGAGATGGCAGACGGGTTGGTGAAGTCTTTTACTATTTTAAAGAGAGTTTTTGAAGAATTCCCGTCGATGTTAAATTTATTGATGAAAAACTCTCTCATCGTCACACGTTTAAGTTTATGAAAAGTGTTTATGGCGGCTTTATAGATCAACTTAGCCGCGGGATCATAGCATGATCTCCAGCTGCGTTCAAGTTTCTTACAGCGGCTTTTCTCAGCCCTCAGTTCTGAATTGAACCAGGGGGCAAATGGCTTTTGTCTAGCGGGGTTGATATGTTTAAGTGGGGCAACAGCGTAAAGGGCCATTGAAAGCCAGCTGTTGAAGTTTAGTGCATCAGGCTCAGGGTCACCCGCCAGGTGGAGGGGGTAGAGGAGCGTGCGGGAGTCATGGAATTGCTGGTGATTTTAAACCATTTCCTACTGTATTCGCGGTTGGAGGAAGTGTTAGATGATCGTAGGGGTAGTGCAATGCTTAACGGAATAAAGAAGTGGTCAGACCATGTAAGTGGTAAGGGGGGAGCTGTGGCTAGGTTGGGGTTGTTGGTAAAAAGCAGGTCTAGCGTATGGCTGCTCCGGTGGGTGGGACCGATGACCAGCTGGGTCATATTAAGGCTCTCCAGTGACTCTAGCATCTGGCGGGCTTTAGTGCAGTGGATAGCATCCACGTGCATATTGAAATCTCCAAGGATCATAAAATGTGGGTGTTTCAGCGACAAGTTAGCAACTATATTGTAGAGCTCTAAAAGGTGATGGGGTGTGGAGTTGGGGGGGTCTATAAGAGAATTCCAGCCAGAGTGACGCTAGGAGCAGCGGTAATACTGAAATACATAGCTTCTATGGGTTCAATATTCAAGAGTTTCCTGTACGAAATTTCCCAACTAAAGTGAAGGACCACTGCAATTCCGCCACCCACCTTATCGTCAGCCCTGTTTACCCCCGTAAAGCAAAAGCCACTAGGTTTACAGTTTTCTGATTGGTTTTTGTGTGCTTTCTTGAGACACGTTTGAGAAATTGATACTGAAAAAAAGAAATAGTCACCAACAATCACATTTAACAGGAATGTGAATTAAGCTGTAGTATAGGAAAAATAGATGAGAGAGAAGGAGTGGGTGTAAGTAAGGTGGATGAAAGTGAGCAGGATATTTGAGAAAACTAGAAGAAAATGTTGAAAGAGAGTAGAAGATGAAAATATAGTAAAGTGTATTGGTGAGGAAGTATAAATAAAAACTAATGTATAAAAAAAAGAAACAGAGGTATACAGTAATGTAAGGAGTGACAAAAGGAGTGAAATGCTAATGTACACAGTGAGATTTTAATGAATCTTATTATGTGTCCATTTATGCAAGAACATATACACAGTTATATAGATTAAGTTGAGCTGGTTTCCACTGATGCTTTTGCTAAGAGAGTAAGGTATAATTAAATACATTTACTTTTCATGGATAATGATATAGCTATGAATATAGTAACCGAGCAAAGGGTACAGGGATTCATATAGTTACAGTTTGAAAAGGAAGCTGATGCGTGCACTAAGTCACTCAGAGAGATATTGATGTATGCGATTGGAAAACTAGCTAAATAGTCAAATTTAAGCTGAGGTACCTAGAGAGAAATTGACGTATGTAGGAGAACATCTAGAGAAAGTGGAAGATATAGTGAGAAATTAAAGTACCAATTAAATATGGAGCAAGACATTTATAGACAAAGGCACTAAGTGAGAGGGCTAAAATACAGGTATGACTTACAGATAAGTACTGAGAGATTTTAAGCATACCCTGTAATGTACAACCAACCACTATAAAGTACATAACAACATTTCTAGAAATATACCTAGCAACAAAAAAATAGTGGCACTAAGTGGTGCAGAAATACAGTGAGAAACACAATAATAAAGTGAAACTGAAATGTATGTAGTTATACACATGTGCTCACATGAATACCTAGAACAATATTGTCAGTGCATCTGCAATACCGATGTATAAGAGAGGTAGATGGATAGGCATTTATAAGTGTGTACTGTACAAAGGAGAGGAAAGAATAAAAGGACAATATTTTTTGCATTTGTATTTACAAACTGTAGAGTAGAACTCTAGGGAAGCTATGGACACAGTGTTGGGTTCAGAAATACACTCATGCATACAGTTACACAGCCTGGGAGACATTGATTCATACAGTTACACACTCATGGACATATTGATACATTCAGTGACTAACTCTGATAGTTAGTTATATAGACACTCAGACCTTGGAACAGATTAATAAATACACTGAGGCACCTATGTACACAATGATATGCGTATTTAAAACATTTATATACTAACTTATACATACAATTACACACTCTGGGGCAGTTGGAAACATACACTGTAACAGCCATGCATTCACTGATAACCTCACACAGTCACTTATACACAGAGTAAGATATTCTGTGTAATTTGATATATACAGACGAACAGGCATGCATAACCTGATGTACTCCCTGATTTCTTCATGTACTCACTGATGCATACAATCAGACACTATTGTAGATACTAACACATACACTCATACACACACTGATGCATTGAGTGATATGGTGAAACAGTCACTTATACACAACTCAGATAACATGAGAGACTGATAGATACAGTGAGACACTGACATACTCACTTATACATATAGTGAGATATTGTGTGACACAATGATACATATACTGAGATACCTGAAGCAGTGATTGACTTAGTCACATACTCTCTGATAAATACAGTGAGACATTCTGGGACAGAGTATTATGTGCAGTGATCCACACAAGGACACATTGATGCAGTCTGTGGTACTTCAGTACCAGAAAAATTATACCATCACAGGTAAGAGATGAAAATGTGTTTATTCCCAGCGGAGCTGCAGTGGAGAGCACTGCCAAACCGCTTCATACGGTTACAAACTGCTGTTCACCAAGGCGTTCTAAGTTCTATGGAACACTTTGGTGGCAGCATACCACTACATTACTTTTCCCTTTCACTCAAACAGCCCCAGATTAACAGACATCACAATATAAAATGATAAAATGCTAATGATGTAAAATCCCTGGGCAACAGAGGAAGAAGACGAGCTGGGAACGGTGGCATTGAGATTCCGTTCACCAGAAGAGCTGGGAACAGTGGATTTGGCATTTTATTCACCCTTTCACTTCACCACCCTTGCAACATTCCATCAATTCCTACCACTCACTCTAATGGCACTCCCACAAACTTTAACAATAATAACTGGTTCACTGAAATTCTCTCATCCTTTCTTAGTGTAGACCCCTTTCTTTTTTTTTTTTTAAAGAAACCTTTATTTGACTTCGAAGAGTTACAGACATGGGCCTACAACCACTTGGGCCGGCCGCTAAGTAGTACGAGAAGAGTTAGTTCATCGTTATACAGACATGTCAATCAACAGATCCCGTTAGTCCGTCCGCACTCTAAGTGAAGGCAGCAGTTGTATCCGAATACCAATATAAAAACAGTTTCAACTTTTAATTTAAAACTTATAAACATTTCGCACGAACAAGGCAATAAGAATTATAAGTATCAGGACGTGCTTCCCGGGGTTGGAGAGTCCCCCTCATATAGTAATCATGAATGGTCTGCGACAGAGGAGGGGGGGGGGCCCGGGAGTGGAGAAAAAGTCAAACTGTAACATACTCATGACATAGCAAATTAGGAATGTTCTGCTAGGGGGACAAAGGAACATCCAATACTATCGCAAGAGGAGGGGCGCAGATGTCTCCGCGATAAGAATTCCACGGACCCCACACCTTCGACCATTTCCTGGGCTTGCCTCTCGCCACATACACCGTCTTTTCTCTAAACATGCACCAGTCCATATTCTCCTTCCATACCGAGATCGTGGGTGACCTCTGAGAACCCCATAACTGTGCGATGTCGCGTTTAGCCACCATATTCCCCAGAGTCGCCCACTGCGTCTGCGCCACATCATAATCATTTGGCTCCCACACGTTCAGCAGACACCTTCTAGCTTCTGGTAACAGAGCGACGTGTGTGACCTCTTCCATTACCGCATGCACCCGATTCCAAAAGCGAGCCACCTCAGGACATTCCCATATGACGTGAAGGAAAGTACCCAGCAAACCACAGCCACGCTTACACAGACCATCCACGGAAAGACCCATGCGCATCAGGCGGGGTCCAGTGATATACACTCTATGGAGTATCTTCAATTGTACGAGCCGAAGGCGAGCCGGAATTGCCACCTCCCTCGGGGAGGCCACCGCCGATACCCAGTCCTCATCGTCTAATACCAAACCGTCAGCTACCCAGACCTCCCTCAGGTGGGTCAACAGGTCCGCCCGGTCATTTATAAGCTTTTTATAAATCAAGGAGATTGTGCTGTCAGGCACGTAGCCATCTAGCACCCTGTCCTCCAATGGGGAATATTCCGGGATAGCAGTAGCATCAGGAAAAACCGAACACAACGCATGGCGGACCTGAGCATACCGGAAGTACTCCCTATCGTTCAGCTTATATTCCACTTTCAGCATGTCAAACGTTTTAAACTTCCCTTTCACCCAAAAATCACTCACCTTACATATGCCAATCATATCCCATTTCTCAAATCCTTTTGTTTTCCACAAACAGCCCAGCCTTTCTGAAGCATACAGCGGGGTCGCTTGAGTCATGCGGTCCTTCCATCCCATCGCAGCATTCGCAGCATGCCACACACGTACTGCTATCTTTGTTGGGCCTGTCAACTGCACACCAGGAGACTTCGAGTAAAGTGCCCTATTGTAATCCCCACCAGGGGATAACATTTTATTCATCGCAAACGCCGGGTTCAGGGCCAGTCCGTACATCCCGTGATTCACTGCCGCCAGTTGGGACGCCCAATAATATCGCTTGATATTGGGGAGTGCAATACCCCCATCATACCAAGGGAGTGTCAATTTTGTGAGAGCGATTCGCGATCGCCCGTCCCAGAATAATTGCCTCTGCAAACTCTCCACCTCACGGAAATAGCGGGCCGGTATAACATCAAGCGTGTTTTGTAGTGCATACAGGAATCGTGGTAGTGACATCATTTTAAACAACGCCGCACGTCCGAGCGGTGAAAGCGGAAGACGTCGCCAACCCAAAACGTCGGCCTTTAGTCGCTGAAGTGGGGGGAGCAAGTTCCGCTCATAACGGGCCACAGGGTCTAATGTTATGAAGACTCCCAAATATTTAAACCCCGATTGCGAAATCTGGATAGGGCAGCCACGCGGGAGGAGAGGAGCATCACCCGAGAGAACGTAGACGCATGACTTAGTCCAGTTAATGACCAAGCCGGAATTACGACCAAATGAGTTTAGAACATCGACTAATACAAGTAAAGACTGCCGGGGAGATGTGAGGTACAGGAGAATGTCATCCACGTAAAGAGAGATGCGGTCCTCAAAGTCAGGCGTCCACTGAATGCCCCGCAATGAGGGCTCCCATCGGAGCCAGGCAGCCAGAGGCTCCAAGGCGAGTGCGAAGAGAATAGGCGACAACGGACAACCCTGCCGCGTGCCTCTTCCCAACACAAAGGGTGTCAACACTCTGCCATTCACTACCACCTGAGCCAATGGTTCATCATACAACAACTTCACTCAACCAATAAACCCAGGGCCAAAACCAAATTTCGCGAGTGCCGCCCAAAGATACGGCCATTCTAGAGTGTCAAACGCCATTGTCGCATCCAGAGACGCCAAAATGGCCGGCTCACGTATGTGCGCCGCTCTGGCGAGCACTCCATGGAGACGCCTCAGGTTCAGAGCCGTGTTACAGTGAGGTATGAAACCAGACTGATCCGGATGGATCAAGTCGCCAACAACCCTAATCAGACGATTAGCTAAAACCTTAGCTAGAATTTTGGGCTCCGCATTCAACAGTGAGATTGGTCGATAAGAAATACATCGATCCCGCAACTTCCCCTCCTTGTGAATCACGACTATTGTGGCAAGACGCTGATCATAGGGGAGGGAGCCCACTTCTCGTGCTTCAAGGAACATTGCACGTAGATGAGGCACCATCTTGTCCGGACGCAGTTTATACAGTTCGATGGGAAGGCCATTAGGACACATGGCCTTGCCGGAAGCGACCGAGCGAATGGCCAAAGCAATCTCATCAGGCGACAACGTCGCGTCCAGCAGTATCCTATCCTCCTCTGACAAAGACGGCAACGCAATATCTCTCAGCAGTAGTTGAGAGTCATCCTCAGAGCGATCCGAGACTGGAGAATATACTTTGAGGAAATAATCCGCGAAACATTCAACAATTTCCACAGGGTCAGTCACACGCGCGCCATCCTCTCTCTCAATGACCGGTACCACTCGACTCGCTCTCTCTTTCTTGTCCAACTATGCAATCAACTTTCCAGCCTTATCCCCCACATCGTATAAGCGCCCTTGTTGCTCTCTACTCATCACCTTGGCAGCATCAGTGACCAACGCTCTATAGTCAAGCTGCTTGAGACTGAGAACGTGCAACTTATCATTCGTAACACCCCGCTCCAGGTCCCCTTCCAACTCAGCTATTTCATTCTCAAGGCGAACCACCTCCTCGATCTTGCTTTTCTTGGTGTGGGAAATTAGGGAAAGGGCTTGCCCACGGATCACCGTTTTGAAGGATTCCCACAACGAAACAGCAGATGATATTGACCCCACATTTTCATTAAAATAGTGTTCGAGAGACTTAACCAGTTCCGCCCGGATTTTAGGATTACGCAGATACCAAGGGTTAATCGGCGCTACCCTCCTCTCAGCCCCGGGGGCGACCTCCATATGCAACAATAGTGGGGAGTGGTCAGAAATACCCCGGGACAGATGTCTTACTTCCCTAACCATCACAGCTTGGGCCGCTGGCATAAGGACATAATCAAGTCTCGATAGACTTCCATGAGCCCCTGAGTGGAAAGTGTATTGCGCCTGTCCCGGGTGCAGTAATCTCCAGCAGTCTATAAGTCCAAGGGTATCTATAAACCCACTCAGCCAGGTCTGCGCCCCAGGGAGATCCCTGGGGGGGTGACGATCCGCTCTACCGGACACGACAGAATTAAAATCGCCCCCATCACCAGAACCCCCCCCCGGGAGTCCCAGGACCATGCGCCCTAAATCAGCAAATGTTACAGTCTGCAATCCTGGTGGGACATACACAGAAACCAGCGAGACAGTTCTGCCCTCCCACCATCCTACGAGTGCAGCATACCGCCCTCTGTCATCATGGATTATATCAGCGGGAGAGAGGCTCTAACCAAGATGCCCACCCCCCTCGAGCCAGAAGTGAAACCGGAGTGAACAGCGAGACGATATCCCCGCCTATTCATAGCATGGCAAGAATTCCCAATTAGATGCGTTTCCTGCAGAAAGACAATGTCTGGCAAGAGCCGTTTCAAAAACTGCAGCACTACCCCACGTTTAATCCTGTCCCCCAATCCATTCACATTCCATGAGAGTACTCTCAATCCCCTACCCCCATCCCAGCCTCGCGCACAACCCCCTCCCCCCAGAGAACACGACCCCAACCACCAGTCATATAGCGTTACGTTGCCTTGTAAAACATTCAAACATTCCCCAACCCCCCCTCCCCACCAACATTCCCGTTACAACTCCCCTCTCCCTGCACCCCTGCGTGAGCCCATGTAGCCCCCCCAACTTGCAGTGTGCCTGTCGCCCTACCATTGACTAATCTACAAAAAGAAACCCCAGAGGAGGAAAGAGTCCCACTAAGCACCCCACAACCCATGTAAGAATAAGGCAATGAATAGAAACATCGAACCAAGGTATTGAAGTGTCATCGCAATGTTCAGTCACCGGGAACCTTCTGCCCCGTCAAGCCCCCTCCGTTCTCCTCAGTCTGTTCCTCTCGACTGCGTCGCTGGGGCAAAGTATCAAGCCAATCTCCAACCACCTCCGGCCGATCGAAGAAATGTGACCGATCCTCAAACTCAACACGCAACCTGGCTGGAAAGAGCATCGCATATTTCAGCTCCATGTCCCTCAGGCGCCGTTTAACACCCATGAATCCCTGTCTCTGCTTTTGGACCGATTGTGTGAAGTCTGGGTAGAAACTTATATTAGTGTTCTCAAACTTCGTCGGCCCACTCACCCTCGAGGCCTGCAGGATAGCGTCCCTGTCCCTGAAATTGAAAATTCTGGCAATAATAGGCCGTGGGGGAGCGCCCGCTTTCGGCTTACCACCTGGAACTCTATGGGCCCGCTCGACCGCGAAAAATTTACTCAGCCCTTTGGGTGCAAGATGGTTGATCACGAGGTCTTCCACGAAGAGGTCGGCCGCAGGAACCTCCGATTTCTCTGGCACCCCTATTATGCGCACATTATTCCGCCGAGCCCTACTTTCAAAGTCCTCCAGCCGACGGACAAATAAATCATTGGATGTCCGCTGATTACTGACCTCGGTTTGCAGGTCGGACACGTCTGTTGTCAGGCTCGACGTTTGCAGATCCAAGGATTTGACCTTTTCATTCGTTTTTGAAAGGTCCGCTCTGACTAGATTAACGTCGTTCAAAACCGTGTCCAATTTATGGGCCAAGGTGTCGAATTGCTGACTAACCGCAGCTTTCATCTCGTCGATGGCACCCATGACATCCTGCAACGTTAATTCTGTGGACGATCCCGGGTCCTCCTTGGATCTCTCCGGTGACTTATGTAGTCCACTAGGGGATCCTTTTGACTGAGCATAGCGGTCCAAGTTATTTGCTTGGGTATAGCCTCCCCGCCTAGTCGTCTTGGATTTTTGTTTATCTCCGTCCGATCTAGCTGCCATTGTCTGAGGGCCACCAAGGTTGTCGTCCACCAACACGATTAGTAATCTCTGGACAGCCGATCTGATGAGCCTCGGCGATCACGAAGTGTAGGCCAGGCTAGTGTCCAAGATCCAGTCAGGATTCCCAATCTTCCCACTATCGACGTGTCGTTGACAAGCCAGGGTCTCTCAGCCAGCTTCAGCGAGGAGACCCAAAACCGAAAGTGAAAGTGCGGGGTACACACCAGCCCAGGTCCTGCATGCCGTTGTTGTTCACTTTCTGCCCGGGCACCACGCCAATTCGAATCCGGGGCAAGGCCAGGAGTAGGCCGCCAACTTGAAGCCAATGCTATCCCGGTTCCTGAAGTCCGATTTAAATTTGGACAACAGGGATCACCTCCGCTTATGTTCGCCTATAGAAGCCCGTCGATAGAATCAGGATTTAGTCAGGATAGACGTGAGAGGTTGCGGAAGCCCTCGGGAGCCCTGTGCCTACGCGGCCATCTTGGTTGCGCGCTAGGCTCCTCCCTCTAGACCCCTTTCTTGATGCGTGCAACATCCCCTACTTCGAAATGTAGTTCTCTAACCTTTTTTTTAAATTATTCTTGTATTCATCAAACAACAACAGTACAACGTAAACCAGTACCACAGCCTACCTTATCACATTTGTTTCATGTAACACATTCTCCCTCCCACGTGTACAGCGCTTGTTAGTTGGCAGTGCTGCATCACAGTCATTACCTACTTCATTCACTTTCGGCATCTCTTTCTCTTAAGTATGCAGCCAAAGGAGCCCATATATTTTTTGGTCTAGACGCATTTGGAAGTTCCTCTGTGTACTTTGCCAATGTCTCTTTACAGTACACCAAGTCCTTAACCCAGCGTTCCAGTGTGGGGGATGATCTTCTACCCCATTTCATCACCACACTTCTCTTGGCCATCAGTAACGCTATAGATGTAAACTTATACAGGCCCCCTTTAAGACTAGGAAGTAAACCCAGCAGGCAGGTATGTGGATTACAATGTATTGTTGCAGGGATTCTGCTTTTGCACAGAACTATGCGCAGGAGACCAGGACCTCAGAGAATTGTGGTGTACCAGAAAACTCTCCTCAGAACCCAGAACCCCTTATCCGATTAGCTTAGTATCTCATTCGTTAACCTAGATCAAGCTAGGTGGTCCCAATGTATAGACAAACCAGAAAAAGCGACTTAGAGATTTCTCAGGAGTGGTGGGAATCCGAAATACCTGTTCGTACTTATTTGTTAGTCCACAACATAATAATACAGACACGGTAAAGTTAAAAGAGTTTATTTTATAAACCTCGCGTCCTAAGATGTAGTACTTTGGCTAACACTAGCAGACTAACAGTACAGATCGGAATCATAAGCATTATTACAATACCATATAGAATGAAAGGAGCAATCATACTATTAATGACAGTGGTATACGGCCACACTCCTTTCACTATAATTAGGCTTTCCTGTTTTCAGTTTCTATTTTTGGTAAATTCTGGTGGGGTTTTTTCAGTGTTTTCAAGTGATTTCAATTCCTCAAAAAAACAGTGGTTATCAGTGGTTTCACATTGTCGCGCCATTAGAAACTACAGAAACAGTGTTTTTCCGTTTTTTATAGAATGTTTTGCTTTTATTATTGCTTGCTTTCTGCACTGATAGAGCATGGTATACAGACAGTGTAAGTATAGTGTATATGAGGTCCAAATAGATTTTTGAAAATTAAACTTATTGTAGTACACCATACAATACTTCTTCAGTGAGTCTTTGGTCATGTATGCTCGATCTTTCCTTCCCATGTAAACTTCCGTGAAAAGGCCCTCTAAATATTGGCACTTGAGATGGGCAACACCAAAACACCCAGTACACAATTTGTTAAGTCTGGCCGCTGACATAGCTTTCCATGCCAATACTGGTTCACAAGATGATTGCGATTCTCAGGGCAGGTTCTGCAACATTTGCGCTGATCTGGGCGCTTATGTCATCAGAGTTATCGAAGCGGTACCACAGTGAGGTTTCATTGACTTCAAATGCAATTGGTGGTGAATGGACATTTCTATGCATCATTGCAAGTAATTTCTCATACATTGTAAAATAAAAGTTCCTGAATTGCTCTTCACTATTGCTTTGCTTACCAAGCGGTAAGCACTCTAACGTGGAACATGTTGCAGTGCAAAGTCACTAAAGGTGTCGCCCAGCCTAATCTCAAGGAGATGTTTCACATCTACACCAATTATGCTGAACACTTGGCAGACAAGGGTGTTTTCCGACTTTAGTTTTTATAATTATGTTCACTACAGCAGTTTTGTTTTCCTGTAAAAATCTAAGTATGCAGTATAGTGTACTTTTTCACATCACTATTAATATGTGACCAAAGATCCTCACATTTCTTGCCTTTAGCATCCTCACTCAGCAAACATTCTGTTAACAGTTTCCACATGGATAATATAGCATTCATAGCCCCTTGGACTGAGAACCATCAGCTAAGGGACTCAGTTGGAATGACTTTTTCTTTGATGCCACACAAAGCACAAAATGATAAATATTTACGTTTTAGTTCTTGTGCATAAGACAACAGTGCACCGGATTGACTAAAAAGTCAATAGCATTACTCATTAACTCTGAAGATTGTAAGGATGCTTTCAGCATACCATCTAACAAGTGGCAAGGATCTCTTACAGGGAAGCACTTCAGCTCAGGTATCAATTTTGACAGGTCATCACAAAACATTTTCATATACGTAGCTGAATCAATGCAAATACAAACAATATCACTCCAATCTTTGTTGAACTTGGAAAGAACCTTTTTTGCAGAGCATTCCAAGTGACACAGTGGCCATGTTTTCTAAAAGTCTTGTGTCATGTTTTAACCACTTTCCCAGATGCTTGGTGATGCACTCTTTTAACATATACTTGTCACTATACCTTGCATTGAATGTTTAAAGACTGAGGTGTTGACAATTCACCTACTATCAATACTGACTCACTTGAAAGTGGGAGCTGATGTATTAAGGGTTTTTACCCATTCTCTTTGGGTAAATGTGATGACACATATTAGGAGAGATTCTTGTGAAACTAGCTATTTCACCTATCAGTGAAAGAGCCAAACGCAGCCAAAATATCAAATAAAATTTAGATATTTCCTGATTCTCTACAGTTTATACAATAATTAGACAAGCGCTAAAACATGCTTCTAAAACCTGCATGTTTAGACCAAAGACCACAAAACAATATTTTAGTGGCATCCCTAAACAATAAAACTCAAGCAGAACAATGCTAGCCCAGACTTTCTTACTGCTGGCTTGTATAACAAAGTTACATTGTATTGGCCCATTCAGGAAGAAAGAAAATGACTCTTTCACTCTTTTTTTCCTTTCTTTGAATTGCATTTAGTTTCTGGTTGTGCAGTGTTTTTTCAGTGTTTATATGTTTTCACTGGTGAGGGCTATATCTCTTTCAGTGGGGTTTTATCAGTTATTATAGGTTTAAACCTAAAACCGGACAGCCTAACTATAATCTAATACATTATTATTTCTAGACTATTAGAAGGTCTCTTAGGCTAACAGGGGGGACCCCATACCGTATAGATCAGCTTAGTAGAATCACATCAAAGGATCAGCTCTCACAGCATGCATCAGCTCTTCTGTTCGAATGAATGTAAAACCAAACTGTTCTGCAATATTAAAGACGCTTGTCCTTCAAATATTGGCAGCTGTATGCATGATATGTCTAAAAAGTATCTACGATCAATCTAAACACAACACTCTGTACCTTCTAGTGACCCAGACGCGTTCTTTGCATGATGTACAGACCAAGGGCACATTTCACGGTTAAGAATGTGAAACAACAGTTTGTTATCCTGTAAGGCAAAGTCAAGTCAGCATTTCTAAAATGAATAACACATAACAACAGTGTTGTGTGCAGCGCAGCAGAAACGACAAGCTTGCTTGTTAACTATGATCTCGGTTATGCTAACTTAGTGTTGTAAATAGGGCGTGGCTTAATCCATCTCACACCCCCCCATGATCGGAGCACTAACCAATAGGGATACACTTATCAAGAACGCAGAGTTCAAGTGATTTAGAACGGAACCAAGGGCATATAAGGTAAGTGTAAAGTCAGAGAATAAAAAAATGTTCGTTTAGAAAAGGAAAAATGATGTGGTAAAAAAATAAGCAAAACTTTCGTAGAAAATGAACAATTCTGGATGCAAGCTGCATTGACAATGTCAATCAGTCAATCCATGAAAGTATATGCACCGTAAGTTGCGACTGCTTCCAAGAGGAAATCATTGGAGCGTTCCGCAAAAGTATCTGCCATCCAGTTGAGTAAGGGAAAGGAACACACATGTTCATCAATTATCGGAGCATCCAGCACCATGATAGGACAACTGTCAGTCTCCTCAATATAACTCCTTTCAAGGAAATCAATAGCTGGCTCTCCGATATCCCAGTTTCCAAGGACTCCGTGTGCAGCACCCAAAGCCATAAACCCGACACCAGAACAGTCGAATTCATGAGCCACTAAGGGACACATTAGTTCATCAAAATCTGGGTCAGGTGACGCCAAGTTTGACAGGCACAAGTCCAGAGCCCATTGGAAGGGACAATTTAGGCAATGAAAGACAGGTTGCACACACGTAAAAAAAGGAAACCGGAAAGACAATC
The DNA here is from genome assembly GCF_964204655.1 of Triturus cristatus. Classification (NCBI taxonomy): domain Eukaryota; kingdom Metazoa; phylum Chordata; class Amphibia; order Caudata; family Salamandridae; genus Triturus; species Triturus cristatus. The sequence goes on from NC_140582.1 coordinate 28,474,418, forward strand.
CAAACTTGACGCTTAATACAGCCAGTGGTAAGGTGCCATAGAAATCAAGCATCCGGCTACGAAGATGGAGCAAGCACAGCATTCTGTCTTGCAACTCCCGGTGTGCAGCCATATCGAAGTGCGCAAATCAACAAGAGGATCCCAGCCACCAAAGCGAGGAGCAAGGGGAACCCTCCGAAGACACTTGAAAAAATAGAATGTAAAAATGCGGGGATCACACCAAAAACAGTCTGGAAAGATGTCACGAGGCCGGAGCCCACAATTTTAAAAAAATGAACAAGGCCAGTCGTAGACGAAGCATTAAAGATAGTTTGAATCAAGGTTCCAAAATGGAGGGGGAGGTCGGTATTTAAAAGAGCTTGTACCTCAGTGCGTGTGTTCGCAACATTAAGAAGAAATGTTTCACGGGATGAAGTCAACGCAACCTCTTTTTTAGACAAAAGAGCCCTTATTCTGCTCATCCTATTGAACTCTGCGTTCAAGGTTGGAATCGCTGGCCAGATGGATATGTCGAGTCGGCCTTGCGGGGGCGGGAAAAGGACGTTATTACAGCAAACTACTTTTTGTGAAACAGTCACTATGTAAGGAATACCCACTAGCATCCCACAGCAAGCTTCACTATTTAAAAGCAAATAACTACCGTTAGCAAGCAGCTTAAAAGAAGACGTTATAACTGGCATTGGAATCCCCTTTAGGACACAAGCTAAATTAGGAGCGTGTATATTGCAAGCGCCATGTAATTGTATATGTCTGCAAACAACAGAGTGATCAGGAGCGGAATTGCATTCTTCACCTTTTAAGTATACTTCCTTGCCATCCCTCACGCATCTGTAAGTGAACGGAAGTGACCAAACTTCATGCAGAAACGCATCACCAAGTTGTTCATATCTGCCGATAGCATAGTGTTTCATGCATGAACTAAACTTGAACAAACTGAACGGTAAAGTTACTAATCCGTGAATTAACCACACGGCTGAGTTTAACTCAGCTACAGAAAAAGGTAAAGTTTCTAATTTTTCAATGTGCAGCAATGCATAAGTTGTATCTTTCATGGACATGAACTGCTGTTTTTCAGTCAAATTAAACGGAAGGAACAATGATGAAATATTCATGTAATCCCACGGGACTTTCCCTGCCTTTAACGTTTGCAATGTCCATGCAAACTGCATAATTGTCACGAGTTTTTAGATATTTAGCTGTAAGAAGATCAGTTTGCAAAGTGTATAAGGCCAACGAGTGCTCTGGCAGCCAGCAAGATCTGGTATAAGTTGGTTGTATCAAGGCATAAAGTGTCTTGATACGCTGGGCATAATCAGGAATGTAGGATCGACCGAAATTCAGAAAACCCAGCAAGGATTGTAGTTTTTTCAGTGTCGTAGGGATACGAAGGTTTGCGCATTTCTCAAGGAACTGCGGTGCCAAGCCTCTACCTTCATTATTGAGTTCGTACCCCAAGAACAACACTGTAAATTCAGCAATGTGTGACTTCTTAAAGTTAAACTTGTAACCGAAGTCTGCAAACATAGTCACTATGTTATCCACACGAGCAAGGTGTGGAAGCAACTCGTCGTCTGTCAGATAGATGTCATCGACATACGAGCATGCTTCCGGGTCTACCATCTCCAAGAGAGAGACCACGCGAGCGGCAAAAACTCCAGGGCTGTTTTTATAGCCCATCGGGAGCCTCTTGAACAATTTTTGTTTGCCACCCGAGGTGAATGCTGTCCACTCATAACTAAGAGGGGCCAGATTATGGCAATAAAAGCCATTGGATAAGTCGAGCGTAGTTTTGAAACGTTTTCTCACAAGACTATCTACGAGAGCCGAACTATGAGTATTTTGTACCGCACACGTCCGGCAATGTGAGTTTAAATGCCGGTAATCCAAAACCAGGCGGTACGACCCGTCAGGCTTTGTTACAGTGAATAAAGGATTATTCATGGGTGACACACATGTCTCAATCACTCCTTGATATTCCAATTGTTCAAGGATTGACGCGACGTGAGGTCTAGCCTCGCGACGCATGGGATATTGGGGTTGAGGCTGGGGATCGGATCGCAATGGAATCTCGTGATTGGGAGAACATTTATCCCAGCCAACCTGATTACGATATAACGCAGGCGCAAGCACCTGCACCCACTCCCTGGCCAACCTAGTAGACTCCTCCGTGGGCACTGCGTGCCCAAAGCAAGGAAGTATAACTTCCTCTCCCCTAGGGGCGTCCAAAATGAAAGCCGGAGGCCGATCTTTCTCCGCCAAAAGAATATCATAAGTGGTGGTAAGATTATCCCAAAAAACCACTTTAATTTTGCGTTGTATGTCACCCTCAATATTAAGGACTATTTCAAATAATCTTTCTGGGGGGGCTACGCGAGTATCAGCAGTTTCAACTGTCACATAAATGTCAGTTGCTGTCGCCTCCAGAAATGGACGCAATGCTTCCCGCACTACTGTAACTTCCACCGCACTGTCTAGCAGCGTTAGTGCCCATGTCAGGTTCCGAAGCTGTGTCCTGACCATCTGAGGCATATCTCGCTGAGATAGCAGCAACTTTCTTTTTCTGAAACGGTGGACGTGGTCTGACAGCGTCTTCCTGCTTGCCTTTACCGTCAGTCTGGCGGGGCTGGTCTCGACCTTGAGTGCCCCGTCCTCTTCCTCGATCTCCACCACCAGAGTGCGAAGTCGATGTTTCCTGTGAAGAACGAGGAGAGCGTTGTTCAGAAACCTGAAACCTATCAGGTGACTTAATACGAGTACGATTGCGTTAATCATAAGTGCGTTTACTATACGACTGAACTGGTGAGGCAGGATGAGAAACCTGTTTCTGTTGCTGCTTCTCTTGTTTTTTGGCTCGCCAACTTTGTTTAGGAAAGTTGGGCTTTTCGTCTTTTGTAGACGAACTCACCTTAGTTTGTTGCACTACATCGGGAATTTTGATGGTGGGCTTCACACCTAAGGGACTACGTCCAACCATCCTATAGGCTTTCGCAATAACTTTTGCGAACTCCCTAGGCTTATCGGCATCAGCCACAAGCTCCAGCATATTACCAACTTGGAACTGCATGGCATCTCCTTAGAGATTGCCCATTACCATGGAACAAATCACATCGAAACTGTCGACAAGCCGTAATCCCAACTCAATAGCTGCCTCCGCACCATGACTTTCTTGAACTTTCTTGATGACGGAGGGTAGTACAGCCATAGACGGAGTGCCGTAGCACTTCGAATATGTCGCAGCAAAGACCTTGCCCCAATTGTCACAATCAACAAGTTCAGGGACCAGGTCTTTCGGCAAAGTAATGGTGAGTATCCTGTGTTTATCAACAGGTGTAGTGTTTGGAAACACGGCTTCTAATTGATCAAATTTTTCCGCAAGCCAGTAAGGAAATTCATCCTTACTGAGGGGGCGCTTGCCGACAACCGCGTTAACCATAACAGGGCTAATCACCACTGCGTGATGGTGATCCGCCCCGTGTCCAGCAACCGCAGGTGCTCCCACCTGAACTGTGCGTTACACATACTGCACTAAAGCCCTATGGACCGTGATCAGGGCTGTGTGTAGTGTTCGTAAATCACCCACTGCCACCATCATGTAGCGTGGGTGTGGAGTATATCCGGCCAGTACCGGCCATGTAGCCCCTGCAATTGACAACGGGCCCATTCTCGCCGATACGACCTCATGGGGGAGGGCGCCATTAAACCAAATAGTATGCTGCCAGGCAGAAATAGGAATTTCCAGAGTCCGATATGGGGCATAAGCCGCAGGTACAGCCGAGGCTGTATATTCGTGGAACAAATTATCGTCTGTATCCACCTCCGCAAAGGTCACCCATGAGTAAAACAACTCATATGGGTAGGTGGTATCAGCACTGACCACAAAGACTACGGACATCCCGTCATCAGGTACCCCATACGCCCTCAAATGAGCACGCAGAGGAACCCTACTATGAGCGGGAATATTAACCGCCATAAGGACTCCTTAAAGAGTAACAACGATATTTACAGTAGCACTTGGGCTCAAAAATTATAACCTTTTTAATTCTCAAGCTTGATAGAACCTTTAGTCTAAACCTAGGTAGGTTAAACCGTCACTCAAGTTTTCCGGAAACGAGAGTGAGGGTTGTTGTGGACTAAAACTAGCACTACTAAAGCGTCTCAGACGTTAAGACCAAACGTTAAGTGCGCCATGTTGCAGGGATTCTGCTTTTGCACAGAACTATGCGCAGGAGACCAGGACCTCAGAGAATTGTGGTGTACCAGAAAACTCCCCTCAGAACCCAGAACCCCTTATCCGACTAGCTTAGTATCTCATTCGTTAACCTAGATCTAGCTAGGTGGTCCCAATGTATAGACAAACCAGAACAAGCGACTTACAGATTTCTCAGGAGTGGTGGGAATCCGAAATACCTGTTCGTACTTATTTGTTAGTCCACAGCATAATAATACAGACACGGTAAAGTTAAAAGAGTTTATTTTATAAACCTCGCATCCTAAGATGCAGTACTTTGGCTAACACTAGCAGACTAACAGTACAGATCAGAATCATAAGCATTATTACAATCCCATATAGAATGAAAGGAGCAATCATACTATTAATGACAGTGGTATACGGCCACACTCCTTTCACTATAATCGAATACATTATTATTATTAGACTATTAGAAGGTCTCTTAGGCTAACAGGGGGGACCCCATACCGTATAGATCAGCTTAGTAGAATCACATCAAAGGATCAGCTCTCACAGCATGCATCAGCTCTTCTGTTCGAATGAATGTAAAACCAAACTGTTCTGCAATATTAAAGACGCTTGTCCTTCAAATATTGGCAGCTGTATGCATGATATGTCTAACAAGTGTCTACGATCAATCTAAACACAACACTCTGTACCTTCTAGTGACCCAGACGCATTCTTTGCATGATGTACAGACCAAGGGCACATTTCACGGTTAAGAATGTGAAACAACAGTTTGTTATCCTGTAAGGCAAAGTCGAGTCAGCATTTCTAAAATGAATAACACAAAGCAACAGTGTTGTGTGCAGCGCAGCAGAAACGACAAGCTTGCTTGTTAACTATGATCTCGGTTATGCTAACTTAGTGTTGTAAATAGGGCGTGGCTTAATCCATCTCACAGTATAGTGCGCCCAATCGTCTAGTTTGTTTTTTACCACCTCTTACCAGAAAGATTATATTCTGTTGCAATCCCATGCTAGATGATGACATCTACAACAAACGTCATTGTCTATGATGCCGTAGCTATGTAACCGCTGAGGAGTGTAGTACACTTGCTGTATGTATTTGAAATGTATAACGCAGAGATCCCAACTAGATGATAGCATCTCTGTCTGACTATAGCATTTCAACCATTCCTCCTGTGTGAGCTGAGGATGCAACACTGCTTCCAGCATTCCAGTGCTTGATTGCTGGCACTCTTTACCTCAGCTTGTGCAGTCTGGTATAATTTAGTAATTAACTTATCCCACGTATGGGCCATCAGTAGCACCTGTAATGTATTTAGTGTTGGGGGTTCCTGCTGGAATGTCGAGTAATGCTCCCTCAGTGCTGCTCTGAGCCTGTGGTATAAAAAGGTAAATAGTGGTGTTCTATGTTGTATGTAATGCAGGTCATCTAAAGTTATGAACTGCCCTTCTGGGAACAAATCACGCATCCTTCCTATGCCCACCTGTCTCAACACAGTCAGAGCTCCCAGCTCCAGCAGCACCGATACATCCTGATGGTGCTCAATCGGAAGCAAAGGCGCATGCAGGGGTAATTTCCCTGCCCTTCTCCCCAGCGCCTGCCAGACTGCAGTAGTGCAATTGTATTGTGTGTATTTCTGTACGCGGTTTTTCCCTTTTGTGATGTAACAGCATATTACGAAACAGAACCGGGTGCGCATCCTCCCTTCCACCGCTAAGTGTGGTGTGTATACATGGGGTTGATACCAGTAATGTGCAAAGTGCGCTTGTGCACAAAGGTAGTAAAGCCGGGGCTCTGAATTCTCCACTTTTGTAGAAGATAGTGAGGGTTTCCAGCTTAACTCTTGGTTGCTTCCCTGCTCAGATTAGACTTAGTATTTGTATACGTATATTTTTGAACAGCACACCAGGCAGGATGATGTGGATGTTTACAAACAGATCAAGGAAACCCAGGAGTATTATCATTTTTATCAGTGCTAGCCTGTCTGCTAGCAATAATGGCATTTGTATCCATCTATCAGCTATACTTTCTAGATTGGGGAGGGCCCTGCCAGAATTTTCCCGTATAGCCAAGTCCGGATTTCCGTGCACCCATACTCCTAGATATTTCACAGGATTTGTGACCATTTCAGTTGGAATTCGATTGCATATGGCTTTGTACATTCTGTTAGATGTATAATAACTGATCTCCCCCAGTTAATGCTGAGCCCGGAATAGCGTTCAAAGCGAACATACTCATGTAGTTCCTGTTCTAGATATGCTGTGGGGATTCTCACATACAATACCATATTGTCTGCATACAGAGATATGCTAAGCGGCCTCTGCTGAAACCGCAGCACAGAGTCTCAGTATCTTTGCCTTACAATGCATGATAATGGTTCTATCATTAAAGAAAACAGTAGCAGAGACAAGGGGTAGCCTTGCCTCGTGCATCTGCCTATGTCTAGTGGTTCTGAGGTAAACCCCTCTATTCGCACTCTCGCTCTTGGGGATGTATATAATAGTCCCAGCCTTTTTAGAAAGCCTGCTGGGAGACCCATATGTCAGAGTATCTGGAACAGATATCTCCATTCTAAGGAGTCAAATGCTTAAGCAGCGTCCAACATAACTGCTACTGCTTTAAGCTCCGCGTTGAGCTGGTGGAAAAAAAGGCAGAGTGTTCGGAGATTATGGATAGTGGTCCTCGTTGGAATGAATCCTGACTGATCAGGGAGTACCATAAGTGCCGTAAGGGGTTGCAATCTATTGGCTAGTAAGCAGGATAATATTTTAGTATCCGTGTTAATAAGTGATAAAGGTCTTTAAGAGTCGCACCTCATTGGAGGTTTGTCTTGTTAAAGCAAAGTTATCATCAAGGCCTCACGTAATGTGGCCAGGAGAATGCCCATTTCATACGCTTCCTGATACATATTTAGCATATGCAGTACCAGCAAGTCCCTGAATGTTTAAATAACTCGCCCCCCAGTCCATCCGGACCTAGTGATTTGCCCTTTGGGAGCGATTGTATTGCCCCTGCCAGCTCCTCTTTGATAATAGACTGACTTAGATATTCCCTCTGTCCCACAGACAAACCATGGGAGCGCTATATCAGATAGGTAGTTATCTAGCTCTTCTGGCTGGACTGTCCTGCGCGATGCATAGAGGTCCTCATAAAAATTCTTGAATTAAGAGATTATCCCTTGGGGATCATAATAATTGCTGCCCTCGGTGTCTGTTATCTGTATAATGGGCTGATGGATTTTGCTGCTCGCTATTTTAGTCACCAGGTTGTGGCCTGGCCTGCAACCCTCTCCGTAAGCCTTTGCTACATGCCTTTTCGATAGATAATGCGTTTCTGTTTTCGCTACCACATTGTATTCAGTTATGCGCTCTCGTATATCTGCTAATGTGGCCTGGTTCAGCACTGTCTCGTATTCTAGTTCTAAGTATGACAGAGTCTGTTCAGTGCATTGCATCTAAGTACAGATATCCTTCAGTATGCGTGCTTTCTTAGATATGCACACACCCCTTATAGTAACCTTGAATGATTCCCATAATGTGGAGGCATCACTAACCGAACCCTTCTTGATTTTAAAGAAGTCAGTGATGGCTTCATCAATTGTTACCTTAAAAATTGGATCGAGCAGTGCCTCCGCCCTAAATCTTCATGTGTATTGTAGTGGGGTGCATGTTGGGATCTGCAAGTCAAGTATGACCGGGTTATGATCTGACAGCATCCTAGGCAGATGACCTACTTCTGCCACCCAGGCATTTAGACCATCCGTCACCAGCCAATAATCCAGCCTGGACCAGTAGCCATAAGCTGACAAGGCATGCGTTCCCTCCCGACGGTTTGGGTAAGGAATCCTCCAGAGATCCACCCAACCTATCTCATCCATCCCTTTTGTTAAGGTTCTCACTGCCTTGGGATTTTGTCCCCCATGAAGTTTCAATGTATCCTTACTTGGGTCCAAATGTGTATTCAGGTCCCCCCCATATTTTCTCCGATTGCGGTAATGTGCATAAGGCATTTAGTATATCTGTGTAGAGTGCCAGATCGTCCACATTCTGTCCATATACATTGATCAGCGTTATTATTTTACCATATAGACTCCCTTGCAGTATGGCGTATCACCCGGACACATCTGTGGCAGAATGAAGTACCCTGAACGACGTTCCTCTTCTCACAAGCGTGAGCACTCCCGCGCATACGAGGAGTATGAGGATGCTAGCCATGCTCCTGCCCAGCTGGCCCGCCACTCTTGCCTCTGCGTTTTTTTGTTAAGTGAGTTTCTTGAAGGAACGCAATTTGTATAACATGCCTAGTGAGATACGCCAATACTTGTTGAGTTTTCTTGGGGTTGTTTAACCCTCGGACATTCCTCGTCATACATGCTAGTTCAATGTTGCCCGAGTCATTTGCTATTGCCATCCGACCAGTGTATAAGCCACCCTTGCATGTGTGTTACCTCTTACGGACAACTAATGCGTAACTTCTGTGCATTCCAGTACTTCAAACAGTAAACCTGCAATCCGCCTTCCCCAAGCACTTCAGCATCCCAAATATGCTAAAGACCCTGCCCCTTTTATCCCACCTATAAACTAACTATTATACTTAATACAGTACTTATCAGTCCTTATGGGTTCTCCTGCTGGGAGCCCCAACTCCCTCCAGTGTCGGAGGGGGCCAGGTGCACGGATGAGCTCCGCTCAAGGCACTTTGTCTTTAAGTTATGTCCCAGGTCGGAGCACTGCCCAGTTCTTTTCTGTGCCTCTTATGCAAATATTTGCAATATGCCTCCATCCCCCTGAAATTATTGATCCGTGTCAATGCCATTGTGAATAGCCGTGGTCCATGCAGGTAACAACGGTGGGGGGGATGCCGACATACGATGCCAAGGGAACATTATTTATCTAATTTTCCCTCTGCATTGTCCCTCGAAATCCCCCCACACGGCCCAACCACCCCACCGCTGTTACCTGCATGAGCCACGGCTGGTAGTGAATGCGTTAATCTCATTTCTTTATCATGGCGGATCGCAAGAACTCCTGTGCAACCCTCGGGTCGTTCATATTTTCTGTGTCCCTCCGTGTTCGATACGCTGGGTACAACATGGCATACGGAAGTACTTCTTTCTGAAGTTGCCTCTTGACATTCTGGTACTCCCTTCGTGCGGCCTGTACCGTTGCAGTGAAATCTGGGTAGATCGCCACCTGGTATCCCTGATAGTTTAATTCTTGCTTCTCTCTTGCCAGGCGTAGAATTGTGTCCCAGTCCCAGTAGTTAAGTATTTTAGCTATGATGGGCCTTGGCTTTGCCCCTGGTGGGGGCTTCGCCATCAACAATCTGTGAGCATGCTCGATCACCATTATAGGAGAGAATTCATCTTGCCCAAATAGTTCCTTGAACAACTGTTCCACAAATAGCTCCATCTTTCCGGTGTGTCCCGATTCCGGCACCCCTATAATGCACATGTTGCTGCACCTTGAGCGCGCTTCCAAATCTTCATTTTTCTCTTGGATTACGTGCAGGAGTCTTTCCATATCGGAGCATTTCCTTGTCGTTGCTTGTAGAGTATCCTCAGCTGACGAGGATTCTTTGTTCTGCCTCTGTAATTCTGGAAGATTACTTATCAAGTTTAGCGCAAATATTGTCGATATGCACATTTAGCGAGTCTATTTTGCTGTCAATGGAGCTGAGGCTCTGCTGCCTAGTCTGTAATGTTAGTTCTAAGGCCGTGGCTCCCTGACCCTCAGGTTTTAGGCCTTAGTCTTTTTGCTCCCCTTGCAACATTTGTGTGGTTTTCCTGTCCTCAAAAGGGATGCCTGGCTGGAATTTATCAGTTTTCCCCATATTGACATCCTTTCGCACCACCGGTCCTTCAGGCGCTAGATCTGCTGTCTTACATTTTAATGCTATGCCTCCTTCATGCCAGTATGTCTGTTAGTTCTGACTCAACTGCCTTTGCAGTTCTTGCCAGAGTTACCTGTATTAGGCCTCCAATGATGTGCGGTGTCTGCCGCTCCCCATATAGGCTCAGTGACAGCAGCCAGCTCAGCATGCCATGCCGTAATAGTAGGCGCAATGCCTGCCTTCAAGGTATGTGTCACCTTTTTACGCCTGCGACCCAGCACTCGCCAGTGCTGTTTTTCAGGCAGGCCACAGGATGCATGGCCGCCTTCACTATGCCGCAACTGTTCTTCCCAGGCCTGCCTGCGTACTGCCTTTCTCAGGACTGTAAGGGCCGCATCTATGCCGCCATCCGGATCACGATGGCCTACAGCTGGCCTGTATCTCGCCACTCATTTCCACAGTAGGCCATCCGCTACTCTCCTGGGCTGGCTCGGGCCTCCCAGAACCTGTCGGTCACTGTCTCTCACCCCGCTGCGTGTGAGTGGACAGCCAAGGCCCGTTCCTGAGCGGTCGCTCATCTCTGAATATCCACTGCAGATTGCTGCTGCCTGCTTCCACAGCATGCCTCTTGCAGTCCTCGTATCTGGGGCTCCAGGTGGCTCTGGATCACCTGCGCCATTCATGCTCTGCCTCTCACTGTGCGGCACGGACTCTGCAAGTAGGCTCACCGCTTATTTTCTTCTGATCCAGGGCCAGTACCTGCTTCATTGCTGGCGTGTTCCGCGTTTTAAGGCCGGGCCTGCCTCCATGCCCTTGCCTCGCTGGTGGCCACCGAAGCTGCAGCTTGCTCTTCTTGCGACTTCTTTGTGATTTTGTCAGTCTTAGTAGTGCTGCACCACTCCGACCCTGCTCATGCCATTTTTGTGCGCTTTGCAGCTAGGATGAATGGATTAGTGCCGGATAATTATGCCTGGCTGGCAGAGCAGCACTAAAATGCACCCATCTTGCCTCAGGTTCTCTAGCGCTCCTGAACTCCTCTAACCATAGCACAGTTATCATAGTTTTCCTTCTGCCTCTCTTTAGCCAGCAGTGAATTCCTATTTACTGTCAAATCATGATCATATAAGAACACCTCACCTTTAATCCATTTGTCCATCCAATTACAACAGATCTTGGCTTTCTTCCTCTCAAAAGTTCAAACTGAGACACTAATGTTGAACTTTGGGGACTAGCCCTATAGAACCAAATCATGGCACTAACATAATTTGGCACCACAGACTTGTTTGCAACAGCCCTCCAGATACACTGCACCACTACCCGATCCTCTCAACCGCCCATTGCTTTGGGGGTGGTACAATTAAGTCTTCAAATGTTTGACATCCTCAGACCTCCAAGAATTTGTCACTTCCGCGTTAACAAATCAAACACCATTATCTGACAGCAAGTACTGCGGAAAACCTTTCTGCATACATTTGTTTTAAAAAACCCAATGACTGTTCTGGCGCTGGAGTCTGCCACAAATTTAACTTCCGGCCATTTGGTGTACTGGTCTACCAACACCGAAGACTTGCGGTGAAGAGCGCACATCAAATGTTCTAACCCCGTGATCTGTAGTTCCACATTAAACAGTATAAGAATGTGATCCACCCCTCATTCGAGGAACCACCCTTTCGCAGCACCTTGCAGGCATTGGTGTGTTTCCGGTCGACCGAAGATCTATCTAGAATCCTGGTCTATTTGAGGTGGTATCACTTCATTGTAGATTGAAATCTTTGCCTTTCTCAGTCTCTCTCTCTCTAACTTTTCCCCTCCTTCACTCCTTGCAGGAAATATAGATGAAACAGCTTAGTGTTTTAGCATGATGTAGCTCATCATTTGTGGTGTATCTCTCAGTGTGTCTTATTGGCACCAGAGCTGCTTTTGAAATCTATATGAAAATGTTTGCTGAAATATGTTTGTGCCTTTAATACTCCTTGTGTTTAAGAATGCCTTAAAATAAAAGTGCCACTTCAACTACAGTGCCTATGTTTCACACAGGTGTCTTTTTATTTGGAGGTAGCAGCCCCCGGGTCAAATTAAGCTGGGTAAGAAAATACCACCATCCAACAAACGACACTGGCTAGGAAGTACAAAAAAAGGACCTACCAAATCAATTTCAACGTTCTCCCAAGCATGTGACAGGCACTCAAAAGGTTGTAGAGGGAGAATCGTCACAACTAATATTCTTTCAGAGGTAGAATAAATGAAACACCTGCCGACAAATTTGTCTACCACCCTATACATGGACGGCCACCAAAATGTTTGTCTAAGCCTGCGTTTGGTAAATGTGTTACCTAAATGACCTTCATGGGCTAACTTGATCAGTCTAGACCTCAGCCCAGAGGGAGGTACCAACTTGAACAATCTAAGTAACAATCCATCCTCAACAGATATTTCATCAGACACCTTTCAAAAAGGTTGACCCACAGGTCCCACTGTTCTCGCTCTAGACTAACCCTTAACGACATGTTTAATGGCCCTCTTGCAGACTTCATCCGCTCTCACTTCCATTCTCCATTCCGTCTCAGATATAGCGCACATTTCCTCCAAATCAACCGCTGCAATAAAACCACTTTCTTCGCAATCTTCATCTCCTGCCTCTTACTCAATGAGACATGAACTCCTAGACAGAAAAATCTGCTCTAGTTTTTTTCATGCCCTGAATATGATCAATGTCAAAACGAAATTATAGAAGCTTGGTGGAAAACCTAGAGATGTGGGGCATTTGATCCTTACTTTTTTCACCACCAGCAGGCCAACAATTCCTTTTCTATAGTGGAGTAATGAATTTCAGGTTCTCTAAGTGTCCTAGACGTGTATGCAATAGTGTTCTCCAAACCTGCTTCACTTTCTGTTAGTAGACGTACAAAATCCGGGGTGCCGGAAAAAGGACCTAGCTATGGGTGAAAGACTTCTGCTCTATTAGAGTGGGAGAGTCTACAGACAGGAAAAAGAATGTTAGGGGCCCTCTCAATCCGCTACGGATTGAGGCATGCTGCGACTTGCGGAGTTACGTAGGAGCACTTTAGTGAGAAAAATGTGTAGTGTGGTGATGTGAAGTGAGAGAAGTGAATTAAAAATACCTAACTAGTGGGCAAAGTACCTTTATTCTAGCTTCTAGTTGGTATATCTAAAAACAGGGGTGAATACTGGGAGGGGAAACGTAACCATAATGAGTTAGTAGTCCCCAGCATAAGTCAACATGTTTCAAGCCTCCCCAAAGCTCTTCTTCAGGACTACACAGGGACCAGCCCTGTGTGTACCACTCCAAAGGTGACCTATAAATAAGGTGAATGGAAAATTGAATAAATAAAGAAAGCGCTGCACCTAATATGTGTGCGCCAATATTTTTATTATTATTATTATTATTATTTATCCGATGTATAACGCGCATGGCTGCCCCAGCAACGGGGCGTCCCAGCGCGACATCCATACGATTAACTCATTGGTTTGTAGTATCTGTAGGATATAAAAAGAAAGAACATTGTTAAGGTAACAAAAGTCTACCAGTGTAAGCTGGCAGGTATGGTCAATATGAACACCAGTTTCTAACATATAAATGCTCCTCTATAGTGTTTGACTCTTAGCGGCTACCTAGTGTTCCGTCGTGCTATGCAAGAGGAAAAAACATATGGTTGACTGCTCAAGTGGAGATAGTGAGTGCTGTTTACAAAAGCATAAACCACGTGTCAAACAAACACCAAGTATGAACATGTACATTTAATCACATGCTCATTTAGAGGCTGAAATGTGGCCCATGGTCTTGAGGGGTTGAGGGGCTTGTAGTCAAATTCTGTAAACAAGGACAGAACTTGATTAATGTTGTCCCTGTAAGAAAAGCTGTAAAAATGCTAGGACTGCCCGATTCTTCCATGAGGTTTTATGCAGTTGCCCGGTTTGGCTCACCTGAAAGGGAAAATGAACTTACTTCATCTGAGCTCTCCTCGCCGGCAAACTACCTACTCGCACCCCTGGAGACCGCATATTAGCACGTCTCTCCTCGAGAGCCGGTATATGAGCTGGTGTTTCCGCCCAGTCATCGTGGAGACTCAAGCGGTACACCATCAAAAATGGCCACCATAAAACGGCAAATACTTCCGCCTTCTTTGGTTTATTATTTTTAGCGTGACATCTAATTGATGGTATTAGTCATGTTCATGGCTTTGCAGGGTTGGGCAATATAAATAGGGAATCAAAAGGATATCCTGAGATGTGTAGGTGTGGATCATACTCCACTGTTCTGGGGCGGTACCAATGGAGAATATGGACGCTTCTCAATGGCACATTCATCGGCCATCTTAGGTGTACAATATCAGGAGTGAATATGACCTGTGGTTCAATTAGTTTCTTGAGGTGCAGGGATAGCGATTAAAATGTCAGAAACCCATGGGTTCTTAGATTGAAAGCATTCAATCGTAGTCTTTGTGGTTTTTTACCGCATTCAAATGAAACTCGGTTAAAAAGATGTTGTCATACTGTTGGGCATACACAGATATTGGTGATGTTATATGTTCTAGGTACAAGCAGATGCATATAATCTCTTTTATGCACATCTGTGAGAAATGCCCCTTAGATCTAGTTATAAGGGTATCAAGTTGTTCAGTTTGAAAAAACCTTCCAATACACTACCGAAAGTTTCACTTCGTGAATTGACCCCAAGGGATGTTATCATTGAGGCCCTGAGTGTCAGAGCGTAACTTGAAAACCCAGTGTTGTTCTTTTTCAAGCAGCCTGTGTTTTAGGTTATCATGGATCTTAATGTGTTCTAATACTAGCCACCTAAGGTCATTGGGGGTATGTTGTTTTTCAATTAAATGTGATGTCATTTTAGTGGAGGCTCGCTTACACCTGATGTTACTTCGGTGTTCGACTATTCTGGTACTGACTTTCCTAGTCGTCATCCCCACATACTGGAGGTTACAAGTGCAGGTGATCAAATATACGACCCCTGCAGTGTTGCAATTTGTGAATTTTTGTAGTTCCGACGTCATATTGTTGTTAAAGACCACTTTTTTAGTTGCTGAAGTAAGGTGGCATAAGCTGCAGTTGCTGCAAGGGTAGTGCCCACCCGGTTGTGTGTGCAATACTCACTGTGAGCCCTCAGTGTCAGTGGTATTTTTGGGGCATGTATGTACCAGGTCGTCTCTAAGGTTCTTTCCTTTTCTGTGGCTGAACATAGGTCTAGGAATGTCCAGATTACCACTGTTCAAGGTCTGCCAGTGTTTTTTTAACTATCTTTGCAACCCTGTCAGATGCTTTAATGAACTTAGTGATACAGATAGGTCTTTTGTTTTCGTCGGTTTCTTCTTTTTGGTGTGTTTCCAGGAGTGCTTCTCTATGGTTGTTCGCAGCTCTTTTTTCACTTTTGATACTAGATGTGTAGGATATTTCTTTGCAATCAATTTCTCTGACAAATCTTTAGCTTGAATTTTGTAATCTTCTTTTTCAGTGCAATTCCTTCAAAGGCGTAGGAACTGTCCAAATGGGAGGTTCTCTTTGAGTTGTCTCGGGTGAAAGCGGTCGTAAACAAAGAAGCAGTTCCTTGCAGTCGGTTTGAAGTGGGTGGTGGTTTTAAGTGCGCCGTTCTTCGCGAAAATGTTCAAATCTAGGAAGACAAGTTGAGACCTACTCATTGTGTATGTAAATTTCAGGAAAGGGTCTTGTAGGTTCAGCCAAGTTGTAAAATCGGTGGCTTCTGACTCATCTCCTTCCCAAATGAGTAGCACATTGTCGATATATCTTTTCCACAATAGGACAGGGCTGATGTGCGGGTTGGTGTTGTTAAGTATTTTCTGTTTTTCTAGATTGTGTACGTAGAGCCCTGCTGCACTAGGGGCAAAGGTGCTCCCCATGCAGGTACCGTGCTGTTGGCGGAACAGGGTCTCCTCGAAACTAAAGAAATTCTCGGTCAAATCCAGTCTACAACATTCCAGGACCACATGTCTAGGTGTATGGTAAAGCCATTGGTCTTCGAAAAGTACTTCTTCTAACAGTTCCAGGGTTTCCTTGTGCGATAAGCTTGTATAAAGGCTCTCCACATCTAAGCCTATCAAGATGCTGGCCGTGGGATCGAAGTGTAAGTCTTGGAGAAGGCACAGGATAGCTTTAGTGTCCTGTAAGTAAGTACTTGTACCTTGTATGAGTGGACGTAGGAAAGCATCTGCAAACTTGGAAAGTCGTTCCAGGATTGAACCGATCCCGGAGACAATGGGTTTCCCTGGTGGACTTTCCAAGGATTTGTGAATCTTTGGTATGGTATAGAAATACGGGATCGTTGGGTGGGTATTTTCCAAAATGTCTGCCTCTTTTTTCGTTATCCAGTCGTTGGCTGTAGATTCCTCTACCAAGTTGGCAATTTCAATGCATAGACATTCTGTAGGGTCTTCCCTTACTTGGATATGGTTTTTTTTGTCAGCCAAAAGTCGCAGGCATTCTTTCCAATATGCTTTGGTGTTCTAGAGCACATGAGCTCCACCTTTGTCAGCCGGTTTGATTGTTATTCTTTTTTCATTGGCCAGTAATTGTATGGCTTCTTGTTCCATCTTGCTGGTATTGTGGAAAATCTTTATGGTTCTGGGATCGATTTCACCCACTTCCTTCAGGACGGCTTTTTCAAATGCTAAAAGTCCTACAGGGAGATTTGCTGCCGGTGGAGTTAAGTTGGATTTTTTATGTAGACCTGTGTCACTTTCATGGGTTGCAATAGGTGGTTTGTCTTTGAAGAATACCTGCAGCTTGATTTTGCAGATGAATTCATTTAATTCACAGCAGAGTTTGAATTTATCCATATTTGGCGTTGGGACAAAGCCTAGTCCTTTTTTCAGAACTGCTTGTTGGGTCGGTGTCAGTGTAATGTCCGATAGGTTCACCACTAGACTGGTTGGTTGCTGGTCGATGGGTTGTTCGGAGGGCCCATGCTCCGTGTGTGGCACCTCGAGGACTCCAGGCGTTGTGCCCATTGCACTTGTTGGCCTCTTCTGGTCTTGCCTCTTTGTGGTCCTTTTCCCCGGCCTAAAAAAGACTGTCCCGGTTGTTCCTGTTGTTGTGCTTCATCCCAGTATGGATACGGTTGTTGTTGGTATGGTTGTTGCTGAAAGTGTGGTGGTCGATAGAAAAAAGGTGGGGGCATATTGTAAGATGGGGGTCCATGGTAGAGGGGCAGCTAAAACTCTGTCCTCCCCTGTTCCTAAAGTGTCCGCCTCAGTTCCGTCTGTTACTGTTCGTGTTGTTGCGGCTATAACCGGAATCTGAGTTATCTGAGTCAGTGTCAGATCTGTCACTGTCTGTATTGTATCCTGGGTTCCTTCCACATGGGTTGTAGTCTTCCCTAGTATTTGGGAAGACCTTTTCATGTGAGACGGTTTTTTGGCCCTTTCTTAGTTTCAGATATTTTGTATCTTTGAGGCTTATCTCAAAGTCAGTCATAGTTTTGTTGAATTCTTCCAATCGTTTTTTCAACTCTGTGACCGTTTGGAAAGATTTCAGACAGACTTACAGAGTATGTATTTCTCCCTTCATTTCTTCTGATAGGCATGCTGCAGTTTTTATAATCAGCACAATCTTTGTGTTAGGACAGCTCCCAACCAATGATTGCTGACATCCACAGTTATACAACATGACACATTTGGATTGAAGGGTTTTAACACCTTGGAGCTTGCAAGTTGATCCAAACAAAGGCATCTTAACATTAATCACCCCAACAACACACAGTTTTTCTTTTTTTTTTGTTGTAAACATGTAAGCACATTGACTTGGTTTTGAAACCGGTCCTAGGATGCTTGTTCCCAGTCCAGGGATGACCTGGCCTGGCAGTTCGGGCTGGACTGTTCCCATTGGGCGCAGGGTTAAGACTCATTTGCATATGGCTGGGTCCAAACTGGAATGGCATGGTGAGCAAAAGAACAATGGATTTAGTCCCAGATCTCTGTACTGGGGTGAATGTATGACATTTTTTTGCATTCTGTCCATCAATTGTTCTTTTTGCATTGACTTGATTGGCATAATCTGGAATAAATCTTGAAGAAAATTCACTTGAGCCTCAAAAACATTTCAGTGTTGTTTTATCAACAGGTGCTTCTGCATTAATAATGGCTTCTACCAACCCATGCCTTGGTTCAATACCCTCACCTGACACCACGTGACCCAAGTATTCAACCTTTTCTTGCAAAGACTCACACTTTCCCAATTTTAGTTTAGTTTCTTGAAAAATGGAAATCACTTTGTCTAGAATTCTGTTATGCTCCTCTATAGAAGATGCAAAGATCAGCAGGTCAATCCTGAAATGCTGCGAGCCCCTTCACTCCTTTGAGAAGCTGATACATTATTCCCTGAAAGACTGCAGCAGCTGAAGCCAATCTGAATGGCATTCTACAATACTTAAACATACATATAGGTGAAACAAAGGCAGTGTAGTGTCTACTCTTGATCTGAAATTTTCGGAAGGGGATGAGCATCTACCCAGATGGCTTTATTTAAGCTGCACAAATCTACACCGACTCTCAAATCCCCATTGCATTTGTGAGCCACCACAAATGGAGACAACCACAAAGATGATTCAGTGGGTTCTATTATTCATTTGTCACACAACCCTTTCAACTCTTTTAGTTAAATAGTCCCTGACTAAAAATGGAACACTGAGTAACTTGTGTTTGACAGGGAGCGAACCCACTTTGACTCTTATCTTGTGACAAATGCCTTGATGGTACCTACATCTTCGGTAAAGACTGCGAGAAACTTCATTCTTGCCTCCTCTATTTGCGTATCAGAAATAACTTATACTTGGCCTTTGGTAAATGGTCTCAAAAGCATTTTAAAAAGATCCTGGTGGAACTAACCCAAAATGGAAAGACCTTTGATAGCCACATAAACTTTTTCAAAAATAGTCCTGCCTCTGAACTCCATTGTCTCTTCAAAGAAACCTGCCAAATCTATACATCTACCCTTGCACAAAACAGGTGCACGGTCCAGAGGTTCCAAAGACCTACCTGACCAATTCTCCTGAAATAGTTCTTCAGTGATCATAGAGATCCTGGCTCCTGAGTCTACCATCAATGTGAGTACTCTAGTTCCCACCTTGACACTGATGTAAGGATCCACACACCTGGGTGGATCACCAGTCGCCACCTCCCCTTCACTGACTACCAACACCATATCTTGCAGATCACTTTGAATCTGCTCGTAAGAACATCTTGCCCCTTCTTCGCCAGTATCAATAACAACATTTACTGTCTTTTTGGAGTTCTTCTTGTAACTCTGACATACTTTGGTGAAGTGTCCAACTTTATAACATATTCTGCAAGTGACAAACTTCGCTGGACAGGATCTGCCACCCCTACCATGTGCCACATTGCCACACCTGAAACAACAAGTAGACTGGTTGAAGAAATTACTCCTACTAAGTCTACCCAGCTCTTTGTTGTCTTTAGTGACAGCAATTTTATTGCCATGATCCCTGGCCTTTCCTGTAAATGCTGTTTCACTTTTTTCTTCCAACTCCTTGACTGAGATCTGATGCTTTTGGCAATACGTAATATCTCCTCTAATGTGGGATCACCTAAAGACAACAATTTCTGCTGGATAGCTTTGTTATTGCAATGACTGGTAAATTGATCACGTATGAGCTGGTCAGTGAAATTCTCAAATTTACATTCTGGCACCAGCTTCTTGAGTGCAGCAATATATGTGTCAACATTTTCACTAGACATTTGTTTCCTCATGAAGAATTATGGCGCAAAGCCACACATCTAGACTGTACATCAAATCTCAGCTCCAGTTTTGTTATCACTTCCACATACGCATCTATAAATTTACCCTCTGCTCTTACAAGTTCAGGTAAATGTTTAAAAACTGAACGTCGTTCAACCTCAAAAGAATGTGGCAACAGAAACCTTCTGCGTTCTGGATGAAATCTCGCTGCACCAATGGCTCCCAAATACATTTCAAAGGCATCCAACCAGTCCCTCCACAATACAGGTGGCTCACCAGGGTTATCTAAGAAAGGAGGTGGAGGATTCACCGACTGCATGCTTCAGGCATTACCAACTATAAATGCAATTATGAAACTTTCTGTAGATCAGTTAACACAGTAGCTGTGAATACATGTAGACTAAATGGAATGATGTGTGTTGGATGAAAATTCCTCTAAGGGCTAACTTCTGTAAATACGCTCTCGACTATGGTCTATGGAATGTCAATATGCCCCTTTGAATGCCCTATTTAAGATATACTACAAATAATGTTAAATGTGAAAGAACAAAATATAAACTAACTTTTCTTGTTTTAATTTCTTATTTTTAACAATATTATATAAGAAAAAAATGAATGGAAATTAAAAAACAGGAACATTTCACCAACATAGGATAATCTACACCTCACAAAAAAAAATTGTCAAGAAGTACAGTGCAGTGCTTTTCACCTTTTGAGTGTTCCTGACAGCTTGTCTTTTGAGAAATGTTTTAAAAACTTGACACATAAACAAAGGTGTGCGTGTCAGTGACATGTAACTAAAATTGACTGCCACTACCAATTTGCCAAACTGTGTACACTGGTGTCCATGTCACCACCTTAATATGGCTGAAGTTTGACTGGAGAAGTCACTGTTGCAGCCCTGACATGCAAACAGGAAGAGGTGTGCATGTCACCGCTTAACTTGCTGACTCAAAATGGCCCCTGAACTTGCTTACGCTGCACGTAATGGCGAGCAAGTCAGGAGACACACAAGGCCTTGGGCCACACAGATGTCTCATGTGACTGTTCAGTGCTTCTCTAGGCGTCATCGTGGTTCTAAAAAACTGTGCAAATCCTGTAAGAATGTCCTACCTACTGTTTTTGTAACCATCTATTATCCTTGCTTTTTGTGCTGCTGTTCGCTGTTACCTCACCTTTTTCACTTATCACTTGCTCTGTTCACCTTACCATGAGCACCTTTGTACACAGTGTACTTTGGGTTACCATCCAAATAATGTAATGTAGTGCTGATACAACTACTGTTACCGTAAAAATATACCGACCAAATCTTTGTGGTCTCTCTTTTCTATGTGCTTGACATTGACTTGTTACATATTATTTTTGCCTTTTTCTAAAGTGATTACTGGTTGAGACATTGTTGCCTTACATATCATGTGACCCGCAAGTCACACATCCAAAACAGAGCTTTCACCCTACTAAGAAATACAGTGAAAGCATCTCGGATACAGGCGCATGCTGATAAAAGAAAGTTCTTATCTTTTTTTTAAGAACCTGTTGACCCAAATCCCACTTAGGATCAGCCTCTGCCAACTTCGAGGATGGTGTTAATGAAGTGGGTCCTTCTGCAGCTATCCCATCCTCGTTGCCAGTCAAAATGTGGTACTTCACTACCAGAAGAATTACACTATTGCAGGTAAGTGTTGGAAACTTGTTTATTGCCAGTGGAGCTGTCGTGGAGAGCATTGCCAAACCACTTCACCGGGTTACAAACTGCTGTTTACCAAAGTTTTCCAAGTTCTGTGGAGGGCTTTGGTGGCAGCAGACCACTACACAGTCACTGACTCACTGACACACTCACTTATACTTAGCATATCTTTAATACATATATCGAAGAGATGTACATGTATACAGAGTTATATGTGTGTACCGTGCAAACCAGAATAAAAAATAAAAATAATATATTTCTTGTTCAACTGATTATAAACTCCAGACTAAAGAATAACCAGTTAGTCAGTAAATTGGTAATGAACTGATTTGTTTTAGATGTTAATGTATTGTTTATTTTCTTACAGACTTCTGATTTTATTTGTGAAAGAAGTTTTATAATTCCTGACAAGAGAGAAAGACAAAAGGAAGAGAGAAAACAGTATTATGAACTACAGATGACTCAGAGAGACAAACAAAATGAGGAGGAAAATATCCAGAGGAGAAAAAGAGATGCTGGTAAGTGTACTAAGCAGATTCTAAAAATAAATGCCACAAAATGCAAAATGTGACTACAGTCTCGTCTAAAATGGAGTTTACACATCAAGTGGAAAAAAGCAAGGATTACGTCTGTCTGAAAGTAGACAGCTCTAAAGAATCAGGTAATTTGTCATGGAGACAAACAGTTTCTGTTAAGGGCTAAAAGGTTTCAGACTAGACTAATACACAATTTGGTGAAAAGGATAAAAAAGTATAAGAGGAGAAGTGATGCTCTTAAGCAAAAGAAACACATTGACAGTGTTGTTGACAAAGCATTTGCCCTGAAGAGAAAAGTGGTTATATTAATATAGAATAGAATGAGGACACTAGACAAAACAGTGTTGTATATGAAGAAAAGAACTGTTAGAAAACTGCTTATTAATAGAACACATTTTTGCAAAGAATTTAAAGGTGAATGGAAGCATACGTCTAGTAAAGAAGCTTATTTTATTGAAGAAAGTTATTTCCAAGAGAACACACTAGTGCACACAGTTGATTAAACTGGTTGCATTTATGAAGTAAAATATGGTATTCCTGTTGCAAAAGAGGAGATGGTTCCTTGGAATGTAGAGGAAACTGGTAGCTGAAGAGGTGCAAGGTAGGCATACTCAGGCCTCAGTATACAAATGGAGTTGTAGTACTATTTGAATAATTCATCAGGTAGTCAATAGGATTTATTTAAAAATCTATACGTGACTTTTAACCAGAAGTCTCAAACAGAAAATTACAATTTTACAAGAATTAGATCCATGCAAAGTGAGAAAATATACTAATTTACAGTGACATTCATTGACATGTCTTTCGGGGAAAGATTGCAGAAGCAGCTTTCATAATTTCAGGATGTAAAAACTCCTGCCTTATGTTTAAGAGAGATGAACAGAGTTTTATTGTATGGTACACTAGCAGAGGTAGAAAACATTTATGAAGATATTCAGTTTTGGTTGTTTGGTCCACAAGAGGAGTCTAGGGAAAATGTAGAGTTGGTCACTGGAGGTGTAGAAGAACAGGAAACAGAAATTAGGGGTTGATTATTTTGGCGGGTGGATCACCACCGCCCGTATGGCGGTGGCAATCCGCCCACCAATTCCCACCGCCCACCTACCATTTCCCTCTGCCACATTACAATTTCGGGGGACCTGGGCGGATGGAAAGACGGTTTTCTGCCGGTCGACTTGTCGACCGGGCAGTAAAAGGGCATGGTATGGTGGAGTTGTCTGCAAGACACCGCCATCCATATCATGATGCAGGCTGAGATATGCCTTTCCCTGGCGGCGTTGCACCATGGTACCTCCCTACATTTGCATGCACAAGGTGGCAGGCACCGCGCAGTGCCTGTCACGTTGTGCATTCAAATGCAGAACATGCATTTTGTACCTTGCGGCGGCTGCTGCTTGCAGCACCACCCGCCGCTATGTAAAAAATGCGGGATTGCGCCCGCCAGTGTGGCGGGCGCATCCTAATGCCACTGGCAGGACAGCCGCACCTTCGGCAGTCGGTCCAGTTTCCTTGTCCGCCCGCCATCGTAATCGGCCCCTCAGTTCTGAAATTGAATATTGAAACTATAGGGGTATATAATGGTATTAGAACCTCTTATTATTTTAAAAATGGTATTTCAATAAACAGTAGAAAAATATGGAAAGAGTTAGTAGATATTAATAAGGTAAAACAAGCAAAATTATACCTAGCAAAAAAAATAAATGACTATACAAATGTTGCTGTTGCTGAAAATGTAAGTTGTATAGAAGATAAGAAGTTAGCATCAAATGGACAAATTGAAAAAATGGATCAATCCAGATCTTAACAAATTTATGAACACTACAACATCCATCCCCGACATTGTGAAGAAATCATTAGTGATGGTTTTGAGCTGTTGCCTATGAAACAAGCAAGAGGAGCTCCCTTAAGTGTGTGAGAAAAAAGTTTGGAGGCTCGCTGCTTTCCCCAACTTTTTCCCACTGGAGCAGGAGGCCACTATGATGTCTGTGCTGTGGATATGTCTGGGTCTCAACTGGGCTGGCATGGTGGGAAAAAGAACAATGGATTTAACCCAGATCTCTTAACTTGGGGTGAATGTTTGATTTGTTCCACATTCCGTCCATCATTTGTGTGTCTTTTGCTTTCTCGCCCTAAGTGCGCCAAATATACCCAGACGTGGGTCCCGGACTCACTGTGCCACTGGCTGATGAGGAGTAAAACCCCAAAATAGGTCCAGTTTGCTTGTTTCTGGTCCAGGAAGGACCTGGCTTGGCAGTTCTGACTGGAGAAGCATGGTGAGCAAATGAACAATGGATTTAACACAGATCACTTGACTGGGGGTGACAGTTTGATTTGTTGCACATTCCATCCATCATTTGTGTACAGATACAAGCAGCTGAATACTGCTCAATAAGACTATATGCAGAACATCCAAGATTTTGTCAGTGCATTCTGTATAAATTCCATATTCTGTTTAAAAGTGACTTGTCTGGACTTTCATATGCTGTGAATTATATACTGAAAACAGGTATCAATCTTCAAAAGCTCACAGCAAACAAATGTGTTGATAAGTTCAAGAAAAGGATGAAAACTTAGAATACAATTTAATTAATTTGATAGCGTGCCAACGTGGCACCGAGTATTGGTATTGTCAACATGGAACACTCAAATTCATGCTGAGAAACCTGGGTGCGCCAACTTGGTTTGTTACAGTTAGTTTTGCTGAATATGTTGGCATGACCGGTTTGAATTTTTAAGAGAGGCAAACTCAAACTTTGGGGACATTAACATAAAGACGTCAGGAGACCTTTGCTCTTTAGATCCTGCTAATGTTTGCAGATATTTTAGCCACAGGTTCCAAGTCATGTTACCTTTTATGTGCAACACAAGTAAGCCTCCTCTTGGTGAAGTAACAGATTTCTTCTGATGTAAAGAGTACCAAGCAAGAGGTGCTCCTCATATTCACACGCTATTATGGATAAAAGATGCTCCAAAATTTGGAATAGACAGTAAAGACTCTGTGCCATGCGCCATTCCAAAAGATACTACAGACAAAGGCCTGAGAGAGACAATTCTGCGTTTGCAAACACATAGATGTGGAAAGTACTGTCGTTGAAAATACAGAAGCAAAGGAAGATTTTACACAAGATGTCGTTTTGGCTTTCCATGGGCGGTTATTTCACAAGAAAGAGTCAACAGCTTTTTGTCTGCAGTGAGACATACTGTAACACAAAAATCACCCAAAATTACGTACAATCTAAGAAGAACAGAGGCTTCCAAGTTTGTTAATGAATATAACACTGTAATTCTTAAAATGTGGACTGCAAATATGGACTTTCAATTTGTTGCAGACAACTCCAGTCTGAAATAAAAGATATGTGGCAGGAGTTATCTTCCAACAAGAGTTTAACAAAAAAGTTGTATAGTTTTAGTTTTAAAATGCTATCCCTATGGGAGATGGCTTCTTATGAATTTTGTGACAGGTTAAGCTCTGTCAGTTTATTCTCGAAGTCTAGGTGAATAGTTTGGGTTAGTTAGGCCTAGCAAGCACGTGAAGTAGAGTGTTTAAGTCTTTAGCAGAAATTCAGGATCTAGCGGAGTTCGACCCAGAAAGTACTTACATTGTAAAATCCAACATGTTGGATACATACTACTCAGGAAGAAGTGGACATCTCGAAATTATGTGCTTATATGAAGTCCTTCAACACTACAGGTACCAAGGGAATGTAACAGAAAACATAGAAGAAGGCAAATTTGCAGTAGTTGGGTGATATGGTTGTTTAGTGAGACATGCAAAAGGAAACTTAATAAACCGTCGAAAACTTAGTTGCCAAACTTCAGAGAAAAGAGAATTTTTCTATTCAGCACTTCTTCAACTGTTCAAGCCTTGGCATGCTGAATCAGAATTACTTGGAGGCTATTACTGCTATGAAGCTTCATTTAATGCTGTGCAAGACAGTATTAAGTGTTTAGCCTTCCAAACTTATATGCAAATGTTAACTGATGAGATTCAGCAAGAACAAACAATTGAAGCAGAGGTAGCTAAGAACAGTTTACAAAGTAGCCAAAGCTCTGCACCACTCAGTCAAGATCTTCTTGGACCACCGATTATTGAAAGTGAAGCTGGAATAGCTATGAATGAGGTGAAATGGAACAAGATAGACGGTGATTTAAATGGGAGTAACAGAGAAAATAGAACATTAATTTCTCCACGTGAAGAAGGAAAGTCAATTATTCATCCTTTATACCAATTCTGTTATATATGAGTGGTCAAGCTGGCATGGGGAAAAGCTTTTTAATTAGAATTCTCAACGCTTACCTACAGAGGACAACACAATCTAAATTGTCAGATGTAGTAACAGCACCAACTGGATTAGCTGCACACAATATTAAATAAATTACTCTATATCGGCTATCAATTCTACCTGTAGACCATGATAATAAACTGAAATACCAGAAGTTATCTGGTGAAGCATGACATGAGGTAGCAAGAGTTTTGAAGAAAATGAAGTTTGTAATCATCGATGAGGTGAGCGAGGTTTCCAATGTAATGCTTGTCTTTGCTCACTTAGGAATGCAACACATTTTAAGAACAGAGTACGATGTTCTTTTTGGAGGAAAGCATTTAATTGGGTTTGGGGACTTACTGCAACTAACCCCTGTGAAAGGAGTGCCTGTTTTCAAGACACTTCTGCATGAACAAACATTAGGGAGTATCAGAAATGTAAACATTTGACTGAATTTTCAATACAAGGAACTACTGAAGAATATGCATCAGGCATCTGAGGAGATGTATGGTAATATTCTGAAGGATATTAGAGTTGGACTTCTGACAAAGGAAGGTAAAAGTACCTTAGAAACTCAACTTATCAAAAAACTATTTACATGTAAGAAAAAAGCAACACAGTTAATATTCAGTTTGATTGAAGAAGGAAAATCAATAGTTTAACGCCTACACTTCAAGAGTTTGCCAATGTTAATGAAGAATTGCTGAAATTGGAGAAGAAAGAAATTTTAGAAGTTACAGCTACTGACAAAATGGAACACCAGGGAGTAATGATAGTGCTAAATAAAAAAGTTCAAGGAAAACTGGATTAATTATAAAAATCTGTATCTAAGGGGCGCATGCATCAAGATAAGGAATTGTGATTCCTTAATAGTGATTTTTAGGGAATCGCTATTTAGGAGTCGAAATTCCTTACGCATGTAGGAATCGCAAAAAAATAGCGATTCCTACACATTCCCTAATAGCGAATTGTAAATTGCGATTCGCTATTAGGGAATGCATTCCTATTAATTCCTATGGGCCTTGAGGCCCATAGGAATTAATGGGAAAGTATTCGCAATTTGCAATTACCAAATAGGTAATCGCAAATTGCAAATGAAATTTCAAGGGTGCTAGGGGGCCTAAGGCCCCCCTGATGTACCCCCAAAACAGGTTAGTGTGCCTAATGGCACGTGTGTGCGCCACATGGCACTTTGAAAATTACAATTTTGTGCATTTTTCTAAGGATTTGCAAATTACCATCAACTTGAAGTTGATTGTAATTTGCGAATCCTTAATGCAAAGTCGCATTTTTCAAATGTTTCATGCAAAATTTAGGGAATCGTGAATTGCGATCCCCTAAATGCATTCACAAAATAGGTAATCACAAAAATTGCTATTTCCTATTTTTGCAAATGCATTTTGGTTTGATGCACCGGAAATGTCTTTTTACTGGTCGCAAATAGGCCAATTCTGCCAATCGGCCCGTTTGCACCAGTAAAAATCTTGATGGATGCGCCCCTAAGAGTGCTGGATCAGAAAAAAATGTGTGTGTGTAAAAAGTGTAGAGTAATTTTGCAGCACAATTTAAATATTGAGGAAGGATTAGTAAATGGTGTGATGGGTAAAGTTATTGATTTCATTAATTTTATGAATGGGGTTGTATACTGCATATTGGTCAGATTAAGGGCATCAAAGAGATTGATAGACATGTTGCATGCTTTTTGCTATTGAAAGACTTATATGTGAGATGCCAGCAGTTCCCTCTCTCTCTAGCATATTCTGTAACCATCCATAAATCACAAGGTTTAAGTGTAGATGCAGCTGTTATTAATATTGGAAGTACTATATTTAAAGAAGGTATGTCATATGTAGCATTGTCATGAGTTAGAACATTGTCCAGTTTGTTTTTTGGTTGATTTCAATTAAAAGAAAGTTAGTGCTGATACTAGTTGTGTTAGAGAAAACGGTCAGTTAAAACGTGTGTATGCCCCTCACTTAGGACAGTGTCCTATTTATGAGAAACAAACAATCTGTCCTAAGTGGAAGCTTAGTAAGCCATCAATGGATGTTTCTCTATAGAAGCAAAATAAGAAGGTGTTAAGATGGAAAAATGTATGGTGATATTGTAGGTTTTCAGCTGGAAAACAGTAATGTTGTCAACTGCTATGCAAATGTAGTTCTCAATGTAGTCTTACTTTTACCGCATTTTGTAAATGAAATTCAACATAATGGAGACAATCTGCTATCATCTGTGTATTTTTACGGAAGATTTATGTACTGATAGGACTGTAGTACATTCTGCTTCAGGCATTCGAGATGTAGTAGTCATGCATAGTGGATCTGTTATATTTTCTCTCAACAGTGAACAAGATGCACAGGGAATTTATTGTGGTGATGTTTGAAAGAAGAAGAAGTTAATCTTGATGAATTATTTGGATTGAGTTACACATGAAGTCATGATTGTGTAGATTTCTCCTTTGCAACTAGTACTCAAATCAATTCAGAAAAATGTATCTACTTCACATTACCAGATTGTAAAACTGTGTCTTTTGACAGGCTAATGAAAAATGCAAACCAAAATATGACCTGCTCAAATTGTAGATCAGATTGTATGTCTACCTTGCAGATAAAAGAAGTGGAAAATACATTCAATTGATACTACAATGATGCAGAGCTTATGGATCAAAAATAGAAACTGAAATACAAATTTCAAAGCAGGAAAAATGTCAGTTTCTGAAAGAACGCACATGACATTGGCTATTATCGATTATGGAGGACTTCGTATAATGTTAGGACATTACACTGTGTAATTAAAAAATTCAAGTGGATAGAGAGAATGCAGCAACAGCAAGCTCACTTTCAAACAAAACCTACCTTTCAAAATTCCAAATTCATATCCCTTCTTTCTTTAACCCAGTTTTAAGGAAGAATAGCATTTAAAGAACAGTATAAGGTGTGTGTTTATTATGGATGATCAGTGTGTAAGATATAGTACAGCCTAGCAGGGGTGGTATATTCAAAATGGAGTCTGAAATTTGAACATGTGTTATATATTTTTCGAGTAAGGGACTATTTCGGTATCATATCAGTTTGTATTATGTACATGTATAAAAGCTGGGAACAGTAAAAAACAGAAAATTATGTTAAAGAAATATATGTTTTACAGTGTTACAGTTGTGTACTGCTTGTGTATTAACATAAATGTTTATTTTTCAGTAATTTCAACTTTACTGTGAAACTTTTATATATGTTGTAATAACATGTATTTCTTTTTTCTCTTTTATACAGATCAATGGATTACATTTTTGGAGATGTTTCGCTAATCAATTCTGTATATAATTGTTATAAAATATATAAATAGGTAGAGTAACATACACCCTAGAACTCACTGATGCATACAGTAACATACGCTTGCAAACACTAATGCATGAACTCACATACTCACCCACTCACTTATACACACACTCTGGGACTCACTAATACATAGACAAACACATCCATGGACATGCTCATGCATTAACTGGCATTCATTCACTCAGTCATGCACACAGTGACACACTCTAGAAGTCACTAATAAGTACACTGACTGATGTATTAAGTAACATTCCCACTCAGTAAGTCATACAGACTCTGACACACCCTAGCTCTCCCTAATATTTACACTGACACACTGTGAACACTTTGATACATTAACTGACATATTCGATCAGCCATACACACATTGACACACCCTAGGTCTTACTAATAGATACACTGACACACCCATGGACACACTGATGCATTAACTGACATTGACTCACTCAGTCATAAATACTGTGACACACTCTAGAAGTCACTAATATGTACACTGACACAGACACAAACTAATGTATTAAGTAACATACTCACTGACTCAGTCATACAGACTCTGATACACCCTAGCTTTCACTAATACATACACTGAGACACCCATGTGGACACTGATGCATTAACTGACATTCCCTCATTCAGTCATACACACAGTAACACGCTCTACAACTTACTAATACGTACACTGACACACACATAAACAGACTGATGTATTAAGTAGTATACTCACTGGCTCAGTCATACAGACTCTGACACGCCCTAGCTTTAACTAATACATACACTAACACACTGATGCACACAGTGATGCATTTTCTGATAAAATCTGTCACTCACTTGTATACAGACTGAGATACCCTGGGACTAACTGATACATACAGTGACAGAGTCCTGGACACACCAATCCTTTTACTAACACATTCAAACAGTTACTCTTAAACAGCCTCACACACTACTACATACTCTGACACACCCATGGATTCACTAATGCATTCACTAACAGCCTCTCAAAACTGACTTCTATACACCCTGACACAACCTAGGGCTGCCTAATACATACACTGACTCACCCATGAACACACTGATGCATTAAGTGACATACTCACTCACTCAGAGACACAGTGACACATCCTAGGTCTCACTAATAGATACACTGAGACATCATGCACACACTGATACAATAAGTGATACTCAGTCATACATACAGTGACACACTCTAGAAGTCACTAATACGTACAATGACACACACATGAACAGACTGATATATTAAGTGACATGCTCACTGACTCAGTCATACAGACTCTGACATACTCTAGCACTCACTAATACATACACTGACACACCCATGAACACACTGATACATTAACTCAGGTTGGGTGGCCAATTCCACTCTGCCAGCGCAGTTTGCAGAGTTTTTTCCACTTCATTCTCTGCTCTGAGCATGGATTTGTAGAAAAAACTCCACCTCTGCCGCGTGGCAGAGTTTTACTGGTGCCCAACCCTTTTAGTGCAATAAACTATATTTGTAACAATGAATTGCGGGATGAACTTCGAGCCTTGGCAAGGAAATAGTGACACTGCCCGCTGATGGAGTCACAGCATTGTGGTGAAGAGATCATGTAGAAAATCTCTTCTTTAAACTCAACTGTTGAACTGCTCTGTGCTGTTAAAGGCGCAGCCTAAACTGTACTATGAATTTTGCCCACCTTCAAGAGTTCGAGTGTTGGGGTAAGTGCAACATCCTCCGTTTCATGGAAACTCTGCCTGACCTCTGCGTTGGCATAGAATTAGCATTATATAAAATCCAGTGACATCAGCAGCTCTGCCTGCGCCCACTCCCTGTTCAGCGATGCAGCAACAGATTGTGCACAGAGAAGATGCCTCAACAGGTTTGCGCCTACCACTGGTTCGTTGGCTGCAAATTGTATGATCGTGCCCCATTAACGTCTGTTCCGTTCGGTCTCTTTGTAATAAGTCATTTAAGAGTCCATCTTCGCAGATTCTAAAGTACAGAGAAATGAAGTGATTCGGCCAAGATCACTGAAGTATGGCCGAGTGGAAATGCTGGGATTGTAGCTCAGGTCTCCTGGTTCTGTAATCAGCTATTTGCAACATTGCAGGGACACTGCTGCAGGCCTGCAATATTTAGCAAACAAATGAACAATTTATGTTGAGAGGGGGAGAAATGACAGAGAAAGTAATAGATGACTGACTCTGTCTGCACCTTCCCACCGAGCCCCAGCGCACAGCAGGGCTGTATGGGAAACCATGATTGGCCACAGGCAGATCCTCCTGCACCTGAAATGTTCTACAAATTGGCTAATTTTTTACCAAAGTCACCAGTAGGGACAGTGACATCACACACACCATCAGGGCCCAGTGACATCGCAAGGGCTCTCATCAAATGAACTTTCGGGATGATGTATTTACGCTTGTTAGTTTTCTTAAGCACAGTTTAAAACTTAAGGCTGAAGCCTGTCAGTAAGCACTATGGGCCATATGTATCAACACATTTCCCCATAGACGCAGAATGGGCAAAACCCTTTGATACATCTGGCCCCAGATGAAGTAAAGCACACACAGCCAACTACTAAAAGAACCCTCACTTGTAAAAGGTCAAAGGTCACAAGGGTAGCTATTGCAGCCTCTAGAAGCCTAAAGCGTGGCCACAATACAGAGCAAAAAATACCTCATGAGTAGGGTGGCTGATGGAGTTACATACTTTCCACGTATATTTAAATGACATATGAGACGCTCTGCAGAAATACGATAGCATACCACCGGCCTCAAGATGGAGTCCATCCTGAAACAAACACAGTGACCGTCTTGCTAGCTTTCAATCTGATATTGCTCTAGGGTCATGTTGTACCAACTTTGTGAGATGATGTGCGGCAAATACGACATGCATATCTCCAGCATCTAGATGAGCGCCATCCTGAAACAAGCACAGTGACCGTCTTGTCTGCTTTTAATTTGATTCTGCTCTTGGGTATCATGCCAGGAAATGGGCTGGTAGGGTACGGAGGGAAAAATGCTGAAAAAATAGGCACTGGGGAATGGAGTCAAACTGTAGTGGCAGCAGGTTTGTTAAGATTAGAACACCTCAGAAGAACCTGACTGCACATTTTAGGGCAAATCGTGATACATGAAACTTCTTCAATTAGTTGCAGTGACTCAAGAAGCTGGTAAATTGCGATTAAGACTCTTACTTTAATATTAAGCGATATTTGTCTAGTTGCTCACAGTCTTGCGGCTTAGTTGCGCTGTACAGCAGGTGATGCATGTACTCATTTCGACTGTTTGTTCTCATGTTATAAACCTCAGTGTTATGAATGGCTGAGTCTATCTTACTGGACCATATTTGAATTTCACACGGATTTGTTCAAGGTGTATTCCGCAAACGTGTCATCCTTTTCATGCTTGTACACATGCTCAATTATGCCGTAGGGGCAGTGAATGCTCGGATTGGCTCAGCGTGCATGGTACCCATTGGTTACTGTGAAACCAAGAAGTGTGATGTTCCTAAAAAGAGGGGAGTAAGGAGATGTCCTAACCGGGGTAGTGCTCATATAAGGAGCAAGGGTGCTCACACACTCCAAGGGATGTCATGCTTCATCATTTTGCAAAAACAACAATTGATGGACAGAATGCAGAACAATGTCATGCATTCACCCCCAGTACAAAGATCGGGGCCTAAATCCATCGTTTTTTTGCTCACCATGCCATTCCAGTTTGGACCCAGCCATATGCAAATCAGTCTTGACCCTGATTATTTTAGGGGGTTTTAATTAACATGTGTGTACAAAAAACTTGTCATGTCACTGATAATCATGGCCCTGAAAACTGCTCAAGTTTTCATTTTGAACATGCACAGCAAGGAGGGTTTTTAGAGGATATTTTAGCTGATCTTCGCCTATCATAGCCAAATATCAATAGGGGTGAAGCTGGTATCCCCTCTTTTAAGGGAAGATGATCAAATTCTGTAATTGATTACATTTTTATTACTTCAGCCTTGCTATCTCGGGTCGTATCCTATGCTGTCCAATGGTCGCATTTTAGCGATAATAAACCCATATATCTTATTCTAGATGGGGTACTGCCTAAATTGGGGGAGGCCACTATTGGCCATATGTAAAGGTAAAGGATCAGGGCCTTAGACTTAAATTGAGTAAGGTAGTCCCGGAACATTTTATAAGTAATCTGACTGAAGCAGTGGGAGAAGAGATTGAACTCTGTATAGATAGTACAAAGAAGGAGGTAGAAACCCTCATAGTCTATGACAGAATTTGTAAACATGTGGCTAGAGCTCTCTCACAGCCAATAAGGGAAACTAGGAAAGGAGGAGAGAGGTGGTTTGACCATAATTGCACTGTTGCCCATCAAAACCTACTCCTTGCCCTAAAGTGAAAACCCCAAGATAAAGTTTTAACAGTTGATCTTAGGAAAATGTACAAGCATGTTATGTGAATTCGCAAAGCATAAATTAAACAAGGTGCGTGGAATGATCTGTTGTCGGTGGATGTTCTTAAGAATTGTGCCAGGTTCTGGGAGATTGTTAATAAACCATTCTTCTCCGGTGTCGGTAACTGTTCACTAGACTGTAACATTCTGGAGGTGCAGTGGTTAAGTCATTTTAAACTGATATATGGCGACCAGGAGGACGAGATAAGCATAGGTGTTTGGCCTCTGGATGCGGTTGTGGATATATGTAGTATGGTTTTTATAGAAGAGGAAGTAGGTAAGGCTATAAGACAAATGACAAGTAATAAAGCCCCCGGACCGGATGGTGTCCGGGCCGACCTTTGTAAGTTAAATGTATCACTGAGGTCTAAAATATTAACCCATGTATTCAATTCAGCCAGTCTGTATGGTCTGCCAAGATCCTGGTCCCAGTCTACCATCATACCTGTTTTAAAAAGGGGCAGAGAGGAGACCCACAGTGTTATAGGCCAATATCGCTGATTGACTCAGCACGTCAAAGTACTAGAGAAAATAATCCTCAGTAAATTAACAAAGTGGCTGGAAGAGTGCAATGCACTTTCAAATTTGCAGCACCGTTTTAGGAAAGGTAGGGGCACCATGGATCAGTGCCTAAACTTGCATTTGCTAGCCGGGAAACATACTATCTCCAAAAAGGGGACACTACACCTTGGCCTTTATGGATCTGTCCTCAGCTTTTGACCTAGTAAACAGATCCAAACTATGGGTTTTAATACTTGAAATGGAAATGGACCGGGAAATTGTCAATTATTTGTCTGATCTGCACATGGACCTCACCGCTAAGGTGAGATACGACCAAAAGGGTAATCATACACAGAGTATCTGCATCTTAAGAGGAGTCAGACAGGGATGCATTTTAGCTCCCTTTTTGTTTACTCTAAATATTAATAATCTAGACTCCGCTTTGTGTATAGCCTGTAAAGATATCCCTAGTGTGGGGGAGTGGTTAATCTCAGCACTTTTATATGCAGATGATGCTGTTCTATTAGCTCAAACAGCGATTGGGCTCTAGTCTCTCCTAAGTTTCTTTACAGATTTTATGAATTTGCTGGACTTAGGCGTTAATTTTACTAAATCTCACGCTATGATTATGGGATCCAGACCCAAAAAATCAAATACACATTATTGTGAAGGAAACAAAATATCTAGAGTGACTACTTTTTTGTATTTAGGTTTTTTTTTAATGAACGGGGTACATGGGCACCGCAAAAGAAAGCCAAAAGAAACGCTAAGGTAAGCTCAACAGTAGCGGTTTTTGATTTTGCATGCTGGTGAGGGGCTAAGCCAGTTCAAGCCATGTTAAATATATACAGAGCGAAATGTATTGCTATCTCTAACTATGGGTCTGAAATATGGGGCTATAAGGAAGCTGAGGACCTCCAAATTGTAGAGGATAAATTCCTAAGAAATTTGTTATCATTCCTGCAATCATTATCTACTTATCTTATTCATCAGGAATTGGGTATTGGTTTTGTGTCAGATCTGATAGGTATGGCTCAGTTACTCAAATGGATAATGATCTGGACCAACCCCGAATTAGAGATGAATCGTAAGATTGTTCGTGACTGTTTATCCCTGGATAGAGCAAGCAGTATTTTATAGCTATGTAATGTAAAGAAGTTAGCATTAAATTTAGGGTGCCCAGAGATGTTTGATTCGCCAAATAAGCCATCAAAGAGGGATTTATCTTGGGTCAAGAAACACTTCTTATGTATGATACAAGCTGAAAGAGAGGTCAGAGCATTGATGAAACCAACAGTACGAGCCCATTCACTCCTTAAAACAAACCCAGCGATAGAGCCCTATTTAATTAAAGTAAAAAAGCCCTACCACCACTTCCTTTTAAAAAGGTTTAGATTCAATCATTTGTATTTTTTACTGGCAGAACCACAGGGGTGGCGAAGGGCTTAAGATATGGGTCCCTGCTCCTGTGATAATTTTTCCACCCAAGATACTTTGCATTTGATCTTGTTTTGGGTCCACTGTCTGCATATCCGCAAATGTTTTTTAATACCTATTTTAAAAAGTAAGGTTTTGTGCAGGTAAGGCCTGCTTGAGTATATTTATAAATGTTGAACAATGTATTGGAAACTTTTAACATTGGTAGTTTTTTAGTTGGCGCGGTTAGAGAAAAGAAAAAACGGGGCCTCAAGATATAACATTGTTTTACATTTTTTACAACTATAAGGAAAGAATGCCTATTTGGATGATCTTTGTGTATAAGATCAATCTCAGTCAGAATTGGCACAAAATTCTTATTCTATATTATAAAGATGAGGGGGTGTTTATTCTTAGATTTTGTGGTATATAAGAAGATTTGAAATGAATTTTGTCTGCAAAATCTCACATACCTACTCACACTTACAGGCACTTACACATCAACTCACCTATATAGCTATTGCAGCCACTTGCCCAGCTATACAGCCACTTATGTACCTACTCACTGACCAATGCAGCCACTCACACATCCAGTCATACAGACATAGAGACACTTGCATACCCACTCATGTACCCATACAGCCACTCATGCCCTGAACCAGTCACCCATTCAGCTACTGACACATCTACTCACTTATCCATATAGTCACTCACTCAGCCACTCACTCACCAATACAGTCACTCACACACCCACTAACTCATACATGTACTAACACATGTACTCAGTGACCTATAAAGTCACTGAGATGAGCAGATACTCTCCCATACAACTTGTAACACTCACTTACTTGCTCATACAGCTACTCACACACCCATTCACTCACCCATTCATCCACTCATACTCCCAGCTTCTCATTCACCCATATACTCATTTACACACCCAGTCACTCACCCATACAGACACTTATGTGCCTGTTTCGTCACTCATTCAGGTACTCATGTACCCTCTCATCCACCATATACAGCTACTGACATTCACACACACTCACCCATACAGATATTCATTCACCCTCTTTTTCACCAATACAGCCACTTTCACACCCACACAGATACTCACACAGTCAGTAACATACTCTTATATCTATTGACACACCCAATCCCTTACCCATGCAAACACACGCCTACTCACTCATATATACAGTCTCTCACATACCCACTCACTCTGCTATACACCACATACAAACCCACTCCCTCACCCAAACAGGCACTCCTACAGCCACTTACCTTAGTATATATGTTTAACACTCAGTAAATGTTAGAAAACACTCACAATCACTGGATGATGTCCTCAGTGATGTCATTTGAGATTTCATCAGTGATTTCATTCGAGATGTCACTGACCATGTCATGAGTGATGTATTATGTTAGGTCATAAGCAGTGCATTGCGGGGTGTAAGTTATAGTTAATGCAGCTAACTATAACTGCTGAATTTCGTTGGTTTTGTAAGAGCGAAATGTAAGCCTAACTATACCATGCCCGTAACATTTTTTCTTTTCAGTGATCCTCTCTCGGGGTTGCTGTATGTCTTGCAAGAGACCATTTTACCGCTATATGAGATTAGATGAAATGGGCAATCAATCCTAATCTGATACATTGAGTCCACGTTTCTCTAACACAATTCACATATATATATAACATATCTTGTGTGATATGAGGATCCACATTAGGTTTCTGGCATGCACCAATAATTCCATACATTGATTTCTCTGTTACCACACAAGGGTTAATACTCTCCCACCCTGGGCTTAATACCTCAAGCTACATCATAGTTACAAGATAGGGTTCTGCATTGGTCTGCAACTGAGTCATCTATTTCACTAACATAATTATCCCTCAATTATTGATTTGCACTTGTCCTCCTATTTTTATAGGACTTGATGTCACCTTGCATTTTGCGCCAAGCTAAAAGTGACGCATGTTACCTGACATCTGCGGGTAAACTCATGCATCTCACTTAATGGCACACAGTTGTGTTGATGTATTATCACACACAGTATTAACTCTTATTGGTTCCAGGATCTCTCCTGTGAATTAGAAACCGTCAGAATTAAACAAGTCAACCTATTCTTCTCTCTATGGCTGATCGAATTCCATCCTGCTGTAGTGTGGTTTTTAATCCTGACCCAGAGGCACCCTATTAAAGTTTATTGCGCACCCTGGAGCTAGTTTTACTTCACATATACTTTGCTTTGCACCCTTGTTAGACCCGGCCCTCGTAACATAGCCAGACCTGACCCCTGCACCTCACACCAGCCCCCGAGCCCACGGCCTAGCCGATCCTTCCCACCAGAACACACACACCTGACCCGGACTTCCCCGTCCGTGGCCTTCCTCCTTTCGGCCACACCGGGCCCGCGTGCCCACTTCATGCACCAAGATGGCCGCCCGGCCCCAGCGTGACCCTGGCCTAGAGGCGCCACTCCGGCGGGAGGACATCGCGCTCCCCTTGGAATGAGAAAGGGAGGAGCAGTTCCATCACACCTCTGCGCTCCCCTGGGAAGGTGGGTTTCGATCGACCCGCCGGCCTCCCCGAGGGCTGGCTCCATGCCTGCTGGGTGTCTGGGACTCCTCCCGACCCGGCCCTGAAAGGATCAAAGGACAATGGCAGGAAACCCCAACCAGCGACCCCCAGGTGACAAGACCCCTGCTTGCACAGACTCCGGACATCAAAGAGGAGTCGCCCTATAACAAGGGGTGCTCTGGGACTGTCCGGCAGATTTGCCTCGGAAACACCTGAGCCCTGCTGAATGACTCGCGGCTCCCTGAAGATGGTAAGACCTCCGAACTTGTGCTTGAGCCCTGCTGAGTGACTCGCGGCTCCCTGAAGATCGTAAGACCTCCGAACTCGTGCTTGAGCCTTGCTGAGTGACTCGCGGCTCCCTGACGATCGTAAGACCTCCGAACTTGTACCTGAGCCCTGCTGAGTGACTCGCGGCTCCCACAGACTCTCTTGGTCCCGCCGGACCCCACGACGACAAGCGTATCCCCCAGCTCGAGGATTGTGAGCTGTGCGCCGGGTACGCTCCTGCATCTGATCCATATCCCCAAAGACTGTCCCGCTACCTCCTACCCCCCTCCAAGACTTTGTGAGCCCGCGCTCCACTTGTATATATTTGCCTTGCTGATCATAAAGATCCTACCACTCCGATCTGATAAAGATTTATTCTTAAGAACTCTCGGTGTGGTGTCTCTTTGTCGTGTGGTGCCGAGTGTACGATCCTAGATATGAGATTTCTCCCCTGAGGAGTCTCCCGCCAGTGCCCGGCTACGATACCTCGAGGGTGGGTCTCAGGACAGTCAGGGCCCCCTCTGGGCTCCTCTGAGGTCGCCTTCTAACATTAGTGGCAAGCGACGGGATTCGGGCCCATAATCTAGAGATCGTACCGTGAACGGCTGATGCACTACCGACAAAGATGGCAGAAGGAAACGCCGTGGTTCTCACAGAAAACAACACCAGTACCGTGTTCCAGGTGGAACAGCTGGAAGAGTACACACACAAAGAACTGAAGCAATTCTGTAAGGAACTCAAAATCGCTACCACTGGTCTCAACACCAAAGAAGATATGCAAAAGGCACTGAAAGCTTGGGTGGATTCTGGAGCGGGGGAGCCCCACGACGAAGCTGGACCCTCCCAAGGAGAACGCAGCAGCAACCAGGTGCGAGGCTTCGTACCAGACGGGGGCCTATCCCCGGAGGAACTCGCAGAGAGAGAAAGAAGTCGCCATCACGAACTCGAATTAGCCAAACTCAAAATTGAGGGCGAGTTGAAATTAGCCGAGAAAAGCTAGCGGTGGAACAGCTGCGAGTGCAGGGAGAACTAGAAGAGAAGAAACTCCAACGGGAACACGAAGGAAGGAGACTTCAACTGGAACATGAACGCAGCTTGAAGGAAATGGAGCTGAAAGCAAAAAGCGAAGAAGCGCGGCCCCCGGGGAAGCGAGAGGCGGCCTCCCCGGCGGAACAGAAGGTCCACATCTCCAAGGATGTGGTCAAAGAATATTACAAAAACGATGACATTCAACAGTGGTTCCGGGCCTACGAGGTCGCCATGACCTCCCATCGGGTCCCGCAGAAGGATTAGGGGGCCGGGTTGTGGGGACGATTCCTGAGCGAAGGGAGAGACACCCTGCTCGACCTACCAACCTCCATGCAGACCTCCTATGACCACATGAAAGCGGCCCTCCTCACAAGGTACGGCCTCACCCCGGAGATGTACCGCCAGCGGTTCCGGGACTGCAGGAAGATCCCGGGTACCACCTGGGTGGAGTATGTGAATTTCTTCAGCCGCGCCTTCGATGGGTGGATCAAGGGCAGCAAGGTAACCACCCTGGAAGAACTAACAGACCTTATGTTGTGGGAACACCTGGCTGCGAACTGCTTTGTGGAACTGCGCCAGCATCTGCTCGACAGCAAGCTCACGGATCCGAGAAAGCTGGCCGTCGATGCGGATCGCTGGACCAACACCCGGGTCTCCCGGGGCCCTGTAGGAGAGTACCCCCGAGCCAGTCAGGGACCACCCCGCCAGAGAGGGGGGGGGGGAAACCAGGGAGGGCAGAGAGAGTCTCAGTCTAGTCCCCCGAAGTCCCAACCTCCGCCTTTCCCAGCACCCCCACCAGCTGTATCCGGCCCCCCCTGAGACGGGGGCACCGGGTGACCATCACTTGTTTCCGTTGTCAGAAGCCCGGGCATTACGCCAATGACCCTAAATGCCTCATGGCCCCACACACCACCCAGGCAGCACCCCCCGCTAGACAGATAGCCAATGTAGCACTGGGGGAGGAGGTTGAGGAGACCGAAGAGTGGGAACCCGCAGCCATGGCCCTAGTATCCTTAGGAGATAGATAAATGGTCCCTGGAAGCCTCCTGCCCTCCAACACGAAGAAATATGGGCAGCTCGTAACGATCAATGGCCACCAAATAGAAGCCCTCCGTGACACCGGGGCCAGCATCACCGGTGTCCTCAGTCATTTAGTCCACGAAGACCAGGTCCTCCCCAACGTCTTTTGCCCGGTCATTTCCGCCGACAACACGGAAAGCCTATGTAAGGTAGCCCTGGTGCCTTTTGAGTGGGGAGGGGTGGTCGGTAAACTGAAAGTCGCAGTGAGAACCTCCCAGCCAGTCGACTGTCTCCTGGGGAACGACCTGGAAAGTTCCCCCTGGAAACAAGTCGAGCGCAAGACCCACCTAGGGATGATGGGCCTCCCTGAGTGGGTGTGCGCCACCACTCGATCCATGGCGGCCCCACTGACCCCCCTGAGGGAAGTCGAGGACGCCCCAACCACGGAAGATAGGATGGTCCCCGCCGAGGGTCCCCACATCCCCCCACCAGAAGGGTCGGTCGCCAGTGACGAACCCCCGCCTTCCGACTCCGCCCAGGTCACCGAGTTAGGCGATCTGCCCGAATTGGCCCAGTGGCGCCACGAGGGAGGCCCCTCCCGAGAGGAGTTCTGCCGAGAGCAGGCTACCTGTCCTTCCCTGGTCGCGCCCCGGCAACAGGCCGAGGCCCAGGCCGCAGGCGACTGGACTGGGACGCACCGGGTGTATTGGGAGAATAACCTTCTGTACAGCGAGCAGAAGTCGGTGGAGCTAGGGTCCGGCCGGGTGCTGGTGGTACCCCTACGCTTCCGAAACCTCCTCCTGGGCTTGGCCCACGACGTTCCCCTCGCAGGCCACTTGGGCCAGGACAAAACCTACAGTCGCCTCGTGACTCACTTCTACTGGCCCAGAATGAAAGCAGATGTAGAAGCCCACTGCAAGTCCTGTCCCACGTGCCAGGCCAGTGGGAAGAGCGGAGGAAAGCGCAAGGCTCCCCTCCAACCCTTCCCTGTCGTCAGTACCCCTTTTGAGCGGGTCGGGATAGACATCGTGGGGCCTCTGGACCCCCCAACCTCCCAAGGGCACCGTTTTATCCTCGTCCTGGTGGATCATGCCACCCGATACCCTGAAGCCATCCCCCTGCGCACCGTCACAGCCCCCGTGGTGGGCCGGGCGTTGATGGGAATCTTCTCCCGCATGGGTTTTCCCCGCCAGGTCGTGAGCGATCGCGGTACCAACTTTATCTCCCGATACATGAAGTCCTTATGGCAACAATGCGGGGTGTCCTATAAATTCACCACCCCATACCACCCCCAAGGAAACGGCCTGGTAGAGCGGTTTAACCGGACTCTGAAGGGGATGATCGCGGGCTTGGAAGAGCCCCTCCGGCGTAAGTGGGACGTCCTGCTCCCCTGCCTCCTATTCGCCTACCGAGAAGTTCCCCAGAAATCCTTGGGGTTCAGCCCCTTTGAGTTACTCTACGGACACCCCGTCAGGGCGCCCCTCAGCCTGGTCAAGGAAGGGTGGGAGGCGGCGCCCCGAGGCCCCCCCCGAGATGTGTTCCGTTACGTCCTGACCCTCCGAAACCAGACTAGGAGGTTCCGAGAGATGGCCGAGGCCAACCTGGAGGCGAGCCAGGAGGAGATGAAGCGCTGGTACGACCAGAACGCCACTCTGGTCGAGTTTCAGCTGGGCCAGCAGGTATGGGTCATGGCCCCCGTGAAACCCTGCGCCCTCCAGGATAAATGGACCGGGCCCTTCAAAGTGGTTGAGCGGAAGAGCCAGGTCACGTACTTGGTGGACGTCCAGTCACCCCGGGACCCCCTCCGGGTCCTCAATGTGAACCGCCTCAAGCCCCACTTTGTGCGGACGGAGCCGAGCCTCCTACTGGCCACTGATGACGGGTCCGAGGAGGAGTCGGAGCCTCTCCCTGATCTCCTGTGCACCAAAGAGAAGGACGGCTCCGTAGAGGGAGTGAACCTCTCCCCATCCCTCACTCCCCAGCAACGTGAGGATTGCCGCCAGCTCCTAGGGCAGTTTTCTGACCTCTTCTCCCTGGTCCCCAAAGTCACCGACTGGTGTGTCCATGACGTGGATACCGGGGACAGCCCACCGGTGAGACACCGAGCCTACCGAGTCCCTGATCGGGTCCGGTCCTGTATTCAAGCCGAGGTCTCGAAAATGTTGTCCCTAGGAGTGATCGAACCCTCAGACAGCCCCTGGGCCAGCCCCGTGGTCCTGGTCCCGAAAGCAGCTGCCCCCGGTGTCGCCCCAGAACTCCGCTTCTGCGTGGACTACCGGGGACTCAATGAAGTCACCCGAGCCGACGCCCACCCCATTCCCCGAGCCGACGAGCTCATTGACCGGCTCGGGGCTGCTCGGTTCCTCAGCACCTTCGATCTCACCTGCGGCTACTGGCAAATTGCGCTCACAGAAGGAGCCAAGGAGCGGTCCGCCTTCTCCACCCCGGATGGGCACTATCGCTTTCGCGTGATGCCCTTCGGGATGAAAAATGCCCCGGCCACCTTCCAGCGACTGGTAAATAGAGTCCTGGCCGGGCTGGAAAAGTTCAGTGCTGCATATCTCGACGATATCGCAGTTTTTAGCTCTGAATGGAGTGAGCACCTCCAGCACCTCCGAAGGGTGCTGACCGCCCTGCACCAGGCAGGCCTCACCGTGAAAGCCAGCAAGTGCCAGATTGGGCAAGGTTCGGTAACCTACCTGGGACACCAGGTCGGAAGCGGGCAGGTCGCCCCTCTACAGCCCAAAATCGACGCCATCCTAGCCTGGGAACCCCCCACTACCCAAACGGAGGTCCGAGCCTTTCTGGGCCTCACGGGCTACTACCGGAGATTCATCCGGAATTACGGCAGCCTGGTCGGTCCCCTCACGGGACTCACGTCCAAGAAACAGCCCAAGAAAGTGCAGTGGTCCCCTGCCTGCCAAGAGGCATTCGATGCTCTGAAAGCGGCCATGTGCACTGCCCCCGTCCTCCAGGCCCCCAACTACTCCAAGGAGTTTGTGGTACAAACTGATGCCTCCGAGCATGGCATCGGGGCAGTCCTCTCCCAGGTGAATGACCAAGGCCTAGACCAGCCCGTAGCCTTCCTCAGCCGAAGGCTGTTGCCCAGGGAACAGAGATGGAGCACCATCGAGCGCGAGGCGTTCGCCGTAGTCTGGGCCCTCAAGAAGTTACGCCCTTACCTGTTCGGCACCCATTTCAAGGTCCAAACTGACCATCGCCCCTTGCGGTGGCTCATGCAGATGCGAGGAGAAAACCCCAAGCTACTGCGGTGGTCAATCTCCCTCCAGGGGATGGATTTCACCGTGGAACATCGCCCTGGTACGGACCACGCCAATGTCGATGGCCTCTCCCGGTTCTTCCGCCTCAGCGAAGAGAACCCCCAAGAGGATGGGTAATTCTCTCCGGCTTTCAGCTGGGGGGGACGCGTGTTAGACCCGGCCCTCGTAACATAGCCAGACCTGACCCCTGCACCTCACACCAGCCCCCGAGCCCACGGCCTAGCCGATCCTTCCCACCAGAACACACACACCCGACCGGGACTTCCCCGTCCGTGGCCTTCCTCCTTTCGGCCACACCGGGCCCGCGTGCCCA
The DNA here is from genome assembly GCF_964204655.1 of Triturus cristatus. Taxonomy (NCBI): domain Eukaryota; kingdom Metazoa; phylum Chordata; class Amphibia; order Caudata; family Salamandridae; genus Triturus; species Triturus cristatus. Next base: position 28,518,876 of record NC_140582.1, read on the forward strand.
CTTCATGCACCAAGATGGCCGCCCGGCCCCAGCGCGACCCTGGCCTAGAGGCGCCACTCCGGCGGGAGGACATCGCGCTCCCCTTGGAATGAGAAAGGGAGGAGCAGTTCCATCACACCTCTGCGCTCCCCTGGGAAGGTGGGTTTCGATCGACCCGCCGGCCTCCCCGAGGGATGGCTCCACGCCTGCTGGGTGTCTGTGACTCCTCCCGACCCGGCCCTGAAAGGATCAAAGGACAATGGCAGGAAACCCCAACCAGCGACCCCCAGGTGACAAGACCCCTGCTTGCACAGACTCCGGACATCAAAGAGGAGTCGCCCTATAACAAGGGGTGCTCTGGGACTGTCCGGCAGATTCGCCTTGGAAACACCTGAGCCCTGCTGAGTGACTCGCGGCTCCCTGAAGATCGTAAGACCTCCGAACTTGTGCTTGAGCTCTGCTGAGTGACTCGCGGCTCCCTGAAGATCGTAAGACCTCCGAACTCGTGCTTGAGCCTTGCTGAGTGACTCACGGCTCCCTGACGATCGTAAGACCTTCGAACTTGTACCTGAGCCCTGCTGAGTGACTCGCGGCTCCCACAGACTCTCTTGGTCCCGCCGGACCCCACGACGACAAGCGTATCCCCTAGCTCGAGGATTGTGAGCTGTGCGCCTGGTACGCTCCTGCATCTGATCCATATCCCCAAAGACTGTCCCGCTACCTCCTACCCCCCCTCCAAGACTTTGTGAGCCCGCGCTCCACTTGTATATATTTGCCTTGCTGATCATAAAGATCCTACCACTCCGATCTGATAAAGATTTATTCTTAAGAACTCTCGGTGTGGTGTCTCTTTGTCGTGTGGTGCCGAGTGTACGATCCTAGATCCTAGATTTCTCCCCTGAGGAGTCTCCCGCCAGTGCCCGGCTACGATACCTCGAGGGTGGGTCTCAGGACAGTCAGGGCCCCCTCCGGGCCCCTCTGAGGTCGCCTTCTAACAACCCTCATTACACCTAGTACACGTAAGGTATTAAGTATCCCTCTTTCTATCAAACAAAACATCCCTGAGCTCCTCCCTTTCAGAAAGGGGGTTGTAGCCCGCATTATGATCAGGTTCATAATGCAAATAGGTTATCCTATGATGAAGCATGCCACCTTCTGGTGGGTGAGGGAGACCATCATTCACATTTTGTAGATTCAGGAGTTTCCTTTGTGTTTTTTGTATTTTATGAAACCTTCAACATTCAATTGAAGAACAGACTTAAAAAATTAAAATCAGAGAAAAGGTTTGCTACTTATTCTTACCACAATCTAGTGGTGTGCACTATGTAGGATAATGCTATTTTATATTAATGCAATAAAAATAAGTTATCTCCACTGTAGCCATTTATTGAAATTCCTCTTTTTCATTTCATTTCATTTTCTAATTGTATTTGAGCACTTTAGTAAGCACACAGCCCCATTTGAAATAACGTGCTTCAATACGCGCTGCAATGTACATAGCAATAGTAAAATTTGTCTTTAGCAAGAAAAAGCGCATAAATAGGGTTGAGGAAACACCTTTATTTTTCTCTACAGTTCTTCAATTATTTACGCATTTCCTAAAGACAACTGTAGCAGAGTCTTCCTGCAGATGGTTTTATTTCTAACCCTTTCATAGTTCTACATTGAGGTGATCTTTGGAAAAGGGACATAGAACTTCAAGTGCCTGATTCACAAGAGTAAACATACTTGTAGACCTGCTCCTACACCTGCACCTACATGTATCTTTCCACTTCTTTGGGCATATTCTCAAGAACGTGTGATAACTAACGCAAAAGTAACTTAACGCAACTTCCAACATCGCAGTCTATCTCCAGAAAATTACGCCGTGCTAACGAAGTATTCTCAACACGGCTGTACCATGCAATAGTCATCAGATAACACGTCAACTGACCGCGTTAAAATCAACGCCACACTGCAAAAATGCAAAACGCAAACACAATAAATCCTGCGATGAGGCCAATCGTGTTACAAAAAGCACTGAAATCCAGCGACCGGCCTGCAAATCCCACTCATCTGATGGGAAAATGCACCATAAAAGCAGAGTTAATAAACAGTGAGATGACAACATGCGAGCACAACCCCACAGCTGTGACGCTGAACAAATGACCATTGTCCAAATCAGATAGGCATTTCCCCACAAACAGCCACAATGCACATTGACATGCATTCAGTATGTAACCTGTGCCAATGCGGAAACAAACATGGTACACACTGTGAAACCGCTTCCCCCCCTCACATTGCAGAGGGACAAATAACAACCCCTGCACACTGACATGCCATGTCCATGACCAAACAAGAATGAAAGTATGGACTAATGTAGGGGCAGTGACTCCCCTTTACGTATATGTTGCCCATGTCGTGGGATTTGAGTCACAGGGTGCATCCCTGCATCGTGGCGGCACATATCAGAGCACAAAAGAATCCCTGTTGTCACCTGTAGGCCACAAATGACAGCCAAAATGGAATGATTTGGGACACATGTGAAACGCCGAAGAGTGGGATACCGTAACAACTGTGACACACAGAACTGGCAGTTCGAATACGTTACACCATAAACAGCCTCACTGCACAGAGGTGACACACCCACCATCCATCAACAAATCCCTCAATTGACAGCACAACATGTTGCACCCACACTTGTCTGAGTGAAGTGCCTGTACAGATGAGTGACATGCATGCAGGGAATGTGTATCGGAATGCTTTTATTAGCACATGCAGTGCCTGTTGCAGTCAACGTACTGTGCCATTACTGCGAAGGACCCACACAATGTGACGTCAACCAGAGAAGAAATTGTCAATTATGTAGTCCCTACGGGCTATTCCTGCTGCGGCTGCACTGGGGTGTGGTCCACCTGCCTCATCTTCATCATCATCCTCTGGTGCATGTGGCACTCCTATCCATGGGGCTTTACTGCGTACACATATGTTGTGCAACACACAACATGCAACGATCATCTTGCACATGAGGTCTGGGCTGTACAGGAGCTTACCACCTATGACGTCCAGGCACCTGAAACGTGACTTCAATACGCCAAATATGCGCTTCACGGTGCCCCTGGTGTGTTTATGGGCCAAATTGTACTGCCTCTGGGCCTGTGTGTTCGTGGCTCGGTGGGGTGTCATCATCCAAGCGCAGAGTGCATATTCGTGGTCACCTGTAACAGTGCAGAGACATGAGTCACGACTACATACTGCATGATGTGTTGGCAGGCTCACTGGTTGATTGGTGTGTGATATGTGTGACTTAGTGATTCCTGTATGACATGTACTGCATGTTGCAAATGAGCTGCATCACTGTGTACTATGTAGCCTCACTGCTGCACCTCCCGCCGAGCACATTCACAAATGTGCGCAGCGTGATTACATCACATGCACCCCTACGGCACACCATTGACATGCCTGTCTGCGCATGTCTACAAGCCTGAGTATGACAGTGATGATGCTGCGCAGAATGTGGCCGGCCACATGTGTGTAGGCCCATTGTAAGGACAGGGCTGACACAGATGTAGAGCATCTGCCTGGCTGAACTCACCATGCACTTGCGGGTACATCTTTGGCTCATGCTGCGCTAATAGCGACACACACAACAGTTGGCATATGTGATCCCTGGCCCCGAGCGGGCATGCCCTCCCCCATGTACCTCTTCGGCCGACCACGCACACCGGGGACATGCCACATAGCAACATTGTTGATTGCGTGACGGGTGGCGCAGACACTACAACAGAGACACACGCATCAGCCACATCGTTGGCAAGACCCACACTGAACCACACCGAGATCCAGCTGTGGAGTTGCCAAACCCCTACGCAATACTGTCATAAGCCTGTCCACCCCTCTTACACTCACATGAAGTTACGACACGGTTACTTGTCCCAGGTCTACACCACTGCCTGAGGTGACATGGTTGCACATACTGTACACAGCACAATGTAATGTGGAATGGCCCCGGTCCCACACGCATATATAATGACCACACGGAAACACTGAGTGAGTTTTTAGGACTGGCTACGGGCACGTGCGCCTGGCTCCTTTTATTGCCAGGGTCACATCTCCAGTGACGCCTGTGCTGGATGGGTGTTGGGTAGTGTATGCCACCACTCAGGGGTTGGTTGGTGCTGGCAAAAACCACAACAGTGAGCAGACAATCAGCGGTACAAGGTACGGACATCATGGGTCACTGACTTGAGCAGCACAGAGTTTGTGGCCCCGGATGCATAGCGGCCAGCACAGGCACACTGCCACCGGATGATGATTTGCGGTGCACTGAGGTAGGGCCATGCGAGCTGAGCGTGTACTCATCGATGTCCAAGGGGAATGTCATGGAGGGTTGCGGGGGATAGTGGAAGGTGTCCCTCCAGGGAATGATGCAGAGGGCAGAAGCAAGCCGGGACAGGCAAATTGCGGAGTTGAATGCTACAGACTCCACTTTTCCACCTTGTCAGTATCAGCTACATGTAGAGGAAGACAACCTCCAGCCCATGGGCCCAGACGCCACAGAAGTACAGACAGATATCGATCACGAATTTCAGGGCACACACTCAGGGGCAACAGAGCTAGGAGGGGATGCAGTATGCGATGACGCTTGTACAATGACAAGCCCTGTGCGACTCCCTCGCCACCTTCTTCCCCCGCAAGATAGCAGACATCCATGACAGCTTCAACACCCAGACAGCCCCAACAGACAGCAGCACAACAGACCCTCCGTACACCATCGACCACGACCCCCTGTTAGCCTGGGCCAACGTGAGCGTCGATAACACCATCAAGACCATGAGCACAATCCACTCCGGCTCTCCGTCAGACCCATTCCCACACCACGTCTTCAACAAAGCAAGCAGCTCCATCGCACCCCACCTGCGCAATGTCATCAACCTCTCCCTCGAGACCGCGACCTTCCAGAGAGCTGGAAACACACCGAGATAAACGCCCTACTCAAAAAACCTAAGGCAGACCCAAGAGACCTCAAGAACTTCCGGCCCATCTCTCTGCTCCCCTTCCCAGCCAAGGTCATCGAGAAAATCGTCAACAGACAGCTAACCCAATACCTCAAAGAAAACAGAATCTTGGACCCTTCCCAGTCAGGGTTCCACAGCAACCACAGCACTGAGACTGCCCTCATCGCGGCCACCGACGACATAAGGACCCTGCTGGACAACGGTGAGACTGCAGCACTCATCCTCCTAGACCTCTCCGCCGCCTTCGACACCATCTGCCACTGCACACTACGTGCACGCCTCCACGCCGCAGGGATCCGAGACATGGCTCTGGAATGGACCACCTCCTTCCTGTCCGGCAGAAATCCAGAGCGTCCACCTCCCCCATTCTGTTCCAAAGCCTCCGAGATTATCTACGGCGTAACCCAGGGATCCTCCCTCAGTCCGACACTGTTCAACATTTACATGGCCCCGCTCGCACACGTCGCCCGACAGCACGACCTCAACAGAATCTCCTACGCAGACGACACTCAACTGATCCTCTCCCTCACCAAGGGCCCCATCACCGCCAAAGCCAACCTCCACGAAGGAATGAAGGCTGTCGCTGACTGGATGAAGATCAGCCGCCTGAAGCTGAACTCGGACAAGACAGAGGTTTTCATCCTCGGCTCCAACCCCTCAGCCTGGGACGACTCCTGGTGGCCGACGGCACTGGGGCCATCCCCGACACCCACCGACCATGCACGCGACCTGGGAATCATCCTCGTCTCAACGCTCTCAATGACCAAGCAAGTCAACGCCGTCTCCTCCTCCTGCTTCAACACCCTCCACAAGATCTACAGATAGATCCCGACAGCTACAAGAAAGACAGTCACCCAGGCCCTCGTCAGCAGCAGACTCGACTACGGAAAGGCCCTCTACGCGGGAGCCCCGACCAAGCTCATCAAACGACTACAATGCATCCAAAACGCCTCGGCGCGACTGATCCTCGACATACCACGACACGGCCACATCACCACCCACTTGAGAAACCTGCACAGGCTCCCCGTCAACAAGAGGATATCCTTCAAGCTCCTCATCCACGCACACAAAGCACTCCACAAGACTGGCCCAGCCTACCTCAACAGACGGCTCTCCTTCTACATCCCCAACCGCCAGCTATGCTACGCCGACCTCTCACTCGCCACCGTCCCGCGCATCCGAAGAACAACCACCGGCGGGAGATCCTTCTCCCACCGTGCCGCCAAGACATGGAACACCCTCCCACTACGACAGACCCAAGACCTGCTGACAGTAGCGGGCCCCCCCCAGCGCCTTGAGACCCTTGCGGGTATGTAGTGCGCTTTACAAATGATTGATTGGTTGATTGATGTAGAGGGCAAGACTCCGTTCCAAATGTGTGACCTACTAGTCTGCTGTGTATGCCGGTGGAGTACGTCAACGAGAAAGGAGTACTGCAGGCCTCTGTTGTGGAGGCCGTGATGGTCTGAGGAGGCTGCCATGGTCACGGGCCTTGGGCTTGGAGCTTGCACCGGCACGTGGTGGGTCCTCTTTAACACACGCCGGTATCGGCAGCTGGACATTGAGGCCTAGGTGCGTAGGGGTGGGCAAGACTGGTTCGGGAGCCAGCTGCCTGGGGTGCATCAGGCCCACAGGATAGCAGGCAACACAGCTCACGGCGACGGCGTCAGCCTTGTGGCGTGGCGAGAGGCGCCGCCCTGGCAGAGACGATGGGCATTCCGGAAGAGAACCATGCCCAGAGCTACATGCCTTTTATTCACACCCCTATGCTGGCCTGGCGTTCGCCGGGTCAGCCCACTCCGCTTACAGGGGGACGTAACAAGCTACATTTCCGTGATCTTCCCCACCGGCTGGGGTGACATGGTTGCATCCACTGTCCACTACACTAAATACACCAGCGGTGCGTGTCGACATGGATATGTGTGTGGTCTGGATACTGCAGTCTGGCCAGCACATCCACACCACACTTGGCATTGTGTACATGCTTATTAATGGGTCACTTGCCTCCTTCGCACATGCCTGGTTCCCACCTCTCCCCACAATCTGCTATTGTGTGGCTGAGGTGCCATGCCGTTGATGGCTTATGTACATGGCTAGCCCAGGTTACCACAGTAAGTTGTGCTGTCATGTCTGGTGGGTGGGCATGTTGTTTGGCATGTTGTATGTGAGTTTGTAACGTGTGCATTCCCAGAGTTGTGAGTTGCATGATTGTGGAGTTGAGGTGTGTGGTGTGTTCATTTGGTACTTACCAACGAGCAGAGCATTTCCGTAGGTGCCATCTTGGAAGCGCCGGTTGATGATGGACTGTTGGAAGATGTATGAGTCATGCACACTGCCTTGGTAGTTGGCGACGACATTGGTGAAGAGTCCCTGGTGGTCCACTATTGCCTGCGCATTGATGGAATGCATGTGCTTTCTGTTGCTTTAATTGTGTGCAGTGTCAGCAGGGGACACAAGTAGGACATGTGTGCAGCCTATTGCCCCCAACATGTGCTGGAATGCAGCTATGGCGTAGAAACCTTGTTTGGTCTCCAGCTGTTCCTGCGCAGTGTGGGGGAAGTATAGGTACTGGGGTACCAAGCTGATGATGGCATCCAGGACAGGTTTGAGGAACTTTGATAGGGCTGGCTGTGAGACCCCTCAGACTCTGGTGGTTGTTGGTTGGAAGGTACCAGAGGCCAACAGGTGCAGCACAGCCAGCAGCTTTGTCTGAGGTGGGATGTTGGTTATCCGCTGTGTTGGTACCGTCAGCCTGTGGGCAATGATGTTCAGGATGCGGAGGATGGTTGTCCTTTTGAGTCTGTAGTGGGCAATTACATTCTCTGGTGTTAAGTCTGTGAGCCAGGTGCGTTTTCTGAAGGTCCGCGATCTGTCTGTGCTGCCTCTGTGGTGGTTCGGGGTTTGGTGCGGGGGGGAGTCCGGGGGGTGGTGGCGGGCCTGGGGGTTGTGGCGGTGGGTGTTGTGGGCCTGTTGGGGCTCCGAGCTGCATGATCAGTAGCTCCATGGCATCTGTTGTTCTTCGGGTGTGGCTGTGGGCTGGGCTCCCTTTTCTGGTGCCGGCTGCCGTCCGTCTTTGCACCAGGACAGAGCAGATGTTAATTTTCTGCTGGTAACGTGCCTTATCGCATGTTTCGTGGTCTTTTCACCGATCTGGCTGGTCATTGAGAATGTTGCGGAGTGGTGTTGTCGCGGCTTTTTGCACGTGAACGCCTACTCTGCATCTCATTAGCGATAGTTGCCGGGGTCATCTGTGGCTATGTTTTTTGCAGCTGCTATCGCAGGTAAACTGGTGCTATGGGCTGTTAGCACCAGATTGTGAATGGGGTGATAAATTTATTGCGACTTTGGCTGTGTTAAAGTGCCATTAACTCGGCGATAGCTCCTTGAGAATATGCCCCTTTGTTTCTTGTTTATTTCCTATTGGAGATTTACACATAGGTGTAGACTTACATGTCTCCATCCCCTCAAATAAGGAGGAATTTACAAGTGTAAAGTTACTACTAGTAACTTTTCACCTGTTGGTGGAGATTACTGTCACTATTGTGGAGAGTTTTCTGTGGGACGGTATACTGAATTTCATTAAGGTCTATTATTTTAAAGGTGACATATAATAATAATACATTATATTATTGTAAAATATTTTTTGATATTTCTTATTAACCTGGAATTAATACTATAAAATATGCAATAATAAAATTATTTAAGCTAGTAATATATTTGTAAATATTACTTTTCAACCAATAATACTTCTTTGATGTAGTTTAGTGGATTCATATCTGAGAGATATGCTTCAAAATGCAGGGCAGAGTTGAAACTTGACTGTTCTAGCTCAGTCTTTTTTCCTTCAATGTCGATAACATGAATAATATCATGTTAAAGAATTGGAGCAGTGATTTTATACAAAATTACAAAATGAGTATTCTGGAATTACAAGCACCTGCTTGAAAAATCAATCAATCAATCAGTAGAGTTGTAGAGCGCTTCTTGTCAGGCACAAGGATATCCAGGTGTTGGCAAGGTCCAGTTGATTAGCTGATAGCCAGATCTTCAAGGTCTTTTGGAACTCTGGAAGAGATGGGGAGGTCCATAGATTAAAGGGTAGCTCGTTCCATATCTTCGCTGCTAGTTCGGAGAAGGAGTGACCTCTACGTCTACTACATTGGATCGGGCAGTGTTTGTTAGAGGACGGACTGTGGAGCATAGTGTCTGGTTGGCTGATGGAAATTTAGGTGGTGGTTAAAGTAAGCAGTTCCACAGTTGTGTGAGGCCTTGTATGCATGGATCAGGCACTTGAACTGGCCTTTTATCTGTACAGGGAACCAGTGAAGTTCGCAGAGGTAACGGGTGATGTAGGTTCATCTAGGGAGATTCCGTATGAGTCTAGCTATGGCGTTCTCTATAGTCTGTAGTTGTCAAAAGAGGTGAGCTGTGATCACTGCATAGAGAGTATTGCCATAGTCCAGTCAGCTGGAGATGAGGGTCTGGGTGATGGTGTGTCTTGAGCTTTGGGGTAGCCTTTTAAGTATCTTACAAAGCATGTGGAGGATGAAGAAGCAGTAGGAGGAGACAGAGTTGATCTGAGTCGTCGTGGTTAGCTTGTTGTCCAGAATGATGCCCAGATTCCCAGCAAGGTCAATGGGGGTAGGAGTAGGTCCAAGTTTTGAGGGCCACCAGAAAATGTCTTGAAATTGTTTAAAATTAACTTCTTTGCAGAAGTATTTGTTGGGTTGAGCAGAAAAGATAGCGCAATTATGATAATGCAGGATACAATGTATAACTGTTGCCTTACCACTTTCCCAGCCCGGTTAGGTGACACAGGATCTCAATTTCAACCCCTACCAACAAACCCCACAGTTTCAGAATCTTGTCTCTGTTACAGCAGCAAATTCCCCCTTATCCCCCTGATATATAAGACAACTAGTATACTTGTAACCACCATTCGGAAGACTCCTCAGTTCATAATATTCAGGATACCGAATGACATTGCAAAAACAAGGAGATGATAGACGGAGCGCTGAAACTTTTCAGACACTCACAGATCTGGGTGGAATCTATCATCGTTCTTTAACTCACTTCGCCACCCCATTTCAGACCCAGCCATATGCAAATCAGGCTTGACCCTGTACCTCATGGGAACAGTCTAGCCCAAACTGCCAGGCCAAGTCTTACCTGGACCGGAAGGAAACATCCTGTGACTGGTTTCGGGGTAACACCCCTCTTCTGCTAGGCTAGCTGAAATCCAGTGGCAAAGTGAGCAAGGTACCCACATCTATGCATACCCTGCCAACTTAGGGTGAAGAAGGCAAACACAAGGAGATGATGGATGGATCGCTGAAACTTTTCAGACACTCACCCCCAGTCACAGATCTTGGTTGAATCCACCATCGTTCTTTAGCTTACTTGCTGTCCCAGCTCAGACCCAGCCATATGCAAATCAAACTTGACCCTGTACCTCATGGGAACAGTCCAGCCAGAACTGCCAGGCCAGGTCTTCCCGGGACCAGAAACAAGCAACCTGGGAGCAGGGCTACACCCCTCATCAGCCAGGCTAACTTAAATCCAGTGGCAAAGTGAGCAAGGGACCAAGGTCTGGGCATAACCTGCAAACTTAGGGCAAATAAAGCAACCACAAGGATATGATAGACGGAGTGCTGAAACTTTTCAGACACTCACCCCCAGTCACAGATCTGGGTTGTATCCATTATTGTTCTTTAGATCAATTTGCCACCCCAGTTCAGACCCAGCCAAATACAAATCAGTCTTGACCCTGTTCGTCATGGGAACGGCCCAGCCCGAACTGACAAGCTAGGTCTTCTCTGGACCGGAAACAAGCATCCTTGGACCCGTTACAGGGTAACATACCTCATCAGCCAGGCTAGCTTGAATCCAGTGTCGAAGTGAGCAAGGGACCCATGCCTGCGCATACCCTGCCAACTTAGGGCATTGGCAGGAAAATGTTGCACATTAATGTTATATTTATTGAATGGTTTGCTATTTTTGCTCTGACATTTTTATTGCCATGAAAGGCTTATTGTGGAAACCGTGACAAAATACAGCACTGCCAAATACAACACATCTGGGGTTAAACTAATGCATTTTAGTGATAGTTTCTGATTCACTGCAATAAAATTGCATTAGGCAGCCATTAAAGTGGCACGGGGACCACTCCAAGAAGAGGCACGCTAATAATGGAAGACCTAAGCTGCATAATATAACCAAGACACCTGCCAGCGGAGTAAAACTGGCTTGTGCTGCCTTCCTCTGACATTTTTGTCTCACTAGTAGTGCTTCAGACCATTGTTTACATTTATAGGGAGTCTGTTGTCACATTGTGCGGGGCGCTCTGGGCTTCAGATCTAGCTGGGAGGGTACCTTCCTAGCAACCCTGGTAGTGAAACATCAGCAGCACCCAGCTGTGGATAGACTGCAGGCACTTGACCATTTGGGTTGTGACGTGCCTTGTTGTTTTCCGACAGTAGACTAAAGACTACCCCCACAGGTGATTGCAAGACAGGCAGTTGGTTGCGGCTTTTGTTCCTTAACACACCCACTGTCAGTTCTGAGAGACAACTCCCTGGCCCCTTTCTGTCCCACACGTGACCCCTCTTTCTCACAGTGATTACTGTGTTGTGGGACAGGGTTGGGCTGGCTGCAGGATGTTGTTTATTTTTTCTATGTCTGACATCAGTCAGTCTAGGCTCTGCCTTCATCTTGAGTCCTGCCAGTGGACCCCTCTCTACTCAGACCCCTTGGTTCAGGGCCAACACACACTGCCAACATTGCTGCCAGGATCTGCTCACCAGCTAGGCCTGTGATGATAAGTCAACAACGTCTCTACTGCTCCGGTCATGAAGTACAGAAGACTGCTGCAGATTTTGGCTAGCTCAGTTGAAAATGGCCAGTCCAGTCTGGAACTGTGATTATTGTAGTGGGGAGGAGGCATTACTTATGAGGTGGTTTGTGGCAGAGGTGGCTCTGAGTGTTAGATGGCACTAAGATCTGTAATGTGGGTGACCCCAGCTTCTGCCTGTTGCTCGCTTCCTTTGATTTGAAACACTGTGAGTCCTGAATTTTTAACCTCAAGCACTTTGCATGTTGGTTTCTCTTTTGCTGTCAATATGGCTATACAGATCCTAGCATGCAGAGTACTCCTGGGTAAAGAAAACAGGACTTGTGATCATGTCCAGGCACATTCTTTCCTGAAGGAGATGGGCTGCTTCCTCAATGCACTTCTGTAGTTTGAGGAGCTGTAGGACACCCTGTGTGAGAAGTTGGGCTGGCATATGCTGTCCACTAGTTATGGGGGACACCTTGCACCAGTCCAATTCGACTCTTATGGTGATAGGTTAAAAGACAACCTTTAAAGAAAGCTATCCTAGTGGTAGCTGTGGAGAGCAGCCTTCAGGCTAAGTCTTGAAGGAGTGTTAAGCTTATTGTTTTACCATAGATAACCTCTTGAATGACCAAATGAAAGAGTAGTCCACACAGGTATATATATAAAATATATGTATTTATTCTAAGAATAATCCCACTAGTCTCTTTATGAGGCTGGAGGTAAAGATACAATTCAAACAAGCATTGATAGTTACAATAAATAGCACTGGAATCATAGGGCCCCAGGGGGGACCAAACCATATATCAAAAAAGTGGTATAAGAACCACGACAATTCTACAGACAATGCCTAGGGCATTTAGGGTCGCTGGCCCCTTGTGAAACCACCCAAGGTAGTGAGGAAGGGGACCCACGGGAGACGCGTGCAGTGGTATAAGCTACTGTTGGGATCTCTATTAAAGCCTATGGAGAATGTTGCGGTTGAATTTTACAAGATTAAAAACACTTCTAGCAGGAGTTCAAGTTCAAGGGTTTAGAGTTAAGCTTTTGAAGGGCCCACACCCATGAAAGTACCGAGGTACCACTGTTAACTGCCCCAGGGAAGCCGGGTGCATAGGTCGTTTTCGATGTCGGGTCGCGGGCTGATTTTCAATGGCAAAACAAGAAGAACTGCTGCTAGCAAGAAGCGTCGTCGATGTCGTGAAGATTGAAGATGTAGATCTTGAAGAGAAGGACCTGAAAGCAGAGGGGACAGAGTCTAGGTCACGGCACAGTGACCAGGGGGCTCAGGAGAAAGAGCGCTTCAATGTCGGGTGCTTCCAGGTGGAAGATGGATTGCTTGGATCGTCAGCCACGGGGTCCAGGAGGCTTCAAGGAAGGCCAGCTTCTGGAGGGCAACTGTCTCACAAAGGATGAGGGTCGCTGCGGTGTTAGTGTCCGGATTGGATCTACTAAGCCTTGGCAACCGCAACCCACGCAAGAATCATAAAACAGCTACTGGTGCAGACCCACAAGGTCTGAGCAAGGTCTCCAGCAAGGAGACTGAAGAGCGGGCCTGGAGCAAACAGGGAAACTCTTGGAAGTGAAGATTGACCTCCGCCAGGGCCCAACAGTCGAGAGACAAGGGACCACGGGAGGCAGCAATTTGGCGTGTGTAAAGATGCGCCATGGGGTCGCCGGAGCGGGCTAGGGCGTCAATCTTTGGCACAGATGATGCTGAGAGATTGGCTCAATAATGGGCCAAAGCACAACTTCCCCACTCATCGGGGTCGTGTGCTGTGCAAGAGGTGGCCGGTGTCCTGGGGTATTGGGGATCTCGGCACCCACAGGGTGCTGAGCTTTGCTGTGCACACTCACTGGCCTCTGGGATGCTTGGAAACCCACCTCAAGGTAGGTAAGAGTCGTCGATGTCCGTAGGAGCAGCAAAGTTCCAACCGGGTCACTTGCAGTGTTTCAGATGCCTGCCAAGCAGGGGGGTAACTCCTTTACCCCAAGGGAGTTTTCTTCATTCAGCTGTGTGGCAGCAAGTCGAAGTTCAAGTCTGTAAAGTCCAAGAATAATCTGAGGCTCTGGGGACCCTGTATTCACCTTTATCCAAGGATTAGGGGAGTGTCCAGATCAGAGCCCACCAATGAGAGTTCAGGCGGGAAAGGGTGGCTACACCCTCTCCCCTTTGTGTGTTTTCCCACCTGGGCAGGGGACAGGATGCCCCTGAACCGGTTTGAGGCGGTGTATGCAGAAGTAGGCACTGGAGAAGCCTATGTGCAAGTCTGAAAGACATCCTATGGTGCACCCACCCAGTTTCAATCCACAGAGTCTGTCTGGGGAGGTGGGAGCACCTCCCTGCAACAAGATCCCTATTGTCCAGCTGCCATGGCTGGAGTTCTGCCCAGCAACAGGCAGCCAGAGTTGTGTGGGTGGCGGGTAGCATCCATTTTGTACTTCGTGTGCACTTTTAAATTGGTGTCTAAAATCTGCTGCTTTTACCATATCGCCCCTCTAGCAGTGGGGAATCATGCCCTCACTCCCATGGTTGGATAGGGGATATGATTCCTACATTTTTGACACCAAACACGACATGGTTCTGTGCAGCCACTCTCAAGTTATCACGCTATCGCGATTACTTATAATGCGGTTAAGAGTATATGGTATGGCTGCACTACAAACAACCCAGCAATATTTTTGCGAAGGTTGCAGAGGGGCCCTACTCAGGTAGGGGTTCCCCCTCACACATGTCTCAGCACCCTGCCTTGTAGGATTAGCAAGACTTGTCTTAGGGGTGACCTATGAGGATATATGTGTTGTATTAAGTGGGATACAGGAAACCTATATCCCTGTAAGGGGTGCAAGCACCACCTTACCCAGACTACAGTAGTGGTCTGGTGGTGTCAGTTTGTATGGCTGTCCCAGGGGTGGCACAATAAGTGCTGCAGCCCCTGGTAGGCCTCTAAGGGACCCATGCCCTGGGTACCTAGGGTACCATCTACAAGGGGCTGATAGGGTGTCCTCAGTATCCAATTGGGATGTACCTAGGGTACTCACATCAGTTTAGAGAGGAAGCAGATAGGCTGGGGTCCTGGATAGCAGGATCCCAGCCAGACTAGTCAAAAACCATTCAAATACCAGGCAAAAAGTTGGGGCAACCATATAGTCAGATTCCACCTTCCGACACCCTGACTTTGATAATATGATGGCTTTGTGAGAATATGCACTCTGAAATCACTTTGGTTAAATCAGTCACTGCAGATGTCTGTGTGTGTAACCAGAGAGAACAAGCATTGGCATAGCCAATGGGTCTCGCCTTTGGGACCTTATAAGTGTTTAGCCATGCAACAGTTGATGTTGTTGCACCTAGGATATTGTGCTGCATAACTAAATACTTGTATGTTCTGAAAGGCGAGACGTATTGGCTATGGCAATGTTTTTATAGCATAGCTATTTTTCTAAACACTACTACAAAGTAATGAATTGTGTGCTACCGAAAAATCTTGTTCTAGCTTTTTTCCTTAAAAAGCAAACGTGGAACAGCTTTACAGTTAGTTTTAATGCTAAAGTAGTCTGAAGGCTAAAAATACAAAATGTACCTTCTGAGCAATGTGGGGTAATATTGTTTAGCATACATAAAACACCCAATTAGAGCTTTGTAGTCAGGATTGTATTTTTGAGCTATTGGCATTGCTAATATGTGTTGTTTTTTGGCACCTTATAAGTGTGTAACCAAAGATATTGTCAATGCTTTGTCCAGGAATAACTGACAAAAGTTTGTTAGTTTCAATTTTATTGCAAGAATTTTTAGTTAACATTTTTAGTACTTTAAAGTAAGTTGAGTGAAAAAAAATATTTATGATGTACATTTATACATGTTTTAGGAATCTATTCATTCTGTTGCAATATCTTTTAATATTTTTGTAATAATGCCATTACAAAATATTACTTCACATGTCTGTGGTAAATATGGCATAAGTGCATCGGATAAGTCTTCCACATCTGTATTGATCATAAACCTGTCCATTAGAAGTTAATTGCTAATATCCATAGATTGATATGTTTCAGTATTGTTGTTGTAGATGGCCCCAGAAATATGTGCACACGCAGCAGCCACAGGTTCAAATAAAAGCAGGGCTGACTCTAAGTTTCATCCTTCCTATAACTTGAGAAGAGAGGCAGCATGTGCTAAGAAAGAGTGCTTATTGATATAGTGCGTGGAAGAGAGCATCCCCTGTTTTAATGTATTATACTAAAATACATGGTAGCAGATACTTTTGACAAAATACGATTATTTTTAGTGCAGCTGCTAGATATGTAGCACAGTTATTGGCAGAGATCAACAAGCCACAAAAACAGATGGCCCCAGAAATCTGTGCGCACACAGCAGCCACAGGTTCATATTAAAGCAGGGCTGACTCTAAAGTTTCATCCTTCCTATAACTTGAGAAGAGAGGCAGCATGTGCTAGGAGAGAGCGCTTATTTATATGGTGTTGTAGAGAGCAGCCCCTGTTTTAATGTGAATTGATAATGTGCACCGGTAACATTATAAAAATAAATGTAAACAAATAAAACCAGGGTAGGCACGGGGAGATTAAGTGATTGTTATTGGCAGTGATCAACAAGCCTCAGACATGGTTAGGTGGAGACGGTTAAAAAGGGAGGGTGAGGGAGAGTCAGGCAGGGGAGAAAGAGTAAACAAAGATAAAGAAGCAGGCACGGCCACGCTAATTAAGAACAGATGGCCCCAGAAATCTGTGCACACACAGCAGCCACAGGTTCAAATGAAAGCAGGGCTGACTCTAAAGTTTCATCCTTCCTATAACTTGAGAAGAGAGGCAGCATGTGCTAAGAGAGTGCTTGTTTATATGGAGAGCAGCCCCTGTTTTAATGTTTTAATGTATTATACTAAAATACATGCTAGCAGATACTTTTGACAAAATACGATTATTTTTAGTGCAGCTGCTAGATATGTAGCACAGTAATTGGCAGAGATCAAAAAGCCACAAAGTTGTTTAAAAGGAACCAGTTGACAAGGGAGGGCGAGGGTGAGGCAGGCAGTGGAAGGGAAAATAAAGAAATATAAACCAGCGCGCGCGGCCACCATAATTACAAACAGATGGACCCTGCGCACCGCTATTCGCTCCCGCAAGGTGGATGCCACCACAAGCACGAGTGCTTGAAAAGTGCAGACTCATCTCTAAAGGTAATGTCCTAGAGCAGCACATGCGCACTGCACTAGGCTCGACCTAAAAAGGACTGAGTCCTAGTTGGCTTAAGGGAACTAGAGATGTGTATCTATAGAAGTGACTATCCATTTCAGGTGTTTTGATGCAGTTTTAGGATTTTTTAGAGCTTCTTCTTGGTCAAAGGGTGTAGTTTCTGATATTGATCTCTTTCCATGTACTTCTTTGGTTTGTTTTACTCATAAGAAATTGTCACTGTAAGTGTCATATATTTGGTTGCTGAATGTCATGCATAACCTCACAGAAACCACAGAAATGTAACACACACAAGCCATCTGAAAAGTTGGCAGCTATAGAATTATATCACATGGTGACTTCGGTTTGAGGCTTGGGCAGGCTGTTTATAGTGCGAGTTCTCTGTTGACTAGCTGGCTCATATTGTTGTTTGTTTATTCAGTTAAATGCACTCTAAGCACCTAGCTCAGATTTACCAAAAAGTCAAACAATGCAGCTTACAAATTGCTGCACTGCATAACAGGGACAAAGCAGACATGCGCCATACGGTACTAAGGTATGAAGTGCTCCTGATCTCTCCCGGTGCTTGTGCACCTAGGGTTAACTCAGACCCCCTTGCACTATGGTGCAAGGGTGCCTGCATTACAGGCTGGATTACTTTTGTGCAGGAAGGAACACCTTCCTGCACAAAAAGGATCTGTAGATGCATTCTCCTCTTTCTATATATGCTTCAAAATGAGGCACATGTAGAAAGAGCAAATAACGAGGAAAAATAAAGATATTTCACTTAGTTACGGCTCTGTTGAGAAGGCATACCATTTTGGCATATTCTCAGGTTTACAAGTATTTGTAAATCTGATAATACAGCAAAATCCATGGGTGGATCCATGGCAACGCCTCTGTTCTACCCATGGACCGCCTTCACAGCGCAGAATAACGCAAGGCAGTGAGTTGCACTATCTTGTGTTACTCTGAATTTCCTAAGCCAGACAGAGCCATGCGAGGTGGCTTTGCACAGCCTAGTAAATCTCACTTTAGCCCTTGCATTGCCTTGTGTCCCCTTACACTACACAAGGACAACACAAGGGCAATGCAAGGGATTAGAAAGCCTGGCCCCAGGTCTCTGCCGCAGTTGTGGTCTGTCTGGTGTGTTAGAAGCTGAAAAGTGGATTGATGATCTTTTCACACATTACCATCTCCACAATCCTGCTTCTGTGGTGCGGTGGTAACAGGGGGTTGGATCAAGCACTGCCTTAACTTACCAATATGGACAGGAAATGGCGTCAGCTAACGATATTTTGTGATCCGAAACTATGTCTTTATTTAGCAGCTTTTTTATATATGTTTGTTGTGGTAAAGCCAGAAATACCACACATATATTCACTCCAGTTAGTGTGGACACGTCAAGGACACACTTTTATTTCTTCAGTAAGCGTCAGTTCACATTTATACACCATCTGGATCCAAAAAAAGGCATACATTCCTTGTATTATTCCAACCAGGAGGAATTATTCATAGCGTATTTCCTTACATAAACGAAAACATTTTTTATTCGGTTACGAGAGTTGGGGTGCGGCAAGATTTCTCTATGTCTGTGTGCTGCTCCTCGTCTTCTTACAACATCGGTATCCCCTCTTCTCCAATTATGGTGATTTTAATTAAAGCGCAGTCCTATTTCCAGACAAAATGGCACATTTCTGAAAACGAGGTTGGCGTTCTGTTTGAATAACGCATTAACCCGCCAGCACCTGTGCTTCATTTGCTCGTGCTTTCATTGCTCTACATCTCGCGGTGCCCCCGACCCTCTAGGTCCCACTGAATGATCTATGTGCACATTTGCAAATTGAACTCTACGCATAGCTGGACCCCCGGCCTGCAGCCACTCATGCAGATAATAATTGCAGCTCGAGTCACTTGCCTAGAACTCCAACCTTCATTAGAGGAAGAGATTGTCATGGAAATTGTTTTAGCTGTTTAAGAAATGGAATCGGGATTTAAACACAGAATCATAAAATCACGCTTATGTCTGCAGGTCGAAGTACTTGATATGGTTGAAGTCTGGACGCGGCGACTTTAAAGGAGTTTTTTATAAATGAAACTGCGGTGATTCTAACCGTAAACATTTGAAACATGTTTGCGTGCTATGGGTTCTTGTGTGCAAACCGTCAGTTCTATAAATGTGTCCAGGGAAGCATTAGCAATACATGTGACATCACTCTTAACTCTGTCGCTCGCTCAGCATTAAAGAAGTGAAGATTAACAGGCATGTATAAAACAGAAGATCCATCCTCATTCGTTTTTCAGCTGGGAGACGGAAAAGAGGGGGTCTAGAGTACTGAAATGAACTTACATTTACATTAACGTATTCAATGAGATTCTTCAATTCCACCTTTTTTAGGTTTCACCTAGGCAGCGCATGCGCTGTCTCGTCAAGAGATGATGTATGCAGTATAGTGGGGAAAGCGCCGCCCACTTTCCGCCTATCTTTTTGATTTCCTAAATGCTGCAATCTGATTGGTTTTCCTCAACTTAATCCCGCCTCCTGACGGCCATGTCGTCATTTTTCTCTTTCCATAGCTATCGGCCCCTTTACTCTTAAAATAGTTTTGTTCCCCTGCCTCCCCCCGTTCCCTCCCGCAGTCCATCACTTCTCTTACAACCACCCCACCCACTCCCGTTCCTGCCTTCTTGGACGACCGCAGTTTTATTTACAATGCAATAGGACTCGCGTAAATACAAGTCCTATTATATTTGTAAACGCTTTTTTTCCCTCTGATTGGCTGGCTGCATGCGCACTTTATTTTGCCTACATCATTACATTTACCTTCCCATCTGAGGTTAGAGAGGCTTGGAACGCACGCTTCACTGGTAGTTCCTCCTTGTTTCAGCGTGCGCCGGAAGAGCAACATCAGCGGTTGAAGTGAGTGCTGCTTGCAGCTTACACTCACAGGAAAATGCATGGGGCTGTGATGGCCGAGAGTCCGGTGAGCTTCCGGAAGATGCTGGAGCAGAGCGAGGAGCAAGAGCTGGAGGTAATGCAAAATTGTGACACGAGCTATTGGATTGGATCTCACAGTATCGGGCTGAGGAGAGCGCTGCCGCTGCTGCCAGACCCTCTTTGGCGCTGCCTGAGCACCTCTAATTCCTCCACGCCTTTTAGCAACCTCATTATTTAATCACTGCAGATAATGAACTTTCTGACAGTTAAATAGCAACTGTGGCCATGGTCACCAGCCCATCTGTAAAGGTTACTGTACTTCGAAAAGGATTAGGTTAGGGCAAAAAAGTTCCCACCCTCCTTTTCGCGGATGACACCCTCTTGATTTCGAAGACACCAGCAGGCCTACAGAAGCTCCTAGATAGGTTTCATTTGTTCTGTTCATTGAGAGGTTTAGCTATTAATACATCAAAAACTAAGCTCCTCTCCTTCAAATCACATAAATCACCCAGCGTATCTATTATGTCTGACGGAACCCCCCTAGAATATGTCAAATTTTTTGACTATCTAGGAATTAGAATTTCCGACACTTTAAGCTGGAAACCCCATATTGCCAAGATGCTGCTAAATTTCAAACGAGCCACGGGAGTGATTGCTAAAGAACATCGCTCCTCGAGGAGCAAGCCTATCACTCCCGCATTAATGATCTATCAGGCGAAAGCAGTTGGTTCGGCCCTTTATGGTGCCGAACTATGGGGTTTTGATAATTTTGAAGATATCACTTTGTCTGAGAACAAATTTATGAGAGACCTAGTCTCAATGCCCAGGGGTACTCCTCTAAAACCACTTTTCAGCGATCTGGGTAGGCGCTCGATCAAAGATATTGCAAGGTTGCGTCCTTTGTTATTCTGGGCCCGCCTATGGCGTACCCCGGAGCTAGAAAAATACACTGAGGGCTTGAGAGAAATTATGAATACCGCAGGCTCCCATAAAATAAGCTGGCTCTGTAACATCAAAAAATCCCTGAAACAACTTGATTTAAACGATGCCTGGGATCATGGAGCTCCCGTGAGCAAGGCAGATCTCAAAAGAGTGTATTGGGCCTGGATTGATAATGAGGACCTTAGCAACTTCAATGCAGGCAGGTTGACGGAAGCATTTTACATTCATAAGCAGTTTATTAGCTTCGAGCCTTATCTTGAGTTTGTTCAAAAACCTAGGGATAGATCTTTGTATCTCCAGTTCAGACTCGAGATTCTTCCAACTCGAGAGTTTACCAGCAAATGGAAGCCTCCCCACCAGACACCTGATACCTGTCTGATCTGTGTGGAGAAGGTCGAAAGCATTGCTCATATTATGTTCGAATGCCCAGTGTACAGTAATCCGAGAAGGAGATGGCTAGGCCCAGCCTGTCGCCTTCTGGGCATTTCGAACTATCGCGCTGCTTTACGCATCCTACAGTCCAATACAAGCTTGGTGCTAGTCTGTGCCATGGCGAAATTCCTGGGCTGGTCCTGGAACATTAGAAGTAAACTTATTAGCCCCAGCAGATGACTTTGTCTATAGTATAACAAATTCTAATATTTTAGATTTAATTTATTTAACCAGTCAACAAGCTATTAGATTGAGAGCATTTCTACAATTATTCTGACCTTTTGTAAATACTGTACTCCCAATGAATTGTTTGTTTTTATATGTTTGTATGTATATGCTTCTATGATAATCTTTATCGAAATAAAGTTTTTTTGACTTGACTTGACTTGACTTGATTAGGTTTTTGTCCTATGTCTAAACCAAATTTCACACAACTACATATTGACTTGTACAAATATGTGCGTAAGTTGAAATAAAAAAAATATATTGACGCAAATTACAAACCGTGTCAAATATCGTTTTATACAGTTAGCAAAAGTGATAAAACAATTAAAGACATACAAGATCTACAATTATTGTTATCACTGGATGAAAGTTCGGGACCAGCCCCCAGCATGGGTGATATCCTTCAAGATTTAGATATAGAGACCAATCTAAACCTTGATAGTGGACTCAGGACCAAATCTAAATTTGTTCCAATATTGCCAGCAGATAACATGATAGATTGCTTCTATAAAGCAGTGACACAGGATCTCTATAAACTTGAAGACAAATTCCATAAGAAACAGAAAGGTTGTAAAGAAAATCTTAACAAAGAAGAACAAGCAGCTCTAGTCAAACTACCACATATTCTGATGTAGCCATCAAGGAGGCAGACAAAGGGGCAACATTGTCCTGATGGACTTAAACTACTATACTCAAGAGATTGATAAACAACTAACCAATACAGGAACGTATATCACCATACCAAGTAACCCTGTGAAAGAGGTAACTACTCTTATTGACAAGACATTAAAATGTTATTGCCAGATGGGTCTCCTATCAGATATGGAGTACAAATACATGTTTAATTCAACACCACAGGCGGCATGTATTTACTTATTGCCCAAGATTCACAAGAGTGAGACGGCCCCACCCGGTAGACCAATCATATCGGGAATAGGGTCCCCAACAGAAAGAATTTCGAAA
Source organism: Triturus cristatus (assembly GCF_964204655.1). Classification (NCBI taxonomy): domain Eukaryota; kingdom Metazoa; phylum Chordata; class Amphibia; order Caudata; family Salamandridae; genus Triturus; species Triturus cristatus. The sequence continues at coordinate 28,541,371 of NC_140582.1, forward strand.
TATATAGATATACATTTAAAACCAATTGTACGTAATCTACCATCATTCATTAAAGATACCAAAGATCTTTTGAACAAATTAGAGGACCTGACATGGACTGATAATTTTACCCTAGTCACACTAGATGTTTGTGCATTATACACATGTATCCCTCAGGAGAAAGGTATGGAAGCTCTTGCATACTTTCTGGCCAAGCGAGACACTACATTGTATGAGCACACACAAATGGTGTTAGATCTCATCCGCCTGACATTGAAAAATAACTACTCTCTACACAATGGCATGTGGTTCAGACCATGTTCTGGGGTGGCCATGGGTTCGAAATTCTCCCCATCTTTCGCAAATATATATATGGGTTTCTTTGAAGAGCAACATATCTGGAAAAGGGGCCCCCATGATATGACGGGATCCATCATCTATTGGTGACGCTTCATAGCTGACATCCTGATGATATGGGGGGGGGTGATAATGAGACCCTCTTAGAGTTTATCAAGTACCTAAACAACAACAATTACAATCTGGTGTTTACACACAATAATGACAGATATCAAATCGATTTTCTTGACATTACTCTATATACTAAAGGTGATAAACTAGAGTGTAAATTATTTCAGAAACCAATGGCATGTAATGCCATACTACATGCAAATAGTGCACATCCAGCCACACAACTGAGAACCATCCCCTAAAGGGAGATGACAAGATTGAGGTATTTCAACAGGAACTTTAACATGAAAAAACGTTTCAAGATTAGAGGGTATGACAGAACAATTTTGGACAAAGCTCAGGAGAGAATTCACAGGACTAAGCGCTCAAGGCTTTTGAAAAGGAACAACAGCAAACAAAAGCTGAGAGAAAAGATTTCATTGATAACACCATATAATGCGCATAGCCATGAAAATGTATACGGTATTATTGAAGCATTGGTACCTTCTTAAATTGGATCATAGTCTCAATCCCTACACAACTGACAAACCACAAGTGACTTACAGTAGAGGTAGAACATTGAGGAATATACTCAGCCCCTCGATTGTGAAAAGTAATAATAAGGGACAAACACAAAGTTGGCTGCCCAAGAAACCGGCAGGTTTCTTTAAATGTATGATGTATAATATTTGCCAGTTTGCCATGAACAAAACAACCAGCTTCAGCTATAATACTGGGCAAACACATCAGATTTGTCACTTTATTAACTGTAACACGAAATTCACAGTATACTGCATTATCTGCCAATGTGGCTTGATCTACTTTGGCAGTACAATTCAGCCTCTCAAAGAACGTGTTGGGGAACACATTAGGGCAATCCGTAACAACAACAATAATTACCCACTAGTGGCTCACTATAATAGTGTGCACAATACCTCAGAAATATTGAAGATTAGATTTCATGGCATTGCATTAGCAGAAGAGAATCCCAAGGGAGAGGATCGTACTTTAGCCTTGAGAAAACTAGAAACCAGGTGGTTGATTAAACTGAGGTCTGTAGATTTGGGTTTAAACATAGGCAGAGAGCTTCATGTCTTTCTACAGGATTGATGATGTCGAACTATACATCTTTATAGACCAACCATTACTAAAAGAAAACACACATAACAAACCCATGGGCTCATGTTACTTTTGTGAGATATCAACAATGTTAGATTTGGGGATTTATGACATTGTACAGATTGAGTAATGTTACAGGAGATGACAAAATATTACATGCTTTCTTGTCTGATCAATCACGAGTATTAATGGCTTAACTGTCAGTATGATAACATCATTTTTGCCTCTAAGGTTCAGTATGGTAGTGGTGACACCTTGTCAGTTTTAATCTAGCGTTACATGTGAAGAAGAATGGTTACACTCTTTTGACTTGTTTCTTTCCTGACAATATAAACTAAACAATGCTTTTGTAATGTAGATTCTGTGATAGATATGTGAGGTTGACAACCTCGTACCTGCTCCCTTTCTTTCCACAAGTGCATGCCATTTCCTTTCTCACTTAGCTCCTATTGTCTGTATGTGGTGAAGGGAATTAGGATTGTAATGTTTGTGAGACAATTGGAGAATCTTCTTAGATTTTGCCATTTGCATGATTATAATATCGGGCGGCGATATACTGTTCCAAATTGGTGCCACTATCACGTGGTTGGAAATGCATTATTTTGCGGCACTTAGTCTGTATACAGACTATACAAATTTCTTTCACCGACTAAGGACCATTTGTTTTTGACAGTGTTCCAAAATGGAGCTGATTTTACATGGTTAGAAGCGCATTATTTTGCAGTACATTGTCTGTATGCTTACTATACAAATTGCATTCACTGAGTAAGGACTTCCTTTATCAACACTAAGGTGCCGATTCCGATCCGTTAAAAATATTCCCAGTACGAATCGTATCTGGATTTTTTAACGTACGAATCATACAAGTCCCGTACAAACTGGCAAGTACGATCCGTATGTTAAAAAATCCATACGAATCACATTGGGAAAATTTCCCCGACACGTCCTCGGGTCGGAAAAAGTGTCCGACACGTCCCCGGACAGTTTTACGTACGAATCGGGAAACTGAAGTACGAGCGCGCAAGTACGATCCGTCCCGTCCGTCCGAATGCACAACCGTATGGAAAAAACACCGTCCAAACATGTGTCCGCATACGTGCCGAACACCGAGCCCCCAGCCCACCCCCCCAAGTACGCGCCGTACCCCCCAGCCCCCCCATGTACGCGCCGTACCCCCAGCCCCCCCTGTACGCGCCGTACCCCCACCCCACCCCCGTATGTACGGTGCGTACCACCACCCCCATATGTACGGGGCGTACCACCACCCCCCGTATGTACGGTGCGGACCACCCCCCATATGTACGGTGCGTACCCCTCGTATGTACGGTGCGTACCACCACCACCCCGTATGTACGGTGCGTACCACCACCCCTATTGTATGGGGCGTACCACCACCCTCGTATGTACGGAGCGTACCACCACCCCCCGTATGCACGGTGCGTACCACCGCCCCCGTATGTACGGTGCGTACCACCACCCCCGTATGTACGGTGCGTACCACCACCACCTCCCATATGTATGGTGCGTACCCCGCCGTATGTACGCGCAGTACCCCCAGCCCCCCCTGTACGCGCCGTACCCTCACCCCACCCCCGTAGGCACGGAGCGTACCCCCACCCCGTAGGTACAGAGCGTACCCCCACCCCGTGTAGGTACGGAGCGTACCCCCACCCCGTGTAGGTACGGAGCATACCCCCACCCCACCCCGTAGGTACGGAGCATACCCCCACCCCCGTATGTACGGTGCGGACCCCCAGCGCGTAGTGCTGGGGGTCCGCAGCATACCTACGGGGGTGGGGGTACGCTCCATACCTACGGGGTGGGGGTACGCACCGTCCATAGGGGGGGTGGGGGTATGCACCGTCCATAGGGGGGGTGGGGGTACGTACCGTCCATAGGGGGGGTGGGGGTACGCACCATCCATACGGGGGTGGGGGTACACACCGTACCCCCAGCACCCCGTATGTACGCGCCGTACCCCCAGCCCCCCCGTATGTACGCGCCGTACCCTCGGTTCACGTATGTACGGCATGTACCCCCAGGCCCCTACACCCTGCCTGTGCCTGTCCGCACCCTACCCCAGGCCCCTACACCAGCACCCTCACCCAGCCTTGCGCATGTACGAGTCGTACCAAGCCATAGCAAATGTGAGCACTGTACAACAACATGGCCGATGTACACACCTCACAGATGCGAAAAACACACGTACTGAACCAGGACACTGCAAAACACCACAAGGAGAGTCATTTCGAATCGCACAACACCACAACACACGTCCAACAAGCCCAAATACATCCAATACACTGACCTGCAACAGCCAAACAGGTAAACAGAGGCCCAAAACACAACCACTCCTTATAACACACCCACCCAAAGTTCAAACACAGCCACACCCACAAATGGACCAATAAAAAGGGCCCACACACACAAACAATGAGCCTTTGCAACAGACCCACTGCTGCCAGACCCCACAGACAACCCACAGCACCATACTTGAACCTTGACTACACCTTACACTTGCACACCTTCACACAACCACCTTCACAAACACCCCCTCTTCACATTCACACACACACCTTCACAACCACACACACACACCCACAACCATCCACACCCCACACCATGCCCACAGACAGGAATCCAAAGTTCACAACAGCGGAGCTGGAAATCCTTGTCAACGAAATCATCCGAGTCGAGCCACAGCTCTTTGGAACATTGGTCAGACAGACCAGCGTAGCAGCAAAATCAGCCATGTGGCAGAGGATCGTCGAGAGGGTGAATGCTGTTGCGCCCATCAGAAGGACCAGGCATGAATGCCAAGCCAGGTGGTACGGTCTGCGGAGGACGGTCCGCCGCAAAATGACTGACGAATATAACCAGGGGAACATCACTGTAGGTGGCCCGCCCTGCAGACCGGTACACTACCATCCCTGGGAGGAGAAGGTGATGCGCACGCTGCCGCCGGTGGGAGTACACGGAGTAGAAGGAGTCACCGAGCCTGGTGAGTACACAAACAACTCACCTCACATGGGGGAACCGCATCAACAACCCAACTCACAATAATGCACGCAACTACCCCAAAGCCATCACCGGACACAACCACACTCCAAAAACACGCACATGCCAAAGCTCCATGCCCCATGCACCAAGCAAGGCCATGCCAAGTCACAGGCCACACAAAACACCAACACAAGACAGGATGTCCGTGATGCCGGGAGGGTGGGCCTCCAAAAAAACATTGTGCAACTCAGAAGCAGACACCAATGCCCTCAGCCCATATGGCCTAGGGCAGAGCTATACAAACAGTGTGTCCCGACACTGTACTGTGTCGCCTGCAAATGGTGGCCGCGTCGCAGGATGACATGGGTATGAAGGCCCAATTTGCACATAACAGCAGCTAATGAAGAGGCATCACTGTGAAAGAGTGTCAGCACACACCGCCGCAGCAGCGCAGACTCCGAGACACTCTGCACAATGGGGGCCGGGAGATTCTAAACAAAGCCACATGAACAAGCCAATGGCCTTTGAAAGACCTGCAAAGTGTGTGTGCCCAGGAAGCTGGGCTGAGGTGACAGAGGGTGACAGACAGACGGAGGGAGAGGGAGGGAGAGGGAGAGAGAGTGAGGGCGACAGAGGGAGACAGACAGAGGGAGGGAGAGGGAGAGAGAGGGAGGGAGACAGAAGGCGACAGAGGGAGACAGACAGAGGGAGGAGGGTGACAGAGGGAGGGAGAGAGGGAGACAGAGGGAGACAAAATCACCCTTGGGTGGTGTGGGCATGTCCGCTCGTCAGCAGGTGGACTGTGTGCATGTTGACAAGGTCTGGCAGTGCGTGAAACACCCCTTTTTCGTTTGGAAATCACTGGGCCATGTGTCAAACTGTGCATGAGTAGATCCTTGCTGCAGGCACAAACCTAACCTTACACCCAGTATACCCACTCACTGTGTTTGTTAGAACCCAGTCACAAATGCATAAGTTACCTACCTGCATTCTCCAATAGATATGAAAAAGCACCATTTGCCCACGTACAGTGCAACACGTAAGCCGGTTCTGCATCGCTCGCTACGCACGCTCGCTATACTGCTCACTGCATTAAAAAATGATGCAACAACAAAGAGTGTGTCACACATAGGAAAAGTGTTGAAAGCTGTGGCCAAGAGACATACCCATGCACCATGCACAATGCACAGGGACTTGCCAAGTACAGACAAGGTAGATGACACTTGGCCCTGCTGCAGACAGCACAAGGCAATCCTGTGACCACTGTACACTCAAACACCAACTCCACATGCCACCTACGTACCACAGGAACTCACATTCACTGTCATGCCAGCATGCACCATGAGGGGATAGACACATCACCTGGTAGACCCAATCACAAATCACACCACACCCAACACCCCCCCTTACACAAGCCCACACCCCCGGGGCAGCCAACACAAATTGGCACTCCCACAATGGATATGTGACACAACAAGACCAATCCATAGCCAAATAAGCATCCCAACACTCATTAGACAGGCCAAATAACCAGGAGTACATATCAAACTGTCCCCCGCAACATACCCATCCACAGGTGCACTGTGAGAGGAATGCTAGACATATCCAACTACCCAGAGGAACTGTGCCAACTTGAATATGTATGAAACATGGATGACGCATGAAACACCATTAACATTGTCTCTCTCTCACACACAGGGCAACGTCGTTGATCTCCCCCCAACACGGGGGGGGAAGAATCACAGGACCAGGCTCGGCATGACGATGATCCCACCGGCAGCGACGACTCTCACCACACCGTGGATGACCCACTACCAACCTGGCCCCTCTGGTGCCCAAGCACCTGCAGCACCTGCGTCAGGTACAACTGTGCCAACCACCACCTCCATTCCTGCCACATCCCAGGATACACACAGGAGCCCTGCTCGCACACAACAACGCAGCCAGTCTGACCAGGAGGGACAAGGTACTCCGGGCACCCAGGAGGAGGCAGGCGACCCTGCAAATGCCATCCCTCAGGGGTCCCGGAGACCCGATGTGCCCACAACGGCAGGCCAGGCTCAAGTGGGCAGGGGTGGTGGGAGTGGAGGATGGCGGAGGCGCGAACCTGACCAGACAGCTGAGGAACCCGTTATGTCACATGTCCGCAACATGCTGGACACATACCGGCGTGACACCAGGGGCATCAGCCAGGTAGTGGAGACCCTCAATGAGATTAAGAACCTGCAGGCCGAGCAATATGCCAGTCAACAGCAACACCAAGGACGGATGGAGGCAAGACAGGCTGAGCTCGTGGCGGTGCTAACGTACATGAGCCGTTCACTCCGTCGGATTGGCGAACACATGGGCAACCCTCCCTGTGCCACCAGGCAATGATCACCACCAGCCACAGGGAGGGATCAGGAGGAGGAGGATTCGTCCGACGGAGCATCACAGACATCGTCATGGCCTGCTTCTGAGGGTCCCCGGAGGAAGGTGGGTTGTCCACGCAAAAGACCGTGAGAGTCAGCTGACCATCACCATCTCCCAGGTCACCTGGCCTGGCACCTGGCACCTGGCTCTCTGGCGCAACAGCAGCACCTCATCCAATGACATTCTCTGCCACATGGACTTGCTGGTCACTGTCTGACCAATGTTGACAACGACTGTGGCATGGACTCTGATGACTTTCAATGGCAAGGATCCCAACTCCCCCTGTGAACTTTGGATTACAGACACCCGGCGAGCATCTCTTTACATCCCCCCCAAACACGTACCCCACCACTAATAAAAAATCATAAAAATCACGAGATGATGCCGTCATTTTGCATTATTCCATAACATGTATGTGTTGGAAAGTCAAACCATGCCTGAGTTTTGAAGTAACTCCAACCATGCATACCCTGGGGTCTGAGTCTGGCACAGGACACACATGGGTCACAATGTATCATCCAATACAGACATGGAGCACCATACTCACCCGTGATGGGCCCAACCAGCTGAGGGGGTGCCTGCCCAACTGTGCGGACAGACCTATTTCGGAGAGCAACAGTCATGCGCAGAGGTCAGGGATCATCTGGAGTGTCCTGGGGTTGGAGTCCCAGGTATGTGTAGCCAGGTGGGAGAACTATGTTCTGCATGCTGGAGTCAGGTGGATGTGGAGAATGGTGGCCAGGCCAAGGTTGGATGCATGGAGATGGCACAATGGGGTCTTGGATGACAGTGCCACAAGGTTGTGTTGGGGTCGTGGTCGTGGGCTGCATCCTGAGTGTGGGCGTGGATTGTGAAGGTCATCCTGCAGCTGACAGTGATCCATTGCAGCTATCTCTGTTGGACGGTGATGTGGCTGGGTTGCCGGATGTTGAAGCAGAGCTGTGCAGATGCACCCTGGATGTGGACAAGTATCATGGGAGTTGTAACGTACTTCTCTGTAGAGTGCAGGGTAGGATTAGACACGGATGTTGTAGTTGACCTGGGGGATGGTCTGTCTTGCCTTGAAGTGGATCGAACTGTGGATCTTGTGTATAATGCAGAGTGTGCTGAAGCCTGAGGTACAGATGCTGGTGATCAGCATAGCACATGTGAGCAAGCAATCCATGATGCACACCAGCTCGTGTGCGTGGACACTGTGTGCCTGTGCAGGGCCCTTGCGGGTGGGACACAAGCAGTTGACCCAGCTGTAAGGGGACAATCCGCAGATGAACACCTCAGTCGTGTACAAGTCCAGCATCAGGTGGCCGATGTTCAGCCATCTGCCAATGGATACCATGCATTATTCAATATGAGAACTGGCAAGGACTGCGTCTTTGGGGAGGGTGAGGAGCACCTGGCTGGCAATGGGACACCAGATGATGATGAGATGCAGTGCGCATGTCATGGTGTAGAGGGGGATCCTGGACACATTGTAGACTGACACGCTGAGACATGATACTTGTGCCATGTGTCCCACAACGACACCATACTACATGCAGAGGCCTGGAGTACCACTCCCATGGCCTTGTTGGGGTACAGAGCCGGAGGGGAGTAGGAGGGACATGACCTGGTTGGTGTGACAGGGCCTGGAAGGCGTGCCAGCGCTGTGTAGGCAGTTGGAGTTGCACACTCATTATGCAAAGGTGTTGTGTGGGCGATTAGTGCATGCCTGAGTGCATGCAACAGATGTATTGGATGGACATTGCTTGGTGGGTGGCCTCAACATCATGGTGTAGCGTGATGTGGCACATGCAAGGACATGAGGTACGTGCAATGTGCACGTAGCATGTGCAGACGGTCCAGCCTTTGCCACCGCAACTGTGCCACACACCAGCAGATTACACCAAAATGAATGGGTGGAGGGAGGAAGGGGGGTGCGTCTTAGAGGCGTGTGTGTGACGTCAAATATAGAAACTCTGTGTGCCCTTGCTGCAGGGCCTGCAGCAGCAGGCACCATGTCCTGAAAACCATGCCACAAGTTGCACACAAAGACAAGCATGTCAGAAAGGACTACTGCAAAAGGTGTATGATAAGGAAGGAGTGTCTGGTTCAACATGGCACACACACAGACAATGGATGCACATGCAGCAAAGTGGCCGTTGTGGGGACTGAGATGCCAAAATACATACACAGCCATGTACATCATGCACAATACATATCATAATCCCTGACAAACAGCTTGCATCTTGCTACTCTACACATAGGCTCATATCCACAATCTGTGATAACTATGCCAGACATGCCGCATGCACAGTGGCAAGAGACCTGCATTGACAGAGATGAGGCACCTTGGAGGCTGAGGGACACCTTTATTAGTCATGTTTGCCGGAAGGCAAATGCATCTATATTAACAGATGCACAGGTCATGTGGATGAACATGTGGGACCTACACTGGCACCCCCCTTTGCACCACAGATGCAGGAAATCCATAGAACTGGCACACAAGTGACGGGTTTGAGGCATACACCCCCAGCTGCTCACGGAGAGGCTGCTATTCACCATTGAGCCTCTAATGGGGATGTCCCACACTATGTCAACCCGGTGCATCCCGTATGTTTCCGAGGGCAGTGTTACACACATTGATGCCTTCATCCCAATCCACAATCACATTACAGATGACTGTCACCAAGTGTGACTATCAATTCAGGTGAATCCAGCTCCATGTCATGTGCCCCATGGTGATTCTACATGTATGCAAAGTAACCAGACATGAACAGGAGCAGTGCACACACATTCCAAACAAATAGCACACCCAAAAAGCTGTGCTGCATCCCTTACCCTAAGGAGAATTTTCGACATGTCTGTGCATGTTACGCTGATTCAGCACACGTTGCTGTATTCATGAGGAATAGCAGGAGCACAACAATGCCACCAGCAGACAGCATGCGCAAATACCTGGGGATGAGAGACACACAAGAAGTGAGCCAAAAGAAGCACATCCGCATGCATGGGCATGTACTCGACACGTATAAGGTTGTCAACATGATAGGTGAAAATAGTGTCTCAGGAAAGACATTCTTTTATTACACCATCACTCGAGTGACACATCCAAACACACCTCTGACTCACTTGCCATACATGCAGATGGACCCACACATTGCAACACATGCCACACAAGGCTCAATGCGTGCACACTCAGACACTGCAACTCACCACTAAGCAAAGAAGTTGCGTATGAGCCGACTCCGGATGTCCTCTTCCTCCTCCTCCTCAACATCACTTGCCTCATCACCAAGCCCCTCATCCTCCACGGGTGGATGTTCCTGCTCATCCGGATCCAGGATGAGTGGCACAGCTTTCTCCACTGCCATGTTGTGCAGCATGCAGCACACGAGGAAGATTTTGCAGACCTTCACCGGTGCATATGGGAGTGCGCCGCCGGTCTTGTGGAGGCACCGGAATCGGCTCTTCAGGAGGCCAAAGGTCCTCTCTATCACTCGCCTGGTCTGCCCATGGGCGTTGTTGTACCGGTGATCGCCAGCCGTTCTGGGGTTGCGGAGAGGCGTGATCAGCCATGGCATGTTGGGATAGCCAGAGTCCCCTACATGGAAACATCATGGACAGAAGTGGGTCAGGATAAGCAGTAAGACAGAAAGATGACGCTAAATACAGGAGTAACAGAGTATAGCCACCAACAAGACATGCTTGTTCGTTGCGCAGCTGCAGCATCATTTCAGGCACCCTGCTACGCCTCATGATGTAGGCATCGGGTGCTAATCCTGGAAAACGAGCACAGACATGGGAAATCACCATGTTAGCAAGACACACCATAAGGGCATTAATGGAGTGGTAGTGTTTACGGTTGCGAAAGGCTACCTCCTGTGCCTGTGGTGGTACCAAAGCCAAATGTGTCCCATCAATAGACCCAATGACATGGGGCATCCCTCCCAGGGCATAGAAGTCACCCTTGACACCTGTCAACTGCTCAGGAGTTGGGAAATGAATAAACTCATCCAGGTGAACCAACATGGCCTCTAAAAAATCATGCAGGACACGGCTGAACATGGTCTGGGACATGCCACCAACATGAGCTATGGTATCTTGAAATGTACCCGTGGCAAAGAAATGTAGGGCTGCCATCACCTTCATCATGGGTGTCCGTGCAGTAGGATACCTGTGTAGCGGTTGGAGGTGTGGTGCCAGCCTTGCTGTCAAGTTCACAATCAACTGTTGGGTGAAGCGGTAGCGGCATATACAGTCACGTTCCCTCAGGGCAGCCAAGTCTGGCATTGGTCGGGGGAGAGGCGGAGCCCTGCAGTAATTTGGAAGGGACAACGAAGAGTGAGTACAGTACAACAACAATGTCAATGTACTGAGCACATGTTAAACAGCCAATACACATATGCTACATACAGAGTCAGGTCTGTGCAATATATCCTGGACACATATGCCAGGCAGGTGACACTCCTACCAAGAGCCAGCTACAAACGTGGATTCTCAAGCTCAACATGACATGGCATGAAACTAGCTGTGGGCCAGTGTAAGTGAACAGGCAGACGCATTACAGGAGTGACAGACATCCACATATGTGCAGAAGAAGGATGTTTATCATACAGACAGGTTGCGGAACACTAGAGGCACAGGTCACATGTCCCTGAAAAAAGGACAGACCACACACCTTGCCATGAAGGGGTACATGTCAAGACTGATCACACATACATTGATACTACGCAGATATGTCCTTGTCTCACAAGTCCATGTTCGATGCATACATACACACGTTACGTCTGATTCCACATGTGTCCTGGTGTGCATAATAGCGTGCCATGCCCATCCACACACATGCACATGTTGGATGCAGCAACTGCAGATGCATTTGACGGAACACCAACAGCAAGCTTATGGGAACACATGACACGCACATGACATACTCACATCGTGCAACGCCGGTAGTCACATGTCAGGTGTAATTATCCGTGTACCTGGCATCAGGGGACAGTTGCGGGTGTTGGCGACTGTGCCATGCCAGTGACGCATTGCTCAACAAGTCTGTACTACATGCACACATGTCAAAGGTGTGAAGGGGATGTGTGGCACATAGTGCACCATCAAACATGACATGTGTACACAGCTCATCACACATCTATTGGGTTCAAACATGAGGACATTTGTGCCACATCACAGCCTGACACACCTAGGCCCGAGACATGTAGGACTGCACTGACAATGACTTGATGTCCAGCCTTGGCCAAGTATGACAGCTCAATTCCTTCCTGTGTGCCGCCTGTCACCAGTGTAAGGTGTGTAACGCACAGTACACAGGCTCTGAGGGCGTGTGTAGGGTCCGTATCACTATGGTTGTGTAACCGTAGGCGTACGCCATAGGGATACGGTCCGTACACGCGTGTGTAGGGTCCGTATCACTATGGTTGTGATGCCGTAGGCGTACGCCATAGGGATACGGTCCGTACACGCATGTGTAGGGTCCGTATCACTATGGCGTACGCCTACGGTAACACAACCATAGTGATACGGACCATACACACGCGTGTACGGACGGTATCCCTATGGCGTACGCCTACGGCTACACAACCATAGTGATATGGACCCTACACACGCGTGTACGGACCGTATCCCTATGGCGTACGCCTACGGCTACACAACCATAGTGATACGGACCCTACACACGCGTGTACGGACCGTATCCCTATGGCGTACGCCTATGGAAACACAACCATAGTGATACGGACCCTACACACGCGTGTACTGAGGAACTTCGATTTTCGATCACGAACTAATCAATCCGCCATTTTGTGGCTCGCCGCCATTTTGTGTTGCCATCACTCAGGCAGCACGGCGAACACAGTCTATTCTGCTTTTTCTGTAGCCTGGTGTCGAAATACGCCTTCTGCCTCTATTTGCAAAGCTGATGTTAGAACTAGCCGAGTACACTAATCCCTGTCTGGCTTCCCTAATTCCCGTCTCAACTATCTGTTGGCTCACACTATTCTTTCTTGATCTTATCTTATCGACTGGCCTTCACTGTCTCCTGCTAGCATTCTCTCCTTTCACGACTGTCCTGCAACACACACAAACGTATCTCGCCACCTGCAAGTTAGTTATGAGTCTATTAATAAATTAGATTGAGGGTGGGGTGACAAACATAGGTGGAGGAGAGGTCTCTTCGAGTCATCTGACACTTTTGTTTTCCAACTCTTCCCATTGGTTTCATACTGTTTTCTAACTTTCCCTATTGGCTCTTTCTTGTATGTTCTGGGAGGGCTTTGGGTCAATATGTCTGAACCTTGTATAGTATTTAACGCTGTGCGCCACAGAGTGAAGTGGCAGTCTCCTGAGAACCTACTTTGTGTACTTCTAGGATAACTGTACTAGCTGCAGCTAAATAAATCTGATCTTCTAACGCCGACAGAGTGTCCCGTGTCTCTGTGTAGCAAAGCAGGAGAACTCCGGAGACTTTGGGCGTACCCTGCGCCGCCAGGCCCAAAAGGTTCTGGTTCTTCAACTGGCGCCCTACGTGGGGCGGCTTCAGTGGTACCGGTTCTGCTCGAAGGTCGTGAGGAACCCCGCAAGAAAATTCCAGAGGGTTCGCGAGCCACACTAAGCGACCCCTGTATGTCGAAAGTGGTCCGAAGGTCTTTTGCAGCGCCGTTACTCCTTCCTGATGGCTACTGACGACCGCTGCCCTGACTGCCGCCCTGCTTTGGTCCTTCCTTTGATGATGTAAGGTAAGGCGAGACGATAGACGGGCCTCTGTTGGTGGAAGAAGACATCCTTAGTTAAGCATTTTCGTGGGTCGCGCCCACAAGTTTGGTACTTTGATTGATTTCTTTGGGTACTTAGATTTATCCATTGCAATAGATAAAGCCGAGGGTAAGTGCATTTGTACTGCGTAAACTGAGTTTTACTCCCTTGAAGTTTGTGAACAGTCCGGAGACATCTCGAGATGCCTGGTCTGACTAAGTTTGGAAGAATTTGTTGTCTTGGTTGTAATAGGGATTACCGACTGGAGGACTCTTGTCTGATTCCTTCGGTTGGAACTCCCACATATGAGCTCTATTCAAAACAAGGTATCGGCCCCATTGCCTTTAACGAGACATGGACCCGATACACGAAGAAAGATGGTGTTCTAAAATGGCCAGAAAATGGTAGCTTCGATCCTGATGTGCTAGATAATTTGGAAGCAGTTTTATTCAAAAGAAAAGCCCGGCCGGCAATGTTTGACTCTTTCCGACTTTGGCGTAAGGAAGCCAAACAGAAAGAAATTAAAAAGCAAAACGAGGTAGGAAAGCACAGGGTACGACAATTATACAGGCTGCCCAACAGTTCAAAGACGATGAAATTGACAAAGCGACTGAAATTTCAGAAAGACAGCATCGTATGGCGATAGATAAATGCTATCCGGTGTTGCCTGTTTCTTCTTCTGATAATAAGAAAGATATAGAAAAAGATCCCCTAATGTCCCACTTATTAAGGTTGCCTCCGCCCTATGCGCAAAGTGCCAATGTACCTCAGCCTTTACAGCCTGTTCAGCCGCTAGTGGTACTTCCACCTGTTCCGGCTCTTCTGCATTTGCCTCCTCCAGTTTTACCGCCCTTGCCGGTTTTACCGTTAGTTTCAACTTCTTTACCCTCATCTCCGGATCTTAGATCTCCTTTGCCTTCTGCTCCTCCTGCAGTTATTCATTCTTCTCCTGTCAGTTCCCCTAAAACTCTGTCTCCAATTCTTATGTCTAATTCTCTGTCTGTGCGTAAGCGTCTCACAGACTCTGTCACTAGTATTCTATCTCCTTTCTTTGAAGCTTTAAATGTGTCTCCGGCTTTTGTTTGAAGACAATCTCATAGTCAGTTCCCGGATATTGAGGAACGAGAGAGGTTAGACTCTCTTGCACGAAAATGGATCAAGAAGGGTCCACAATACAGTGTGCTTGATATTATGCCTACCTTTTTGCAATGGAATGCGCCTACGCAAAGATACGTTTTCAATGTAATATGCGACACTCTCATTAAAGAATGGGAAGATGTGAGTTTGAGTCCGATCCCACAAGATCTGTTAAATGTTCAGATTGATTTTGAAAAAGGACTTATTGTGGGTTCTAAGGTTGAGGAAGCTGTAAGGACGCTTATCTCTTATAGAACCTTATTGTTTTCTCAGATTTTCCTTGATTCCAATCCGTCGGTTAGACTGACGATGAAAAATTATCCTATGAGAGAGGTTCCTCCAGTATGGAAGGTGTTAGACCCGGCCCTCGTAACATAGCCAGACCTGACCCCTGCACCCCACACCAGCCCCCGAGCCCACGGCCTAGCCGAACCTTCCCACCAGAACACACACACCCGACCCGGACTTCCCCCGTCCGTGGCCATCCTCCTTTCGGCCACCCCGGGCCCGCGTGCCCACTCCATGCACCAAGATGGCCGCCCGGCCCCAGCGCGACCCTGGCCTAGAGGCGCCACTCCGGCGGGAGGACATGGCGCTCCCCTTGGGATGGGAAAGGGAGGAGCGGTTTCCATCACACCTCTGCGCTTCCCTGGGAAGGTGGGTTTCGATCGACCCGCCGGCCTCCCCGAGGGCTGGCTCCACGCCTGCTGGGTGTCTGGGACTCCTCCCGACTCGGCCCTGTAAGGTTCAAAGGACAATGGCAGGAAACCTCAACAAGCGACCCCCAGGTGACAAGACCCCTGCCTGCACAGACTCCGGACATCAAAGAGGAGTCGCCCTATAACAAGGTGTGCTCTGGGACTGTCCGGCAGATTCGCCTTGGAAATACCTGAGCCCAGCTGAGTGACTCGCGGCTCCCTGAAGATCGTAAGACCTCCGAACTTGTGCTTGAGCCCTGCTGAGTGACTCGCGGCTCCCTGAAGATCGTAAGACCTCCGAACTTGTGCTTGAGCCCTGCTGAGTGACTCGCGGCTCCCTGAAGATCGTAAGACCTCCGAACTTGTACCTGAGCCCTGCTGAGCGACTCGCGGCTCCCACAGACTCTCTTGGTCCCGCCGGACCCCACGACGACCAGCGTATCCCCCAGCTCGAGGATTGTGAGCTGTGCACCGGGTACGCTCCTGCATCTGATCCGTATCCCCAAAGACTGTTCCGCTACCTCCTAACCCCCCTCCAAGACTTTGTGAGGTCGCGCTCCACTTGAATATATTTGCCTTGCTGATCATAAATTTCCTACAACTCCGATCTGATAAAGATCTATTCTTAAGAACTCTCGGTGTGGTGTCTCTTTGTCGTGTGGGGCCGAGTGTACGATCCTAGATACGAGATTTCTCCCCTGAGGAGTCTCTCGCCAACGCCCGGCTACGATACCTCGAGGGTGGGTCTCAGGACCGTCAGGGCCCCCTCTGGGCCCCTCTGAGGTCACCTTCTAACATTGGTGGCAAGCGACGGGATTCGGGCCCATAATCTAGAGATCGTACCGTGAACGGCTGACGCACTACCGACAAAGATGGCAGAAGGAAACGCCTTGGTTCTCACAGAAAACGACACCAGTACCGTGTTCCAGGTGGAACAGCTGGAAGAGTACACGCACAAAGAACTGAAGCAATTCTGTAAGGAACTCAGAATCGCTACCACTGGTCTCAACACCAAAGAAGATATGCAAAAGGCACTGAAAGCTTGGGTGGATTCTGGAGCCTCCCGCACAGAAGGAACAGGGGAGCCCCACGACGAAGCTGGGCCCTCCCAAGGAGAACGCAGCAGTAACCAGGTGCGAGGCTTCATACCAGACGGGGGCCTATCCCCGGAGGAACTCGCAGACAGAGAAAGAAGTCGCCATCACGAACTCGAATTACCCAAACTCAAAATTGAGGGCGAGTTGAAATTAGCCGAGAAAAAGCTAGCGGTGGAACAGCTGCGAGTGCAGGGAGAACTAGAAGAGAAGAAACTCCACCGGGAACACGAAGGAAGGAGGCTTCAACTGGAACATGAACGCAGCTTGAAGGAAATGGAGCTGAAAGCAAAAAGCGAAGAAGCGCGGCCCCCGGGGAACCGAGAGGCGGCCTCCCCGGCGGAGCAGAAGGTCCACATTCCCAAGGATGTGGTCAAAGAATATTACAAAAACGATGACATTCAACAGTGGTTCCGAGCCTACGAGGTCGCCATGACCTCCTATCGGGTCCCGCAGAAGGATTGGGGGGCCGGGTTGTGGGGATGATTCCTGAGCGAAGGGAGAGACACCCTGCTCGACCTACCAACCTCCATGCAGACCTCCTATGACCACATGAAAGCGGCCCTCCTCACAAGGTACGGCCTCACCCCGGAGATGTACCGCCAGCGGTTCCGGGACTGCAGGAAGATCCCGGGTACCACCTGGGTGAAGTATGTGAATTTCTTCAGCCGCGCCTTCGATGGGTGGATCAAGGGCAGCAAGGTAACCACCCTGGAAGAACTAACAGACCTTATGTTGTGGGAACACCTGGCTGCGAACTGCTTTGTGGAACTGCGCCAGCATCTGCTCGACAGCAAACTCACGGATCCGAGAAAGCTGGCCGTCGAGGCGGATCGCTGGACCAACACCCGGGTCTCCCGGGGCCCTGTAGGTGAGTACCCCCGAGCCAGTCAGGGACAACCCCGCCAGAGAGGGGGGGGAACCAGGGAGGGCAGAGAGAGTCCCAGTCTAGTCCCCCGAAGTCCCAACCTCCGCCTTTCCCGGCACCCCCACCAGCTGTATCCGGCCCCCCCCTGAGACGGGGGCACCGGGTGACCATCACTTGTTTCCGTTGTCAGAAACCCGGGCATTACGCCAACGACCCTGAATGCCCCATGGCCCCACACACCACCCAGGCAGCACCCCCGCTAGACAGATAATCAATGTAGCACTGGGGGAGGAGGTTGAGGAGACCGAAGAGTGGGAACCCGCAGCCATGGCCCTAGTATCCTTAGGAGATAGAGAAATGGTCCCTGGAAGCCTCCTGCCCTCCAACACGAAGAAATATGGGCAGCTCGTAACGATCAATGGCCACCAAGTAGAAGCCCTCCGTGACACCGGGGCCAGCATCACCGGTGTCCTCAGTCATTTAGTCCACGAAGACCAGGTCCTCCCCAACGTCTTTTGCCCGGTCATTTCCGCCGACAACACGGAAAGCCTATGTAAGGTAGCCCTGGTGCCTTTTGAGTGGGGAGGGGTGGTCGGTAAACTGAAAGTCGCAGTGAGAACCTCCCAGCCAGTCGACTGTCTCCTGGGGAACGACCTGGAAAGTTCCCCCTGGAAACAAGTCGAGCGCAAGACCCACCTAGGGATGATGGGCCTCCCTGAGTGGGTGTGCACCACCACTCGATCCATGGCGGCCCGACTGACCCCCCTGAGGGAAGTCGACGGCGCCCCGACCACTGAAGATAGGATGGTCCCCGCCGAGGGTCCCCACATCCCCCCACCAGAAGGGTCGGTCGCCAGTGACGAACCCCCACCTTCCGACTCCGCCCAGGTCACCGAGTTAGGCGATCTGCCCGAATTGGCCCAGTGGCACCACGAGGGGGGCCCCTCCCGAGAGGAGTTCTGCCGAGAGCAGGCTACCTGTCCTTCCCTGGTCGGACCCCGGCAGCAGGCAGAGGCCCAGGCCGCAGGCGACCAGACTGGGACGCACCGGGTGTATTGGGAGAATGACCTTTTGTACAGCGAGCAGAAGTCATGGAGCTAGGGTCCGGCCGGGTGCTGGTGGTACCCCTACGCTTCCGAAACCTCCTCCTGGGCTTGGCCCACGACGTTCCCCTCGCAGGCCACTTGGGCCAGGACAAAACCTACAGTCGCCTCGTGACTCACTTCTACTGGCCCAGAATGAAAGCAGATGTAGAAGCCCACTGCAAGTCCTGTCCCACGTGCCAGGCCAGTGGGAAGAGCGGGGGAAAGCGCAATGCTCCCCTCCAACCCTTCCCTGTCGTCAGTACCCCTTTTGAGCGGGTCGGGATCGGCATCGTGGGGCCGCTGGACCCCCCAACCTCCCAAGGGCACCGTTTTATCCTCGTCCTGGTGGATCATGCCACCCGATACCCTGAAGCCATCCCCCTGCGCACCGTCACAGCCCCCGTGGTGGGCCGGGCGTTGATGGGAATCTTCTCCCGCATGGGTTTTCCCCGCGAGGTCGTGAGCGATCGCGGTACCAACTTTATCTCCCGATACATGAAGTCCTTATGGCAACAATGCGGGGTGTCCTATAAATTCACCACCCCGTACCACCCCCAAGGGAATGGCCTGGTAGAGCGGTTTAACCGGACTCTGAAGGGGATGATCGCGGGCTTGGAAGAGCCCCTCCGGCGTAAGTGGGACGTCCTGCTCCCCTGCCTCCTATTCGCCTACCGAGAAGATCCCCAGAAATCCTTGGGGTTCAGCCCCTTTGAGTTACTCTACGGACACCCCGTCAGGGGGCCCCTCAGCCTGGTCAAGGAAGGGTGGGAGGTGGCGCCTCGAGGCCCCCCCCCCAAGAGGTGTTCCGTTACGTCCTGACCCTCCGAAACCAGACTAGGAAGTTCCGAGAGATGGCCGAGGCCAACCTGGAGGCAAGCCAGGAGGAGATGAAGCGCTGGTACGACCAGAACGCCACTCTGGTCGAGTTTCAGCCGGGCCAGCAGGTATGGGTCATGGCCCCCGTGAAACCCTGCGCCCTCCAGGATAAATGGACCGGGCCCTTCAAAGTGGTTGAGCGGAAGAGCCAGGTCACGTACTTGGTGGACGTCCAGTCACCCTGGGACCCCCTCCGGGTCCTCCACGTGAACCGCCTCAAGCCCCACTTTGTGCGGACGGAGCTGAGCCTCCTACTGGCCACGGATGACGGGTCCGAGAAGGAGTCGGATCCTCTCCCTGATCTCCTGTGCACCAAAGAGAAGGACGGCTCCGTAGAGCGAGTGAACCTCTCCCCATCCCTCACTCCCCAGCAACGGGAGGATTGCCGCCAGCTCCTAGGGCAGTTTTCTGACCTCTTCTCCCTGGTCCCCAAGGTCACCGACTGGTGTGTCCATGACGTGGATACCGGGGACAGCCCACCGGTGAGACACCGAGCCTACCGAGTCCCTGATCGGGTCCGGTCCTGTATCCAAGCCGAGGTCTCGAAAATGTTGACCCTAGGAGTGATCGAACCCTCAGACAGCCCCTGGGCCAGCCCCGTGGTCCTGGTCCCAAAAGCAGCTGCCCCCGGTGTCGCCCCAGAACTCCGCTTCTGCGTGGACTACCGGGGACTCAATGAAGTCACCCGAGCCGATGCCCACCCCATTCCCCGAGCCGACGAGCTCATTGACCGGCTCGGGGCTGCTCGGTTCCTCAGCACCTTCGATCTCACCTGCGGCTACTGGCAAATTGCGCTCACAGAAGGAGCCCAGGAGCGGTCCGCCTTCTCCACCCCGGATGGGCACTATCGCTTTCGCGTGATGCCCTTCGGGATGAAAAACGCCCCGGCCACCTTCCAGCGACTGGTAAATAGAGTCCTGGCCGGGCTGGATAAATTCAGTGCTGCATATCTCGACGATATCGCAGTTTTTAGCTCTGAATGGAGTGAGCACCTCCAGCACCTCCGGAGGGTGCTAACCGCCCTGCGCCAGGCAGGCCTCACCGTGAAAGCCAGCAAGTGCCAGATTGGGCAAGGTTCGGTAACCTACCTGGGGCACCAGGTCGGAAGCGGGCAGGTCGCCCCTCTACAGCCCAAAATCGACGCCATCCTAGCCTGGGAACCCCCCACTACCCAAACGGAGGTCCGAGCCTTTCTGGGCCTCACGGGCTACTACCGGAGATTCATCCGGAATTACGGCAGCCTGGTCGGTCCCCTCACGGGACTCACGTCCAAGAAACAGCCCAAGAAAGTGAAGTGGTCCCCTGCCTGCCAAGAGGCGTTCGATGCCCTGAAAGCGGCCATGTGCACTGCCCCCGTCCTCCAGGCCCCCGACTACTCCAAGGAGTTTGTGGTACAAACTGATGCCTCCGAGCATGGCATCGGGGCAGTCCTCTCCCAGGCGAATGACCAAGGCCTAGACCAGCCCGTAGCCTTCCTCAGCCGAAGGCTGTTGCCCAGGGAACAGAGATGGAGCACCATCGAGCGCGAGGCGTTCGCCGTAGTCTGGGCCCTCAAGAAGTTACGCCCCTACCTGTTCGGCACCCATTTCAAGGTCCAATCCGACCATCGCCCCTTGCGATGGCTCATGCAGATGCGAGGAGAAAACCCCAAGCTACTGCGGTGGTCAATCTCCCTCCAGGGGATGGATTTCACCAGGGAACATCGCCCTGGTACGGACCACGCCAACGCCGATGGCCTCTCCCGGTTCTTCCGCCTCAGCGAAGAGAACCCCCAAGAGGATGGGTAGTTCTCTCCGGCTTTCAGCTGGGGGGGACGCGTGTTAGACCCGGCCCTCGTAACATAGCCAGACCTGACCCCTGCACCCCACACCAGCCCCCGAGCCCACGGCCTAGCCGATCCTTCCCACCAGAACACACACACCCGACCCGGACTTCCCCCATCCGTGGCCTTCCTCCTTTTGGCCACCCCGGGCCCGCGTGCCCACTCCATGCACCAAGATGGCCGCCCGGCCCCAGCGCGACCCTGGCCTAGAGGCGCCACTCCGGCGGGAGGACATCGCGCTCCCCTTGGGATGAGAAAGGGAGGAGCGGTTTCCATCACACCTCTGCGCTTCCCTGGGAAGGTGGGTTTCGATCGACCCGCCGGCCTCCCCGAGGGCTGGCTCCACGCCTGCTGGGTGTCTGGGACTCCTCCCGACCCGGCCCTGTAAGGATCAAAGGACAATGGCAGGAAACCCGAACAGGCGACCCCCAGGTGACAAGACCCCTGCCTGCACAGACTCCAGACATCAAAGAGGAGTCACTCAGCAGGGCTCAAGCACAAGTTCGGAGGTCTTACGATCTTCAGGGAGCCGCGAGTCACTCAGCAGGGCTCAAGCACAAGTTCGGAGGTCTTACGATCTTCAGGGAGCTGCGAGTCACTCAGCAGGGCTCAAGCACAAGTTCGGAGGTCTTACGATCTTCAGGGAGCCGTGAGTCACTCAGCAGGGCTCAGGTGTTTCCAAAGGTGAATCTGCCGGACAGTCCCAGAGCACCCCTTGTTATAGGGCGACTCCTCTTTGATGTACGGAGTCTGTGCAGGCAGGGGTCTTGTCACCTGGGGGGTCGCTTGTCGGGGTTTCCTGCCATTGTCTTTTGATCCTTTCAGGGCCGGGTTGGGAGGAGTCCCAGACACCCAGCAGGCGTGGAGCCAGCCCTCGGGGATGCCGGCGGGCCGATCGAAACCCACCTTCCCAGGGAAGCTCAGAGGTGTGATAGAAACTGCTCCTCCCTCTCTCATCCCAAGGGGAGCGCGATGTCCTCCAGCCGGAGTGGCGCCTCTAGGCCAGGGTCGCGCTGGGGCCGGGCGGCCATCTTGGTGCATGAAGTGGGCACGCGGGCCCGGTGTGGCCGAAAGGAGGAAGGCCACGGACGGGGAAGTCCGGGTCGGGTGTGTGTGTGTTCTGGTGGGAATTATCGGCTAGGTCGTGGGCTCGGGGGCTGTGTGAGGTGCAGGGGTCAGGATATGTGGTGCGGGGACAGGGATGGCCATGCCACGAGGCCGGGTCTAACAATAGGCACCCACCCCTCCTGTGTCTGGGCACTGCTGGGAGGACTCTGCACCCACCCCTCCTGTGTCTGGGCACTGCTGGGAGTGATAGGCACCCACCCCTCCTATGTCTGGGCACTGCTGGGAGGACTCTGCACCCACCCCTCCTGTGTCTGGGCACTGCTGGGAGTGATAGGCACCCACCCCTCCTATGTCTGGGCACTGCTGGGAGGACTCTGCACCCACCCCTCCTGTGTCTGGGCACTGCTGGGAGTGATAGGCACCCACCCCTCCTATGTCTGGGCACTGCTGGGAGGACTCTGCACCCACCCCTCCTGTGTCTGGGCACTGCTGGGAGTGATAGGCACCCACCCCTCCTATGTCTGGGCACTGCTGGGAGGACTCTGCACCCACCCCTCCTATGTCTGGGCACTGCTGGGAGGACTCTGCACCCACCCCTCCTATGTCTGGGCACTGCTGGGAGTGATAGGCACCCACCCCTCCTATGTCTGGGCACTGCTGGGAAGACTCTGCACCCACCCCTCCTGTGTCTGGGCACTGCTGGAAGTGATAGGCACCCACCCCTCCTATGTCTGGGCACTGCTGGGAGGACTCTGCACCCACCCCTCCTATGTCTGGGCACTGCTGGGAGTGATAGGCACCCACCCCTCCTATGTCTGGGCACCGCTGGGAGGGCTCTGCACCCACCCCTCCTGTGTCTGGGCACTGCTGGGAGTGATAGGCACCCACCCCTCCTATGTCTGGGCACTGCTGGGAGGACTCTGCACCCACCCCTCCTGTGTCTGGGCAGTGCTGGGAGGACTCTGCACCCACCCCTCTTGTGTCTGGGCACTGCTTGGAGTGATAGGCACCCACCCCTCCTGTGTCTGGGCACTGCTGGGAGGACTCTGTACCCACCCCTCCTGTGTCTGGGCACTGTTGGGAGGACTCTGCACCCACCCCTCCTGTGTCTGGGCACTGCTGGGAGTGATAGGCACCCACCCCTCCTATGTCTGGGCACTGCTGGGAGGACTCTGCACCCACCCCTCCTGTGTCTGGGCACTGCTGGGAGTGATAGGCACCCAACCCTCCTGTGTCTGGGCACTGCTGGGAGTGATAGGCACCCACCCCTCCTGTGTCTGGGCACTACTGGGAGGACTCTGCACCCACCCCTCCTATGTCTGGGCACTGCTGGGAGTGATAGGCACCCACCCCTCCTATGTCTGGGCACTGCTGGGAGGACTCTGCACCCACCCCTCCTATGTCTGGGCACTGCTGGGAGGACTCTGCACCCACCCCTCCTATGTCTGGGCACTGCTGGGAGTGATAGGCACCCACCCCTCCTATGTCTGGGCACTGCTGGGAAGACTCTGCACCCACCCCTCCAGTGTCTGGGCACTGCTGGAAGTGATAGGCACCCACCCCTCCTATGTCTGGGCACTGCTGGGAGGACTCTGCACCCACCCCTCCTATGTCTGGGCACTGCTGGGAGTGATAGGCACCCACCCCTCCTATGTCTGGGCACTGCTGGGAGGACTCTGCACCCACCCCTCCTGTGTCTGGGCACTGCTGGGAGTGATAGGCACCCACCCCTCCTATGTCTGGGCACTGCTGGGAGGACTCTGCACCCACCCCTCCTGTGTCTGGGCAGTGCTGGGAGGACTCTGCACCCACCCCTCCTGTGTCTGGGCACTGCTGGGAGTGATAGGCACCCACCCCTCCTGTGTCTGGGCTCTGCTTAGAGTGATAGGCACCCACCCCTCCTGTGTCTGGGCACTGCTGGGAGGACTCTGTACCCACCCCTCCTGTGTCTGGGCACTGTTGGGAGGACTCTGCACCCACCCCTCCTGTGTCTGGGCACTGCTGGGAGTGATAGGCACCCACCCCTCCTATGTCTGGGCACTGCTGGGAGGACTCTGCACCCACCCCTCCTGTGTCTGGGCACTGCTGGGAGTGATAGGCACCCAACCCTCCTGTGTCTGGGCACTGCTGGGAGTGATAGGCACCCACCCCTCCTGTGTCTGGGCACTACTGGGAGGACTCTGCACCCACCCCTCCTATGTCTGGGCACTGCTGGGAGTGATAGGCACCCACCCCTCCTAAGTCTGGGCACTGCTGGGAGGACTCTGCACCCACCCCTCCTATGTCTGGGCACTGCTGGGAGGACTCTGCACCCACCCCTCCTATGTCTGGGCACTGCTGGGAGTGATAGGCACCCACCCCTCCTATGTCTGGGCACTGCTGGGAAGACTCTGCACCCACCCCTCCAGTGTCTGGGCACTGCTGGAAGTGATAGGCACCCACCCCTCCTATGTCTGGGCACTGCTGGGAGGACTCTGCACCCACCCCTCCTATGTCTGGGCACTGCTGGGAGTGATAGGCACCCACCCCTCCTATGTCTGGGCACTGCTGGGAGGACTCTGCACCCACCCCTCCTTTGTCTGGGCACTGCTGGGAGTGATAGGCACCCACCCCTCCTATGTCTGGGCACTGCTGGGAGGACTCTGCACCCACCCCTCCTGTGTCTGGGCAGTGCTGGGAGGACTCTGCACCCACCCCTCCTGTGTCTGGGCACTGCTGGGAGTGATAGGCACCCACCCCTCCTGTGTCTGGGCACTGCTTGGAGTGATAGGCACCCACCCCTCCTGTGTCTGGGCACTGCTGGGAGGACTCTGTACCCACCCCTCCTGTGTCTGGGCACTGTTGGGAGGACTCTGCACCCACCCCTCCTGTGTCTGGGCACTGCTGGGAGTGATAGGCACCCACCCCTCCTATGTCTGGGCACTGCTGGGAGGACTCTGCACCCACCCCTCCTGTGTCTGGGCACTGCTGGGAGTGATAGGCACCCAACCCTCCTGTGTCTGGGCACTGCTGGGAGTGATAGGCACCCACCCCTCCTGTGTCTGGGCACTACTGGGAGGACTCTGCACCCACCCCTCCTATGTCTGGGCACTGCTGGGAGTGATAGGCACCCACCCCTCCTATGTCTGGGCACTGCTGGGAGGACTCTGCACCCACCCCTCCTGTGTCTGGGCACTGCTGGGAGTGATAGGCACCCAACCCTCCTGTGTCTGGGCACTGCTGGGAGTGATAGGCACCCACCTCTCCTGTGTCTGGGCACTGCTGGGAGGACTCTGCACCCACCCCTCCTATGTCTGGGCACTGCTGGGAGGACTCTGCACCCACCCCTCCTATGTCTGGGTACTGCTGGGAGTGATAGGCACCCACCCCTCCTATGTCTGGGCACTGCTGGGAAGACTCTGCACCCACCCCTCCTGTGTCTGGGCAGTGCTGGGAGGACTCTGCACCCACCCCTCCTGTGTCTGGGCACTGCTGGGAGTGATAGGCACCCACCCCTCCTGTGTCTGGGCACTGCTGGGAGTGATAGGCACCCACCCCTCCTGTGTCTGGGCACTGCTGGGAGGACTCTGCACCCACCCCTCCTATGTCTGGGCACTGCTGGGAGGACTCTTCACCCACCCCTCCTGTGTCTGGGCACTGCTGGGAGTTATAGGCACCCACCCCTCCTATGTCTGGGCATTGCTGGGAGGACTCTCCACTCACCCCTCCTGTGTCTGGGCACTGCTGGGAGGACTCTGCACATACCCCTCCTGTGTCTGGGCACTGCTGGGAGGACTCTGCACCCACCCCTCCTGTGTCTGGGCACTGCTGGGAGTGATAGGCACCCACCCCTCCTATGTCTGGGCACTGCTGGGGCTGATGGCCACACACCCCTATGTGTCTGTCCACTGGCGTGGTACGACCCGTACCCACGCTCTTAAGGCGTGGGTACGGGCCGTACCCCGACGGCACCCCAACAATGGCGGTATGGCCCGTACCCACGTCCCAAAGGCATGGGTACAGGCCGTACTGCCATTGTTGGGGTGATGTAGGGGTGGGCGTGGTACGACCCGTACCCACGCTCTTAAGGCGTGGGTATGGGCTGTACCCCTACGGCATCCCAACAATGGCGGTACGGCCCGTACCCACATCCCAAAGGCATGGGTACGGGCTGTACCGCCATTGTTGGGGTGACGTTGGGGTGGGCGTGGTACGACCCGTACCCATGCCTCTGGGACGTGGGTACGGGCCGTACCGCCATTGTTGGGGTGCCGTAGGGGTACGGCCCGTACCCACGCCTAAAGAGTGTGGGTACGGGTCGTACCATGCCCACCCCTACGTCACCCCAACAATGGCGGTACGGCCCGTACCCACGTCCCAAAGGCATGAGTATGGGCCGTACCGCCATTGTTGGGGTGACGTAGGGGTGGGCGTGGTACGACCCATACCCATGCCTTTGGGACGTGGGTACGTGCCGTACCCCCATTGTTGGGGTTCCATAGGGGTACGGCCCGTACCCACGCCTTAAGAGCGTGGGTACGGGTCGTACCACACCCACCCCTACGTCACCCCAACAATGGCGGTACGGCCCACCGCCATTGTTGGGATGACGTAGGGGTGGGCGTGGTACGACCCGTACCCACGCTCTTAAGGCGTGGGTACGGGCCGTACCCCTACCTACGGCACCCTAACAATGGCGGTACGGCCCGTACCCACGTCCCAAAGGCATGGGTACGGGCCGTACCGCCATTGTTGGGGTGACGTAGGGGTGGGCATGGTACGACCCGTACCCACGCTCTTAAGGCGTGGGTACGGTGCGTACCACAATTGTTGTCGGTTCGCGTCCATGTCGACTTCCGTTGTGGCGGACGCAGGCCTTGGTGGAGACGCCCCCGCCCCCCGAAGTGACCAGGCCCTGGGGGTCAGGTATGTACAGGGCATGTATGATTTTTAACTTGGGTGGGGGTTATGTGTCCTGCCCCTGCCCCCCCCTTTGCCCCTGGGTGTTGTTCTGACCTTCTGCAGCGTCTGCGTCGGTTCCTGTACAGCAGGTGGACTGCTATGAGGGCCGGGATGACACGTAGGTTGGGGTCCATGGCTGTCCGTCGCGTATAGGTGCTCCTTCTGCGTGTCGTCCTGATTTCCCGGCGGTTTTTGGCTGCCGTAAAATATAATCCGTGCGGAGTGACGTGGGCATGGATCGTACTTGCTGGTTCGTGAAACGCTGCCTGACTCCGTCCGGACGTCACGTCCGCGGTGTCCCGGATCCGATTTGTATGTAGTTTTTTTGCCGGTCGGTGTTTTTTACGATTCGTACTGAAATGGTGTTTCTGTACGAATCGTACTTGTGGGTTTGTAAGGTGTTTTTCCGGGTACGGGTCGGACGGAGAAAACGCTCCGTCCGACGGTTCGTACCCGGGTTTTACAGGATCGGAATCGGCACCTAAGTTTCCCAACATGTGGAAACATGAACTTGAGTATGCCATATTTTTAGTGTTCAGTATTTTGTTTTCAGCATGATCATCTGTGGATTTGTTTGCATTTCGTGCTCTTTTTTATATTTACAATATGGCGGCCACATTGCAGCCAACAGCAGTTAACTTCATTGCCAGGAAACCAGATCATGTGTCAGTCATCTGGTGACTGACCTTTTTCTCGTGTATACATTTTGGCCATTATTTAAATAGGAATGGCCGCGGCGGTCTCCTAAACGCCAAAACAAGGAAAATGAGTACCGGCAGGAAGTACTGTGCTTCAACTGTGGTGAGTCCCCGCTTTCCTAGATAGCTAGAATTTAGTTGTTTTGTATATGTAAGGGGTACTATAGCACTCGTAATAGGGGTGTAACTGTGGACATTTTTTTTTTTGTTCTAGGTGAGGAGCTTATCAGGGTTCCCTATCAGCCTTTTTTATGGATGCTTTATACGGAAAAGAGATGGACTTATGTTTTTAGTTTTCCAAGGTAAGACTTACAGCAGGAATTATAGATCGACTGATTTTTGGAGTAACCTAATTCATTGTCCACTACGTTAGGGAGGGGACTAGTCTTGAAATGTCTTCAATCTTTCCCCCGACATAGGATACCAACACCCAGTCTAAATAATTGATGGGATAACTTTCAGTTCGTGGAGACTACTAAGGATTCCCGTGACAAGGAATATTCACGGTTTTGAGGTACTTTTTACACATGATTTATGCACTAAGTAGCACTTTCTGAACAAGAAATTGTCTTTAATAATTTAGACAATATCTTTTAATCATACTCGGCGAGGGACCGCGCTTTCTCGATTAAAAGCTCGCTTTAAGACATATTATTCACGTACCTAAATGGCTATGGTGTTCCTTGTATATTACATAGGAACCAATGTGACATACCATTTTTTGGAGCGGGCATGTTGTTACTTTATTGTGACCAACAGGGTGACATTTGTTGTTAGTAGATATGAAGATAATTTAGGTCCTGATGCTACACAAATATTGTGAGTGATTGTATTTTGCGCATACCGTTGCACAAGTACAGGCTTTTTTAATATTATTTTATTGACATTGTGAAGGAGAGTCCAGCCATGTATTTTTGACGAGATGGGACCTACCCTAATGATTCGTTTAGTTTTTTTCATTCGTACAGTTTTGGATGCACTTCCATTCGGGAGAGATAGACCACCTTGATTCACCTCTTAATATGGATGTACGACGATCATTTTGCCATTCGGTGGGTTTTGTATATTTTGAAGGATTAGGCACAATCCTGTTTGGATTTAGGGGAATGTATCATGTTTTTGTCTGAGTGTTTTGTTTTCAGAGACATGTACATCTCTGGTTCTTCTGGCTTGCTATTATCTTTTCCTTTGTTTATCTTTATGGTTTGGATTACAGTTAATAACTCTTTGGAAATTCCTTTTGATCGAAGTGGTTGAAGATTACATTTGAATTATCAACATGTCGTAAACATAAGGGACACTGGGTTAAATTTGTTTGTTGGTCTCATTGCCCTCTTTTAGGGCATGACAATGGACTAATTCTAATCATGTATGTACAATTCAGTTACGACTGTTTCTTTTTCTGTTTTTGATTGTATAATTTGGGTTTAGTGTTGAATACCTCCATTGTGATATGAAGATTATGACGAATCATGTCTTGAAATCTTTTTGTTCCATCCTTGATAAAGTCTAAGGAGAGACAAAACACGTGTTGGCATAGTGGCAGTGTTTTATGCTGGATAAAACAACAACAAGAGAAAATAAACAAGACCAAATTGAAGAATCTGAACCAGTGTGGACTCTGTGTATTTTAGCATGATCTAGAATCTCGACTAGAATATATTTTTTTGAGCGACTCACTAATCTAGTGATCTATATGCGGTATTTGTTATTTAGATCTTTTTACATATCCAATACTCGGGAGATTATAATTGTTAAAGGGTGTGCTTATCAATGCTCTATCCTCTATAGCTTGTACACACATTGGGCTTCTTCTCTGTGAATCGCATCTTCTGGTAGTAGGTGCTCTGGAGTGATTAAAGCACCCCTGAATGTAATGGATAGATGCTATTATTATTTACTCACGCTATTTTATTTTGTATCTTGAAATTGATTTAGTTATTGATGTGCGGTTCCTTTTCTTCTTGAGGAAAACACTACTACCAATGTGTTTCTAGTTTATGAAATATGGGTTCCAGCACTCAGGTCTTTGGATAGTGTGATCTGATATTTAATGATTTCAGAGTAACTATGATAAAACACTAACTAGCATGGCCAATTTTGATGATGACCGAGATAGGATCTTTAATGACATATTCACGGGAGCAAGTTTACAGAATAAAAATCCTTTCACACTGGAGACCAAGCCACAGGGACTAAAACAACTTTTTATCAAATTTGAGAGGCTAAGAAAACAAGAACTCTCACGGTAGTGGGATTCAACTGCTTTGAAAAAATATATCGAGATTAAACAGATACCAAGGGGTCTAAGGGTTATTATTTTTCCCTCGTTTGAGGACTTAAACCCTCACTTGCTTAGCGACTGGGAGAATTTGTTATCATCATCCTCGTATGGAATAATGGATCTATTGATTAAACATGATGAAAGGAAAAGATCCAAACTCTTAGATGAAATTGAAAGCATTGAGGAAGAAATCAAATCTTTGAATCTTAGAGAAGCAACGGAGAAAAACTACAAGATTCTTAAGGAGGTACTCAGTGTGCATCAAAATTACATTAGAGACAAGAAAATACGGAAACTAAAAAGAGACGAAATCTATCACAAAAACGGCAGAATCTATACGTTCGCAAGAAGATTTGATGAATACAAGTCAATAGGGGTGTTGGAAAAACCCAGCGAGTCTAGACAAGTGGCCTCTATATCGGCAAGTGAGTCTGATTTGTCAAGCATAACCAGTGAATTGAGCGAAGCTCGAAGTGAAACACATATGAATTCAGGAGGTATCTTAAAATTCAGGTAAAGGCTTGTTATCTTTTTTAGACAAACTAAAACGATACAGGAAGGGGAACAGAGTAGGGTTCCAAAAGAAGGATTAAGGAGGAAGAGAACAAGAAGGGGGGGAGAAAAAAAACTATGCCAATCGGGTAAAAAGAGTGCTAAGATCATCGGCGCGCCCTCAAAAGAACTGAGTGCTGGAAGGGGAGAAAATGCTTCTGATACAACAGTTTGTCTCATGTCCTCTGTAGATGCGAACGATGATGTTTCAATTGTGAATTTGTTTAAACATGAATCATCTGATGCTGCGGTTACTGTACTTTGAAAAGGATTAGGTTTTTGTCCTATTGTTGTGTGCAGATTTAGATTCTGTATATAGGTTTCCCGATTTATGCCCTTATATAGGTACAATTCACATTGCCCTTATTTGGACATAGAAATCCGGCCCTTATTTAGACATTGTCCGTACAAACCAAATACAGGCATGGCCACCTACATCCGTCCATCCACGACACAACAAATTCTTGGAAAAGCAGACACTTAAGCCTTTAGGAATTTCCCTCAGCTTGAATATTGATTTCTCCAAGAACTCATTGTTAATGTTAATGAAATTTATAAAAGTGCACAAATACCCAACGGTGTCTCGGCGCTGGGGACTCCAAACAGCAAGCTCTGCGCCTAACACTGGAAAAGCCAAGTTTTTAGTTTTTTTCTAAAGCCAGATAAGGAGCTGGCATTCCTAAGTTCCGGTGGCAGAGAGTTCCAGAGTTTAGATGCACCGTAGTGAAAACTGCGGCCACCCCAATGTGCAGTACGAATTCTAGGCACCACCAATTTAACAGCATTAAATATGCATGAACATCTATTCCTTAGGGGTTCATTCATGACGTTCCACTGCCCGGCTTTTACGTCAATACTGGCATTTCTAGACACTTTCAAGGTATAAATATACCAGCACTTGCCCTGGCAAATTGCGGTTCCCGGAGGATATGATCCAACCCAGACTACGCGGTTTGCCACGGCAAGTTCTGAAGGAGATCGAGTTCCTATCCTGATGCACTGACCTGACGCTGCCATCCTCCTCGCAGAGAATCCATCTCCAGTGCTCTCTGACTTCCCTTGCAGGGGGTTAGACTATCGAGTCCAGAAAAGAGATTCCAACCTCTCATTCTAAGGTATGGAGCTGACTAGAACTTAGAGAAATGTTTGGCAACTCTTGGCTAAACTAAAAAATAGCTAGCTATACTTTAGAAATGGCACCTACTTCAAACCTCGTACTGCACTTAGGTTAGGTACACTGGGGTAGAACAATTTAGAAGCATCAGATGAGTATCACATTTTAGCTTATGTTGTTGTTATTTATGTATGTATTTTGATTAATATGTGTCATAGGTACAAGCCATGCTATTGCAGCATTATTATATCTTACTGCTAACCTCGTACATATTTTACTTCGCAGTCTGTCTTACGGTTGTAGCAATTCATATCTCTTGCATGAGAAATAGGACTGTTCAATAAACCCTTTTATTGTAACGCACGTCTCTCTATTTCTGTGCAACTCTGTAGAAACGAAGCATGCACT
The DNA here is from genome assembly GCF_964204655.1 of Triturus cristatus. Taxonomy (NCBI): domain Eukaryota; kingdom Metazoa; phylum Chordata; class Amphibia; order Caudata; family Salamandridae; genus Triturus; species Triturus cristatus. The sequence continues at coordinate 28,573,714 of NC_140582.1, forward strand.
ATTGACTGAGTGAAACTGTTATCTATTGTTTCCACGATTCTAAAGGAAAAAAAAGTTGTCATGTTTATGTGGTTGTCAGAGACTAATCCATTGTATATTCGAGAAGTTTCTAGTGACCTCTGAGTTAGCTGGCACACACAAGTAATTACGTTTAATATACTCGATAGAGACATACTGACCTTAGTCCTATGTCAAATCTATAGTGTATGATATTTCAATGCGCAGAGCATATCAGGGATAAAGGAACTACACTACATGGTGCCCAACGGTTTGGTAAGGCACTAATTTAACGCTAGATACTGAAGTTACTCTGTCATGCTTTTCTCAGAGACCCTCTACTCATAAAACTCCATAAGACTTCTGGAGTGGGTAGGGATAATATCCACCATAGCTGAGTAGGACGAAAGTCCTATGTATTAGCTGTTTGGTTTTGTTCAACATTAAAGGATACAGTGTTCCAAAATATTGTGCACCTTATCTGTGTTTCCTTGAAACTTGCTCTGCAACTTTCATTAAACAATTTCAGATGACGATCCCATCGTCAACAATGGTCAAGCTGCGGCTGACCTTACAGGTCTTAATGAAAACGAAGCGGGTGTTATACACATCCCACCAAATTTAAGGAGAGCCATCACTCTAAAACTTCTAAAACATGGTCTGACACCAAGAGGTGGTAGAGCAGTTTTCGTGATAGAGGCACATGAATCTCACCAGACAGAGGTATTCTATTCATGGATAGTATTCCCAGAATCATATCCAGTAACACACTTGTTTCACTTCTACAAAGAAGATGAACCACCTGAGGAATATATTCCTTTCGAGGATATTGAAATTCCACTCACATACCAGGAGCATGAGCTCTGGTTTAAAGGCGCCCTAAAACATTACAATCACATTACCAGGCTCGGTCCACTAGGTAGACCAGGAGCAACATGACCTTTTATCCGGCTATACACCTCATCCTGACATTGAAACTATGTCAGACGTAGATTTACTTGCTCAACTAAAGGAGCTAATCAAAATATATAGACAATTAGTTCAATCTGTCATGCGGATTTTCACAGTCCAACCACTGTTAACAATTCAAAATCCAGCCCTTCATCAGGGGGATACATAAAAAATTACTCCACAGACGTTACACGCAGTCATGAGTAACATGCCCACAAAACGTGAATAAATTCCATTCTGGATAGCTCAAAAAATTACTCAAATCGAAGCAGTATTTCCTAATACTAGCCCTTATGAGAAACACAGAATTCTAACAATCACACCACATCTGGAAGACTGCACCTCTTGGGGCACAGTCTTTGCTGCAATCTACACAAAAACATATGGTGTTCCGTCTTTGGCAGTCCTGAAACAGATTCAAACGAATACGGGGCAGAGCCTGCTCTGAATTTAGGTATGAAGCTACTTAAAAATTTCGACCAGGTCTCAACAATAATATTATCTAATATTAAAGGAGAAGCAGCATCAGTGGGACTCCGCCAGAAACTAAGGGAATTTGATGTAACAGAACTAGCCAGAATAATTGAAAAAGCCTATGAAGAATTAGGCAGAGACAGTTTGGGAGGGAAACCAGTTAAACCACAACTGTCTGAAAGTCCTGATAAGGTCTTTCCTAAAAACACTCCTACCTCTTCTAAAAAGAAGTGGGAAAATAGCAAACAGAATTCCAAAGAGAAGTGTTCTCATTCTTGAGGCAGGTCTCCTCCACAGAAGGAGCCCTCTGAAAGGAGGTACAACCTCAGGAATAGGGATAATTTGAGAAAACCTGACATATCAAGAGAATGATAAACGTCCTTCTCGTACCTTTCAGATATCGTCACAGACATCCGAAAGAAGAGGACGGTCAGAAAACAAGGAGGAACGCGGGAAGTCCAAAGACGATCAACACGTTCAGAAGAATAAAGCAAAACCTCAATTCTCCAAGAAAAAGGTAGCAGGTCTGAAGGTCAGACATGCCGAGAATACAGAGAACCCAACTCAGGAACGGAGAATAGGCCCAGACCATGCTGGACAGTGCAGCAGAAGTTACAATAGCTCTCCAGAACCTGAAGGGACTTCTGGAGACAATGAAGACATACGAGTTGAGACTGTAGACACCAGGGTTAGTTCTCCACATAGGTTATTTGAAATAACACTCCGGATGGAGGGAGACATACCAAGAAAAGTGAAAGCACTCTTTTGGAAGCATCTTTCAAAGCGTTATGATATACTTCTAGCAGAACAGGACTGGCCACCAGATTTTGTCAGTGAGTGCCCACATGGCGAGGACATCATTATGCCTGCCTTCTCCAACCATGTTCCAGTTCATTTAAAATATACATTAGCCAGGAAATGGGCAGTAGCCCAAGCCCCAGCACTGTATAAAAATCTTGTAGGATGGGATGAGGACTCACCTCACCATAAAATCCAGTTAAAAAATCAACCGACTGCACAAAGGCAGTACCCAGTTAAGGAAGAAGCTAAAAAACAGGTCAGGGAGATTTAGGTCATCTTGAATATCAGGGGGTGATTGAAACATGCACCTCATCAATGAACAATCCTTTGTTTCCTGTCTCCAAATCAGACAGTGATTATCGTCTAGTTTTGGATTACAGACACCTAAATTCTTGTTGCAAAACATTTGCAGTGCAAAATGCACATAGTACAACATTAATGAATATCATTGTGCGTAAAAATATTGTTAGACCCGGCCCTCGTAACATAGCCAGACCTGACCCCTGCACCTCACACCAGCCCCCGAGCCCACGGCCTAGCCGATCCTTCCCACCAGAACACACACACCCGACCCGGACTTCCCCGTCCGTGGCCTTCCTCCTTTCGGCCACACCGGGCCCGCGTGCCCACTTCATGCACCAAGATGGCCGCCCGCCCCCAGCGCGACCCTGGCCTAGAGGCGCCACTCCGGCTGGAGGACATCGCGCTCCCCTTGGGATGAGAAAGGGAGGAGCAGTTTCCATCACACCTCTGCGCTTCCCTGGGAAGGTGGGTTTCGATCGACCCGTCGGCCTCCCCGAGGGCTGGCTCCACGCCTGCTGGGTGTCTGGGACTCCTCCCGACCCGGCCCTGAAAGGATCAAAGAACAATGGCAGGAAACCCCAACAAGCGACCCCCAGGTGACAAGACCCCCGCCTGCACAGACTCCGGACATCAAAGAGGAGTCGCCCTATAACAAGGGGTGCTCTGGGACTGTCCGGCAGATTCGCCTTGGAAACACTTGAGCCCTGCTGAGTGACTCGCGGCTCCCTGAAGATCGTAAGACCTCCAAACTTGTGCTTGAGCCCTGCTGAGTGACTTGCGGCTCCCTGAAGATCGTAAGACCTCCGAACTTGTGCTTGAGCCCTGCTGAGTGACTCGCGGCTCCCTGAAGATCGTAAGACCTCCGAACTTGTACCTGAGCCCTGCTGAGTGACTCGCGGCTCCCACAGATTCTCTTGGTCCCGCCGGACCCCACGACGAGAAGCGTATCCCCCAGCTCGAGGATTGTGAGGTGTGCGCCGGGTACGCCCCTGCATCTGATCCATATCCCCAAAGACTGTCCCGCTACCTCCTACCCCCCTCCTAGACTTTGTGAGCCCGCGCTCCACTTGTATATATTTGCCTTGCGGATCATAAAGATCCTACAACTCCGATCTGATAAAGATTTAGGCTTAAGAACTCTCGGTGTGGTGTCTCTTTGTCGTGTGGTGCCGAGTGTACGATCCTAGATACGAGATTTCTCCCTTGAGGAGTCTCCCGCCAGTGCCCGGCTACGATACCTCGAGGGTGGGTCTCAGGACAGTCAGGGCCCCCTCCGGGCCCCTCTGAGGTCGCCTTCTAACAAATATAAAACCACATTAGACATTTCAAATGGTTTCTTTTGTCAAAATATTGCACCAGAAAGCAGATATTTGACCGCTTTCTCAATAATGGGGACCCAGCGTCAATTTTGTCGACTGCCCCAGTGATTCAAAAACAGCCCGGGGTTATTCTCAGCAAGGGTAACAGAGTTACTACAAACTTATGATGATGAGGCATTGTCATATGTCGATGATATCTATCGGACAGACGATGACCTGGATAGGCACTTGAACAGGGTGAGCACCATAATATTGGGCTTCGCCTCAGAGGGTTACAAATTCAACTTTAAAAAGTCAAGAATTGCCCACCTCAACGTCCTTTTCCTAGGATATGAACCATCAAGTGAAGGGAAAAGCCTGGCAGCCAACTTTTTAGAAAAGTGTGCGCTGCTCTAACCTCCAAAAACACTGAAAAATGTACAGTCTTTTCTTGGTTTCCTGAATTTTGGAAGAACTTACATTTTAAATTGCGCAGAAAGGGTTAAACCTCTCTGCAAATTAATTAAACCTGATTTTAAAATCACACATTGGACACAAATACACACAGAAATTTTGCGTTCACTCCAAACAGACATGTTAGCAACAAAATACTTGCAAACACGCGTAAACGTACGCAACTTAGAGATCCGAATAATTCCAGGTCAATGCGGATTCACCTACTTTTAACGAAGATGAAAAAGTACCAATTGCATACAAATCCCATTTGTATACACAAGCAGAAATAAAATTCACTTCTACAGAAATGACAGCAGTTCAAACCGCTGTAGCAAAAGAAAGAGCCCTAGCACAGGGGAAACGCTTTATGGTTGTGACTCCTGTACCAGCCCTAGAGGCAGTTACAAAGGCTAGCATTCCAAATGCAAAAGCTTTACATCCAAGATGGATACAATGGGTTAATTCTCTTGCTGCAACTGATGTTGAATACGTTTTTGATCCATATTTAAAACCAGCATTGAAAATGCAATAGGTCTTGCCCTCGTTTAAGTTAAAGCAATTCTGTTTGTAATTAGGGGGCTTTTTAGCTTTGCTTTTATTAGTATTTTTCAAACTTTCATGTACATAACATGCATATGTATTCATATATGTATGCTTTTAAAACGTGTTTTCTCCATGCAATTTCCATACAAAACTTTAGACAAGGCTACAGGTCGAACGGGTGAACGGAATTACCACAAATTTGGCAGGGAGAAGGGTCTTGGTCTAGAAAGCATGCTTTTGTTTATTTGGTGTGAATCCATTCAGTAGTTTTGGAGAAATATCGAAATTTACAGATATCGATATTTGGAAATTCTGCCATCTGATTGGTTGAGGGGTTACGAGCACGAGTTTGCTGCTTATTGGCTGCAAACTGTTGCAACTCGGAAGTGTTGGCAGCCATTTTGTGATTCAGTGGAAGCGAGTAAGGGGAAAAAAGGGCGAAAAAAGTAGGAAAGAGGAGGGTAGGAGCGCTGTGAGCTCTGTGGGGTGGTTAGGGTGTGCTATACAGGGAGTGTGAAGTGAAGTATTCATCCTTACCTGTGTGAAAGTGCTGTTTTGCCCAGAGTGAGATGGTGCTTGTTAGAAGGGCGCCCTCCGGGAGCCCAATGGTGTCGGACTGACCACCCCGGGGGCCACCGTTCCGAAGGCGAGTAGCCGAGCGCCGCTGAGAAGCCTCCTGGGCGAGGTCCTTCTCCTATGGTGGAGAAGTGTGGCTCAATGGTTAGAGTGGCAGACCTCGATGCAGAGCACTGGTCCGGGACCAGGGTTCGATTCCCGTCATGGCAGGGTCTCGGGCTATAAATTCCGCGGACCGGATATTCTCGCCTCAGTGCCTATTCTAATCATGGGTCCCACGCTGCAACTCTGGGCAATAGCTTGCTTAATCTCCACAACGGCCCCAACAGCGCTGGGATGCCTGGCCTCACCATGGGGGTGCCCAGGAGTGGACACCTCACATGGAAAGCCAGGAAGGGTTCCACAGCGGTATGAGTAAAAGCGCCAGGATGCCCCCGTTGGGGGTGGCAGTGCGCTATACAAGTACAAACACATTTACATTTACATTTATGATCGTATCAGCCAAGCAACCCCACCACCACAAAGGGACACAGCCAGGGTATTTATTCTTATAAGATTTTATCGGTTATCAAGGCAGGTTTCTGTGGCAATATTTACAGGTGGATCGAGTGATCCAAGAGAGTCTCAAAGTCTGGTTGGGATGGGGTAGCGGGACAGTCTCAGTCTTAGCCTGGTACTGGACACCCTGCGCCTAGCTCTCAATCCTCGAGTCGGGGGGTTCCGGGAGCCAGGACGTCGTCCGCACGGTTCGGGGGATTCCTGCGGTGAGGTCGAGCCGCGACGAGGCCAGCAGGGCTCCGATGGTTTACTTCTGCGAGGTCGAGCCACGACGAGGTCAGCAGGGCTCCGATGTTCCGTGAGGGTCTTCTTCTCAGCAAAGGGGGGAGCCGCGACGCAGTCAGCAGGGCTCAGAGGTCCAAGTTCCAAGTAATGAGTCTTTCTACGTAGGGTCAGCCGCGATCCGATCAGCAGGGCTCTTGACTCCAGGATACAACTTCCGTCCTGGTTTGAGGCTGCCCCAGATATAGGTCTGGACCCCTTTGATGTCCGGACCCTTGCGCCTGGGGGGCGGAGGGCCGGAATGGGAGAGGCCAGACAGCCAGCGGGAGAGGCGCCAGCGCCCAGGAAGGCCGGAGGGCGATCGAAACCAGGCGTTGGGGACCGGTTGGGGGTCCCATCGAAACTCTCCTCCTCTGGGATCGGTGGAGTGGCCACTTGGTGCCCCCTGGCCGGATCTTGGTGCCTCGATGTCGGGGCTTCGCTGGGGCCGGGGCGAGCCGTGTCGCGTAGGCTGGTGCGGGTAGCAAGGTACAATCAGGAGGGACCCCGAAGGGTGGGGGCTGCCCCCGTCGGGTTGGGTAGGAGGGTTCGGGACCACGCGACGAGGCCGGGTCCAACAGGCGTCCCCCCCAGTTGAAGGCAGGGAGAGTCACCCATCGTCTTGGGGGTTCTCCTCGCCGAGGCGGAAGAAGCGGGACAGGCCGTCGGCGTTGGCGTGGTTGTTGCCGGGCTGATGATCTACAGTGAAGTCCATCCCCTGCAGAGAGATGGACCATCGCAACAACTTCGGGTTCTCGCCTCTCATCTGCATCAACCACCGCAAGGGTCGGTGGTCGGTTTGGACGCGAAAGTGGGTGCCAAAGAGGTAGGGCCGGAGCTTCTTGAGGGCCCACACCACGGCGAAGGCCTCTCGTTCGATGGTGCTCCATCTCTGCTCCCGGGGCAGCAGGCACCGGCTGATGAAGGCCACCGGCTGGTCAACCCCCTCAGAATTCACTTGGGACAAGACAGCCCCGATTCCATACTCCAAGGCATCCGTCTGCACCACAAACTCCTTGCTGTAATCTGGGGCTTGTAGCACGGGAGCGGTGCACATCGCTGTCTTGAGGGTCTCGAAGGCCGCCCGACAGCGGGGCGTCCAGTGCACCTTCTTGGGCTGTTTCCTTGATGTGAGCTCCGTGAGGGGGCCCACAATGCTTCCATAGTTCTAAATAAACCGCCTGTAATAGCCCGTGAGTCCCAGGAAGGCCCTCACAGCGGTTTGGGTGGTTGGGGGCTCCCAGGCTACAATGGCCTCGATCTTTGGCTGGAGGGGAGCCACATGGCCGCTCCCCACTTGATGTCCCAGATAGGTTACTGATCCTTGGCCTATCTGACACTTGCTGGCTTTTACGGTAAGTCCGGCCCTTTGGAGGGCGGTCAGGACCTCCCCGAGGTGCCTCAGGTGCTCGGCCCAGTGGCTGCTGAACACCGCAATATCGTCCAGGTAGGCGGCGCTGAATGCTTCTAGGCCGGCCAGTACCTTATTTACCAGCCTCTGGAAGGTCGCCGGGGCATTTTTCATGCCGAAGGGCATCACTCGGAAGTGGTAATGGCCATCGGGGGTGGAGAAAGCGGAACGCTCTTGGGCGCCGGGGGTGAGCCCGATCTGCCAGTATTCGGCGGTGAGGTCGAAGGTGCTAAGGTAGCGGGCTGCTCCTAGGCGGTCGATCAGTTCATCTGCCCGAGGAATGGGATGGGCATCGGCCTTGGTGACGGCATTCAATCCCCGATAGTCCACGCAAAACCGGAGCTCCGGGGTGGTGCCGGGGGCGGCAGCTTTCGGCACCAGGACCACAGGGCTGGCCCAGGGACTGTCCGAGGGTTCGATGACCCCCAGGGCCAACATCTTGGCGACCTCGGCGTGGATGCAGGCCCGCACCCGGTCGGGGACTCGGTAGGCTCGGTGTCGCACGGGGGGGCTGTCCCCGGTGTCGACGTCATGGACGCACCATCGTGTGACTCCGGGAGTGAGGGAGAAGAGAGCAGCGAAGCGATGCAGCAGTCCTTGACACTCTCTGCGCTGATCGGGAGTCAGGGGGGCGGAGAGGATGACTCCCTCCACGGAGCCGTCCTTTTCGGAGGTTTTCAGGAGGTCGGGTAAGGGCTCGGAGTCATCCTCCGCCCCATCGTCCGTAGCCATCAACAGGCTAAGTTCTGTTCGGGCAAAGTGGGGTTTGAGCCTGTTGGCGTGGAGGACCCGGAGGGGGTTCCTGGGGGATTCCAGGTCGACCAGGTAGGTGACGGGGCTCTTCTTCTCGACCACCTTGAAGGGCCCGGTCCACTTGTCTTGGAGGGCACAGGGGTCGACGGGCGACATGACCCAGACCTGCTGGCCGGGCTCGAACTCGATGGAGGAGGCGTTCTGGTCATACCAGCGTTTCATCTCCTCCTGGCTGGCCTCGAGGTTGGCTTCGGCCAGCTCCCTGAATTTCCGGGTTTGGTTTCGCAGGGTCAGGAGGTACCGATAGACGTCGGGGGGAGCATCTTGGATGGTGGTCTCCCAGCCTTCCTTGACCAGGCTGAGAGGGCCTCGGACAGGGTGTCCGTACAGGAGTTCGAAGGGGCTGAACCCCAGAGACTTATGCGGGACCTCCCGATAGGCAAACAGGAGGCAGGGCAGCAGATCGTCCCACTTGCGTCTCAGGGGCTCCTCCAGGCCTTTGATCATCCCTTTCAATGTCCGGTTAAATAGTTCGACTAGACCGTTCCCCTGGGGGTGAAACGGGGTGGTGAATTTGTAGGTGACCCCGCACTGTTGCCAAAGGGACCGCATATACTTCGAGATAAAGTTGGTGCCTCGGTCGCTCACCACCTCCCGGGGGAAGCCTACTCGGGAGAAGATTCCCATCAAGGCCCGGCCCACCACGGGGGCCGTCACTGTTCGGAGAGGGATGGCCTCGGGGTATCGGGTGGCATGGTCGACCAGGACGAGGATGAAGCGATGCCCCTGGGAGGTTCGGGGGTCCTGGGGCCCCACGATGTCGATCCCCACTCGCTCGAACGGGGTGTTGACTATTGGAAAGGGCTGGAGGGGGGCTTTGACCCTTCCCCCGCTCTTCCCGCTGGCTTGGCAGGTCGGGCAGGTCCGGCAATGATTGTCCACATCTTTCCGCATGCGGGGCCAGTAGAAGTGGGTCACCAGGCGGCTGTATGTTTTGTCCTGTCCCAGGTGCCCGGCGAGGGGCACATCATGCGCCAGATTGAGGAGGAAGTCCCGGAATCTGAGGGGGACCACCAGCAAGCGGCTGGCCCCCAATTCTGCGGTCTTCTGCTTGCTGTAGAGGAGGTCATTGTCCCAATAGACCCAGTGGGTCCCGCCTGGTCTCCGGCGGCCTGGGCGGCTGCTTGCTGTCGGGTCCCTTCGAGGGAGGGGCAGGTCTTTTGTTCTTGGCGGAACTGCTCCCTTGTGGGGCCACCTTCTTGGCGCCATTGGGCGAGTTCGGGGAGGTCGCCGAGTGCGGCGACCTCGTCCGGGACGAGATCTGGCGGCCCGGCCTCAGTGTCGGCTTCTTCTTCGACGGAGGGGGCTGGTGGTTCGGGCCATTCCGGCTCTTCGGGGGGAGCCTCGACGCTCGGTTGGAGGGCCCGGGCGGTCGTTGACCGGGTGGTTGCGCAGACCCATTCGGGCAGTCCCAGCATCCCCAGATGCTCTCGGCGCTCAACGTGGGCCCAGGGGGAACTTTCCAGGTCGTTCCCGAGGAGGCAGTCCAAGGGGGCGTCGTCGCGGACGGTGACCTTCAGCATGCCCGACACTCCCCCCCACTCGAAGGGGATCCGGGCCATCTGGCACAAGCTCTCAGTGTTGTCTGCCGACCGGACGGGGCACAGTACATTAGGCAAGATCTGTTCGGGGGTCACCAAGTGGCAGCGGACGGCTGTCACGCTGGCTCCGGTGTCTCGGAGGGCTTCGGCCCGGCGTCCATTAATGGTGACCCACTGTTGGTACTTCTGGGTGTTGCTCGGGATGGGAGCCCGGGGTACCATCTCCCGGCTGCCCAGGCAGACTAATGTCATGGCGGCGGGTTCCCACTCGGTTGGTCCAGCGTCGTAGTTCTCTTCCTCTTCCCCCCCTTCCCCCAGGGCAGCAGCCGCCAACTGGCGGGGGGGTGGCCCGGTGGTCCCCGCCCGTCGGTTCACGGGGCAGGTAGGGTCACTGGCATAGTGCCCTGGTTGTTGGCAGTTGTAGCACGTCACCGTCGGTCAAGGCCCTGGTCGGGCTGGGGGGGCCCCTCTTCGGGCGAGGGACGGGGACGTGCGGTTTGAGGGCGGTCCTCGGGGAGGACTCCGGGGTGGGCCCGCTGGAAAGTCTCTGTTTCTGTTCGATACCCCTCCTCCGCCCCGCTGGCGGGAGGGCCCCGTGGTGTTCCGCTGGTACTCCCCCATCGGGTTCCGAGGGACCTGGGTGTTCACCCATCGATCAGCCTCGGCAGCGAGCTTCCGCGGCTCGGTCAGCTTGCTGTCGAGGAGGTGCTGTCTCAGCTCAATGAAGCAGTTGTTGGAGAGGTGCTCCCATACAATGAGGTCGAACAGTTGTTCGTAGGAGGCAACCTTGCTGCCCTTGATCCAACCGTCCAGGGCTCTGCTAAAAAAGTCTACGTATTCCACCCAGGTGGTACCGGGGAGCTTCTTGCAGTCCCGGAAGCGTTGGCGGTACATCTCTGGGGTGAGCCCATAGCGGGTGAGCAGGGCCTCCTTCATATGGTCACAGGAGGTCATCACTGCGTCTGGGAGCTGTAGCAGGGTGTCTCTGCCTTCGCTGAGGAACCGTCCCCATAGGCCGGCACCCCAATCTTTCCGGGGTACCCGATGGGCGGTCATGGCTACTTCGTAGGCCTTGAACCAATGTTGGATGTCGTCGTTCTTGTAGTACTCTTTGACGACATCCTTGGGGATATGTACTTTCGCCTCGACCGGTGTGGGGGTGTCTCGGTTTCCGGGGGTGCCGGTCTCTCCATTTCTGGACTTGATTTCAAGTTCTTTAAGGCCCCGCTCATGCTTGAGGGTTAGCCTCCTCTCTTCCAGTTCTCAGTGCCGCTTTTTCTCCTCTATCTCTTCTTGCAGCCGCAGTTGCTCTAGGGCCAATTTCTTTTCGGCTAGTAGGAGTTCGCCGTCCAGGCGGAGTCGGGCGAGCTCTAACTCGTGGGTCCTGACCCTCTCCCGTTCTCGTATCTCTTCCGGGGAGAGGCCGGTCTCTATGCTGGTTGTCCTCCCCTCTGCCAGGGCTGCGGTTGGTTGCCGGTGTATGTTTGGCACCGGGTTTTCTTCGGTTTGGGGGGAGGCCGCTTCGGACTCTACCCAGGTCTTTAGGGCTTTTTGCAGGTCCTCTTTTGTGTTTAATCCGGTGGTTGCGATGCATTTGTCTTTACAAAACTGTTTTAGTTCCTTATGTGTATATTCCTCCAACCGTTCTTGTCGGAACTCTGCGGTTGGGGTGGTCTGTTGGTCGTTCATGGTTACCCTGTGTCTAGGTAGGTAGTGGGTGAGTTACTCGCTGTACGATCTGCGTCGGGCTCGGATCGCACCGCCACCACCAATGTTAGAAGGGCGCCCTCCGGGAGCCCGATGGTGTCGGACTGACCACCCCGGGGGCCACCGTTCCGTAGGCAAGTAGCCGAGCGCCGCTGAGAAGCCTCCTGGGCGAGGTCCTTCTCCTATGATCGTATCAGCCAAGCAACCCCACCACCACAAAGGGACACAGCCAGGGTATTTATTCTTATAAGATTTTATCGGTTATCAAGGCAGGTTTCTGTGGCAATATTTACAGGTGGATCGAGGGATCCAAGAGAGTCTCAAAGTCTGGTTGGGATGGGGTAGCGGGACAGTCTCAGTCTTAGCCTGGTACTGGACACCCTGCGCCTAGCTCTCAATCCTCGAGCCGGGGGGTTCCGGGAGCCGGGACGTCGTCCGCACGGTTCGGGGGATTGCTGCGGTGAGGTCGAGCCGCGACGAGGCCAGCAGGGCTCCGATAGTTTACTTCTGCGAGGTCGAGCCGCGACGAGGTCAGCAGGGCTCCGATGTTCCGTGAGGGTCTTCTTCTCAGCAAAGGGGGGAGCCGCGACGCAGTCAGCAGGGCTCAGAGGTCCAAGTTCCAAGTAATGAGTCTTTCTCCGTAGGGTCAGCCGCGATCCGATCAGCAGGGCTCTTGACTCCAGGATACAACTGCCGTCCTGGTTTGAGGCTGCCCCAGATATAGGTCTGGACCCCTTTGATGTCCGGACCCTTGTGCCTGGGGGGCGGAGGGGCCGGGATGGGAGAGGCCAGACACCCAGCGGGAGAGGCGCCAGCGCCCAGGAAGGCCGGAAGGCGATCGAAACCAGGCGTTCGGGACCGGTTGGGGGTCCCATCGAAACTCCCCTCCTCCGGGATCGGTGGAGTGGCCACTTGGCGCCTCGATGTCGGGGCTTCGCTGGGGCCGGGGGCGGGGCGAGCCGTGTCGTGTAGGCTGGTGCGGGTAGCAAGGTACAATCCGGAGGGACCCCGAAGGGTGGGGGCTGCCCCCGTCGGGTCGGGTAGGAGGGTTCGGGACCACGCCACGAGGCCGGGTCCAACAGTGCTGAGGTGACGTGCCGGTACACTCGGGGATGAAACCGTGAGTTGATTGCTGTAAATTGATCTGCTCTGGGCGCTGTAGCATACTGGCCGCTGTAGCATACTGGCCGCTGTAGCATAGCTGTGTAAGTGGTGTTAGTATAGGTTTAGACTATAGCGGGAGTGGTAAGCAAACTACTCACCCCTACCGGTCTGAAGACTCGAATGGAGTGTTTTAGCAAGCAGGAATAAAGAAATAATCGTAAAGAATATAATGCAGAATGTTGCAATGCCACAGAAGACAAATGGTGATATCAGGTGTGTTTAAAAAGTGTCTGTGTGTAATAAAGCGATGGAGTCTGCAAGTTATATAAAAAGTGTCTTTATTTAAGTGCCATAAATGGACCCACTGGTACATGGCTAGCCACGGTTCGGTGCAAGAGCTAAGGCATTCAGCTGAGACAAACTCCAACCGCTTCTGCTGTATTTAAACCTAAGCTCCTGCATCAGTCAATTCCACATTACATGTTACAGTTCCATATGACATAAACAATACCTATTAGACATGAATGACTGTAAATTGTGTAATGAAAATAAAGGTAGGATATGATTACCACACTGTGCCAACCACTTCCTAAACAATGCCGTGTTTTTTGATCTTGATCGCCAGCTCGTGAGCAGATGCTGAGGATGAGCTAATTTGTGTGAAAGGGCTTCGTGGATAACATTCAGGCAGAGAGACGTGTGCACAAAGTATAGACATGTTTTCGAAATGGATGTCGGGTTTAGGCTGATTTAGCAAGTAAATAGTGTATTTGCATAGGCCATACATCACCCACCCCTGATTAGTCTGGAGCCATAAGGGGCAATATTGAAAACCGAGTTTAAATGCCTAAGCATACTTAGAAAGTTATTATATGAAAATAGTTCAATTGAAGTGTATTAAATAAATTTATAGGAAAAAGTCACAAAAGTTGGAAAAAATCAATCCAAGAATAAAGCGAATTTCTTACAAGTCTTGGAGATTGCAGTTCGGAAGTTCTTCAGCGGCTTGAGATGCGTAATGTTCCAAGAGGCAATTTTTGCCATCGTGTGAGAAGAGCGAAGCGATCCAATTCATATCCTCGAAGGGACAGTAATGTTCCTCGAATGTTGGAGAGGCAATTTGAATTGGCAGGCAATCTGTGATGTTGTCAAAGGTCGCACTTTGCAGGAGATCTTTCGCGGCTGCGCAGAAATCCCATTCCGCCAGGATACCTTTTTGCGTTGCATCCGCCATTGCTCCACTGCTGAACAATCAAGTTCATGGTTTTCAAGATACTCCATTACCTGCTGGATATCGGGAGCGTTTGCTGGGATGTTGGCATGGCATAGATCCATTTGCCAGTTGAATGGGCAAGTCTTGCAATAAACAGATGGTTGCACGCAGATTGCATATGTGTAAATAAATGTCATGTTGTAGCTGGCTCCGATAATAGATAGAGGCAGGCAGCCGAAAAGTTGTTCCATTGTTTCACAGTATTGGTGTAGCTTCGCGTAGAGGCATATTCTGTCGGACATAATTGTTACCACAGTGAGCGCAGCCATTTTTTACAAGCAAAAATAGTAGTAGGATGGCTTCAAACAGAGCGAGAATCATGGGCACTGATCCTGTTATTCCAGAGATGATCGAATGAATGAAGTCTGGTATTATACCAAAAACAGTTTGAAAGCCTGTGACAAGGAGACAGTGTTAAAAAAGTGTGCCAGATCTTAAATGTCAGATGTGTTGAAAATTGTGTAACAATTCACAAAGTGTAATGGGAGGTTCGTAGTTAAAAGGGAGCGTATTTTACTTGAAGTTAGTGCTATCTGCAGTTGAGAAATTACTTTTGGAGAAGTGAGGGACACTTCTGTTTGAAACAAAAGCGCTTTCAGTTTGCTCCGTTTAATAAAATCTGTTTTCATAGTAGGTATTGAAGGCCAAGTTGAACTTTGGGAGTTACTTTGTGTTGGTAGGAATAGAGATTGCCACAGGAAGCTACCCGGTTTGAAACAGTAAGGACATACGGTATGCCAGCTCACATTCCGTAGCAGTCCATGTTATTAAGAAGCAGATAACTGCTGTTAGAAAGCTGTGTGAATGTTGGTCTGATTGTGGGAGCTGGTGTGCTATTAAGAAAGCACGCAAGATTGGGGGCTGTAAGCTTAGAAGCGTCGTGCTGCTGGACATTCTTGCATAGTAATGAATGACTGCCATTGTGGTCGCATTTTTCACCTGTGAGAATGTTCTGTATCCTCTTTAAGACAGCGATATGTAAATGGGAGAAACCACTGTTCGTAAATAAACGTGTTACCTTATATAATAACATACAACATGAGAAACAACATGTACACCTAGCAGACACAACAACACTACGTACCATGAGAACCGTGGCTAGCCATATACACAAACCAAACATGGCATAGCACCTCTGCCACACAGTGCAGAATGCGGGCAGAGATGGGAGCAAAGTACGTGCGAAGGTGGCAAGTGTTTCTCGATTATAGAAGTATACAATGCAAAGTGTTGAGGGGATGTGCCGGACAGACTTGAGTATGCAGAGCACAGACATGTACATATCAACATACACTGATGGTCTATTGAAGGAAAGTGGACAGTGGACGCAACCATGATAGTACAGTCAGTAGGGAAGATTACAAAAACATAGCGCGTACGTGCCCCCCCCCAAATCTTTAGCGTAGTGGGCTGGCTCGGCATACGCAAGGCTAGCGTAGGGGTATGAATAAAAGGCCCGTTTCTCTGGGTGTGGTTCTCTTCCGGAATGGCGAACATGTCTGTCAGGTCTGCGCAGCTTACACTGCCACTAGGCTGACGCCGTGAGCGAAGGTGGCTGCGGGAATAATGCTCTCAGCCTTCTGGTACCCAGAAACTGTCCTGGCCGCTGCGACGCACATATACCAGTTCACCTTTCGACACCACTGTATGTGAAAGAGGGCCCACCACGTGCTGGCGGAAGCTTTTGGGCCAAGGTCTGAGAGCTAGGAAGGCTCCTGAGATCAACGCTGGCTACCGCGACACAGGCAGACAGCGCCCAGCCTGAAGCCCAGCACTGTGGAGTGCTATGTATACTACTAACACAGTAGTCCAACAGGTACCAACAGTGGAACGGTGTCTTGATCCCACAATGGACAATGTTAGAACTGCATCTGAGAGTGGAGATGAAGGTACTCCCTTCGACCTGGTGTAACCAACTCTAGGTCCCAACAGTGGAACGGTGTCTTGATCTCACAATGGACGATGTTAGAACTGTATTTGAGAGTGGAGATGAAGGTACTCCCTTTGACCAGGTGCAATCAACTCTAGGTCGCAAGAGTGGAACGGTGTCTTGATCCCAGAATGGACGATGTCTGATATTACCTACTGCTTGTTGGTTTTCATAGAACTCCCTCTGTTGAGGTGCATCATACTCTGTGCTTCCATAGCTAACTACTGCACATGATTTTGGGCTTGGTTGACTGCAGTCGGTGGAGTACACCGCGTTACAGCAGGTCGGAACAGTGATTCTGTGATTGAGGTTGTCAGAAGTTAGTCTGTGAAGATTTGTGTGTACCCCCTCCAATCAGGTGCAACCAACTCCATGCTTTTGAATCCAACGGCACGTGGCCGTGAGGCATTAATGACCACTGCCTCTGGCCTACACTGCGGTCACCAGGACTCGCAATTCAGATCGAGTGGTGATTGTTTAATTACAGAATCCAGTAGGCAACTAACTACAACGTCTATTGAAATATACACAATATCCTTTTAGTATGCTTGCTTGAAGAACTTTTTTTAGATGAGTTATAGGTTTAGTACAATGACTAAATTCTTCTTGGTAGTGGAAAAGAACACTGAATAACAGTCTACACTGTGGACAGCAGAGATCGCAATTCAAATTGTTTTGATTTATTTATTTTAGAGTTTTTTGTAATTTATGTTGTTGTATTTTGTGAAGAGGAAGTGAGAAAAAGTATTCATGGATGACTGCGCTGACTACTGCCTTCAATTTACACTGCGGACAGCTGTGTTCACAATTCAGATCGAGTCGCTATTGTAGATGACGCAGTCCTGTAGGCAAAAGACATTGCTCCAGTGCGCTCTGTCCGCACCACTCATACGCATCATCGCAGGGTCCGTACACGGTTTTTGTTGCTTCGCGTATGACAAACTGGGCAGCTCAAGTCAACGCCACATGGCTCTGGGCCCTTGCTGACCGCTCTCTGGCCTACACTGCAGACAGCAGTGTTTACAATTCAGATCGAGTCGCTATTGCAGATGAGGCAGTCCTGTAGGCAACAGACATTGTTCCTAGTACGGCCCGCCCGCAGCACGCATCATCGCTGGCTGTGCACATGCTGAATGCTTTTGATGTGGCTATATGAGTGCACTAGACCTGATGGACCCTTTATGATACAATCTTTTTAGTATTATTTCACATCTAGTGTCCCTACCTTACTGCAGCACAAACTATTGACCCTTTTATTATTGAATCTCTGTGTGTGATCCAATGATTACTGTTGTAGTTGATGCTAGCAGCAACCCTTCCCTGAGGGCTGGTTTACACTCACCCCACACGCATTCAGCACAGACGTCACTTGATTATGTGACGCTGGTAATAAAAAGGAGTCGAGCGCACGTGCCCATACCCACTTCCACTATCTATCTGTGTCTGTGTGTTCATTATCTATGCATGATACTGCCCCTGGGCCATACCACATTACGTTGTGCTGTGGACAGCGTATGCAACCATGTTACCTCTGGCAGTGGGGAAAACGTCTGGAATGTAACTTTTAGGTGCATGGCTATCACAGGTGGAAGGCTACTTTACAGAGCATGAATATTGATGAAGATGATGGTTGCATGTTGTGTGTAGTGTCAGATATGTGTACATAGCAAAAGGTTTTAAAAAAAGCTCTCTAAGCAGAATCGGAGTCTCTCATCAAACTCTGTAGAGAGAATGACTAAAATGGGTGGGGTCCTCCAACTGTTACAATGGGAAATGTTATGAACCAATCAAATGCTTTTCTTTAAGTTCACATGCCAATCGCGCACCGAGCGCGCAAGGAGGCCGCACCCGCCGCGATTTTGAGAAAATATATTTACCATAATATAAGTTTATTATAGTTAGAAATATATAAATGTTTAAAATATTTTAGATTATCGCTTGTTCTCATATACACTTTAAACTTATTTAGATATAGATTTGAGACACAAAAAAAAATGAGGGAATGGCGTACCCGGCGCAACACCATACGTCTATGACGTAACACAGAGCCTGGCACTGTGCACTCATTGCATACGCAACGCTCAGCGGGCGTGACCCCATACGTACATGACGTAACGTGCTGCTTGGTACTGGTTACACTGTTGCCTGCTGTACTCTTCCTAAAGAGAGTGGTATTGATTTTCTTGTTCTTGTCCTTGATATGTCCAAACTGACATCGAGATACTCGGCATGGGTTTTGCTGATGTTGCTAGTTGTTAATAAGAACATTGTTTTGACTAGCAACATCAGCAAAACCCATGCCGAGTATCTCAATGTCAGTTTGGACATAAAGAACAAGAAAATCAATACCACTCTCTTTAGGAAGAGTACAGCAGGCAACAGTGTATTACATGCCCTCAGTAGTCACCCTGAGACACTCAAATGGAGCATCCCCTACGGTGAGTTACTTAGGGCCAGAAGGAACTGCAACACGGAAGGGGCGTACCAACTAGAGAGTAAAGAAATGCTGGCTAGATTCAAAATCAGAGGTTATCCCAACTGGGTATTGCAAAAAGCAAAAAAAAGAGCAGATGCTATGCCCAGAGCTCTTACCATAAGTGAAAGGGAAACTGAATCTCTTGCTAGTGATGACGACAACACCCGCTTGATCTTGACCTACAATTCTGATTCCAACAACATCAGCAAAATCTTGGCCAAGAATTGGGACATTTTGAAATGTGATCATACCATTGGCAAACTCATGTCTGAAAGGCCCACCATAACATACAGGAAGGGCAAAAGTATCAGGGACATGTTGGTTCGCAGTGATGTCACCATCTATCCCAACAGACATGAACATGGCCTGCAGGGATTGTTTCCTTGCGAACACTGTAAAGCATGCAAGAACAGCATGTTTGTCAAGAGCATCTCCTACAACGGTGTCACCAAAGAAATTGCACAATTTCTCACTTGTAGCACCACTTTTGTTATTTATGTCATCGAGTGCCCATGCAAACTTTGGTACATTGGGAGCACTACCCTGTTGGCCAAGAAATGTGTATTAGAACACTATCGAGCGATCACACACAATGACGGCAAGTATCCTGTGGCTCGTCACTTCAGGGATACACACTTCTCGAATCCTGCCCTTTTGAGATTTTTTGTCCTTGAACAGATCACCAACAATCCTAGGGGTGGCAACAGGGTACTTAAACTGAGACAAAGAGAATCTAAGTACATTGTGGACTTCCAGACCAAGGTACCTGGTGGGTTGAATCAGGACGAGAAGCTGGCAATACATCTCAGGGATTAGTGTATCTCCAACCCTCCCCTGTAGATTAGTCATTTATGTACATTGCTTTGTTCTCCTTGTCTTTCCAGTCTCCACCCCCCAGTCTCCACCCCCCCCTTTTTTTACCCCCCCTTCTGCGTCTTTTGGATTACCACTGTGTATTTTACTTTATATTTCTTAGCCTCTTGATAAGACGCATCACAGTGCACAATAAATTTAGCATCATAAGATGTCTGCCGATTTTATCCTTGGATGGGTAACATGCTTATATGTGCAATACCACTGGGTAATTTACCTGACAGTAGATTTTGACTTGTCACTTGACATTAAATGCGTGAATATAACTCATATCATGATGCATATATACGCGTTACAGTGAATAGCCTATTTAGCATCATAAGATGTCTGCCGATTTTATCCCAGGACAGGTAACACGCTCACATGTACAATACCACTGGGTAATCTACCCGCCAGTACTTTCTTGACTTATCACTTGACGCTACATGCAAGAATATAACTCATATTATGTTGTAAATATACAGTAACATTCACTTCAACCACACACATTGGTACAATTTCAACCATTCCAAGATGTCTGAGATTGTAACACTTCAAGAGAGTTGTTGGCCTTTGTCAATTTCTTGCTTTCTGAAACTTTATCAGTCATGTGTTTGTTAATGCACTATTGTATTATGTGAGCAAGGCTTCTCTGTAAGTCGAAACGCGTCGTAATTAAACACCCTTGGATCCTTTGGAGTGTCCTGTTTTCCGTTTACTGAGAGCGCACTGCCATTGACTTTTCTGCATTTTGATTTCACTACCGGTGTGCTCCGCCGGTGTGTGCGCCACCTTCCTGGGGTCCCTGACTGTCGGCAGGAGCAACTTCGTGGGTAATATATGTATATATATATATATATATATATATATATTTATTACCTACTGGCGGTCGCCAGTAGGTAGTTATAGTTAGGACCCCTTTTCCATAGGAAAACCTCAACATTCTATTTTGAATAACTTTGGCGCCGGTCGATGAATCCTCGCGAATTTCTCAAAATAGGTGGGGCGCTACGCTCCGCTCCTACCCTGAAAGTCTCGGGGGGATTCGTCAAGCGGGGGCTGAGATAAAAGGGGGGTCCCAAAACGCCTTTTTCCCATGCATTTTTCCATAGGACCTTTAGAACGAGCTACAGCCCGAACGGCTGAACAGAATTAGTAGAAATTTGGCAGAGAGGTAGTCCCTAGGTCAAGGAAGTGCCTTTTGTAGGTTTGGTGTAAATCTGTTCAGTAGATTCTGAGAAAATAGCCTTTAAATCAATATATATATCTGAGCCCGCTTACGGTACGCTTACCGTACGTTTACCGTAAGCGTACGGTGGCGTGCGCGAGCGCGATTCTGATTGGCTCTTAGATCTTAGTAAACATTCGAATCGGCCGAAACCAGGAAGCGGCGGCCGCCATTTTGTCTCTCGCACTGAGTGTTGTTTATCAAACAAGATGGCCAAAAACATGTTACGGGGCTGTTTTGACAACTCCCTCCCACATAGTCATGTTGAGGGAGTCCCCAAACATCCCCCAAGAGCAAAAACGGTTTTATTTTTTTTTCGGCAATTTCGCCGAGTACGCTTACCGTACGCTTACCGTAAGCGTACGGTAAAAAATAAAAATAAAAAAAACACTATCCACACTTACCCCACCCCCTGTGCTTTTGGTGGCCGTAGGCCACCAAATGTACAGGGCTTATTAATAGGTAACAAAAACTAAATTTTGGCAACATGAAATTATAAAATCGAAATAAAAAAAACACTATCCACATTGACCCCACCCCCTGTGCTTTTGGTGGCCGAAGGCCACCAAATGTACAGGGCTTATTAAAGTTGATAAAAACCGTGCACGGAACGAACTGCGTTAAGTGGGCGCGCACGCCTCGAATGGCGTAAAGTAACTTAGCATTTAAAAAACCGTACAAATTCACTGAAAAAACCATAGGTTTCACACACGTTATAGTTAGGAATTAGCATTTAAAAAACCTTGCAAATTCACTGAAAAAACCATAGGTTTCACACATGTTATAGTTAGCGGAAATTTTACTGATAAAAAACCAGTGAAATTGCCCCGTTATAGTTAGTGCTGGCAACTATAACTCACGCGACCGCAATCTTCTGCTGATGACATATGTGTCTTTATGAAAAAAAAATATTTGTAATATATGTATAGCTAAAAATGTATGGAAGAAGACATGGGCAAATAAGTGTCTAAATACAGTATTAGCATCAGCAGAGGATTGCGGTCGCGTGAGTTATAGTTGCCAGCACTAACTATAACGGGGCAATTTCACTGGTTTTTTATCAGTAAAATTTCCGCTAACTATAACATGTGTGAAACCTATGGTTTTTTCAGTGAATTTATATATATATATATATATATATTTATATATATTTATATATATATATATATATATATATATATATATATATATATATATATATATATATATATATATATATATATATATATATATATATATATATATATATATATATATATATATATTATCTACTGGCGGTCGCAAGTAGATAGTTATAGTTAGGACCGAGCTTCCATAGGAAATCTCAAAATTCTATTTTGAATAACTTTGGCGCCGGTTGATGAATCCTCGCGAAATTTTCAAAACTAATGGGGCGCTCCGCTCAGCTCCTACCCTGAAAGTCTTGGGGTGATTCGTCAAGCGGGGGCCGAGAAAAAAGGGGGGTCCCAAAACGCGTTTTCTCCATGTATTTTCCCATAGGACATTTAGTCGAAGGTATAGCCCGAACGGCTGAACAGAATTACTTGAAATTTGGCAGAGAGGTAGTCCTCAGGTCAGGCATGTGCCTTTTGCATATATGGAGTCAATCTGTTCAGTAGTTCCTGAGAAAATTGCAGTTAAAAGTACATAAATATCTATAAGCGCGCACCGTGCGCGCACCGTGCGTGCACCGTGCGCGCACACTTACGTGCGCAAGCGTAATTCTAATTGGTGGCTACATGTCAGTCAACATTCGAATCGGTCGAAATCAGGAAGTGTCGGCCGCCATTTTGTTTGTTTTGGGTGCGACACTGAAAAAGAGAGGTGGCGAACGTGAAAAGGGGGCAGGGTACCGAAAAATTGCGGGGTGCGCGCACGGTGCGCGCACTGTGAAAAATCTTTAAAAAAATATATAATATTACATACATAACTTAGCATTTAAAAAACCGTACAATTTCACTTAAAAAACCATAGGTTTCACACACGTTACAGTTAGGAATTAGCATTTAAAAAACCTTGCAAATTCACTTAAAAAACCATGGGTTTCACACATGTTATAGTTAGGTGGACATTTCACTCGTAAAAAACCAATGAAATTCCCCCGTTATAGTTAGTTCAGATAACTATAACTCGCGCGACCGCCACTCTATCACAAGGATGATGTCATCAGTGATGTCATGAGTGATGCCACTGACCATGTTATGAGTGATGTAATATGTGAAGTCATCAGCAGTGGATTGCGGTCGCGTGAGTTATAGTTGCCTGCACTAACTATAACGGGGGAATTTCAATGGTTTTTCACAAGTGAAATGTCCAGCTAACTATAACATGTGTGAAACCTATGGTTTTTTAAGTGAATTTGCAAGGTTTTTTAAATGCTAATTCCTAACTATAACGTGTGTGAAACCTATCGTTTTTTAAGTGAATATAGATATATATATATATATATATATATATTCACTGAAAAAACCATAGGTTTCACACATGTTATAGTTAGGAATTAGCATTTAAAAAACCTTGCAAATTCACTTAAAAAACCATAGGTTTCACACATGTTATAGTTAGCTGGACATTTCACTTGTGAAAAACCATTGAAATTCCCCCGTTATAGTTAGTGCAGGCAACTATAACTCACGCGACCGCAATCCTCTGCTGATGATGTCAGATATTACATCACTGTATTTAGACACTTATTTACCCATGTCTTCTTCCATTAATTTTTAGCTATACATATATTACAAATATTTGTTTTTTCAGAAAGACACATATGTCATCAGTGATGTAATATCTGACACGAGTGAAATGTCCAGCTAACTATAACATGTGTGAAACCTATGGTTTTTTAAGTGAATTTGCAAGGTTTTTTAAATGCTAATTCCTAACTATAACGTGTGTGAAACCTATGGTTTTTTCAGTGAATTTGTACGGTTTTTTAAATGCTAAGTTATGTATTTTTATTTTTTTTTTTTAAGTTTTTTCACCGTGCGCGCTCTGTGGGCGCTTGGTGCGCTACGTGCACCAAGCGCCCACGATGCGTTGTTCGTGCCGTGCGCGTACGGTGCGCGCACCCCGCGATTTTTCGCAAAAAAAAATATTTATTTTTTTACCCTTGGGGGTCCTTCAGTGACCCCCTGACAAAGGCTAGGGGGTCAGGACCTGTCCATCCTGCCCCCTTCTCACGTTTTCCCCCTTTGTTTTTCATTGCCTCAGACTGCGAGAGACAAAATGGCGGCCGACACTTCCTGATTTCGACCGATTCGAATGTTTACTGACATCTAACAACCAATCAGAATTGCGCTCGCGCACTTCACCGTGCGCGTACGGTATGCTTACCGTACGCGCACGGTGCGCGCCTATAGATATATATATGCTTTTAACTGCAATTTTCTCAGGAACTAATGAACAGATTTACACCAGACCTGCAAAAGGCACATCCATGAACTGAGGACTACCTCTCTGCCAAATTTCAAGTAATTCTGTTCAGCCGTTCGGGCTGTAGCTTGGACTAAAGGTCCTATGGAAAAATGCGTGGGGAAAACGCGTTTTGGGACCCCCCCTTTTTCTCAGCCCCCGCTTGACGAATCCCCCCGAGACTTTCAGGGAAGGAGCGGAGCAGAGCGCCCCACCTATTTTGAAAATCTCGCGAGGATTCGTCAATCGGCGCCAAAGTTATTCCAAATAGAATGTTGCGGATTTCCTATGGAAACACGGTCCTATATACCTATCTACTGCCGACCGCCAGTAGATAATATATATATATATATATATATATATATATATATATATATATATATATATATATAAAACAAGAAGATTGCCCCTATTGAGGCGGCCACCACGAAGAACCTTCTGCAACGAGGGCTCCGGTCTGGTCAGCTTCCCACAGTCCCTTCCATGAAATACGTGGCTCAACGCGTTTCGGGCTTGCGCCCTTGATCACGAGCCAAAGACACTGCACAAACGGCCCATTGTTTTCCACCTCTGCTTTATTTGAAAATAAGTCCCGCCCTTGTGGGCGTGTTTTTGCGCCAGTTACGGCGTATGCAGACAGATGCATTCTGGTATTAGCAGGCACAAAACAGTTAATAGTACCACAGTGGCTTGGAGCCATTGGTCCAGATAAAATGTCAATAAAATCCCCAGTGGGTAAGAGGAGAGTGAGCTGCTGGGCATCCGGATTACGCCATCCCTCTCGTGTGGAATATCTCCGCTCCATGCTGACACTCGGCCTTTCCAAGTGCCCAGATCCGCAAGAATGCGGCGGGCTCGCCTCGCGACCGGACATGGCCGCTAAATACAAAACAAGAAGGTTGCCCCTATTGAGGCGGCCACCACGAAGAACCTTCTGCAACGAGGGCTCCGGTCTGGTCAGCTTCCCACAGTCCCTTCCATGAAATACGCGGCTCAACGCGTTTCGGGCTTGCGCCCTTGATCACAAGCCAAAGACACTGCACAAACGGCCCATTGTTTTCCACCTCTGCTTTATTTGAAAATAAGTCCCGCCCTTTAGGGCGTGTTTTTGCGCCAGTTACGGCGTATGCAGACAGATGCATTCTGGTATTGGCAGGCACAAAACAGTTAATAGTACCACAGTGGGTTGGAGCCATTTGTCCAGATAAAATGTCAATAAAATCCCCAGTGGGTGAGAGGAGAGTGAGCTGCTGGGCATCCGGATTACGCCATCCCTCTCGTGTGGAATATCTCCGCTCCATGCTGACACTCGGACTTTCCAAGTGCCCAGATCCGCAAGAATGCTGCGGGCTCGCCTCTCGACCGGACATGGCTGCTAAATACAAAACAAGAAGGTTGACCCTATTGAGGCGGCCACCACGAAGAACCTTCTGCAACGAGGGCTCCGGTCTGGTCAGCTTCCCACAGTCCCTTCCATGAAATACACGGCTCAACGCGTTTTGGGCTTGCGCCCTTGATCACGAGCCAAAGATACTGCACAAACGGCCCATTGTTTTCCACCTCTGCTTTATTTGAAAACAAGTCCCGCCCTTGTGGGCGTGTTTTTGCGCCAGTTACGGCGTATGCAGACAGATGCATTCTGGTATTAGCAGGCACAAAACAGTTAATAGTATCACAGTGGGTTGGAGCCATTTGTCCAGATAAAATGTCAATAAAATCCCCAGTGGGTGAGAGGAGAGTGAGCTGCTGGGCATCCGGATTACGCCATCCCTCTCGTGTGGAATATCTCCGCTAAATGCTGACACTCGGCCTTTCCAAGTGCCCAGATCCGCGAGAATGCGGCGGGCTCGCCTCGCGACCGGACATGGCCTCTAAATACAAAACAAGAAGGTTGACCCTATTGAGGCGGCCACCACGAAGAACCTTCTGCAACGAGGGATCCGGTCTGGTCAGCTTCCCACAGTCCCTTCCATGAAATACGCGGCTCAACGCGTTTCGGGCTTGTGCCCTTGATCACGAGCCAAAGACACTGCACAAACGGCCCATTGTTTTCCACCTCTGCTTTATTTGAAAATAAGTCCCGCCCTTGTGGGCGTGTTTTTGCGCCAGTTACGGCGTATGCAGATAGATGCATTCTGGTATTAGCAGGCACAATACAGTTAATAGTACAACAGTGGGTTGGAGCCATTTGTCCAGATAAAATGTCAATAAAATCCCCAGTGGGTGAGAGGAGAGTGAGCTGCTGGGCATCCGGATTACGCCATCCCTCTCGTGTGGAATATCTCCGCTCCATGCTGACACTCGGCCTTTCCAAATGCCCAGATCCGCAAGAATGCGGCGGGCTCGCCTCACGACCGGACATGGCCGCTAAATACAAAATAAGAAGGTTGCCCCTATTGAGGCGGCCACCACGAAGAACCTTCTGCAACGAGGGCTCCGGTCTGGTCAGCTTCCCACAGTCCCTTCCATGAAATACGCGGCTCAACGCGTTTCGGGCTTGCGCCCTTGATCACGAGCCAAAGACACTGCACAAACGGCCCATTGTTTTCCACCTCTGCTTTATTTGAAAATAAGTCCTGCCCTTGTGGGCGTGTTTTTGCGCCAGTTACAGCGTATGCAGATAGATGCATTCTGGTATGAGCAGGCACAATACAGTTAATAGTACCACAGTGGGCTGGAGCCATTTGTCCAGATAAAATGTCAATAAAATCCCCAGTGGGTGAGAGGAGAGTGAGCTGCTGGGCATCCGGATTACGCCATCCCTCTCGTGTGGAATATCTCCGCTCCATGCTGACACTCGGCCTTTCCAAGTGCCCAGATCCGCAAGAATGCGGCGGGCTCGCCTCGTGACCGGACATGGCCGCTAAATACAAAACAAGAAGGTTGCCCCTATTGAGGCGGCCACCACGAAGAACCTTCTGCAACGAGGGCTCCGGTCTGGTCAGCTTCCCACAGTCCCTTTCCTGCGCTGCTTGGGACAGAGAGTCCGGTGTGTGGGAGCAGAAAGACAACGGAGGCAAGACTTTCCCCCATCGAGCAACCCACTGGGGTAACAGACTTTGTTTTATTTTAAATCTCGACGGCACCCACTGTGGTTTAATGTTGGGGAACTACATGGACCAGGAGGCTTTGTGGCCACACCCACTGGGGTGGGTCCTTTATCAGGTGTTCCTCATTGCCTGCCGGGGTTTTTGAACTTGCCAGTGATCAAGGGCAGAAGGCTGCCCAAAACGCGTATGGCCTTACATGATGCACGAGAGGATGAAGCTGCTCTGTGTTGCCAACCTGCATATTAAAGGTGTTTAAACTCTCTCGTTTGGGGCATTTCTTCAGGGGGCAACCTTGTGGAACTTTGTGTAGCGGCTGGCCCGGCCGCGGAAATGCCCAGCTGCTGTTTTCACTCCAGATCAAACGGGGCAAGCCGAAACGAGGAAAGAACTACTTCATGAGTCCCTTTGCAGCCGTTACGGCTGCATTGTCTTTAGTGGAATAAGCCTCAACCCATTTACTAAAGGCAGAAATGGCCACCAAGACATACTTCAAATTATTACATCTATCTAACTCGATGTAGTCCATCTGGAGGACCTCAAAAGGGAAAGTGGGTGGTGCAAAATTACCAGGTGGTGTAGGGGTACCCTTTCCAGAATTGTGCTTCATGCACACCATGCAATATTTCACTAAATGTGGAGCTGTCTTCGAAATGTTATCATTCTGCCATACAGAGTCTAACAACTTGCAAATACCCTTAGCACTGACATGAGCTGGACCATGGGCCATCATGACTACAGGAAGAACATATGCATCTGGCAACATCCATCTCTGCTTCCCTGACTTATCAATCCAACAACCCTCATGGTTCAATTGTGTTGTACTTTCTTGTCAAACTGCTAATTCCTCTATTGTGGCCTCACTTTGTATATTTCACATTTTCAAGGGTATCCTCAAACATGGTAACTTCAGGCACCCACCTAGCGGGACCTGCTACAAACATTCTTTTCATTTTAGTTTGGGCTGTTTTCTTAGCTGTCTGATCAGCAAAAGCATTTCCCCTACCTACATCGTTAGTGACTTTCTGATGGGCACTACACTTTACTATAGCCAATCTCTTAGAAAGTGTCAAAGCAGACAAAATCCTCAATATGAGGGACCCATGTTATATTTTGGTGCCATGCGATGTAAGGAACCCTCTCTCTGCCCAGAGTCGCCCAAAATTATGTGCGACTCCAAAGGCGTACTGGGTGTCAGTATAACCAGTTCCTCACTAAATTCGCAAGCTCGTATTAAGGCAACAAGTTCAGCAGCTTGGGGCGATTGATAGGGAACTCGTGATGTCTCAACTACGGTATGCAGCATGGTGATAGCATACACAGCAGTTTTAGTGCCATATGGTAATTTAAAGCAAGAGCCATCGACAAATAGTTCCCCTTGTGGGTCAGATAAATGAACATCAGTCAAGTCTACTGTCCTTTTGTCTCTTTTTCCGCCCAGAAGATACAATCATGTTTATCAATTTCATCATTCTCGGAATGGAGGGGCAGTAACGTAGCTGGATTCAGAGTGGCACATCTTTTAATCATGATGTGTTTTGCAAACAATGTTAATTCATAACCAGTCAGACGTGCACTGGTGAGGTGCTGTGTCTTTGTTTTGTTCAAAAGTGTGTCCACAGCATGGGGTACCATGACTGCGAGATCAGGATCAAGTATGAATCCAGCTGTCTTCACCATGGTGATGAAGCCGTTGGTGATCTGTCTCCGCAAGAGGGCAGGAGCTGGGGCATCCCACTCGCAGACACTACCCATGCTGTATCACTCTACGCGGATGACGTGATCATCTACGTCTGTGATGTCACGTTGGATCTGACCCCCATACACACACGCTGCAAGAATTTGAGGCGGTGGCAGATCTCAGACTGAATTGGTCCAAGTCAACAATATACCCTCACGTCAGCGATCTCCCCCCTTGCCCAATACGACTGGGCGGTGTAGGTGTATCATGGAGCCCACAAGCAGTGAGGTACCTGGGCGTCCACTTATACCACATGCCGCAGGACCTATATGAGCAGAACTATTGTGGGGTGATGGCTTGTATCCGGTCTTCCGTGTACTTCTGGAAGGATCTCCCCATGGCTGTCATTGACAAAATCGCAGTTACCAAAATGATTTTAGTTGCGAGGTTACTATATTATTTTGCAAACCTCCCGGTGGTTCCCCCACGCTCCTTCTTCTGGAAGCTGGACACTCCTCGGCACCCTTATTTGGGGCTCGGGACATTAGCAAATTGCCCTTGCTAAACTGCAACTACCCATGGATCAGGAAGGGCTAGGCGCCCCTTCCTTAGAGGCATATTTCCTCGCGGCCCAGCTTCAATGGGTGTCGAGATGGACAGCAGGCCGTGCCTTAGAGAAAACAACCACAGACACCAGGTTCATTCCAATCAAAACCATAATCCGCATGCTGTTACCAGGGGCAGCACCAATACGGGATTGTCCTCTCCAGGTGACAGTTGCGCGCTCCTGCCTGACACGTGTGCACAGAATGAACCACGAGGCACCCATGTATTTACCCGTCCTGCCACTGGTGGTGTTCGCTAGGGGTCGCACACACTATACAGAATGAGCGCTGCGAAAATGGACTAAGCACTCGGTCACGGAGGTAGGCTTCTTATACATGAATGGGCAATTGCAGACATTTGCGGTACTGGCGGCCGACATGGATCTCCCCAGGGGACAATTTCTTCTCCATCAGCAATTGCTGGAAGACTGCCACAGACTGTGGGTCACAATAGACACTGAGCCCCCCACACACCCAGTGATACACACACTGCTGCAGATGGGCCCAGGGCACCATCTGGTCACATGGATATACAAAGCAGTGCGGGCACTACATTCATTCACCTTCGCGCCACTCTGGGAGAAGTGGGAGGCTGAGTTCCAGCGACCACTCCACGACAAAGAGTGGGAACGTGCATTAGAGTTTCCTAAAAAAGTGTCCCGCAACTATCGCTTCAAGAACATACAACTCCATAGATTGCACCGCGCCTACCTGACTCCTGAGAAACTCCAACATTACTATCCGGACACGTCCTTCATGTGTCCCAGGTGCCCCGAACCTAATGCATCTTTCCTACACTTCTTCTGGGACTGCCCAATGCTCCACGAATATTGGGCCAGGATCCACGCCACCCTTCTCACAGTCATGGGGCTAACGGGCATTCACACATGGGAGGCCTGTGCGCTAGGCATAAACAAGTGCCATAAGAGTCAAAAAGTGGAAATGCGTTTTGCGTCCCCAGCGCTCCTTTTAGCTAAAAGATGCATAGCAATGCACTTGAAGGCACCCGGCAGGCCCCCACTAGCGGCTTGGGTGGGGGCGGTCAACAAATGGGGCACTGCAGAGGAAGAGGTGCTCGATCTGAAGAGGTTAAGGGTTTCCGTAAACACCCCATATCCATGCTATAGTCGATCCCCCACAGCAGACCGTCAGGTTGCCCACGGCAGACCATCAGCAGAGTATGTGCCTGGTGGGGGCGGGGCTTGACGCCAAGGATCTACAACACATGTACCCCTCCACCACGGCATCCCTGCCTCCCCCAGCGCACACACAGCCCACAGCCTAGCTCCGATGTATTAGCTCGTCGGTTCATATCACGCGGCATCCACTTAGACACAGTGTTCCCCAGTTCTATTTCCCCAGTTTGAAGAGTTCGGATTGTTATCTTCACCATAGAAAACAATGACTCATAGGGCCTGTGTTGAGAGCTCACACTTCGCCCGCAGTACATGCAATAGGCACCTGCCCACAGACACACACTTCATATCCATACGCCTTCTCAACTCTGCGGCAATACTTAAAGAAATGTTGTATAAGTCATGTTCTAATGTCCAGCCCTAAACAATGATATGATGTACAACTAGTATGATGTTTGTTTCCGAAGCAATCATAAACTCTGTACTGTACAATATCAGAAATGTCAATAAAAACGATTTCCCCACCCCCAAAAAAGTACCAATCCAGCTGATTGTCTTATTGAGACGGCCACAGATGCGACCACTCTTAGACAACTCGGCAGGGCTCATGCAACAGGGTCAGGAACAGCAGAGAAATAAGCACACAGCTGTTGCTTATCCACAGAAAGCGTGCGACCAGCCATCTCATGGACGTACAACACAAACGGTTTACTGTGATCTGGGGTGCCGAGTACTGGAGCCGAACAAAGCGCAGTTTTCAATTGCTCAAAAGACTGCTGACATTCAGGCTTCCAAGGCAGGGGCTCATGCATGTCATTAGTAGTTAGTGCAAGCAAGGGTTTAATTAGTAAGAAGTACTTAGGTAGCCACTGCTGACAGTAGGAAGTGATACCTATGAAAGCACGCACATCTTTCTGAGTCTGTGGGATGGGCATTTTAACAGTGGTACTGATGCGCTCAGGAGTCAATCTCCTACCCTTCTTCAACAACAGGTGACCTAAGTAGGTGACCTCCTGTCGACAATACTGAAATTTAGAAAAGGACACCTTATGTCCATGTTGAGGCAAATGCAATAACAATCTAACAGTACTATCTCTACAACCCTGCTCAGTATCAGAAGTGATAAGGAGGTCATCAAAATACTGCACCAATACATTACCTGCGGGAAGCAAAAGGGAATCCAAATGACATTTCAGGGACTGACTATAAATCCTCGGACTCTCTGTATAGCCCTGAGGAGCTCGACAGAACCTAAAGCTCCTACCAGCTAGGGTGAACCCAAACAGATATCTGCTATCCGGATGAATAGGAATACTGAAGAACACATTTTTCAAATCAATAACAGAAAAGAAGGCAGCAGAAGAAGGAATCATAGTCAAAAGAGTGGTAATGTCAGGGACCACTGGAAACTGGGAAACCACTATTTTATTAACTTCACAACATTCCTGTTGCTTCATCCATATCATAGTGATCATGGTAGTACTGTCCATCCAGAGGGTCATCAAAATAATTATTATCCGAACAACCCTGTGAGACTGCAGCATTCTAAACTCTATCAGTCCCACCAGCTCCACGACCTCACCTACAAGAACCCCATCTTCTGGGGACTACCACCTTTTGAAAAAGCACAGGACATTCACTACGCCAATGTCCCTCCTCCTTACAATACGCACACTGATTCGGCCCCACATGCGTAGTATTCGGCTGCCAACTAGTGCGTGGAAGCTGTCGGGCAGAACCACCACTTCCTCTACTATTTCCCATAAAAGCCTGCTGTAACAACACCTTTGTCTTTAAATCCTTGTGCCTTTTCTCCGTCCTCTCTTTTTCCTCATTATCCCTATGTTCATTATACTGCGCCATATTCAAACTAACACAAGGTGACGAGGTGTACCAAGTACTTTCAGAGGCCTGTAATCAAGTCACAATTTAAGGAAGCATATTAGAAACAAATCTATTAACAAACAATCAAACACCTCCCTCAATAGACAAATCCTGCCCACTGTAATCCAAAAACGCGCCTTCAAACCGAGTGAAAAAACCATATACACTCTCATCCTTCTTTTGTCGACAAGCCAATAATTTATCCCAATCCACCTTTCTTGGCAGGATAAGAGAATGTATATAGGTAATAATGCGGCCTGGCAACGCCAACATTTCCACCCGAGGCTTATCACCTGGCTTTCTCTCCCAGTCCCATGCTTCAATTTGATCCCATGTACCTCTCAATTCCACAACATGATCTTGTGTGTGTACTTGCCTCAAAATAACAACCAGAACCAGCAAACCAAAGAACATTTCAATATCATATAATATGCAGTAGGATTTTTACTAAGGTCAGGTAATTGAGTCTTAAGAGACAATACTTCACTTCTTTTCCACGGAGTATAAACCCATTGCTCCTGAAACCTAGCCACCACTGCCGCTCGAGTAACATTGCCACGACCATCTGTTAATTCTGATATCTCAGGGTGATATACAGGATGAACCTCTCTCATAGGAAACTGAGACACTGACCTGGGACTTTTCTCATGTAATCATCCCCTATAAGCTATTATTGTCGCAACATTAGAAAAAAACCTGTCCTGGCCCCAATTCACTAATATACACCCGATGTCTAATATCATAAAATATGAGGTGCTTCTGCTTCAAAACACTGCTGCCATAAGACGATTAAAGTTGCACACGTATGTTTAAGGGCATGCTGTTGTATGAAGGGCTCAAAATCCCTCATAGTTGCCCAGACGTCTTCTACACTATAAATGGGATTACAGGACCATTGGGCAGCCTGATTGGCTTTTACCTGTCATCATCGTCTCCCACATCAGATCGCACTAATTGGTCCCATGCGCTCCTTAAATCTCATCCAATCCCTATCCTAAAATCCGCATACCGGTCTCCCACTATTTACTAACGTCGGAGGATGAAAAACCACAGTAGGCAAAGCAATAGAAATAACAGGCACTAACCTCGCTGATCATTGTATCACAGGAGAAAGAGCTGGCGAGAGGGAGGCTGAGGCAATAGGTGTGGCCGGCTACCCAGTCACAGTTGCCACAGACTGCAAAGAAACAGCAGGAAGAGGAGAATGAGGACCTGAAGCCACTGCCATTAAATAACAGCAGTAGATACAGGGACAGAGACAGTAGACGTGCTGGAGCGGGTAGTACAAAATGCTGTATACCCCCCCCCCATTCTGCATGTTTATAGTTATCTGAATAATCAACTAATAGTAATATTATTAATGTGTTTGAAGTGAAAACTCACCAATTATATTAACAAAAGAATTACACGTGGGATTTGCATTTTGCATGGCTAAACTAATTGTATATTAATATATGTACGCATACTAATGGTAGAAAATTAGAATATTGCATGATATATGTTGCTTTTGTAATGTAATTGTAAGTTGCACCAGATGACATCACTGGGTGAATATAACGCTTTGAATGTTGCTATTCTGCTAGATAATTACTTACACATAGGGGAATTAGTGAGGGTTTAACATTTTACTAGCCATTTCAATGTTTTAATTACGTCTTTGTGTTTGTTTGCTTAAGTTGACCATTTGGGCCTTCATAAAGATGGCTGACTGAGACGTACGACGTGACTGCTGCTGTCTCACGAGGTTTTGGGTGAAGTGCGCATGCGCCACCACCAGCAACAATGATCTCGTCCTGACCCCAGGAGAGATGTACCCATCAAGGTCATACTGGGAGAGTTTCCAGGACCTCAACAATAAACTGTCTTTAAAACCGGAACCAGCAAGTGCGATGACTTAATCTTACGGACTATGTGAGAACTTCACAGAGTGACCCCAAATCCACCAATGAGGACTGTCTAAAGCTCATTCTTGATACATTTTGACATTAAAATCATTATAAAAGACGGTAGAATAGGGAGTTAAGAAGCTTGTCGTTCGATTTGTCTTGCTGCGAATTTCCTGACGTTATGCTGACGGAGAGGACGGTGACACTGCTGGACAGCTGTTATCCTGAATCTTTGAGAGACTGAATTGCGGCCTGGCTTTGATGAATTTAAAGATTTTTCCACGACTTGACTGACTTAGAGGACGACTAATAGCCAGATTAGGTAAATATGATGTTCTGTGGTTTGAACGATGATTTTCTAACAATTTTCAATGTAATTAGATAAACGATGTTTTGATTAATTGACAAACGTGTTGTGTCGATTATTTGAAGAACTAAGAAAAAGAGAAGAGTATAAATAAATTAATTGAATTACCAAACTATAATACAACTAACTGATTCATCGCCAAATGAGGGGAATATCACGAGGTTTGAAGTTAATAAAGGTATTCAATGCGCATTAGGGTTTAGGTGAAAAGATATTCCTTTCATGTCAGCGTTTGGAAACTTATCCCTCTGGGGAAACAGATCAATGAAGTGTGAGTGTTGGTGTTATGGGCCCCACCAATGAATGTATTTGAGTGAATGTGTTATTGCGGTATTTGGTCTGTTACGAAGGGGGAATTAGACCTTCCACGCTGGAGCAGTTTTTCTGGTAGCAGAATGATGGTTGTTATTGTTTTGGTTTGGTGAATATAGCTTGTACATTGCTTATTGATTATTGGTTATTGATTCATATTGTTTTATGTATTAACACTCTCTGTTGAGTCGCGTTGAGTTCTATGTTGTTTGCACAGCTTCTGGAATGTAGGAATTCGGAAGTTTGTAATGGTTCCATAGTAGAGCAGAGGTAAGCGCTGCTCTCGGGAAAGACGGAATTGTTGTTGCCCTGTAGGTTCACAGGGAGAAACGTGTAACGATTGAAGTTGCACAACGCATTGTCTGGGTTCGATTCGGTGACATCGCCGTGTGATGCCATTAGAGACATTTTCTGTGTGAGAGAAGTGTATATGATAGCGAAGGTCACCTGTGAAATTTTGGTCTTAGGTACCAGGAGTCCAAATGGCATTCCGATAACGCTTATCACTGGAAAGGTAACAGGTGTTCTCTGAGCTTGCTAGAAGGATAAAGTAGAGGGAAGTGCTACTTTGTTAACGTATGTCATAATTCTGTAGAAGGACAGACTGTTCGCTGTTCTCGGGAAAGACAGAATTCTGTGTGAATGTACTACATTTTCTCGTATGAAAGTGCATGAATGTGAAGGCATTCGGGTTAATCGTGAAACTCTAGTTTTATTTCTCAGGAGCATTGGGAATCCAACTATGTGTCTTAATTCTGGAGAAAAGGTTAGCTAATGCTTGTTAGAAGGGTAAGGTAGAGGGATGTGCTACTTTATCAACGGAAGTAACGATTCCGTAGTAGGGCAGAGGTAAGTGCTGCTCTCGGGAAAGACGGAATTCTCGCGAGAAAGGTCTATTACTATTCCTTGGTTAGCGAAGCGGACAATGGTGGTGTTTTTATGTTGTTACTAACAGATTTGTAAATTCGAAACAAAACTTACCGAGTGGAATATGTAAAGGAGGGGTAGACAGGAGCAGGAGCTGCGGCAGCGGCTGTTGACGTCAGAACGACTGAGCTGGGATTGGCCAGTCAGTCAGAAACGTAGAACGCTCCGGATTGGTGCGTTAGTATACGCCGCGCTAGGAGTGGAGAAGCACAGGGTGACGTAGACGCTCCGGATTGGTGCGTTAGTGTGAGTCGCGCTGGGATTGGAGAATTGTAAAAGTGACGTAGACGCTCCGGATTGGTGCGTTAGTGTGAGTCACGCTACGATTGGTCAGAATAGAGGTACAGTTGTAAGGAGAAACTAGCGATACACGGAAGACAGGAAAATGTATTACGATCCACCAGAAAAGGAGAAAAAGTCCTGGTTTGGTAGAATTAAAAAGTGGTTTAAGAAAGACAAACCGATTGTAACTAGGGAAGGACAGTTACTTCCTCCACCGAAAACCCCCGCATCCTTTATGGTTGCAAAATATGGATATCACACCTGTATTTGGTTAGACAATAGGGTTAAGTATATTGAGAAAGACGGAGTGTTGGCTTTTCCAGAACATGGTTCATTTAATTAGGCAGTATTGAGAAATTTAAGGGAGAAAATGATGAATTTAGAACCAAGACCTAGATCGACACAATTTGACGCATTGACAGAATGGGAAGATGAGATGCATGACCGAGAAAGACAGAGAAGTGGCGGAAGGTATAGGTACATGTTTGGTAGGTCATACGGGCATGAGACTCATGATGATCGAATGAGAAGGTGGCGGAATGCGAGTATGACTGAGGGTTTGTTTCCCGTAAGAGCTGCAGGAGAGAATGAAGGAAGAAAATGTGTAGAAAAGAGACATAATTTGGAATCGAGAAGGTATGGAGGGAATGAATTAGAGGATGATGTTCTTGATGACATGTTCTATAAAAATCCACCCCCATATCGGCCAGAACCAGAAATATTAACCCCAAGTGCCCCAATGAAAGAAACAGTACGAATCATAAAATCGGAACCAGAGTTCCAAGATTTGGGAAAAAACTATTCCATTAGAGAGATAGAAAAGAAGTCCGGAGGTAAAATAAACGATGAAAATTCCGCAGAACTAGCAAGGATGACCCTAGAATTAACAGAGAAAATAAGAGAATTGACCAAAAATCTGGAAGCTGTAACAGTTCCAGTAATGATAGGTCCAGTAATGCCTATTTTTGATAAACAGAAAGATAGAGAACATTGGTTGACGGTCCCTTATAAAAGTAATAAACGGGTTGAACAACCAAAAATGAGTCAAAATGATAATACATGGAGACAGACAATAAGTATGATTGAACCAAATGTTTCAAATAATCCGTTTGTAGGCCAGAACTGTGCAGAAAGGCGTATGACAACAGTGGAGTCAATATTAGAAACACAAAAGGATTTTGGACAAGGAAATGTAGAGAAGTCAGTAGGACCATCTACAGAGTAATTAAGTGAATGGTTGAGAAGCTTGCAGAAGAAAGACAAAGAATCTCAGTCAATAGATGTGGCTAAACTACGATTGGTACTGGAAGAGTTAATAGTAGGAACTATCCCTACGGAGAAGTTAAAAACCTACCAAGATGAGGAGTTGTTATTTCTGTGTAAAAGCATAACGTGGAGAGCAAAAAGTCTCCATGAAAGATTAGAAGAAGTGGCAAATGAAATGGGTATAGATATTGAAAAGGAAAAAGCACTACAGAAACCATATCGGGTAGATTTCACTGAAAAAGACATTGAAAACATGAATACCACAGGACGAATGAGTCAGATTAAGGAAATAATTATTTTGTTGAGAAAATGGGGAGATGTGGACAAATGGAAAAGTAGATGGTATCGAAAACGAGATGATGTTTCAGATAAAACCTTTTCAGCTTTCCCTATTAGAGAAAAACAGAAGGTCGTGACAGGATGCACTATGAGATAAATTCCAGGAGGAGGATATGTTCATGTTCCATGGACTAGGCAAGATAATTTGTCATTTACAAATGACTTCCCTCGACTATGTGAAAAACCCGTCAAGTGGTATAGACAGGTGGACAGATTTGTAAAATTGTCCAAAGTATTGTGGATGGATCTAAATAGCTTGTTTGACATAATAGTAACAGCAGATCTATGGACAGAGTGCACAATCATGATAGATTGGCCAACACAAGAATACCCAAGGGATCCAAAAACAGGGGCTCCAGACCCCGAGGTACTGAAGAAATACGAGCATGTTATGGCGTTTCTGAAAAACAAAGTACCTCCTAAAGAGACAGACTGGGTAAAAATTGACAGAACACATCAGGAAAGCAAAGAGTCAGTACACGCACATTATGAGAGGTTAATTTTGGCCTTTAAACAATTTAGTGGGGACGAAAATCTAAGTGAAAAGGATTTAAGTCATTTTGTATACAGGTTTGTATATGGTCTTCGTCCAGAAATTAGTGAGATGATAAAACAGCATACCGTAGACTGGCAAAATAAGAAAATAGACGAAGTACTGAGACATGCTAAATGTTTCAGTGATGAGATTGAAGCAAAACAGCGAAAATTGAAAGAAAAGGCTATGTGGGCACAAGTAAAGGTAGCGGAGAGACAGGAAGCTCAATTAGCAGAACAAGCAGGATCAAGACAAAAATTTTATCCTGGGAAAGGTAAAGGAAATATCGAGGAAGCTAAGAAGAAATTTCCATGTCATAATTGCGATAGGATAGGGCATTGAAAATCCAAGTGTAAATTTCCCCCGAGTACTAACAATGAAAATGCCTCATTGAATCCACAGGTACAGAATGAGGTGAGTGGTCAACCTCAGCGACAGCAGCAGGTTGTAACACAACAGAATCAGGTGCCAAAACCACCTTTTTCACAGAGCAAAAATTCCCAGAAGTATAGTAAGGAAACGGGATTCTACAACGAAGAACAGGTAAATAAACCGCTGAGCGCTAGCGCTGCTTCGCAGTATTGGCTGCAACGCGATGATAGCGATTCAGAGGAGGGTTATTGATGGTGCCGAAGGGAGGAAGAAGAGTGCGTACTTGCCACAACTCTAGAAGTAGACCAGACAGGCCCATTTGTAGATGGAAAAGTTAATAATGAAAATATGACTTTCCTAGTTGATACTGGTGCTACTCGATCAACTGCTAGATCAGCTGATGTCAAGAATTTTCCTCTCACGGATGAAACGATCCAAGTAGTTGGTGTATCCAACAGGCAGATTAAAACTTATCTTACAGAACCTGTGAAAGTTAGCATAGGGAAATTTTCTGAAATGCACCGCTTTGTCGTGTGCGACACAAGTCCTGTGAACTTGTTAGGTAGAGATTTGTTGTGCAAGATGAACTGCACTATATTTTGTACCCCAGATGGAATAGCATTTGAAACACCAGATGATGATGTGCTGTATAAAATGACAATGGCAAACAGGGAGAAGAAGGTTACTGAAACCTATGCTGTATTTAACCCTGACGAATTACCTAAAGAATTAAAATAATCTGTTAAAGCAGAAGTTTGGGATTTCACCGGAGAAGATGTAGGATTCATGAGAAATGTAGATCCAGTAAAAATAACCGTGAAAGAAGGAGTAAGTTATCCAAATGTCCCTCAATATAAATTGACACCTGAAATAATCGAAGGAGTTACTCCTATGATTGAAAAAATGATAAAACAAGGTATTTTGAGAGAAATAATGAGTAGTCCATGTAATTCACCTATAATGGGACTGAAAAAGCCTAGTGGGAAGTACAGGATAGTACAAGATCTGAGAAAGATAAACAAATATGTTGTGTCATGCTGTCCCATTGTACCGAATCCATCTGTGATTTTATATCAGATTCCCCATGACACAGAATGGTATACAGTGATTGATCTATGCCATGCTTTCTTTTCCATCCCATTACACCACGACAGTCAGCAAATTTTTGCATTTCGTTTCGGTGAGCGTATTTTGGCTTGGTGCCGAATTCCACAGGGGTATACAGAAAGCCCCTCAATATTTAATCAGCTATTGAAGAAGTCATTGGAAAATCTAGAAATTCCAGAAAACTCAGTGTTAGTTCAATACATCGATGACCTACTTGTGGCATCGAAAATCTGTGAAGCTTGTGAGGTAGACACAATAGCCTTGCTGAATCATTTGGCAGAT
Source organism: Triturus cristatus (assembly GCF_964204655.1). Classification (NCBI taxonomy): domain Eukaryota; kingdom Metazoa; phylum Chordata; class Amphibia; order Caudata; family Salamandridae; genus Triturus; species Triturus cristatus. The sequence goes on from NC_140582.1 coordinate 28,613,706, forward strand.
GTAGGACTAAAAGTGTCACCATCGAAATTACAATTTTGTAAGAAGGAAGTACAATATTTAGGACATAACATTGAAAAAGGACTGAGAAGAATAACAATAGACAGAATCAGGATCATAAAGAGAATGAGTCCACCTATGACCCAAAGAGAAGTGAGAAAGTTTCTGGGAATGGTTGGATATTGTCGTCAATGGATCAGCAATTTTTTGTTGATCGCAAAACCTTTGGTATGACTGACAAGAAGTGATGTGAAAGATCCCATTGATTTGAACAAAGAGGAATTGGCAGCATTCAAAAGATTGAGAGGTGGGTTGTGTGAAGCACCTGCATTGGGTATGCCTGACTATGAAAAGGAATTTGAGTTGTATTGCAGCGAGAGAAATGGATGTGCACTCTCTGTTCTAGTACAGAAGCATGGAAAACTGAGGAGACCAATCACATATTTTTCATCAATGTTGGACCCAGTAGCAGTAGCCCTACCTGGGTGTTTGAAAGCAGTAACTGCTACATGTCGGAGTTTGGAACAGAGTGAGGAAATTGTGATGGGATATCCTGTGAAAGTGTTTGTACCTCATGATGTGGCGATCCTTTTAACAAGGAGTCGTACTCAGTATATGACACATAGTCGGCTGACTAAGTATGAAAAGGTCATATTAGGTGCAACAAATGTAAGTCTTGTAAGATGCTTGAATGCGAATCCTTCAACATTGTTGCCTGATGCAGAGAATGTGGAAGTAAGAGATGAAGCAGATCATGGCTGTCTGGATGTACTTGATTTTTGTACAAAACCACGACCTGACATAAAAGATGAACCTTTACCAGAAAGTGATTTTGTTATGTTTGTTGATGGGTCTTGTTTGAGGACAGATGATGGAGTGTTAAGTGCAGCATATGCAGTATGCACAGTCGCAGTAGTAATGGAAGCATCCTATTTGAAAGGAGTAAAGTCGGCCCAAGTAGCTGAACTTGTTGCTTTGATGAGAGCATGCAAGATTGGGAAAAGTGTGAGAGTGACTGTGATAACTGATAGCCAGTATGGCTATGGAGTTGTCCACGACTTCGGCCAGATAAGGCTGCAGAGAGGATTCTTAACCTCAAGTTGAACTCCCATTAAGAATGCTGAAGTGGTTGGAAAGTTGCTTGACGCGATACAGCTGCCTAGGCAATTGGCTGTTGTAAAGTGTGCTGCTCATAGTCGCAGTGGTGATTATATCGCTACTGGAAATAAATTTGCAAATGACATGGCGCAATACTGTGCACGTGAATCCAATTGGAATGTTGAAACTTCGCACTCCTTGGTGTGTTTGTGTAATCAAATTTAATCGTGGTTCATCAGGATAATGGGTGCAGAGTTGGTAACCCTTCTGAGCACAAGGTTGATTGTGATACTAAATCAGAATTCAATCAATCAGGCTAAGGAAAAAGAGGTGATTTCTTGCTCTTTGATGTTTACTAACACTGTGGGAACATGGGAAGAAGTAAGACAATTGCAGGATGAAGCAGGAGGGGAGGAAATAAAACAGTGGGTAAAAGCAGGATGTGCACCAAGAGAGAAAGATCATGTGTGGGTCTATCGAGATGGAAGACCAGTCATGCCTCATAGCATGATGTCTGCCATGGCACGGATGTATCATGGACAGGGACACATAGGGAGAGACGCTATGATCAGGTCCTTTAAGCAAACCTGGTATAATGCAAAGTTCAGACTTGTAGCAGAAAGTCTTTGTCAGAGATGCCTAATATGTCAGCAATACAATCCAGGAAGAAAGACAGTAGTGAGTCTAGGAACAATAGGTCGAGAAGGAGGGCCTTTTACCAGGATGCAAGTGGATTTCATTGAAATGCCACCCTGTAACAGGTTGAGGTATGTCTTGGTTATGGTCTGTCTATTTTCCTGATGGGTAGAGGCATTTCCAACAAGAAGAAATGATGGAATAACAGCGGCAAAATTACTTTTGAGGGAATTTATCCCTAGATTTGGGTTACCAGTTTCAATTGAATCAGACCGAGGAGGACATTTTCATAATGAGATCATAAAACTGATTTGTGAAGTATTGAATGTACGACAAAAACTACATTGTGCCTACCGACCAGAGGCTTCTGGTGTGGTGGAACAGATGAATGGTACTATCAAAAACAGGATAGGAAAAATGTGTTTAGCCACAGGTATGAAATGGCCTTATGTCTTGCCTCTAGTACTCATGACTATTAGATATATTCCAGACAGAACTACAGGGTTAAGTCCTCATGAAATCATCATGGGACGAGCCATGCACCACGTGTTTATACCAGTCAACAAGCTGATGACTATAACTGATGACATGGTGTTGGAATACTGTAAAAGCCTGGCTGACGCAGTTCATTCTGTGTTTCATCAGGTTGGAGCGGATGCCACCACCCTTGAAAAGAAGCCAGCCCATGATCTAAGCCCAGGGGACTGGGTAAGGATAAAAGTCCACTCAAGAAGAAACTGTTTGGTTCCCAGGTGGGGAAAACCAAGACCAGTCATCTTGAGCACAACAACAGCTGTAAAGTGTGCTGGATTGAAGAACTGGATCCATGCAAGCCATACTTTGAGAATTCCAAATCCAGTAGACAGCACAGAAAAGGAGTATTTTAACGAATCAGAATCCAGTACTGAGTCAGATGACGGAGAGCCAAAAGACAAAGAAAACCCTGAAAGGGGGAAACAGAACCAAGTTTAACTTTTGTCCCCAGAAGTAATTCCCTGAGGAGAAGGTTACAGATTTCTGATACCAGTTCAGACTCAGAGGCAGAACAAAGAGCACAATCTTCAAGGAAAGAACAAGGAAAGAACAAAGAAAAGGACAGTGAAGAGACGATAAAAGAGATTCATCAGAAGAGAGTGCCAGATGAAAGATTAAGAGAAATTCCACCTGAAACAACACATTTAGATGGACAGGTGCCAGATACAGAGAGAGAGGGAAAGATTATTGCGGAAGACCCCCGAGGAGGTGTAGGGAACTCCAACATTCAGTTAGAAGCAGGGACAAGTAGTCAGCAGGAAGATTGCATGTCGGAGATTCGAGGAGGGACAGAAGTAGGGAAAACAAACGAAGTGGTGGAAAAAGAAACTGTTGAGAGTAAAAAGCAAGTTGAAACAGAGTCAGAGGAAAGCGAAGATGAAATACCTGATGGTCGAGTTCTAAGAAAGAGAGCTTGGAGAACTGAAAAGAACGATAAAGGGAGTAAATTGAAAAGAACTGCAAAAGACGACGTTTGGCCGAATAAAATAAAAAGATTGAGATACCGACTGACACGAGTAAATTCACCAAGGGCTGAACAAGTAAATGAAGTGACGAGTCAGGAGAAATCAAAAGAAGAAGAAACGATTGTAGTTAAAGAAAGCAGAAGAACAAGGAAACCTAACCAGAAGTATAAATCACCGGAATGGACGTATGTGGCCCTGCCTGAAGTAAAAGAAGAGGGGGATAGCCAAGGAAATCCAGAGGTGGTTGTACCGGAAGTGATTGAGGAAGACGAAGAATCGGAAATCCTGAGAGTTATCTTGTCCGATATTGGAGAAGAAGCGGATGTTCAGGACATTCTGTATACCGAAAACGAAGGAAAAGTGAAGAATGATGAAATGCCAAACTGAAATGAGACAAGAACCCAACTGAGAGAAAGACAATTAAAATATTGAAAAAGACAAAAACTGGTAGGTGCTTAGAGCCTTGGGTTAGGAAAACTAGTTGTGAAGTAGAAGAGGCTAAGTCAAAAAACACGGTCCATTTTAGCAAAGATGGCAAACATAGATAATAGCAAAGGTAGATGTACATTTTTGAGGAGATGGTGTAAAATGTGCTGTTGTTGTACAGGATTATTAATGCGTCTATGGAGTATATTTGCTCTACAGATCTCATTTAAAGTTACTATAGATACATTAGAAGGACATAGTGAAAACATAACTAATATAGAGAAGATTCAAAAGGTAGTTCCGACTAGAATAGATAACAATTATTTACATAAAGACAGGTCTATAACAGATTTTTCTAATAATGTGTCTTCAAAATTGCTCTATGAATATGTAAAGACAATGGACGTAAGGGACTGCTACGTGTGTATGCAGTTACCTGCCTCTGTATCGGAGGGAGTGGCTTATCATCACCTTCCAGTAACTTATGGAATAACATGTAGTGCAATAGCTAGTTTGTTTTATCAAACAGGTAAATTAGAGTATTATTTTTCAGATGTAGATACTATATTTTCACAAGTACCATCAATTAACAAACTAAACAAGGTAAAACCTGCAAAGGTATTAGGTGAATTTTTCTTAGAGACTAAAGAACTAACCTTAGAATACATATTTAGAAATAATTTGACTTCCAGTTTAAAGAAAGAAGAAAATACATTTTTAGATATGGTTGAAGAAAGGAGATTGAAAATGCAAAGAAAGGCTTCAGAAGGAAAAGTGGAGAAGACAGTCTGGGATGTAGAGATGGAAAAACACTTGAAAGGGGAAACGAGTCCAACTATGGCTTTAGATTGGCCTCAGAAAGGGAAATTGTGTACTAGAAGGAATCAAACAGCATATGATAATTATTTTGTAGGGAATAGCGAGTGCCATGATAAATACCGAATCATGGGTGGATGGGGATTTAACCCCTTCAGTGCCCGCCCCTTTCCCCGCCCTGTGCCGGCCGTTGCATTAGCGGGCGGGGTCTAGGACGAGCTGGACTCGTCATGGGCACAGCGCAACCGCGGCCCATGACGAGTCCAGCTCGTCATGGGCACTGAAGGGGTTAAAGGTGGAAAAGATCCAGTTTTTACTGGACTGTATTTCATTTGTGGAAACAGGGCCTATTATCGTCTGCCAGACCATTGGTATGGCACATGTTATGTAGGCCTGGTTTTCCCAAAGATTTTTCATATGGATAGAGGAGAAGATGGTGTACATAGTTTAGGTAGTTATTTAGCACGTAGTAAGAGAGAATCTTGGACAGAAATTGTGGGTGACATTTTTGGAGCATTGATACCAGCAGTGGGAATATCTCTGAATGCAAACAAAATTAGAAGACTTTCAACAGTAGTGGATTGTTTGGCAACAAGCACCACTGGAGGTTTCTTACTGGTAAATACTGAAATGGTTGCCATGCGTGCTATGGTAATGCAAAATCGACTTGCCCTTGATATATTATTGGCAAAAGAGGGTGGAGTCTGTGGAATGCTGAAAGTTCAACATTGTTGTACTTACATTCCTGACGAAAGTAAAGATTTGAAAATTTATATTAAAAATATTACAGAAATGCATGACAAAATTGCACCACTGGAGGTTGAAGGTGTTTGGGAAAAGATTGGAAAGAAATTATCAGCTATTAAAGATTTCGTAGGAAAACTAGGTAGTACATTTTTAGGTAAGATATTATTTCCATTAACATGTGTGATTTTCATAATATTAATAATTAGATTAGGGTGTATTTGTCATAAAAAGGATAAAAATCAGAAAAAGTTAAGAAGAGAAAATTTGAGGAGAAGAGATAAGAAACAAGAAAGAGAGTTTGAAGAAATAGAATTGGAGGAAATCAAGGAGAGCATGTATATATCAGCAAAAAGAGAAGAAAGGGGTAACTGAAATATGAATAAAAACAAGAAATCACTTTCATATTCCGTAAAAGGGATACAAAATGTTGTTGGTGTGGTGATATAATTACAAAAGGGGGGATTGCTGGCGCGGGTAGTACAACATTTTGTATACCCACCCCATTCTGCATGTTTATATTAATCTGAATAATCAACTAATAGTAATATTATTAATTTGTTTGAAGTGAAAACTCACCAATTATATTAACAAAAGAATCACACGAGGGATTTGCATTTTGCATGGCTAAACTAATTGTATATTAATATATGTACGCATACTAATGGTAGAAAATTAGAATATTGCATGATATATGTTGCTTTTGTAATGTAATTGTAAGTTGCACCAGATGACATCACTGGGTGAATATAAACTCTTTGAATGTTTCTATTATGCTAGATAATTACTTACACATAGGGGAATTAGTGAGGGTTTAACATTTTATTAGCCATTTCAATGTTTTAATTACGTCTTTGTGTTTGTTTGCTTAAGTTGACCATTTGGGCCTTCATAAAGATGGCTGACTGAGATGTACGACGTAACTGCTGCTGTCTCACGAGGTTTCGGGTGAAGTGCGCATGCGCCACCGCCAGCAGCAATGGCCTCGTCCTGACCCCAGGAGAGATGTACCCATCAAGGGAATACTGGGAGAGTTGCCAGGTCCTCAACAATAAACTGTCTTTAAAACCGGAACCAGCAAGTGCGATGACTTAATCTTACGGACTATGTGAGAACTTCACAGAGTGACCCCAAATCCACCAATGAGGACTGTTTAAAACTCATTCTTGATACATTTTGACATTAAAATCATTATAAAAGACGGTAGAATAGAGAGTTAAGAAGCTTGTCGTTCGATTTGTCTTCCTGCAAATTTCCTGACGTTATGCTGACGGAGAGAACGGTGACACTGCTGGACAGCTGTTATCCTGAATCTTTGAGAGACTGAATTGCGGCCGAACTTTGATGAATTTAAATATTTTTCCACGACTTGACTGACTTAGAAAATGACTAATAGCCAGATTAGGTAAATATTCCATTCACAAAGCTTTATTTCGACAGTTTGTCATAAAAGCACAACAATACAACACATAACAATCAATAAATAACACATATACAATTACAAGGTAAAAAGTTATTAAATTCCATGACTGTCTAATATCTAAAAAAATTAAGAAGAGTACATTACTGTAACAACTGTTTTCTTACAGATCTTATCCTCCAAGCCCAGCCCAAAAATTTAGCCAAGCAACAGGCATAGAAGGGACGGGCGTCTGAACGTAATATGCGTAAAGCTTCCAGACAGGATCTTGTGCCTAGACACCTACATAAGGGCTTTAACCATCTCGACCTGGGCACAGAATAAGCATAGCACTCAAATAACAAATGGGCTGTAGACTCGACCCTAGAATCACAAAAGGGGCAATAGGGTATAGTTTGGTATGGAAGGTTTCCAAGTAGACGTGAACAGACCTAATGGAAGAACGCCCACCCTAAATTTAAAGTATAATGCTCTGTCACCCGGGTTAAGGATTGAATCCAAGTAGGGTTCTCTGCAAGGGATCTCCTTAACCAAGAAAAACTGGGCGACAGATTTACAATGGTTAGGGTTACACAACCTCTCATTATCCACCCAGAGCCAATAGATCTTCTTAAGCAATTGTTTTGAGGGTGCTGTTCTATTTGCCCAGGCATCTCCTAATCCCAGGTCCAAAAGGAGACGCTTAACCTCCCTGAGCCAGGTAACCTTATGCCAGCCAGATAAGGATAGAATTTCGCTAAGGGCATCTGCATAACTACTCAGTTCAGGGACATTCCATATCCTGGCCCATAATAAGAGAGGACGTAGCCTAGCTTGCTCACAAATTGGGCGTGTGCCTGCGTCTAACAAAAGAGGAATAGTAGGGGTGCTATGGGGTAACCTCATAAGATCTTTGTGGAAATTATTTTCGAGGTATGTCAAGGTGTCAACACTCTGTATACCCCACAGTTCAGCACCATACAATGCTGCACTCACCACCCTTGCCCTATAGATATCAAGCAGTGCCCCTATAGGTTTTAAAGCTGAGGCACGATGTTCCTTGAGCAGGGCCCCTGAAACTCTCTTGTGTGTCAGAAACACCTTCTGGTGGTGCGCCTTCCAACTCATATTGGCACACAAACGAATACCAAGGTAGTCAAATTCATTGACTCTATCCAAAGGAACAGAGTCCAAGGTAGGGGGAACAACCGTTTTCCTGGGAGGATTAAGAACGAGGAATTTGGTCTTGCTTATGTTTATAGACAGGCCCTTGGTATCACAAAAGGCCTTAAAGCTAGAAAGCAACTTTTGGATACCTACTGGTGACTTGGAAATTAGGAGGGTATCATCCGCAAACAGGAGCGTAGGAACTTTCCTACCAGCCAAGGATGGTGCATCTGACGGCTGTTGAAGCAGATGCTCCACCACTCCGTTAACGTATAGAGAAAACAGAGTGGGGGCGAGCACGCAACCCTGGCGGACGCCCCTGTCTACGGAGATACGAGATGTTTTATCCCCCTGGGTACCCCATCTAATCTGGGCAAAGTTGCTTTCATGAAACTTTATAAGCAAGGCCAGCAAATAGGGAGGTATGCCCAACCTATCTAAGACATTCCATAGTTGGGCTCGAGGGACCAGGTCGAAGGCAGTTCGCAAGTCTATAAAGACCAAGTACAAGCTGCCCCCACCCAGCACAACCACCTTCCAGTAAATCATTAAAAGACGGAACGTCTGCTCGATAGTACCCATCCCAGATCTGAAACCTGCCTGGAAATCTGACAAAACCTGGTTTTCTTCAACCCACTGCAGGATCCTACCTAGAACCACTTTGCCCGCAACCTTTTGCGTTGAATCAAGCAGGCTAATAGGGCGATAGTTAGCTGGGTCGTCCCGACTGCCTTTCTTAAAAATGGGGACGACCTCAGCACCACTCCATGAGTCAGGAAGAGAACCACCCAACACCGCCTCATTCAGAAGAGCGGCAATTAATCTACTCCACAATGATGGATATTTCTTCAACAAGTCCCCCGGAATTCCATCGGGACCAGCAGCCTTACTAGAAACAATACGACTGATTGCCCCTTCAACTTCCTCTATGCTGAAGGGGGAGGCATTGGTAGAAATCTCAGGTGGTAGGCTGGCATGAAGGCCCGTTTTAAGGATGGGTACCCCACTTTGAACAGAGTACAATTTGGAAAAGTGGGCAAACCAGAGATCGCCAGAAATATTACAAGTGAACTGCGAATCAAGGGGTTTGTCCCTGGCTCTTAGCAGATCCCAGAACCCTTTGGAGTCTTTTCTGGTACTTGCCTCTGCTAAATCCCACCAAAAGCTAAAGTCATGGGCCTCCTTCGCCTCTGCCACAACTTTTTTATAGAGATTCCTCGCCAATCTGATGGTGCCTGGATCCTTGTTTTTAACTGCGGTAATAAGTTCCCCCTTGGCAACCCGACATTTTGAAGAATACCATTTATTTCTTGCCCTGGGAGCACCCTTCACAGAAACCTTTGCGCTGGATTGAGGTATAATAAACAAATCGCTTAGCACCACAATGGTTTCTGTGAATAAAGGTAAAACAGATTGGCTGGAGACACCCAGGGCATCCAGGCGCTGCCCTGCCGCTAACATTGCGGTCCCTGCCTGTGCCATCCTTCCCTCATCCGCTTCTACTTTAGCCCATTTTAGGCGCCTACCACAGGCCGAGGGGACAAGCTCATGGGAGGTTTTCCACTTTGTAGGGAATCTTATTTTGACTTCCCACCTGCCAGGGCGGAATCAATGATAAGGAGAGAGGATTGTGGTCACTATCACAAGACGCAATGACCTCCATATCATAATGGAATGCCCACAAATTATAATTCAGCACAACATAGTCTATTCTGGAGGTACGGCCTATCCGGTTGTAAGTGTGCGCACCCAGGATATCCGATTTAGATCGGCCGTTAGTTGGTCTTAAGTCATGTTCCATACAGAGCGCGTTGATGTCTACCGCACTCTGGGTCCACTTGGGAATCGGATCTAGGGTCAGGATGGGAATACCTCTCCTTGTGTCCTCATCCCAAGTATCCAGTATATCCTCCACAGCCAATGGCTCAAAACAGCAATTAAAGTCGCCTGCCAGAAGAACATAAGAGTCGATACTGCAGGCGGCTAAATCGCTGCCCAGACCTGTAGAGGATAATGTGGATGACCCGCCCCTGGCCCCCCTTAGATAAAGGTTAAAGACTTCCAACTTCCTACCCCCTGGGCATAGAATGGTTATCCTCTGGAGATCAGGAGAATGCGTGGGCTTTTGAGTGACACTTAGACCTAGAGCAATGTTAACCCATATGAGAAGGCCACCTGACGGGCGACCTTTACCTCCATTTTGGTGGGAAGCTGGAACAAAGTAAGTCGTGAAGCCCACTCTATGCCTAGGCTCAAGACACCAGGTTTCCTGCAAAAGACAGATGTTGTAGGGGGCCAGAAAGGCATTCCATTCTGGAATTTCGAAGTTACGGGCGAGCCCTGCCAGGTAAATATGATGTTCTGTGGTTTGAACGATGATTTTCTAACAATTTGCAATTTAATTAGATAAACGATGTTTTGATTAATTGACAAACGTGTTGTGTCGATTATTTGAAGAACTAAGAAAAAGAGAAGAGTATAAATAAATTAATTGAATTACCAAACTATAATACAACTAACTGATTCATCGCCAAATGAGGGGAATATCACAAGGTTTGAAGTTACTAAAAGTATTCAATGCGCATTAGGGTTTAGGTGAAAAGATATTCCTTTCATGTCTTCGTTTGGAAACTTATCCCTCTAGGGAAACAGATCAATGAAGTGTGAGTGTTGGTGTTATGGGCCCACCAATGAATGTATTTGAGTGAATATGTTATTGAGATATTTGGTCTATGACGAAGGGGGGATTAGACCTTCCACGCTGGAGCAGACGCAGCTGTAACGGACGGCTGTGAGAGCTTCTTAACAGTAGGGTATATTCATTGCGGAGCATATGGAGGCCGGGGTCGGGTGTCTAACAATTCTTCCACAAAAGTGTCATCTTCTTCCTGAACTACATACGATTTATCAATGTGTAATCGAAACCTCCTATCTTCACATTCAATACCCTTTTCCTGTTTTTCCCTGTCATATGCCACAGCCTTCTGAGTCAAAGTCTGCATTCTACTTTTGCGGGCTTCTTTTTCTGCCTTTATACGCCTCTGCCTAGCTGCCTTTTGCCATGTTCTGAGGGAATCAAACATAGACTGCCTACTTCGTTTCTCAAACAACTGTTCTTTTAAATACTCAGTCTTTTGTTGATTAAAAGTACCTGTCAACGGCCACTGTAACTCAGCATTGTCCCTCGTATATTTGTGCCATAATGTACTAAACATAATAGGGCCAAGACCATGCTTCACATACATATCAAAATTCGAAAGGCCTTTTGGAGGCGCCAACTGACATTCTTCCAATCGAGCATCAGCAGAACAACAACGACAACACAAAGAAAACAGCTTACTTATACTAGGCATTTTGAAAGAAAACAAGTTCACTATTTTATGCCTAGCAAAACAATTGCAACTGTTTTTTCCCAAAGACGGCCCTCAGAACATACCAAATACAAACCAAAATGGTACCATATCCACAAAGAACCAAAACAAACTCACCTGATATATGCAGGTCAAATGAAGGTATTCTCCACTGCAGACTCTTCAGACCAAACGGTCATATCCAAGGGTTTTGACTTTCAGGACTCCAGTCTGGATGACCACTGGGCGAGTCACCATCCGGCGAGACAGAAGGGGCAGTTGCGAGTACCAGAAACTCTCTGTGCAGGGATCCCTGATCAGTCCGTCCAGCCTGACGATAGCCTCGACCTCCCCCCACCGTCTGCCCATGGGGATGGGTAACTCACCTGAAGGAGTCCCTGCTCGGGCACCAACTGAAGGAAGTAGCCCAATTAGGGTCACCCGGGACAACCACCTCTCAGCCTTCCATTCCAAATGAAGAGTTGGTCAGGCAGTAGAGAATACTAACCAGTAATTGTTTATTCAAAGTACAAAGTACACTCAGAGCGGAGCCCTGTCTGCCCAATCGCTTGGAGTGCTGCAGAAGGACAAAAGTCCACAAGCTTAGAGATGCATTTTGTATATTTCATAACTGGGCTAGAATACGCCCATAGTGGAATTTTCCAGGCAAGTGATTCGAAGCAATACAAATGAGAGAAAAAAAAAACCAATCTCAGTACTCATTTCTTACAAAGTTACAGAGTCCAAGGCCACTGCAGGCGGGCCTGTCTTCAGACTAGTGGGAGAAGGCCCATATCTAATGAGAAAGGTATGCGCTAATAAGAACAGTACATTCATTAGAGCAGCAAAACTCAGCTCTGAAGAAACATAACTCGGAGAAGGTCGATTCTCGGAAGTGGCAAAGGATATGTTTCGATCATAATAAAAACTAACGCCCATACTCAAAATGGCGCCGCAAATGCTAACTTACACAGAGCAATGTGAAAAGGCCCCCCTCTAGAGTAACAGACTCAGGTCATGAACTATTGTGTGAAAGAGGAGAAATATTTATATAAATCAAGGAGGTGCCCACAACTATACTAGAAAGTGTGGAACTTGTGGAATAATTATCACCAGGGTGCGTTTTTGATGACAATCCAATAACAAATGGATATAATTAATGTATTCAAGAAAGACATTGATCAAGAGAGTGCTGTATGATAATTGCTGTACTCTGTTTTGTATTGTTAAAATCAATAAAGTGTGATAAAGTAAAGACAGGCCATTGTCATTGTTTTACCACTGGATTACAACTTTTTCAGCTCCCTTCTTTGCATTTACCAATAACTGTTCTCAGGTGTATTAGTCAAATTGCTTAAACTAACCTGAAACAAGACTATAGTTGTTAGAAAGCACTGTATGAAAATTCAGAATTAAAAATAAGGGAGCCTATTTATGAGCCGTTTTGCGTCACTCTTACACCTCGAAACATGGTTCAAGGGTGATGCAAACCTTACATGTGATTTATGAAGACACGGAAGGCCACTTTGTTGTTTCTGTGGGGAACCTTCTTGCACAAAAAGGATCCTGAGAGGCATGTTACTCTTTCTATGTGTGCTGCAGAATGCATCAGACATAGAAAGAGGAAGTAACAAGGAGAAATGCGTAAAAAACCTGGGGAGTTGTGTGGGAACACCCATGCATGTCCATAGAGTGCCCCCATTGCGCAGTGTATGGCATTGCAGCAATTTGCGCTGCTTTACTCTAGATTTACAGAGTCACTCAGGGTCACGCAAAGTGGCCTTACATGGCTTCATAAATCTCACTTACCGTTTGCGTCACTCTTGTACTACGTTGTGTGGTGCAAGAGCAATGCAAATAGGCTCGTAAATGAGCCCCTTAGTGCCTTGTCTGGTGGACAATTGGATGTGAGTCTGGCCTCAGTGTCTGCCTACGTCAGTGGTGTGGTAGTTTTCACTGTTGAAGGTGGCTAGGTACCATGTCATAAGCAGGGCGACTGGTATCATACAAATCTGTACCTGCAGCGTTACCACATAATTATGAATTTGGTGCATTTTCCCCAAAATCAACCATCTGCATAATTTGCAGATTGAAACAAAAATATACATTTCTGTCTCAAACAAATCAAAAGTTACTAAAACGCAATCACGTGTTTCAAGCAGTGCCAGACCTTTTGTCGCCAAGTGTCAGGTGACCTTTTAATTGAGAATTGTTGTATTTGGGTGTAAAAATTATATTAACGAGGTGAAATCTTTGCCCCTAAAGTGTTAATGTGTAAAAATGACAAAATAGTGAATACAGCTTTACAACGTGCCACACTATACCACATCATTTGCATTTTCCTACTCTAGAATTGTCAACCTTGCTTCATAATGTGCTCCTTCCCTTCCTGCAGTGGCCATGATGATAGGTTTGTCCTAAATGTCTCTGGTGGCTGGACACAATGTGATTGTTGCATGTAGTACCAGTACCCACTTGGAGTACAGGCCTAGAATAGCACCAGGCAAAGTGAAGTTTAATAAATAAATAAAAAACTGGACTAGTTTCATTAAAAGCCCAGACAGGCTGAAGGCGTGGCACATAACATAGGAGACACTTGCAACCATGAAGCAGTGTACCTTCCATAGGCCCTCTTTAGATATTTGGGTTGCACTGGAAACAGCAGGTCTCCTTGCGGACATCTCTACAACAGCGTGTAGCCATGCCTAAAAAGCCGAATTAACCGTTTGGTTCTCTTCGGTGAAAGCTCGCCGCCAGCTGATCCCCGGGGATCCCTTTGAAGACTGGAGCCATTAGAGACTTGTTGCAATTGATTTACTGTAAGTGTTCACTGCGTCGGTAAAAAGGGAGACATTGCTAGCACAAAGTGTTTGTCTTTTGCCTTGTCATCTTTCCGTTTTAGTTGTTGTACACACCACGCGCAGCGTAATATGATTTGACATGAGTGCTTCCTTGCTTTGCAGGATCACTCTAGAGTCTCAAGTGAGCAGTAGCACCTCACAGGGGCCAGAGGAGAAGATCGACACGCAGTGTTCAGCTGGGCACAGAAGGTGAATGTCAAGTGGCCTCACGAGAAAGTGACTTTGTTAACGTGGAGTCTGTAAAAGCTTTTAGGATTAAAGAGGAGCTTCCACGTCACAAAACAATTTAGTGGAGTGAGTGCTAGCTGCCCCATTTGTTTTGAATAGAAAACAAGGAGGGGCTTAGGAGCCATAGAAAACAAGGCCCTCATTTATGGGGATTTGGCGTAAGGCAGCGTTTGCCCTACGCCAAAGTGAGAGGCAGGAATGCACCCTATTTATGCAATAGGGTGCATTCCTATCCTATCCCCCTGCGCTAGTTCCGTAAGGGCAGCCTAGTGCTAATGCCGGCACTTTTGTACCATGGTGCGGGGAGGCCTGTGTTGTCGGCAGGATTGTTTTAGTGCAGGAAAGGGCCTCTTCCTGTACAGAAAGAATCCTAAGAAGCGTTTTCCACTTTCTATGTGCAGCACACATAGAGGAAAAAAAGAGGAGAAATAAAGTTATTTCTCCTTGCTACGCCTAAGCTCAGGATTAGGGTGACCAGACGTCCCGGTTTTGCCCGGACGGTCCCCGTTTTTTGTGAAATGTCCCCGTGTCCCGACACTGTACTCCAATGGAGTCAAATGTCACCGTTTTAGAACAGTGTCCGGGTTGAACAAAGAAATGTCCCGGTTTTTTACTGTTCCGGTTGCGCGCATGCTCTGTTTGCACAGCTTGGTGACGTCACTGAGGTGAGCGCTGTAGCAGGAAGGGAAATCCTTTGAAGAGAGACATGTTCTCTCGGGATTTCCCTTCTCTTTGTCTACACAGCGCCACCTACGTCATCATGCAGCTGGTTAGAACCACCTGTGACCGGCATGACCCTGATTTTACAGCCTGCAGCAATCCACCGTGACCCTGCTCTGCCTTAAAGCGAGCGAGGGTCGGACAGTCTCAAACTACAGCAGAATCCAGCAGCAGCTTCGTGACGCCTCCCCAGCCCTACCAGCACCGTCGGGACACTGCCTTGCATCAGAGCTGCATCATCCAGGAATCCTTGCCCTCCCAGCCTGCAAGCCCGCAACGTGTATTTCAACCCTGAGAGTTTTATCCGCACCAGTGCTGGCTTCCTGGGGGCGCCGTGTAGCGTTGCTTTCCCCCAGCAATTACCAGGCCTCACATAAATGTCAAGCGTGTGATTAATTATCTTCCTGGAGAGAGATCAGCATTTTGTATAGTTGAGGTTTTGACTTGGCTGAAGTTAGTGCAGAGGGTTAATATGCCTGCTGCAAAGAACGTGTTCCAAGTAGATTACAGAGTGCATATGATGTAAACACATCAGCAGGGTTACTGCTTTCAAAAGAGACATTTTTTTGCTACTTGCAATTTATAACTTAAAGTCCTAATATAGAATAGTGAGCTATTAACTTTCATCCTAGAACTGCATACACACTGCAAAGTATACATTATTAGAACATTGATTAATGTTTCAAAAAGGGTTAATCTGGCTAGAAATCGATTCTTAATATTAAAGAAAACTCCCAACTATGCTGTTTCTTTTTCGACTCTGCGTTTGTGCTTCTCCACACCAAGCACTCTTAAACTATACTGCCTACCAGTACGGATGACATGTGACTCCTACACTTTCAGTCCTTTGGCTTATGTAACATTTCCTATACACTGATTTACACACGTATGATTGATTGTCTCTGTGTAATGTGTGTGTGATGCAAAGTGCTTGGACACCCTACACTGGTATGAGTGGCGCTATATATAATGCATCTGATAGAGTGTGGTTATGGTGACTTGGTCACTGTTAAAGGGTGCTAGTGAGAGAATCCGTGGTGGAGGTGGTCATTGGGGGGGGCGCCAACAAACATTGTCGCACAGGGCGCCACCAGCACTAAAGCCAGCCCTGTCTTATATGTTATAAACTATTTACTATGCTAATGTGCGTAAATGTTTCCACGTAAATAAAGCAAACATTATTTATATTTCAGTCAACTGCGCTGAACGTAGGGGGAGTGCCTTATGGGAAGGAGTATTCTACAAACAGCAGTATCTGATTTTGACGATGACAGAATGTGTGTGTGTGTGTATATGTGTGTATATATATATTCACTGAAAAAACCATAGGTTTCACACATGTTATAGTTAGCGGAAATTTTACTGATAAAAAACCAATGAAATTCCCCCGTTATAGTTAGTGCAGGCAACTATAACTCACGCGACCGCAATCCTCTGCTGATGCTAATACTGTATTTAGACACTTATTTGCCCATGTCTTCTTCCATACATTTTTAGCTATACATATATTACAAATATTTTTTTTTCATAAAGACACATATGTCATCAGCAGAAGATTGCGGTCGCGTGAGTTATAGTTGCCTGCACTAACTATAACGGGGGAATTTCATTGGTTTTTTATCAGTAAAATTTCCGCTAACTATAACATGTGTGAAACCTATGGTTTTTTCAGTGAATTTGCAAGGTTTTTTAAATGCTAATTCCTAACTATAACGTGTGTGAAACCTATGGTTTTTTCAGTGAATTTGTACGGTTTTTTAAATGCTAAGTTACTTTACGCCATTCGTGGCGTGCGCGCCCACTTAACGCAGTTCGTTCCGTGCGCGCACGGTGCGCTTCGCGCACCGTGCGCGCACAGTGAGCACGCGGTGCGCTTCGCGCACCGCGTGCCCACTTTACGCAGTTAGTGCCGTGCACGCACGGTGGGCACGCGGTGCGATGACAAAGCAAGAAAGCACGTCAACAAATCTGTTTCTGCTTTCCTCCGTGACTATGGTATGGGTGCCATTTACCACAACAACTTGCGTTATGACATGCAAGACATTTATAGAGGAGATGGTGTGCACTTCAATGATGAAGGGAACAGAGTCTTCCTCTTGAACCTTAGACTCTGCATCGGTACTTACTTGTAGGTACCACTAAAAAATCATTTCATAAACACAACGGCTCTTTTTAGAGCCCCCTAATATCTAAACACTTAAATCTGATTTTCATTTTTTTTTTTTTTTTTTTCTACCGTACGCTTACCGTAAGCTTACCGTACGCGTACCCCGTGATTTTTTTTAAAATCAATAAATGTTTTCTTTGTACTTTACAGTCCTTCTTTGACCCCCTCACAAATGTAAGGGGGTCTGTAACTCTCCTCATTGCCCCCTTTCCTTGTTTTCACTCTTTTTTTTCAGAGTGAAATACACAAAATGGCGGCCGCCGCTTCCTGGTTTCGGCCGATTCGAATGTTTACTAAGATCTAAGAGCCAATCAGAATCGCGCTCGCGCACGCCACCGTACGCTTACCGTAAGCGTACGGTAAGCGTACCGTAAGCGGGCTCAGATATATATATTGATTTAAAGGCTATTTTCTCAGAATCTACTGAACAGATTTACACCAAACCTACAAAAGGCACTTCCTTGACCTAGGGACTACCTCTCTGCCAAATTTTGAGTAATTCTGTTCAGCCGTTCGGGCTGTAGCTCGTTCTAAAGGTCCTATGGAAAAATGCATGGGAAAAACGCGTTTTGGGACCCCCCTTTTATCTCAGCCCCCGCTTGACGGATCCCCCCGAGACTTTCAGGGTAGGAGCGGAGCGTAGCGCCCCACCTATTTTGAGAAATTCGCGAGGATTCGTCGACCGGCGCCAAAGTTATTCAAAATAGAATGTTGAGGTTTTCCTATGGAAACGTGGTCCTAACTATAACTACCTACTGGCGACCGCCAGTAGGTAATCTATCAAACTCACTAGCGATGCACTCGTTCACTTCCTCGTGGCAAAAACAAGAGCACAAACTCCTCTTCGATTGTGCAATTTTCTTTATTGTTCAGTTAACAATCCCAATATATATACTTATCTAATAAGAAAACAAACTTGGACTAAAGCAAATGTTGAGGCAAAGTCGGTTTAAATGGAATTAATGCTTACTGCCGATAAAAGACCTCTGATTTGTCATCTGTAATGCTTCATCTCGGTCTTGGAGGGAGCTGTCGTAGTCCTTTTTCTATGTTTATCACAGCTGTCAAATAGTCCTACTTTTATGTCGGTGGTTACTGCAAATCGTAGTCCTACTTCTATGTCTATGGCCTGTCCCCGTTTTTTGTTTTGAGAATCTGGTCACCCTACTCAGGATGCATAGGGTTTTTGTGCCTCCTCAGGTTGACATGTTATAAATCTTTGGAAGTGTAAAAATCCGTGGGTGTTCCGTAGGAAAACACTCTGCGACACCCAAGGAACGCCTCCCGAACGCAGAGTAAGGCAACGCAGCGATTTCCACTGCCTTGCATTACTCCATATCTCTAAGGCCATGCAAAGCCACGCAGAGTGGCTCTGGGTTGCCTCATAGATATGATGGGATTTGTTCTGCCGGAGGCAGTGGCGGCTCGCATAGGGCGTGCTGCAGGGTGGTGAGGCGGGGAGAAGCAGGGTGGGGGGAAGTAAACTCGGACATACGACAGAACGGAGGAAACTAATCATTACTTTCCTCCCTTCCATCGTATGGCCGAGTTTACCACCCACCCACCCTGCCCCTCCCCCGCCCCACAAAACACCCTATGTGAGCTGGCACTTGCCGGTGAGTCACAAAAACTGAGGCTCCGGCGGCGCAAGGTGCTTGTAAATAGGGCCACAAGTGCCTTGTATTACTCCAAAGGAAGAGGCGCTCAGAGGTTTCCGAACGCTCTAAGAACTATCTTAAACATGATATCAGTGTCACGGTGCTGACAGCTGTCCGTCCGAGCTTTTCGTAAAATCAAACGTGCGAATGAGGAGCACGTTTTGTCTCCATCAACAAGTTCAGCCAAATGAATAATGGCATCTTTGTATTACGAGTGCACGAAAAAATGAAGCGCACTCCTTCCTGGTAAAAGATCAACACATTCTTGTTATAGCACAAGTCTTTGGGATCTATTATTCTGAAGACGGTAATGCTTGTTCTCTGCATAAACATTAGTGGGATGTATTTTCATTCTCTTTCTTTTGTTCTCGGGCCCCCGATGGGAGCCAGAGAAGAGTTAACAGAGAAGGTCATCCTCAATTTCGGTGCAGAAATGATCTGTCTCCGGTACGTAATAAAAATGTATCCAGCTCTTTATTAGCTATATTGCATCTGACAGTTCCTCTAAACCATTTTCTTTCATTCTGCTGGGTCATGACGGTCAATCCTGCTGAAGAATCTCATCGCTGTCTTTGATCACCTCATTGTCTTTCCTACACTGCAAGAATTTTTGTAAAATTAAGCACTGGCACAAACTACTTATTGTAGTTGTAGCAGATTGATTTTATTTTTTTTGTTTTCTCGTGCAGTGATAAGGTACCTTGATTGTAAAAGGCATACACTCTAGTACGGGATTGAACATTTCCAAGCAGAAATCACACTTTGTAAGTCCATTTTATATTTGTTTTATTTCATCCTTTGTTCGCTTCATGAATCTAAAATTATGCACATAAAAGACACTCAATTATGCCGAAAAAATGAGTCTGTCATTACCGCCTTGTCCGCCTGCCTTATCACAGTCCATACAAAAGGATTTGAGTCCTTACCCAGTAGATGACAATCCACTTGCCCCTTTCTGAAAAAGAAACGAGCAGTGGAAAGCTGTTGTCGTTGTGACCTATTGGCTTTACTAATGGTTTTTAGCCAGGCTGTACAGCATCCACAATGATGTGATAGGCGAATGCATGATACATGTGCTCATCTTCAAAATACACATTTTTTTAGGTCTGGTCTAAAGACAGCTGCCAGCTTCATGATTTCCAAACAAATAATAGAAATAGTACTTACATATATAGGGGCTTCCTACCAACACTCTTTCACCATTGGTCCATTGACAGGTCACACAAGTTATGCTCTCTCCAACCCCTGCAGAAGGAATATATCAACAGACCAGCCCACTCCAGCCATACGATGCTTTCACTTTGAGTGAGTGCATTTGTGCCCTTGAACATGTACACATACACCTAAAGAATGCTTTCTGAAAAAATAGAACGTGCTCGACACTTGCACATCCCAATGACTGATAATCTCTATGTATGACAGTGTTTCATCAACTATTTCCATCACTCTCAGGAAAATTAAAAAAATTACATTATTAATTTCTCATTATAAGCTAGCTTTGGTATATTTATTGATCCTAGAGAAAATTATTCAGAGTAGAAAGAGTAGATTTGCAGATTTATAGGTTGAAGCTAACCCAGCCAGGTTTGTAAATTGCATTTCTAACACTTGCATTTGACTTGAGAAGTCTACTTGCAGAACTGCAGTTTTTCAAAACAATTTATCTCCCCTTATTTGAGTGTTGGGGCTGCTGACTGCATAAAGAACTACTCTTAGCTCCAGGCAAAGGCTCACTAGTGTATGCATACAATAACACCCACCTAAAAATAAACAGCCAACTTAAGAAATATATTGAAATCTGTAATTTTGCATCATTAGTGTGAGCCAACTTTGGCAAATGTTTAAAGCTATGGAAAAAAGCACCCATGATTAAAATAGCAAACGTGTGTATGCAAATTTATATATTTCTTGGTGAGGGTCTTTTAAAGCAGCTGCATCTGACTTGAACCGGACCTCCATTAACAACAAGTGAAACTGCGGCCTCATGTAAGAATGTCACTGCTTTGCATCTGACTGGAGGGGGACACCTAATAACAAGTAACTAAACTGCAGCTTAATGTAAGAATGTCACTGCTTTGCATCTGACTGGAGGGGGGCACCTAATAACAAGTAACTAAACTGCGGCCTCGTGTAAGAATGTCACTGCTTTGCATTTGACTGGAGGGGGACACCTAATAACAAGTAACTAAACTGCAGCTTAATGTAAGAATGTCACTGCTTTGCATTTGACTGGAGGGGGGCACCTAATAACAAGTAACTAAACTGCAGCTTAATGTAAGAATGTCACTGCTTTGCATTTGACTGGAGGGGGGCACCTAATAACAAGTAACTAAACTGCGGCCTCATGTAAGAATGTCACTGCTTTGCATCTGACTGGAGGGGGACACCTAATAACAAGTAACTAAACTGCGGCCTCATGTAAGAATGTCACTGCTTTGCATCTGACTGGAGGGGGACACCTAATAACAAGTAACTAAACTGCAGCTTAATGTAAGAATGTCACTGCTTTGCATTTGACTGGAGGGGGTCACCTAATAACAAGTAACTAAACTGCAGCTTAATGTAAGAATGTCACTGCTTTGCATCTGACTGGAGGGGGACACCTAATAACAAGTAACTAAACTGCAGCTTAATGTAAGAATGTCACTGCTTTGCATTTGACTGGAGGGGGTCACCTAATAACAAGTAACTAAACTGCAGCTTAATGTAAGAATGTCACTGCTTTGCATCTGACTGGAAGGGGGCACCTAATAACAAGTAACTAAACTGCAGCTTAATGTAAGAATGTCACTGCTTTGCATCTGACTGGAGGGGGACACCTAATAACAAGTAACTAAACTGCAGCTTAATGTAAGAATGTCACTGCTTTGCATCTGACTGGAGGGGGTCACCTAATAACAAGTAACTAAACTGCAGCTTAATGTAAGAATGTCACTGCTTTGCATCTGACTGGAGGGGGTCACCTAATAACAAGTAACTAAACTGCAGCTTAATGTAAGAATGTCACTGCTTTGCATTTGACTGGAGGGGGGCACCTAATAACAAGTAACTAAACTGCAGCTTAATGTAAGAATGTCACTGCTTTACATTTGACTGGAGGGGGGCACCTAATAACAAGTAACTAAACTGCGGCCTCATGTAAGAATGTCACTGCTTTGCATTTGACTGGAGGGGGTCACCTAATAACAAGTAACTAAACTGCAGCTTAATGTAAGAATGTCACTGCTTTACATTTGACTGGAGGGGGGCACCTAATAACAAGTAACTAAACTGCGGCCTCATGTAAGAATGTCACTGCTTTGCATTTGACTGGAGGGGGTCACCTAATAACAAGTAACTAAACTGCAGCTTAATGTAAGAATGTCACTGCTTTGCATCTGACTGGAGGGGGACACCTAATAACAAGTAACTAAACTGCAGCTTAATGTAAGAATGTCACTGCTTTGCATTTGACTGGAGGGGGGCACCTAATAACAAGTAACTAAACTGCAGCTTAATGTAAGAATGTCACAGCTTTGCATCTGACTGGAGGGGGACACCTAATAACAAGTAACTAAACTGCAGCTTAATGTAAGAATGTCACTGCTTTGCATCTGACTGGAGGCGGGCACCTAATAACAAGTAACTAAACTGCAGCTTAATGTAAGAATGTCACTGCTTTGCATCTGACTGGAGGGGGACACCTAATAACAAGTAACTAAACTGCAGCTTAATGTAAGAATGTCACTGCTTTGCATTTGACTGGAGGGGGGCACCTAATAACAAGTAACTAAACTGCAGCTTAATGTAAGAATGTCACTGCTTTGCATTTGACTGGAGGGGGGCACCTAATAACAAGTAACTAAACTGCGGCCTCATGTAAGAATGTCACTGCTTTGCATTTGACTGGAGGGGGACACCTAATAACAAGTAACTAAACTGCGGCCTCATGTAAGAATGTCACTGCTTTACATTTGACTGGAGGGGGGCACCTAATAACAAGTAACTAAACTGCGGCCTCATGTAAGAATGTCACTGCTTTGCATCTGACTGGAGGGGGACACCTAATAACAAGTAACTAAACTGCGGCCTCATGTAAGAATGTCACTGCTTTGCATTTGACTGGAGGGGGGCACCTAATAACAAGTAACTAAACTGCAGCTTAATGTAAGAATGTCACTGCTTTGCATCTGACTGGAGGGGGACACCTAATAACAAGTAACTAAACTGCGGCCTCATGTAAGAATGTCACTGCTTTGCATTTGACTGGAGGGGGACACCTAATAACAAGTAACTAAACTGCAGCTTAATGTAAGAATGTCACTGCTTTGCATTTGACTGGAGGGGGGCACCTAATAACAAGTAACTAAACTGCAGCTTAATGTAAGAATGTCACTGCTTTGCATTTGACTGGAGGGGGACACCTAATAACAAGTAACTAAACTGCAGCTTAATGTAAGAATGTCAATGCTTTGCATTTGACTGGAGGGGGACACCTAATAACAAGTAACTAAACTGCAGCTTAATGTAAGAATGTCACTGCTTTGCATTTGACTGGAGGGGGACACCTAATAACAAGTAACTAAACTGCGGCCTCATGTAAGAATGTCACTGCTTTACATTTGACTGGAGGGGGACACCTAATAACAAGTAACTAAACTGCAGCTTAATGTAAGAATGTCACTGCTTTGCATTTGACTGGAGGGGGACACCTAATAACAAGTAACTAAACTGCGGCCTCATGTAAGAATGTCACTGCTTTGCATTTGACTGGAGGGGGGCACCTAATAACAAGTAACTAAACTGCGGCCTCATGTAAGAATGTCACTGCTTTGCATTTGACTGGAGGGGGACACCTAATAACAAGTAACTAAACTGCGGCCTCATGTAAGAATGTCACTGCTTTGCATTTGACTGGAGGGGGACACCTAATAATAAGTAACTAAACTGCAGCTTAATGTAAGAATGTCACTGCTTTGCATTTGACTGGAGGGGGTCACCTAATAACAAGTAACTAAACTGCAGCTTAATGTAAGAATGTCACTGCTTTGCATCTGACTGGAGGGGGACACCTAATAACAAGTAACTAAACTGCAGCTTA
This sequence comes from Triturus cristatus, assembly GCF_964204655.1. Classification (NCBI taxonomy): domain Eukaryota; kingdom Metazoa; phylum Chordata; class Amphibia; order Caudata; family Salamandridae; genus Triturus; species Triturus cristatus. The sequence continues at coordinate 28,637,552 of NC_140582.1, forward strand.
ATGTAAGAATGTCACTGCTTTGCATTTGACTGGAGGGGGGCACCTAATAACAAGTAACTAAACTGCGGCCTCATGTAAGAATGTCACTGCTTTGCATTTGACTGGAGGGGGGCACCTAATAACAAGTAACTAAACTGCGGCCTCATGTAAGAATGTCACTGCTTTGCATCTGACTGGAGGGGGACACCTAATAACAAGTAACTAAACTGCAGCCTCATGTAAGAATGTCACTGCTTTGCATCTGACTGGAGGGGGTCACCTAATAACAAGTAACTAAACTGCAGCTTAATGTAAGAATGTCACTGCTTTGCATTTGACTGGAGGGGGGCACCTAATAACAAGTAACTAAACTGCGGCCTCATGTAAGAATGTCACTGCTTTGCATTTGACTGGAGGGGGGCACCTAATAACAAGTAACTAAACTGCAGCTTAATGTAAGAATGTCACTGCTTTGCATCTGACTGGAGGGGGACACCTAATAACAAGTAACTAAACTGCAGCTTAATGTAAGAATGTCACTGCTTTGCATTTGACTGGAGGGGGGCACCTAATAACAAGTAACTAAACTGCAGCTTAATGTAAGAATGTCACTGCTTTGCATCTGACTGGAGGGGGACACCTAATAACAAGTAACTAAACTGCAGCTTAATGTAAGAATGTCACTGCTTTGCATTTGACTGGAGGGGGGCACCTAATAACAAGTAACTAAACTGCGGCCTCATGTAAGAATGTCACTGCTTTGCATCTGACTGGAGGGGGTCACCTAATAACAAGTAACTAAACTGCAGCTTAATGTAAGAATGTCACTGCTTTGCATCTGACTGGAGGCGGGCACCTAATAACAAGTAACTAAACTGCAGCTTAATGTAAGAATGTCACTGCTTTGCATCTGACTGGAGGGGGACACCTAATAACAAGTAACTAAACTGCAGCTTAATGTAAGAATGTCACTGCTTTGCATTTGACTGGAGGGGGGCACCAAATAACAAGTAACTAAACTGCAGCTTAATGTAAGAATGTCACTGCTTTGCATCTGACTGGAGGGGGACACCTAATAACAAGTAACTAAACTGCAGCTTAATGTAAGAATGTCACTGCTTTGCATTTGACTGGAGGGGGGCACCTAATAACAAGTAACTAAACTGCGGCCTCATGTAAGAATGTCACTGCTTTGCATTTGACTGGAGGGGGACACCTAATAACAAGTAACTAAACTGCGGCCTCATGTAAGAATGTCACTGCTTTACATTTGACTGGAGGGGGGCACCTAATAACAAGTAACTAAACTGCGGCCTCATGTAAGAATGTCACTGCTTTGCATCTGACTGGAGGGGGACACCTAATAACAAGTAACTAAACTGCGGCCTCATGTAAGAATGTCACTGCTTTGCATTTGACTGGAGGGGGGCACCTAATAACAAGTAACTAAACTGCAGCTTAATGTAAGAATGTCACTGCTTTGCATCTGACTGGAGGGGGTCACCTAATAACAAGTAACTAAACTGCAGCTTAATGTAAGAATGTCAATGCTTTGCATCTGACTGGAGGGGGACACCTAATAACAAGTAACTAAACTGCAGCTTAATGTAAGAATGTCACTGCTTTGCATCTGACTGGAGGGGGACACCTAATAACAAGTAACTAAACTGCAGCTTAATGTAAGAATGTCACTGCTTTGCATTTGACTGGAGGGGGGCACCTAATAACAAGTAACTAAACTGCGGCCTCATGTAAGAATGTCACTGCTTTGCATCTGACTGGAGGGGGACACCTAATAACAAGTAACTAAACTGCGGCCTCATGTAAGAATGTCACTGCTTTGCATTTGACTGGAGGGGGGCACCTAATAACAAGTAACTAAACTGCAGCTTAATGTAAGAATGTCACTGCTTTGCATCTGACTGGAGGGGGACACCTAATAACAAGTAACTAAACTGCGGCCTCATGTAAGAATGTCACTGCTTTGCATCTGACTGGAGGGGGGCACCTAATAACAAGTAACTAAACTGCAGCTTAATGTAAGAATGTCACTGCTTTGCATTTGACTGGAGGGGGGCACCTAATAACAAGTAACTAAACTGCGGCCTCATGTAAGAATGTCACTGCTTTGCATCTGACTGGAGGGGGACACCTAATAACAAGTAACTAAACTGCAGCTTAATGTAAGAATGTCACTGCTTTGCATCTGACTGGAGGGGGTCACCTAATAACAAGTAACTAAACTGCAGCTTAATGTAAGAATGTCACTGCTTTGCATTTGACTGGAGGGGGACACCTAATAACAAGTAACTAAACTGCAGCTTAATGTAAGAATGTCACTGCTTTGCATTTGACTGGAGGCGGGCACCTAATAACAAGTAACTAAACTGCGGCCTCATGTAAGAATGTCACTGCTTTGCATCTGACTGGAGGGGGACACCTAATAACAAGTAACTAAACTGCGGCCTCATGTAAGAATGTCACTGCTTTGCATTTGACTGGAAGGGGACACCTAATAACAAGTAACTAAACTGCAGCTTAATGTAAGAATGTCACTGCTTTGCATTTGACTGGAGGGGGGCACCTAATAACAAGTAACTAAACTGCAGCTTAATGTAAGAATGTCACTGCTTTGCATTTGACTGGAGGGGGTCACCTAATAACAAGTAACTAAACTGCGGCCTCATGTAAGAATGTCACTGCTTTACATTTGACTGGAGGGGGACACCTAATAACAAGTAACTAAACTGCAGCTTAATGTAAGAATGTCACTGCTTTGCATTTGACTGGAGGGGGGCACCTAATAACAAGTAACTAAACTGCGGCCTCATGTAAGAATGTCACTGCTTTGCATTTGACTGGAGGGGGGCACCTAATAACAAGTAACTAAACTGCGGCCTCATGTAAGAATGTCACTGCTTTGCATTTGACTGGAGGGGGACACCTAATAACAAGTAACTAAACTGCGGCCTCATGTAAGAATGTCACTGCTTTGCATTTGACTGGAGGGGGACACCTAATAATAAGTAACTAAACTGCAGCTTAATGTAAGAATGTCACTGCTTTGCATTTGACTGGAGGGGGTCACCTAATAACAAGTAACTAAACTGCAGCTTAATGTAAGAATGTCACTGCTTTGCATCTGACTGGAGGGGGACACCTAATAACAAGTAACTAAACTGCAGCTTAATGTAAGAATGTCACTGCTTTGCATTTGACTGGAGGGGGGCACCTAATAACAAGTAACTAAACTGCGGCCTCATGTAAGAATGTCACTGCTTTGCATCTGACTGGAGGGGGACACCTAATAACAAGTAACTAAACTGCAGCCTCATGTAAGAATGTCACTGCTTTGCATCTGACTGGAGGGGGTCACCTAATAACAAGTAACTAAACTGCAGCTTAATGTAAGAATGTCACTGCTTTGCATTTGACTGGAGGGGGGCACCTAATAACAAGTAACTAAACTGCGGCCTCATGTAAGAATGTCACTGCTTTGCATTTGACTGGAGGGGGGCACCTAATAACAAGTAACTAAACTGCAGCTTAATGTAAGAATGTCACTGCTTTGCATCTGACTGGAGGGGGACACCTAATAACAAGTAACTAAACTGCAGCTTAATGTAAGAATGTCACTGCTTTGCATTTGACTGGAGGGGGGCACCTAATAACAAGTAACTAAACTGCGGCCTCATGTAAGAATGTCACTGCTTTGCATCTGACTGGAGGGGGTCACCTAATAACAAGTAACTAAACTGCAGCTTAATGTAAGAATGTCACTGCTTTGCATCTGACTGGAGGCGGGCACTTAATAACAAGTAACTAAACTGCAGCTTAATGTAAGAATGTCACTGCTTTGCATCTGACTGGAGGGGGACACCTAATAACAAGTAACTAAACTGCAGCTTAATGTAAGAATGTCACTGCTTTGCATTTGACTGGAAGGGGTCACCTAATAACAAGTAACTAAACTGCAGCTTAATGTAAGAATGTCACTGCTTTGCATCTGACTGGAGGGGGACACCTAATAACAAGTAACTAAACTGCAGCTTAATGTAAGAATGTCACTGCTTTGCATTTGACTGGAGGGGGGCACCTAATAACAAGTAACTAAACTGCGGCCTCATGTAAGAATGTCACTGCTTTGCATTTGACTGGAGGGGGACACCTAATAACAAGTAACTAAACTGCGGCCTCATGTAAGAATGTCACTGCTTTACATTTGACTGGAGGGGGGCACCTAATAACAAGTAACTAAACTGCGGCCTCATGTAAGAATGTCACTGCTTTGCATCTGACTGGAGGGGGACACCTAATAACAAGTAACTAAACTGCGGCCTCATGTAAGAATGTCACTGCTTTGCATTTGACTGGAGGGGGGCACCTAATAACAAGTAACTAAACTGCAGCTTAATGTAAGAATGTCACTGCTTTGCATCTGACTGGAGGGGGACACCTAATAACAAGTAACTAAACTGCAGCTTAATGTAAGAATGTCAATGCTTTGCATCTGACTGGAGGGGGACACCTAATAACAAGTAACTAAACTGCAGCTTAATGTAAGAATGTCACTGCTTTGCATTTGACTGGAGGGGGACACCTAATAACAAGTAACTAAACTGCGGCCTCATGTAAGAATGTCACTGCTTTGCATCTGACTGGAGGGGGACACCTAATAACAAGTAACTAAACTGCGGCCTCATGTAAGAATGTCACTGCTTTGCATTTGACTGGAGGGGGACACCTAATAACAAGTAACTAAACTGCAGCTTAATGTAAGAATGTCACTGCTTTGCATTTGACTGGAGGGGGGCACCTAATAACAAGTAACTAAACTGCAGCTTAATGTAAGAATGTCACTGCTTTGCATTTGACTGGAGGGGGACACCTAATAACAAGTAACTAAACTGCGGCCTCATGTAAGAATGTCACTGCTTTGCATCTGACTGGAGGGGGACACCTAATAACAAGTAACTAAACTGCAGCTTAATGTAAGAATGTCACTGCTTTGCATTTGACTGGAGGGGGTCACCTAATAACAAGTAACTAAACTGCGGCCTCATGTAAGAATGTCACTGCTTTACATTTGACTGGAGGGGGACACCTAATAACAAGTAACTAAACTGCAGCTTAATGTAAGAATGTCACTGCTTTGCATTTGACTGGAGGGGGACACCTAATAACAAGTAACTAAACTGCGGCCTCATGTAAGAATGTCACTGCTTTGCATTTGACTGGAGGGGGGCACCTAATAACAAGTAACTAAACTGCGGCCTCATGTAAGAATGTCACTGCTTTGCATTTGACTGGAGGGGGACACCTAATAATAAGTAACTAAACTGCAGCTTAATGTAAGAATGTCACTGCTTTGCATTTGACTGGAGGGGGTCACCTAATAACAAGTAACTAAACTGCAGCTTAATGTAAGAATGTCACTGCTTTGCATCTGACTGGAGGGGGACACCTAATAACAAGTAACTAAACTGCAGCTTAATGTAAGAATGTCACTGCTTTGCATTTGACTGGAGGGGGGCACCTAATAACAAGTAACTAAACTGCAGCTTAATGTAAGAATGTCACTGCTTTGCATCTGACTGGAGGGGGACACCTAATAACAAGTAACTAAACTGCAGCTTAATGTAAGAATGTCACTGCTTTGCATCTGACTGGAGGGGGACACCTAATAACAAGTAACTAAACTGCAGCTTAATGTAAGAATGTCACTGCTTTGCATCTGACTGGAGGGGGACACCTAATAACAAGTAACTAAACTGCAGCTTAATGTAAGAATGTCACTGCTTTGCATCTGACTGGAGGGGGACACCTAATAACAAGTAACTAAACTGCAGCTTAATGTAAGAATGTCACTGCTTTGCATTTGACTGGAGGGGGTCACCTAATAACAAGTAACTAAACTGCGGCCTCATGTAAGAATGTCACTGCTTTACATTTGACTGGAGGGGGGCACCTAATAACAAGTAACTAAACTGCAGCTTAATGTAAGAATGTCACTGCTTTGCATCTGACTGGAGGGGGACACCTAATAACAAGTAACTAAACTGCAGCTTAATGTAAGAATGTCACTGCTTTGCATCTGACTGGAGGGGGACACCTAGTAATAACAAGTAACTAAACTGCAGCTTAATGTAAGAATGTCACTGCTTTGCATTTGACTGGAGGGGGGCACCTAATAACAAGTAACTAAACTGCAGCTTAATGTAAGAATGTCACTGCTTTGCATCTGACTGGAGGCGGGCACCTAATAACAAGTAACTAAACTGCGGCCTCATGTAAGAATGTCACTGCTTTGCATTTGACTGGAGGGGGACACCTAATAACAAGTAACTAAACTGCGGCCTCATGTAAGAATGTCACTGCTTTGCATTTGACTGGAGGGGGACACCTAATAATAAGTAACTAAACTGCAGCTTAATGTAAGAATGTCACTGCTTTGCATTTGACTGGAGGGGGTCACCTAATAACAAGTAACTAAACTGCAGCTTAATGTAAGAATGTCACTGCTTTGCATCTGACTGGAGGGGGACACCTAATAACAAGTAACTAAACTGCAGCTTAATGTAAGAATGTCACTGCTTTGCATTTGACTGGAGGGGGGCACCTAATAACAAGTAACTAAACTGCAGCTTAATGTAAGAATGTCACTGCTTTGCATCTGACTGGAGGGGGACACCTAATAACAAGTAACTAAACTGCAGCTTAATGTAAGAATGTCACTGCTTTGCATCTGACTGGAGGGGGACACCTAATAACAAGTAACTAAACTGCAGCTTAATGTAAGAATGTCACTGCTTTGCATCTGACTGGAGGGGGACACCTAATAACAAGTAACTAAACTGCAGCTTAATGTAAGAATGTCACTGCTTTGCATCTGACTGGAGGGGGACACCTAATAACAAGTAACTAAACTGCAGCTTAATGTAAGAATGTCACTGCTTTGCATTTGACTGGAGGGGGTCACCTAATAACAAGTAACTAAACTGCGGCCTCATGTAAGAATGTCACTGCTTTACATTTGACTGGAGGGGGGCACCTAATAACAAGTAACTAAACTGCAGCTTAATGTAAGAATGTCACTGCTTTGCATCTGACTGGAGGGGGACACCTAATAACAAGTAACTAAACTGCAGCTTAATGTAAGAATGTCACTGCTTTGCATCTGACTGGAGGGGGACACCTAGTAATAACAAGTAACTAAACTGCAGCTTAATGTAAGAATGTCACTGCTTTGCATTTGACTGGAGGGGGGCACCTAATAACAAGTAACTAAACTGCAGCTTAATGTAAGAATGTCACTGCTTTGCATCTGACTGGAGGCGGGCACCTAATAACAAGTAACTAAACTGCAGCTTAATGTAAGAATGTCACTGCTTTGCATCTGACTGGAGGGGGACACCTAATAACAAGTAACTAAACTGCAGCTTAATGTAAGAATGTCACTGCTTTGCATCTGACTGGAGGGGGGCACCTAAGAACAAGTAACTAAACTGCGGCCTCATGTAAGAATGTCACTGCTTTGCATCTGACTGGAGGGGGACACCTAATAACAAGTAACTAAACTGCAGCTTAATGTAAGAATGTCACTGCTTTGCATTTGACTGGAGGGGGTCACCTAATAACAAGTAACTAAACTGCAGCTTAATGTAAGAATGTCACTGCTTTGCATCTGACTGGAGGGGGGCACCTAATAACAAGTAACTAAACTGCAGCTTAATGTAAGAATGTCACTGCTTTGCATCTGACTGGAGGGGGGCACCTAATAACAAGTAACTAAACTGCAGCTTAATATAAGAATGTCACTGCTTTGCATTTGACTGGAGGGGGGCACCTAATAACAAGTAACTAAACTGCAGCTTAATGTAAGAATGTCACTGCTTTGCATCTGACTGGAGGGGGTCACCTAATAACAAGTAACTAAACTGCGGCCTCATGTAAGAATGTCACTGCTTTGCATCTGACTGGAGGGGGGCACCTAATAACAAGTAACTAAACTGCAGCTTAATGTAAGAATGTCACTGCTTTGCATCTGACTGGAGGGGGACACCTAATAACAAGTAACTAAACTGCAGCTTAATGTAAGAATGTCACTGCTTTGCATCTGACTGGAGGGGGGCACCTAATAACAAGTAACTAAACTGCAGCTTAATATAAGAATGTCACTGCTTTGCATTTGACTGGAGGGGGGCACCTAATAACAAGTAACTAAACTGCAGCTTAATGTAAGAATGTCACTGCTTTGCATTTGACTGGAGGGGGTCACCTAATAACAAGTAACTAAACTGCGGCCTCATGTAAGAATGTCACTGCTTTGCATCTGACTGGAGGGGGGCACCTAATAACAAGTAACTAAACTGCAGCTTAATGTAAGAATGTCACTGCTTTGCATCTGACTGGAGGGGGACACCTAATAACAAGTAACTAAACTGCAGCTTAATGTAAGAATGTCACTGCTTTGCATCTGACTGGAGGGGGGCACCTAATAACAAGTAACTAAACTGCAGCTTAATATAAGAATGTCACTGCTTTGCATTTGACTGGAGGGGGGCACCTAATAACAAGTAACTAAACTGCAGCTTAATGTAAGAATGTCACTGCTTTGCATTTGACTGGAGGGGGACACCTAATAACAAGTAACTAAACTGCGGCCTCATGTAAGAATGTCACTGCTTTGCATTTGACTGGAGGGGGGCACCTAATAACAAGTAACTAAACTGCAGCTTAATGTAAGAATGTCACTGCTTTGCATTTGACTGGAGGGGGGCACCTAATAACAAGTAACTAAACTGCAGCTTAATGTAAGAATGTCACTGCTTTGCATTTGACTGGAAGGGGACACCTAATAACAAGTAACTAAACTGCAGCTTAATGTAAGAATGTCAATGCTTTGCATCTGACTGGAGGGGGGCACCTAATAACAAGTAACTAAACTGCGGCCTCATGTAAGAATGTCACTGCTTTGCATTTGACTGGAGGGGGGCACCTAATAACAAGTAACTAAACTGCAGCTTAATATAAGAATGTCACTGCTTTGCATTTGACTGGAGGGGGGCACCTAATAACAAGTAACTAAACTGCAGCTTAATGTAAGAATGTCACTGCTTTGCATTTGACTGGAGGGGGGCACCTAATAACAAGTAACTAAACTGCAGCTTAATGTAAGAATGTCACTGCTTTGCATTTGACTGGAGGGGGGCACCTAATAACAAGTAACTAAACTGCGGCCTCATGTAAGAATGTCACTGCTTTGCATTTGACTGGAGGGGGGCACCTAATAACAAGTAACTAAACTGCAGCTTAATGTAAGAATGTCACTGCTTTGCATCTGACTGGAGGGGGTCACCTAATAACAAGTAACTAAACTGCAGCTTAATGGAAGAATGTCACTGCTTTGCATTTGACTGGAGGGGGGCACCTAATAACAAGTAACTAAACTGCAGCTTAATGGAAGAATGTCACTGCTTTGCATTTGACTGGAGGGGCACACCTAATAACAAGTAACTAAACTGCAGCTTAATGTAAGAATGTCAATGCTTTGCATTTGACTGGAGGGGGGCACCTAATAACAAGTAACTAAACTGCGGCCTCATGTAAGAATGTCACTGCTTTGCATTTGACTGGAGGGGGTCACCTAATAACAAGTAACTAAACTGCAGCTTAATGTAAGAATGTCACTGCTTTGCATTTGACTGGAGGGGGGCACCTAATAACAAGTAACTAAACTGCAGCTTAATGTAAGAATGTCACTGCTTTGCATTTGACTGGAGGGGGACACCTAATAACAAGTAACTAAACTGCAGCTTAATGTAATAATGTCACTGCTTTGCATTTGACTGGAGGGGGTCACCTAATAACAAGTAACTAAACTGCGGCCTCATGTAAGAATGTCACTGCTTTGCATTTGACTGGAGGGGGGCACCTAATAACAAGTAACTAAACTGCGGCCTCATGTAAGAATGTCACTGCTTTGCATCTGACTGGAGGGGGACACCTAATAACAAGTAACTAAACTGCAGCTTAATGTAAGAATGTCACTGCTTTGCATTTGACTGGAGGGGGACACCTAATAACAAGTACCTAAACTGCAGCTTAATGTAAGAATGTCAATGCTTTGCATTTGACTGGAGGGGGTCACCTAATAACAAGTAACTAAACTGCGGCCTCATGTAAGAATGTCACTGCTTTGCATTTGACTGGAGGGGGTCACCTAATAACAAGTAACTAAACTGCGGCCTCATGTAAGAATGTCACTGCTTTGCATCTGACTGGAGGGGGTCACCTAATAACAAGTAACTAAACTGCAGCTTAATGTAAGAATGTCACTGCTTTGCATTTGACTGGAGGGGGTCACCTAATAACAAGTAACTAAACTGCGGCCTCATGTAAGAATGTCACTGCTTTGCATCTGACTGGAGGGGGTCACCTAATAACAAGTAACTAAACTGCAGCTTAATGTAAGAATGTCACTGCTTTGCATTTGACTGGAGGGGGTCACCTAATAACAAGTAACTAAACTGCAGCTTAATGTAAGAATGTCACTGCTTTGCATCTGACTGGAGGGGGACACCTAATAACAAGTAACTAAACTGCAGCTTAATGTAAGAATGTCACTGCTTTGCATCTGACTGGAGGGGGACACCTAATAACAAGTAACTAAACTGCGGCCTCATGTAAGAATGTCACTGCTTTGCATTTGACTGGAGGGGGTCACCTAATAACAAGTAACTAAACTGCAGCTTAATGTAAGAATGTCACTGCTTTGCATTTGACTGGAGGGGGGCACCTAATAACAAGTAACTAAACTGCAGCCTCATGTAAGAATGTCACTGCTTTACATTTGACTGGAGGGGGACACCTAATAACAAGTAACTAAACTGCAGCTTAATGTAAGAATGTCACTGCTTTGCATTTGACTGGAGGGGGACACCTAATAACAAGTAACTAAACTGCAGCTTAATGTAAGAATGTCACTGCTTTGCATTTGACTGGAGGGGGGCACCTAATAACAAGTAACTAAACTGCAGCCTCATGTAAGAATGTCACTGCTTTACATTTGACTGGAGGGGGACACCTAATAACAAGTAACTAAACTGCAGCTTAATGTAAGAATGTCACTGCTTTGCATTTGACTGGAGGGGGGCACCTAATAACAAGTAACTAAACTGCAGCTTAATGTAAGAATGTCACTGCTTTGCATTTGACTGGAGGGGGGCACCTAATAACAAGTAACTAAACTGCAGCTTAATGTAAGAATGTCACTGCTTTGCATTTGACTGGAGGGGGACACCTAATAACAAGTAACTAAACTGCAGCTTAATGTAATAATGTCACTGCTTTGCATTTGACTGGAGGGGGTCACCTAATAACAAGTAACTAAACTGCGGCCTCATGTAAGAATGTCACTGCTTTGCATTTGACTGGAGGGGGACACCTAATAACAAGTAACTAAACTGCGGCCTCATGTAAGAATGTCACTGCTTTGCATCTGACTGGAGGGGGACACCTAATAACAAGTAACTAAACTGCAGCTTAATGTAAGAATGTCACTGCTTTGCATTTGACTGGAGGGGGGCACCTAATAACAAGTAACTAAACTGCAGCTTAATGTAAGAATGTCACTGCTTTGCATCTGACTGGAGGCGGGCACCTAATAACAAGTAACTAAACTGCAGCTTAATGTAAGAATGTCACTGCTTTGCATTTGACTGGAGGGGGGCACCTAATAACAAGTAACTAAACTGCAGCTTAATGTAAGAATGTCAATGCTTTGCATTTGACTGGAGGGGGTCACCTAATAACAAGTAACTAAACTGCGGCCTCATGTAAGAATGTCACTGCTTTGCATTTGACTGGAGGGGGGCACCTAATAACAAGTAACTAAACTGCAGCTTAATGTAAGAATGTCACTGCTTTGAATTTGACTGGAGGGGGTCACCTAATAACAAGTAACTAAACTGCGGCCTCATGTAAGAATGTCACTGCTTTGCATTTGACTGGAGGGGGACACCTAATAACAAGTAACTAAACTGCAGCTTAATGTAAGAATGTCACTGCTTTGCATTTGACTGGAGGGGGACACCTAATAACAAGTAACTAAACTGCGGCCTCATGTAAGAATGTCACTGCTTTGCATCTGACTGGAGGGGGTCACCTAATAACAAGTAACTAAACTGCGGCCTCATGTAAGAATGTCACTGCTTTGCATCTGACTGGAGGGGGTCACCTAATAACAAGTAACTAAACTGCAGCTTAATGTAAGAATGTCACTGCTTTGCATTTGACTGGAGGGGGTCACCTAATAACAAGTAACTAAACTGCAGCTTAATGTAAGAATGTCACTGCTTTGCATCTGACTGGAGGGGGACACCTAATAACAAGTAACTAAACTGCAGCTTAATGTAAGAATGTCAATGCTTTGCATCTGACTGGAGGGGGGCACCTAATAACAAGTAACTAAACTGCAGCTTAATGTAAGAATGTCACTGCTTTGCATCTGACTGGAGGGGGGCACCTAGTAATAACAAGTAACTAAACTGCAGCTTAATGTAAGAATGTCACTGCTTTGCATCTGACTGGAGGGGGACACCTAGTAATAACAAGTAACTAAACTGCAGCTTAATGTAAGAATGTCACTGCTTTGCATCTGACTGGAGGGGGACACCTAGTAATAACAAGTAACTAAACTGCAGCTTAATGTAAGAATGTCACTGCTTTGCATTTGACTGGAGGGGGGCACCTAATAACAAGTAACTAAACTGCGGCCTCATGTAAGAATGTCACTGCTTTGCATTTGACTGGAGGGGGTCACCTAATAACAAGTAACTAAACTGCAGCTTAATGTAAGAATGTCACTGATTTGCATCTGACTGGAGGGGGACACCTAATAACAAGTAACTAAACTGCAGCTTAATGTAAGAATGTCAATGCTTTGCATTTGACTGGAGGGGGTCACCTAATAACAAGTAACTAAACTGCGGCCTCATGTAAGAATGTCACTGCTTTGCATCTGACTGGAGGGGGACACCTAATAACAAGTAACTAAACTGCAGCTTAATGTAAGAATGTCACTGCTTTGCATCTGACTGGAGGGGGACACTGTTAGACGGGCCGGGAGGGTCGGCCGAGGACAAGGGGAGAGGTCTCCGGGGAGAGCCATCTCCAGCGATCGTACAGATGAATAACTTCCCCCCCACAGATATACACCACACAAGGATAAGATTTAGCGTTCTTTATAGGTGATTTCTTAAGGTACGATGAAATGGTACAAGGAGGTCTGGACTCAGGGGTCCCCTCGATTCGAGTCTCTAGGTTTGGGGGAAAGGGGGTAGCGGGACAGTCTGGTTACCAATCTGGTAGCTGAGATGGTATGGTGGATAGCTCACAATCCTCGCGCTCGGTGTTCTAGCTTGGACGGGCCGCGGCAGCGCCAGCAGGTCCCGGTGAAGATGGTCGTTACACGGTCCGCGGCTTCGCCAGCAGGTCCCGATGAAGGTGGTCGTTACAACGGTCCGCGGCAGCGCCAGCAGGTCCCGACGAGGATGGATGATGCAGAAGGCCGCGGCAGCGCCAGCAGGCAGGACGATAGTTCACAAGGCAGGGCTACGGCAGCGCCAGTAGTCCGTCAAGGCTGAGTTCTCTCGGTGTCTCTCGACTCCAGGATACAACTGCCTTCCTGCTCTGGAGCTGCCCTAGTTATAGGTCTGGCGCCCTTTGATGTCCGGACCCTCGCACTTGGAGGTCGGGGGGTCCGGGATGAGGGAGTCCAGACACCCAGCAGGGGGTGGAGCCAGCGCCTGGGGGAGCTGGAGGGTGATCGGCACCTGGCGGGGGAGAGCCCTCGACGCTTCTTTCTCCCATTGACCTGCCAAGTGGTCCGTTCACCTCCTGGGTGGATGGTGGTGCCGGGATGTCGGGGCCGGCCAGGCCCCGGGTTAGGGTCGAGCCGAGGCCATGCGGCCTCGTGGCGCAGCGCCCAAGATGGCGGCTGATCCGGCCGGGGGAGCCGGTAGTGGTTCGGCCCCATGATACATGGCTGTCCGGGGGCAGGAGTTCCGTTGGGAGACGGGGTGCGGGTTGCCCTTGGGGGTAACACCTGGGAGTCCGGGGCTTGGGCCCTGTCATGCGGGGAGGGAGCAAGCCCTTCATGTGGCCTGTCCAACATGCGTCCCCCCCAGCTGAAGGCGGGGAGAGTCACCCATCCTCTTGGGGACTCTCCTCGTCGAGGCGGAAAAAGCGTGACAGGCCATCTGCGTTGGCGTGGTCTTGGCCCGGTCGATGTTCCACAGTGAAGTCCATTCCCTGCAGGGAGATGGACCAGCGCAATAGTTTTGGGTTTTCCCCCCGCATCTGCATTAGCCACTGCAGGGGTCGATGATCGGTTTGCACCCGGAAGTGGGTACCGAAGAGATAGGGCCGGAGCTTTTTGAGGGCCCACACCACCGCGAAGGCCTCCCTCTCGATTGTGCTCCAGCGCTGTTCTCGGGCCAGGAGGCGTCTGCTGATGAAGGCCACCGGCTGGTCAAGACCCTCGGGGTTCAGCTGGGAAAGAACCGCCCCGATGCCGTGGTCGGAGGCGTCCGTTTGTACAATGAATTCCCGACTGTAATCGGGGGCCTGGAGCACAGGGGCGGTGCACAGGGCGGCCTTCAGCTTCTCGAAGGCCGCTTGACAGTCGGGGGTCCAGTTAATCTTCTTCGGGTGGTTTTTGGACGTGAGACCCGTGAGGGGCCCCACAATGCTGCCATAGTCCCTCACGAACCGCCGGTAGTAGCCGGTGAGTCCCAAGAAGGCTCGGACCTCGGTCTGCGTGACTGGGGGTTGCCAGGACTGGATGGCAGCAATTTTGAGTTGCAGAGGGGCCACCAGACCGCTTCCCACCTGGTGTCCGAGGTAGGTCACGGACCCCTGACCAATTTGGCACTTGCCGGCCTTAATCGTGAGGCCGGCCCGCTGGAGGGCCTGCAGGACCTCTTGGAGGTGGTGGAGGTGGTCGGACCAGTGGCGGCTGTACACAGCGATATCGTCCAGGTAGGCGGCGCTGAACTCTTCGAGCCCCACCAAGACCTGGTTCACTAGACGTTGAAAAGTAGCTGGGGCATTCTTCATGCCGAAGGGCATGACCTTGAAGTGGTAGTGGCCATCGGGGGTAGAAAAGGCGGACCGTTCCTGGGCCCGGGGTGTGAGACCGATCTGCCAGTAGCCCGCTGTCAGGTCGAAGATGCTGAGGTAGCGGGCGGCCCCCAGGCGGTCGATCAATTCATCCGCTCGGGGGATAGGATGAGCGTCGGTCCTGGTGACAGCGTTCAAGCCCCGATAGTCGACGCAGAATCGGAGTTCAGGAGTGGTGCCGGGGGCAGCGGCTTTGGGGACCAGCACGACCTGGCTGGCCCAGGGGCTGTCCGAGGGCTCGATGACCCCGAGCGTGAGCATCTTGGATACTTCCTCTTGGATGCAGGCCCGCACCCGATCTGGTACGCGGTAGGCCCGGTGTCGGATAGGGGGACTGTCCCCAGTGTCCACGTCGTGCAAGCACCAAGGGGTGATCCCTGGGGTGAGGGAAAACAGAGTAGCAAACTGCAGCAGGAGGTCCCGGCAGCCCTGGCGTTGCTCTGGGGTGAGGGCATCGGAGAGCCGGACCCCGTCCACGGAACCGTCGTTCTCCTGGGTCTTCAGGAGATCAGGGAGGGGCTCGGAGTCTTCTTCCGCCCCACTGTCTGTAGCCATCAGGAGGCTGAGTTCCGAGCGCACAAAGTGTGGTTTGAGTCTGTTGGTGTGGAGGACCCGGAGGGGGTTCCGGGGGGACTCCATGTCGATGAGGTAGGTGACGGGGCTCTTGCGTTCGACCACTTTGAAGGGCCCCGTCCACTTATCTTGCAAGGCACATGGTTCGGTGGGGGACATCACCCACACTTGTTGACCAGGTTCGAATTCGACGGAGGAGGCATTCTGATCGTACCATTTTTTCATGTCCTCCTGACTGGCCTCGAGATTCGCTTTTGCCATTTCCCTGAAGCGCCGGGTCTGATTGCGTAGTGCCAGGAGGTACTTGAAGACGTCTGGAGGGGTCTTTAGGGGGGCCATCTCCCAACCTTCTTTGACTAGGCTGAGGGGCCCTCGCACAGGGTGCCCGTACAGGAGTTCGAAAGGGCTAAAGCCGAGGGACTTCTGGGGAACTTCTCGATAGGCGAAGAGGAGGCACGGAAGTAGTACATCCCACTGGCGACGGAGGGGCTCTTCCAATCCCCCAATCATTCCCTTGAGTGTGCGGTTGAATCGCTCAACTAGTCCGTTCCCTTGAGGGTGATAGGGGGTCGTGAATCGGTAGGTGACCCCGCACTGTTGCCAGAGGGACTTCATATATTTCGAGATAAAGTTTGTGCCTCGGTCGCTGACGACTTCTCGGGGGAAGCCCACCCGGGAGAAGATCCCCATTAGGGCCCGGCCGACCACCGGAGCTGTTACAGTTCGCAGGGGCACAGCCTCGGGGTAGCGGGTGGCGTGGTCCACCAGTACCAGGATGAACCGATGTCCTTGTGCTGTGCGGGGGTCCAGGGGCCCCACAATATCTATTCCTACCCTCTCGAACGGGGTGGTGACCACTGGGAAGGGTTGCAGAGGTGCTTTGAGCTTGCGGCCGCTCTTCCCGCTGGCCTGGCACGTGGGGCAGGACCGGCAGTGGTTGAGGACGTCGTTCCGCATCCTCGGCCAGAAAAAGTGGGTCACCAGGCGACTGTAGGTTTTGTCCTGGCCCAGGTGTCCAGCCAGGGGAACATCGTGGGCCAAAGTTAGCAGGAAGTCTCTGAAACGGAGGGGCACCACCAGCACTCGACTGGCCCCTAACTCCGCGATTCTTTGTTCACTGTATAGCAGGTCGTTATCCCAATAGACCCAATGGGTTCCGGTGGAGTCCCCTGCGCTCTGGGCGCTGGCTTGCTGGCGGAGTCCCTCGAGGGAGGGGCAGGTCTTCTGTTCCTGGCGGAACTGTTGCTGGGTGGGCCCCCCTTCTTGACGCCACTGAGCCAGGCCGGGAAGGTCCTTGGGCTGGGCGACCCCTTCGGGCGTTGGCTCTGGGGGGTCGGTATAGTCGTTGTCCTCTACTGGAGCGACCGGGGGAGGAGGTGCTGGCCATTCTGGTTCTTCTGGTCGGGGGGACGGCACGGGCGGCCATGGACCGGGTGGTTACGCATGCCCAGTCCGGGAGGCCCAGCATCCCCAGGTGCTCTCTTCTTTCGACGGCGGCCCACGGTGAACTCTCAAGGTCATTCCCCAGGAGACAGTCCACGGGGGCATCATCCCGGACCGTCACCTTCAACATGCCGGAGACCCCTCCCCATTCGAAGGGGACGCAGGCCATCCGACACAGACTTTCGGAATTGTCGGCTGAGCGGACGGGGCAGAGAATGTTCGGCAGGATCTGCTCTGGTTTTACCAGGTGACAGCGGACGGCCGTCACACTGGCCCCTGTGTCACGTAGGGCTTCGGCCCGGCGCCCATTAATGTTCACCCACTGGCCATATTTCCGGGTGTTGGCGGGTAGGGGAGCCCGCGGGACCATGTCTTTTCCCCCTAGGCACGCTAGAACCATGGCGGTCGGTTCCCACTCTTGTTGTGCCTGCTCATATTCTTCCTGTTCCTCGGAGATTTGTTCTCCCCCCAGGGCGGCGGCAGCTACCTGGCGGGGCTTTGGCGTTTGGTTCTGCGGGCAGCTCGGGTCATTGGCGTAGTGGCCGACTCGCTGGCATCGGTGACACGTGACGTTGGCTCGGAACCCCGGGCGCATCGGGGGGTTGCCCCGGCCGGCCGGGGGCGGGGTGCTGGCCGCGGGAGTGGCCGGGACGGTGTCTCTCCCTCGCCCCTGGCCTCCTCCTCCTCCTCGGGGACGGTGCTGACCTTGGTTGTTTCGGTTTTGCTCGTGTGGCCCTCTCCGGCCCACTCGGGTGCTTTCCCACCGGTCAGCTTCGGCGGCGAGTTGCCGTGGGTCAGTCAATTTACTGTCGAGGAGGTGCTGCCTGAGCTCGACGAAGCAGTTGTTAGACAGGTGCTCCCACACCATAAGATTAAAGAGTTGCTCGTAGGTCGTTACGTGGCTTCCCTTGATCCAACCCTCGAAGGCTCGGCTGAAATAGTTGACATATTCCACCCAAGTTGTACCTGGGATCCAGGTGCAGTCTCGGAACCTCTGGCGGTACATTTCGGGTGTGAGCCCATATCGGGTGAGGAGGGCAGCCTTCATGTGGTCATAGGATGACATCTGATGGTCTGGGAGCTGCAGTAGGGCATCGCGGCCTTCGTTGACGAACCTCCCCCATAGGCCGGCTCCCCAGTCACTCCGATCGATCCGGTGGGAGGTCATGGCGATCTCGTAGGCTTTGAACCACTGTTGTATGTCGTCCTCTCGGACATACTCTCGGACAACATCCTTGGGGATGTGGACTTTCTTCTCGGTTGCTCCCGGGGTGTGCGGTCGCTCAGGCACCCCCGGTTCTTTATTCTGTTTCCGAAGTTCTATTTCCGCCAGTTTGCGCTCGTGTTCGAATGTTAGTCTTTTTTCTTCGAGCTCTCGAGCTCTCTCTGCCTCTGTTTTTCTTCCCGTTCTTCTCGGAGCCACAGATGTTCTAGGTTTAGTTTTTGCTCGGCTAATTTTAGTTCACCGTCCATCTTGAGTCGTGCCATTTCCAACTCATGTAATCTGTTTCTTTCTCTTTCTTGGATCTCTTCCTGCGAGAGGCCCGTTCCTCGCTCCTCGGGAGCTTTGGCGTTCCCCTCCGGTGCTGCACCGTTTTGGTCTGGGGATCCGGCGACCCCGGTTTCCGCCCACGACTCAATGGCGTGCTTCAAATCGTCTTTGGTACTCAGGCCGGTGGTAGCAATGCCTAGTTCCATGCAGAATTGTTTAAGTTCGCGATGCCTATACTCTTCCAATTTATCCATCTGGAATTTCTCGGTGGATCCGCTCTCTTTGGTTGACATCGTGGTTTTGTCGTGGGGTGAGCTACTCTCTGTACGATTACGCGTTGATTCGGATCGCGCCGCTGGCCACCAATGTTAGACGGGCCGGGAGGGTCGGCCGAGGACAAGGGGAGAGGTCTCCGGGGAGAGCCGTCTCCAGCGATCGTACAGATGAATAACTTCCCCCCCACAGATATACACCACACAAGGATAAGATTTAGCGTTCTTTATAGGTGATTTCTTAAGGTACGATGAAATGGTACAGGGAGGTCTGGACTCAGGGGTCCCCTCGATTCGAGTCTCTAGGTTTGGGGGAAAGGGGGTAGCGGGACAGTCTGGTTACCAATCTGGTAGCTGAGATGGTATGGTGGATAGCTCACAATCCTCGCGCTCGGTGTTCTAGCTTGGACAGGCCGCGGCAGCGCCAGCAGGTCCCGGTGAAGATGGTCGTTACACGGTCCGCGGCGGCGCCAGCAGGTCCCGGTGAAGGTGGTCGTTACACGGTCCGCGGCAGCGCCAGCAGGTCCCGATGAAGGTGGTCGTTACAACGGTCCGCGGCAGCGCCAGCAGGTCCCGACGAGGATGGATGATGCAGAAGGCCGCGGCAGCGCCAGCAGGCAGGACGATAGTTCACAAGGCAGGGCTACGGCAGCGCCAGTAGTCCGTCAAGGCTGAGTTCTCTCGGTGTCTCTCGACTCCAGGATACAACTGCCTTCCTGCTCTGGAGCTGCCCTAGTTATAGGTCTGGCGCCCTTTGATGTCCGGACCCTCGCACTTGGAGGTCGGGGGGTCCGGGATGAGGGAGTCCAGACACCCAGCAGGGGGTGGAGCCAGCGCCTGGGGGAGCTGAAGGGTGATCGGCACCTGGCGGGGGAGAGCCCTCGACGCTTCTTTCTCCCATTGACCTGCCAAGTGGTCCGTTCACCTCCTGGGTGGATGGTGGTGCCGGGATGTCGGGGCCGGCCAGGCCCCGGGTTAGGGTCGAGCCGAGGCCATGCGGCCTCGTGGCGCAGCGCCCAAGATGGCGGCTGATCCGGCCGGGGGAGCCGGTAGTGGTTCGGCCCCATGATACATGGCTGTCCGGGGGCAGGAGTTCCGTTGGGAGACGGGGTGCGGGTTGCCCTTGGGGGTAACACCTGGGAGTCCGGGGCTTGGGCCCTGTCATGCGGGGAGGGAGCAAGCCCTTCATGTGGCCTGTCCAACAGACACCTAATAACAAGTAACTAAACTGCAGCTTAATGTAAGAATGTCACTGCTTTGCATTTGACTGGAGGGGGCCACCTAATAACAAGTAACTAAACTGCAGCTTAATGTAAGAATGTCACTGCTTTGCATTTGACTGGAGGGGGACACCTAATAACAAGTAACTAAACTGCAGCTTAATGTAAGAATGTCACTGCTTTGCATTTGACTGGAGGGGGACACCTAATAACAAGTAACTAAACTGCAGCTTAATATAAGAATGTCACTGCTTTGCATCTGACTGGAGGGGGACACCTAATAACAAGTAACTAAACTGCAGCTTAATGTAAGAATGTCACTGCTTTGCATTTGACTGGAGGGGGTCACCTAATAACAAGTAACTAAACTGCGGCCTCATGTAAGAATGTCACTGCTTTGCATTTGACTGGAGGGGGACACCTAATAACAAGTAACTAAACTGCAGCTTAATGTAAGAATGTCACTGCTTTGCATTTGACTGGAGGGGGGCACCTAATAACAAGTAACTAAACTGCAGCTTAATGTAAGAATGTCACTGCTTTGCATTTGACTGGAAGGGGTCACCTAATAACAAGTAACTAAACTGCGGCCTCATGTAAGAATGTCAATGCTTTGCATCTGACTGGAGGGGGGCACCTAATAACAAGTAACTAAACTGCAGCTTAATGTAAGAATGTCACTGCTTTGCATTTGACTGGAGGGGGGCACCTAATAACAAGTAACTAAACTGCGGCCTCATGTAAGAATGTCACTGCTTTGCATTTGACTGGAGGGGGACACCTAATAACAAGTAACTAAACTGCAGCTTAATGTAAGAATGTCACTGCTTTGCATCTGACTGGAAGGGGGCACCTAATAACAAGTAACTAAACTGCAGCTTAATGTAAGAATGTCACTGCTTTGCATCTGACTGGAGGGGGTCACCTAATAACAAGTAACTAAACTGCAGCTTAATGTAAGAATGTCACTGCTTTGCATTTGACTGGAGGGGGACACCTAATAACAAGTAACTAAACTGCAGCTTAATGTAAGAATGTCAATGCTTTGCATTTGACTGGAGGGGGGCACCTAATAACAAGTAACTAAACTGCAGCCTCATGTAAGAATGTCACTGCTTTACATTTGACTGGAGGGGGTCACCTAATAACAAGTAACTAAACTGCAGCCTCATGTAAGAATGTCACTGCTTTACATTTGACTGGAGGGGGTCACCTAATAACAAGTAACTAAACTGCAGCCTCATGTAAGAATGTCACTGCTTTACATTTGACTGGAGGGGGACACCTAATAACAAGTAACTAAACTGCAGCCTCATGTAAGAATGTCACTGCTTTACATTTGACTGGAGGGGGTCACCTAATAACAAGTAACTAAACTGCAGCCTCATGTAAGAATGTCACTGCTTTACATTTGACTGGAGGGGGACACCTAATAACAAGTAACTAAACTGCAGCTTAATGTAAGAATGTCACTGCTTTGCATCTGACTGGAGGGGGACACCTAATAACAAGTAACTAAACTGCAGCTTAATGTAAGAATGTCACTGCTTTGCATTTGACTGGAGGGGGGCACCTAATAACAAGTAACTAAACTGCAGCTTAATGTAAGAATGTCACTGCTTTGCATTTGACTGGAGGGGGGCACCTAATAACAAGTAACTAAACTGCAGCTTAATGTAAGAATGTCACTGCTTTGCATTTGACTGGAAGGGGGCACCTAATAACAAGTAACTAAACTGCGGCCTCATGTAAGAATGTCACTGCTTTGCATTTGACTGGAGGGGGGCACCTAATAACAAGTAACTAAACTGCAGCTTAATATAAGAATGTCACTGCTTTGCATTTGACTGGAGGGGGGCACCTAATAACAAGTAACTAAACTGCAGCTTAATGTAAGAATGTCACTGCTTTGCATTTGACTGGAGGGGGACACCTAATAACAAGTAACTAAACTGCAGCTTAATGTAAGAATGTCACTGCTTTGCATCTGACTGGAGGGGGACACCTAATAACAAGTAACTAAACTGCGGCCTCATGTAAGAATGTCACTGCTTTGCATTTGACTGGAGGGGGGCACCTAATAACAAGTAACTAAACTGCAGCTTAATGTAAGAATGTCACTGCTTTGCATCTGACTGGAGGGGGACACCTAATAACAAGTAACTAAACTGCGGCCTCATGTAAGAATGTCACTGCTTTGCATCTGACTGGAGGGGGGCACCTAATAACAAGTAACTAAACTGCGGCCTCATGTAAGAATGTCACTGCTTTGCATCTGACTGGAGGGGGGCACCTAATAACAAGTAACTAAACTGCAGCGTAATGTAAGAATGTCACTGCTTTGCATCTGACTGGAGGGGGGCACCTAATAACAAGTAACTAAACTGCAGCTTAATGTAAGAATGTCACTGCTTTGCATCTGACTGGAGGGGGACACCTAATAACAAGTAACTAAACTGCAGCTTAATGTAAGAATGTCACTGCTTTGCATTTGACTGGAGGGGGGCACCTAATAACAAGTAACTAAACTGCAGCTTAATGTAAGAATGTCACTGCTTTGCATTTGACTGGAGGGGGACACCTAATAACAAGTAACTAAACTGCAGCTTAATGTAAGAATGTCACTGCTTTGCATTTGACTGGAGGGGGTCACCTAATAACAAGTAACTAAACTGCGGCCTCATGTAAGAATGTCACTGCTTTGCATTTGACTGGAGGGGGGCACCAAATAACAAGTAACTAAACTGCAGCTTAATGTAAGAATGTCACTGCTTTGCATCTGACTGGAGGGGGTCACCTAATAACAAGTAACTAAACTGCAGCTTAATGTAAGAATGTCACTGCTTTGCATTTGACTGGAGGGGGTCACCTAATAACAAGTAACTAAACTGCGGCCTCATGTAAGAATGTCACTGCTTTGCATTTGACTGGAGGGGGGCACCAAATAACAAGTAACTAAACTGCAGCTTAATGTAAGAATGTCACTGCTTTGCATCTGACTGGAGGGGGTCACCTAATAACAAGTAACTAAACTGCAGCTTAATGTAAGAATGTCACTGCTTTGCATCTGACTGGAGGGGGACACCTAATAACAAGTAACTAAACTGCAGCTTAATGTAAGAATGTCACTGCTTTGCATTTGACTGGAGGGGGGCACCTAATAACAAGTAACTAAACTGCAGCTTAATGTAAGAATGTCACTGCTTTGCATTTGACTGGAGGGGGACACCTAATTACAAGTAACTAAACTGCAGCTTAATGTAAGAATGTCACTGCTTTGCATTTGACTGGAGGGGGTCACCTAATAACAAGTAACTAAACTGCGGCCTCATGTAAGAATGTCACTGCTTTGCATTTGACTGGAGGGGGGCACCAAATAACAAGTAACTAAACTGCAGCTTAATGTAAGAATGTCACTGCTTTGCATCTGACTGGAGGGGGTCACCTAATAACAAGTAACTAAACTGCAGCTTAATGTAAGAATGTCACTGCTTTGCATTTGACTGGAGGGGGTCACCTAATAACAAGTAACTAAACTGCGGCCTCATGTAAGAATGTCACTGCTTTGCATTTGACTGGAGGGGGGCACCAAATAACAAGTAACTAAACTGCAGCTTAATGTAAGAATGTCACTGCTTTGCATCTGACTGGAGGGGGTCACCTAATAACAAGTAACTAAACTGCAGCTTAATGTAAGAATGTCACTGCTTTGCATTTGACTGGAGGGGGGCACCTAATAACAAGTAACTAAACTGCAGCTTAATGTAAGAATGTCACTGCTTTGCATTTGACTGGAGGGGGGCACCTAATAACAAGTAACTAAACTGCAGCTTAATGTAAGAATGTCAATGCTTTGCATTTGACTGGAGGGGGTCACCTAATAACAAGTAACTAAACTGCGGCCTCATGTAAGAATGTCACTGCTTTGCATTTGACTGGAGGGGGACACCTAATAACAAGTAACTAAACTGCAGCTTAATGTAAGAATGTCACTGCTTTGCATCTGACTGGAGGGGGGCACCTAATAACAAGTAACTAAACTGCGGCCTCATGTAAGAATGTCACTGCTTTACATTTGACTGGAGGGGGACACCTAATAACAAGTAACTAAACTGCAGCTTAATGTAAGAATGTCACTGCTTTGCATCTGACTGGAGGGGGACACCTAATAACAAGTAACTAAACTGCAGCTTAATGTAAGAATGTCACTGCTTTGCATTTGACTGGAGGGGGACACCTAATAACAAGTAACTAAACTGCAGCTTAATGTAAGAATGTCACTGCTTTGCATTTGACTGGAAGGGGGCACCTAATAACAAGTAACTAAACTGCGGCCTCATGTAAGAATGTCACTGCTTTGCATTTGACTGGAGGGGAGCACCTAATAACAAGTAACTAAACTGCAGCTTAATGTAAGAATGTCAATGCTTTGCATTTGACTGGAGGGGGGCACCTAATAACAAGTAACTAAACTGCAGCTTAATGTAAGAATGTCACTGCTTTGCATCTGACTGGAGGGGGGCACCTAATAACAAGTAACTAAACTGCAGCTTAATGTAAGAATGTCACTGCTTTGCATTTGACTGGAGGGGGGCACCTAATAACAAGTAACTAAACTGCGGCCTCATGTAAGAATGTCACTGCTTTGCATTTGACTGGAGCGGGGCACCTAATAACAAGTAACTAAACTGCAGCTTAATGTAAGAATGTCACTGCTTTGCATCTGACTGGAGGGGGACACCTAATAACAAGTCACTAAACTGCAGCTTAATGTAAGAATGTCAATGCTTTGCATTTGACTGGAGGGGGGCACCTAATAACAAGTAACTAAACTGCAGCTTAATGTAAGAATGTCACTGCTTTGCATTTGACTGGAGGGGGGCACCTAATAACAAGTAACTAAACTGCGGCCTCATGTAAGAATGTCACTGCTTTGCATCTGACTGGAGGGGGACACCTAATAATAAGTAACTAAACTGCAGCTTAATGTAAGAATGTCACTGCTTTGCATCTGACTGGAGGGGGACACCTAATAACAAGTAACTAAACTGCAGCTTAATGTAAGAATGTCACTGCTTTGCATCTGACTGGAGGGGGACACCTAATAACAAGTAACTAAACTGCAGCTTAATGTAAGAATGTCAATGCTTTGCATTTGACTGGAGGGGGGCACCTAATAACAAGTAACTAAACTGCGGCCTCATGTAAGAATGTCACTGCTTTGCATTTGACTGGAGGGGGGCACCTAATAACAAGTAACTAAACTGCAGCTTAATGTAAGAATGTCACTGCTTTGCATCTGACTGGAGGGGGACACCTAATAACAAGTAACTAAACTGCAGCTTAATGTAAGAATGTCACTGCTTTGCATTTGACTGGAGGGGGGCACCTAATAACAAGTAACTAAACTGCAGCTTAATGTAAGAATGTCACTGCTTTACATTTGACTGGAGGGGGGCACCTAATAACAAGTAACTAAACTGCAGCTTAATGTAAGAATGTCACTGCTTTGCATCTGACTGGAAGGGGGCACCTAATAACAAGTAACTAAACTGCAGCTTAATGTAAGAATGTCACTGCTTTGCATTTGACTGGAGGGGGGCACCTAATAACAAGTAACTAAACTGCAGCTTAATGTAAGAATGTCACTGCTTTACATTTGACTGGAGGGGGGCACCTAATAACAAGTAACTAAACTGCGGCCTCATGTAAGAATGTCACTGCTTTGCATTTGACTGGAGGGGGGCACCTAATAACAAGTAACTAAACTGCAGCTTAATGTAAGAATGTCACTGCTTTGCATCTGACTGGAGGGGGGCACCTAATAACAAGTAACTAAACTGCAGCTTAATGTAAGAATGTCACTGCTTTGCATTTGACTTCAGAGGGATGCCTAGTAAAGTCCTGTGGAACTGCAGCTGCATGTAAGAATTTCAACGATTCTGCATTTGACTTCAGAGAGACACCTTGTAACAGCTAACAAAACTGCATTTTCATGAAAGCGTTTCAGTGCTTTTGCATTTGACTTGTGAAGAACACCTTGTAACGGCTAATGGAACTGTGGTTTCAAGGAATAATTTCAACTCCTTTGCATTAAACTTGTGAGGGACATTTAGTAATGATAAGGGGAGCTGTGGCTTCATGTAAGAATGCCTGTGCATTTGCATTTGACTCATAGGGACACCTAGTAGCAACTGCAGGAACTGCTACTCCCTGAAAAAGAATTCTATGCTTTTACATTTGGCCTCTGAAGAACACCTAGTAGCAACTGGTGAAACTGCAGCTTTATGTTAGAATTCCAATGCTTTTGCATTTGATTTGAGAGGGAAACCTAATAGCAGTTAATGGGACTGCAATTAATGAGACTGCAGTTTCAGCTAAGAATGTCTATACTTTTACATTTAACTCAAGAGGGACAACCACTAACAGCTAGTGGAAGGGCAGTGTCATGAAAGAAATTCAATGCTTTTGCCTTTGACTCAATATTGATACCTAGTAACGACTAATGGACTATGGCTTCATGTAACAATTTTAATGCTTTTTTATTTGACAGAGAAGGACACCTAGCAAAACTTGTGGAACTTTAGCTTAATGTATGAATTTCAATGTTTTTGTGTTTGGTCGGTGGGAGACACCTAGTAATGGCTAGTGCAGCTGCGGCTCCATGTAAAAGTTCAATGCTTTTGCATTTGACTTCAGGGGGACACCTAGTAACAACTTGTGGAACTACACCTTCCTGAAAAAAATGTCTATGCTTTTACATTTCATTTGTGAGGGACACCTAGTAACGACTAGTGGAACCAAAACTTAATGTAAGAATTTTATTCTTTTTCCATTTGACTCGAGAGGGCACCTAGTAACGATGACTTGAGGAACTGCAGCTTCCTAAAAGAATTTCAATGCTTGGCTTTTGATTTGAGTGGGACACCTAGGAACCACTAGTTGAACTGCAGCTTCATGTAAGAATTTCGATGCTTTTGTGTTTGACTTGTGAGCGACATCTAGTAACAACTAGTGGAATTGCAGCTTCATGTAAGAATTTCAATTCTTTTGCATTTGACTTGAGAGGGACACATAAAAACGACTAATGGAACTGCAGCTTCTTGTAAGACTGTCAGTGTTTTTGCATTGACTTGAGAAGGAATGTATGACATTATTCCGCCGCCTTTTTCCCTGCTTGGAATCACAACGCGGTCGTTACAACGACCGCGTTGTGATTCCGCATACCATTGCTCCCCAAGTCGGAACAACGACTTGCGAAGGGGGGGCGCTGGATGTTGGAATAGTATAATTTACTATTCCAACTCCAGTGTGTGCGGACACTAGGGAAGGTGTTGGATTTTAAATCCAACACCTCCCCCCCCCCCCCCCCCTCCGCAAGTCGTTCTTCCGACTTGCGGAGTAATGGTATGCGTAATCACAGCGCGGTTGTGGTAACAACTGGGTTGTGATTCCAAGCAGGAAAAAAGTTTCGGGGTAAACGTTGTTTACCCTTGAGAAGATATCTGATTAAACCTTGTGCACTAATCATTATAAAGAAAAACATCCTGGTAACAATAATTTTTGGTTTCATGGTATTGACCATGTTACAGCAGGAATTAGGGGTGGTAACTATGAACTCATGGTCAGGCAAAGAGAAGCTAAATGGATTTGCCGTCTTCGAGCGACCTCCATGGGTCACAATACCGATAATGAATTACACTACTTTCTGGAATGATCAGTCAAGGACTGCTTATGATTTCTTTCTTGGACCATTCTGAGGACTAATGATTTCCTCACTGTCCTTTCTTAAGATCATGCAATTGTGGTTATTACCGCTTTTTTGGATTGTTTATATGCGTCCTCGCCCTACCCTCTCTTGTCTCTCTCCCTTTCTTTCCTGATCCTAGATGTTACCCATCCCTTATTTAAAGTTCTTATCGCTTTTTTCTTCTAATAATGATACCTGTGACATGCTGTATCTTGAGAGTTCATTCTCTCCTTTTTAGATACTAGACGTTATTCCCCTATTTGAATGTCTTATCGTTTTATTCTTCTAAAAACGCTTTTTGACACACTTTACATTGAGAGTGTTCTTATTCTCTTTTTCTCTTTCGTTTTTATCTTGCGTAGGAACATAATCTCCTTATGATTAGGAGATGTGTAGTTGCGAAGACCCTTACTTTTCTTTTAAGATAATACAGACGCACTTTATGGTCTGATATATTTTCCTCTTTTTTCTTTTTTCTGATTTGACCATTTCAAGATGGCCGCCGTTTTCTTTTCCTTCTTGGCTTCTTATGCATATTTCAACTAGGATTATTTTTATTTTGGTTATTTTCATTATACATAGTTTTTGGTTTATTCTTATCCATTTATTCATTTATCTTTTAAGTTTTCACTCATTTGGGAAACCTATTTTTGTTTTTTTAATACGTTTTTCTGCTCCGGTTTGCCATTCCAAGATGGCTACGGCTTTTCCCAAATATTATTATTGTTTCTATTTCATCTCTTGGTCACTGGCCAAAAAGGATACCAGGTGACTTAGCCATCCCGCCACCCTATTTGTGGTTCAGGCGGTTTAAAAGTAGGGCGCGTTTCCCTTTCATTCATTACTGCCGGTTATTATGCTGTAGGGAATACGCTTTCGATATATCTCAGGTAAATGGCTATTCGTACACCCCGCCCACATATTTGATGCTCGCTATTTTGTGAGAATGGTTTCCTCTTCTTTTTGACTCTTGAATATCGGCCACGATGCGTTACGACATACTGTTCCATTTGTTTTAAGTTAAATGTGCATTGGAATACTGTTTAGTCGTTATATATTGTGTGGCTTCATTCTGAGTAAACTACTAACGATAGATGCTCTTTGCGTTTTATTTTCCGTTTCCTATGATCGTTAGGTCTAAAGGGGTGTGTGTTCCAATTTCCGACTCGATAATGCCAGCTTCTAGGCTTTAGGTTTCATACTGTCATCGTTCGGTTCCGGAGTGTGCTGAGTGACCCCTTTCCCCATTGCTTTATTGTTAGGAATGATTTTTGTGCAATACTTTGCTTAGAGAATAACTTGAGTTTATGTCCTCCGTCCTTAAAACTAATTCAAACTGATTTATTTCTATTTCACACTGGTTTGCACTGGGGAGCTAACAACTTGCTTCTGTGTGCTTTTCAATTTTATTTGCTTATCGTATGCAGTTGGGCATAGGCTCATTTTGGTCTCATTGCCCTGTCAAATTAATAGAAATGGGAATCCAACTTGGAGCGTGTCGGCTCTTTTATTTTCACTTCATGTCTCATATGAATACATGTTCAAATTCAGGGTCGTTATTAATATTTTCAGGAATTGTTTTCACTTTATTATCACTTTCTTAATCTATCGTTAACACATTCGTGTTATTATTGAGTCTATGGACTTACGCAGGTTGCTGGTATTGTAAATGTCAAGTGAAAAATTACAGCTTTTCGTGCCCTTCTTGTTTCTTTTGTTTTTAGATATTTTCTTCTCACTAAATATAAGTGAGTAGTGAAGTTCACACTAATCAGTCTACTGGGACTGTTCGCCCGGAGAGAGCGCGATATTTGCTCTACAATCTTGAGGCCATTTGTGGATTAACTATTTAGGAGGTGAGAGCTTCTCTAAGAGTTCTTTTGATATGCTTAGAACTTAGTTAAATTTACCTCTTAATTAACATGGACCTTTGACCTAGTGAAGGAGCCTTTGGCTTCTGATAAAGCTTCGGAGCATGGCACATCATTAGCTAGGTGGGCCAGCATATTATCAGGTATCTACCCTTTAATGATTTGCTGCATACATGTTCTTATTGGTATACATTTGTTTTTTAATGTGTTATTATAAATGTCATTTTTTAAATGTGTCTTAATTGTTCTTTAATTATATTTTTACTTTGTGTCTTCACGTCTTTTGAAATGTTATTTTTATGTATGCATATATTGTTGTTCATCCTTTGTCCCATAAGATGTTTGTATTATCCAACCCTTTGGGTGTGATTTCTCTTACACCAGAGTTTGCCTGTTTAGTTTTGCTGATTGGTTTATCTGTGGTTTTGTTTTTTGTTGGGTCATTTATGAATATTATATATGTATGTTAGTATTATTATGTTTGTTTTATTCGTTCAATATTATGTGTTATTTATGTCGTCTTTTATCTATAATGGTACAGCCCTGATGAAGTTCCCACTGGCAAAGAATTGGGAACAAAACGCGTTGGCTGTGTGCCAGTTTTGGACAACTTGTTGAATAAAAGGACTTTTGTATGGAATAAGAGATTTACTTCATTTTTTGACTCCGTAACGAGTGCACCTTCCAATCTTTCTATTTGTTGACCTTGACATAACACCCTTGGACGGCGGGTGTTGGAAGAGTCTGCACCATCTTATAAATCACAACTACACATGGACTGGAAGTGCTTGACCTTGGTTTGCCATTTGCTTTTTTTTAGCGTCTTGTTTTATGTAGTCTGGAAAAATTCCCGGGGAATGAATAGCGGGTGGTGACAGAAGCCACACTGTAGTGAGGTTACTTGTCTGTTGGAATAGCACTGAGAAGCTACGCAGGGCTGGCAGTGTTAAATTAGGGACTATTTTGTATAAAAGTCGAGTGTGAGTGAAAGCAAAAGGTTTGCTGGTGAAACTTTGGCCTTATATCACCTAGTAAGGGTAACACTGAAGGAGTAACTGGTTCTCTTGAGCTTGAATGAAGGGTAAACAGAGGTTTTTACTCGCAGTAGGCGAGGAGCAATTCTGAGACTCCAGAATAGGTCGGAAATCTATCCTTTGTTTAGCGGAACAGGCAGAGTAGCAAATGTTTTTATGTTGTTTTTAACAAAAGATTTACTGAATAATATTAACAAGTTAGGGGCCTATTACGATGGCGGGCGGACAAACCGCAACGGAGCATGGGACCGACCGCTGATGTTGTGGCGGTCCCGCCATGCAAATTAGGATGCGCCTGCCACACTGGCAGGTGCATCCTGATCCTTTTACATTGCGTGTGGATCTGCTGGCTGCAGCCCCACTCGCAATGTAAAAGGACTGTGCACAGCATTGCCATGCACAACATGGCAGGCACCATGTGGTGCCTGCCACGTAGTGCATTGTAATGAGGGAGGTACCATAGGTACACCCCATGTGCAACCCCCCAACACCCTGGGGACCCGCAATGGGACCCCAATGTCAAAAACCGCATGCCTTTCCATGGCAGCATCGCCACTATGGAAAGGTCAATTCCTTCAGTCATCATAATATGAATGGCGGTGTCTTGCAGACACCGTCACCATATTGTGTCCCTTTTCCGCCCGGTTGACAGGTCGACCGGCGGAAAAGCGGCGGACGGTCTTTCCGTCCGCCGCGGTGCCCCGCCATACTAATATGGCGGGGCCAGACCTAGGGACAATTGGCGGGCGGATGGCCACTGCTGGGCCGGCGGCGGGCGGTGGCCACCGCTGGCCCAGCTTTGGCGATTCGCCTGTTATCCTGATGGGCCCCTAAGTTTTTTTGTATTACCTTGTGAAGGGAGGGTCAGTCGCCGGAGTAGTG
Organism: Triturus cristatus; assembly: GCF_964204655.1. Lineage (NCBI taxonomy): Eukaryota > Metazoa > Chordata > Amphibia > Caudata > Salamandridae > Triturus > Triturus cristatus. The sequence goes on from NC_140582.1 coordinate 28,669,251, forward strand.
CTGACGTCACAGAGAGTTGTGTTGGTCTTGGTTGAAACAGCGGGCGTGAGACAGAAACAGATTGTAAAGGAGGGGTCAGTAGTAAGGAGCAGAACTAATGACATCGAAAAGGCCGCGCTGGCATTGGTCAGACCACGAGTGTGAGCCTGAGTCTGATTGAGTGATTGAACAGAAGCTGCTTTAGGATTGGTCGACGAAAATTTGTATGTTTGATTCTGATTTGCTTGTTGGTGTGAGTCGCCCGGACAGAAAAGCTCGAGGGTTTGCGGAATATTGTTTCTTACATCGAGTATCTAGAATGTATGGAGAAAGAAGAAAAATGTTGTTAATAAAGAAAATTAGGAATTTCTTTAAGAAAGATAAGCCTGTGTTGACTAGAGAGGGAATTCCTATTCTGCCACCAAAGACGCCTGCTTCATTTATGATGATGGAAAGAGGATATCATACTTGCGTATGGTTGGAAAATTGGATAGCATATACGAAAGGTGATGGTGTTTTAGCTTTGCCTGAAAATGGTACATTTAATGGGAGAATTCTGCAGAATTTGAGGATGAGAATGAAAGATTTGGACCCAAGACCTAGGAGAACTCAGTATGAATCTTTAGAAGAATGGGAGACTGAGTCATATGAACGAGAGAAAAATCGAGGGGGGAGATATTAAGGTATTTGTGTGAGTCTCTTGAAGGTCAGATGAAGCAATGGAGAAGAGCAATGGTATCAGAAGGTTTATACCCAGTGTTGATGGCTGAGGAACAGTCAGGGAGCAAGTGTAATGAGAAAACAAAACATATGAATGTGACAGGATATGGTGAATCAGATGATGAATTGTTGGAGGACATTTTAACTAAAAACCCTCCACCATATCAAGAAGGACCCAGTAGAGTCAACCCAAGTGCACCAGTAATGGGAACGCCCTTGATTCCACAAATTTTACATGATACATCAGTTAATAGGGTGCTTCAAGATTGAGAAAGAGAAGCGTTAGGTAGAAATAGAGAGGAATTAATACAGAAAATAGGCCAATTAAGTTTAAACCCTGAAGCATTGACAGTACCCGTAACTATAGGTCCTGTTATTCCATTATATGGAGATAAAATAAGTTGCCCAAAACCCCAAGCTGTAACCACTCCTTTGAGTAATCCTAGAAAGAAGGTAATAATATCTGATGATCAAGCCAGTGAGTGTGATTCAGTCATTTCATTAATGGACCTTCCGATAAGAGAATCTGTAAGTGAGACCCCAAAAAGAGTTACACCCGGTAGTTTGAAAGAAAGAAAGTCTGTGGTACCCTCAGGAACCAGAAGCTTAACAATGGTAACTCCAGAAGATTTGGCAAGGAAGACACAGGGAATAGAAAAACAAAGTTCACCACCAAAGATTTTAGATATTTACAAACTGAAAGTAGAATTGGAAGAGATGATAGATGGAAATGTGAGAATAAAAAGATTGAACCATTACAATAAAGAAGAGTTGTTGTTTATATGTAGGAGTATAACCAGAAATGCAAGATTGTTTCATGAGAAATTGACCGAGCTTGCTGCAGAGATTGCAGTGGATATAGGCAGATCAAAAATATTACAGAAACCATATTGAGTGGAGTTTACGGATAAGGATTTGGAGAATTTGAATGTGTCTGGTAAGAAACTACAGGTTAAGGAGTTAATGAATATTTTGCAAAAATGGGGAGATATTGACAAGTAGAAAAGTGGATGGACAAGAAAGAAGGAGGAAGCTCAGGCAAAGGAAGCGTCATCTGCATTCTTGTTAAAAGAATCAGAAAAGGCGGAAAGACTGTGTCCCATGAGAGAGGTACCTGGTGGTAGATATATTCATGTTCCATTGAGCCGACAGGATATTTTGTCATTTACGAATGATTTCCCTAGATTAAGAGAGAAACCAGTTGAATGGTACAAACAAGTTGAAATATTCGTGAAAGTTTCGAAAGATCTGTTAAAAGATCTGAATGGTTTATTTGACATAGTGGCCTACTGATTTATGGACGGAATGTAAGACTACAGTTGATTGGCCAAGCGAGGAGTATCCAAGAGACTCGAAAACAGGAGCACCCTCAGATGAGGTGGTCAAGGAAGAGTATGTACATGCATATCATGAGCGGTTGCTACAGGTATATAAGCAGTATAGTGGCTTTGAGAACATTGGAGATAAGGATATGGGACATTTTGTGTATCGGTTTGTGTATGGTCTGAAACCGGAGATTAGTCAGATGATTCAGCAGCACATGTTGTGTTGGCAGAGCAAGCCAATCGACGACATTTTAAAATACGCAAAGTACTGTGGGGACGATATTGAGGCGAGCGGTAGAAAATTAAAAGAGAAAATGATGTGGGCACAAGTAAAATTGGCAGAACACCCGGAGAGTAAATTGAATAGCTAGACTGATAGTCAGGTGCAAGAGCAGAATCAGAATGACCGTGGTAAATTAAGAGGACAAATGAATAGAGAGGAAGCAAAGAAGAAGTTTCCTTGTCATACGTGCGGAAAGCTTGGACATTGGAAGAACGAGTGTAAGAGTATTCAGAATAATAATGGGCCAAACCAAAATTTATATCCACAGACGCAGAATGAAGTGCTTATGAATCAGCCGCAACAGGTAGTTAATCCACAGTCTCAGGTGCCACCAGCTCCTATGCCAAAATTTGTGAACCAGCCAAAGGGCAGTGTGGATGCCGGATTACAAGGAGGAAGTGGTAAGAAAAATCCTGTGATTTCACAATATCTTTTACAGAATAATGATGATGAAATGAGTTACTTGCAATGACGGTGCCTGAGGGGGGAGGAAGAGGAGTGCATATTTGGCACATCCTTGCCGGTAGATCAGTCAGGTCCATTTATTGATGGGAAAGTGGAAAGTAATGATATCACTTTTCTATTAGATACTGGTGATACCCGTTCTACAGGGAGAACAGCAGACATCCCAAACCTACCCCTCTCTGGAGATTCCATCCAAGTCGTGGGAGTTTCGAATCAACAGATTAGAACCGCAATCACAGAACCAATGAAAGTGCACATCAGAAATTTTAAAGACATGCATAGGTTCATAGTTTGTGATTCTAGTCGAGTGAATCTATTAGGAAGGGATCTGTTATGCAAAATGAATTGCACAATCTACTGCACACCGGATGGTGTTGCTTTCCAAACCCCTGATGAAGATATTGTATATAAAATGATGCTTGCTAAACAAGGCACTGAAGTAGATGAAATGCATCACTCGATATCCTTCATGGGATAGCTCAAATCCAGCTCCTGGTTGTCCTTGACGCCTCCTGGTCCTCGTGGCTGAAGAGTCAAGCTTCACATCCTTCACCTGAAATCACCCGACTTCGGTGGGCATTCGCCTATCGTGTCACTGGCTAGTGACCCAGACTCTGTCCCCTCTGCTTTCAGTCTCTTCTCATCCTCGATCCAGGCTTGGATCTCTTCGGACACTTCGCATATTCCCGGCAGCAGCACTTCTTCGCTGACCCCCATTTAAAACGACGACGCGATCCGACACCATTTGACACCTATGCACCCGGCTTCCCTGGATGAGGTAACTCGAGTACTCCAGTGCTCCCATGGGTGTTGACCCTAGAACTTCCTAAGTCCAAAAGGCTTTGGTCCTAGCTCATCTCGAAGTGTCCCTAATCTTTAAAAATCTAACCGCGACTTTCCCCATAGAAGCTAACGGGAGCTCGCGGCTGTGTTCTCACACTGCACACGCCCCCTGTGTCACTACCTTGGGTGGTTCCTTGGGGTCCCTGCGATTCTACAGGCTATAGGCCTTGTGTCTAGTTAAGTCGTGGTTCTTATACCACTATTTTAGTATATGGTTTGGCTCGCCCCTAGGGCCTAATGCGTATTTGTGCTATTTTACTGTAATATTTGAAGTGTAACTTATGTGTTTTGACTTCTAGCCTCATAAAGAGACTAGCAGGGTGTGTTTAGAAATAAATACATATATTTTATATATATACCTGGTGTGGGTGCCTTTTAAGAGATTATAGATTGGTAAAACAAGCGGCTTTACATTCCTTCAAGACTTAGCCTGAAGGCTGCTCTCCATAGCTACCACTAAGATAGCTTTCAATAAAGGTTGTCTTTAACCTATCATCAATAAGGAGTTGTTTGTACTGGTACAGGGTGCCCACTATAACTAGTGGACAGCATATACCAGGCCAACTTCTCACATTGGTGTGCAGCGTGTGGGATGACAGCTTGCTATTGTTTTACCAGATAATCTCAATTGAGTGACTAACTGAAAACCACTAAAGGCACCCTAGGTACATATAATACAAGCTTTAGAATATAGTAAGTTCTACTGAACTTAGAGTTGTGTGTTAAGGGCTTAGCACACCCTTTCTACAACTCAATAGAGTTTAGTAGGCCACACTAGAGTAGGTAGTGCAATACACCACACCTCACTAGTAATGTCTTCGAGGCAAGGAACCAGTGGGTCCCTGCCAGAAGCCAATAGGTTTCTTCCCTCCAAGTATAATATCCTCCCATTCTTGGAATTGAGAGCATTATGCAGTACTAGGAGACTGAAGACAGGCAAAAGTCCAACCACACAACACCTCATAGAGGTACTCAGGCTGGATGATCTCAGAAGACCTATAGGGTCTGAAGGGATAGGCAGAGTGGGTGGGGCAGCAGCTGAGGAAGGGCCTAGGAGTGAAATTCCGCATGACCTGACCTCTAATGCTAACCAGGAAGATGACAATGATCTTGAGCTGGATAATCCAGCTCCCCTGGAAGATGAGGGGGATGGCCTTAATGGTCCCTTCTTTGTCCCGTCTGGAAGAGTTGGTGGTGGGCCTAGAAGGTCTAGATCTCCCTCAGTGGAGTCTAACCATTCTGGTTCATCTATAGGGACCTCTATCTCTGCTCACAGGAGGGAAACCTTCCAGGAGAGGAGAGACAGAGTGCTGAAGTATGAGGAAGCTCAGCTTCACATCAGAAAGCAGCAGATAGCCCTAGAAAGGGAGTCCCTAGAGCTCTACAGAGCTAGAAAAAAGATGGGACTAGAGTCCCATGGTGGCAGCAACATCCCTAGAGATAGGGAAAGGTCTCATGACCATAGAAACCTAAACAAGATTGTCCCTCCCTACCAGAGTGGGGATGACATCCACAAATGGACAACTGTACTGGAAAGGGCCTGTAAAGTTCAGAGGGTCCCGCAGGAGCAGTGGGCAGCAATCTTGTGGCTCTCCTTTGCAGACAAAGGTAGAGATAAGCTCCTCACTGTTAGAGAGGAAGATGCTGATGATTACTCCAGTCTGAAAAGTGCATTGATTGAAGGGTTTGGCCTAACCACTGCACAATATAGGTTAACGTTCTGAGATACCCAAAAAGCACAAAATCAAAACTGTGTGGACTTTGTAGATTGTGCTACCAAGGCTCGGGAAGGCTGGTTACTTGGCAGTAAGGTGTGTGACTTTAAAGGATTGTATAATCTAATCATGAGGGAGCAGATTCTTAATAACTGTCAAAATCAGTTGCTACATCAGTACCTGGTAGACTCTGATCTGACCTCTCCCCAAGAATTGGGAAAGAAGGCGGACAAATGGGTCAGAACCAGGGTGAGGCAGAAGGTACAGAACCAAGGTGGTGAACCAAAGAAGTTGCACACAACAAGACAAAATTCCCCTCTGTGCTTAAATTATTAAAGTAGTAACAATTAAATAGTAACCACTGAACCAAAAACTTTCCTATAAATAACTATTTTACCAAAAACTTTTTGTTCAAAAACCCTTTATTACATAAAAATCCTATTAAAATATATTTGTCATATGCATCAATACAGTTTTTTAAATCTTTTGTTAAAATTTGATGGAGATAAATTTGCTTCGTTTAGTATTTCCTCAAAATTGTTTTCAGCAAAAGATTTTTCCAAATAATCTCACCATATGCATAGCAATCCTGATTCTTTAAAAATGATTGTAAACACTTATACACCCAATTAAGACAAAAATTCACATTTATATAAAAACAATTGTCTAAAACAATGATTTACATTTGAATGATTCAAGAGGTATACAAAAGTTGACGCAGCGTTATGGCGATTATATCACCGCCTTCTTCAGGACTTGTACATCATTTATTTCTCTGTTATTCTAAATCACATTAGTCTAAAACACGTTAGAACAAAAAGAAGAAGAAAAAAGAAGAGTATATTATTAATCTTTCTTATAGTTGGTTTGGTTCAGTGCGCACTATCATGTTTTTATACATTATTTATTGATAATATTATGAGAATATCATCTAGAAAGTTATCATTTATGCTTGTTGGGGACAGGGGCCCTTCCAGGGCAGATCTGCGCTAGGGGCAGAAAACCTGCCCCTCTCTTGAACCCAATCTGCTGATGAGGCTGCTGAGAATGCTAGTGGTACCCATAAAATCTATTGGGATGATGGACTCCTTTATTCAGAGTGTAGAGATCCCAAGCCTGGTGCTTCCAGGAGGTTGGTTATACCTCTGAAGTTTAGGGGCTTCCTATTGAGACTAGCCCATGATATTCCCTCAGCAGGACACCTAGGCCAGAACAAGACTTGGGACAGAATTGTCACTCACTTTCACTGGCCCCGCATGTCTGAAGACACTAAGGAGTTTAGTCGCTCCTGTGTGACCTGCCAAGCCAGTGGCAAGGCAGGTGGAACCACAAAGGCCCCCCTGATACCACTACCTGTGGTGGGGGTTCCCTTTGAGAGGGTAGGGATTGACATTGTTGGTCCCGTGGATCCTCAAACAGCATCTGGGCACATATTTAGCCTGGTGGTGGTGGACCTTGCCACTAGGTACCCAGAGGCCATTCCCCTTAGGACCACTACAGCACCTGTGGTGGCAAGAGCCCTCTTGGGTGTATTCTCAAGAGTGGACTTCCCTAAGGAGGTAGTATCTGACAGAGATGCAAACTTTATGTCCAGTTACTTGACTGCAATGTGGAAGGAGTGTGGACTGAATTACAAATTCACCACACCCTATCACCCACAATGCAATGGTTTGTTTGAAAGATTCAACAAAACCTTAAAGGGCATGATTAAAGGTCTCCCAGAGAAGCTTGGGCGCAGATGGGATATCCTTTTGCCCTGCTTTTTGTTTGCCTACAGGGAGGCGCCACAAAAGGGGGTTGGTTACAGCCCTTTTGAACTTTTGTTTGGCCATTCTGTTAGGGTTCCTTTGTGTCTGGTGAAGTGGACTATGTACTTGGGTCCGCTCCAGGATGGCTGAGTATATGAAAAAGGCAACTAAAAACCTTGAGGCTAGCCAGGAATTGCAAAAGGCCTTGCATGACCATAAGGCTGTGCTGACTGTTTACCAGCCAGGGCAGAAAGTGTGGGTGTTGGAGCCTGTGGCCCCAGCAGCCCTCCAGGACAAATGGAGTGGCCCCCATACAATTGTTAAACAGAAAGGGGATGTCACATACTTGGTAGACCTTGGAACCCCTAGGAGTCCCCATAGGGTACTTCATGTCAACAGACTTAAAGCATATGTTGACAGGGCAGACATGGGCTTGCTCATGGCTACTGATGAGGGACAGGAGGAAGAGAGTGACCCACTCCCTGACCTGCTCTCTTAGAACCCTGATGATGGATCAGTAGAAGGTGTAGCCTTGGCAGGCAGCCTCACTGTCCAGCAACAAACTGACTACAGAAAACATCTCAGCCAGTTTAGACATATGTTTTCTCTGACTCCAAGTCAGACCACCTGGTGCACTCATGAAGTGGACACTGGGGACAGTCTGCTTGTGAAGAATAAGATCTACAGGCAACCTGATCATGTCAAGGACTGTATGAGGACAGAAGTCCAAAAGATGTTGGATTTGGGAGTCATTTAACCCTCAGATAGCCCTTGGGCTAGTCCAGTAGTCCGTGTGCCTAAACCTCACACCAAAGATGGCAAGAGAGAGATGAGGTTTTGTGTGGACTACAGGGGTCTCAATGCAGTCACTAGGACTGATGCCCAGCCCATCCCATCCGAAAGGCAGATGAGATGATAGATACTTTGGCCTCAGCCAAGTTTCTAAGCACATTTGACTTGACAGCTGACTACTGGCAGATCAGACTAGCTGATGATGCATAGCCAAAGACAGCATTTTCTACCCCTAGTGGGCACTATCAATTTGTGGTAATGCCCTTTGGTTTGAAGAATGCACCTGACAATTTCCAAAGGTTGGTGAATCAAGTCCTTACAGGCCTGGAAGACTATAGTGCAGCATATCTTGATGATATTGCTTTCTTTAGCGCCACCTGGGAGGATAACCTGGTCCACCTGAGGAATGTTTTGGAGGCCCTGCAAAAAGCAGGCCTCACTATCAAGGCTAATAAGTGCCAGACAGGGCACAGTCAGGTTGTGTACCTGGGCCACCTTGTAGGTGGAGGCCAGGTTCAACCATTGCAAAGCAGAATCCAGACCATAATGGACTGGGTTGCTCCCACTACCCAGACTCAGGTGAGTGCCTTCTTAGGCCTGACTGGGTATTACAGAAGATTTTTCAAGGTGTATGGATCAATAGTGACACCCCTGAATGACTTAACCTCTGAGAAATGCCCAGAAAGGTTCAGTGGACAGTTAGCTGTCAAAAGGCATTTGATGACCTGAAGCAGGCCCTGTGCACTGCTCCCATTCTGCAAAGCCCTGATTACTCCAAAAAGTTCAGTGTACAAACAGATGCATCTGAGTTGGCTGTACTGTCCCAGTTGAATGATGAAGGCCAGGATCAGCCAGTAGCTTTCATAAGCAGAAGGCTGACCCCTAGAGAGAAGTGTTGGCCAGCCATTGAGAGGGAGGCCTTTGCTGTGGTTTAGACTCTGTAGAAGTTGAGGCCATACTTGTTTGGTACTCACTTCATTGTTCAGACCATAAGCCCCTCTTATGGCTAAAACAAATGAAGGGTGAAAACCCCAAACTGTTAAGGTGGTCCATTTCCCTACAGTGGATGGACTATACAGTGGAACATAGACCTGGGAGTAACCATGCCAATGCAGATGGACTCTCCAGATATTTCCACTTAGAACATAAAGACTCAACTGGTCAAGGATAGTTTAATGTCCCTGCGTTTGGGGGGTTGTGTAGGAGAGTAGGATCTACCTCTTATGGTTACCCCAACTTTTTGCTGATGTTTCGCTGTTTTCGACTTTATTCTGGTTGGGTCCCTGCTATTCAGGACCCCAGCCTAGCTGCTTCCTCTCTAAATTGATTCTATGTACTTTAGGTACACTCCAGATTGGATTCTGGGGCACCCTTGTGAGTCCCTAGTATATGGTATACTATGTACCCAGGGCATAGGTACCCCAGAGGCCTACCAGGGGCTGAAGTATGTATTATGCCACCCCTGGGAAGCCTTCCAAAATGACACCACAGGACTGCTACTGCAGCCTGAGTAGGGTGGTGCATGCACCCCTTACTGAGATATAGGTTCACTATATCTCACCTAGCACTGCACATGGAAACCTATCAGTCACCCCTATGGCAGACCTTATCAATCTGGAAGGCAGGGTGCTTGGTTATAGGTGAGAGGGTTCCCAGACATTAGCTGAAACCCTCTGCAGCCTTCGGAATCTATCCTCCGGGATTGTCAGTGGTGCTGCCTGACCATATACTCTTAAGTGCATTATAATCAAACGGTAAATGCTAACTTTGGATTGGCTGCACAGAAACATGTTGTGTTTGGTGTCAAACACCTTGGAATCATACCTCCACACCAGTAACTGGTTTGGGAGTATGATCCCACCCTTTTAGAGGGAGAGATATGACAGCACCGGTATACCCGGTACCAACTTAAAAGAGCCCTGGCCTCACAAAATGGATGCTGCAGCCACAGACACAGGTCTGGCCTCCTGCTGCTGACCAAAACTCCAGCAGGGGAGGCCTGGACAATAGATTTCCTGTCACAGGGAGGTGTAACCACCTCCCAGTCAGGCTGATGTGTATTGGGGCTGGGTGGGTGCACTCTGAGAGTGCTTTGAAGTCCTGCACTGGGGGCACATTTGGTGTCCCTGTGCATACCCCAGCTCAAACCAGTTCAGGGGCTTCCAGCCCCTGCTCTGGCGTGAAACTGGACAAAGGAAATGGGTGTAGCCACCCCTCTTTCCAAACCCTCCCATAGGTGGGTCCCTAGAGTTAGTCCAACCCCTTTCTAAGGTATAAATAAGGAACCCCTGGCAACAGGAATTTAGATATCCCTGGACGAAACTCTGTAGCTGAATCATGGAACTTCGATGCTCTACTCAAGACTAGAGGACTGAAGAAATCTCCTTTGGGGTCAAGGAGTGACTCCCCTGCTTGGCAGGCACCAATGAATTAATTGCCGGTCTGCATCTCTGAAGCTCCTGACGGACTCTGAAGTACCTGCAGCCCAGGAAGAGGATTTCCAGACTTCTCAGAGGGCGACCCGTGTCCCCTGCAAAGACCCGCAGCCCTCGTGAGTAACATGGAACCGGAACTCCTGGTCACCGTGCACATTTGCAAGTGCATTGACTTCCTGATGTCTCATGAAATCGTGCTTTGGGTTACTAGTAGCCCAAGCCCCAAGCACCATCTGCACCAAAGATTGTGGGCCTACACTCCATGAGTGTTCTGTGAGCCTGCTTCTTGCATTTATGCTTGAGGCTCCTTCGCGATCCCTGGTCTGTCAACTGGTGGGTCCCTGTGAAGGCAACTCTGATTTTCCTTGGGCTTCCCTGGTTGCTCCAGACGTGCCCTGACTCCCCACCATGTGGCGAGCCCCTCAGATCTTGCTGGTCTGCACCGAAGCATCTTTTTCGGTTGCTGTTGCCAAGGCTTGTTGTGTTCAATCCGGGCACCGACACTGCAGCACTCGACATCCTTCGTGGGACAGCTTGAATCCAGCTCCTGGTTGTCCTCAACACCTCCTGGTCCTTGTGGCTGAAGAGTCAAGCTTCACCTCCTTCCCCTGAAATCACCCGACTTCGGTGGGCATTCGTCTATCGTGCCCCTGGTCACTAGCTAGTGACCCAGACTATGTCCCCTCTGCTTTCAGGTTCTTCTCATCCTTGATCCAGGCTTGGATCTCTTCGGACACTTCACATCTTCCCGGCAGCAGCACTTCTTCGCTGGCTCCCATTGAAAACGACGACGCGACCCGACACCATTTGACACCTATGCACCCAGCTTCCCTGGGTGAGGTAACTTGAGTACTCCGGTACTCCCGTGGGTGTTGACCCTAGAACTTCCTAAGTCTAAAAGGGTTTGGTCCTAGCTCATCTCTAAGTGTCCCTAATCTTTAAAAATCTAACCGCGACTTTCCCCATAGAAGCCAAGGGGAGCTCGCGGTTGTGTTCTCACACTGCACACGGCCCCCGTGGGTCCTCTGTGTCACTACCTTGGGTGGTTCCTTGGGGTCCCAGCGATTCTACAGGCTCTAGGCCTTGTGTCTAGTTAAGTCGTGGTTCTTATACCACTATTTTAGTATATGGTTTGGCTCATCCCTAGGGCCTAACGTGTATTTGTGCTATTTTACTGTAATATTTGAAGTGTAACTTATGTGTTTTGACCTCTAGCCTCATAAAGAGACTAGCAGGGTGTGTTTAGAAATAAATACATATATTTTATATATGTATACCTGGTGTGGTTGCCTTTCATTTAGCAATTCAAGAAATTGTAGACTGGTAAAACAAGCTGCTTTACATTCCTTCAAGACTTAGCCTGAAGGCTGGTCTCCATAGCTACCACTAGGATAGCTTTCAATAAAGGTTGTCTTTAACCTATCATCAATAAGGGGTTGTTTGGACTGGTACATGGAGCCCACTATAACTAGTGGACAGCATATACCAGGCCAACTTCTCACACCGAGTTCCTCAAGGGTATACAGAGAGTCCCTCGATTTTTAATCAAATTCTGAAAAATTGTCTGGAGAAATTAATCATGCCCAGAAATTTAGTCCTGGTACAATACATCGATGACCTACTAGTGGCAACAAAATCACGAGAAGATTGTGTTACTGATTCAATTGCATTACTGAATCATTTGGCCGACGGAGGACACAAGGTGTCTCCAGAAAAATTGCAATTTTGTTGACAAGAAGTTAGATATTTAGGCCACAAAATAGAAAGAGGAGTGAGAATAGTGACCCCAGAGAGAATTAACATAATCAAGTAAATGCAGTTACCGCAGGCACAAAGGGAGATAAGAATGTTTCTCGGTGTGGTTGGATACTGCGACAGTGGATCGTTAGGTTTTCACTGCTGGCAAAGCCATTGATTCAGTTAACAAGAAAAAGAGAGATAGACCCAATTGTTTGAAACGATGGATGTGTGGAAGCTTTTGTGAAATTGCAAAATGGTGTGAGGCCCCTGCTATAGGCATGCCTGATTATACAAAAGAATTTGCACTGTTCTGTTGCGAGAGAGAGAGTTGTGCGCTTTCAGTTCTGACTCAAAGGCATAGATTAAGCCGACATCCAGTGGCATATTTTTCTGCTACTTTGGATCCTGTGGCTCCAGCTTTACCTGGCTGCTTAAAAGCAGGAGCTGCTACTTGTATGAGTCTGGAGCAAAGTGAGTCAATTGTGATGGGACATCCAGTCAAGGTTTATGTCCCACATTCAGTCGAGATTCTTTTAACAAGAACTCGAACACAGCACCTTACCCCATGTCAGATGACTAAGTATGAAAGAGTGATTCTTGGAGCAGAAAATGTGACAGTGATTAGGTGCACAATGGTGAATCCTGCTATATTATTGCCAGATCCACGCTGTGAAGAAGTGAAAGATTAAGTGGATCATGATTGTTTGGATGTGACTGAGATGTGTACCACTCCCCGACCTGATATAAAATAAGAGCCCCTGAAAGAGGCTGATCATGAACTATTTGTAGATGGCTCATGCCTGAGACTAGAGGGAGGAGGACTCAGTGCAGCGTACGCTGTATGCAAAGTATCTGGGGTTGTTGAAGCATCCTGTTTACCGGGAGTCAAGTCTGCACAAGTAGCTGAATTGGTGGCCTTAACAAAGGCATGCAAAATTGGAAAAATTGGAGAATAACCATATTTACGGACAGTCAATATGGTTTCGGGGTTGTGCATGACTTTGGCCAGCTATGGATGCAGAAGGGAGTTCTGACTTCTTCAGGATCCCCATCAGAAATGGCAAAAATGTGAAAGAATTGTTGGAAGCAATACAATTGCCAAAAGAAATAGCAGTGGTCAAGTGTGCTGCTCACCAGTCAGGAAATGACTATATGGCGGCAGGTAACAGATACGCTGACCAGATTGCTCAATATTGTGCGAGAAACAACATAAACAGAAAAATTGAAACAAGTGAAATCAGCTGCCAACTTATGTTCTTCTCAGCTTTCGAAACATGGGATGAGGTGAGACAGTTGCAGGATGAAGTTGAGGTAAGCGAAAAGGAAAACTGGATAAAATCAGGTTGAGAAAGAAGGACAGAGGATGATGTATGGGTGTACACTGATGGCAGACCAGTCATGCCAGACTGCCTACTTTCTCAATTGGCAAGAATGTATCATGGGGACACACATGTTGGCAGGAACGCCATGATCAGGCTATTTAGACAGAATTGGTACAATCCAAAGTTTAGGGTAGTCGCAGAGAGTCTTTGCCAAAGATGCTTAACTTGTCAACAGTAAAATCCAGACAGAAAGACAGTGGTAAGTTGGGGATAGATTGGAAAGGCAGAAGGACAATTCACAAGTTTACAACTTGACTTCATAGAGTTGCCCCCAAGCAACGGAATGAAGTATGAAATGTCATAGTGTGCTTATTTTCACGATGGGTGGAAGCATACCCCACGAGAAGGAATGATAGCCTTACAGTTGTCAAACTACTGTTGAGGGAGTTGATACCTCGTTTTGGTTTTCCAGTCACTTTGGAATCAGATAGAGAACCTCATTTTAATGATGAAATAATTCGTTTAACATGTGAAGCATTCAAATTGAGCAAAAACTGCACTGTACATACCGCCCACAGGCTTCTGGAGTGGTTGAGCAATTAAATGGCAAAATCAAATCAAGGTTAAGTAAAGTGTGTGCAGCCACATCACTGAAATGGCCAGATGCATTGCCTCTTGTGTTGATGGGACTCCGAAGTATTCCTGACAGAAAAACAGGATTGAGTCCGCATGAGATACTCATGGGAAGGGCAATGAGACAAGCATTTATTCCTGGTTACAAATTGATGAACATAACTGATGATCTGGTATTGGACTATTGCAAAGGATTGGCTGACCTAGTGTGTTCTGTTTCTCACCAGGTTGGAGAAGACGCAGTTGCCAGGCAGCCAACGCAAGCACATGATTTGGATCCTGGAGACTGGGTGGTAGTGAAGAAACACGCCAGAAAATCGTGCTTAGCACCCAGGTGGGATGAACCACGACAAGTCATACTGATCACTACTATAGGAGTGAAGTGTGCAGGTTTACCCAATTGGATACATGCGAGTCATACCAAAAAAGTTCCAGACCCCACTGAGAAAGAACAGCAACTGAATGAACCAGTTGAAGTAGCTGAAGGTTGTGAAGTCGAAGAATCTAGAGTGATAAATTCAGAAGCAGTAGACGAGGAACAACCGAGCACAAGTCAGGAGGGCTGGATACCAGTGATTGACATACCAGAATTTGTTATGCAAAAAAGAAGCAGAACATGACTAGAGAGACAGGAAAGTAGTGAGGACCAGATAGGTGTAGAAGAACACGCTCAGGAAGAAGTGAACACGGTTACTCGAGACTCTGAGCAGGACCAGACAGGGAAAGAAGAACATACTCAGGCAAACAGACATACCAAAAGACCTGAGCAGGGAGAAACAGGAATAGAAGAACACGTTCAGGCAGCAGAAGAATTAATTGTAGTAAGACTTGAACTGGACGAGTTAGGAGAAGAACAATTTCGGGCAGAAGAAGATCAATATGAAATAAGACCCGAACAGGAACAGATAGAGGAAGAAGAACAAGTTCAGGTAAATGAAGCCACAATAATAAGACCTGAACAGGAACAGGTAGAGAGTGACTCAGAAGAGGAAGAAGAACGGATTGTGCCTAGACACCCTCAAAATAAAAGAACTTTAGAAAAGGACGGTGAGGGTGAAAGTGCAGTACAAGTTAAAAGGGTCAGAAAAGGTGATAACTGGCCAGGTGGAGTGAAACGACTGAGATCCTATCTGAGGAAAACAAATGAAAGACCAGAACTAGTGAATGAGGTTACTAGTCAAACTCAGTCTAAACAGTCAATTATGAAAAACACTTGAAGAAGTCCAAGACTTTGAATTCTGAACTATAAATTCAAGGGTCCTGAGTGGACCTATGTAATATTGGAAGAATTTGAAAATTGGGATTTGAGTGAAGAGACAGAAGAAGTAAATGCTGCACAGATTGATAAAGGGAAAGTGAGGCTGCCTTGAAAAACAAGAGTTTGATCTTATAAGCGAACAAAGAAAAGAGGAGAAATCTTCTTAGACTAAAATGGCTAAAAACGAGGTTACTGAGAGACCAAAACAAAGTTTTAAACGAAGATGCTGTAGAGCTTGCATATGTGGCATTTTATTTGTGGTTTCAATATGGTTCTTTCCAACAGTAGCAGTTCCTTATCTCATGATAACAGACAAAAAGAATGATACAGATACTAATGAGAAAACAGCTACCATGAAAGGAGATGGAGTAGAATTAGAAGCAGCAGATGAGATAGATTTCCAACACATAGTATCAGATAATGACACGTCTTTAAATGTCTTCACAAAGTTGTTATTTCAATATATAGATACAATGGAAATTAGCGATTGTTAAGTTTGTATGAAATTACCAGCTTCAGTGTCAGAAGGAGTTACATACCACCATTTACCTTTAACATATGGTATTTCATGTAGTGTACTAACAAGTTTGTTCTATAGAACAGGAAGACTTCAGTATTATTATTAGTCAAACTTAGATGTAGTATTTTCAGAAATTCCTATTCGAAAGAATATGAATCCAGTGCTTAGTAGTCCGGATGTAGTTTATGGGTGAATTTTTCCTACCAATTAAGTCAATAGACATAGTAAAGGCACACACAAATAACCTAACATGTACATTATGTGAAGAGGAAAAAGTGTTTTTGAATTTAGTTGAAGAAAGGAGACAGGATTTCCAAAGAAAAGCTGCTGAACAGAAAACCCATGTACCTCCATGGGCTGAGAAAGAAGGAATTTATACAGCTGATGTCCCTAGACTTTGTGAAGAAAGGGAAAGCCAGCCTCCATAGGTTAAAGACAGATTATAATAACTTATTTATTGGTTCCAGTGAATGTGAACATAACTTCCTCATTTTGAGAGGTTGGGGACTAAAAGGGGGAACTGATCAAGTATTTCCTGGGGTTTACTACGTGTGTGGGAATAATGCTTACTATAAGTTACCTGCACGGTGGTACGAAAGTTGCTAATTTGGGATAGTATTTCCGAAAATCTACCATGTAAAGAAAATCACCTGAAGCAATGAAGACACTGATGGACTGACACGAAGAAAGAGGGCTAGTTTTTCAGAAATAGTAGGTGATATATTTGGTGCATTGATACCTTCAGTGGGAGTCATTCTATATTTACATTTGTCAATTGTCAAAGTAGTTGATCGTCTCTCGAATGATACTGCTGGGGGTTTCTTGATGATTAATAAGGAGATGGTTACGATTAGGTCTATGGTTCTACAAAACCGACTTGCGCTTGATATCTTAGTGGCAAAAGAAGGCAGAGTCTGTAAGATGCTGAAAGTGCAACATTGTTGCACTTACATACCAGATAAAAGTAAGGAAATCAGAGGATATATTAAGAATATTACACGACTTCATGAACATTTGAAACTACTGGAGCTTGACAGTGTATGGGAGAGACTAACAAAGAGTATTTCCTCAATAGGGACTTGGTTTACCAATTTAGGGAAAAGTGTTTTTCGTCAAATAATTCTTCCAGTAGTTGTAATAACAATAATAGTTTACTTAATAATTATATGGTGTAAGTGTTGTAGAAACAAAGTAAAGGAAAGGAAATATGAAGTAAATAGAAAAGGAAAGAAAAGAAAGTATGAAGAAATCCAAATGGAGGAAATGAAGGGTAGAATTTATAAAAAGATGAAAGGTTTAGGAGACAAAGATCAGACCAAGAGAGAAAAAGGAGAAAATGAATTTGAAAGATACTGAAAGTTGGCATCTGTTTTGGGATGGGTGATTTTGTGACGGCTTAAAATGCCATCAGAGAGGGGATTGATGAACCAAGGACTCAGAGAAAAGAGACTTGCCCCGACGCAATCCTCTCATTTAACTCACTAACATGTCAATAATTACGTATTTTGTAAAACACGTACCACATAAACACATGATTTAGTGAAGCTTGCATATGTGTTTTCTAAAGGTAACCAACTTGAACGAATACTAAATCACTTAAACAGGGAAATCTTTACTGCGCATTCATCAACTGGGAAAGTATTAATAAATAAAGGAGAATAGAGTAGAGATGGGTGCTATACAGTTAAACCATTTATTTTTTAAAGTAACATCTGTCTTTCTGGCTTTATTATTAGTGCGCATTTGGGCCTCTCGAGTATGACAGAATTAAGCAGAGCCATGTGATTGAATCGTTCATCTGCGCATGCCTATTGAGAGTGAGCCCGGAATGATGACTACAAACTTGAATACAAGCCAAGGCCACAGAGTGCCCTGGCCTGGGAACTGAGCGGTGAAAAGTTCACTGGAATGAAAGAATATGTGTAAGTTATTATAAATGTTGCAAATATAATGTGAATACTGGTGGGAATAAAGTTTGTGATGGATCTATGAACAATGGGCTGACTGAAAAAGGTGACATGTAAGCATAGTGTGATAATCATCCCCCCTGCCTGACCAATTGGATTTCGTATTTTTACGATATTACAACTTTAGTGGGTGGTACATTAAGAGCGAAAGGTATAACTGAGGCAGCCTTTAGTTAGTTAGTTGGACGTCAATGCTGAGATGCTGTGAGCCGTGGGTGTTGTCGGAGTAGCGAGAGATGCTGATGAAGAATCTGAATGCAGAGCCCTCTATCCTAATTTAATTGGGTTAGAAAGAAGATCGCGGAAGAATCTCGAGGAGGAAGAGAGTGCCAGAGAGGGGTGCGATGCAACCGTCGGTGTAGAGGTCACCTATCCTTCCCTCCCATGAGTGATGGTGCCTGCACTGTAATTTTAAAGTGGTTCGCATGCAAGAGTCTGTGGTTATTTACTTCAAGTTATAGAGAGGTTTTAGAATTATGTTCATTATCACCATCAATTAGTTCAACTAATGGTCCATCGACCAGAGGGAATAACTTTTTGATCAGTGAAAGGTTAGTTAGGAATGGTGAATAACTAATCTTGATTTTGTGATCACCCCCACAACTTTGACTCCAGCGGTTTGCTCAATTGTGTATGTTTATGGGCCCAGGTGAGTATATGGTAGTAGAGTATATGTTGTTGGTACGTCACTGGATCAGCTCCAGAGGGACACCTAGTAATGACTAGTGGAACTACAGGTCAATGAAAGCATTTCAATGCTTTAGTATGAGACTTATGAGGGACACCCAGTAACGATTTGTGGAACTGCAACTTCATTAAAGAATTTTCATCAATGATGTCATTTGAGATGTCATCAGTGATGTAATAAATGATGTCATAGAACATGTCATGAGTGATGTAATATGTGTGGTCAGAATCAGTGCATGGTGGGGGCGTAAGGTTTAGTTAGCTGTACTAACTGTAACTGGTAAATGTCTGTGTTTTTTTAGTACAAAACATTAATGTTGTCACTGACATGTTCACCTAACTATAACGTTACTTTAACCTTTGTTTTTTTAAGTTACTTACTTGCTGGTGGTCGCCAGTAGGAACTTATTGTTAGGACCTAGTATCTATAGGAAAAGCATTTTTTGACTTGCCTATAACTTTCATGCTGTTTGACGAACCTTCACGAGAGATTCCAAAAAAGTGACCCAATGATTCTTGTTGTACATTGAATGTTTCAGCTGATCCATCAAGCGGGGACCAAGAAAAATAGGGGAGGCAAAAACTGTGCGTTTCCCATATTAATTCCCATAGGAATTTTAGACTCGACTACAGCCTGAAGTGCTGAACAGAATTACACCAAATTTGGACGAAAGGTAGATGTTGGTCCAGAAAGCGACCTATTGTGGATTAGTATAAATCCGTTCAGTTGTTTTAGAGGTACTAAAAAACAAGAAATTGTATATACAGGGGTGTGGATCCTCTGAGGATCTGATCATTCCCGTGTTGGCTACCAACACTTCAACCATGTAGAGTTGGCAGCCATCTTGGGATTTGGTTTCAGCTGAGTTCCACAAAAAACATTTTTAAAAAAGAAAAGGGGGCAGGGTAGGTATAGCCTGACCCCCTAACTGTGGACCTGCGGTCCCCTGGGACGCAGCAGGGCAAAAAGTATTTTAAAAGAATCTTTTAATGGGAGTCATGCAGGATTGTGGCTCCGATTAATTTTTTTTTAAAAGAGTCACGGGCTCCCACACTTCTCTTCTGTTTAGCCCCCAGGTGGGACAGGTCCCAGGGGTAGGCAGGATTTAAAAAAAGAGGGGACACACAGAGCCCCTCTCCTGAAACTCATTTATGCCTCAGGGACCACAACCTTCCCAGAGCTTTTATAATAGAATGTAGGGCAGGTGCGTGGACCCCGCTCCATGGGCTCTTTTGTGCCTGGGACCACAACCTCTCTGTGGCTTTATTTTAAATTTGTAGGAGGGCCATATGGACCCATCACCTAGGGTTTGTTGAAGCCCCAGGGACCACCACCTAGCCGGGGTAAAATACAAAGAAATGAGGGGCCTCATGAACTGCCCCGGGGCCCCAGGGACAACCACCTCCCTAGGGCTATGTTAAATATGGAGCAAGGTGGGGCTGCACAGACCCCCCCATGCCCCAGGGACCACCAACTGCTGGTGCTTTCTTTTAGAAGGAGGGGGATGTGTGGCCCACTTCCTGGGTAGTTCTCAGCCCCAGAGACCACTAAGTCACCTGGGCAGGCCCATTAAAATTAAAGGGGGCCATACAGCCACCCTCCCGGAGCCATACCTGGCCCTGGGGACCGCCAACCCCCAGGGCCCGGCTGCTGCTATGTCCCGGTGCTCCCACCCCAGGACATAGCTGTTTGCTTTAGCTTGGTGGAAGCTCACAGCTGCTGCCAAGCCAAAGCAATCACCTGCGGGCAGGGAAAGAGAAGAAATGATCGCTCCTGTATGGAGGGAGCTACCTTTCCAGAAGCTCCCTCGGTGCAGCAGCAATGCCGGCTCTCGCAGGAGACGGGTAATCAGCTGGGACTATGGGGCCCTTGATGCTGAAAAGAGAAGAAAGAGACAAAATAAAGGTCAGAAATGAACAGAAAGAGGAAGAATAAAGGTGAGAAGTGAGTTGCAAGAGGCAAAATAAAGGTGAGAAACTAGCAGAAAGAGGCAAAATAGAGGTCAGAAACCAGCAGCAAGAGGCAAAATGGAGGTGATAAACAAGCAGAAAGAGACAGAATAAAGGTCAGCAATGAGCAGAATGAGGCAAAATAAGGTTGAGAAATGATCAGAAAGAGGCATAATAATGGTTAGAAACAAGCAGAAAGAGGCAAAATAGAGGTGAGAAACAAGCAGAAAGAGGTAAAATAAAGGTGCGAAGTGAGCAAACAGAGGCAAAATAGAGGTCAGAAACCGGCAGCAAGGGGCAAAATAAAGGTGAGAAAAAATAAGAAAGAGACAACATAAAGGTCAGCAAAGATCAGAAAGATACAAAATAAAGGTGCTAAATGAGCAGAAAGGGGCAGAATAAAGGTCAGAAACAAGCAGAAAGAGGCAAAATAGAGGTCAGAAACCACCAGCAGGAGGCAAAATAAAGTTCAGCAACAAGCAGAAAAAGGCAGAATAAAGGACAGAAGGGAGAAATAAGAGGCAGAATAAAGGTTAGAAATGAGCAGAAAGAGTACAAAAATAGAGGTCAGACACCAGCAGCAAGAGGCAAAATAAAGGTGGAAAATGAATTGAGCAGAAAGAGGCAAAATACAGGTCAGCAACGAACAGAAAGAGGCAAAACAGAGGGCAGAAAACCAAGTAGAAAATGTAAAACAGAGCAGAAAAGGTCAAAACAGACAGTACTCAGACATTCAACACCCACTCAGGCCCACTCATATACTCTCACACCAACTCACAGACCCACTCAGAGACTCACACACACACTCACTGACTTACTGAGACACTCATGCACTCAGTCTCACCCACTGTAAAAGGTTAGTGGTTACATTTAGGAAATAGAATTTAAATACCTTCGAAATTCACTTAAAAACCAAAGGTAACAGGAACATTAGAGTGAGGAAACAACATTCAAAAATACTTTAGAGGTTCACTGAAAAAAACTATGGTTACAGGGATATTATAGTTAGGAAATAGATTTTTTTTTAAACTACAAACTTGCTGAAACAAACAAAGGTTACAGGGATGTTATCGTTTCACTTCAGTGAAATTCAGCAGCTATGGTTAGCTTAGCTAACTATAACGTATGCCCCCGCAATGCACTGCTTATGACCTCAAATATTTCATCACTCATTATATAGTCAGTGACGTCACTTCAATGACATCCCTGATGACATCACTGATGACATCATCCTCAGAAGTACTCATATACTCAATCACAACACTATACTACTTCACATACACCCACTCATGTGCCCACAAAACCACTCACATACCCATTCACAGATATATACCAGTACTCACACAACCACTCATTCATTCATAAAGCTACTCATACAACCAGTCACTTACCCATACAGCCACACACACAGCTATATACTCACCCATACAGCTACTCACACACCAAGTTATTAACCTATGCCACCACTCACACACCCATTCACTCACCCATACAGCCTCAACACAGCCACTCACTCATGCATACAAACACTCACATACTTACTAATCCAACCACATAACAACTTACATCCCCATTCATACATTCATACAAGCACTCACACATACATTCACTCAAACATACATCCATTCACTCACTTAATCTACAGTACAGCCACTCACATACTAAATCACTTAAACCAAACACCCACTCAAACAGCCACTCACTCTCCTATACAGCCACTTACACAGCTCGTCACTCACTCAAAGATCTACTCACCCATACAGTCACTTTCATACCCACTCACCCACCCATACAGCCACTCAAACAGCCACTCATTCACCCATTTTGCTACTGTCACACCCACTCACTCACCAATGCAGTCACTCGCAGAGCTACCCACTCACCCACACATCTACTCACATACCTACATCCATAGAGACACTTGCACTCGTATTCACATACAGATACAGGCACTCAGACACCCACTCACACACGGATAATCACAGTCACACAGCCACTCACATATGTATGTCAGAAATAGTATCATTCGTTAGTGGTACACAAAGTATACTATTTTAACTTTTCTAGTATCTTGGTAGAGATGTTTGACACTCATAAACTTTTAGAAAACACTCAAAATCACTAGATGATGTCATCAATTATGTCACTTGAGATGTCATCAGTGATGTCACTGACCATGCAATGAGTAATGTAATATGTCCGGTCATGATCAGTGCATTGCGGGAGCATAAGTTATAGTGAGTATAGTTAGCTCAGCTAACTATAGCTGCTGAATTTCACCAGTTTTGTACGAGTGAAATCTGAGTCTAACTATAACATCCCTGTAACCTTTGTTTTTTTCAGTGAATATGTCTGTGTATATATATATATATTCACTTAAAAAACCATAGGTTTCACACATGTTATAGTTAGCTGGACATTTCACTCGTAAAAAACCAATGAAATTCCCCCGTTATAGTTAGTAAAGGGAATTATAACTCACGCGACCGCAATCCAGTGCTGATGATGTCAGATATTACATCACTGTATTTAGACACTTATTTACCCATTTTTCCTTCCTTTAACCTTTAGCTATACATATTTAATAAATATTTATTTTACAGAAAGACACATATGTCATCAGTGATGTAATATCTGACATCATCAGCACTGGATTGCGGGCGCGTGAGTTATAGTTCCCTTTACTAACTATAACGGGGGAATTTCATTGGTTTTTTACGAGTGAAATGACCAGCTAACTATAACATGTGTGAAACCTATGGTTTTTTAAGTGAATTTGCAAGGTTTTTTAAATGCTAATTCCTAACTATAACGTGTGTGAAACCTATGGTTTTTTCAGTGAATTTGTACGGTTTTTTAAATGCTAAGTTATGTATTTCTTAATATTTTTTTTTTTAAGGTTTTTCACCACGCGACCACGTTACGCAGTTCGTGCCGTGCGCGCACGTTGTGCGCACTCCGCGATTTTGAAAAAAAAAATAAGAAAACTTTTTTGGGGCCCTTCGGGGTCCTCCTGTGACCCCCTGACCAAGGCTAGGAGGTCAGGAACTGTCCACCCTGCCCCCTTTTCACGTTCGCCACCTTCCTTTTCCACTCTCGCACTGAAAACAAACAAAATGGCGGCTGACACTTCCTGATTTCGACCGATTCGAACGTTGACTGACATGTAACAACCAATCAGAATTACGCTCGCGCACGCTAAGGTGCGCGCACCGTGTGCACACCGTGTGCGCCTATAGATATGTATGTACTTTTAACTGCAATTTTTTCAGGAACTAATGAACAGATTGACTCCAGATATGCAAAAGGCACACCCCTGACCTGAGGACTACCTCTTTGCCAAATTTCAAGTAATTCTGTTCAGCCGTTTGGGCTGTACCTTGGACTAAAGGTCCCTACGGAAAATTGCATGGGAAAAACGTGTTTTGGGACCCCCCTTTTTTTCTTAGCCCCCGCTTGACGAATCCCCCCAAGACTTTCAGGGTACGAGCGGAGCAGAGCGCCCCACCTATTTTGCAAATTTCCAAATAGAATGTTGCGGTTTTCCTATGGAAAGAGGGTCCTAACTATAACTACCTACTGGCGACCGCCAGTAGGTAATATATATATCTCCGCCAGTAGGTAGTTATAGTTAGGACCTTGTTTCTTTTGGAAAAGCATTTTTTCTTTTGGCAATCTCTTTGGCGTCGTTTGATGAATCTTCGCGAAATTTTCCAAACTAAGATGGCAGTCACGTTAGCTGCTGTGCTAAATATTTCAGGGTGATTCCTCAAGCGGGGGCCAAGAATAAAAGGGGGTCCAAAAATGCTTTTTATCAATGTTAATTTCTATAAGGAAACTTTAGACATCGCTACAGCCCGAACTTGTGAATGCAATTACACCAAATTTAGCAAAAAGGTAGCTCTAGGTCCAGAAAGCACTCTTTTTGCTAAATGGTGTAAATCCATCCAGTAGTTCCTGAGAAATGTAAACATTTCTCAGACATACAACTGTGGCCACGGAGGATACGCAAACTCTCCCGATCTCGAGCCTGCTATCTTATTGGATGCCAACACTTCAAACAAGGAAGTGTTGACAGCCATCTTGTGACTCGGTTGAATCAGGTCACAAGACAAAATGTTAAAAAATGTTACAAAAACAAAAAAAAGGGTCAGGGTAGAAACACCCAGACCCCCTAGGCCTGCTCAGGGGGTCCCACAGGGATTCCCAGGGGCAAAAATAAGCATTTTGTTTTTTTAAAGCCTCTGCTGGAGTCGCGGTGGGTCCACAAATCTGGCCAAATATTTTTTTTAAAATGAAGCATGGGCTTTCCTGCTTCATTTAATTAGGCCCCGCGGTGGGCCAGGTCATGGGGCAATCTGATAAAGCGGAGGCTGTGCAGGCCCCTTCAGCCACCTCTCCACTGGGAACCACTACCTCCCTGCCGGGGCTAATATTTTAAAATGCGGGGGGCCAGGTGCACCCCACTGTCCCAGGGACCACCACCTGCCCAGGGCTAGATTACAACATCTGTGGGGGGCTGCACCCCTCTTACAACCCAGGAGACTGCCATCTCCCTGGAAGTAATGTATTGAAATATGGGGGGCCACGTGGCCCTACGCTGCTCTGGGGACCACCACCTCCCTGGGGCTACAAAGTGGATAGGAGGGGGCCATGCGGCACCACCTCAGGAGCTCTCCATGGTCCTGGGGACCTCCACCTCCCGGGGCTGGCACCAGAAATGTTCTGGGTGCAAACAGCTGGGACATTGCAGTTTACTGTTACTTGGTGGGAGCAGTGCTCCTGCCAAGTCATAGTAAACACTGCTCCCCTTCATGGAAGCAAGAGCAAAGAGGAGCAGAATTGCTTTTGAGCAGAGGGGGCTGCATGTTTCCAGCTCCCTCTGCTCAAAAGCAATGACGACTCCCACGGGAGGCGGGGAGCTGACAGGGACCACGGGGGCCTTGAGGCTCCCCCTGTGGTCCCCAACAAGGCCATGCCCAGGGAATGCGGTCCCCAGGGCAATATTGCTTCAGGTAGAGGAGCCACGCAGGGCCCCTTCCTTGAAATATATATATTTTTTAAATGGCCAAAATCAGCCTGGGGGGCGCATAGCCCTCCTCCCTGTTTATTTTATTGAAATAAATATAAAAGGTCAGGCCCCAGGCGATAGGATCACCGGGGTTCTAAAGGATCAAGGGAAGGGGGGCTACACAGCCCCCTTTCCAAAAGATATAAAAAGCAGAAGCCTGCCACTCACCAGAGGTTCCATACCCTGTCTCCACTATTCTGCAAACGGGCCTCCTGGCATGCTCTTTGTTGGGGTATAAGGTCCCCTTCGCTCCTGCAGGTCCTTAGTTACCAACTAGCCCACCTGTTAACTCCAATAAGCCCCACATGGTGAGATTGCTGAGAGGTGGCCGGAGGCCACGCCCCTTTTCCCACCACTCTACAAACAGGCCTCTCGGTGCACTGTTGGTGGGGTGATGAGGTCCCCTTGCATCCTGAGGGCCCGAGGACTTAAGTGGACTTCATCCCCCAACGAGCAGTGCACCAGGAGGCTCGTTTGCAGAGTGGTGGAGAAAGGGGGCATGGCCTCTGAAGACCTCTCAGCAAATCTAGCTGTGTGGGGCTTACTGGAGGTAACAGGAGGGCTAGTTGACCTCCAAGGAGATGCTTCGGTACCAACTACCCCTCCTGTCACCTTCAGTAAGTTTCACACCGCACCATTGCTGAGAAGTTGTCAGAGCCACACCCCCTTTCTCCACCACTTTGCAAATGTGCATTTCGGCACACTACTAGTTGGGGGAGAGCGTCCCCTTGGCTCCAGAGATACCTCGGGGGCCAAGAAGCCCTCCTGGCACGTCCTTTAAGTCCTACACAGCAGAATTCCTGAGAGCTGGTTGGAGGCCCAGCCCCCTTTCTCCACCACTCTGCAAACATGACTGCTAGTTAAAAAACCTTAGAAATTCACTAAAAACAAACAAAGGTTACAGAGACCTTATAGTTGGCAAATAGAATTTAAAAAACCTTAGAAATTCACAAAAAAACAAAGGTTACAGGGAAGTTACAGTTAGGATCAGATATTACCCCTACAAAACCAGAGAAATTCAGCTGTCATAGTTAGCTGAGTTAACTATAACTCATACTTTCGCAATGCACTGCTTATGACCTCACATATTACATCACTCATGACATGGTCAGTGACATCACTGATGTCATCTCAAATCACATCAGTGATGACATCATCCACAGCATCTCTGAAGCACCCACTCACACCCCATAGAATCTTGTATACACCCACTGCCACTCCCACACAACCATTCACAAACCCATTCACAGAACAATACCAGCACTTACACACCCAGTCACTGATTAATTGATCTACACACACATCCACTCACTCACCCATACTGCCACTCATAGACCCACTCACTCACTCATACAGCCATTGACATATCCACTCATATACCCACACAGGCCCTCACACACTCAGTGAGTCACCCATGGGCCTACTCACACACCTAGACACTCACCCTTACAGTCAATCACACATCCACTTACCCAAACATTTACACACACCAACTTATTTACTCATACAAATAGTAACACATACTCACTCAGCTACACAATCACTGACAGAAGCATGCACTCCTCCATAAAGCCATTCTCATATTCCCTCACTCATGCATACAGTCACTCATATACCCCATCACTCACCTCTACTGTCTTTCACATACTCAGTTACTCACCCATACTGACACATGCACTCACTTACCAACACAGCAATACAGGCACTTACTCACCAATATAACTTCTCGCACATGCAACAGTACCCCATACAGCCACTGACTCACCCCCTAAATCATCCATACAGCCAGTCATACACCTCCTCACACACAAACACAGACACCCAGGCAACCATAGAGGCAGTCAGACGACCAATCAATCACCCATATAGCCATTCATGTACCCACTAACATACTCACACACCCACTTGGACATCGAATGACAAACAGATACACACATTCACACAACCATTCACTCAACCATACATTCACTGAGACACCTAATCACTCACTTATACAGTCATTCACGCACCCACCAAGCCATCCATACAGTCACTCATGCATCCACTAATTCACCAATTAACCTTGCTATATATATTTAACACTCATAAACATTTTCAAAACACTCGCAGTCATTGGATGATGTCATCACTGATGTCATTTGAGATGTCATGAGTGATGTTAACAGTGATGTCACTGACCATGTCATGAGTGATGCAGTATGTGAGGCCATAAGCAGTACATTGCAGGGGCGCGAGTTATAGTTAACTAAACGTACTGTAACAGCTGATTTTCTCTGGTTTCCTATCAGTAAAGTCTGACCCTAAATATACCGTCCCTGTAACCTTTGTTTTTTGTGAATTTTAGGAAAAGCATTTTTTGACTTGGCTATAACTTTGGCGTCATTTGACCATTCTGCACGAAATGTTACCCAAAAAAGTCACAGTGGGCACGATTGATTGGGAAACTTTGGGGGTGATCCATGCAGTGGGGTAGATGTCGGTTAAAGGAAGTGCTTTTGCTTATTTGGTTTAAATCCGTTAAGTAGTTTTTGAGAAATTTAAGTTTAAATGATAGTGATATCTCTGGCTATGGATATTTTGTAAAGGTTTTGTGATTAATCGTGAATGCACGCACCAACGGGAAGGCTCTGATTAGCTGGACGCAACCTGAATAGAAAGTTGTGGCTGCCATTTTATCTATCGGGAACAGTTCCCGGTGGCTGAAAATCTGTGTGTACGCCCACATAAGTGGTCAGGGTGGAGATACTCTGACCCCGACCCTGACCCAATGGATGAGAAATGGAGGTGTTAGTGACAGAAGTTAAATGTCCAAAATTGCATTTTTAATCACACACAATATTTGCGACGACAACGCGACTGCCAGTACGGCCCCCCATGTAGGCCCCGTGTACCATCGCAGAGACATCGCAACTATCAACGTTGTCACGAATATTGGTGAAAATATTTTTTAAATATATCAATAATTCAATAGTATGCATTGTTATAGAGATATTGATAAATGTTTTTATAGAGTTATTTATATAGTGAGTTATCTACTTTGATGGTTAGAATTAATTATGTAGTTATAATTTTTTTATGTGGTGGTGGCTATTGAATTCCTGCGTTTGCTTTCTGCTTTCATGACGTACCCGCGGGGATTGCGATGACGTCTGTCTCATGGAAAACAGGTTTGAGAGATGGTTGTTCTATAAATACAGTAGGCTAACATGAGTTTGAAGTGTACAGTAATAAACCTCTAGTGTGTAGAATACTGTAATATGTGTGCATATATGTGTTATGACTTTGTGAGAAAGGCGCGATCATCGCGGTTAACGACTCCATCGGGACATCCCGAAACACCATGAAAACAGGAAATAGATGTTTTTTAGAGAAACTTAGTACAAATGTATGAGTTTAAATATGCTTTGAAAGAAGTGTGTATATAGTAATGTGTCCAGGGCAATGTTCAGAATGGATTTTTTTACATAGTATTTTTGGATGTGTTGGTGGCCATTGAACATCTGCTTTTGTCTTCCGGTTTCGCAACGTGTCCATGGGCATTGCGACATCGTCAAGATCCCCAAAAACAAAAGAAAAATAAACCTTTAAAAAAAACTTCACAATATTTTGGGTATTAGGGTGGCTCTGACAAGAGCAGTTGTGTTGGTTGCGCGTATATGGCTGCTGCACATAAGACCAGATGCAGAGTTTCAAGTTACTTAGAAACACCCTATTGCCTTCATCTCTAAAGTGCACTCCATAATTTTTATAAATTTCATGCATGTCAAAACACAGATTGTTGTTATAGTTACAGCCCATGCAATGGTCTCTGAGTGCAGAAACAGTTTTATTAACATGTTTCCTGGCTTTGTCAATCTGTTAACAGAATTGATCTGACCACCTCCATTTCTGTCTTTGGCATATATTAGAGTACACCAAGACAATGTGAGGGAAAAGCAACATTGTAGGAGAGTGGGATCTGCACTTTTGTTGCCCCCACTTTTTTTCTGATGTATACGCTGGTTTCTGGCTATAGTCTGGCTGGGTCCCTGCTAATCAGGGCCCCAATCTCTCTGTTCTCTCTAAACGACTTGGTGTGCATATTAGATACACTAGTGATTGGATACTGTGGTACCTTATGAGCCCCTAGTATATGGTACCTTAGGTACCTAGGGCATTGGTACTTCACAGGCTTACCAGGGGCTGAAGCATGTCTTATGCCACCCCTGGGAAGCAATCTCAATCTGACACCACAGGCCTGCTACTGCAGCCTGTGTGAGGTAGTGTTAGCACTCCTCACTGAGATATAGGTTTCTATATCTCACCATACGCACACATGTAAACCTATCAGCCACCCCTATGGCAGGCCCTATCAATCCTGAGGGCAGGGTGCGTGGTTTACAATGTGAGGGGGTGCCTCTGCCTGAGCAGGGCCCCTCTGCAGCTACCAGAGTCTATTCTCTATGGCTGTTTGTGAATGCGGTTAAACCATATACTCTTAAGTGCATTAAAATGCTAACTTGGGAATGACTGCATCAAAACATGTCGTGTTTAGAGGGGACGACATGTAAAACGATAGAAATCCTATAGAGCACTGGCATCACAAAATGGATGCCACCAGCACAGACACTGGGCTGCCCTCCTGCTGCTGACTGAAACTCGCAGTGGAGGAGGCCCAACAAAAGGCATCCTGTCGCAGGGAGGTGTCACCACCTTCCAGACAGGATTTAGTGTATTGGAGCTGGGTGGGTCCACTCCTAGAGTGCTTTGAAGTCCTGCACTGGGGGAGCAGCAGGCTCCTCTGTGCATATGCCAGCTCAAACCGGTTTAGGGGCTACCTGTCCCTGCTCTGGCGCAAAACTGGACAAAGGGAAGTGGGTGTAACCACCCCCTCCCCTGACCCTCCTAGAGGAGTGGTCATAGAGCTAGTCCCTCCCCTATCTTCACTATAAGATAGCAAGCATTGCCTTTACAAATCAGATAACCCTGGACGACGCTCTACAAAGAAGAATCCTGGCCCTTTGATGTTCCACTACCTTTGGAAGACAGAAGAATCTCCCTTGGAGTCAAGGAGTGACTCCCCTGCTTGGCAGGCACCAAAACCCTTAATCAATGGTTGCAAACTTTCCCGCTCCCGCTGGAGTTCGAAGTACCTGCTGCCCCAAAAGTAGATTTCCTGACTTCTCGATGGCCATTGTGAGTCCCCAGTGCAGCTGTGGTGAGTGGACCCCACGAGTGACGAGGAACAGCAATACCCGGGGACCATGCACTATTGTCGAGTGCAAACCCTAAACAACATTCTACGAACTTGGGCGTTGGACCATTTGTGGCCCAAGCCTCCAGCAGGTCTTGCACCAAAAATCAGCGGCCTACCCCATCCCAAGTGACCGTGGGCTCCTGTGAAGCATTTCCTGAGGTGGCTCTTTGCGATCCCTTGCCCATTGGCTAGTGGGTCCCCCGAAGACTTTCTCAACAACTCAAAGAGCTCTCCTGGTTGCTCCAGGCCTGCCCTGACTTACCCTCACTGGGTGAGTCCATCAGACCTTGCTGGTCTGCACCATCGACTTTCTTCTGTCTACACAAGACTTGCAGTTGCCAAAGCTGGTTGGCTCCAATCTGGTTGCCAACACTGCCATCAGCTGCAGACGTTATGGGACCCTCCAAATCCAGCTGCTGGTCATCATTGATCTCTCCTGGACCTCATGAGCAAAGAGTCAAAACACCATCGATGACCTGAATCGACGCGACATCTGTGGTCATCCATCTTGCTGGCCACCGGTCACTGGCAAGTGACTTTGAACACTGTCCCTTCAATTTTCAGGTCTTCTCCATCTTGAATCCAGGCTTGGATTCCACCGGACACTTCTTCAGACGACGTAAGCAGCAAGTCTTCTTTGGTCTCCATAGAAAACAGCGACGCGACCCGACACCAAAAGACACCTATGCACCTGGCTTCCTTGGGTGAGGTAACTCGTGCACTCCGGTGCCCAAGTGTGTGTTGGCCCTCGAAGTAATTACCTTGTAAGTGGCTTGCTTGTAGTCTTCCTCGAAGTACCCTAGAACTTTAAAAATCTAACCTCGACTTGCACCATTATAACCAACAGGAAACCCGCGGCTGTGTTCACACACTGCACGCGTCTCCCGTGGGCCTGTTACTTACCTGTTAACACTGTAGTAGTGAGGCCCCAGCGATTCCCCAGGCCCTAGGCCTTGTCATTTTGCAAGTCGACATACTTATACCACTTTCTTAGTATATGGTCTGGTACGCCCCTAGGGCTCCAGCCATACTTGTGCTTAATTTATTGCGAAACGTTGACATTTGAATGTGTACCTGGTTCCTAATCTCATAAAGAGATTAGTAGAGTGTGTCTAGTAATAAATACATATATATTTGAGATATATACCTGTGTGGTGTCCTTTCATTTGGTAATTCAAGAGATTATAAGGTAAAACAAGCTGCTTTACATTCCTCTGAGACTTAGCCTGAAGGCTGCTCTCCACAGCCACCACTAGGATAGCTTTCTTTAAAAGGTTGTCTTAAACCTATCTACCATAAGAGTCGAATTGGACTGGTGCAAGGTGGCTACTATAACTAGTGACCAGCATATGCCAGGCCAACTTCTCACATTGGTGGTGCAGCGTGTGGGATTCCAGCTTGCCATTGTTTTACCAGAAAATCTGTATTTGAATTACTAACTGAAAACCACTTAAGGTACTCAAGGTACATATAAAGTCAAGCTTAGTATCAATAAGTTCTACTGAACTTAGAGCTGTTGGTGAAGGGATAAGCACACCCTTGCTACAGCTCAAGCTAGGTTCAGTAGGCCACAAACTAGTGTGGGTAGTGCAACACTGCATAACACTAGAATGTCCTCAAGGGATGGAGCCAGTGGGTCCACCCAGCCTCAGTACAAGGACATGGGCTACTTTGACTTGAAGGCCATGTGTGTTGCAAGGCACCTGAAGCAAGGGCAGAGTCCCTCCACACAACACCTGATAGGTCTGTTAGTTGCAGATGATCTTAGACTGGCTCTAGAAGCTGTTGGATCTGGATCAGGGGGTGGGTCAGCCATAGTTACTGGGTCTGATGATGAAAATCAAGAAGACCTGGAGTCTGTGATTGAAGGGCCAGACTCAGAAAGGTCTGAACAGGACAGAGGAATCCTCCCTAAGAGGGCTGATAGAGTGGAAGAGAGGCCTAGATCCCCTTCAAGGGAATCGGACCATTCATATCACTCTAACAGAGATTCTGTCCAGCAGAGGAACTCATACTCACATAGAGAGACCTCCCCTGAAAGAAGGTACAAGATGCTTCAGTATGAGGAAGCTAGGCTTGCACTCAGAACCAAGCAATTGGCCTTAGATAGAGAAGCCTTTGAGCTCCAGAGAGCTTCTAGAAAAAAGGGGTTAGATACCCCTGGTGGCAGCAACAGTGTCCCTAGAGGCAGAGATTACATTCCAGACCATAGGAACCTGTCCAAGGTTGTTCCTCCCTACCAGAGTGGGGATGATATCCACAAATGGATAACTGCTATGGAGAGGGCCTGTAAAGTTCAACAGGTCCCCCAGAAACAGTGGGAAGCAATCTTGTGGCTCTCCTTTTCAGATAAAGGTAGGGATAAGCTCCTCACTGTTAGAGAAGAGGATGCTGATGACTATGAAGCCATGCAGAGTGCATTAATAGATGGGTTTGGCTTAACCACTGAACAGTACAGGTTGAAGTTCAGAGATACCCAGAAAGCACAGACTCAGGATTGGACTGACTTTGTTGATTGTGCAACCAAGGCTCTAGAAGGTTGGCTGGTTGGTAGTAGAGTTACTGATTTAAAGGGATTGTATAATCTATTAATGAGAGAACAGATCCTTAATAATTGCCAAAACCAGTTGTTGCATCAGTACCTGGTGGACTCTGATCTGAACTCTCCCCAAGAATTGGGAAAGAAGGCAGACAAATGGGTCAGAACCAGGGTGAGGCAGAAAACCCAGAACCAAGGGGGTGACACCAAGAAGCAAGATCCTAAAGGCTCAGATAAAGGTGGGGATAAGTCAAAAGACCAGAAGTCTTCACAAGGGCCCCAAAAGTCTGCAACTGGTAGGGAATCACAGTCTGCAAAGGGAAAAGGCCAAAAGAAGCCCTGGTGCAAATTCTGTAAACAGAAAGGGCACTGGACTTCTGATTGTACCAAGTCCAAAGACCAAACCACCACCACTTCAGCCCCTAAGGCAACTGTTCCCCCTAGTGCAGTCATTGGTGGAGGTAATAATCAGAATAAGGGTGTAGTAGGGTTGACCCTGGGTTCTGATGTGGACTCTGGCCTAGTCAGAGTACCAACACAGGCATTGCTAGTTTGTGAGGGAGACCTTGATATGTCCTTCCTAGGGAGCCCCAGTAATCTGGGCAAGTACAAACAGTAGCCTATCATAAATGGCAAACAGGCTTTGGCATTTAGGGACACAGGTGCTAGTGTAACCATTGTGGCAGAGGATCTAGTGGACCCTGCACAGATCATCCTGGGTGAAATGTACCAGGTGACCAATGCAAGCAATGTCAGGACCAACCATAGTCTGGCAGTTGTGAATCTCTCCTGGTAAGGGGTAACTGGCCTCAAAAAGGTAGTAGTCAGTGCAGCCATCCCTGTCGAATGTTTGTTGGGCAATGATCTGGAGACTTCAGCCTGGTTTGAAGTAGAATTATGGACTCATGCTGAGATGTTGGGCATACCTGCAGAGGTATTTGCTGTGACCAGGTCACAAGCCAAAATGCATAAACCTGAACCAGCTCTGGATCCTGAAACTATGGACCAGATGCTACCCAAGAGGAGGAGCAGTAGGGTTAAGGCTGGGCCTTCCCCTCTGTCTCAGATCTCAGATTCCCCTCCTGAGGGAGGGGAAGCAGAGCCTGAAGAAGGAACTGCCCCAGAGGAACTTGAGCCTAGTCAGGTTGAGTTCTTGGGGGCAGGGGGACCTTCCAGGGAAGATCTGAGCAAAGAGCAACAGTGCTGCCCCACTCTTGAACCCCTCAGACAGCAAGCTGCTGCTGAGGCTGCTGGGAATGCTAGTGGGTCCCATAAAGTTTATTGGGATGAGGGGCTCCTATATTCTGAGGCTAGGGATCCTACCCCTAGAGCCACCAGGAGGTTGGCAATACCTCAGAAGTTTAGGGGGTTCCTCTTGACCCTAGCACATGACATCCCATTGGCAGGACACCTGGGCCAAAACAAGAAATGGGACAGGCTTGTCCCTCATTTTCATTGGCCACACATGTCTGAGGACACCAAGGAGTTTTGTCGCTCCTGTGTCACTTGCCAAGCCAGTGGCAAGTCAGGTGGCACAACAAAGGCCCCCCTAATACCACTACCTGTGGTGGGGGTTCCCTTTGAATGGGTAGGGATTGACATTGTTGGTCCCCTTGACCCTCCAACTGCATCTGGGCACAGATTTATACTGTTGGTAGTGGATCATGCCACCAGGTATCCAGAAGCTATACCCCTCAGGACTACCACAGCCCCTGTGGTAGCAAGAGCCCTCATTGGAGTTTTCTCCAGAGTGGGTTTCCCTAAGGAGGTCATATCTGACAGAGGTACAAACTTTATGTCAGGATATCTAAAAGCAATGTGGAAGGAGTGTGGTGTCAAGTACAAATTCACTACTCCCTATCACCCACAATGCAATGGGTTAGTTGAGAGATTCAACAAAACCCTAAAGGGAATGATTAAAGGCCTCCCAGAAAAGCTTAGGCGAAAATTGGACCTTTTACTTCCCTGCCTTCTGTTTGCATACAGGGAGGTTCCACAGAAGGGGGTTGGCTACAGCCCTTTTGAACTTCTGTTTGGGCACCCTGTAAGAGGACCCTTATGTCTGGTGAAAGAGGGATGGGAGTTACCTCTCAAACCTCCCAAACAGGATGTGATGGACTATGTACTTGGTCTCCGCTCCCGGATGGCAGAGTACATGAAGAAGGCAACTAAAAACCTTGAGGCTAGCCAAGAATTACAAAAAGCTTGGCATGACCAAAAGGCTTTCCTGACTGTTTATCAGCCAGGGCAGAAAGTGTGGGTGTTGGAGCCTGTGGCCCCAGCAGCTCTCCAGGACAAATGGAGTGGCCCCCATACAATTGTTGAGAAAAAAAGAGATGTCACCTACTTGGTGGATCTTGTAACTCCCAGGAGCCCCCTTAGGGTGCTCCATGTCAACAGACTTAAACCATATGTGGACAGGGCTTACATGGGCTTGCTCATGGCAACGGATGAGGACCAGGAGGAGGAGAGTGACCCTCTCCCTGACCTGCTCTCACAGAACCCTGATGATGGGTCAGTTGATAGTGTTGCTTTGGCAAGCAGCCTCACTGAGCATCAACAAACTGAATGTAGATGTTGGAGGGAGGCCCACCGGGTAGTCGGGGAGACTATTCCGGCACCTTCCTACCGCAAAGTTATAGCCGAGCGCCGCTGAGAAGCCTCCTCGGGGAGGTCTTTCTCCTATGATCGTACTAGGCCCAGTAACACCACCACACAGGACTCAATAGCAGTTGCGAGATTAGATTCTTTATCGGCCGTACTACGCGCAATATTTACAGAGGGATCGAGGGATCCTGTCAGAGTCTCAGAGTTCGTTCAAGAGGATAGGGTAGCGGGACAGTCTTAGTGCCAGCCAGGCACGGGAGGGCTCTGCGCCAGACCTTGGATGCTGGTCTCAGAGCAGCTCGGACGTGGAGAGCCGCGACGTCGTCTGCAGGGCTCGGATGGTAGATCCGCTTAGGTCGAGCCGCGACGAGGTCAGCTGGGCTCTGGTGGTAAGGTTCAACAAGGTCGGGCCGCGACAGCATCAGCAGGGCCCCAAAGGTTCGTGAAGGTCTTTAAGCACGGTGGAGCCGCGACGTCGTCAGCAGGGCTCAAGGGGTGGTTCAGGGTGAGTCTTCTTCCGTAGGGTCAGCCGCGATCCGATCAGCAGGGCTCTTGACTCCAGGATACAACTACTGCCCTGTTGTCGGGTCGCCCCAGATATAGGACGAGAGCCCTTTGATGTCCGGACCCGTGCGCCCGGAGGGGGCGGAGAGGCCGGGTAGGGGGTGGCCAGACGCCCAGCAGGAGAGGCGCCAGGCCCCAGAGAGCTGTGGGGTGATCACACCCAGGTGTGGAGAGACGGTAGGGGGTCCCATCGATACTGCCCTCCGCCGAGAGTGGGAAGGCTCACGTGGTATCCCCCGAGCCAGGGGTTGGCGTCTAGATGTCGGGCCTCGCTGGGACCGAGGCCGGGTAGAGCAGGGTCATACAGGTGGTCACGTGGAGTGACGTGCAATCCAAGATGGAGGAGCCCCGATGTGCATGGGACCTCGTGCGGCTTAGCGCGGGGAAACAGGACCACGCCACGAGGCCGGCTCCCACACGCGTCTCCCCCAGCTGAAGGCAGGGAGAGTCACCCATCTTCTTGGGGGTTCTCCTCGCCGAGGCGGAAGAATCGGGACAGGCCGTCAGCATTGGCGTGGTTGTTGCCGGGCCGGTGTTCAACAGTGAAGTCCATCCCTTGCAGCGAGATGGACCAGCATAACAGCTTGGGGTTCTCGCCTCGCATTTGCATGAGCCACCGCAAGGGCCGGTGGTCAGTCTGGACCCTGAAGTGGGTACCGAAAAGGTAGGGCCGGAGCTTCTTGAGAGCCCATACCACAGCGAAGGCCTCCCGCTCGATGGTGCTCCACCTCTGTTCTCGCGGCAGCAGTCGGCGGCTGATAAAGGCCACCGGTTGATCGAGGCCCTTGGCGTCCAGCTGGGAGAGGACTGCCCCGACCCCGTACTCCGAGGCATCGGTCTGGACTACAAATTCCTTGCTGTAGTCGGGGGCCTGTAGCACAGGGGCAGCGCACATGGCCGCTTTGAGAGTATCAAACGCGGTCTGGCAGCGGGGCGTCCAGTGCACCGCCTTGGATTGTTTCTTTGAAGTGAGTTCTGTAAGGGGGCCCACAATGCTGCCGTAATCCTTTATGAAGCGTCGGTAGTAGCCTGTGAGGCCCAGGAATGCCCGGACAGTGGTTTGGGTGGCAGGGGGGCTCCCACGCCTGGATGGCGTCCACTTTTAACTGGAGGGGGGCCACCTGGCCACTCCCCACCTGATGGCCCAGATAGGTCACAGATCCTTGACCGATCTGGCACTTGCTGGCCTTAATTGTGAGCCCGGCTCTTTGGAGAGCAGCCAGGACTTCCCCAAGGTGGCCTAGGTGCGCGGCCCAGTGGTCGCTGAAGACAGCAATGTCATCGAGGTAGGCCGCGCTGAAGGCTTCGAGACCGGCCAGGACCTTATTTACCAGCCTCTGAAAGGTCGCTGGGGCGTTCTTCATGCCGAAGGGCATCACCCGGAAGTGGTAGTGGCCGTCGGGGGTAGAGAAAGCTGATCGTTCTTGTGCGCCGGGAGTGAGCTTGATCTGCCAGTACCCAGCAGTGAGATCAAAGGTGCTTAGGTAGCGGGCGGCCCCTAAGCGTTCAATCAGCTCATCGGCTCGTGGCAAAGGGTGGGCATCTGTCTTGGTAACTGCGTTCAGGCCCCGGTAGTCGACACAGAATCTGAGTTCGGGGGCCGTGCCGGGGGCGGCGGCCTTCGGCACCAGGACTACCGGGCTGGCCCACGGGCTGTCAGAAGGCTCGATGACTCCGAGGGCGAGCATCTTGGCGACCTCGGTCTTTATGCAGGGCCGGACTCGGTCAGGCACTCTATAAGCGCGGTGTCGTACAGGGGGGCTATCCCCTGTGTCCACGTCGTGGACGCACCAGGGGGTTACCCCGGGCGTGAGAGAGAAGAGGGCAGCGAAGGGTTGCAGTAGCTTCTGGCAATCATGGCGCTTTTCTGGTGTCAGGGTGGCGGAGAGGTGGACGCCCTCCAAGGAGCCGTCTTGGCTCGAGGACCCCAGGAGGTCTGGCAGGGGCTCGGAGTCACTTTCACCCCCATCGTCGGTAGCCAGTAGCAAGCTTAGTTCCGTACGGGCAAAATGGGGCTTGAGCCGGTTGGCGTGCAGGACCCTGAGGGGGTTCCTCGGAGACTCCATGTCGACCAGGTACGTGACGGGGCTCTTCCTTTCAACTATCTTGAAGGGCCCGGTCCACTTGTCCTGCAGGGCGCAGGGGTCCACGGGTGACATGACCCAGACTTGCTGGCCCGGCTCAAACTCGACGGCTGAGGCATTCTCGTCATACCAGCGTTTCATATCTTCTTGGCTGGCTTCAAGGTTGGCTTCTGCCAGGGCACGGAACTTTCGAGTCTGGTTCCGCAAGGTCAGGAGGTACCGGTAGACGTCGGGCGGGGCACTCTGGACGTTCGCCTCCCAACCCTCCTTGACTAGGCTGAGGGGCCCTCGGACGGGGTGCCCATACAACAGTTCGAAGGGGCTGAAGCCCAGGGATTTCTGTGGTACCTCCCGGTAGGTGAACAGGAGGCAGGGCAACAGGACATCCCATCTCCTCCTGAGGGGCTCTTCCAGGCCCTTGATCATCCCCTTCAGGGTTCGGTTGAACCGCTCAACCAGTCCGTTCCCCTGGGGGTGGTAATGGGTGGTGAATTTATAGGTGACCCCACATTGTTGCCAGAGGGATCTCATGTACTTCGAGATAAAGTTCGTCCCCCTGTCGCTCACCACTTCTCGGGGGAACCCCACCCTGGAGAAGATGCCCATCAGGGCCCGGCCCACCACTGGAGCGGTCACAGTTCGGAGGGGAACGGCTTCTGGGTACCGGGTGGCGTGGTCGACCAGTACCAGGATGAAGCGGTGGCCCAGGGCGGTCCGGGGGTCGAGGGGCCCCACGATGTCTATCCCTACTCGTTCGAACGGGGTGTGGACGGCTGGAAATGGTTGCAGGGGGGCTTTCACTCGTCCCCCAGTCTTCCCGCTAGCTTGGCAGGTCGGGCAGGACCGGCAGTGCTGGTCCACGTCTCATCTCATTCGAGGCCAATAGAAATGGGTCACGAGGCGGCTGTACGTCTTGTCCCGCCCGAGATGTCCGGCGAGGGGCACGTCGTGTGCCAGGTTCAAGAGGAATTCTCGAAATCGGAGGGGGACCACCAGCACCCGGCTGGCCCCTAGTTCGGCGACTTTCTGCTCGCTATACAATAAGTCATTGTCCCAATAGACCCAGTGGGTTCCCGAGGGGTCCCCCGCAGCCTGGGCGGCCGCCTGCTGTCGGCCCCCTCGAGGGACGGGCAGCCCTTCTGTTCTTGCTGGAATTGTTCACGGGTGGGGCCCCCGTCGTGGCGCCACTGGGCCAGCTCGGGGATCTCGCTGAGGGGAGCGGCCTCGTTGGAAGAAAGTTCGGATGGCCCGGCCTCCTTGTCAGGTTCCTCTGGGCTGGAGGAGGTGGCTGGTTCGGGGCCCGCCGGTTTGTCAGGGGCTGGGTCCGCAGCTGGCTGGACGGTCATGGACCGAGTGGTGGCGCAGGCCCACTCGGGTAGTCCTAGCATCCCCAGATGCTCTCGGCGCTCCACCTGGGCCCAGGGGGAGCTCTCTAGGTCGTTCCCCAGGAGGCAGTCCACCGGGGCGTCGTCGCGGACAGTCACTTTTAGGGTGCCGGACACTCCTCCCCACTCGAAGGGGATTCGGGCCATCCGGCACATGCTCTCGGTGTTGTCGGCGGTCCGGACAGGGCAGAGGACATGTGGTAGGATCTGTTCGGGGGTCACCAGATGGCAGCGGACAGCGGTCACACTGGCCCCAGTGTCCCGGAGGGCCTCGGCCCGTCGCCCATTGATGGTGACCCACTGTTGGTACTTCTGGGTGTTGCTTGGGATGGTGGCGCGGGGCACCATTTCTCGGGAGCCTAGGCATACAAGCGACATGGCGGCTGGTTCCCACTCGGGGGACCCGTCGTCGTGGTTCGCCTCCTCGTCCTCTCCCTCCCCCAGGGCTGCGGCAGCAATTTGTCGGGGAGGTGGCCCCGTGGTCCCGTTCCGTCGGTTCACGGGGCAAGCCGGGTCACTTGCATAATGGCCGGTCTGTTGGCATCCGAAGCAGGTTACTGTCGGTCGTGGTCCAGACCGGGCGATAGGGGTCCCTCTTCGGCCCTGGGTCGGGGAAGCGGGGTTGGTTGTTTGCCCTCGTGGCGGACTTCTGGGCGGTCCAGCTGGGAATTCTCGACTGCGGTGGGACCCCCCTCCTCCGCCGCGCTGGCGGGGAGGTCCCATGGTGCTCCGTTGGTAGTCCCCCACGGGGTTCCGGGGGACCCAGGTGTTGACCCATCGGTCCGCTTCGGCGGCGAGCTTCCGGGGTTCGGTCAGTTTACTGTCCAGGAGGTGCTGCCTTAGTTCCACAAAGCAGTTGTTGGCGAGGTGCTCCCAGACAATGAGGTCGAATAGTTCGTTATATGAGGTGACCTTGCTCCCTTTGATCCATCCCTCCAACGCTCGGCTGAAGAAGTCCACGTATTCGACCCATGTGGTACCGGGGATCTTCTTGCAGTCCCGGAAGCGTTGCCGGTACATCTCGGCCGACAGTCCGTAGCGTGTGAGTAGGGCTTCCTTCATGTGGTCGTACGAGGTCATCACTGCGTCGGGGAGTTGCAGCAGGGTATCCCGTCCCTCGCTGAGGAACCTCCCCCATAGACCGGCGCCCCAATCCTTCCGGGGTACCCGATGGGAGGTCATGGCGACTTCATACGCGCGGAACCATTGCTGGATGTCGTCATTTTTATAGTACTCCTTGACGACATCCTTGGGGATGTGAACCTTTGGATCGGTCGGGGGCAGAGCGTCCCGGGCTCCGGGGTTGCTGGTCTCCCCAGCTTTAGCTTTTAGTTCAAGTTCTTTAAGGCTCCTCTCGTGCTCGAGGGTTAGCCGTCTCTCCTCTAGCTCCCGATGCCTTTTCTTCTCCTCGATTTCTTCTTGTAGTCGTAGTTGCTCCAGGGCTATCTTTTTCTCCACCAGTAGGAGCTCACCGTCCAGCCGGAGTCGGGCAAGATCCATTTCGTGTGTCCGGGCCCTTTCCCGTTCTCGTATCTCTTCGGGGGAAAGGCTGGTGTCTGGGATGGTTCGCTCCCCGTTTGTCGGGGCCGTGGTCGGCAGGTTTCCATCCCGGGCCGAGGTCCCTTCGGCTCGGGGTGGAGGGGTTTCGGGTTCTGCCCAGGCTTTCAGGGCTTTCTGCATTTCCTCCTTGGTGCCCAATCCTGTGGTAGGGATCCCTTTGTCTTTGCAGAATTGTTTGAGTTCCTTGTGGGTGTATTCCTCCAGTTTCTCCAACTGGAAGGTTGCGGCCATGGTTGCTTCTTGGCCATCCATGGTTCCCTTTTTCTCTTCTCGTCTGGTCAGGTAGTGGTTGCGTTACTTGCTTGTACGATTGCGTTTGCTCGGATCCCGCCGCTGGCCACCAAATGTTGGAGGGAGGCCCACCGGGTAGTCGGGGAGACTATTCCGGCACCTTCCTACCGCAAAGTTATAGCCGAGCGCCGCTGAGAAGCCTCCTCGGAGAGGTCTTTCTCCTATGATCGTACTAGGCCCAGTAACACCACCACACAGGACTCAATAGCAGTTGCGAGATTAGATTCTTTATCGGCCGTACTACGCGCAATATTTACAGAGGGATGGAGGGATCCTGTCAGAGTCTCAGAGTTCGTTCAAGAGGATAGGGTAGCGGGACAGTCTTAGTGCCAGCCAGGCACGGGAGGGCTCTGCGCCAGACCTTGGATGCTGGTCTCAGAGCGGCTCGGACGTGGAGAGCCGCGACGTCGTCTGCAGGGCTCGGATGGTAGTTCCGCTTAGGTCGAGCCGCGACGAGGTCAGCTGGGCTCTGGTGGTAAGGTTCAACAAGGTCGGGCCGCGACAGCGTCAGCAGGGCCCCAAAGGTTCGTGAAGGTCTTTAAGCACGGTGGAGCCGTGACGTCGTCAGCAGGGCTCAAGGGGTGGTTCAGGGTGAGTCTTCTTCCGTAGGGTCAGCCGCGATCCGATCAGCAGGGCTCTTGACTCCAGGATACAACTACTGCCCTGTTGTCGGGTCGTCCCAGATATAGGACGAGAGCCCTTTGATGTCCGGACCCGTGCGCCCGGAGGGGGCGGAGAGGCCGGGTAGGGGGCGGCCAGACGCCCAGCAGGAGAGGCGCCAGGCCCCAGAGAGCTGTGGGGTGATCATACCCAGGTGTGGAGAGACGGTAGGGGGTCCCATCGATACTGCCCTCCGCCGAGAGTGGGAAGGCTCACGTGGTATCCCCCGAGCCAGGGGTTGGCGTCTAGATGTCGGGCCTCGCTGGGACCGAGGCCGGGTAGAGCAGGGTCATACAGGTGGTCACGTGGAGTGACGTGCAATCCAAGATGGAGGAGCCCCGATGTGCATGGGACCTCGTGCGGCTTAGCGCGGGGAAACAGGACCACACCACGAGGCCGGCTCCCACAGTAGACAAGTGCTACAACAGTTTAGACAGATGTTTAGCCTGACCCCAAGTCAGACATCCTGGTGCACCCATGAGGTGGACACTGGAGACAGTCTGCCTGTAAAGAGTAAAATCTACAGGCAACCTGACCATGTCAGGGATTGTATCAGGACTGAAGTCCATA
Organism: Triturus cristatus; assembly: GCF_964204655.1. Lineage (NCBI taxonomy): Eukaryota > Metazoa > Chordata > Amphibia > Caudata > Salamandridae > Triturus > Triturus cristatus. The sequence continues at coordinate 28,712,200 of NC_140582.1, forward strand.
AAATGTTGGAAAAAGGTGTTATTGAGCCCTCAGATAGCCCTTGGGCTAGCCCAGTAGTCCTTGTGCCAAAACCTCATACCGAGGGTGGTAAGAAAGAAATTAGGTTTTGTGTTGACTACAGAGGCCTCAATGCAGTCACCAGGGCAGATGAACTTATAGGCACTTTGGCCTCAGCCAAGTATCTTAGTACATTTGACCTAACAGCTGGCTACTGGCAAATCAAGTTAGCTGATGATGCCAAGGCCAAAACAGCATTTCCAACCCCTGGTGGGCACTATCACTTTGTGGTAATGCCCATTGGTTTGAAGAATGCACCTGCCACTTTTCAGAGGTTGGTGAATAAAGTTCTGACTGGTATGGAAACCTATTGCTCAGCTTATCTTGATGATATTGCTGTCTTTAGTTCCACCTGGCAGGATCACCTGGTCCACCTCAGGAATGTTTTGGAGGCCCTGCAAAAAGCAGGTCTCACTTTCAAGGCCACTAAGTGCCAGATAGGGCAGAGTCAGGTTGTGTACCTGGGCCACCTTGTTGGTGGAGGCCAGGTTCAACCATTGCAGAGCAAAATGCAAACCATAATGGAATGGGTAGCTCCAACAACCCAGACACAGGTTAGAGCCTTTTTAGGCCTGACTGGGTACTATAGGAGGTTTGTTAAGGGATATGGATCTATAGTGACGCCCTTAAATGATCTGACCTCCAAGAAAATGCCAAAAAAGGTTCAGTGGACAGCTAGCTGTCAAAAGGCATTTGATGACCTCAAGCAGGCAATGTGCACTGCCCCCATCTTACAGAGTCAAGATTACCATAAGAAGTTCATTGTTCAAACAGATGCTTCAGAGCTGGGTGTGGGAGCTGTACTGTCTCAACTTAATGATGAAGGTCAAGACCAGCCAGTAGCTTTCATAAGCAGAAGGCTGACCCCTAGAGAGAAACGTTGGTCAGCTATAGAGAGGGAGGCCTTTGCTGTGGTGTGGGCCCTTAAGAAGCTGAGGCCATACTTGTTTGGCACTCACTTCATAGTTCAGACTGACCACAAGCCCCTCCTATGGCTCAAACAGATGAAAGGTGAAAATCCTAAATTGCTCAGGTGGTCCATTTCCCTACAGGGGATGGACTATACAGTGGAACATAGACCTGGGACCCAACATGCCAATGCAGATGGACTCCCAAGGTATTTCCACTTAGAACATGAAGACTCAACTGGTCTAGGTTAGTTTAATGTCCCTGCATTTGGGGGGGGGGGTGTAGGAGAGTAGGATCTGCACTTATGTTGCCCCCACTTTTTTTCTGATGTATACACTGGTTTCTGGCTATAGTCTGGCTGGGTCCCTGCTAATCAGGGCCCCAGTATCTCTGTTCTCTCTAAACGACTTGATGTGCATATTAGATGCACTAGTGATTGGATACGGTGGTACCTTATGAGCCCCTAGTATATGGTACCTTAGGTACCTAGGGCATTGGTACTTCACAGGCCTACCAGGGGCTGAAGCATGTATTATGCCACCCCTGGGAAGCATTCTCAATCTGACACCACAGGCCTGCTACTGCAGCCTGTGTGAGGTAGTGTTAGCACTCCTCACTGAGATATAGGTTTCTATATCTCACCATACACACACATATAAACCTATCAGCCACCCCTATGGCAGGCCCTATCAATCCTGAGGGCAGGGTGTGTGGTTTACAATGTGAGGGGGTGCCTCTGCCTGAGCAGGGCCCCTCTGCAGCTACCAGAGTCTATTCTCTATGGCTGTTTGTGGATGCGGTTAAACCACATACTCTTAAGTGCATTAAAATTCTAACTTTGGAATGACTGCATCAAAACATGTCGTGTTAGGTGTCAAACAACTTGGAATCATACCCCTACATCAGTCCATGATGTGGGAGCATGATCCCACACTTCTAGAGGGGACGACATGTAAAACGATAGAAATCCTATAGAGCCCTGGCATCACAAAATGGATGCCACCAGCACAGACACTGGGCTGCCCTCCTGCTGCTGACTGAAACTCGCAGTGGAGGAGGCCCAACAAAAGGCATCCTGTCACAGGGAGGTGTCACCACCTTCCAGACAGGATTTAGTGTATTGGAGCTGGGTGGGTGCACTCCTAGAGTGCTTTGAAGTCCTGCACTGGGGGAGCAGTAGGCTCCTGTGTGCATATGCCAGCTCAAACAGGTTCAGGGGCTACCTGTCCCTGCTCTGGTGTGAAACTAGACAAAGGGAAGTGGGTGTAACCACCCCCTCCCCTGACCCAACTAGAGGAGTGGTCATAGAGCTAGTCCCTCCCCTATCTTCACTATAAGATAGCAAGCATTGCCTTTACAAATCAGATAACCCTGGACGACGCTCTACAAAGAAGAATCCTGGCCTTTCGACGTTCCACTACCTTTGGAAGACAGAAGAATCTCCCTTGGAGTCAAGGAGTGACTTCCCAGCTTGGCAGGCACCAAAAACCTTAATCAACAGTTGCAAACTTTCCTGCTCCCGCTGGAGTTCGAAGTCCCTGCTGCCCCAGAAGTGGATTTCCTGACTTCTCGGCGGCCATTGTGAGTCCCCAGCGAAGCTGTGGTGAGTGGACCCCACGAGTGACGAGGAGCAGCAATACCCGGGGACCGTGCACTATTGTCAAGTGCAAACCCTAAACAATGTTCTATGAACTTGTGTGTTGGACCATTTGTGGCCCAAGCCTCCAGCAGGTCTTGTACCAAAACTCAGCGGCCTACCCCATCCCGAGTGACCGTGGGCTCCTGTGAAGCATTTCCTGAGGCGGTGTCTTCACGATCCCTTGCCCATTGGCTAGTGGGTCCCCCGAAGACTTTCTCAACAACTCAAAGGGCTCTCCTGGTTGCTCCAGGCCTGCCCTCACTTACCCTCACTAGGTGAGTCCATCAGACCTTGCTGGTCTGCACCATCGACTTTCTTCAGTCTACACGAGACTTGCAGTTGCCAAGGCTTGTTGGCTCCAATCCGGTTGCTGACACCACCATCAGCTGCAGACGTTGTGGGACCCTCTGTGGTCATCCATCTTGCTGGCCACCGGTCACTGGCAAGTGACTTTGAACACTGTCCCTTCAATTTTCAGGTCTTCTCCATCTTGAATCCAGGTTTGGATTCCACTGGACACTTCTTCAGACGACGCAAGCAGCAAGTCTTCTTTGGTCTCCATAGAAAACAGCGACGCGACCCGACACCAAAAGACACCTATGCACTCGGCTTCCCTGGGTGAGGTAACTCGTGCACTCCGGTGCCCAAGTGTGTGTTGGCCCTCGAAGTACTTACATTGTAAGTGGCTTGCTTGTAGTCTTCCTCGAAGTACCCTAGAACTTTAAAAATCTAACCGCGACTTGCACCATTATAACCAATAGGAAACCCGCTGCTGTGTTCACACACTGCATGCGTCTCCCGTGGGCCTGTTGCTTACCTGCTAACACTGCAGTAGTGAGGCCCCAGCGATTCCCCAGGCCCTAGGCCTTGTCATTTTGCAAGTCGACATCCTTATACCACTTTCTTAGTATATGGTCTGGTACGCCCCTAGGGCTCCAGCCATATTTGTGCTTAATTTATTGTGAAACATTGACATTTGAATGTGTACCTGGTTCCTAATCTCATAAAGAGATTAGTAGAGTGTGTCTAGTAATAAAAACATATATATTTGATATATATACCTGTGTGGTGTCCTTTCATTTGGTAATTCAAGAGATTATAAGGTAAAACAAGCTGCTTTACATTCCTCTGAGACTTAGCCTGAAGGCTGCTCTCCACAGCTACCACTAGGATAGCTTTCTTTAAAAGGTTGTCTTAAACCTATCTACCATAAGAGTCGAATTGGACTGGTGCAAGTTGGCCACTATAACTAGTGACCAGCATATGCCAGGCCAACTTCTCACAAACATCAGTGCCTGCCACCTTGCGCATGCATATGCAGGGGGGTACCATAGGTACCCCCCATGTGCACCCCCCAGCCCCCGGGCCCCCAACAAAAAAAACGCATTCCTTTCCATGGCGGAGTCTCCTCCATGGAAAGGCACTTCTCCGCCATCATATTGCTGTGCTGTTCCACCCGGTAGGCAATCGTAATGTGGCGGGGGAAAGTTATGCGGGCGGTGACTTTTGGTGGGCGGATCGCCACCGCCATATGGGCGGTGGCGATCTGCCCGCTATACTAATCACCCCCCAAGCATTTTGAAGTGAAGGAGCAATAGTAGTAAGGAGAAGGCTGGAGCTGAACAAGGTAGTTTTCCAAAGGAAAAACAGTTACAATGGAAGTTTTTTTTTTTTTAAAGAAATATATATATCACTGGATGCTGTCACAACGAAGTGAATAAAATTAGGTAGTGTGTTGGATGTCTCAGTAAGAAGTCTCATTATTGGCTGTTGTTTAAGAAAATAAGTGAAATACAGATATGGATATGTTTTTGAATCTGTGGAGTAAAGCACACCTGCTGTATCTTATTTTGAAGCAACATGTTCCTTCTAGAATGTGCTGTTAACTTTTGACCTACTGGTTCCACTGGGTTGCTAGGTACACTGAGCTAACACTGTATTGGGGAGGGGTGTTAAGGAGACAGAACATTATTTTTAAAGTTGAGGAGTGATGACACAATGTAAGTAATGCAAGTTTTAATTTCCAACTCAGGACTGTGTAATAAACGGTTGTGTATTATTTAAATTTCAGAAAAATTAAGCTAGATATAGGTTTAACTCCCCTTTTTTTGCGATTTCTCCATGATCATCGCAAAAACATCGCGAAAACGCGCCGTCAGGAACCTCAGTTTGAAAGAGAGGAAAAGGGTTAACAGATGCTAACCATTCACAAGTGGAGGTGCAGTAGTCTACAATGAAAGACATGATTTCATTTGCTGCTTTTCTCACAATGATAGAGTGGAAAGTGAAGAGCGTGCTATTTTAGAGTTGCTTTGTATGAGAGTGTTGTACCATTCTTCTGCTTAGTCTTTACAGATCTTAACAGTGTCAAAACTATGCAGAAAGAGCTAAAACAAAAATATAATCTACAAACTGAATTCAGTGGTATGTATACAACTTTGTAATTATTTTAAAAATGTACATTAGAAATGAAGATGTATATGGGAGTCTGATTAAAAGGAGTATCACAGTGATGAGGAAAATATATCCGATGAACTGAATGTATTAGACGGTATATGTTTAAGAGGTTAGTGGTGAATGTTTTCAGAATAAGAGAATAAGAGAAAGTGAATTAGTACCTATTTATTACATTGTGTATTTTGTTGCAAAATAACAGTATAGTCCTGTGGAAAGTTGCAATGAGGAATTCAGCATATTTTAAATGTCTAAACATCATGTGCAGAATAGATACATCTGTCATTTGTATTCTGGGAGTTGTAGTACTTCTATTAATATTATTAAACAGGAATAGTGTAGTGATAAATAAAAGATGATAACATGTTCTCCGCCTGTATATGAATTAGAAAGAAGTAATTCTTGATAGGTATGTATTGGGAAGTGTTTGCCAATGTGGTTTTTAACTTATATGACCACTTTGTATATGCTTAGATGGTGAGACATGGTGTTTGTGCTTGCACATAGTTATATATACAGTAGGCAGTTTGAGTTTGCTTAAAGAAGCAGAGAGGTATATATTTTGGGAAAGATGGCTTGAATGTGTACATCTATTAACAAATTGCATATATGTTTACATAGTGATCAATGTTCAGTAAGGCTTGAGGGTAGTGTTTTTCTTTAAACATGCTTTGTTTTCAATTGAGAAGAATTACTAGTGGAGAATGCCTCAGGAAATCTTGTGCTTGCTTCATTTTGAGTGTAATTTTTGTTTGTGATATGCTGAGTATATGTTTCAGAAGCAGAAGAAGAATTTAAGAAATTATGTAGGTATGCCATTTGCAAAAGGTTTTGTGCTTTGAACATTTTCAAAATGTTGTTTTCCGTTTTAGAAACCTACCGACCAATGAGTCAGAGATATAGTGACAACTGTTATGTATCTAACAGTAATGAAGGTACTTTCTCAGTCAGTCAGTCAGTATTCAGGCACTCATGGATTCACCCAGCCACTACTCAGGCGGTCATCAATTCAGTGATTCACTATCCATGGAGTTCTTCATTTATCCAGAAACTACACATGCACTCTTGCAATCAGGCAGGCAGAAATGATGTGGTCATTGAAGTATGCAGGTACTACGTATACATTCATCTAATCACATACATGCTAACTATTGACTTATGCAATTAACTAGGCTGTAATTATGCAATAAATATAACATTTGCGCAGAACCTATGCAGCCGTCTTAAAACCAATTTACAACCAATGCAGTCATTGAAATACTAAGGCACACCATTGCACTGATGAAACACTCAGGTTCTACTCAAGCACTCATGTAATTATGTAGAGAGTACAATTGTAGTAAACCTATCACTCATCCCGTACCTATGCAGTCATTTAATTACTGAGCTAATTGTCTTGAACTAATAAAGTCACCACCGCAGTATACTTACTTTCATTCAATCTCTCAAGCTTTAACAATGGAATCATGCAGTCACTCAGACACTAGCCATGCACTCATCTAATTAGGTAGGCACTTCAGATGCATTTATTTAATCTTTCAGGCACTACCCATGTAGTTATGTAAGCATCCAGGCACAACCAAAAAGAAATGGGTAGTATCCTATCGCTGAAACACTATTCATCCACTGATCCAGTAGGCTAGGTGCTATGCTTGGACTTAAACATGTATGCACTATCCATGCACTGCATAATTCACCTATATAATATGTTTGCACTCTTGCAATTATCTGGGTACTAGAGTTACACTCATTTAACCATCCTACTAGTATCTATGCACGTATTGAATTATTGAAGCATGAGTCACGTACATATCGAATCATTCAGGCTCCACTCATTCACTCATCCAAACACCCAGATAATAATGGTATACTCATGCAAATACACAGGAGGTAAGTATGCAGATATGGAATGATTTATGGAGATATGACATAGTCAGGGAATCATCTAGGCACTACTTTTAACCTCAGGGAATCACCTAGGCACTACCTATGCACTCATTCAATCATCCAGGGAGTATTGATGTATTCTACCACAAACTCATGTATTTTTCAAGTTTCACTGAGGAATATGTAGTCTTTAGACAATATGGGTGATAGGTTTACTACAATGGTATTCTCTACGTGATTAGTAGTGCATGAGTAGAGCCTGGGTGTTTCATTAGTGCACATGTGTGCCTCAGTATTTCAATGACTGCATTTGTTGTAAGTAACCCTGGGCATAAAATCCACTCCGCTCGCAGAGTTTGCAGATTTTTGGCAACTCCGCGTTCCGCATAGAATGCGGAGGTACCGAAAAAATCTGCGCTTCGCAACGGAGTGGAGTTTTTTGTGTTAGTGCTCTCAAAATGCGTTTTCAAGCTTGCAACTTACCTGGATGCCTGCGTTTGCCTCCGAAACACGCAGAATTTGCAATCTGGAGAAGAATCTCTCTCAAGCAGCATCAAAACCTTCTCGAAGTGATGATTTGGATAAAAAAAACTCCTCAGATTGGCATTTGACTGGACTTTTTTGTGCAAGGATTCCTTTTTCTTTTTAAAAAAAATTTAAGAAGAAGGAAGTGCCCCATTGTCTCCAACTTCTTGTTCCTCTCCGGCAGGCTCCTCCCAGTGCTTTGTCCATCTCCTGTTAACTTTTCATTTGGATTTGGAGCTGGAAGGATCACTATTTGAGTCTGCTGAATTGCATATCATTGGATTTGAGGACTTTTGGATTTGAGATTTCAGAAGTAAGTTGGAAAATTGATGTTGTTTGTTTGATTGGGGCATTGCACCTACATTTCTTTGAACTTTTCATCATTTTTAAAAAGTGTATTGTGGTGGGTGGCCTGTAGTTTCAGTAGGGGCCTAGTTGTTTCTTTGTATGTAATTTTTCTCCAAATTGTGAAATCTTAATCAATTTGCAATATTTTTTTAATTCACTAGCCCAGTAGGCTGCCAATGGGCCTTTCAGCCAGTAGGCTCATAGCTACTCATGGGTGCATGAAACACCTGTTTCTGTGGTGTCTGTTGAATTTAAACATAATTTAGGGCATGGATGGCATTGGATTGAAATGCAAAATGTGTGTTTTTTGGGGGTATTTCACTTTTTTTATGTGTTAAATAAATGCCTTTGTTGGATGTGTGTGGTTGTAACTTGCCAACCTTTTTTTGCCCTTTGGATTTTCGTTTTTGGCATTGTTGCATTAAAGCTGTGTTGTTTGTGTGAGTACTTTTGTAATAGGGTGTGGGTCAGCATTTGCCTGGGATGAGCCTCTCCGTGTGGCCAGGGGCCATTTTGTAATATCTGTGTCCATATAGGCCTGCTTGAGTTCATTGTTTTTCAGGCCTCCTGCTTGTGGTTGTTGTGAGTGACAATGTGGCTGGTGGCCATTTTTTGGTAGTAGTTAGTGTGCTTTTGCCATAGGCCTGCATGTCTTTCCTTTGTTCCTCTTGGCTTATTGCTTTCATCCATTGTCAGCTGCAGCTCCCTTAATGCTGCATCCCATGTGATGCACAATGCCAAACCGGGTCCGTAACATTTGTATGTTTATTCTTTCTTTTCCTATCCTTCCTGGGTGTACTATACACTAGGGTACACCAACCATGAAAGCCCTTGTTGTCAAAGTCTCAGAAATGGCTACACTGTAATGTTATGTTTTTTAATAACTGACGTAATAAATGTAATAATAGTTATAACACTAACAAGTGTAACCACACACTAAGTTATATAGTATATTTGTTTGTTTCTACTAGTAGTAATTGAACCACAACAATGAATGCCATGTTCCACTTATGTTCTTCTTGCTTTTTTGCTTTTGGGTAAACAAAAGAGGAGGAGACATCACCTATTGTACTGCCAGACAGAGGTCCTGCTGCGCACAACGTCACGTGACGTATAACCACAGACAGCTCTTCAACTTGTGCCACTGCGTGCTGCGGACATCTTCAAGATGGCCCCAAAGAAAGGTACCAGGTCTAGTACCAAGAAAGTAGCCAGTGAGAAGAAGGCACTGCCACTTACCAAGACCGGTTTGTCACGCAAGACCTTTTTTGGGAAACCAAAAATTGTGCCTGCAGCAGTGGTGTCCGGGGAGCAAGCTGGGAGCAGCACCCCTGCATCAGTGGACCCACCCCACCAACCTAGGCCCAAGCCCATGTCTGTCGCAGATGCAGCCAGTCAAATCATGAGACTAACACCGACGAGCAGTGATGTTGAAATTGATTATTGTTATCACAAAGTAGTACCCAATCAATGTAGGAAACTCAGATAAGTGTGCAACAACAGCTCCAACCACCCTCAATAGTAGTTGTTCCTCCCGAAGTAAGGGCAGTTCAGGAGATCTTGATCCTGCAGTGGAAGAAGAAGAACGATCCTTTCTTTCAGAAGAATCATTGTCTTCCACATCCCCAGCAAGGAAAAGGAGGGTTAGTCCATTCTACTGCAAGCCCCCCTTCCGATGATCTAGACACCACTTGGATCCCACCACCAAAGTCTAAGAGTGAGAAACGCCACAAGACAAGGCTAGGGAAAAGGAAGATTACAGAAAGCCTTAGAGTTATGGAGGTAGATGTAGAAGAGGAGGATGATGACGAGTCAGTCATCATGGACATTAGTCCCGCCCCGTAGAAACCAACATTATCCCATCCCAAATTGCTTAGAGGGATGTGACACAGATACCACCAACACAGATCATACCACCAGCACCACCTCCAGCTTCCATATTTCGCAGGCAGCCTCGTACAGCCACCACAATTACCACCACTGTAGAAGTAGGAGCTGCAGAGTCAAACTTCACGCCCACCTACCAGTTCATTCGGCATTGCAAGTGGCACCAGCAGCAGCACCAGGAAGTTGACCTCCCCAGTTTGGGACTTCTTTTCGGTTAGCAAGAAAGAGGTGAACAATGCTATATGCTCCATTTGTGGACACTGTGTTAGTCGGGGTAAGCTTGGTGCAAACTATGGTACCAGAGGCCTAACAATCCAATCTCAAAAAATACCACTTGCTCCAGAGGAAGCTGCACCAAAGCGGCTAAAAAACTGCACCCATTACTCTTGGTGTGGATGAAGAAGTCGAAAATATGATCGCGGTGGAAGGTGAACAAGAAGGAGACATTTTCTCTGGCACACAAAGTAGTCCTTTCCCCAGCAGTTCAGTGGTACCACCCGCATCCTCATCAGCAACATCTCAGTGGCACAAGAGTAAGAGTCAGGCTGAAACACCAAGGGGTCCCAGGCAAGAGAGTACCGCAACGAAAAAAAGTACGGTGTTGAGCCCAACAACATCTGGTGTCAAGAAGTCACCTGCATCAGTGGCACCAGAAAAGAAAAAAATCCAGCCTATCATTCTCAGCATGTTTAGGTCGGAGGGGCAGTTTGAAGGTAACCACACAATGGCACGTTTGTACAATTTGAAGCTGGCTAAAATGTTAGTGCTGGACCTCTTCCCTTTTTCTTTTGTGGAATGGGTGGGTTTTCTTGAATTTGTGACAGCCATCTGCTCAAAATGGAAGGTTCCCAGCCGGTCCTATTTTGCCAGAGTTGCTGTTCCAGCACTACATCAGGACGTGCTGGAATTGCTTGGACACGCTTTGCAGCAGAGTGCTCCTCACACTATCCACCTGACAACAGACATGGGGGTCAGTTGCCAAGGCACTGATTACATGTGCATCACTGCACACTGGATCTCTTTTTTGGGATTAGAGAAAAGATATCTGCAGCAGGTGTTGTTGACACTGCTGAGAATTTTAATGCCACTCGGAAACATGCAACTGTAGCCATGTTCACCATGAAGCAATCTCATATTGCTGCAAACATTTTGGAAGACTTTGACATCAAGGTCATTGAATGGCTGCGCCCAGGAGGGCTTAATTGGTTTTGGTGCCAGGGACAATGGCAGTAATATAGTTAAGGCCATGCACGATGGTGGCTATTTTAGGGTGCTCTGTTTGGCACACTGCATTAACATAATTGTTCAAGACTTTCTGAAAAAAGAAGACAGAGTCAGCAACTTACTGACCACCTGCAGAAGAATCTGCACACATTTCAGCCATTCTTTTAAAGCCCGGAAGCAGCTGAGGATCATTCAACATGAGCATAGAATGCCAGTTAAAGCACTCATCCAGGAGGTGCCAACACGATGGAACTCAATTTATTACATGCTTGAACATCTGTTTGAGCAGTACAGACCAATCAATGAATATGTCATGCAAAGAGGCAATGCTACTGTGAAAGGCATGATCATTGAAATGGACCAATGGGCCCTAGTTAAATGCCTGACAGAGATACTACTTCCTTTCGACCTCTTCACACATGAAGTCAGCAAGGAGGACTGTATTATGGGCCAAGCTATCCCACTGTTGCACATGCTACAGGAACAGCTGAAGGGGGTGTCTGCAATGTATGCATGTGTGGAGGGGAAAAAAGGGGCATATGATTTGGCGGAGAGCTTAACCCTTCTCTTATCTAAAAATACAAGGGCCCGATTCACAGAACTAACTGAAGACAAAATCCTAAACTTACTACCATTTTGGTATTCACAGAAGGCACTTACTCATTTTGGTATTCACAGAAGGCACTTACTCATTTCGGTATTCACAGAAGTTAGGAGTCCTAACTTTAGGACTCCTAAATGCCTTCTGTGAATACCGAAAGTCTTAAAATTAGGATTTTTCTCAGTTTAGTAGTAGTATAGTTAGGACTCCTAACTTTAGGACTCCTAAATGCCTTCTGTGAATACCGAAAGTCTTAAAATTAGTATTTTTCTCAATTTAGTAGTCCTAAGTTTAGGACTCCTAAATGCCTTCTGTGAATACCGAAAGTCTTAAAATTAGGATTTTTCTCAGTTTAGTAGTAGTATAGTTAGGACTCCTAACTTTAGGACTCCTAAATGCCTTCTGTGAATACCGAAAGTCTTAAAATTAGGATTTTTCTCAATTTAGTAGTCCTAAGTTTAGGACTCTTAAGTTTAGGACTCCTAAATGCCTTCTGTGAATACCGAAAGTCTTAAAATTAGGTTTTTTCTCAGTTTAGTAGTAGTATAGTTAGGAGTCCTAACCTTAGGACTCCTAAACTGAGAAAAATCCTAATTTTAAGACTTTCGGTATTCACAGAAGACATTTAGGAGTCCTAAAGTTAGGACTCCTAACTTCTGTGAATACCGAAGTGAGTAAGTGTCTTCTGTGAATACCAAAATGAGTAAGTGCCTTCTGTGAATACCAAAATGGTAGTAAGTTTAGGATTTTGTCTTAAGTTAGTTCTGTGATTCGGGCCCCAAGGGTGCAAAATGGCATTGTGTCATCCAACCATTACATTTCTGCCACAATTCTGGATCCACAGTACAAACAAGTACTGAACACATTGATTCCTTTTTTAGAAGGGGATGTTGCCAAGTACAAAACTTGGATAGGTGCAGAAGCCAGTCACCTAGAACAAGTACGGCTGGGAATTAGAGGCCTGCTACTCCAGGCCACAACAAGTACTGTGGTGCAGCCAGTGTCAAGTTCAACTTCAGATACTGAGGGCAGTGCGGTTGGCTCACAGCAGTCAAAACTACCAAGAACAACAACAACAAGAACAGGAGCATCAGCCCCACCTAAATCGGTACAGGAATGGTTTCTACAGCAAGGGCTTGTTAGGTCCAGTGCTGAGGCAAAGGCAAAAGAGGCTGAGCAAAGCGGAGCACCTCTGAGCATTGAGCGGATGGTCCAAGCCTTTCTGGATGACCCAACAAACGTCTACAGTGATCAAAACCCAATTGTGTATTGGTATGGGAAAAGGTGCCAATGGCTAGTGCTCTGCAGGCTGGCGATAAACTATCTGGCTTGCCCTGTCGCAAGTGTCTCTTCTGAGCATGTTTCAGTGCTGCTGGTGCCGTTCTGACAGTGAAAAGGACCAGTCTCTTGCCCCAAAACATTGAGAGGTTAACCATGAATAAAATGAATCAGCACTTTATACCACCGGATTACACCATACCTGAAGTAGCACAGCAGGAAGATGATGACCGTGACTTAGGTCATGGAAGTAGTACGTTAGATTAAGTACTTCTGGGTGAACCACCAGAGTTTGAAGACGAGCTCTACTTTCCTGACAACTAGGCTTTTGACTTGTTACTTTCTTTCTTGCTTATTTACTTTTATTACTTGTGTGTGTCTCTGTCTTCCTGGTTCGAATTACAACAAATCCATCACCACCGTCTTACTCTTTTATTGCAGGATTGGAGTTGCAACTGTGTGCAGACAGTGAAGAAGTAAGTCCACTCCTCTGAGTCCTGCTTGAGTCTACTCCTAACTTGCCCTAAATCCATTTTCCTGAAGCCAGACATTGTATGGAGAATAGTACAAGAAATGTGTGACTGCCTCATCGAGTACCTCCAAAGAACCTGACTATAGTTATCCTCCTTTCCGAGCCATGAGGGACTGCCCCTTAAGAACAGGTAAATGATGACATGCATTGGACGCTGACTCTGAGTGATTGGTGTTTGTGTTGTTGTTGTGCATGAAGTCTACTAGTATAATCTACACACAAAAAGTGACTCAAATCAATGTTTCCCTTCTTGTTGTTTAATAACAAAAGTTTAGGGGGGGGCGCTAGAGAGCCAGCGAGCAAGATATCCATGCTTGTGTGAGGCTCTTGCAGCCCGGGGAAAAGATCTGTCAGCATCCACCGCTTCGGGACTGTGAAATTGCCTGAACTTGCCAGCATGCACTTAGCAATAGATGCGGCACCCATCGAGCGATTCGAAAACCGAGTGGGCTGCCTGTAACTGGCTTGATGCAATAGGAGCCTAAATCCAGCCTGCGACTGCATAAAAAAATGGCAGGGGTGGCGACGCATTATCAATGTCAGGGAGCTGAAACTGGACTGCCTGGGTAAAGAACTGAGCGGGCCGTCTATAACCCTGCTGAGAGCCAAAAAAGAAATGATGAGGTGTATGGCTGTATAACGGAGATCCAAATTGCCTGCATTACTGTACCAGGCCCGCCTACTAAGAGAGGGTGAGGTGAGCGAGGCCTATATAATATCCTGGCACTGCAGGAAAGCAGAAGCGGAGCCTGCAGATGAGAGTGCAAAGATAACAATCCCCAGCAATTGGAGACTGGCAAGCCAAAAGAAAGAGAAGGGGCTGTGCGTCCTGGCCCGACTGTCAAGCAGCAATGCATCTGCGACTGGTGAGGCGCGCGTTGAGTGAGAAGACTGCAGGAGGCACCGTGATGCCCGACAACGAGCGGCGATACAGCAAGAGGCCCGGGGGTGCTTGGTGACATCATGGTGGCGGTGAACTGCTCCCAGCGGGAACACATAGCCAACAAACTTGCACTATCGTTGTGGGTTGGGGGCAGCGGTGGGGTGTGCCGGTGCTCCCCTTTCTGCCCCCTTGCCCGTACACCAAAGACTCGGGCCGACACACGTTGCAGCATCGGCTATCACGACACAGCAAGGACGGCCTGATAGGCACACCAAGCCTGAACTAATTCATGGTGGTGCTCTGGAAGGGATATATCCCTGAGGCCGGGCACCGGTTTTCATCGAAGAGGGGGCCAAGGAAAACAAAAACACAGTGATCCTTGCTGAGAGTGACACACACATGGAAGTTGCATGAGGTGCCAGGACACTAGATTCTGGGCATCGGGGACCGGTGGGCCCGGACTGCTGCCGTGGCGCATATAATATGCAAAGTGGAGGCACCTAACGGCAAGTAAGTGCACCCCAGGAGTCAGCATTGGGGCCCAATCGCACACCCTGTAATCATATATAAGCCTCATGAACTGTACCAATATATAGCATTGCGCACGTATGTGGGTAAGTAAGACCCCCACGTTCATAGCACTTGAACCACGCATACCCGAAAACTAATGCATAGAACCGCAGGGAAATTACGAAACACCTGAGAAGCCATAACAGTGCAAAGAAGGCTTCCCCTCATCCTTGTTTCCGTACCGGTGCAAATTTGGACTGCCGTACGTACCTGAATCAGGGGTAAATGAGGTGGGTTGCCTCACGCTGATCTCGGGGGCTGCGGGCAGCACCGATGTAGTTTAGTCGAAGCTGGGGGGGCGGCCTGAGAAGTGCCCGGCATCAGAGCACGCAACAAGACCCCAGCCCACCCTGCCTGCACACAGATCCCATTGGTGAGAGACCGTTCTGGAGGGAATACAGAAGGAGCGGCTTGAGATAAGTTGGAGACACGCTCCGGGCTGGCTGACACCTGATCTAACCTAGCAGACAGTAGCATGCTGAAGCTAAGATCTGCAGCTGTGGGTTTGTGAAAGATCGAAGGTACCTCAGCGGGAATAAACAGCATAAACATCCCAGAAGATTGAACGGAATATATTTAAGGAACTGTACAGGAAAAGACCATGGGCTGCACAGATGGAAAACAGAGCAAACTACAATTTACCCGGAAAAAAACGGGGTCACATGAGCTGGGAGACACAGAGCAACAACAACATGAAGCGGATAACGCCACGGTTGGTGACAAACATGATGTGGACATTAAATCACTACTGATCACCATTTGCAGCAGTCTCGCCGCCATTGAAACCAAGATGGACGCAATGAACATGAGGATGGATTTCATCAAGCAAAGACTTGAGAAACACGACTGACGATTTACTGAAGCAGAACAACGAATCTCCACCTCAGAAGACAGCCCTACTGAAAGCCTGGGACGCCTCCAAGACATGGAAAAGGTGCTTAAAATTATAGCTGCCAAAAATGAAGATTTGGAGGCATGGTCGTGCTGAAACAATATTCGTGTAATGGGGGTTTCTGAGTCTAAGGCTACAGGCCGCGTGGAAGACTACGTAGAGAAGATGCTGGTGGAATTGTTTGGGATGGAGGCCCTTTCGAAGGTCTTGGTTGGAGAGAGGGCCCACAGATCGCTGTCGTCCAGACCACCACTGGGTGCCCCCGTGCCAAATTCGGGCCAGACTCCCTAATTACAAAGACCGTGACACAATATTATGACTGGCCATAGATAAACAGGAGCTAATTTACAAGGGGGATAACCTATCAATGTATCCAAACTTTCCAATGGCGGTGCAAGAGGCACGGAGGAAATTCCTGCCAGTTAAACGCAAACTCCAGCAAGCCAACATACAATACTCCATGATGTACTCCGCAAGGCTTCGCGTTCCGTATCGAGGAAGGACACACATCTTCAATTTCCAACAGCGGACTCAGGACTTTTTAAACAACCTGAAGCAGCGATTGCCTCCTGTACAAGAAGAAGATTGAAGAACTACTCCACAAAGGTCATGTCCACGCAGAGGCGGATTTGGGCGATGCCATAGTCTCACTAAGAACGATTTCCTGGATACACCTGCTACTTAGCGGGGATGGTAGACGTCCTCTCTTGTGCATTCCACCAACGGGAATCCCCTGGATAAGGCATTATGACTGTTTTATGTTAGTAAACTGGGTCTTATTCCTTAGTTTGATTGGTAACTTACCAAATGACCACCTGATCAGCTCTCACGTTTTGATAAGGTTCTTGAAATTGCCTGCCCAGGCACTGGGAGGCATAAAGTGGTCTAAAGTATGTAAAATGAAGCCAAATACTAAGGGATGAATACAGGAGGGTCTTGATCCACCTGCGGGACTGGGCCGTGGGTGTGGGCGGAGGGAGGGTTGCTCTGTTGGGGATTGTTTGATACTATTGCGATGGTATGTAAAATTTGATGTCCATATTGAAATGCACTTACACATGTCATATTGCACTTTCACGAGGCAACAGTCCCCACAACGGATACATGATTGCTGATTAGATAGGCACCACAACCAAGACTAATGTCAACGCAGTGCTCACATACAATTTCCTAATGTGGAATGTGCTTGTTTTATGAGACCCTCATAAGTGCAAACAGATTTTGGGATATTTAGACAGGCACCAAATACAAGTAGCCATACCAAACTCTGGGCAGCTCACAGGTGCTTTCCTGTCTACTCCACATATGCCAGAGGAACGGCCATCCTGGTAAAGTTTGGCGTTAGATATTGTCCAATAGGGGAACTACAGGACCCACAGGGCAGATATAGTGTAGATTGATAGATCACACAGTCACTATGGTCTGTTGTCATGTACCAAACACTGATGATGCAGCATTTTTTAGCAGAATATGGAGTCACATCCCCGAAATAGGCGCCACCTTTGTTATCTGAGGAGGTGACTTCAATGTAGCACCAGATCCACTCATAGACCAATCACAAGTGCTAACACCAACTCACACACAGCCAACGAAACAATTAACAATATTATCTCAGGTTGTGTAAGCGTGGGTGTGGTGCTTTGGGGACCTTTATGCATATTTTGTGGGAGTGCCCGGAGGTAGAGGGGTTCTGGCGTGGTGTACATGAGGTGCTGCGACTGGTTACGCATGTGGCGCTGTTGCCTGAAGCGAGGAGATGCCTGTTGAATGTGTGGGAACCGACTGATTACTCGGCGCCGCAGACGTGGTGGGTGACTCTGGGATATATGATAGCCAAGCGTGATATTGCTCAACTGTGGGGATCCCAGAGGCCCCCGACGGTCTCCGCCTGGAAAGAACACATGGACTGGTGCATGTTTCGCGAAAAGGTGGTGTATGTGGCGAGGGGTAAGCCTGGGACATGGGTGAAAGTATGGGGCCCCTGGAACGCCTACCGAGGGGGTATCTGCGCACCACCGCTGCTGCCTGATGCCTCGCCAGCCCCATCCCCTTAGCCGACTCATTCCCCCGCTGCCGGGCATTGGGTTCCCCCAGTCCTCGCTCTGTTCTCTTCCCCCTCCTCACACTTCTGTGTATAGTTGGGATCCCCCCTCTTGGGGAGCACGTGCTGCTATTTTTGATTGTGGGTTGCCTTGTGGGTGTGGTTTTAATTTTTGTTGTTCTTAATTTAAAATGAAACCGCATAATGGGGACTGGATGATGTGGCTTTGACATTGTTACCTACTGAGAAATGCTCCTCCTGTAATACCACGTGTTCCATAAATGTATGTCGTATGTTCCTACCATTGCTAGCGGCCGGCCGGAAGGTTGTGGGCCCATACTTGTATACTTTTAAGACCAATATTATCTCAGAACACCAGATATTTGATGTGTGGCGAACCTTACACCCATTGCACAGAAAGAGTACCTTCTACTCAAGCGTACATTTTAGAAATAGATTTATGGATACTTTCCAAGGACCTGAACACATGGCTCCATGTTGTGAAACATCTGCCACAAACATTCTCTGACCATTCTCCTGTGCTCCTAACCCTGTCCCCGCCATGTAGAGAATCCCCTTATAGGGCTTGGAGACTGCAACCTAATACCCTACTTGATACTGCCTTGTTAGACGGACCGGGAGGGTCGGCCGAGGACAGGGGGAGAGGTCTCCGGGGAGAGCCGTCTCCAGCGATCGTACAGACAAATAACTTCCCCCCCACAGACAGATACCACACAAGGATAAGATTTAGCGTTCTTTATATGCACTTCTTAAGGTACGATGAAATGGTACAAGGAGGTCTGGACTCAGGGGTCCCCTCGATTAAGTCTCTCAAGATAGGAAAAAGGGGTAGCGGGACAGTCTGTTTACCAGTCTGGTAGCTCGGATGATATGGTGGTTAGCTCACAATCCTCGAGCTTGGTGGTTTAGCTGGTACGGGCCGCGGCAGCGCCAGCAGGTCCCGGTGGAGATGGTCGATACACGGTCCGCGGCAGCGCCAGCAGGTCCCGGTGAAGATGGTCAAGGTACGGTCCGCGGCAGCGCCAGCAGGTCCCGGTGAGGGTGGTCGTTACAACGGTCCGCGGCAGCGCCAGCAGGTCCCGACGAGGATGGATGTTGCAGAAGGCCGCGGCAGCGCCAGCAGGCAGGACGATAGTTCGCAAGGTAGGGCTACGGCAGCGCCAGTAGTCCGTCAAGGCTGAGTTCTCTCGGTGTCTCTCGACTCCAGGATACAACTGCCCCCCTGCTCCGGAGCTGCCCCAGTTATAGGGCAGGCGCCCTTTGATGTCCGGACCCTCGCACTTGGAGGTCGGAGGGTCCGGGATGAAGGTGTCCAGACACCCAGCAGGGGGTGGAGCCAGCGCCTGGGGGAGCTGGAGGCGATCGGCACCTGGCGGGGGAGAGTCCTTGGCGCTTCGTTCTCCCATTGACCTGCCAAGTGGTCCGCTCACCTCCTGGGTGGATGGTGGTGCCGGGATGTCGGGGCCGGCCAGGCCCAGGGTTAGGGTCGGATGGAGGCCACGCGGCCTCGTGGCGCAGGGCCCAAGATGGCGGCTTGACCCGGCCGGGGGAGCCGGTGGTGGCTTGGGTCCGTGATACATGGAGGTCCGAGGGCAGGAATTCCGTCGGGAGACGGGGTGCGGGTGATTCTCGTGGGTCACGCCTGGTGGGCCTGGGCTGGGGCCCTGTCATGCGGGGAGGGAGCCAGCCCTTCGTGTGGCCTGTCCAACATGCCTTCTTCGAAGAAGGGCGACAGGAGATTGAGGAATTCTTTCCCAGAAACTTGAATAGCGTTCC
The DNA here is from genome assembly GCF_964204655.1 of Triturus cristatus. Classification (NCBI taxonomy): domain Eukaryota; kingdom Metazoa; phylum Chordata; class Amphibia; order Caudata; family Salamandridae; genus Triturus; species Triturus cristatus. The sequence goes on from NC_140582.1 coordinate 28,731,724, forward strand.
AACACTGGCAAGTGTTTGGGAAAGCTTTAAAGTTATAATCTGAGGAATATGCATAGCCAAGAGCAGAGCCATACTGCAAGACATCAGAGGGACTTTACAATCCATGGAAAAGCACATCAAACAAACAGAGGACAGTATAACTAATGTTCCCACCCTCGAGCTGAAAGCACAGCTCAAAGAACTACTAATAGAGTACACAGCTGAAGCAGAGCGTGAATCCAAATTCATCTCTAAATATCACATGGGTGAGCGTATGGGGAGGGTGAACGCCCTAGCAGGGCTCTGGCTGAAGCAACTAGGCCCCCGAGATTCGCTAATCAGGTCCTTGAGATAGTGGACGATGAGGGTAAACGACATATAGACTCACAGGAAATACTTGATATTTTCACTTACTTCTATGCAAAACTATACCACACGCCTAGGCAGCCCCCTTTAGATGCCAGATCCTACTGGGAGGACCCCGCTTTAGGGTGGATCAACGATTCTCACAGAAAATTCCTATCTGCTGACATTGAAGAAGATGAGATACGGGCCGCTATAATGGGCCTATGCTCTGGTAAGGCCTCCAGGCCGGACGGGCCACCTGTGGACTTCTATAAGTGCTACATTGAGCAGCTGGCCCCGTTCCTTAAGCTCTTGTTCAAAGAAGCTAGGGACAGCGGAACTCTCCCTGGGTCCATGAGACAAGCCCTGATCATCTCCCTACTCAAGCCACGTAAGAATGCCAAAAAGTGCGAAGCATATAGAACCCTGTCATTGATCAATTGTGACACCACGATACTAGCGAAAATTATAGCCAATAGGCTCTCACTTCTGATGGAGGGACTGGCCCTTCGTGATCAATCAGGGTTTATACCTGGCAGGGCCACATCCCATAATTTGCGTACAATGTTTGCGCTTATGCATGATATAGACCCTGAAATATCAGCTGCAGGGATTTTTGGGGATGCCTCAAAGGCATTTGATTCCCTGGAATGGGATTACATGTATTTGATACTGGGCAGGATGGGCCTTCCTATGCCATTCCTCGTATGCATTAAATTACTGTACTCCCAACCGGAAGCCGCTATTCAGATTAATGGTTTATACTCTGCCCCAATTCCAATTACCAGAGGCACCCGGCAGGGGTGCCGCTTATCCCCCTTATTATTTGCCTTGGCCATAGAACCCTTGGTGGCTAAACTTAGACAACACCACAGACAATATGACATACAATACCCTACAAGACAGATATTAGTGTCATTATATGCCGATGACAGGATACTTAAGGAACCCACAGATCAGCCTCAATCTTATTCTGCGAGAGTTCATTAGGTTTGGGAATCACTCCGGGATAAGCATAAACTGGGGCAAATCACAAATATTCCCTCTCACTCCCAACACAGCAATATTCCCTTTGGAATTCCCATTGCAATGGTGCTAGTCGGAAATCAAATACTTGGCGGTGGTTATAACCCAGAATAGAAAGGCAACACTTCGCGCCAACTATGGCACCGCGATGGAATCAATCACCAATTGGGTATAGCGCTGGATCTCTTGCCTCTCTCACTAGCTGGCAGAGTGGCCTTAATGAAAATGATTATATTGCCCAAACTCTTATATCTCTTTACCAACATTCCCTACTACCCGCGTGCCCTTTTTTCCATACATTTCGCTCACTACTAATCAAAGTGGCTTGGAGGGAAACAGCCTCGTTTGAGCTGGCATACCAGTCATTCACCCATGCCGGATTTGAAGCTCCAGATATGGAACTCTATTTCCTCAGTGCCCAAGCATACTATGCTGTGTATTGGCTCAATCCACCACCATTCATGCCACACCTCGCCATGGAACAGGGCTACATGGTGCCCACACCTCTCAATGCATTCTAGGGGATGTGTGTTCCTGGTGAGGGTGTCGCACATCACACGGTCATGTGTACAAATAGGGCCTGGGAACACATGGACAAAAGAGTGCGCAAACATCTGCTATACTCCCCATTGAGACAATTAGCGCAACTCCCAACTTTACCAGTCACTGAGGAGGCAGGGTGCCAAGAAATGCTTCGCAAAAGAGACCTAATGACTTGGGGAGAATTATACCAAGAGGGTATATTTAAGGACAGTCAATCCTGACGGGAGAAACCACTACCCCGCTAGAGATGTTCTTATACTTGCGCCTAAGACATGAGGTCAAAACTCATATCACCGAATTTCCACTAGTACCTGCCACGATGGAGATGTTACACACTCTATTGAAAATGAAAGGACCTACACACGCTGTGTCCAGTATTTATCGCACAGCGTTACTTGAAACACCACAACAATCACAAGTGGACAGTGAGGCATGGGATCTATCTACTCCCTTCACTGATAAGCAATGGGCTTATTGCTGTGCGCAGACAGAAGCCATCGCGGTGAGCAGCCGGCTTAGAATTATACATTTCAAATTTCTGCACAGAACTTACTATACACCCGTGCGCCTCTGCAAAAATAAATTTAGGGAAGATGACCGCTATGAGCGTTGCCGTGCAGAGGGAGCGCATTTTTTAAACCTTGCACGGCAGTGTGGTAAGGTCCACAAATGCTGGCAGGAAGTGGGAACTGCGCTGACAGCCATGGCTGGTACACCAATTCCCAACTCCCCACTCATTGCGCTTTTAGGCTCTACAGCTGACATACAAACGTCACATAAAAAAACTCATAGCATTAGGATTCATACTTAGTAAACGCAAAGTGGCGTGTCAATGGGATAGGGGACGTGACCCTAAATTCAAGGATTGGCTATCGGACTTAATTTATTGTAGGGATCAATTGACATGCTTTGCGGAGCTGCTCCCCACCTCATCACAACCCACAGATATCTGGGAATCACTGCTGGAATACTTGAGAGAACAATCCGACTAAAAATTACCATCAAGAAGAAGCAGGCTGAGTGTGGCACTTGGGGGTTAGTCTGGTGCGGGGTGAAATGGTCAATACAGAATATGTCCAGTTAAGATCCAAACTGTCAATGTAACCCATGGAAACACTGAGATAGAAATGTAACCTGCTTCAACATGTGTTGCCTCCTTCCATGAGACCCCTATGTATACACCTATGCGGGGGAGATGTAATAAGTGATATGCAATGTGACAATGCTACCAGCTGCTTGTATAACACTTAGATGTGCAAAGACATTGATGGTATGCCAAGAAATGCATCAGTAATGTCTGCAATTATGTCAGTAAGTTGGAAAAGTTAATAATAAATAAATAACAAAATTGTACTATTGTAGGCAGATCCATTGCATTTTTAATTCTGGAATCTGGACTCACTCGGTACACTACAGAGTTGGACACCATGATGACCATACTATACTCGCAGTCAGTCAGTAGAATCGGAGATGATTGATGGAGTAACTCGGGCGTTTCATGAAGTGGCGTAAAAGGTAAACAAGTCAACAACAACCACACCAGACCTACATGTCTGTGTAGTGGTGGAGAAGAGTGTAGTGGCATGACTGACAGTGGTGCATTGATTTAGTTACTTAATTTGGGAAATGCTATGTTGCTTTATATGTGTGCTCAGTGCTGTCTGGCTTAAAATCTAAGCTACGTGGAGGTTGATTTAGCCATGCCGCCTATGAAAGTGTTTTTGTTGCGCTCCTCCTTAATTTATGCATTTTAACTTTACTTTTCTCCTTGATTTTTCAATATCCTTTTTGTTTTTCCATCTACGCTTACAGGCCAGCCTTTACCCTGTCCTATATTGGGAAAAACAACTCACACTTACCTTACCAATCTGCATCCACCAGGCAGGCAGTGGCACCCAAGATTGATGGACGGAGAGTCCATGGAAGGAAAGAAAGACCAAGAGGAATGCTGAGATACAAATTCCAATTTGACCATAACATAGTAACTTATAGTATCATCATCTTTTAATTTGATTCATGTTTTCTCTTCAATCGTTACGACTGTGTGTGTTGTTGTTCATTATGTTGCTTATTAATTTAACCCCTACAACTATGTTTTTTATTTTCTTGCTAGCTTTAAAAGTAAGCCTGGTACAACAGAATATAAAAGGTATGTAATTTGGGTCTCTCTGGGGGCAGACAGGCAAGGTAATTGCATAATAAAAGTAATTAATAATATACTGCTGCCCTGTACTACTAGTCTAGTACTACTCATCATTCATGAACCATCAAGTCATCATTATGCATGCATTTTCTTTTTATCTCCCTTAACAGATTTATGATGGTCGTCTGCCAAGATTTGTCAAACCTTTCCCTCAAATACCCCTTCGCAACCATTCATCAAGCCCTAACCCTCTTCCCCCAAGCTGTGTAATTAATACTGAGGTGTGACTAAATAAAATTTACACCAATAATTGATCACACACTTGCTGGGGCGGATGTGGTAAAAGCACCACTAATTCAAGGCAGGGCAAGGATCTTCTTCTGCTCTAAGTATACACTGGCAACAGATTAGATTGCCAACCCATGCTCAGTAGTATTCGCTATTTTTTTTTCCAGAGGAACATAATTAACCCATTATTAATTATTAATTGCCGGCATCAATTTATCATCCTTCCAGCACTAAAGGTTACGATTATCCACTTCATAGGTCATGTCAACTTCAGTTTCTTGTAACTTATACTAGGCTATCCTTGCCACCATTATGTTTTATTTTACTTTAGCATTGCTTATCATTCATCATCTGATTTCTTGTTTGTCAGTCTTCTTCTTGTTAATCTACTGTACTTCTACTACTCGTTCCCTAGTCTCCCTCAGGTGACTGACTGTCTCATTTTCTTTTTTTGCAAATGCAACTGTCTACTACTGCTACCACCACCCACCATGGTACCTTAGGATTCCAAACCATCACCATGGAGCCATCGCATTCCCTGAACATCAATCACAGGTAAGAGAAGAAGTGTGGGGGAGTCAATAATGTATATACTATGGAAAATAATGAATTCACACACCCACATACTTATGAGTACATACTATAAAGGGGTTTTAGTTGCAGAATGCATAGACTAGGAGGAGAGACTGACAGTAGTAGGACAAGTGAGGGTACTGCATCTATCTGTTGGTGTGTTACACTATTGGCAGATTTAAAAAAAACTGGCTATGGCCCTACAGCAAAAGGAGGAAAAAAACATGGTGACGTAAAAGAGTAACCCCCCCAAAAGATTTGCATCATATGTATTGTAAAACTATAAATAATGTATTACCCTAAGAAATATAAACTAGAAGAAGAAAAACCCACAACACCTGACCCAACCCTCTCCCTAACCCCAACCAATGTCCAGTAAATTAAATAAGTGTCCATCCATGATTGTCAATGTCCACGTCAAAGTTCAAGAAAAGTAAAACCAAAGTTTCTCCAACTCCCAACATCCCACCCACCCAAATAAAGATTAAAAATGCAATCCACATATAAGCGGAGAGGAAAAGCTGAGTGGAAAGAAACCCAGAAGAAAGAAAGCCACAGACGGACTAATACAGAGTCAGAGCAGAGGTTAGTCGGATGCATTTTGATTTGATGTAAAAAAAAAAAACAGACACTAGAAACAATGTTAGTAGTACTTAGTAGTAGGTAATGGAGCAAAACAAGAATTTAGAAACAGACAGATTGAAGAGGATTTTGGAAAAATTTAAATTAGGAAATGGAAATAATAGAGCGGTAAACGTTATGCCAATATTAATATATAACAACACCAGGAGGAGTTACTGGGGCCAGCAGCAGAGCCATCTGCGCCTGAGGCCACTTCCTGCTGCTCCTGGGAGGCCCATCCAGTTACCGCACCCGCCTCAGCACTGCCAGCAGACCCAGTCTTCTTCTTGCCCCTGAATGCTGATCATGTGAGACATAATTAAAGAGACAAAAATGATTTGTGTTCAATAAATAAATATAATTGCTCTAAAAATATTTTTAGTCAGGAAACAGCAATTGCAATAACATTGAGCTATCCTAAATCAGATCGACTTATTCGACTAGTAGTAGTCGACTAGTATGTATCGCAGTCGAGTACCATCCGATCATTATTATTTCAAAGTTCTATTCAGATTCCTGAATACTAAATATACCTAGCCCGCCTATTCCAGACTTTGGAATGAATTGCAAAAAAATTATATTTGCTTCTAAGTTTCAATCTCATTCCCAATCATCTCTCAGTCTCAACTCCAACCAGCTTTGACGGGCCAATTACTAAGTCTGCATTTATTCTTCTTAATGCATAGATGGACGCATGCATATTGCATACACCAGATTGGTTGGTTGCTATTCACTCACTGCACTCACTACAAAAGTTTCTACTAGGACTACAGTCATATGAGAGGACGCATCACGCAGGCTGCTAAATTACCAAATAATACTAACTAACTAACTACTACCACTATCTTAGTGACAGGAGACAGGACAGCCTGACAGGACAAAGGAAAGGACTGGAGTCTTTCCTATCTGCACTACCTAACTTAAATTCTCTAACCTCTCATACATAGCCAGCCCAAGAGAGCGCAAAGTTGCAAACAAGTATGATTAGTTATTAGCGACGAGCACGAGCACCTGTCGGGAAGTAACAATCACATAATATAAGATTTTTAAACATAAGTTACCTGCATGTAAGCAGCAGCAGCATGATAGCTATTTGGGAAAAAAATAATATTCGCAATAATACAGAACAGAAGAACACAATAATAATATAATTAGCTACTCACCAAGCCCCGGGACCTCAACATCTAGCAGGTCCAGCAGGTTCTGCTCCCGGTCCAGGATATCGGACCACCGGTGCGTCAATTGGTTATGGGTGCGCCGGACCCCAGAGCAGCGAAACACTGCCCGGCGCACCCTCGCCCACCGCCGGTAATGCTCCCGGAGCCCATACTAGACCCAGGCCTGCCACCTACTGCCAGGGTTAAGGGGAGGTGGCGCTGGATATAAAAAAAACAGTGCGGCCACCTCCGCCTCACTGAATAAGGCCTGTGGCTGTACCCCTTGTGGGCACCGCCTTCCACAAGTAAGGCGGTCACGGCTCTCACTCCTCGGTCCCTTCCCTTGGCCCTTAGTTTTTTTAAGGCTCTCTGCCATGGTTTAGGGTAGGCAGGGGTGGAAAAGAAAATGTAGGAAGTAAGAAAGTAAGTAAAAGAAAATAAAAAAGTAATAGAAAAAGAGTGAAAACGCACTAAAAAGAAGAAAACAAAACGCTAAATATACAATCAGGAATAGAGAGGGATAGATAATAAATAAAAAAGATCAGAAAAAAGTTTCTAGAAACAAAGGATTGAAAAGATATATGAAGGATAGAAAAACAGCCCCAGAACCATAGCAAAAAGTGAAAAACAAGATGGGCGGGCCCCAAGTTTGCATGATATTTTCTCCCGAGCATGCAATAAGTGGTCCCGAACACGCAATACGCGTTCCCAAATGGCAAAAACCCATCGCGAATGGGCGGAACAAACAACTCCGCGCTTGCAGATTTCCACATAGCTCGCAGAGTTTTTTTGCAACTTCGGTGAATTCCTCGTAGCGCTGCAACGCGAACTCTGCCCAGGCTTAGTTGTAAGTGGGTGTTTAGATGGCTGCATAGGTTCTGTGAAAATTTTATAACGAGTGTGTAGGTACAGCCTTAGAAATGTTGTGTTAAATTTAAAAAGTGTAGAAGAAGGAGGTGTGCAGTGAAACAGAAAGACCAAGTTGAGAGAGTGTTGATGAGGTCTCTGCTTTGAAGAGGAAGCTTATCATTTTGATTCTAAATAGAATGAAGAGTCTTGACAATATAGTGTTGTGCATGAGGAGACAAAACCATAAGAAAAGATTAGTGAATAGAAGTAAGTGTTGTACAGTTTTTAGTGGACAATGGATACATACTTCTTGTACAGAGGCTTTCTTTAATGAAGAACGCAATCTCCAGGATAGTAAATTAGTTCATGCTATTGATTAAAGAGGGCGATGTTATGATATGAAGAATGGTAATCCTATAGATAGTTTTTATCTGGGACCCGCTGACATCGCGCTTTAATCCCCTGCTGAGAATCATTTGTCTTCGCTGCCACTGTTGCCGGGAGATTGCGAGGGACGCTCTGCCGGATACCCTGAGCGAGGACTCAAGCCCCCAGGGTGCACCAGTAAGCCCACAGCAGCCGCGAGTGAGGGGGAGGCGTGGTGACCGCGCATAAAGCACTGTCTCTATCCCCGCGGCGCGGGACGCGCAGAGGACGAAGCCCGGACCACGGCCGGGCCCATCGGAGCCCGTCAGAGACAGTTAGAGGCAGGGCTGGGCAACCCCCCTAAGACTTTGGCTCAGGGACTGTAAATGTATACTGTTTGTTTGTTTTGGCTACTGTTGTTTTAAAAACATACCCTTTATTTGTACACGGCCGACCATGAGTAAGCTTAAAAATAGTAAAGGTCGAACTGCTGTAGGGACCTTAGATGCTTTCATGCAGAGGGCAGAATCTGTCCTTAAACACGAAATACAGCTCACAGAACGAAGGCTGTCTCTTGAGCCTCCACCCCCTCAGAGCAGACTTTCCTTGACCCCCGCACTTTTGGATTCTAGTATGGTGGTTATCAATGAGATGCCTCTTTCACGGACTAAGCGATACCAAAGAGGATGATGGACGGAGCGTTTGAGCAAATCAAACACTCACCCTCAGTCAACTGATCTGGGTTTAATCCATCATCATTCTTTAGCTCACTCCACCACCCCAGTTCAGACATGGCCATATGCAAATCAGTCTGACCCTGTGCCTCATGGGAACAGCCCAGCCCGAACTGCCAAGCCATGTCTTCCCTGGAACGGAAACAAGCATCCTGGGACCAGTTTCGGGTTCATAACCCTCATCAGCCAGGCTATCTTGAACCCAGTGGCAAAGTGAGCAAGGGACCCACGTCTGAGCATACCCTGCCAACTAAGGGCGAACAAAGCGATACCAAAGGGGATGATGGACGGAGCGTTTGAGCAAATCAAACACTCACCCCCAGTCAACTGATCTGGGTTTAATCCATCATCATTCTTTAGCTCACTCCACCACCCCAGTTCAGACATGACCATATGCAAATCAGTCTGACCCTGTGCCTCATGGGAACAGCCCAGCCCGAACTGCCAAGCCATGTCTTCCCTGGAATGGAACCAAGCAACCGTCCATCAATTGTGTGTCATTTGCTTTTTCACCCTAAGTGCGCCAGGTATGCTCAGACATGAGTCCTGGGCTCACTGTGCCACAGGAATCAAGCTATCCTGGCTGAAGAGGGGTGAAACCCCGAAACCGGTCGTAGGATGCTTGTTTCTGGTCCAGGGAGGACCTGGCTTGGTAGTTCGGGCTGGACTGTTCCCGTGAGGCACAGGGTCAAGACTGATTTGCATATAGCCAGGTCTAAACTGGGCTGGCATGGTGAGCAAAAGAATGATGGATTTAACCCAGATCTCTTGACTGGGGGTGAATGTTTTGATTTGTTCTGCATTCCGTCCATCAATTGTGTGTCTTTCGCTTTCTCACCTCTTTCACGGACTAGCACCCCAGCACAAGTTGCGATAGATCAAGCTATAAACATCATCTCCCCATTATCATCTGAACTTAGTCCTGTCAGGTCCAAAGTTACTACCAGAGGACAAATGTAAACCTAGGCCAGAACATACTGTAGAACCCCCCCTTAAAAAAAGGTAAAGGTAAAAATATTCAAAAGCAGAGCAAGTTTGCTCTGAGAACTATGGGGAAGAAAGGGAAAATCGCAGCTGGCTTGTCTGAAACCATTGTGGTATCAGTAACTCCTAATAAACAGAATGAGAAAGAAGCCTGCTGATACTATGCAAGAGGGGAAGTTCTGGGGTCGACTTGAGACAATGATGTCAACCCTTCTGGAACCCATCCTCTTAAAAATAGCCAATGTAGAAGTCAGGTTAGCCAAAGTGGAGGAGCTGGTTCGCAGTAAACGCCCAGCTGTACAGATAGTTGCCACTAATCCAAGCACTTGCTCTTTGTCCAGCAGGGTGGAAGGCTCTGGAGCCGGTCCATCTTTTAATCCCATCACTGCTGGACAAATGTACCATAAGGATTATAACATTACATTAATCCCTAATACCCCTGCTCGTATAGAAAGTAGAGTATAGATCGATGGGATGAAAGGTGGACGTAATCATGTGGTAGCAAATGGTATAAATCATCAGGGTCATCAAGATAATTTTTATAATTCATTGCAAATGTTAAACTTACCTCCAGAAGCTACTCCGTATACGGTTGTTTTGGCAAATGTTCCTCCTTTATCACATAATGCTTTTGAACATTGGTCAACGTTAAGGAATAAGTCACTTCACTTTCTTACCTCGAGGACAGGTTTAAAAAAATCCCCTTTTTTTAGATTTTAAAATGGTACGAAGGATTGGGTGGGTTGGCACTTCTGCCAAATCACTACATGGAGACTGTGTTGTAATCACGTTTGGGTCGCCACTCTTGGTGCGTACAATTATAGAGAGTGGCTACAATATGCCCGTTAATTCCAACAATGTAAATATATTACCACCAGGATATTTTTATCATCCACCAGACTTCTTAATGAATCAAGGCCCCCAGTTTGTAGGAGGCAATTATTTGTGAACCAGGCAGCCTAGATACCCTATCCCAACACACAATCATTTTGATGCTTTGCGTTCCTTGGAAGACATTGATTGACTTCCTTCTGGGACCACTGCATATTATAACTGTGTAATTGGCCTACATGACACTGGGGTTAATTTAAGTTTGACTCTAATGGACAAAGATGATGCTGCCGCCAAACATCTTGCGGGAAGCAACAGAGTTGTGCCTTGTGGGTCTAGGGATAAGAGGAAGGAGACTCAGGTTGATCCTCAGGGCATTGCTAATGTTCTTTCTCCATCTGGCTGTCCAAAGGAGGTCTCAACAGAACCTAGGAGTGACGGGGTTCAAGGGCTTAGGGACTCACGAAATAAGACTTTGGCTGGTTCCCAGGGTATGTCAAATGGTTTGCCTTTATCTATATGTTTAAATGAGGTTTCATCAGGGGCAGCATCTCTTCGTCATAATTACCCTATTGTTGTTAAACCTCCTCTATGTTATATTGTTTCATGGAATATTGCCGGATTGCGCTCAAAACTAAATACCCAGCTATGGTGGGATTTTATTGTACAATTTGATGTTCTTTGCTTCCAGGAGACATGGACCAAGGAAGCGATCCACCTAAATGGGTACAGGGCTTATCATTTTCCAGCTGTTGATGGTCGGAGTGGTAGAGCAAAGGGTGGTCTGTGCGTATATATATCTAGTAGCATGAACCTAAAGAAAATAACGAAGCTCGCTAATGATGATTATCACCAACTAGTTGTGCTGGATTTAGACACAACATCTTCCATAGCTTTGGTTAATTTCTACAATAATATTCCCCCAGGTCTAGTGGGAACTGTTATTAAAAATATGTCCCAATCGTTGAAATTACTGGGTAAAAGCAAGAGGAAAGATCAAACGTTAATTTTGGTGGGGGACTTCAACTGTACGTTGTGTGAGAATGCTGGGGATAATCTGTGTGGAGCACTATGTGAAGAAGGTGTATGTTCATCTCACTTTAGTCACACTGCTCTGGGGGAACAGCTAAACAAACTTATATTTAGCTTTGACCTAGGCTTTGTAAATGAATTCTATGTCAGGACAGGAGGCTCCGATTATGCTTTCTCATTTCTTTACTAGAAATGCTCAGCAGCCAATAAAAATACAGTATATGCAAAGAGAAAAACTACAATACCCATAAACACAGGGGTATGACATAACAACCATAGAGTCCATAGTATAAAAGGTCACATAGCAAATACAACATCCTCTTTCTTTGCTGCTCCGCAGCCAGTTAAGTGTTTCCTCTTTTATATTTTCACTAACGCTTGTGACTGTTGCAATTGTGCTTGCCTCGCTGTTGACAGCGTATTGTTTCCGCGTGTTCGCACGCTCTTGTTATGTTTCCATGGTGACTTGTTTGCATATCCCTTGTTTCTTTCCCGCTCGCCGCGGTCTTTATTGAGTGCGGGGAGCGTGGGTTCACCTTCCCGGAGACGGGCGCTTTGCGCCTGCGTCTCTCTGAATTGTGGAGTGGGAGTCAGGGGCTGGGAGGCTCGCGCTAGCGCTGCGAGTGCTCCGTATGTTTTGCATACCGGGCGGCCATTTCCGCGCATGCGCGGCGGCCATATTTGTTGTTGAAATCAGGTGTTTATCCTGTCAGACCGGTCGCTTCGCACCGAGAGCCCACAGCCTGTGTATTTGCCCCTCATTACGCCCATATGCTATTAAAATCGTTTGGGCTGCATAATTGTGCATAGGCTTTGCCTAGAGTGCTAGTTTTTCTGTCAGCAAGCCCTCCCTCCACATTTGAAAGTTATTTTACTAGAGTGTTTAGATTTGCCAATCTACACTGTGGGCTTGCTGTGGGGTTTTTTCACTCCCCCTGCATTGTGCTTTTGGCCATTATTGATTGACGTCATTCCTGTGGGCATTGACTCTTGTTACACTTTGTGTCAGGATGGAGGAATATTATGAGGATGACTATTATTATGAGGAGGATCCTTCTGGCTCTTTGGAGCATGATTTGGTGGAGGCGCTTGATCAAGGGGTGCAACAATCTGTGAATAAGGCGCTTGTTCGCGCTATTAATCCTTTAAAGCGCCATTTGTCTCTTTACGCGCAGAAACAGGGTTGGTTACCAGCTGCACGTACTTCTAAGTCCCCTGTCAATCCTCATAGATCTGATTTTCAGAAGTTGGCTAAATCATTGTCGTCGGACACGGCAAGTGCTAGGGGGTCGGCTGGGACCTCGTTTTCATCCCTCCTTGATACTGATGCGGACGAAGCGCATTCTTCCTCTTCTGAATTTGAGCCTCCTCCACGAAAGAAGGCTCGTAAAGAGCACTTTGTGGACGCCCCCTCTCAGCCTCCCATTCTTACTTTTGAACCATCTGAAATTGTACATCCCCATTCCTCTTCTTGGTTGCCTTCCCCAGCGGTGGCGGAATATGTGCAAGCTCATATTCGCCAGACTTTTGAAAAGGATGTCCGGGCCCGCCTCAGATCTGAGTGTCCACGTCCGGATTTGGCAGACCATTTGGCCGAAACCCCGGAGGTTGACCCTACCATGGTCACGTACCTTTAAAAAGTACGCCAGAGACCCCAAAAAAGGTCTTGACAGGTCTTGGCGTTCCTGCCAGGATAAATTACTGGATTTATTGGGCCCGCTCACAAAAATTTTGGATTTGGGAGTTCCTGCTAAGGAGTCTTCAGCTCTGGTAAATCCGGATGAACTTATTGAATGGTCTCAGAGGGCCATTTGTCAATTGGGCAATGCAAATTGGGCGATTTCATGTGAACGATGCCGCTCCATTCTTCTCCGCCTGGATCCCAAGCTGGTGGAGCTTTCTTCTTCTGAAGCAGGCCCCTTGGCTCAGGGGCTCTTATTTGGTCAGCCTTTCCTGAAGGAGCTTTCCCAGTTTGTGGCCACTTTCAGTGGCCTTGAAAGGCCCAAGCCTCGCTTCGGCGGGCGTTTCGGCCGGTTTTTGCTAAGGCCGGACGTTTTAGGGGACGTTCGTTCGGCCGAGGTTCGCAGCAGAATTCCCAACGTAGATTCCAGTCCCACAGAGGGGGTGGTCAGGATTCCGGCTTTACCACCAGTTCACACTTCTACCCCTCCCATAAAGGAAGAGGTCAGTTCCAGAGGGGCCGCTTCGGAGGCCAACAAGGAGGTCATCACGATTCCAACAATTCAGGTGAGGTTGATTCCTTTTTCCGAGGTGGTTTTGGGGGGAAGGCTCCAATTTTTTCTCCACAATTGGCAGTTGATCTCCAACGATGCTTGGGTGCTGGACACGGTTCAGGGGTACAAGATAGAATTTTATCAACTCACTCCTCAATCCTTCCTTCCAAACCCGTTGATCTTCTCTCTTCAGGATCGGGAGATCATTTCCTCAGAGATAGACTCCCTTCTTTCAAAAGGGGCTATTCTTCGAACTACCCGTCATCCAAGTGGTTTTGTGAGCACGGTGTTTCTAGTTCAGAAACGAGGGGGCGGATCTCGCTTGGTCCTCAATCTAAAAGAAGTCAACGGGGGAGTGGTTTACCAACATTTCAAGATGGAAGGGATCCATCTTTTGGATGGTTCGTCTGGATCTCAAAGATGCCTATTTGTCAATTCCAATCTTCGGTCCACATCGTCGGTTTCTCCAGTTCCAATGGCAAGGGGACTGGTTCGAATACAAGGTCCTCCCGTTCGGCCTCTCGTCGGCACCCTGGTGCTTCACGAACCTTCTGAAGCCAGTGGTGGAGAATTTGCGTGCTCGGGGTCTTCGGATGATTATTTATTTGGATGACATTCTGCTCATGGCAGATTGTCCTCACAAATTGATCTTGCATCTCGAATGGACGATCGACCTTTTACAATCCCTGGGATTTCTCGTGAACCCTCAGAAATCTGTTCTCATTCCATCTCAGGTGATAGACTTTCTGGGCTTCCAGATCAATTCTCTGACCTGTCAGCTCCTTTTACCCAATCAAAAGATTCGCTACATCAAACGGGAGTTGGTTTCGATTATCTCCGAACGGATTGTATCATTGAGATCTATAGCTCGCGTAGTCGGTCTTTTGGCGTCTTCAATTCAGGCGATCTTTCCGGGTCCTCTGCATTACAGGGCCTTACAACGGTTGAAGATCTGTCATCTTCAAAACGGCCTTCGCTATTCAGATCAGATTCCTCTTTCGGAGGAGGCGAGGTGCGAGATGCAGTGGTGGCTGGACCACATGGAAGCCTGGAATGGGTGATCCCTGTTCGGTTCTTCCCCGGAGATGGTGATAGAGTCCGATGCCAGCCTGTGGGGCTCGGGAGCCCGGTGCAGTCCAATTTCAACGGGGGGTCGATGGTCTCCTCAGGAGTTGTCTCTCCACATCAATTGTCTGGAACTCCTGGCGGGGTCCTTTGCAATCTGTTGCTTCACTCCTCTTCGGTCCAATTGTTGCATTCTTCTCCGCATGGACAATGTGTCCACGGTTCGTTATGTCAACAAGTTGGGCGGCACGAGATCCAAGATATTAGCAGAGATCGCCAAAGATTTTTGGCACTTTTGTCTGCGGAAGAAGATCACTGTTATTGCCGAGTATCTTCCCGGCCGCAACAATCAGATTGCGGATTGGCATTCGCGTCACCTTCGGGATTACAGCGATTGGAGGCTTCATCCTCGCATCTTCCGCTACCTCCGCCGGCATAGACCTGTTTGCCTCTCGCCTCAACACGCAGCTTCCCCGGTTCTTCAGCTGGAGACCGGATCCGGACGCCCTGGCCACGGACGCATTTCTTCAGACCAGGCCTCCCCTTCTGTGCTACGCCTTTCCCCCGTTCATGATGATTCCGAGAGTCCTGGCTCGCACAAAGCGTTATCAGTCAGAGCTGATTCTGATTGCTCCTCTGTGGAGGGCTCAAGTTTGGTTCCCAGTTCTCCTGGAAATGTGTTGTGCAGTGCCGATCCTCCTTCCCCAGAAGTGGAATCTTTTGCTGGACCCTCTCGGCAATCCACATCCTCTGATCCAGTCAGGCTCTCTCCGTCTTCTGGCTTGGCGACTTTCGGGGACCGCTGGTCGGTCCCAGGACTTTCACAAGACGCTTGCAAGTTTATCAGTGGATCTTGGGCACCCAACACTCACAAACGCTACTCAGGTTCTTGGAGACGATGGTGTGATTGGTGTGTTCAACGGGAAGCTGATCCCGTTACAGCGGATGTCTCTCTAATTATCAACTTTTTAGCGTCTCTTGCTTCTTCAGGTTTAGCTTATCGGACGGTTAACAATTTCCGTTCTGCCATTTCGGCAGGCCATAGTCCTTGTGATGGTAAACCCGTGGGTGAACACCCTTTGATTACAAAATTGCTCAAGGGTAACCGTCTGGCGACTCCTCCTTGTCCAAAATACACGTCTTTATGGGATGTATCCATTGTCCTGAAGTTTTTGGATGCCTGGCCTTCCAACTCTTTGCTCTCCCGCAAGCAATTGTCAGTCAAACTGACCATGTTGTTATGCCTAGTCTCTTGCAGACGGGTGTCTGATGTTCGTGCATTAGACTTGGCTGGTCGCAGTTTTACCCCTGAGGGTGTCACTTTTCGTCTTTCACGACGTACCAAAACAAATTCTTCTTTGATTACCTATCCTTCTTTTCCTAACCATCCCAACCTTTGTGTGGTCCAATGCGTCAAGGATTATGAGGTATGTACTGCTCCTTTACGTTCTGATATGCAGGGTCAACTGTTGATTGCTTTGCAGAAGCAATTTCGCCCTGTTACCCCAGCTACTTTAGCTCGTTGGGTTCGCTGGCTCATGTCTGAGGCCGGTATTGATGTATCCATTTTTGGTGCTCATTCGGCACGGGGAGCTATGGCTTCTAAAGCATTCTCGATGGGTGTTACTTTGTTTGACATTATGAAGGCCGCAGTTTGGTCTTCTGATTCCATGTTTAAATCTTTCTACTACAAATCTATTGATCATGTGGCTTCAGTAGTGGTGGATAAGCTTTGAACAAGCATAATCGGAGCCTCCTGTCCTGACATAGAATTAAAAATTTGCGAACATACGTGACAAGAATTTTCAATTCTATTAAGGACAAGGAGGCGAGGATTATCTCACCCATTATTTTTTCTGATGTATATATATTTTGCATTTATACTGATGTTTTCTTTGCATTTGCATTATATTTCTGATAATTCATTGTTCTCTGATGTTCCCCCCCTATTGTACTTTATTATTTATTGGATATGTGTTACGGCAGTCTGTCTCTTTTCAGGTTCTGACCCGAAGTGACGATGTTACTGCTTCATCTGGGTTTTTTCTGCAGCCGATGTCCTTCTGTTTCCAGGGTCTTGTGGCCTTCCAGCGCTGCGTTCTTCCATATGGACTTCTGCCGTTGCTGATGGTTGTTCTTCCGGATGGTCATCGTGATTCTAGAATTTTTATCCTTTATTTGAACTGTTCTCCTCACCAAACAAAGAGGATGTTGTATTTGCTATGTGACCTTTTATACTATGGACTCTATGGTTGTTACGTCATACCCCTGTGTTTATGGGTATTGTAGTTTTTCTCTTTGCATATACTGTATTTTTATTGGCTGCTGAGCATTTCTAGTAAAGAAATGAGAAAGCATAATCCTCGCCTCCTTGTCCTTAATAGAATTGAAAATTCTTGTCACATATGTTCGCAAATTTTTAATTGTGTCCATCACCAGCCCCCCTGCCCTGGACATATAATGGTAGGGGTTGCTGTTCTACTATTGACTATGTCTTGGTATCCAGTAATCACGCACAAAGCCTCCATTCTTTTTATGTCTCTGAGAATTCACTCAGTGACCATTTCCCTCTCTGTTTGTCTATAACATTACCCTCTAGTAACATTTTTGGAACTAACAATAATGATCGACTGTTAGAAAATATAGCCATTGAGAGCACCAATGGATACTCCCTCCGATGGGCTATGGTAGATGTTAGAAATGGGGGTCTCTAGTTGGCAATGACTGGCAACTGTCCAAGTAGGGACCCTTCTTCCTAAGTCAGAGTAAGCGGGCTACACCCTTTGATAACCCCTGCTCAACCCTGTGGTAACGTAGCACGAGCAGCTAGGCTTATCTCAGAGGCAGTGTGTGAAGCATTTATGACCATACACAGTAACACAGTGAAGAACACTACAAAGGGACACCACACAAATAGTTATAAAAAATAAGTATCTTTAGATATATAGACTTAACACAAGACCAATAACAGTAAAAATCCACAATACTAGAAAATAGGGTTACTCTTGAGGAGACCGTAACGAAGGACCTTGCACGAAGCACTTTACCCAGAGACCCTGCCCTGCTTTGGACGCACCCTGCACTTTGTGCTCGGTCCCTGGAGGGACGTTAAATCAACGGCGGCGGTCCCGCAACACGGGACGCGCGCGGGCGTGCCCGGGCCAAGACCAGGCCAAGACGGGCCCGTCTTAGCCCGTCATAGCCCGAAGTAGACTGGACTGGGCCAGGGCATTCGGCCTTTAAAGGTGCTGTGGTAGGGGATAAAAGTTGTTACAGGCCATTGCTACTTAGTCTCATAATTCCTGTGACCCGTAAGTAATAATAGGGCTGCAGCTGTTCCCAAGTATTCACGGAGGCTGTTATACATTAACTAGGCCTAATTCGCGTCATAATGGGTAAAAGAAAGGCAGTAACTGCCACTCAGAATAACAAGAAGCAGCCTAACACGGAAACGCGCTTCCGTCAATCATTACTTACTTATTTGACGGGGGCGGTAGGAGTTATTGAACTGCAGATCCTATCCGTAGACGAGTCGCTGAGCTCGGTCAATACAGATCCTGGAGCAAACATGGTAGCTGGCAACACCTCACAGGGGTGCCCAGACTTACCAATTGAAAGACTTCAGCCAAATAGTAATGGTTGCATCGTGGATATATCGGGACATATAACTGAAAGTGACCAAGACCAGGAATGCCAACCACCTCCTAAGCGAGCAAGAAATCCTGTCACCCTTTCTAAGACAATTGAGAACATAGGCTCATCACCGGCGATACCCACTTTGAAAGCTCGTAAAAAGGCTTCCAGGAAGGGTATTTCGCACGTGTTACAAAAATCAGAGGATAGGGGAAAATTTATGGGTACCCCTAACACCCGTATAGAAAAGGAGGTGATCATGATAAATGACAAATTGGACTCTCTGGACTCTTATATTAGAGCAACACTAGAAAATCTATCAGGCAGAATTGGAAAGTTGGAAGATGCATCACTTAATAGTTTATACAAAATACAGCAACCAACACAGGTATTACTAGATGTGCAAAAATGTAACAAAGTCCATTTTGTCAATAGCGAAAGCGGTCAAACTAATGATCCTGTATCGTCCAGTAACAAAAAACAGAGTAGAGCATTACAACGTAGAGCCGAGAAAATTCCTACCCCTATTCAAGAGGTTTATTCAAACACTTCCTCCCAAGTCCCATACACACCTATAAATCCTTTAGAACCCAATTTTAACACCACCAGTAACGGGAATGGGAACGAAGGTGATTGGCATAATATATAACTGGACTTACCGCCAGCAGCCACCCCTTATGTAGTTGTGCTAACCAATGTCCCGAGATTACAGAGGGGGAGCATGGAATCATGGGAGACCTTAAGAAATAGATCACTACACTGGTTAGGTTCTAGGACAGGACTTACAGAGAGGTTATATGAAGAATTTAAGATGGCTAGAAGGGTAACGTGGATTGGCAAAGGACGGAAGAACATTAGAGGGGACTGTGTGATACTGACATTTAAATCTCCACAAATAGTTCAACTAATTTTGAATAGAGCTGGGTCTCATATAACCACTACTCAGGGTATTAACTTAGTACCATTAGGTTATTTTTATCTCCCAAACACTAATAATAAATGTATTTATCACCGGGAATTATTTACCTCGGGTCCTACGAGTCAGTTCAATGTCCCCGTATATTATAGGTTTGAAACATTTTCCAACCTTGATTTACTTGATTGACCACAAATGGGGGAATTTCGGTGTATAGCTACATCAAATAAAATGGATTTTAAGCTTAGCACGGGAGATTTAGATTTGTTACCTATTAACATACTAGTTGCTCAGCCTGCCCCTAACGTAATGGAGAGCACCGGGTTAGAGTGTGACACGCTGGGTACAAGTATGCTGGTAGAAACCTCCCCCCCATCACAATATACCTGTTTCACTCAATCGTATGTTGATACTGTAGGGGCAAATGAAATTGGAAAAGAACTAGAGGATAAGTGTCAACTTCTGTCCTGGAATGTCGCTGGGTTAAAATCTAAGGAATCTAACATTTTGTGGATCGAGTTTGTTAACAATTTTAACATTGTTAACATACAAGAAACTTGGACGATAGACCCATTACACATAAATGGCTATAAAACATTCCATACCCCAGCTATTGCATCAACATCTGGCAGAGCAAAGGGAGGGTTATGTACGTATGTCTCAAACCACCTCACTGTAGGGAAAATTGAATTTATAGCCACCGAATCTTACTACCACATAGTCATCTTACATGTGGATTGAACTCTCTGCTTGGCAATATTGAATTTCTATAACAATCTGACACCCGCTCTGATTAAAGAATCATTGAAATCACTGAGCTGTTCTCTACATACTCTAATTACTCGTACAAAGAAGGAAGTTTTTGTGATTTGGGGTGGGGATTTTAATTCCCCCACATGTAAGCATATTGATGAAGATGTCTGTGGCCTGACGTATGAAAATGGGGAGAGTTTTGTTCATTTTCCGCACACATTATATGGTGATCCTCTGAATGATATAATGTTTACATTTGATCTAGGGTTTGCTAATAGTCTATGCTCACCCATGGTTCCATTTAGCCCTACTTTTAATGCTCGTGGTATATTCTCCACCATAGATTTCATCTTGTCCTCATGTAGATATTCTTCTTGTATTAAAAATTTTAAGACACACGAGATAACCCTAAGTGATCATTTCCCTTTAAGCGTAGACGTGACAGTGCTTAAACAGAGCCCAAATGCTAGAACAACAACCATCGATAATGTCGAGAACATTGTTAAGATTAGACAAAACGGTTTTGCACTTAAATGGGCTAACGTAGATACTAATGAACTTATTTTTAAAATTGTTTGTAATTGTAAAAGCATGCTCTTGTCATGCCTGGATGAAAATACACCCAGTCAAGAGATTAGGGAAAACTTTATGGCTATCTCAAATTACATGTGGAAGTTAACAGGAAAGCGACAAGAAATCAAGGATGGTTTAATGCTGAATGCTCAAAGGCATATTTAAATCTTAAAAACTGCATACATGCCCCAGTAAAAAATACCGAACATATCAGGGAGGCAAGACGAATTTATAAAACTGTACTTAAAGACAGTAAGTCTATCTTAAAACAAAATACATGGCGGGCCCTACGTGATGCTGCAGATAGTCGTGATTTTTCTGCCTTCTGGAAAGCGGTGAATACCCCCTTTCTAGCTGATAAGGAGATGGCCGTTATGGAGATCGCCATCTCGGAACCAGAATGGGTAAAACATTATTCAAACCTATATAAAAATCCGGCGTTAGAGGTCCAAGACAGTGTATTGAGTACAGAAGGTACAGTACAAGACCTAAGAATGAATTTTACATTGAAGGAGATTATTGCAGCAATTAATTCTAGCCTGGGTGGCAAGGCCCCAGGGCCAGATGGTGTTCCTGTGGACCTTTTCAAATCAAACGTAGCATTATGGGGCCCGCTTTTAACTCAGGTCCTTAATGCATGTAATAAAAGTGGTTTACAACCAACATGGTACGAATCCACGATTGTACCAATTTTTAAAAAGGGAGAGAGGATGAATCCGGCTTGTTATCGTCCGATTTCATTGTTGGACTCTACAGCCAAGATTATTGGGCGGGTTTTACTGGATAGATTGCAGACCTGGCCTGAAGAACATGATGTTATTAGTGACTTACAATACGGGTTCCGCAAGGGTTTAGGAACAGTTGAACAGGGCTTAAACTTGCATATTTTAATGGACAAGTATACAAGGGCAAAAAAGGGCAGACTATTTATGACTTTTGTGGACTTAACGGCAGCCTTCGACTGCATCATCCATGACAAGTTGTGGTCGATTTTAGAAGGATTAGGCGTGGATTTTTTAATAATCACATTTATAAGGGAGCTTTATTCTAGGGCAAAGGCAAAGGTTAGATACGGGAGAGGTGGAGAATGTACGAGCCATTTTGGAATTGGGAGAGGAGTGCGGCAAGGCTGTGTCCTTGCCCCATTTCTCTTCACACTGTATATAAATAACTTAGAATCTATTTTAATCAAAGAGTGCAGGGACCTACCGAAGGCGAACAAGCGACACATCCCTGCACTCTTGTATGCAGATGATGCAGTTTTAATGGCCCGCACACCTCTTGGACTCCAAAGGGTTGTTAATTCTTTTACCAGTTTTATGTCCATTTTGGGACTTACAATAAATTGCTCAAAAACATATATGAATTGTGGGGTCGGGATAAATAAGAGGGTTAAAACTATATATATTGATGGTAGCCCAATAGAGACTACTAAAACATTCTCTTACCTAGGGATCTTATTTGATAGGACAGGGACATGGTCGGAGGCGGTTAAAATTAGGCGCTTGTTGTTTGTTAGGGCACTAATGGCCTTATTAAACTTCAGTCGCAAACTAGGAAAGCGCCCCCCGGTCGAACCCTTACATATTTATAAGGCCAAATGTGTCTCTATTGCTACTTATGGAGCGGGCGTATGGGGCTATGCAGACTCAAGCGCTCTGCAGATCGCGGAAAATACATTTCTCAAGTTCCTCCTGGCCCTACCCCAAAGTAGCTCAAATTATATTTGCCATATGGAACTAGGTGTTTCTTATTTAGAAGACATTATTAAGATCCAACCTGTTCTCCTTTGGCATAGAATTTGGTTGTCAGATGAAACTGGTTTTAAGCGTTATATATTGACAGACGCTTTGAAGTCTGATGGTGCTAAATTTATTAGGTGGTTGGAGTATGTGAAAACGTTTCTTACAAAAATAGGTCATTTGGAATATTACACTAAGCCTTCTTCGATGTGTAGTATATCTAGGAAAGATCTTAAGGCTTGCCGTATGGACTTTCTGGGCGAAATTAGAGCCGTCACTGAGATGAGAAAATCCACAGTTCAAGCCCATTATTTAACTTTACTGACTCCAACTACTCAGCCGTATTTATTCTTAATAGACCAAGACTTTGACCGTCTTTTGCTGACTCGTTTTAGATTGAATATTTTATTTAGATCCCTAAGTTTCCCAGTGATGAACGATTGGTCTAGAGATTTATGCAAATGTCCATGCGATGATGTCTCACCACAATCAACCATCCATATCATGTTTTTCTGTAAATATTATAATGTATTAAGAAAGAGATGGATTGTACCTGTTTTAAAGAATTTTGGTCTGAAATGCTGCCGACCAGCGTTTTTAGCATTGCAATTTTTAGAAAATGATTTGGTTATTGCATCTGTTATTGCGTTTCTTAAAAATGTTTTTAGATGCCGGAAATCCATGATAATGTGATATGTAAATATTTATTGTGCTACCCAGGAATTTACTGTTTTAATTTGCATTTATTGTGCTTTTATGGTTATTGATTACTATAACCGAATAAAGATAAAGACATTGGGTTACTCTTGAAAGGCTGCAAAAACAGTTCAAAGTGTGCATAGAGGAGTTCAGTTCAAGGCAGTGGTCTCTGCGACCCTTTTACTCACAAGATACCTGGATTCTGTAGCAAAGCAACCAAAATGTCGCTAAGGAGTTGTAGCGATGATTTTCCTTACGCTAACCAGCGATGCGTTGAATCCTTGCTGCAAGGGAGGATGATGCGCTGATTTGTGTGCAGGACAAAGCGACAAACTTCTACACGCTAAGCCGGCGATGCGATGAAATCCTTGCTGCGAAGGGAGGATGATGCGCCGAGCCTGTTGCATGTGCGATCTTGTTGGGATGAAAAGAAATGGCACCCCGCGAGGGAGCGACGATCCTGATGCGATGCAATCAAAATGGCAAACGCTCGGCGTCCGCGCTGCGATGTCGTGAAGCGATGAACTCGATGCGATGATCTTTGGTTAGCGAGCGCTTTGAGGCCCGCAAACATGCAATGCGATAATCTTCAGGTTAGCGAGCATTTGGCAGCCCGCACACAGGTGATGCGATGATCTCCGGTAGCGAGCACTCAGCGGCAGTAGCGCGATGATTTTCCTTACGCGCTTCAGCTGCGGCGGCTCGCTAACGGGCGTTAGCGACGATTTTCAGCACTCTCTTCTCCACAGTAGAACTAGAGGCCCTGGAACTCACAGGAGCCTCACCTGCAGATAGAAATCCTTGCTGGGAGGAAATAGGAGGCTGGTGGTGGAGTCTGATGTGCCTGAGACTCCAACAGGAGACTAGCTCTCTTCTAGCCCTTGGGTGATTGCTGTGCAAAAATAAAAGTTCCTTCAAAGTCCTTTTCCTCTTCTTCGAAGTCCAGTGGTAACCACTGCAGGCCAGTCCACGAAAACGGCACACAAGCACAAGGACAGTCCTCTCCTGCAGATTCCTTCAGTTACACGGACAGAGGTTCTTCTTGTTGTCCAGGAGCAATACAAATTGTAGAGGTTTCAGCACAGATATTTATACCCCAAAAGTCTTTGTTCTAAAGAGTCACAAGTCACTGAACCCAGCCAGAACCAGTTCTGCTCTGTCCTGGAGCACTTTGCTTACCAGGCTGCTTCTTTCCTTTCAGAGTGCAGGGCAGAGACATCAGACGCACCACAGTAGGTGGAGCCAGCATTGTGGAGGGAAGGCACAGCCCTATTCAGGTCCCAGGTGCAACTCCTCCCACCCATCTAGATGCAGATCTCTCTATTCACCACTGGGACACCTCACCCTGTCTCCTAGAATTCCCCAGCCCTGTTACTCCAGAACCAGACAGCCAATACACATAACAGCAGAGCACACTGGAAGGCTTAGGCAAGAAAATACCTACTTTCTAAAAGTGGTATTTTCAAACACAGAATATAAAAATAAACTTCACTAAAAGATGTATTTTAATATTCTGAGCTCAGGCATACTAAATTTGTTTTTCTACCATGTTCTTTGGGTCAGTTAGGACTATAGAATGTAATAGTCAAACTATCCATTCTGGCCTATGGAGAACAGTGAGCCTTACAGTAGTGAAAAACAAAATTGGGTGTAATTCACTACCAGGACATGCTACACACATCAGGGCATGTCCTACCTTACACATACAATGCATCCTACCATAGGGGTGACTCACATTATGCAAAGGGAAGGTTCAGGAGCTGGGAAGTGTGGGCACTTCACAGCCAAGATGGCAGTTCTGGACTGCACACAGACACTGCAGTGGCAGGTCTGAGGTGCACTTTACAAGCTGCTTCTGTGGGTGGCGCAACCCACTGCTGCAGGCCCACCAGCAGGATTTAGGTTACCAGCCCTGGGCACACACAGGCCATGCTACTAGGGACTAACAGGTAAACCAAATAAGCCAATCGGGGATATACCAATTCACATGTCATATTTACACAGGGAGAGCATATGCACTTTAGCACTGATCAGCAGTGGTAAAGTGCCCAGAGTCATAAAGCCAACAAAAACAGGTTAGAACAAATCCAGGAGGAAGGCAAAAAGCTTAGGGATGACCCTACAAAAAGGGCCATTAACAACAGTAGATCAAGAAGCGCTGATCAAACTAGTTGTTGGCAAATGTAAATCAGACATAGAGACATGCCTGAGTGAAAAAGTTGCCCCTGCTATTATACTAGCATCCTTTTTGGCAATAACCAATGTAATAACAGAGTCTCTCATCAGGCAAAAAAAGAGTAATAGACCTCAGAATGGATGGTTTGACTCGAGGTGTACTCAAGCTTACTCTCAGCTAAAAAAAGAACTGCATAAAACCCCGAGAAACACCTCTGATATCAGGAAAGCAAGAGGGGTATATAAACAGGCGATAAGGGATAGGAAAACCACAATGAGGAAGGAGGCATGGGAGGCATTGCATTCAGCCTCAGTAGCCAAGGATTGTGCAGCTTTCTGGAAGGCAATTAGGGCACCTTTCTTATCCAAGGAGCTTGGCCCAACAATAGAGATAGCTATAACTGAGGAACAGTGGATTACGCACTTTGCTCAGGTATATAGCGGTGATGAACCTTCTGTCATGAGGGAAATTCACGCCCAGGAGGTTTATGGTTCAAATTATCCCCCACATCACAAGGAATTAACGTTTACCTTAGAGGAAGTAGAGAGGGCCCTATACGCAAGTCAGGGCGGTAAGACTCCTGGCCCGGATGGGGTCCCCATAGATATGTTAAAGTCAATTATTCCTCTATGGGGGCCCCTACTGGTGCAGGTGCTTAATGCCAGCTGTAGTATCGATTTCCTACCCTCCTGGGTGGAATCTACTATTGTGCCCATCTTCAAAAAGGGGGATAGGCAGGACCCGGGGTGCTACAGACCAATTTCCCTGTTGGATGCCATAACGAAGGTTGTGGGCAGAGTTATACTGGAACGTCTTCAGGATTTGGCTGACGAGAACTCTATTCTATCAGACCTGCAATATGGCTTTCGGACCAGTGTGGGGACTGTAGAGCAGGGTTTGAATCTCTCCCTTCTGGTGGGGAAGTACATGAGGGCCAAGAAAGGGAACCTATTCTTAGCATTTGTGGATCTCACTTCCGCTTTCGATTGTGTGGTCCACTCTAATTTATGGAAATTACTGGAAGCTTTTAGGGTTGATGTAAGCATTATTTATTTTCTTCAGCGTTTTTATAGTGATGCTAAGGCACGTGTGCGTTACGGTCTGAAGGGCGAGTGCTCGGCTGCTTTTCCAATTAGGAGCGGAGTCAGGCAGGGTTGTGTTCTGGCTCCGTTCCTTTTTAATTTGTATATAAATGGACTTGAGGAAGCTCTGCTTAAAGATAACCAAGACTTCCCTCAAGTAGCCGGCCACCCAATTCCAGCCCTCTTGTATGCAGATGACGCCGTGCTGATGTCCCACACACAAGTGGGCCTTCAGCGCATTTTGAATTGCTTTTCCCTTTTTATGAAAGATTTAGGATTAAGGGTAAACTCTTCCAAGACTTTTATCATGCGCTGTGGCAGGGCTTTTAAGACAAATAGAGACATGTTTGTTGCAGGACAAAAGATTGGGGCTACAAATAAATTCTCCTATTTGGGCATTCTCTTTGCCCATAATGATACCTGGGCACAAGCTGTAGCAGCTAAAACATTGGCACGTATACGTACTACATCTGCCCTTATCACCTTTGCCAGGAAACTGCCTAAAAGACCACCCGAGGGAATTAGTTAAAATATATAAGGCAAAATGTGTTTCTGCTGCAGCTTACGGGAGTGGGGTTTGTTGACCTCACCCCTATTCAGATAGTAGAAAATTCCTTACTAAAATACATTTTAGCTGTCCCGAGTGGTACCTCACCATGCATCTGCCATGCAGAGTTAGGTCTTCCCTACATCTCCGATTTAATTAGATTGGAGCCTGTGCTATTATGGCACAGGTTGTGGATGAAAGAGGAGGCCAAATTGAATAGAGATATCCTTTTAGATATCTTAAAATTGGAAGGTGTTATGAGGATACCATGGCTAAGATATGTTTACAACTTTTTTAAAGATCTTGGCCACTTAGAGTATTTTACCAATCCTACTACCATCATGACAGTAAACAGGAAGGAACTAAGAAAAGAGGGTATTTTGCTGTTGGATACTCTCAGAATGTCATCTGAGATTTTAAAGCCCACAGTCCTGCACAATCAATTGGTTTTAACTACTTTTAACATTCAACCCTATTTAATTTTTGTTTCCGCTGCCTACGATAGGTTCTTATTAACTCGATTTAGGTTGGGGGTCTTCCGTAGACTAGTCGCTTTTCCTATCACGAATGACTGGTCGCGAGACCTCCAGCTTTGCCCTTGTGATAATATTTCCCCTCAATCCACGATCCATGTTACCCTTTTTTGTAAATGTTATTCCTCTGTAAGTAGTCTGTTTCTGATAGCAGTATGGGCTTCGTCAATGTCGTCCTTCCCTTTTGGCATTACAATCCTTAGATAACGAGTATAGCGTTCTAAGGATTACAGTTTTCCTGAAAAAAGTTTTGAGTCTTAGGAAAAGTGTGTCTATTTAACTGTTTCCTCTTTAATTAAATGAGGGCTTTTGTTAGTGTAAATACTGATTTGTTTAATTGGATTTTATTTAACATTTGTAATGAATCCTAATATATGAATTGTTTATGTACTTTTAATTGTCTGCTTTTATGATTGTTATTAATCAATCGACTAAAGCCTTATTGAACTTGAGCTATAGCAAGAGAGGTGATGATACTTAGAAATGTAGAAGAAGTTATTGCAGAAGAGGTACAAGGAAGGCATAGTCAGGATACTGTATACAAATGGAATTGTAATAGTGTTTCTAGTATTAGACAGCAATTCATTGATATATTAAGAAAATTACTATGTATCTTTCCAAGGCGAAGTTTAAAATACAAAATAAGTTATACCACTCAACAATGCGAACTTTAGGTAGGAGGCTGGATTATGTGAAAACTCCTGCTTTTGTTTTACTAAAAATAAATAGAGCACTTTGCATGGTAGTGTGGCAGACATAGAAAAGGTTTGTGGTCATGCACAGTTTTGTTTCTTTGGTCCTGAGTAGGATTCTAGGAACCATTAAGAGTTGTTAAGAGGAGGAGTTGTAAAACAACACACGTATATATCAGTTGATAGTTTTAAAAAAGAGATTACACAATTTAACACAGTGTTCTGTAAAAAACAGAGTATGATTGTATATGTTGTTGATGCACTTACTAGAAGATTTCAACACAGACTGTTGATTTATATTTAAAAAGTGAAAAAGCAAATTATAATAACTGGCAAAAGTTACCTGTATATTTATTTGTAGAGGGACAGTTTGACTTGTCTATACAGCAAAATATATATAACTAGTGTTACAATCAATTGTAAGATAATAAAATGAACAACACATGGGCATTAGATACCCATTTTGTAAGATAATAAAATGCCTGCTAATGTAGAAAAACTATGAAGAGCTGAAGGGTCCAAAAATAAAATCTATATTTATTATTCTTTCCAGCATTAGGACAGAGCCATTATGGGCTGCTCACCAGCACTCACTACAACTCCACAATCCATGCAGTATGATGCCATTGGGAAAACTGTGGAGCCAAATCTTGAAGTTGAGATTGGACTTTTGAATGGACTCTCTGTTTTGGAGTTGTTGTGCTGCTTTTGAAGTTAAGGGTCCTTTAGCTTTGTGTTGCCTTCTTGCTGCTCACTATGAACTCCTCTTATGAAATGTGAACAAAAATATAAAAGGGGGAATAAATATAATGTATGATTTTGGCAGCATTGTGAATAGATGTAACACACTGCTCCCCAACATTTATAACAACATTACAGTCCATGCAATACATAGCCATTCTTGAAAACTCTGGAGCCTTATCTGTTGCAGTAGTCTGCACCTCTGAAGGGACTTTCTTTCTGGGAATTGTTGTTGCTGGTGCCACTGATGTATATTGGTCCTCCAGCTTCTCTCTACTTGATTGTCAGTTAGCGATGTTTTCTATTTTAGGTTTTAAGATGATACACCATGAACGTCATCCCACTTGAATATTTTTTATTCGTCTCTTAGCAGAGTGTGCATTGCATTAGTTTGGAGCAGTTTTTGATTCCGTTGAGTTTGGATAAGAATGGATAGTTTCATGGGTGTTTTATAGTTATATTCTATTCGTGAGTTCAGATATTGAAAGTTATTTTTTGAAATTGTTGTTTTTGTTAAATGTGTTGTTAAAAGAAAGTTAAACGGACTCAAACTTTGTGTAAAATATGTTTAAAGATCTGTTTTACATTGTGTCTTTTGTATTTGTGACTACTGGTGTCTTTGCGACCTTCTGTGTTGCTGTGAAGAAGGAAAATGCATTTTTGATGTAGTTATTTCGACAAATGTATACAAAGGGGAAAGTTAAATCAGCATCTTACTAAAAAGCTACAGTGAAAATGTATGTAAGATATGTCTATATATGTGTTTTATACTTTGGCAAAAACACCAGATATTCACAGTGTGTCTTGGCAATGGCACTCATTGAATCATACAGGCACTACATGTGCAATCGTCAAGGACGTCCTTTCTCCACCACTCTACAAACTCGCCTCCTGGCACAGTACTAGTTAGGGAATGAAGTCCCCTTGGCTACTGAGGGTCCGAGGGGGCAAACTACCCCTCCTGTTACCTCCAGCAAGTCCCACACAGTCAATTTGCTAAGAGGTCTTCGGAGGCCACGCCCCATTTCTGCACCACTCAGCAAATGCATCTCTCTTGGCACACTACTGGTTGGGGAATGAAGTTCTGTTGGATGCTAAGGGACCTTAGGGACCAAAATGCCCTTCTGGTACTTTCTGTAAATCCTACACAGGGGGATTTCCTGAGAGCTGGTCAGAGGCCCGTCCTCTTTCCACACCATTCTGCAAACACCATTGTACCTAAAAAAACATAGAAATTCACTGAAAAAACAAAGGCTACAGGTAAGTTATATTTAGGAATTAACATTTAAAAAACCTGGAAATTCACTGAAAAAAAACAAAGGTTACAGGGCTGTTATAATTAGGAAATAGAATTAAAACAACCGTATATACTCACTGAAAAAAACCAAAGGTTACAGGGACGTTATAGTTAGGCTCAGATTTCACACACACAAAACCAGAGAATTTAGAAGTTATAGTTAGCTGAACTAACTATAACTCACACGCCTGCAATGCACTGCTTATGACCTTAAACATTACATCACTCATGACATGGTCAGTGACATCACTGATGACATCTCAAATGACATCAATCAAATGACATCACTAATGACATCATCCAGTGACTGTGAGTGCTTTTAAAATGTTTGACTTTTAAATATATATACACCTAGGTGTAGTGATGAATCAGTGGGTGTATGATTGTCTGTATGGATGATTCAGTGGTTGCATGATTGACTGTATAAGTGGGTGATTAGGTGCTTCAGTGAATGTATGGGTGAGTGACTTGTGTGAATTTGTGTATTTGTCTGTCAGCTGGTGTCTAAGTGGTTGTATAGGTGTGTGAGTCGGTGCGTGAGGTTCTGTATGGGTGAGTGATTGGTTGTATGAGTACATGTATGGGTGTCTCAATGTCTGTGTGGATGAGTGAGGGTGTATGTAAATTCCTGTATGGATGAGTGCTTGGGTGAGTTAGTGGATCTATGGGTTAGTGAGTGTGTGTGTAAGGAGCTCTATGGGTGAGTGAGTCTGTGTACGACTGGGTTGGTTAGTGAATGGATGTGACAGTGGTATGTGGATGAATAACTGCATATGTGAAAGGCAGTATAGGTGAGAGTTGGAGTGTATGAGTGACTGTGTGTGTGACTGAGTGATTCTGAGAGTGGCTGTATGGGTGTGTGCTTGTGTTAGTGATTGTATAGGTGAGTGAGTATGTGTTAGTATCTGTATGAATAAATGAGTGGGTGTGTGTATAAGTGTATAGGTGAGTAAGTGGCTGTTTGACTCTATAGGTGAGTGACGATGTGTGAGTAACTCTATGAGTGACTGACTATGTGTGAGCAGCTATATGAGTATATGCGTAGATGTATCAGTGGCTGTATTAGTGAGTGAGTTGGTGTATGTGTGGCTGTATGGGTGAGTGAATGTGTGTAGTCCTATGAATCAGTGAGTGGGTGTATAAGTACGGGCATGGGTGTGTCAATAGTTTTGAGAATGCTATTGTGGAAGTTGGAGTGGGTGTATGAAAGGTTATATTGGGGTGTGAGTGGGTGGGTCAGAGATTCTGTGGATGATGTCATCATTGATGTAATTTGAGATGTCATCAGTGATGTCACTGACACTGTCATCAGTGATGTAATATGTGAGGTCTTATGCAGTACATTGCAGGGTGCGAGTTATAGTTAGCTCAGATAACTGCGATATTTCTCTGGTTTGTGCGTGTGAAATCTGAGCCTAAGTATAACATACCTGTAAACTTTGTTTTTTCAGTGAAGATAGATAGATAGATAGATAGATAGATAGATAGATAGATAGATAGATAGATAGATAGGTAGATAGATAGATAGATAGATAGATAGATAGATAGATAGATAGATAGATAGATAGATAGATAGATAGATAGATAGATAGATAGATAGATAGATAGATAGATAGATAGATAGATAGATAGATAGATAGATAGATAGATAGATAGATAGATAGATAACCCACTGGTGTTTGCCAGTAGCTATTGACAAGTCTTAACAAAATGCTCCAAAGTTCCCTCCTGTGTCTTGTTGTGCTTGGAAAGTTTAGGGGTGATCCATCAAGCAGGAGCGAGAAAAAAAGGGGGGTTAAAAAGTGCATTTCCCATGAAATTTTTCCATAGGGATTTGAGACACGCCTACAGCCTGAACTGCTGTACTGAATTACACCAAATGTGTTTGAAAGCTAGCTCCTGGTCCATAAAGAGCCCTTCTTGTTATTCGGTGTAAATTTGTTCATTAGTTTTGGAGTTATTAGTTAAAAAAGAAATGAAGAGATCTGGGTGGATCCTAAGCACAGATCTCATGGTGAATTCTGATTGGCTGCCGACACTTCAATCGGGAATTGTTTGCAGCCATCTTGGGACTTGGACTCGGTTGTGTCCCAAGTAACAAAAAAATGCATAAGGGCAGCCCTGCCAAGTACTATTGCACACTGTGCAGAAAAGTATGTTTCTGTGCCAGGTCAGGAGGCTAGTGTGGGTCGCACCAGCCAGCCTGGGGGATCAGACAGTTGCGCTGGCTACAGCATTATTGCAGCTGCTGCTAAGACTCAGTCCGGGCCAGCCGTGGTGGTATCCATGTGATTGAAACAAAGTGTGTGTCCATTTGCCGACACTATCTCCTCTTGAGGGCGGGTTGCAGTGAGCAGCAGTTATGTTACTTTTTAGTTTGCTGCTTCCCGCTGTGTCTCAGCCTACAAGCATGACACCAACATTCATAATAATTGGCCTGTGGGAGGTCGGTCCCACAGTCTCATTGGGGAGGCAGGATCAATCATCGTGTGAGATGAATATACAACTGGATCATGACAGCCTCTGGTGGTGCGAGCTCAGGACTCTAGTCGCAGCTCATCCGGTTTGCGAATCATCATGATTTTCTGATTTTAATACTAATCTCTTGATTATGAGGTGCTAAGCAGCTTGCATGAGGTGCTTATTCTTACACTGCCTTTCTATAAATTGCACAGAGAAATACATTCATTACTGTTTTTAGTCAATGGTAACAAAGTTACATTCACAGCCTCATCGACTGACCACTCCAAAATCTCAATATCCTATTATAGATTGCTGAAATGTATATAAACATATATTAGTAGAGTGTTTGCAGGCTAGCCTCTTGTGGAGCTCCTTCAGATGCTGTGGCCACTGAAAGCTCTCTCAGAGCTTTTTAGTCATAACAGAATACGGGTTTGTGAATGGCACAGACTTGTTGGCACAAGAGCACCTTTGCTGATCATGTTACTGAGCGCACGCATGCGACTGGCTTCAGAAAAAAAATTCTGCCTTTACATTTTTTACTCAGCTTTAAAAGCAACTGTGATACCTTTTAAATCCAAACACTTGGGATTTACTAGTTGTCCTTTATGGACGTGTCCCTGTGTTCGATGCAGGTTAATAAGTGTGTGCCCAACTTAACCCATTCACGTGCACCTGACATGTACTCAGCCATGTAGTTCTCTGTTTATAAAAGTTGATTTTGAAACAACAAATACAGTTGGTGTAACTGAAGCATACACATCACAGAATGCATTTGCAGACCAGTGCCAATCGGGCATGTTTTTTCACATGTACAAGGCAGACCACGTGAAAGCCCTCAGCCTGCTTGTACCTGCATGTCCCAAAGCACTTTTGACACTCAGAGGCTGGGTTAACAAGGCAGGCTTAGTATCACCTGCAGTTCAAACAAAAACAAAATTGACTGTAAATGCACGTTTCGAGCATTGGAAATGTCCTCCCTACACATATATAAGATCGTAGCATTGATGATCCTAATCTCAGTTTCTTCACTCAGGGTTTTCTTAATGATTATGGGGTTTGTTGGACCCGGCCTTGTGGCGTGGTCCTACACCCCGGGGATTGTGCCCATTCCCCGCACCAGCCTACCTGGGCCGCCCCTTCAGGCTGCCAGGGACCCCCTTGGATTGTACCCGTTTCACTACACCGGCCTACGCGGCCCCCTTGCCAGGCCACACAGGGACCCCTCACCCCTTCGGGGTCCCCCCTCCTTTGGATCATGCGTGCTCCACACACCAGCCACGCGGCCCGGCTCCCGCCGGCCTCGGCCCCAGCGAAGCCCCGACATCGAGGCACCAAGATCTGGCCAGGGGGCATCACCGGACCCCTTCACCACTACCGGTCGTAGGATGCTTGTTTCTGGTCTAGGGAGGACCTGGCTTGGTAGTTCGGGCTGGACTGTTCCCGTGAGGCATGTTATGATATGAAGAATGGTAATCCTATAGATAGTTTTTATCTGGGACCCGCTGACATCGCGCTTTAATCCCCTGCTGAGAATCATTTGTCTTCGCTGCCACTGTTGCCGGGAGATTGCGAGGGACGCTCTGCCGGATACCCTGAGCGAGGACTCAAGCCCCCAGGGTGCACCAGTAAGCCCACAGCAGCCGCGAGTGAGGGGGAGGCGTGGTGACCGCGCATAAAGCACTGTCTCTATCCCCGCGGCGCGGGACGCGCAGAGGACGAAGCCCGGACCACGGCCGGGCCCATCGGAGCCCGTCAGAGACAGTTAGAGGCAGGGCTGGGCAACCCCCCTAAGACTTTGGCTCAGGGACTGTAAATGTATACTGTTTGTTTGTTTTGGCTACTGTTGTTTTAAAAACATACCCTTTATTTGTACACGGCCGACCATGAGTAAGCTTAAAAATAGTAAAGGTCGAACTGCTGTAGGGACCTTAGATGCTTTCATGCAGAGGGCAGAATCTGTCCTTAAACACGAAATACAGCTCACAGAACAAAGGCTGTCTCTTGAGCCTCCACCCCCTCAGAGCAGACTTTCCTTGACCCCCGCACTTTTGGATTCTAGTATGGTGGTTATCAATGAGATGCCTCTTTCACGGACTAAGCGATACCAAAGGGGATGATGGACGGAGCGTTTGAGCAAATCAAACACTCACCCTCAGTCAACTGATCTGGGTTTAATCCATCATCATTCTTTAGCTCACTCCACCACCCCAGTTCAGACATGGCCATATGCAAATCAGTCTGACCCTGTGCCTCATGGGAACAGCCCAGCCCGAACTGCCAAGCCATGTCTTCCCTGGAATGGAACCAAGCAACCGTCCATCAATTGTGTGTCATTTGCTTTTTCACCCTAAGTGCGCCAGGTATGCTCAGACATGAGTCCTGGGCTCACTGTGCCACAGGAATCAAGCTATCCTGGCTGAAGAGGGGTGAAACCCCGAAACCGGTCGTAGGATGCTTGTTTCTGGTCCAGGGAGGACCTGGCTTGGTAGTTCGGGCTGGACTGTTCCCGTGAGGCACAGGGTCAAGACTGATTTGCATATAGCCAGGTCTAAACTGGGCTGGCATGGTGAGCAAAAGAATGATGGATTTAACCCAGATCTGTTGACTGGGGGTGAATGTTTTGATTTGTTCTGCATTCCGTCCATCAATTGTGTGTCTTTCGCTTTCTCACCTCTTTCACGGACTAGCACCCCAGCACAAGTTGCGATAGATCAAGCTATAAACATCATCTCCCCATTATCATCTGAACTTAGTCCTGTCAGGTCCAAAGTTACTACCAGAGGACAAATGTAAACCTAGGCCAGAACATACTGTAGAACCCCCCCTTAAAAAAAGGTAAAGGTAAAAATATTCAAAAGCAGAGCAAGTTTGCTCTGAGAACTATGGGGAAGAAAGGGAAAATCGCAGCTGGCTTGTCTGAAACCATTGTGGTATCAGTAACTCCTAATAAACAGAATGAGAAAGAAGCCTGCTGATACTATGCAAGAGGGGAAGTTCTGGGGTCGACTTGAGACAATGATGTCAACCCTTCTGGAACCCATCCTCTTAAAAATAGCCAATGTAGAAGTCAGGTTAGCCAAAGTGGAGGAGCTGGTTCGCAGTAAACGCCCAGCTGTACAGATAGTTGCCACTAATCCAAGCACTTGCTCTTTGTCCAGCAGGGTGGAAGGCTCTGGAGCCGGTCCATCTTTTAATCCCATCACTGCTGGACAAATGTAACATAAGGATTATAACATTACATTAATCCCTAATACCCCTGCTCGTATAGAAAGTAGAGTATAGATCGATGGGATGAAAGGTGGACGTAATCATGTGGTAGCAAATGGTATAAATCATCAGGGTCATCAAGATAATTTTTATAATTCATTGCAAATTTTAAACTTACCTCCAGAAGCTACTCCGTATACGGTTGTTTTGGCAAATGTTCCTCCTTTATCACATAATGCTTTTGAACATTGGTCAACGTTAAGGAATAAGTCACTTCACTTTCTTACCTCGAGGACAGGTTTAAAAAAATCCCCTTTTTTTAGATTTTAAAATGGTACGAAGGATTGGGTGGGTTGGCACTTCTGCCAAATCACTACATGGAGACTGTGTTGTAATCACGTTTGGGTCGCCACTCTTGGTGCGTACAATTATAGAGAGTGGCTACAATATGCCCGTTAATTCCAACAATGTAAATATATTACCACCAGGATATTTTTATCATCCACCAGACTCCTTAATGAATCAAGGCCCCCAGTTTGTAGGAGGCAATTATTTGTGAACCAGGCAGCCTAGATACCCTATCCCAACACACAATCATTTTGATGCTTTGCGTTCCTTGGAAGACATTGATTGACTTCCTTCTGGGACCACTGCATATTATAACTGTGTAATTGGCCTACATGACACTGGGGTTAATTTAAGTTTGACTCTAATGGACAAAGATGATGCTGCCGCCAAACATCTTGCGGGAAGCAACAGAGTTGTGCCTTGTGGGTCTAGGGATAAGAGGAAGGAGACTCAGGTTGATCCTCAGGGCATTGCTAATGTTCTTTCTCCATCTGGCTGTCCAAAGGAGGTCTCAACAGAACCTAGGAGTGACGGGGTTCAAGGGCTTAGGGACTCACGAAATAAGACTTTGGCTGGTTCCCAGGGTATGTCAAATGGTTTGCCTTTATCTATATGTTTAAATGAGGTTTCATCAGGGGCAGCATCTCTTCGTCATAATTACCCTATTGTTGTTAAACCTCCTCTATGTTATATTGTTTCATGGAATATTGCCGGATTGCGCTCAAAACTAAATACCCAGCTATGGTGGGATTTTATTGTACAATTTGATGTTCTTTGCTTCCAGGAGACATGGACCAAGGAAGCGATCCACCTAAATGGGTACAGGGCTTATCATGTTCCAGCTGTTGATGGTCGGAGTGGTAGAGCAAAGGGTGGTCTGTGCGTATATATATCTAGTAGCATGAACCTAAAGAAAATAACGAAGCTCGCTAATGATGATTATCACCAACTAGTTGTGCTGGATTTAGACACAACATCTTCCATAGCTTTGGTTAATTTCTACAATAATATTCCCCCAGGTCTAGTGGGAACTGTTATTAAAAATATGTCCCAATCGTTGAAATTACTGGGTAAAAGCAAGAGGAAAGATCAAACGTTAATTTTGGTGGGGGACTTCAACTGTACGTTGTGTGAGAATGCTGGGGATAATCTGTGTGGAGCACTATGTGAAGAAGGTGTATGTTCATCTCACTTTAGTCACACTGCTCTGGGGGAACAGCTAAACAAACTTATATTTAGCTTTGACCTAGGCTTTGTAAATGAATTCTATGTCAGGACAGGAGGCTCCGATTATGCTTTCTCATTTCTTTACTAGAAATGCTCAGCAGCCAATAAAAATACAGTATATGCAAAGAGAAAAACTACAATACCCATAAACACAGGGGTATGACATAACAACCATAGAGTCAATAGTATAAAAGGTCACATAGCAAATACAACATCCTCTTTCTTTGCTGCTCCGCAGCCAGTTAAGTGTTTCCTCTTTTATATTTTCACTAACGCTTGTGACTGTTGCAATTGTGCTTGCCTCGCTGTTGACAGCGTATTGTTTCCGCGTGTTTGCACGCTCTTGTTATGTTTCCATGGTGACTTGTTTGCATATCCCTTGTTTCTTTCCCGCTCGCCGTGGTCTTTATTGAGTGCGGGGAGCGTGGGGTCACCTTCCGGGAGACGGGCGCTTTGCGCCCGCGTCTCTCTGAATTGTGGAGTGGGAGTCAGGGGCTGGGAGGCTCGCGCTAGCGCTGCGAGTGCTCCGTATGTTTTGCATACCCGGCGGCCATTTCCGCGCATGCGCGGCGGCCATATTTGTTGTTGAAATCAGGTGTTTATCCTGTCAGACCGGTCGCTTCGCACCGAGAGCCCACAGCCTGTGTATTTGCCCCTCATTACGCCCATATGCTATTAAAATCGTTTGGGCTGCATAATTGTGCATAGGCTTTGCCTAGAGTGCTAGTTTTTCTGTCAGCAAGCCCTCCCTCCACATTTGAAAGTTATTTTACTAGAGTGTTTAGATTTGCCAATCTACACTGTGGGCTTGCTGTGGGGTTTTTTCACTCCCCCTGCATTGTGCTTTTGGCCATTATTGATTGACGTCATTCCT